>NW_024104334.1:0-1283786 GCF_003945595.2 Pipra filicauda | reverse complement strand
TTCTTCGGACAGGTCATCAGCTCTTCACAAACTGTTCCAGGGTGGGTCCCTTCCATGGGGGAAGTCCTTCAGGAACACACTTCTCCAGCATGGGTTCCCCATAAGGTCACAGATCCTGTGAGCAAACATGCTCCAGCATGGACTCCTCTCTCCATGGGTCTACAGGTCCTACCAGTATCCTGATCAAACATAGGCCTCCCCTGGGGCTACAGCCTCCTTTGGGCATCCACCTGCTCTGGTGTGTGGTCCCCCATGGGCTGCAGGTGGATCTCTGCTCCACCATGGACCTCCACAGGCTGCAGAGGTACAGCTGCTTCACCGTGGGCTGCAGTAGAATCTCTGTGCCTGTGGCACCTGCTCCCCCTTCTTCTTCACTGACCTTGGGGTCTGTGAAGCAGTTCCTCTCCCATATTCTTGCTCTCTCTCTGCTGCAATTGTGAAGAATTTTCCCCCATTCTTAACTTTGTGGTTCAAAGGTACTACCACTGTCTTGGAGCTGGCTGGCATTGACTCCATTGGTCAGACACAGGGGAAGCTTCTCACAGAAGTCACCCCTGTAGCCCACTGCTGCCAAAACCTGGCCATGCAAACCCAATACGTACACCTTGGGTTTGCATCTTGGGCTTGTGCAGACTTGCTGTAAGGGCTGAAGCAGTTGTAAGAAGTTGTGAGACAGGGATGAGCTAAATGCAGGTCCTGTTATGACAGGCAGTGGTAACTCCTGATGTTTGTATCAAGCCAGGTGCTGAGGACAAGGAGAGAAATTGTGGCATACTGGAAGGTGCAGGGCCCTCATGTGCTATCAAAGGAAGGAGCTGAGGAGTTGAGGAAAAGCAGTGACACTGAGTGTCTCAATACTGTCTGTCTGTACTGTTGTAATGATGGGGGGAATGCTGTGTTTCTTTGTGCTTAGAATCAGCAGAATGGAAGACGGCTGTACTGCAGGACTGCATTGCATGCTATCACCCTGGAAACATTTCTTTGTCCCTGTCTCAATTGTGTCTTGCCCATGAGATACAAGTACACGGTCGTAAGGGTCCTGTGGTCTGATAGAGGAAATGAGCCTTGTAGAAATTGTTCCTTCTTTGTAGAAAAGCAAACAAAAAGTGTATTGACCGTGTGCACACAGCACATTGAGTGTCTTCCTAGACATGGAACTGGCATCGTCATCCTCAAAGGAGACTCAAACTGCAGAAGCTAAAGATAAGGAGAAATTGAATACTTGGAAACACTGGTGATTATTTTAGTGACTGGCACCCAGGCGGAAGAGTAGGATCCATAGAACTCATAGTTCAAAGAGTTACTGGTTTATTACAGAATTCAGAAAGTTGCTGGGTAAAACAGAACAAGGCCACCTGATATTCAGGATATTGAACCCAAATTATACAGCTGATAAAATGCAAGGAATCGGGGGCTTCACATTTTTTAGCACCTAACTAATAAATCTATTCTGAGAGAAAGAGCAGGAGCTGCAGGAGTTTTGTTGCTGAGAGTCACTGGACTGGCTATATGGAAATTAGTGGGACTCTGTTCACGCTGCTATTGAGTGACAAATAATCTGTCTTTCATGTGGGCAAAGTAAGGCCGTGCTTCGTAGTGTTTCTGTGTAATGATGGGCTCCCTGCTTCTCTTTACTCTTCTGTATTTGAACTAGTTATAATTAGTAGCGACATACATTTGGCAGGCAGCAATGGGCAGGTGGCCATGCCACTTAGCAGAACTGGAGCTTAGGAAGCAGTGACTGGTGTCCTAGCGCTTCTCTGCCAGCTCAGGGGTAGCAGCTGACCCTACTGAAACCTTTACTCCCCTAGCATTTGATTTTTGTATCTTTTTTTATAGTATTTGACAATGGCTTTCCAATAACATTCAGCACATCTCCTAGGTCTTCTCTATTTAAGCAAAATCAGGCATTGGGAAAAGAATAGCTGTATCTTGATGTACAGAGGAGTTTATCAGCTTGTCTTGTACTATTTTCATGATGTCCCTCATTACCTCCATTACTTCTTGTTGCCATGCAGTTTAATTAAAGGCCAGTAGCGATCATAATGGTTTATTAAATCCAGTATTGGTCAAATTTGAATAAACTGGAGCTAATTATAAATACACCTGGAAACCTGATGTGATTTAAAACAGAATTACACAATTCCCATTCCTCTGTTGTTGTTGTTAAGTGTTATGCCTGCCAAATATACTGGTCTGGTTTTTCTAAAGAACAGCCTCTCCTTTTTCTTTGTTTTAACTTTCCAAAGTAGCTACCTTGTATTTTCAGTGGTGATTCAAAATAGAGACTAACATTGCAGGGATTATTTCAAATGTCTGAAGCTGTCCCTATCTACCTTCCCCTCCTTACCTGAGCAAGCACTAAATGTTAAATTATAATAATAAATGTTAAAGAAAAAATGTTACAAAAGAACTAATTTGGACACAGATTCAGACAACTTCATTTTACAATGAACAGCAAACTGGTGTCATTTGGATCTCCTCCTCAACATTGCCAAATGAAAATACTGAAATGCCAAAAGTCTAATCTCAAAAAAATGTGTTAATGCCTTGAAAATAATTTTAGACCTTGTTTCATTTGCCTGTACTATCATAATTTTGATTTCTTGGCCATTGACTAAGGTCCAGTTGTATTTCAGGTAGCTTTCAACAAATATGATGGCTCAATACAAACTCTACTTTCAGTGAAAAGCTGAATTTTTTATGCAACTCCGGCACCTGGGGCTTTTTTAAAATCTAGTTTAGCCAAGATAGGAATTTTGATTGCTATAGCTTCAGCTAAAAGTTGAGTATTACTGTTTCCTTTTGTCTCCATATTTGAGCTGATTTCCAGCTTAAGAAAGACAATATAAAGTTGAAGGTGGAAGTAATCATATCAGGAGCACTCAAATGGACTTGCAGAGGCCGTAGGGGAAATGTATTCCTTTCTATATGCCAGAGTTAAGTTCTCACTTTTTTTTATTCGATTCTTAGAGTTATTTTAAGAGCAGTAGGGTTTCTTTGTTTTGGATTTGGTTTGGGGGTTTTTTTAGGACAATTATGACCTGCAAATTTTGCTTTTCCAAAAATGTTTTGGGTTTTTTAATCTAGTCGTTTCATGAGATGAGAAAAATTATTTAATGAAGATGGGCTCTGGCGACCACCTTTGTTTATTCGATAGGCTGAGAGCTTTTAACCCTTTACTTTTCTGCATTTTGCAGATATTACTTACATGAACTTTCTTTTTTTTTCCACTCCTGCAGAGAAGTCCTAATTTCAGAAGACTTCACACAGATGTGAATGATTTCTGTTGCCTATCAAGACTGTAGTAGAGCCACAAAAGGAAATCAGATTCTCTGATTCTAATTCATCCTTTTATCCCAGTTTGAATTTTGCAGTTAAAGTAGTACATGAACAGTATTTCTGGGTATGTATGTATGGGGCATCTACCACCTCTTTGGACAACCTGTTCCAGTGCTTCGCCACCCTTACTGTACAGAGTTTCTTTTTTAGATTAAGTCAATACCTACCTTTCTTTAGTTTAAAACCATTACCTCTTGTTCTATCACTATATGCCCTGCTAACAAGTGTGTTCTCTTTCTTAAAAGCCCTCTCTAAGTACTGGAAGGTTGCCATAAGGTCTGCCAGGAGATTTCTCTTCTCCAGGCTGCACAATCGCAGTTCTCTCAGCCTTTCTTCATTGGAGAGGTGCTCCAGCCTTCTGTTCATTTTTGTGACCTTCCAGGTGGGGTATCACAAGAGTGGAGTAGGGGGATGGAATCACCTCCCTTGCCCTGCTGCCCACGCTGCTTTTGATCCAGCCCAGGACACAATTGGCTTTCTGGGCTACCAGTGCACATTGCTGGGTCATGTCCAGCCTCTCATCCACCAGCACACCCAAGTCCTTCTTGGCAGTGCTGCTTTTGATCTGTTCATCTCCAGCCTATATTGATGGGGGTTGCCCCATTCAAGTACAGGACCTTGCACTTGGCTTTTTTGAATCTCATGAGAATTTCATGGGCCCACTTCTTGAGCTCGTCCAGGTCCCTCTGGATGGCATCCTGTTCTTCAGGTGTGTTGACAGTACTCTCTGCAAAGTTGCTGAGAGTGCACTTGATCTTGCTGTCTTTGTCCATAGTGAAGACATTAAAGAGTCCTGGTCCCTCTGCATGGAGCCCTGCAGAACACGACATGCCATTGGTCTCCATCTGGACATACAGCCATTGACCAATACCCTCTGGATGCAACCATCCAACCGATTCCTCATCTACTGAACAGTCCACCCATCAAAGTTATATGTCTCCAGTTTAGAGATAAGGATGTTGTGGCACACCATGTCAAAGGCCTTTTAGAAGTCCAGATAAATGACTTCTGTAGCTCTTCCTTTATTCACTGGTGTAGTCATTCTACCACAGAAGGCCACTGGGTTCGTCAGAGGTGGGACTTGCCCTTATGAAGCTGTGTTGGCTGTCTTGAATCACTTCCCTGTCCTCCATGTGCCTTAGCAGAGTTGCTTGGAGGATTTTTTCCATGGTCTTCCCAGACACAGAGGTGAGGCTGACAGATTGGTAGTTCCCAGGTTCCTCATTCCTATCCATTTTAAAGATGGATACAGTGTTTTCCTTTTTCCAGTCACAAAGGACTTTACCTGATTGCCATGACTTTTCAGATATCATGGAGTGTGGCTTGGGAACTTCATCAACCAGTTCCCTAGGACTCTGGGATACATCTCGTCAGGTTCCATAGACTTATGTATATTCAAGTTCCTTGACTCATTATGAACCTGATCTTCTCTTACAGTGGGAGGGACTTTGGTCCCTCTGGGACTATATAGAAAAGTGGTAGAAAATGCTCTAATGCAGAACATTAGGAGCTCTCGTCATATGTAAGATGGAAACTATCCTGTATTCATCCCTTGGTTTTGTTTGCTTATAAGAAAATGCCTGATACAGTTATGGCACAAGCCACAATCATTCTGAACTCTATATACGCTGCATAAGAAAACCCAAACCCAGATTCTCATACGTGCATAACAAAACTTACCTTCTGAACCTGTGCTTTTTATATCTGGTGATGACTCTGCTCTTTTGCCAGAGTAGTGTGTGTACAGCACAGGAAATGTGACCGTATGTTATATTGTTGGGTTCCAGTAAGGTTCTCCTTGAGATGAAGTACTTTAGCATCAGTAACGAACGGTGGGAAGTGAATGCACTAAATAAATAAATGGGATTGTAACAAAATTATGTCATGCCACTTCCATATGTGTGTATTTGTGGGAATTCAAAAGAAAGAAATAAGTAAACATGACATCCACAAGCATGTGAAGCTTGTACCAGATGTCTTATTCTTGGAGTGAAGTCCTACATGAGTCAAGAAAAGCTGTTGAGTTTAATTGAAAGTCGATTCTGGTTTACTTAGCTTGATTTCAAGCTCAGTTGAGAGCTCATCAAATAAAGACCACATCTGTGAAAGTAGGAAAACCTCTGTTGTTGTCTTCAGTTTGTGGTTCCCAGTATTTAAATCTCACTGCACTTAATGAGATAAAGGAAAAGAATAGGTACAATTTTAGTTTTCTTTAATTCTTACTGTTATCCAAGGACCTATCTGTGCTGCAGAACAGAAGTTCTCTAATCCCTCGAAACGAGAATTTAGGAAGTCCTCACTGAAGCAGTGAGGGAGCTGTTGCATGCCTGACACCACACACTCAACCTTCTGAATAGAAAAGGGGACTTCCAGGGCTGAACTACAGACTGATGTTGCAAACAGGGCAAATCAAAATGCCAATATGCTGCCATACAAGTGAGAATGATAGTGAGGTCTGCTTTTCATTATGCACATTATCATCATTTTGCGATCATTGCCATTTTCTCCTCCAGAAAGAGAGCTCCAAACCAAAAATGAGATTAGAGCTGTCAAAGGGAATGGGAGCAATGGTAACTTGGGAAGTCTTCCAGGAACAGCAATCTGTATGGACCCCAGCATATGTGACTTTTTGTAGTGTGATGTTTATATCTTACATTTCATAGAATCAGAATGGTCTGGGTTGGAAGGGACCTTAAAGACCATCTAGGTCCCCCTCCTCTGCCATGGGCAGGGACACCTTCCACTAGACCAGGTTGCTCAAAGCCCCATCCACTCTACATTAAAAATCTTGTAGCTGGTGCAAAAATTCTTATGATATTCAGTGAAATGGATAATTTTTATCTTTAATTTTATGGAAGAGGAAACAATGAGTTATTGGAAGGTTTCTGATCCCTGATGAGACTACTGCAGAGCCAAAAAGAAAACGTGAATGGCTTGTTCTGGTTTTCCTCTTTGAAGTACTCAAATTCTGCAGGGCAGCTTTGAAACAAAGCTAAGAGGGGAGTAGGTATTTGAGCTCAATTTAAAGTTGGGCAGGTGTAATCTAGGTCAAGATACAGAGGTGCTCTGTTCACAGGTCAGGTAGGTAGATACCTAGTTTGTGCTACTGTGCCTAAGATTACAAGGTGGAATTATGGGAATGAAATTTTTACTGTTTTCAGTGATGTCACCTACAACAATGGTTTTCAAAGCAGATAGGCAAATATGAGGTTGGTTTAAAAAATTGCAAGATCAGCATCTCTGCTACAATATACAGCAAAAGCCACTAGAGTCAGTTCCCATTAAAAGGCAAAGTTACTTCTGTTTGATGTTGGGGGCTCAGCTCTGGCTTTGTTGGTACACCATAGACAGGGAATTACTTTGGGGAGGGCAGTACAAGTGTGGGAGGGTTTCCTTCCGTCACCTAAAAGTACCTCCTTAGACCATCATGCTTCTTGTGGTGAAACTGCCTGAACAAATAAACCTAAGCTGGATGCAGGGATGTGTTTCAAACAATGCTGCATCCAGGAACACTGCCTGGTTTGCTCAATGTGCTGTGTTATAAACTCTGCAGCCATTTGTTATAGCAAATAGGCAGGATGGCAGGAAGCAGCTTGCTGTGCATTTCTTTCCTGCTTAAATGGCTTGTTAAGCTGATAATTAATAAGCAACAGGACACTAGGTTTATTGTAACTTTACTGGATGGATGAGAAATTATTTATCACTGGAGGTAGTCAGGAACTACAGTAAATGTGTTATCTGTCAAGACGTTTCACATCTATAGGAATTGTACCCACTGATGTATAGAAAACTCCATAAGAACTGTACTATGCACGTGAATTATTATTGTGTGGTAATCGTACATGGGTTTCCTCACTTGTTCTCATTTTCTTCAGCTGAACACCAGGTACAATATTATTGTGTGGTCTTACAATCGAAATACGAGAAACTTTGGGGTTGATTAGCAGAGTCATATGTGGTTTCTGTGCATGCGCCTTCGTAGAGATGCACTTAAACGGAGGCAATGGTTCAGGACTACACAGAGATTGAAGTAGTGCCTACTGAATCCTTAAAAGCTAAAAATTCCTAAAATATCCTCAAAGTTTTCCTTGCTAATTCTGCTCAAATCTGATTCTGTTTAGCTGTGTAACTGTCCAGTGTCTCCTGCACATATGCACAGTGCACAGTGTAGGCAGTAGTACAAGGCATGCTTACATTCAGCAGGACACCATGCAATACATGTCCTGTGGGCTGAGTCCTACTGCAAACAGCTGGATGCTGAAGAGGGCTGCTGAGCTTGGTGGTGGTGCTGCTGCAGTACGTGTCCTCCAGGAAGATGATGGGGAGCAGGTGCTGCTGACTTACAAGCTGATGAGAGTGCGGATGCTCATCATAAGCAGCTGGCTATGAGTAACGCTGCTGCACAGGAAGCTTTTCTGTGCCTGTGGCTGTCTTTCACAGCAGTTTCTGATCTTGTTTTCTCTTAAGGTCAGCTCTTCTGTTAAGGTGATCAAAGTGCGGCTTCAAGACAGGAATGACAAAAGCTCTGGGCAATGAGCACATTGATCATGTATGTACCTGCATGCTTGTGGATTGCAGCCCTGGGCCTGTACTTGAACAGTGGACTGTATCAGCAATTCCCTAATGTGCTGATGAACCCACCTGTTCATTAGAGCTCAGTTCACTGTGCACATAGGTGATTGCTTATACGGTCAATCACTCCTTGCAGTGAGGCTGCCTCATATTCTGGAACCAAAATAAAGCTGGCAGACAGTGCATTGCCTTGTTCCTCTGTTTTTGCCACTGCACTGCATCTAGTGGGAGCAAGTTCTAAGTGTTGTCCCCACTGAAAGTACAGTACCAGAGTCTTAAGGTGTGTAAATATAAAAGAGCTGTTAAAGCTATAACACTCTACACTTATTGTAATGCTTCTTTTTGCTGCTAGAGACAAGTAAAAGAACTTGGAAGATTTTCAGTCCTTTGTGAGCAATCCTCACTCCCAAGATTTTGCTGGGGCATGGAGTAGAAAGGGCACAGCTGCAGGTTGAAGGCCTTTTTCAGTTCATGCTTACTTAATGCACAGCATTATGAGCGTCACTAATCAGGAATGAAATTCTTGCATTTGAATTGTTTAGTTCTTTGAAGAGGCCCTTTTTAGTTCATCTTTAAAAGCTTGAGGCCATTTCTTCATGGTAGTCTGCTAATGCAAGGACAGTGCTAACAGGTTGCTTCTAAAAGCTTGTCACGTTTATTTATATACTTGATGGAAGCAAGCACTGCAAAAGGTTCTGCAATATAAGAGAGATGAGTAAGGAATGACTGTGAAAGAGCTGCATGATCAATCAGATAGGACAATTGCAACACTTCATTCTCTCTGCTTTGGGAAGTACCAACTGCTTAGCTTCTTGGAGGCACCTTTGCAGCAACACCAAATGCTTTGGCCTGGATGCAGACAGCAAGATTCGTAGCAGTTAGGAGGTAACAGCCTGAATTTTCTTCCTTCTAATAGGCAGTGGGCAGTCTTTCACTTCAAATGGACAGTCTTTGGCCAATGTCCTGTGTTGGACTCGTCCTAATCCAGCAAAGTCTTTCTTGGAAGCTAGAGCAGGACAGGAAACGGTTTTCTTGTCTCGGGGAGGTATTGAGTCTCCAAAAAATTTCCTGTCATAATATGGGATAAAACCAGTCAAGAGCCATTTTTCCTGACCTAGCAGATAGGGTCCAGGGAGGTGTGTTTGTCTTGGGTTTAAATTTCATTTAGACTTGATTTTTTTTAATTGAAAAATAAAACCTTAGCTTGCATTTCAAAACAAAAATTTTGGGGCAGGCATTACTTTTTTCCCCTTGTATAGGAAATGGTGAAAGGTTCTATTTCATTGGGATTTTTTTTTTTTTAAACAAGAGACCACACACGGAAGGTTTGTATAAATTTGACTCCCTGTCTAGAGTTGCAGACTGAGTGCGAGAATATATTCTGGGTCAGGAAAGTTCTCAGCTCATTACTAGTATCTAAATACCTTGTGTTGAATACTAGGATGTTTCAGTGAGCATGTTAAGTTTAAGTGTTTCATCCTGTAAGTTCAGCATCAGATTCTTCAAAGGGAGATAAGTTCAGTCAGGATTGCAAAGAATTAGAAGTCCTGGATGGAGACAGTAGACTGCAAAATCAGCAGATCACCTGTAGTCCTCCAGCTGCAGTCCTTCAGCAATCTTTGCCTCTTTAGCCATTGGCAACCAATTCAGTGTTTTACAGCTGATTGTATTCAGTCTGTAGCAAATGTACCAATTTCTAGTAGCTCTGTAGAAGACACAAAATTAGACCTTGTTCCAGTTACAGGTATATATTGTAATATAAATATATCTGTCTATAATTGGTTTCTTACAATCTCATGTCTGCAAATGCTGCCTATGGCTGGTGAGTGTTTCCACTGTGTGCCTTTAGCTCTGACTCAAGTAGCTGGATGATTTCTTGCCTGCTTAAGGCATTAAATGATTGTCTGACGTGGAAAGATTCAGCAGGGCTGAAGCTCACTGCACTCTCTCTGATTCTTACATCGTTATCCTCACTTTGCTAATTTTCTGGCAGACAGATGTGTTCTTCTGTTCCTGTCTGCATACAAATATTTAATTAAAATAGGAAGTGGTAATGCTTCTCAAAGGCAGCTGTTGTCCCCATCTCTAAATGCAAAGAGTCAGTTTAACAATGACTTCAAAATGCCGAAAACCAAGCAGTGACCTGGTCAGTAAATCAAATCTGGCAGCTGGTGCATATGCAGCAGATCAAGGAAAGATGTATCAGTATCTGTCCATCAGTGCACTTGGCAGCATGGCTGGCTGCAGCCTGCCTCAGGGTCACACAGCAGCAGCCAGAGCCTGCTGGAGAGCAAAATGTTCATGAAGGTGTCGGGCTTTCAAAGAAATAAAGAACTTGGTCATGCTGCAAAGCTGGCCAGACTTGAGTTTCAAAGCAGAGGAGTTGTGATCACTCACTAGTGCATATTTCAGGGAGCAAAATCAGTCTGGTGGCTCTGCTGCAGCCCTCAGCTGCCCTCCAGGCCCCTTTGATGAACCAGCACACTCATCAACATCATGGTGCTAACTGGCATCAAAGTGCAGTTTTCCTTTACCAGGAAGCAGCACTCTGAAAACTGTCGCTAAAAACTTTGGGGTTTTTTTTGATGCAGCAGAAGCAGTTTTGGTATGCTGAGGTGACAGCACTACACTGACTCTGCTGCCTTTCTCATTAAAATATCTCAGTAAAGGATGTTGAACAGCTTCCTTGACCTGTTCGTCCCACAGGCATCCAGGAAGGATATTCAGAAATAGAACATTTACTAAAAACCCATATGGAGTATTTTTATTTAATAATGAGATCCATTTCTCTGAGTTATAATCAAAACTTGGTGTATTTGTATATGAAAAAGTTTAGTATAATTATCACAGAAAAGACTGAAAGTATGCAAGTGCAGAGAGGAAAGTGTTGGGGGAAAAAAAAAGCCTCCAGCGTTATCTTCCTGTTTTGATCTTGGATTTTTTGATCTTAAGAATTGTCTCAGTTAAAAGCAGAAGTTCCCTAGAAAATGTGTGTATACACTAATTCATTAACTTGCTAGCAGGTGAACAAGAGCCGTAGTTGGAGAATAAATTGCCAGTTTGCTGTTTAATCTGTTGGTTTTACCAGAATAAAATATTCCTGACAGTGATGTAGAAGAATTCAGGACAGTATGTTCCATGCTGTAGATTTAATAAAAAAATGAAATAAAACTGAAAGGAAAAAGAAAATGAAGAGAGAGAGAGAGAAACTCTCAGTCATTGAGGACTAACAGATAAATATATGGAAATCAGTTTCGTCATTCCTGTTTGTCATTTTTATATGTAGTTTTGAAGGAAAAGTAATTAAAGTAATTGAAGTTATTTCTCTTGGACTGGCATCTATTAAAATTGCCTTGAATATATAATGAATGTGGTTAATATAACAAAATATCTAGAGGGGGCTCTTACCCTGTCTCTTGCCTTGCTGCTTCACCCTGCTGTTGTGTGCTTGAGCATATTTTTTCCTTAATGTATTAATGAATACACAAAATATTTGTTGCAGTTCTTCCTTTAAAATATAGTGTCTTACCTTAGCAGAGAAGGAAAAGCAAAACTGTTTCGCCCTTCAGGTTTGCTGGGCATGTTTTAAAATCAGCAAACATGGTCAAATGCTCTCTTACAACAGAGTGTATTTAGCTGTTCAGGTTTAGAAGATCTCCACATGCAGGTGTATGCATACATGTGCACACACTTGAATGAATCTGATATTATGACAGATTAGATGCAGCATCTGATTTGGAGATGGAAAAGCTGTTTGTGATCCCAAGAGGTGAAACAGTGCAGGCATGTGCTCACCTGTTTCAAACTCAGCTGACAGTGGCTTTCTCCACTAATGAGAAAGCAGCTTGCTCTTGTTCTTTCAACTGTTATTTGTGATGAGATCTCGTTCCAGGTAATACTGATTAATATCAGGTGGACTTTTCCTTTAAGAACTGGAGAGAGAGCATCCCTAGCTTATTCCCTGCAAAAATAGCTGGTAGGTGGTAATGAGCTTTTACACAAGCTCATGAGAAAAAAGAAAGAAAAATTCTTGATCCTTTATCTGGTCGAAATCCATGACACGGTTTTATCTAGACAATGCATTTCTCTCACTTCTGATCCTCCCCTTTTTTCAGTAGTTCATTTCTAGTCGTGTTAATGAAACTCTGAGTTTAAATAGATGAACTAAAGTAATAAAAAGCTTAACATTGCAAGTGCATAATAACTAGTGATCAGTATAGTACCTTACTCCTCAAACAGGACAGAAAATCTATTATTCTATTTACACAATAGATTTTTAAGAAATAAACTCTAAGACAAGTAACCCCTTGATTTGATGCCTGAAAAAGAGAGAAAAATGATAATACTGATTGTCTGTATTTGTTGCCATACTTAATAGTATCCACTCAATAAGAATTCTACTCTTATACATGACTGTAAAGTTTCTGTGAAAATTAAACATCAGGACAATCATGCCTCCAGCAAATATTTAAATAAAAGTGCCTTAAGAGAATGAGAACAGCTGGGATGTTTTGTCCTTTTATAATCCTTTCAAATCCACGTAATTTCTCTTCAGTGAGGCAATTTAACTACCAGTGTTCCATGAAGGTTGACATTCCAGACACACAATTGACTGGTTGCAGTAGTATTTATTGGTTGCCTCCATTTATTATAAACAGAATTCTCCAGAATTGCTTCAGACCTTCTGTCTGACATGGTAACTCAGGCTTTTGGAAATCAAATGCTGAGATTCAGCTTTCTAGCTGAACTTTTCTTACAAGACAGTTTTCATGCATTTCATGCAGAGACTGCATTAAATTATATGAGTTGGGTCAACCAAACATAGTAAGCATTGATTGCTGAGATGCACTTATTATTGAAAAAAACAGTCTCTACTAGGTTTGATTAAAAATATTTTGAAACTGTCTTCTTAGAAGTTATTGGTGTCTGGGCACTGTGTTTCAATTCTTGGGCTGTTTAATCAAAATCTAATTATGAGTTTTAAATGAACTAAATAGGACATTTCTCTTCCATGAGTGAATTAAGAAATATTACGTACCACCTAGAAGATAGTAGAAGCTACTTCCCTGGACAACCTGTTCCAGTGCATCACCACCCTCACAGAAAATAATTTTTCTAATACCTAATCTGAATCTACTCTCTTTCAGTTTAAAGCCATTTCCCCTTGTCCTGTCACTACATGCTCTTGTAAATCATCTCTCTCCTTTCTTGTAGGCTCCCTTCAGGTACCGGAAGGCCACAACTAGGTCATCTCAAGCCTTCTCTTTTCCAGGCTGAACAATCCCAATTCTCCCAGCCTTTCTTCATAGAAGAGGTGCTCTACTACTTTGTAGTACCTACTTTCTAGGTGATAAGAGGAAGATGAGGAACACTGGATTTAGGTTCACATTGTGTTTCTAACTTTTAGCTACTTTAAAGAAAATCTTCCAGAATATATCCTGACAAAATAGAAACTGAAAACTAGTTAGCACAAAATTTCCTCATTTTCATTATCAAAATAAAAGATACTTGCATTTGTGGTAGAAAAGTGCTTAAAACAGGGAACAAGTTCACTTAGATACTTCTTTCACATTATTTACTGCATTATCACAGAAGTTGAATTGACATCCAGAGCTATAGCTCTTATATTCCATTTCTACATTCATATAAAATCATCCTCTTTTAACTTATTAAACTTTACAGGATGATTCAGTAATGCAATATTTCTTATATAAATTACTTGAATGGATTACAGAAAAATCAGATATTCAGGAAAGTCATCGCTAGTTCTTACTAAATTTTAAACAAGTTTGTTTAAAAGGCAAAATGCATTAAAATGTAATTTACATGCTAAAAATTAATTTAAAATAAATTTTTTCATCTCCATCCAGTCGTGGATGCAACTTTTAAAAATAATACTTCTTTGAGTGTTGAACTGTATCTCTCATCTTACCAGCTGTGCCCAAGCTCCCGAGTCTAACTCTTCCTACATTTACATCAGGATGCACTGCTGCCCACTGGTTTTGCTCCATTGCCATCTCCAGTCCTAAGTCTGAACTGCTCCTTCCATTGCTCTATGTAAGTCTTTCTCTCCATCACACCTTGTGCCTGCACCTCCTCTTTCACTCTCTAAGGTCCCTCACATCTGCTATGGAAGCAAATTCCAGTAAGAGCCTCTGGCTGCTTTCTGCCAACAGATATATGTATTATACATGTTCATTGTCCGTTTGGATGCTCCTTCTAAATCTGTGTGGTGCTAAGTTTTGCACACAACAATTGCTCGATAAATTACAGAGTCTGAAAGATTTTTACAGGGCAACCTGTGAGATTAGGAGTAAGCCCTCAGGGCAGCTGATGGAAGTCTCCTGACATGACATACTTAAACCAGAATTGCTGACACGGTCGTCCTGACAAAGGAGCATTTTATATTTCCCGAGTCTTTTATTGCAGCATACGTGAGGTCTGTAAAGCACTTTGATGTTGGAGCTGTATTCTAGAGCCAGGCATTATTGTTTTGAATCTTTCAGGTTAAGAGTTCTTGTGGACATGGGGAGGCTGGTTTTTGTTAAGCTTTCCATTTTCTCTTCTTCACACATGGTCTCCTGCTGCACGGATTTGGCTTAAAATTATAAAATGCAGAATTAAGTATTAAAGAGGATTTTGGAAAGGTCAGTGGGTGGCTGGTGAACAATCTGGGCTTACCATGTAGTATCACACCTAGGGAAAAATCTTCCTAACATGGAACTGGAGGAACTACTCTTCCTTACTCTGCACTGGCATGCCATGTGCCAGACCGAGGAGTCTTCCTCCCAAGGTGGGGGCTGAACTAATGCATACCTGAATTCACAAAACTAACAGAAGTTTCCTCTTTTTCTCAGTAACTGAAAATACAGTTTCCATTTTGACTGTTACAGTATTGTTGTCATATAGATTCTTGGGAAACAATCCTGGTTAGAAGTTGCTTTGTACAATTTTGTGATATTTCCTGAAAAGCCCTTTATCCTTTGCTATGAGCCATTTTTTAGTTCCGTCTATTTTCCCAGGGCTGTTTGTGTCAATGTATTTCTGTGTTCAACAAAACCTCAAAAGCCTGGAGCTGCTCATTTGAGAGAGTCTGATGGTGATTGCTCCTGCCACCAGAGATCTTTTAAAGTGGAAAGAAGATTGGAAAGATCAGAGGGAAAAATTAGGGTTTAATGGCAATTCCAAGTGCATGTTGGAGAAGTAAATCTGAGGCATTCTGTTGTTTTTAGGTGAATTGTGTGTTTTGCATACACAATGAAGGGAAATCTGGGTTCACAAGGCTGTGTGTCGTTGGTTTTTCAAGGCTGGCCAGTCTTCTCCACTGCTGTTTCCTAATCAGTGACTGATACAAGTGATAAAGAAAATTCCAAAGAGGCTGCAGGTTTTGGTTCCTGAAGAATTATTTTTGGTTTTTGTTGTTTTTTTTTCTCCCCAAATCAAAAGTACCTCTAATGCCTGAAACATACTGACTAAGGCAAAACCCCAGATATAGGTGAATTGATGCTTAAATGAACAGGAAAGTCAAGGAGTCAAACTTACTTCTAACATATCTCACTGAGTCCTGCTTAGGCATGCTGGGACAGCCTTCCCTTTTGCCACACCAGACCTTTTAGAAACTCTGTGGCTTTCAAACTACTCCAGTGGGATGAGCTTGAAAATAACGATGAGCAGTTTTCCCACCTACTAGTTAAAAAACAGTTACTGAATAAGAACTGAGAGGCAGAATAGCTTTGAAAGGGTATGTTTATGTTTAACATAAATATTTCTATACATTTGAACCCTGAGCACTTATTCACGCCAAAATAAGTGCATACTCTTAGTTTTTTCTAATAGTGATATTAGAAAACTGAAGAGTAACATTAACATTTCTGTACCGTAATAATCCTTAAAAAAATTTGAATCGATATATTACAAATGCGGTTGGGAGCACCTCAGATTTTTTACTACAAGACTATTAATTCTTTATTTGCTTTTTGGGGCTTTTTTTTATTTTTATTTCTACTTTCCCTCAGACCAATTCCTAGAAGAAACCACTCAACCACACTTCTGGCATCTCCAGGTATGGGGCTGAAGTACATACAACCAGATTGGCAGGATTTTTTTGAAAGGCTAGGGGCAAGACTTGGCATTTAGTCAGAGATGAGGAAAAGGGAAAGGGAAGTACAGAGGGTACATAGATTTGTGCCAGAGAGGTGAGGAACAACTGCCTCTATCAGGATTTGGCCTTCAGTCGTATGAGAATTGACCACTCTTTTCTTACTCGGGAGTTCCTGCTAAAGTGAACAAAGACAGTTGTGCTCTTTTGATATGTAAATGTTATTTAAGTTATTTATAGAGTCTGATCTGAAACTATGTCAGGACTACAGGACTGAGCCTTAATGTTGGTGTATGCTGACACTTCTTTGCATCCTTCTGTCTTGCATGTTAGTGCTTGCAGGTCGTGCACTGTGGTCTAGACAGAGATGCAGCCTGGAGCAGCACCACTGGGCTTCCCCAGGAGCTGAACTGGACTGTAAAGGAAAAGTGACTCTCACTTTGTTCTGTTCTCTCTCTGGTTTTGGGGGAGAATAAATCTTTGCCAGGTGCCTGGGAGGCACATATTACTTGCCTGCTCACATCCCATGCTTGGTGGTCAGCTTTGCTCATGATAGTGAGTATTAATGGTAGCGGAGCTTGACAGGTTTTGGAGAAGAGCAGTGGGGAGGGTGAAAGGGTGAAACAATTTCCATTCACAGAATGATTCTAAAGATGGGTAAGGTGGTAGCTGAAAGGTAACCAAATGCTGCAGTGAGAAAGTTGATGAAGAAATGATAGCAAAATTCATTCAAGTGAAATTTGCAGATTCAGAGCAGACAAAAGTGTCACCTTCTGTTTTTCAAATGCTTTTCATGAAAGTTAGGAGATCTAACACTTTCCAGAAGTCTGGTAGTTATTTGTTATACAAATTCATTTTACAGAAGTCTTTTGATCTGTCTATGCAAAATTGTGCCTTCTTTTTTTCACTGAAGTACTCAAAAAGCTCTGTTTATTTTCCTGTCCTCTAGTTCAACTGTTTTACTGGATAGATATGTAATTTTAATACTCAAGTGTTCCTGTTTATTAAAATATTAAATGTACACCTTTTATCAGATGGGAAGGTGTGGAGGATAGTTTGGAGGGTGGGGCCAGGGAGGATTGTGAGAGAAGGTCCTGTCATGTATTCATAAATGTGAAACCCCAAAATAACAGTTGCAAGCAAATGGTGTATTTCCAAGGTGAGGTAGGCATCAATATTTCAGCTACTTCTAAGCCAAGTACCTCAAATTATTGAGTTCTCAACTGCCAGCTGAGTTGCTGGGAGTGGTTGTCACTGTACAATGAAGAGCATCACGCCCTGGCAGCCTGGTCCTATTTCCTTTAAAATTGGTGGCAAAATCCCCACCATTTTGCCAGTACCAGATTTAAATGTCTGGATCTTCTTTTCTACAAGACCACAGGATTTAAATCTAGCCTTGTGATGTCATCTGAAAATTTTAGTAGGAGCTTTTTCTACAAAGGTAAATCCATTTTCTACAAAGACCACAGGATTTAAATCTAGCCTTGTGATGTCATCTGAAAATTTTAGTAGGAGCTTATCCTACATACATTAAACCTTACATTTACTGCAGTTGACCTTGTTTCTTTCCCACTTTCATAGCCTTAGAAAACACCATCAAGATGATGTTTTTGAGAAATCTTCTCCAAGTAGTGAGGCTGTCTCACAGAAAGCCAGAAAGATTATTTGGGTAAACTGCGTGCTGAGTGTTACACAGCCTGCATTCGATACACTTGCTGCTCTATGCTGGGCTGAAGATCTATTGCCTGACTCCAAAAATGAGTCCAAGTTTTGTCACATCAATTCTCTGCAGGAAGCTGCTGTTTTCAGCTATTGAGCTGCTTCAACTTGTATAGTGGCAGTTGTGTCTTTTATGACATAACAGTTCAATACACACTGCCTTTTATTCTGGGTCATGATGCAAAACAAAACAAACAAACAAAAAAGAATCTAAAGGAGCCAAAAGCTATTTTATACTTGACAGCAGCATATAATAAACTGTGCTTCCTGGAGGAAAATTGCTAAAGGCTTCCCCTTGGTGTAAGGGAAAGAGACATGTTCTAGTTGGAGGGAGAGCCATAGTAATTAAGCTCTGGTCCACTGCATTTAGGAGAGGTTAGTTCTGAGGGATGTAGAATAACTTCAAGATGCCAAATTTCTCAAGGACTTATGACTTCCTAAAGAGTGTCTGGAGTTGGTCTAGAATTCCTTTGGAGGACCACTTTTCAAAGAGGGAAAAACCATGAAGGGATTTCTCTCTAGCTGATGCTTTGTTCTGTGTTCTCAATTAATATGCTTGGGGCCATACTGATGTAGAGGGCACTTTGCAAGTGCAGGAATATCCACAGGCTGTACCACCAGGACATCTCACATAACTCCATGTTTTGTTCCAGTTCAATATAATTCTTGCCTGAGTTGAAACAGCATATAGTGGCAGGAATACCCTTGTAACTTTTACCAGCAAAATGATGTAGAACAGGGATTGAACCTCATTATATTGTTATCTGTGTGCAGCTTAGTTGTAAGGGACATATAGCTTTGCTATAGCATTTGATACCATCTTGCTGCTTTAGGCTGAACATAAATGCTGTCCCAATTACAGCAACCAGGGTTATAGGCCTTTCATAGTAGCAGCAAGGTGATTCTGTTGCTTTTAAGACATCCTTTCCAAATGAGCCTGATGGTGGCACTGTCATGGAGCTCTATGCGTATCACTGTAAGAGCTAACCTGTTTGATAAGATGCAAATTTTACATCATGATGTTGTTTATGAAAAAAAAAGTAGCACCTGTCTTATTTAAGTAAAACCTGTCTTGCATTTAGCAACATGTTACAAAAAATTGCTCAAAAATGTCCCAAAACATCTATCCTTATAAACCTGCTTTATTTCTAATTGTCACTCTTAATTTCTAAGGAGCGAGTGAGCATGGTTTCTTCTAATTTCTTTTGAATTTGGTCCCTTTAAGGTTGCCAGGCTTCTGAGCAGTAAAATACGGCAATAGATGTGTGTCCTGCATTGTATTTTTCACCTAAGCATTTGAAGACAACCTATTTGCTGTCTTGCATTGTATTTTTTACCTAAGCATTTGAAGAATTTTGTGATTCCAAAGCTATTTGCTTTACAAATAGCAACGGGAAATATAGGCATAGAGAAGTAATAAGTCAGTAGCAGAACTAGGAGATATTGGCTTTTGTGCCTGTTGTCAGTCAGCAGCTCACATTCATTCCTCCCTGCAATGTGCTTTATCACAGCCCTGCTGTGACACCAACTTCTTTGGTGTTTGTGAACAGAGCTCAGTAGCACAGATAGAAGAGCAAGAAGTGATCATGAAGCAGAAACACAGTTGTGTTGGAAGATCCTTTCAGTACCTTGGTTTCTGTGCTTCTTGAATTGACAGTAAAGTCTTCAGTGGTAACAGGGCATGAAAAATCCACTGTACTGTATATAGAAAGGGTTGCCATAAATTAGGATGCCTCAATTTGTTTGACCTATGCCAGGGTTAGGCAGGTCAAGTCCCTGTTTAAAAAGTCATGATCACTCACTAACAGGAAGGTGTCTCCTTTTCATTGCAATAAGCATTGCTGATCTGTCTCTCAGTGGAGCTGGCTCCTGCATTACAAAGATCTCTTACTTCTTTTTTAAGTAACATTATTGCTGATGAAAGGTTGTGAGATGAGAACAGGAGAAACTAGAGTCAGCATTTACCTGCTTTGACAGTCTAGAAGAAATGTCAAAATGTATCTTTTGAGATGAAATAGCTCTTCCATGCCCCTTTTTTCCTCCAGGATTGTCTGTCTTAGTGTATATGTCTGTCATGCCAAGGTTAGGGGTCCTTTATGATGCTCGTCTTTATTTGTGTAGTCTTTTTCTTCCTCTGAAAATTTGCCTTCACCTTTACTACCCCTTTGCTCAGGTAAAGTAAAGAAGTGAGATATTTTTCACATGGTCTGGGCTCTTGATGCTTCCTAGGGAATGCTAAAGACAATCTGGAAGCATCTGTAGGATGTGTTTCATTTAGTTTCTGACAGTTGTGGGCCATGCTGGAAAGTCTGTTTTACTTCAAGTATTTACTGGATAGAAACCAAATGTAGTCTGTGGAGCAGGCAGAGGACCATTCTCTTCCATTCTGCCGCAGGGAAGTGTGCAAGCTGTGAGGAAACAGAAAGTCCTGGGGTGTTTATGCAGTGACTCTGACTGAGCCATGGAGCAGCTTCCAAAGGAGGCAGAGAGCTGAGCCCAGCATCAGGGGCAGCTCCAGTGCAAGCCTCCAGCTTAAGCTTTCTGGGGAGAAGCATGTTTCCCTTTGGCAGTCTAGTTCAATATAATTACTACCCCAGCAAATGCAATATGTATTGTTGCTATAACATGGTGTGCAGGTGCTACTGTGAGCATGGCTACTAACAAAGTAAAAAAAACAAAGAAGAAAACCCACCACATGACCCAATGTCACATCTTAAAATGCTGAGTCTCCCCCATCATTGTGAAAAAATAAGCATGGGTTTTAGGATTTTTTGTCTTGCTTGCACTTCGCACTTTCTGTATCTTCTCACTGTCTATGGTGTTACATAAAGTATCTATGATTTCATCTCAGTGCTGGCACAGTAGTATTGTAAACCAACTGTACAGGTCTGCCTACAGTAATCTTCCTGTACTTCTGTTACAATAGTAAGTGCTGACCCATGAACTCTCTTGAAACTGAGACCATGGCAGTGCTGTGCTTAGCCAAGGACACACAATTTATGAGCATTTTAATCACTGAAGTTAATTACATCAAAACCTTGTATTACATGTAGTACTTTGACAAATTCGTACTGGTTTTGAGATGACACAAATTACTTCCATGACAGTTCATAGATGATTCCAAATTAATGTATAGTCTGATTAGATCTCTGTTAATCAAAGACAGTGGTTATTTTGTTGAAAATCTTAACATTTACTCAAGACTTTTTACAGAATGCTTCTACCATCATGTGAGTTCTGCAGGAGTAATTTAATTAATAATTCAATTCAGCTTTATGTACTGCTGCCTTCATTAAAGAAGTTGGCTACTGACAGCACTAATATTTAATGTTCTGTTAAGCCTGATTGAGATACAAGATTATCTCCACTTATATCTCCAAGAGGAAGGCAATAAAATTTTTCTGCATTAGTGAGATTACAGCCATAATTAATCTGCTGGCCAACCTGTACCAAGCCTACAACTCTTCACCGTGGACTAATTAAAGTATTCAGTCTGAAACAAAACAGGCATCATTAGCTCTCAAAGAAGGCTCAAAAGACTGGACCTGGTTTTATTTGGTAAAGGCCACCCTAGTTAGTACTAACTTCAGTTTACAAATTGATCAGTTTTTGGTGGTGTCTTTTGCCACATGACCTTTGGTATCTGTTCTGCACGTATAGGATACATGTAGGCACCAGAGGCACAAGGCAAGCTGACCTAGCTGCTGTCCCTGCTGAAGCACACTCGTGCATTGGGGGAAGTTCATGTTGACATTCAAGCTTTGTTTGCTTTTACAACTAAAAATAACCACCTCAGATTTGAAAAAACAATATTGTTATTGAATCTTTTTTACAATGTAGTTTTCTAAACAACAAGTGTTCTTTTAACAAGAGTGCTTGAGTGTTTTAGTCTCTCATAACGTACTTGATTAAGACCATTTGTGGTCTACGGTAGCATATAGTGCCCATTCTTTGCTCATATTCTAAGTGGATTGTTAGATCAGTACTGGGGAGCTGAAGAAGCCTCTCACAGCTTCTTTTTTAGTGAAGAGTTAATTTTTTTTCAAATCTGTGAGTTTGATTCTTGCTTCCCATCTTTTCTGTTGCTGTTTCCCTCGTTGAGTTCTCAGTGCACCTGTGACATTTCTTCCTTTTTACTGGGGACTGACTTGATCACTTTAATGCTTTAGTTTTTCAGAGTCTTTTTCTAGAGTGATGCCAATGCATTTGAGTCAATCTTCTGCTTCTGTCCTTCTTTGTACTTCCATTTATTGTGTTTTAAGGCATCCAGTAACAGATCAAAAATGGAGCTACAGCTTCTCAAGTATTCCACTCAACAATTACAACATCTGTTTTAATTTGGGTTAGAATTTAAAACAAATTAAGCTACATCACTCTCTGAAGAATAAAAAAATACTTTATTATTCTAAAGCCATAGAAGATACAGGGACTTCAGCAAAAGGGAAGGTAAAGATGTTAGTAAATTGGTAATGACCTTGGTCCATCTGCCAAGGTAATTTTTCTGCCTTGTAATTGAAATGTATTCAAATGTAATTTAAAGGTCATCACAGATGGAAGTCAAAGACTTAAGCACAGTTTCTGATCAAAACATTAAGTATTATCTTTGACTTTTATGAACGGCTGAAGGACTCTGCCAAATGGTAAATTTCTCTTATTTAATCAGGCTGCTTTGTTACAACAAACTTTGACTGCAGCTGTGCTCTTCACTTGAGGCCAGTACTCACTGAAACACTGAAGGACAGAGGAAGGTCTTTTATCCATAGTTATCTTGTGGTTCTGCAGTAAAGTGAACATTGAGGCAAATCCCAATGCAAAGTAATTCTTCAAAGGGAAAACAGAGGGTTATCTGAGCAGCTTTGACCCATATGATGAGTACGGTGTGAGTGGATGTGAAGGATGCTAAAACTTGTGTCAGAAAATTTGATCCTAAAACCAGAACTTTCTGGTATCCATTAAAAATATTTTTTGAAAGGAATTAGTAAGGTGGTATATGGCTGGACAGCCAGATTGTGCATTTAAGATTTTTAAATAGAGTAAAGAACCAGTAATATAAACAGGTACTCTTCTCTTTAAATGTCCATTTCCTGTGCAAAAATCAGCTGCATTCAGTGACCATGCATAAAATTTTGAGAAGCTCTTCCATGTCACTCAGAATATTTATTTCAGCATGAGGCATTGATTTTTAGTAATAATTCATGTATTACCAGTAGAAGATCCAACCAAAAATAAAGGGGAAGGGAAGAAAATGAACCTTCTGTCCTCTCTGTTAGGTATGCTAATTATTGCCAAAGAAATTGTCATTAATCTCTTTGTCAAGATCAGGAGTGACAGTGCCTTCAGAACAAAACTAACCTATTTCAGCAGGGAAAGCCATATAGTCTGTCCCTCCCTCTCCACCCCAGCAACAAAAAGTCAATCTTTGGATCTTCTCCAGCTAATCAGTGTAAATTACGGACACCCTGCACTCCATGGTTCTTCAACGCTGGCTTCATCCATGCCCAGCCAGCCTCTGTAGCCACCATGGTCTCTTCATCAGACAGGTAACTTCTTCACCTTGGTGTTTTAGTTTAAAAATGAGGACTTGAGAAAGTGTTGTTTTGACATGTAGTGATTGTAAGTAAAGATGTTCAATCACGGTCTGGGCCCACTCGAGATGCGGCATTAATTAGTTATTATTAGTTATTAGTTATTAATTATATTTAATATGACTAACCTCTGTGGCTACACCATTGCACGTGAACCGTGATCTTTGAAATCAGGTCGGATCCAGCTCTGTTGTATCGGATCCTCTGAGCTGATGTGATGGTGCCTAGATTAATTAATTATTCTGATTGTGTGGCTGATACCGTAAAGAAGGCAGCATGCACCACACACACTGTGGAGAGATTTGCAGAGATGATTGTTTAGCAGAGACTGTACATATGGAAATTTGTTCTCGTTTTTTCCTTTGTGCTATCCCATTTACAAATGGAAATGACTGCTTCATAGCCAGTTCTCATTATATTTCTCTCCCATGAGATGTGAAATTAGCACTAGGAGAAATCCCACGGTGGTTTGGACTGAAGCCTAGCCTCTGCTGTCAAGGCTACCCCATCAGGAAGGGAGAGCAGGGAGGCAGCGAGGCTGACAGGACCCTGACCTCTCCAATATGCCTCAGCAAGGGGCAGAAGCAGTGCACTGGCATCAACCAGGGTTGGCCAAAGTGCCAGCCAGGGCTTGGCAAGGTGATGGAGCCAAGGCAGGGTGAAGCTGGGAAGTCAAGTTGCTATCAGGCACAGTGTCTGTGCAGTATATCCATAAACAATACACTTTTATGTTAGTTAATACAGGGGCAATGTAGAGGGCCCTGTTAAGTCTGGTCAGGGCAATGAGAGCCTATTGGTGCCCTCATGTCCCCTGCATCCATGTAGGGCCCAGCCATCCTCTGCTGAGAGGGTCAAGCAAATCCACCCCTCGCTGCCCTTGGGGCCCACTCCTGTCCCTTGGTCTGGGGTTGTACAGCTGACTGCTTTACATCAACATCAAACACGATTGAGGCTGTCACTCCATTGCACACCTGGGCAAGGAGACAAAAAACTAGTTTAACACTACAGGGTTCATGTATATAAATGGGTTGCTACTTCCCTCCAGAGAGGTGTAGGTGTGTGTTGGGTTTGAGCAAGAGGTGTATATTGGCATTATCAGCAGTCACGTTAAAGATTCACAGTACTGCTGTATTACACTGAATAACAGAGCCCAGGTGGGACAGAGAGTGTAACAGCCATGCATCAGATCATGCTACTTGCTAATGTTAGTGGGCCAGAAAAGCACATGGAAAGATTATATCTCATTGCAGTAAGCTGCATGTTGTTAAATAAGGCAATTTAAATATAGGCACGGACTTTCTGGCAAGGCTTAGTAGTACTGTTCTGTTTTGTACTCGGTTATAGTTCTGTGTAACGTAAAGGTGATGAGGGTTGTCTGTTTTTCCTTCTAGAAAAGGGAATATGCTGCTAAAGATATAACAATAAAAGAAAAGGTATAAAGATACCTTATAAGATCCTATTGCAGTTGCAGGCTTGTTTCTCTACATGCTTTTCTCCACCAGTGCATCCATCTTACCTGAAAGAAACATTGTGAGTGATCCCATTCAGCAGCTATTCAGGAAGCTTTCTTAAAACAGGAAAGCAAGGAGACCAGTTAGGCTGTTATAACAACATTTAAGTCTTTCCATGTGCATTCCTCTAAGCCACTTACAAGGCAAAGAAGTGTTTTTACTCTCAGTGTACAGGTGAAGGGGCTCGAAGGTTGACAGAATCGTTTGGATCTTGGTGACCACACTGGTAGGTGACTCGCTCAGATTTGTGCTGATCAGATTTCCTCTCCTTGGGTGGCTGCTTACTGGCCTGAGACCAGATCTCAAAAAAGTGTAGCAGGGCTTAGGAAATGAGGTCCCTTTATTTGGCAATGCTGGCAAATTTTGCACATTGATATAGATGCCTGGGTATTTCTAATCTGTGTTTTCCGACACAAGTGATGAATGGTTTGCTAGCTTTTACTTCAGATGACCTCTGTGCTCACACAGCTCACGTAGGTAGACATGTATTTTCAGGTACTCTCTGTGTTGCAGAAACTGCACTCCCAGTTCACACAAAAAGCAGCAAATAAGACATTTCCTCCTCAAACTCACTAGATCTACAAGCAAATTGTCTAATTTTGACCTTGAAGTCAATTAATTATTGATGTCTTTAAAGTAATTTTAAGTTAGTTTTTTTTCTTTGGCCTTGATGATGGACTAACATAGACTTGTGTTACCCAAAAACTTAAAATTAATTTAATCTTATCCACAAAGTATCTATAATTTAACTATTTTACTGATAATTCTTCTATTTAATTGCTATGATTCTGTGGGCTGCAGTAGGGTCAGGCTAGCTTGCACAGGTGAGAAGTGAAACAATTGTTTTAGCAAAAACTGGTCAACCCTGTAGGGGCCTTTTGCTTGAGATAACTTGCAACAATTCCATTTCATGGTGATATGCCACCAGCGGGGCTGAGATTGTTTGTTGTCAACGTTTTCTGTTGGCTCCTGGCCACCTTCAGGCACCACTGTCCTTCCAGGGCTGCCTGTCCTAACTCTGCATCAGGCCTTTTCTTTGCCCTTTGGTGATGCTGTGAAAACAAGAGACAACCAGAAGGGAAGTGAGTAACTTCATAAAGGCTGAGACCAGCAGCATTCAGAATGCCTCAGTCCTGAATCGATTGGTACAGCTCAGTAAGCGACTGAAAGATTGCCTGGTTACCTTATCTGTGCACTTCCATCCCTCAAGATATTTGGATTTCTGTTAAGTGAGAACTCAGTTCAATGACCTTGCTTGTAGTGTTAACTTTATACTGATATAGCAATTATCAAAATGCAGTGTTCCTGTAAATTAACATTGTGCTCTCAGCTCTTCCCTTACTCTACAATAAGCTCTAACAGGTAATATGGTTTTTATTACACAGAGCATTTCAGGTACCAGAGCTCTGCAATAAGAAATTGCAGTTTGTTTGTTTCTAGCGTAGCTGCTTGTAAATACTTGTTAAATTTGTTACACTGTCAGATTTTTTTCTTATTCTTAATGCTGTGAAGAGACATGGCTGTACCATCGAATTGCTGCAGTGGTCTGGGAATGTGTTTTTGAGGGGGACAGTTAAAAATTGCAGATTAAAAAGTTGATTGCGGGTAGGAAGGGGATTGTGATTCGTTTATCCTTAATTCTTTATATTTTAAAATGAATTATTTTACAGTCATTTAAGCATCTTATATTCATGACCATTTCAGGATACCTTAGCCAGAAATCAGGTTGGGGAAGTAAATTACAGTGCTTCACCTTTTTGCCCAAATGTTTTCTTGCTGGTGATTGATGGCACGTGTCTGAATCCCTGGTTTAAATCCTCTTGTTTTGAGAGTATATAGCCTTGATTTCTCAAGAGCTCCTTAGCATTAAGAGGCATGAGAAGGAGCTTTGTTGTATGTGAAAAGCCTGACATAGAAACCTAAATGCAAGAACCCCAGTTAGATTGATACAGAAATCTTCCTGAAATTTCAGGCTCTATTAGAGGGGAAGTTTATTCACCTTTCTGCTCAGCATGTCTTTCTATATACATGGGTATCTCTCTGCTCAATAAGAGGCAGATGCTCACCTCAGGATCCTGCCAGGCAACAGCAATGTTCCTGGCTCTGTCTTTGGGAAATTCTTGTTCTCCTGGGGAGTTAACTCTTCATTCTCTTGTTTCATCCTGCAACTGTAATGAAAGGAATGAAAGGAGGCTGGTGGCTCTGGTGTTTTCAACGGTACATATAACGATCTCAGTGAAAAATGTAAAATCTTTGCAAGTGTCATCTTTACATACTTGTTTCCACCGTATTCCAGGAGGTTGTGTTGGGAATACCTGAACAGACATTTAATGATGAAGACAGTGCTGCCCTAAGCCAAATATATTATTCTAAAATGTTTTTTTTTTTTGCATTTTACCTTCAAAGAGGTAGCTCTTTTGTCTTGCTTCTGGGTGAAGATGCATCTTGGTTTACAATAGTGCTTTTAAAAGCTTTTGTCTCTGTTCTAAAAATAAATGAGCATTTAGATTTCATATTTTGTGGGCTTTGATTTCATATTTAGCTGTATGTAGCTCTCAACTAAAGACTTAGGAAGAGAAGGAGGGTTGCTTCTGATTTACCCCTTCATAATCTGAAAACTAAAGCTGGTTGTTTGGGTTTCTTTTTCTTTCCAATTAGCAGTTGTGGCAGGAAGATTCAAACAGGCAGTTTTCAGCAGTCTTCCTTACCGTTAATTCAAATTCAGCAGTAGCACAAATATGGTTCTTTTGATTTTAGTTGAATTACTCCAGAGTCAACTTGATATGCATGAGACCACAATTATTGCCTAAAATATCAGGCTTTTTTACACTGACTAGCTCTGCTGGGAAAACTAGTAGAGGGTGAAGATTTATTTTAAAACATGAAGCAGAAGGCATAATTCCCGAGAATTTTTTTTTGCTTTATGCAGGTTTAGAAGTAAAAATGCTTAACGTAAAATTATTGTCAGATAATACCACAAAAACACACCAAGAAACATAGAGTGAAGTTACCTGCATCATCCTGCTCACATCATACAGGGGAAATAATTCTTCCAGTCTGCATTGTGCCGCATCTGGAGAGCTGCTAGTGTCATGGTTAGTTAGCACTTAATGGGGTTCTAGCTCCAAAGACAAAACAGAGAATCCATGCAGGCAGACATATCCTGTATGGATACCTGCATCCACAAAGCATTTACAGCAAATGACACAGTATGGTGCTTGGTTGGTTTGGTTTGGGGTTTTTTTGTCTTTCATGTACATACTAAATGCAATGCAAATAGTTTTGGCATCACAATTGAATTGTGTTGAGGCTTTTCTTTATAAAAGCTATAGGATAGACCTATCTTTTGAGCTCTACCTATGAAATTGTTTATTTGCAGCTTGTCTAATTAACAGGAAAAAGCGTGGTCAGCATCCTTAGCTCTGACATAGATTACATTGATTTCTTGTTGCTTAAGAAAGTCCTTGTCAGCACACAACTTTCTTCAATGCCATCAAGCATAAAAGTAAAATTATTTTAGCTATGGTAAAGTGTGGTTCCATGCACAGTAAGAACACAGAAAACCCACAACTTTTGTGACCTTTATCTGCTAAATAAAACCTGTTTGCGTTATGAAAACACTAAGAGGCTGTAGCTTTTTGCTTTCAGTAATGCTGATCTGAGTGAGTTGCAGTCATCCTGTGTTGCAGCTGATGGTCTTGGACTGTTATCTATCCATTTGCAGTTTTTCTCAGCAGTGATAAGTCCTCCTCAGAAAGCCGCAGATGTAAGCCTTCTTCAGGATGGTGTGGTTAAAATTCACATAAGTAGAATACCATGTTACACATTTGTTAACGTCTTTAGCTGGAAACTACTTCATGTCTGCTGAAGAGGAAGCTTTTGTGGTTACTGCCAGTGTACTGGCTGAGGTTCAGGTCTAGACATGGAAGCTTAGAATTATGTCCTTCTCAGTCATGTTTTCAGATGCTGCATGGGACAGATCTGAGCTATCCTTACAGCATTTCCCTGGTCTTCCTTTGAAATACTACTTATTGTACAGTAATATTTCTTCTGAATATTTGGACCTTTTCCACACCCACAAGCTAAAGTGTCTTCAACACCTGGAAATCTATAGCAATAGGTCAGGTCAGCCTTACCTAATCTCCCAAGCTGGTTCCCCTTGGCTGAGCTGCCCTGGTCCCAAGCTGCACAGCGGATGGAGAGGGAAGATGTGAGAGCAGTTAGGTGGGGCCTGATAATGAGACAAGGTGACAGCTTGAATTTACAGACCCCATGAATCTGTGTGCTGCTTTACATGGGGTGGGAGGATGGAGATGCCCAACTGGGACATCAAGGGCTGTGAGAATTTATTGTGTGTCCTTTGCTACATGTGCAGTGTGGAGGCCGAAAGCAGCAAAAAACCCTGGTATGGTTCAGGTTATGGCTTTGCTACAACACAGTTGAAAACAGGAAGGTGGTTTTTTTTCCAAATACCTAAAGAGTAATTGGGTATCAGACTGCACCGTGATTGTAATATGTGCTGTTGGACATGCCCTGCTGTAATGGTCAGAGGGGTCCACCTGGAAGTGACAGACATGAAATTAAAATTTTAAAATGCAGAGCTTATAGTCTGCTTCAAACGTTGGGCTAAATAATAGGTTTCTTTCAACAGATCTTTTGGTTTGAATGTGTTATTTTTTTGGAAAATGTGGTAGTTTTACTGCTTCTCTAAGGATTTTACTAATTGTAGGTAAGAGGTGTCTTGGCCTCAAATACTGGTTTGCTTTGGCTTTTTATTCCGCTTGACAAACTGGTGCTTATTCTTCCTCCTTCCCGCCATTATGTCTCCTTAATTCTACTCTACAGAGGAGTTGCTTCAATGTCTTGTCACATTTGAACTTTTGTTTAAGGATAAATTTTCCTGAGTGCTAAGTCTTACAGCAACTTAGGCACTTCCAAATCAAAGTCAGAGTAAGATGTATGCTCCTGAAGTCATGCTTTTCAGAGAGATTACTTTTCCTGACTTGAATTGATTTAATAACTGCTCTGCACTTGAAGACTTCTGGGTACTGTACAGCCAAGTCACATCTAAAAATAGCATTAAGGTCCAAAAGCCACTAAGGCAATTTTGGAAAATGCAAAATGCAACTACTGTCCCTTTCTCTTACATCTCACAGGTTGGAAGGAACAAAGGACTCTTTCCTAGTGTCTTGATGACAATGTGAAACCTGAGTATGCCCAAAACATAGCTGGTGTGATTGTTTTTCATTACTGTAGATGATTAGGAAATTTGAAAGAGATTCCTTCTGGATACATGATTAAATGTTGGTTCAAATTATTTGAACTGAGGCAATAAGGACAAAACTGGTCTTTTGAGAGCTGTGATCCAAGCCGTTATTTTTGAGTTGAAAACTTAGTTTTGGCCCACTCCCATTAAAATCCAGAGTGTGCCAGAAACATTACCTTTTCTAGATGTTTGCAAACTATCCAGAAACATTCTGGAGGAAGTTGAAAGAGTAACTCCAAAAGCTGTTCCTGTTGCAGCAAGTTCATATTAATTCTGTCTTGATCATGTAATGAAGACAAGTCTCCTTTCATTGGGCTAAAAGCTGAGTATGTAACGTATCAAAATGTGGTTTTAACCAGCAAGACCTCTGGACAGTCCATCACCTGTGTGGGACAAGAGTCCCTCATGCCTAGCTGAGACTGAAGACTTCTTTGGAAGAAGGTTGTGTGATAGATGGAGAAAGTACTGCTGTTATCTCTCCACAAAATTTGCAGTCCTCTTCACAAAGGAGTTTGATGTTTTGTGGAGCAGCATACATCTCAATAAGCAGAGAATTTGGTCATGATTCTCACCCAGCATTCCTTTGTTAAAAGGGACATCCAACTGTCTTAAAAGAAATTTGTGCAAATAAAGCTCACAAATATTGCTGGATTTGCAAATAGCATATGAATTTGTCCTTGTATTTACAAAAAGCATGTGTTAATGAATACAAATTCATCTTCCCACAAACAAAACACTGTGAAAATCTGAGTTATCTTATGAAACTTGGCCTTCAAGCCTAAAATCAAATTACTGAAACCAGTCAAGAAACTGGAAGATTTAAGGTGGTATGTGACATGTTTTTGAATAGACAAAATTCAGTCATTTCTTAACAGCCTAGTGCTTGATTTGAACCCAGTAATGTTTCTAAGAGTACATTTTATGTATGACTGATCTAAAATGCAGGCAGGTACTTTTCCACGCAGAGTTTGGAGACTGTTATAGCACAGCTAAAAGGATGCAGGTAAAGCTGGGGAGCCACCAGAAGAAACAGCCCCTGAATGGTATCTGAGAGTAGGAGCAGAATGGGAGTCCTTGGGACTGTGGATCTGAGACCATCAGTACTGTTTGGTTGTTCACAAGGGTTCGCAAGGAGAAACTGTTGAAACAAGGTTCCTGTGAACTTACCTTGCAAGAGAGCAGACCATGCTGCTTTGATTATGGAGGTCACATACAAGGATGACACCATAAGCAGAATTTAAAGTTGTGCCCCTGATGGATTAGCATTGATCCATGTGTTCTCCCTACATCATCACCTTCTGGGGACCAAGTTCTTCAGGCTTTTCAACACGTTTATTGTATAACCAGTCCTAAAATGGAAGAGATGTGCGAAAACTGTTTAAATATCCCCTTCTTGCTTCAGGCTGTCCTTGGACTGCTTCTCAGGTGTGGATGCAGTTGTGCAAATCTGCCTTGCATGGACTGGAGCCAGTTTGAGATTGCCTTGGAGCAGAACGTGATGCCTTTGCTTCGCTTGCTTGCAGCAGAAGCGCCACATGCATTTCCCCCCACCCAGCAGCAGTGCTCGTGGTTCCAGTATGGCAAGGAAGGGCCAGCAAGGCAGAGGTGCCCTCTTACCCCTGCTTGGAGCTACCTCCCACCTGTGCAGCAAGAAATGCTTTCAGATCTGTGCAGCTCCTCCTAGAATAACTGTAGCAAGATTAAACTTAAAAAATTCCCTTTTTCCCCTCACCCGTATGGTCACTTTGTCTTCCCCCTTCCTTCTCATCTTCATTAAATCAGGAGGAGATGTGTACTGAAGGCCACACGACACCTGTTACTGTTACTCCCCACGTTCCAAGCGGATTACCACAGGCCTGATGATTATAGTGGCTGAGAACCCTATGAACCCAGGTTCTGGGTACTATGGAGGAATCTTATCATAAATCTAAGACATCTAGAAAATATTTCCAGTGCATACTTATGTATACTGACAAGATCTCTAATAACACTGGCGGGGGATAGCAAACAAGTCAGACTAAAGACTACCATTGGCACATTTTCTGTGTGCCAGAGCTTTAAAGTATTTGAAAATGCAAAACATGTATCTAGCAAATTTCCAAAGTGCCCCTACAAAAGAAGAACAATTCTACACTCAGTCCTTTTTTAATTTTCTGGCTCTGTCTGTATAAAGCAGCCCCCACAATATTGCTGCCAGAAGAGGTATGTTTTTATTACATCTGTTGACATACTTTCACGTGCAATTTTAGCAGAGACAAAGCACAGCTGGGCTTTAGCTTGCTATTGAGGGTGAAACCCAATCTGCTGTAGACTAATTTCACTGAAATAAAAACAAGATGATTTCATTGTTAAAAATCCCTTTGGAGATACCTCAGCAATTTTGTTTTGTGAAACAAATAATTATATAATTTTACTTTAGGGTATTGTGAGGGCAAGGGATTAATTTTTGTAAATATCTCCATGAAAATCAGTCAGGTTACAAGACTGTATTTCACCACAAAGCAAGGCCAGAACAATTGGAGTTTCATGAAGCAAACACACAGATGTTCACAGGGGGAAAAAACCAAGTCTTTCTGAACCTGTTCCAGGATGAAGTGTGACACTGCCTGGGCTCTTGGAGCAGAGAGGAAGGGTCCTAGCACATGCGGTCCCTGGAAGTGCAGGACCCAGCCTGGGACTGTGAGCCCTGCTGAGGGCATGGTGTTAAGCTAAGGCTCAGCTAGATGTGAGCACAATTAAACTAGTCTCCAGACTGGAATTAGCTTGAAGCCTGGACAAAGCCAGCCTGCAAAACACGTAAATATAGCTTTGGAAAGAGCTTTTCCTGGAGTATCACATGAAGAGGTTACAACTTCTCTCCATACCTTCTCCAGGCCAAACGGGAATCTTACTTCTGCCAGCAGGTTCCTTCAGGCCGGAGTTTTCCCCAGGAAGGAGCACTGAAGCTTTTCTTTCAGAAGCAAGTGCTGGTAGTTCAAAGACAGTGTGCAGAAAACCAGTCATACATATTACCAAAATTCTTACGTCAACAATAGCAACGAAAAGCCACCAAAAAACCCTCAAACACCCTCCTCCCTGTCCCTTTCTCACAGACAACACACACCAAAAAACACTGAGGCCTAATGCTGAAAGTTTCAACATATAAGATCTAAATTTCATAAATTCTAAAGAGAGGAGGAGAATGAACAAAGAAACAGAGGTGCCAGGAAAGGGATCAAGGAAAGCAAAATTATTTACTTGATTACTGGTTTTTCAAATTTTTTACAACTCTACAGGAAAGCAATAGACCTTTTGACTTGTAACCTCCTGCTTACTGCTGTTAGCTGTGAAAAGTTCATGTGAAAAGATGGTGACTTTAATTAAAAAAAAATTGAAATAATAATGAAATGTCATTTCTCCAGGAAAGGTTTTATATATTGGAGGAGTCAGTCTTTTAGTTAAAAGATAATCTAGGCATCAAGCAAATCAGGCAGACAGGGCTGTCTGTTCTGCACTGACACAATTGTGTTCTGACCCCATTAGCTGTTAGTGGGCTGCAGAGTGCATACATTAGGCTTTACACCCAGCTGCAGGATATCCAAAACAGCCCTAATCAGAGGTTTCCCCAGACTCCTTTTGCAGAACTGGTAACTGGACTTGTTCATATTCTTAATAACCTTCATTGTGGCTGTGCATCCCTTTATGCCTGGGAAGCACCACAGCCAGCTTAAAGCATCAGGGCTCATTCAGGGAATCTGCTTGATAGACAAACCCACTCCGAACGATAGGATTGAAACAGACCTTTTTAATTTGACAGGAATAAACCTAGTCCAGTTCCCTGAAAATGGAAAATACTGGAGCTGGCAGTGGGTCAGGCATCCCTGAAGCTTTGACAATCCAGATTTCCATTTTCAAATTTTGTGGGTTGACTCTACTTCCTTATGAGACTGAATTGCTAATAAAATTAATTAGAAGCACCATAAGTTGGTCATCTCAAGAGTATTTCTACTTGAAGTAATCATTAATTATTCTGACTAGGATTGTCTGTCTTTTCTATTTTTAGGTTGGCCATGGGCGACACTGACTGTTCTCGGGTTCCTGTACTGCTATTCTCATGTTGGAATTGAATGGGAGCAAAAGTATGCTGCTACTTAGGAATGATGCAAACAATTATTTTTAAGGCAGGTTTATGATTTTTCTACACTGCATATCCTATCTACAGACGGGTGTGCCAGACCAAGAATTCAGTCATTGTGTTAAAAAAAATAAAGCTCATTTAGTTGATTTTGGATTCCGAATGCAGAAAATGAACCAGAAACACTAATGGTGGGAGAAATTACTATGCATTTTGAATTATGTTATTTTTGTAAAACACCATCTCCATACATTGGAAGCACACATCTCAGAACAGGTATTTTATATATGTTGAAAATTGTTTTAATGTTTTGGTGCCTATTCTGAGATACTGAAGAAAAAAAATTCTTCTACTTTGGAGAATTCAAAAAGCCCAATCTCTCACAGCTGCTGTCTAGGAGCATGGAGGGCTGTGCCCTCCACTTACACTACTCCATAAAGGGCATGATGCTCATCAGTTCTTCTTGATTGCTTTCTGATATAAGTGAGAACATTTTGCTATTCTCATTGGCTGCAGTAGTTCTGCCTTAAGCTACTTTCTATCTACTGTAGCAAAGTCCACTTTTTCTTTTTTATGTCTTCATTTAAAATTTTGCCTTTAAAATAACACCCTTTTTTGGTAATCTTAGGACTGTTTTTTTTTCTTTCTTTAAAAAGAGGGAGTAGGGAGGTAGGTCTTTTTTTAAGGGACAGCTTTTCTTTTTAATCAAATATGCTCTTACAGCTTTAAGTGCTCTCTGCTTTATGTGAGAGCTAAAGCATAAAATATTACCCTTAGAATGGGGCAAGTCCCACCTTCAAGGGAACTGTTCAGTCTGCCTCTTGTATTGTTCTGTTATGAAGGGAGATAACCCAGGTCTGGGTGAATGGTAAATTTGTTCAGTTTGCTTCATTCTCTGTTGTCCAAGCAATCAGCTCCTGCAATACTGAAGACACCCTAGGAGTAACTTTTTAAGACCTTTAGAAGAAAACAGAATGGTCCAATACAGTGACATCAAATTAGCTGTAATAAACTGATGTTGAAGAGCAGCCAGAAGACCTTTAGTCTTTCTAAAGTTAGATATTCCCCCTAGGCATGGTAAAAGGCCACCAGTTCTGGAGAGGACTTCTTCCAAAAGCAGCTTCCTCCACCCAAAGCAGAAGGACACGTGTCAAAACTTGTTCCATGCCCCTAGCAGACATTTCAGTCTGTTGGGAGGCACATTTAGTGACCTACTGCATCACTCCTGCAGCTTCAGCCAAGTCTGGTAGAGCTTATCCCTTCAACAAGAAATTCAGTCCCTGATACAGGCTTCAGTTTATTGCCTGCGTTTCTGATGTATCTGCTGCTCAGAACTACAGCAGCCTTCCTTTTACCCCCCATTTGTTCCTGAAGAAATAAGGGCAGAGGCTTCAGCTCTCTGTCCATCCGGAGACAAGCACATCTCTTGCTGTTTCAAAGTAGAAGCTCCAGCCCTTTATGATAAGATTTCCCCCTCCTCCCCTGCCATGAGAATGCCATGATTTCCTCTGGAAGCCCTTACTAGGAGACACCATGGGCTGTTGAAAATAAGACTTACCTTGAATGCTGCCTGGCCAGAGACACGGTTCTCCTGATTGACTTAAGATGATTTCAGGGATTCTGTCAGCTGCAAAGTAGATGGCTCTAAGCCTCTGAATTTACTAAAAGGATCTGAGATTGGCCTCTGTTTTGGGGTAGCACTGAGCTAAGGGCAAGAACTTTCTCAAACTTTACTCAAACTTTGTACTTAAGTGGAATTAGCATTAGAGCAATAAGTCATGAGTCTGTTCTTCAGTCTTATTGATTACTGTTATTACATGAAATGAGGAGCTACTAAGTGATTGGATTCCAATTTGTATGCATGCAAAACTTCCAGCTCCAATATGGAAATGACCTTGAAGGTCATACAAAGTATCCTTATTTCTGAACTAAAATAGTTTTCTTTTTTTTTTCAGTGCTTTATATATATATAGATAGATATTATAATTTTGTATCTTTTTCTGTTTGTATAAATAAAGCTGAAATGGACTGTTGGCTTGAGAACTGTAACTGGGAAAGCTGTGGTTTGGTGTAAGAAAAGTAAGTGCTCCACTGTTGTGAAGAAACACTGCTGTGCACTGGAAGCCTGCAGGATGGGTACAATGCAGACTGGTCACTTTTATCCCTGCTGGGTTCTGCATGGAACACGCATTCCCTAATGGTGTGAGTTTAAAAAGCGAATACACCTTTTGTAGATGGGCTAAGGTGAGGCTTCAGCATGTGAAGCTTCTGAGAAGAATAGCATACAGTTAAAACAATGCTTCCCAAAATTCCTTCTCAGTCCTGCTTATCCAGCAGCTGTCAGCATGGGGCACGCTCAGTCAGACACACAGCTCTGTGCCTGAAGCACTACAAACATGCATGGTCAGCTACGCCTTCAGCTTGGAAACACACTCCTCAGCATGACCTGAGAATTGACTCTTCATTGTCAGATGGCACCTTAGGTAATTGTGTGGTAGCCCAAAATGCCATCCTCCAAGCAAGTCCTCTGTGACAGTCTAGAGAGATGAGTTTGCAGAGACCTGGAAGAGACTGAAGTAGCCATCCCACATATGAAAGGAAAAAATAGGTAAGGGGAGGAGGAGAGAGAGAATTCCAAACACTGAGGAAAAGCTAATTAAGGGATGTAGGAAACAGTTGACAAAGACAGAAATCGCCAAGGTAAGACACTGGTAATTTTGAACCAAAGGGGGGCACTTCTTGTGGGAGGAACAGCAGACAATGACTTCTACTGCTAAGAGACCCTAAAAGTCACAAAAGTGCAGTGACCAAAAAAAGAAAAACTGAAGGCAGTGGCTCTGAAAATGAGCTGGACAGACACATTATGGCTACTGACAAAAACAGTACAGAAGTGATTTTGGAAAGTTGCCTAAGAGACTGCCAAGCATAGCCTGACCTAATATATGGCTTTAATGGCTACCACAAAGCTCTAGTAATCAAGTTTCTTGTACACACACAGACACAGACATCCTTCCCCTAGCCCCTCCTTGGCTAACAGAGCCCTCCCAGCCATCATTATTACGGGGGATGGTAAGATTACGCTAAGTGGCTCTGTCTTTAATTCTGCATTGATTGGTGGGTGAGCAAGGCTTTGCTCACATATCTCTTTCACATCTGAGGGCTTAAAGCAGCTTAGTTGGAGTAACCAGCTTACCACAGGTCAGAAGAAAAACAGCTTAACTGTGAAAACCTGCAGCAATTTTGTTATTAGTCACAGCAATAACGCAGGGCCTGTCCTTTCTTTTGCGCACCCACTTAATTTCCTTCGTCACTGCTAACTCTTGAGCCGGTCTCATCTCGCAATTGCTGATGGGGGGGCTTACCTTCCTCTGGTTTGCCGGCAGGATTGTCCTCAGGGAGCTCTGAAGAGCAAAGAGATTGCTATGCATGGTCTGTCACAGCTTCTCACGGTGCTTTATAGTTCTCCCCCTCCCGCAAGTAGCGCAGCCCATTATTGCTTTGCAAAATAACACTCTCAGCACACAGCCACTTGTTAGTCAAGGCATACATTTTAATCCAGCAGGGACAGCTGAAATACTGCTCTATGCAAAGTCTGTGAAGAACGGCTTGCCTGTAACACCTTTGAGGAACAAGGGGAAATCTGCATTACAGTAGATCGTTTCTTGTATTATGGGACCCCTGAGAGCAACCCTCTCTGGTGGGCATCTCTGCTGACCCCCACAGATGCACAGGAGTGTTCTGTGTATGTGCACTGAATTCCAGTGCTTCCACCACTCGCTGCTTGTGGAGCAGTTCCTTTGTTAGTTGCAAGTAAAAGGAAGAAAAGATAAAGAAAACTTTTTTTTTTTTTAATTTCTGCTTCATGTACATTCAGTCATCTCCAACACAGGTACTGCCAGAGCATCTGAGAATGAGGTGAGTCCCAGCCGCCTGTGCATGAATCACCTACACCTGAGTTTACTGCAGAGAGACCAACTCGGCTCAGACATCCCCAGCCTGGGGGCAAGCACTGGCAGCTCCAAGCTTCAGAGGCTTTCAGAGATGCCACCAATGCCCAGGAGAACAGGAAAGAAGGTGTCTAATGGATCTGACCTACATAGACACTGCACAAGAGATGGAGCTGAAGAGTATCAAGGCTCAACTTTGAGGCAGCCTCTGCACTGCTCTGTTCAGGGCAGTTCCCACAACATTCTGAAAAGTGAGTGAATCCTCCAGCCAGTGTCAGCATTGCTAGCCCTCAGAACTACTGCTCTGGGAGGAAAAAGGCATGTGCCAGTACAGATAATGGCAGGATTAAAACTACACGGCAGCATTAGGGGAATCAAACACACTTGCAGATCCTCAAAAGTCTCCTCATTCCTTATGCTGGGAGTCACAAAAGTCTGCATGAGAGCAGGTTAAGCTAACATCAGGATGTAACAGGCAAATTTTGACCACAAACTAGCCTGCACCACCTTTTGTCATACCTGGGGCAGCTCAGTCTAAGTGTAAGTAGCCTTAGGTTCCCACATACCAGCAGCTTTCAGAAAGAGATCAGATGAAATGGGCTACCTGTGGTCCATGCCTTCCCCAGCAATGGTCAGCTGTGCACCGTGTCCATGGGGATTTAAGAATAGCTTTATATATGGTTGGATAGCTGAAGTGAATCATTGCAGACAGGTGCATCAGCCAACCACTGAAAAATTAAAGTTTACTGAAGAAATAATACAGAAATATAACTTCAGTTATTACCTGTGACATTTAAATTGTATTGGCACTCCCTCTAGATCTTTCTTGACAAAATTAATTAATTTTTATGGACCACAGCATTTCCATCCCTGCACTACTGCATTTGAGTTTCCAAAATTAAGTGGCAAAAATAGAAGAACTGGAAATGATACTAGCAGACCAGAAACAGCTACACTGTTGGTAAATTAATTAAAAGCAAGTCTTAAGGAATAAATAAGATCCTGTTGGGTTTTTTTTTCAGACTGCTGCTGGAAGGGTTAAGGTTGCTTTGGGGGCTCAGTTATATGGGGGGATTACCTTATAGTAAGCCACATGCAGAGATAAAAATAAGCATTTATGAGACAGTTCTTTGAGTGATGTTACTGCTAATTTATAGTTATGGGTTTCTTTACTCTTGTGGTAATACTTTTATGCTGAGGTGGTAATTCATGCTGAAATTACAGGCTAATAACTTTCATTTGGTCATATCTCTGCTCCAGGCCACTTCAGCGACCTCTCAGCTGCCTTCTTCCCACTCTTGGCATCCTGCCTTCAAGGCCACGCCTTGATCAGGCTCAGTTCTCATGACAATGCTGCAAACACAGTCTGGGCATGGTCTGGGTCCTGCCTTGGAAAGCATCAGCTCCGGACCAGGCTGTCTAGTGAGCAATTGAGCACTTGCCCAGCCCCACTGCTGCCTGCCAGGGCCCCCAGCATTCCAGACAGCAATACCAGAAAGTCACCAGGGATCTGTGAGCAAGTGGGTCTTGAGCTCAAAGCTTGTCAACTGTGACATCTCTTGACTCATACTTCACACACCACTGCTGGTGCCATCTGCCCAGAGTTTAGCACCCTTCACTCGGGTTATTTATTCTCAGAGTTCCTCAATCTGATCAAATCCTGCCAAACATTGCTTGGTAAAAATACAAGACCCACAAAGGGTCTTCAGTCTCCGAAGACGTCCTGCTTGCCTTGAATGGTTATGCCAACAACCACTGGCACCATGAACAACTGCAAGTTGGGTATGAGCCCTAACATAGGCATAAGACTTTAGAACACATGACAGTAATTCAAAATGCTATAGCACTTGGAGGCTCTGAAGTGCCTATTACTTAATGCTGGTTGAGGAAACTTCCAGTTTAAGAAAAATGACATTTTCGTAATAATAGGTTTCCAAGCTAAATATTTAAAGCTTTAATGCTGCTAGCAGTAACACAGGGGCACTCTGTGGCACTGGGAGAGACAACTGAGGCAGGATAAAGTATCTCACAGCTCCTTCCAGCAGGCAGATGGTGACTCAAGAGGGCTAGAGCCCTTTATAACTTCCAGCCAAAGGAGACTCCTGGGCAGTCAGTCCCATTTGCTCTTGTGCTAGTGTTGTGCTTTCCTTTTCAGCTCCCTCCCTAATGTCTACCCCTTTGGTAGTAGGTGGGTTGCACTCACCCTCTCGCCCTTTGTTTTCTGAGGCTTTCCTTAGATACTTACCTGATATTTCTCCAGAACTGATTTTCCTGGACAAAGGAAATGCAGCAGACTCAAACCACCAAAACAGGTACCCAGGACCGTGCTTTGGCTACATTATACACTGCTTTCATGTGCTTCCATGACCTTAGACTCCTTTCCCTGCTCTACACTGGGGTCAGCCTGCAGCCCCTGAGCATGCCTGGCTACAGCTGCTCTATTTGCTGAGAGGCTCCTACCCCCATTTTACAGAGCTATTTACAATTCATGTTGGCAGAATTGTAATTTCATGCAGTAGTTCACACAGTTTCTGTACACTTTCCTAAAGGATGCTTTTCTCTATTCAGCTTTCAGCTGAACTGCTTTAGTTTGTATTTCTGTCTCTCCACGTCCACTAGCCAGGTTCACATGGTTGCATGTGCAGTGTTATCATTCTAAAGGAAAACCAAAATAAATACTTTATTTTGACTTGCAGCTACGTACAGATTATCTTAGCTTTCTTTCCAATCCTCACGCCACAGCTGAGAATGTTCAATAAGCTTTCCTGTTATCACTAGTTCTTCTAAAATACCTTCTGTTTAACCGTAAAACTCACCAAAAAATATTGCCGTAGAGGTTTGAAAGCAATCTATTTCTCCTCACTGTAAGCCGCTGCTTCCAGGGAGCCATTTCTTGTTGAGCTGTCTTGGTCCTTTTGCTGAGCACACAGTAGCTCCCAGGCTTAATAGTGCACTCAGTGTGCTACTTAGCATGCTACTGCTGCTCAGTGTTTCCCCCCAGCGGTAGCCCCTGAGGAGGCCATAATCTGAAGTATTATGGTAGCTGAAGAAGAGACCATAATCTTCCTTTCATAGAAAATTTGTGTGTGTAATAGATACTCCAGCACAGTTTCTTTCTCCCTGAGTTGTGAAAGTTAGCTGGGAGATTGGGAATGTGGAAGAAAATAGCAGTAAAAAAGTATGTCCCCCTCAGATTTGCACACACAAAACTGCAGTGACGTTTGCAGGGCAAATGTGTTCCCCCCTGGGTAGGGAACAGCCAAGCCTGTACCTTCACCTCATTCCTCATCCATCTGAACAGAAACATCTTCAAGGAAATCTCTACAAGTGAACAAAGCTCAAAAAACCCCAAACCTCTTCAAGGTTTCTCAGACAATTCTGCCTCTATCAGTACCGTGTGGGACTTCTAGGGAGACAGCTTGGGAGTTGGTCATGATGGATGAAGCTGCCAAAGTTAAGCTTGTTTTAAACCTACACCTGTGCCACAGGGCAGCTTAAATATGAACTTGCCTGTGCTACATGAGGACTTGAACTTAATTAGGAAGGGGGAGCAGGAATGGAAAAGGAAAGGAAAAAAAAAGTAAAAAGACAAGGCTCAAGCACATGTATTTTGCAGATACAGCTGTGCACAAGCGTCTCTGTATCTGCTTCTGACAGATGTCAGGAGTTCAGTTACTCAAATGCTTTCTTTGGATCTCTCACAGGTTTTTACTCATCCTGTCTTTCAAGAACAGGACAGGTTATTCCCACCAGCTTCCACATGCCAACAGTGAAGTTGTGGTGAATTAGTATGAAAAATTCAATGTTCTATGTGAAAAATACTTGTATTGGCTGATATTTTTTATATGCTGTATGCCTGTTACAATTAAACCCCTCACACCACTGGCAGCAATAAATACCCTAGCAACGCCACGTCCTTCCCAGCATTTTCTGGTTGGATACACAGCCTTACTAACTACCCTACTCCATGGAGCACAAGGCAAGCACAGACAGCAGCTCGTGAGCCAAGGTCTTCCCAGCCTTGGTGCCCACTGTGGGTGGGCAGGTTGGAGAGCAGCGACCGTCTCTCAGTAGGTGAGGGGGCATGTGGCTGTTGGGCTCATTGCTCTCCCCGAATTTTCATGGGCTGTCCTGTGCGTTATCCTGCACCAGGCAGACACACTGGTGGCACACACTGAACAGAAACAGTTTTGCTGTTCCTTTAGTGCTGGGGGAGCAAATAAAACATATTGCTGTTATACACATGTGCGAGAGAGGGGAGAGTCGCTGCAGTTCACTCCCACTGGTTCTCACAGCACAGAAGAGCTAGTTTATGCTGGTCATCTTTACTCCAATTCAAAAAAGCACCGGAGCTAGAGTGCTTCCAACCTTAACAGAGATACTAAAATGCACCACAGGGCAATTAAAGAACCTCCATCATCAAATGCATAATTTAAAACTGTGTAGGCAGCACTCACCTCCCCACAAGCTGCCACACTGCAGACTGCCCTGGGAGTCCTTGCTGCTGCTCTGGGGCCACAAACCCAGCCGGGTAAAGTCACCATGTGCCTGGCAGATGTCCTCAGCAGCTGCCACACAGGCAGCAGCACAGAGGCAAGGGCCCGGGCCCTCTGCCAGCTGGTACTACCAGCAAGGGGCTCCTCTTCGGCCCCAAGGAGGCTGTACAGCATTACACAGGCTCCAACCCTGAGCTCCCCTCCAGATATGCACCTTCAGGCATCTTGTAGGTGCTATGCTTTGCACACTAACTGAACCAAACAGAAGCAGCAGTACCTGTGCAGCTATTCCTGAGAAAAGTCAGGAGCCATAGGACACATCCTGTCCTCTAGAAAACCATTTGTTCCTGCTATGAATGCACTCCCAGGTGCAGTGAATGAGGAGCAGGGGCTGGTGCAGGTGGGCTGGGAGCTGCTCACAGCTGCTGGGGCTGCTGCTGCCCAGCTGTGCCCAGGCCTGACGGGTCAGCATGTGGAACATGAGCCTTTGCAATTTGGCACACAAATCTCAGCAAAAAGTGCTGTAATTAATTACCTTTGGTTTGAAATGCTGTGGGGCTGCTGATAGGGGGGAAACTGATGGGGAATATGGTGCAGGCAGTGCTACCCCTCTCTGCACTCATTGAAGCTTGCAGCATAGCCAGGGAGGCTGCTAAGAATGCAGGAAATGCCTGAGCAAGGAAAATAATGGAGAGTTCAGAAAACAAGCACAACTGCCTCTAGAGACCTCAAAAAAAACCCCAATCAAAAGTACATGCCCTCACTATGGTAATTTTCCCTTTTCTGGTAAGTATAGGGCACACTGTATAATGTTAGGCAAAAGAAAGCTGGATTTTCACACTGGCCAGGGAAACAATCCTAGTGACAAGAGATCCTGTCACACCACATATGACAGAGGATGCAGAAATGGTGTTAAAAATAGCTCCTCATTGTGCTCCTTGGCTGCTCTGTGCAGTTCTGCTTCAACTCTGCAGTCTGAAAGCTTGTGCTTCCTTGCTGTTCTTTTGAAGATGAGATTCACAATGCCATGTAGTGTCTTAATACAGGTGACAGGATGGAGAGTGAACCACAAAAATGGGTGCAAAACTCATGGGGGCCAGGCTGACATCCTGAAGACTAAAACGTATTAACTTCCAGAGTGGCTCCTGGCCTGCAGGAATGGCTGCTGTCTGTGACAGCATAGACATATGTCTATTCTGACCTGAAAGGATCTCCCATTCCCATCACCTCTGGTTATTCATTCCTTTGCTGCAGTAGCCAAGAAAATAATACTCATTGCCGCCTGTTGCAATAGTGTCACTGCCAGGTGACACACTACTGGGGGCTTCACTCCTGGGAGGTTTGTCTTTGTGTAAGTCCATAGTAATGTCACTTTCTTCTGCAGCAGATGACAGGACAGCAGAAGCTTCTTTGATCTCTCTCTAGTACTGTGGTTGCCATAAGTTTTGTAATAGTTCTCAGATTTTGCAGTAGTGAACACGTCTAAAACACAGACCAACTACAGACACATGTACCCTCGGGATACGGAATGACCATTTCAGACAGGTCAGAGGCAGTCCTCTGGTGATCTCGTTCCTGCTCAGCAGATACCTGGCCCAGGCTGGGGTCCACGGTGCAGGACACTGCCTGGGGTGCCAAGATATTTGCTTTACAGAACACCTGAGTTCAGTTTACAGTGACCCTGGAAGTGTAAATCCCAACTGCACTGATACACAGCAGACGGAAATCTGAGGAAACAACCTGAATTGTTTACAAATGGAACAATAATATCACACTGCTCCACTGATAACACTTCAGTTACAAACCAACAGCAACAAAACTGCTAGCCAGAAGTTCTAGAGGGTAATTTAAAACCACCTTGTTGATCTTATAAGCACATATTCAACACATAGAAAAGCACACCAAAGCAACTGTAATGTATAAAATAGTTTATTACTATAATAAATAAAATTAAACTTTTTTTTTACAAATATTATTTGTGCTTGTTTAAAAATGTTGACTAGGGATATCATTAATGTAGGTGGCTGCATTTGTAACAGAAACATTCCCAGACAGTGTGCATACATACATACACACACTGTTTATCTACTGGCAGCTGCTTTGCTGACCACAAAAATAGTATCTACTCATTTTCTTTTTCTAGTCATGCTTCATTGAACAAAGTGACAAATGCAAAGAAAAAGAACCAAGAGTATTTGGTGGATTTCTGAAAGGATAAAAGCAAGTGAAGTACATTGAAAAGCGCCAAAGCAACTGCATTAGCTGCATATCAATCAAGTGTCCATGCAGTGGTGGCTAAATATTGGAACGCAGACAGGTCTCCAACAGATGTACAAATATTGATTTTATGTAGGTACGATACTATAACACATTCATTAGAAAACTTGGTATTTCTTTATATAGCAGTTCATCCTGATACAAGATTATTGAACTTCTTTCATCTACAGCTAAAATGATTCTTTTTCTATGTTAGTGGTCACAGATTTATTGGGAAGAAGAAAAAAAAATATGAGCCTTTCAGAACAGTTAGTGAAAACCTCAAACTGTTTTGTTAACATTAGGCATTTAGATCCAGTTACAGAGGTGTTCTGGGATTACACATCAAATATGTTTACAAAACACTCAACAATCAGCTTGAAACAAATTACAGCTGCAGGTAAATTCACATTAGCTTTGTTGAACTGTAAAAAAACATCTTTGAAACCAACACTTTTGCAGTATGATCGGTTGGCTCCCTGATGTACAAAAGTGTTTGGACAATAGCTGTGTCTCTTTACTTTATGAGGGGAGAGGGCTATTGGAGTAATTAATTTTCCTAATAAGAAGGCAATAAGTGGAGAAAGAAATGTGATTACCAGCAAGTGATTTCCATTAGATTTAGAAAGCTAATCAAAGTGCTTCATCTTTAGGCAACACTGTAAATACTACAGAACATTAGGAAGGAAGGAGAATGGAATCACAGTTTGAATTATATCACTTATGAAAGGGTCTTAAGGCTAAATGCTGGATATATCTTATTGCAAAAAAGCTATATTTTTATTTAATTGAATCAATGCTTGCCACAACAATGTGGTCAAAACTATGTCAGATTGGAGGATACAGTATTCTACTGTGCCTCACCTCAAATTTCTGGAGGTTCTCCTGCATGGGACTCTCTCTAAAATGTTTGTCTTAATGAATCATAAGTGCAGCTAACAGACTTTGTTATTGCCAATACACCTACAGAAGACTACGTGGAAATGAAGAATTAGGTAGAAGATGCTTTTTACCACCTAACACCAGGACAGGAAAGCAGAGGTGCAGCAACCATGTGTTATGCTGCCCATGAGAAGAAGGATAGGCTCAGCACCTTTGAGACAGCCCCTGGCACCAGGAAAAATAACTCCATTTATTCCATCATCTCTCTTGCAGAAGCCATGAGAAACACTACCAGGGCATCTTGGCTTCAAAGATACTGTGAGCAAAAAAGACCGGCTTATGAGCCTTATCCCCACCAACTAGGATACAGTGTTTTTCCAATTTCATGTGGATTTCTCTTCCTGACTATCATGACCCTTGTCAGATCTTCTCTTAGTCACACTATTTACTAGACTCACAGTATGAAGTTGAGGCCAACTAGAAAATTCAAAAATCATGGCCTTAAAAGTTCAACAGTTTACTAACAAGACACTAACTAGGACATTCTGTGGATGTCTACTGGGAAGGTTTAAGCTCCCTTCTTGAACTGGAATCATTAAATGAGGAATGTGCTTTTACTTAACAGAAATGCAATCCATAGACTCACTATACATTGATATTATATATATGTGTGTATGTACACGCATCTGCACAAGCGTAATCATACACGCTGTTTACATAGTAAAGACAAATTATGTACTAATTTTTTTCACAGATTGGTTAAGAGTGATTGAAAATATATCACCAGATAGTCGCAGTAAATATCTTGTTCAGTTCATTAAAGGGAAGTACTGTAGAAACAGAACATCACCTTCCAAGCTGTTAAACAGGGTGTTCGCTGGGATTCAGGGCAGCACTGTGAAAGAGATGTAAAGCAAGAATGGTGTTTTTAAAAGTATACATATAATACCAGACAGAAGTAAATGTATCTGAACATGGCAGGGGTGAGGGCTGTGTTTTGCTTTTTTAATCCTTTTTTTGTGCTGTGTATTCGTATTCTTTCTCACCATTCAAGCATGCACTTTCAGAAAGTTCTCATTTTACCAAATCATAACCCAGGCTGTTTTTCTCAACTACCTTCTTTTGACTGAAATTTAATTACACCATATATCAAAATGAAACACATCATCTCTTTTAGAATGGTGCAGGTTATTTAGCAGGTTGTTAAATGGTAGAAGCACTGTGCCAGAACGCAGTTAAAACTGAGGCTTTGGGTTTTTTTCTTATAGTATGTACAAGCATTTGTTTGTGAAGGGGCTGATTCTTATGTTCAGAGATCCTTCATTTCTAAGCTGGAATGTAATTTAGGTGAAAAGGCTTAACCACCATGTACAGAGAAACAAGAGAAAAAGAAAAGACTGACAAATAAAATGGAAGAACAAGTAACAATTATAGTGGGTACACGTGCTGTCCAGCCACAGGCATCTGAGTGTAAGGCTCAGTGGAGAAAGACAGATTTGTAACACAGGTGCTTTCAGCCACTCTTTAAAGGAAAAATGTCGCATCAGCAGTGCCTGGGCACCACAGCACAGGTCCAAACTAGTCTAAGGTTCAAAGGAATGACTAGTCCCAAAGTGGGCATGGATTTGTTCATTTTTTTTAACCACTCAGTAGCCCAGGGAATCCAAAGATTCCTAGATAGCTCATCCTAGATAGCATTTATTTTCAAATTCTCTTGCAACAAATACAAGTTACTGAAAGATGATGCACGCTCCTACCACTAGTTTTAGTGCCTGACAGTTCATAAAAATGGGCCTAATCTCGGTAACAGCTGTACACATCTGAGTGACATTGACCACTCTCAGGGCTGACATGGAGCAGACACCCTGAAGGTGTCATTGTAAGGAACAGAGTTTCTCTGCAGTTTCATGACCACAACAAAATTAAATTTGGCCTTTATCTTCAAAGACATTAAATTTTCAGTGGAATTCAGAAGTGTGTTGCAATTTTTAGAGTCTTTACAAACGGATAATGACTTTATAGGCCATTGTAAGAGTCTGAAAAAAGCCTTAGAAAAGGACTCGGTGCTGTGCCCACCCACTGTCACACGGGGTGTGCAGCAGTTCAGTATCATACTGAGCATCAGGTTACACAAGGAGCACCCTCAGAAAATGGGCAGTTGTCTGCCTTTGTTCACAGGAGTGGATTATTATTATAATTATGGGACTTCTAGGGCTGGTCCTGCCAAGATTCCAGGCTGGGCAATAGGCAACACCAGAATAACCTTTAGCATATCCCTGAGGGCACACAAAAATATCACCGAGAAACATCAATTCAGTATCAGCAACAAAGGGTCAGGTAACCTGCAACTGCATATTTAACTCTACGTCCGCACTGCCATTCTGGAAATAGTAGGCACATACTTAGGAGGTTGTAAATATTTCCTCCCTCGTCCACCTGGGATAAGCTAATGTCCATGTTTATCCAACTGCAGGTAAATGGGTGACACTTTCACAAAGGACTTGCTAAGACTTTCAGCCTTTTAAAAATTTATGAAGCAAACCAAGCATCAAGAACATCATGCTGGTGAGAAATTTGCCTGGATCAGAAAACTGACTCCAAGGCGGTCTCTAAAAACTTGCTGGAACTTCTGTAAATCAATTACAAATCCTTATATATCAGTACACCTGGGGTTTACTTAGGTGGAATTTACTGACAAAGGAGACTAAAAAAGAAAAAAATCTTTCAACAGTTTCTAACTGAAACCATGGACGTATGGGTTTCTTACAGCAGCCATGCCATAGCTGTTGCAGGTAACTGCTGCCACTTACAGTGATTAAAGCACCAAACACACAGCATGGCTTTGGTCAAAGAGAGACTTCCTCAGTGCTGTAGGTGTGCAATGCACAACTGTAAAAGACACCAGCTACCACTGGAAAAACCTAAACACGGAATCAAAAATTAACTAAGGAAATGGCATCTTAGTTTCAGAGCAACTCACCTCCCTACTGCCTTTTGTTGTGGAAGGGAAAAAGGTAACCTACAGATTTGATCCTGAGAGTTGTTTCTCAGAAACGTTTCAGTCCTTGGATAAGAATTCACAGTCTGTGGGCACTTCCATATTGAGCCAAGGTGTAAGACCCTAGAAAGTCAATCCTAAACCATCTGCTTCTGGACTTGTAAATGGTGGTGCTGCACTTGGAATAATCAGCATCTTTGAGAGCAAGGGCAGTTACTGCAGGAACAGGTATAAATACACTGACCACATGACCTGAGCTGGTAGCTTTGCACAGCATGGCCTCACCACTGTGCCAGTCAACAGTGGACCTCACACTTCCCCAGGGATGTCTGACACAGTTCTGCATTGCACCGTGCAAGCATCAGGCCAGCAGAAATCCTTTAAAGTGGTCGTTTTCCTTGCCTCTTCCGTACACAAATAAAATCTTCCCCCCAGAAAATCATGTGTTTCTTTGTAAATGACTTAGTACCATGGAAAAAGAATGAGCCTCAACACACACAGTGTTAAGACCTATTGCCATTAAAAATAAAAACCCATAAAAGTGTGGCACCATACTTCTGAACTCTAACCTACTGTTAAGCAGTGAACATACCAGATCAGTGGAGTGACTATACTGTGAATATACACCTATATTCCAAGGTGAGAACCCAAGTCATGATATGCTACCCTATATGAATAATGAAGAGTAGTTTTGGTAAAGTGCTTCAATCATCCTCCAAAAAAAGTTATGAAAATATAAGTTTTGGAAACATCTCCTTCTTTAAGAAGCAGATCTCTTTGTTTCCTTGCTACAATAGCACTTGCATACAGTAAGCACTGTATTTCTACCTCTACTATCCATTTGCTTCCTAGCTAGATTAGATCAGGAACAATACATCTGGATGTAGAGGAAAATGCCACAATCTAAAACTGTTAAAAATTCTGTGAAAGCCTTTGGCTACAATGAACGTTATCAAAACAGAAACTTCTGAATAATAATTTAACAAGAATTAAAAGAGCAAATTCTTAGCAAAACCAGGACATAAATGCCACAGCATATTTCCATCAGGAGGCAAATCTGCAGGACCTGTTAGTGATGTTCACAATACATTGTGCAGTAGGCTGCACTCAGGTACGCTGCACAGCCAACTCTCTGGCCTCCAGCAACTGGAGAGTTAAAAGCAAAAGTAACAAATGTTGAAAGACATCTGAGACAGAAGTTATGTTTCTGAAAAATCAGTATCCTTGATCCAGTAAATGAGAGTGTGGAAGTTCCCATTTATTAACAGATCTGAAATACTGTGGCTATTTTTGAAGATGTTGCTAAATGTAATTGCTTTAGCAATATGTCAGTTTGCAATTAAAAAATACCTTTTTTTTGTCTTATTAGCCCTTCCTTGACTACCCAAAAGAAACTTCAGTACCGAATAGCACTCAATCTATTGATGAGGAATACGTCTGCTACTGCTCTTTGCATTATTACAGATATATGAAAATATACTGTGACATCAAACATGCTGTACCGGTGACTGAGAAAGTGACAGCAGCAGCAACAAAAAAACCCAAAAAACAAACAACCCACCAAATGCTGAAAATACAAGCACCCTGGCAAGTGCTTGTATAGGCAAGCGAAGGACGTAAGGCATGCTCCAAAAACCTCAGAGGTCACCTGGGGCTCACAGCAATGGCTGCTGCTGTCAGAATCCTTATTCCAGCATCCCGAGGGAGAGAGGGGGAGTCAGGGGGAATGGGCACCAAGGGATAAAATAAAAATTTCAGAAACTGTACCCTTGCTGTCAAAAAGGCTTCAAAGTCAGCTGCCATCTTGACATGAGGTTGCAATTCCTGTTACCATACCTTTTTAGACAGAGGGAACATGCTTAGTGAACTGGCCCCTCGCTCACTTCCTAGAAAGGTTAAATGTAAAGTGTTAGAGGGCTGTTTCTTTGTTTATTGGTTTGTTTGTTTTGTAAAAGAAACACCTCAGCTAGCTCCAAACATGTCTTTTTCTGATTCTGGAGACTGGGGCCTTGATATTTCAAACAACTCCTGTGGCGACTGGGAGCTTCTTCTTGAGGTTAATATCCTAAGTATCTCAGCAAGCTGGTTTTCTATATTGGTCATTTTTGTGTTTAAAGCCTTGATGTCCTCTTTCAACTCATGTTTCACTTCTAGCATGGTGGCCTGAAGAGTCTGTTCTGGGATGGGATAAAAGGAGTGCTTGACCTCGGTGAGGACCGGACTGTGGTCCTGTGGGCTTCTCGTCTCCCCAGCGTTATCCAAGCGCAAGTCACTTTTTGTAATGCCACTATCACAAGAGTCTGTCTTCTTCAGGGTAGCTTCTCCCGAAGCTTTAGTTCTCTCTGGTAAAGTCTCCATGGACTCTGCTTTAGAGACCTTGTTCCAGTCTTCACCTTTCCCACAGGCTTCTTTGAATTTGGCCCAGCCTTTTCGTCGGGGGTAGTCCCCTGAGGCCTTACACCCTGCGTGGTCCGATGTTGGGGCCTGCAGCTTTGCCTGGTCGGAGGTCCCAGAGGTCGAAGCGGGCTGGTACGACACAGGGGTCGCTGGACTCTCCCGTACAGTCACTACGCTGGCTTTGACCACCGAGCGAGCAGAGGACTGCTCCCCTAAAGCATTGCCCTTTTCCACATCCAGGTCATCTGGATCTCGGCCCCTCTCTGCTGCAAGCCGCGCCTCCTTCTGCTGCCTGAACCTCTGGAACAGCCGGCGAACCGGGTGATCTGGGGGTAAGATCAGGGGTGCTTCGTTTTTCCTCTTCATCCTCTCCTCCTCTTCACGTTTGACATCGCTGATTTTCCGGAACACAATCTACAGGGGGAAAGAGATTTCATTCTGTGATTAACTGCACATTTGTTAAGGGGGAACACTTGGAGAAAGAATCATTTGAAAGAATCTGTTTTAACTGAGAAATGCACAACCTCTGCACATTTATAGCAACATTTTCAAATGTCTTATGTTGTGTGGAACTTGGCTTATTTCATTATTTAAGAGCAGACACAATCTATCTTATAACACCGGAAAGAAAAAAAGAATAGATTTCTCCAGTTCTGAGAGGTTAGCAAGGCAGTGCCATTGTAAATATAATGACCCCAGGAAGCTCTATTTTGTGTTAAAAGTGACTTCTCATATTTGTTTTCCCAACTCCATAGTTTAGCACCAAGTTTCTAATAGTACAGAGCCATTCCCATCAGTCTCATCTCAGAGTTCACTCACTGCAAAAGATCTGATATAGCTTTAGTGCACCTTGGCCACTCGTGGTGTCAGTACAGCAGAGATTACTCTGGACCCTTCAATGGCAGTCTGCAAAGCGCTTCTTGCCCTCCCTTCCTTCCCACATTCTTCTAGAAGCAATGTGCAGTTCAGGGAGGAGGCAAAGCTCAAGCCAGTCCCACAGCCAAGAGCACCAGGACAATGGGGGATGGGCTTTGCAAGACATGGGGAAGCTGTTCATGGCTTGATTACCTCAGAAGCTTGAAGCGCTTCACATCTTGATTTATTTATTTATTTCTATGCAGAAGGGAACATTTTTTGCACAACAAAACATTAATTTTCCATTTACCCTCCTAATTATATCTTCCTGAGCCTGTAGGCTAAGTGATCTCTGTAGGAGCAGCCTCTGGGTCTCACAGTACTGATCAAAGCCTCCCAGTGTCCCAACCTGCAGCCAGTCAATGTTTCTTCCTTGTATGCAATGGCAATACATTCTCTTCAAAAACTCCTTGAATTTTACATTGGTATTGATATTTTCTAAGCAAAAAACCCCTCCAGTGTGGCATTAAACAAGAAACAGTAAGTAGTCTTTGTCTGAAAATGAGAGAACCCCTAAACTGAAGTTTTCAATAACAGAGTGTAGACGATGCAGCCCCTAGCTTCTACTGAACACTGATACCTAATCTCTTTAGCTGCTTTTGGGAAAATCCACTCAAAGACCTTACAATCCATTGCAGAAATAACTTTCAGATTCAAATCGTTATTAGGAAATGTGTAAATAAACCCATCCCTCTGCTGCAGACAGATTTAAATTAAGCTAGAGCTAATAAGCACTGCTTCACTGGCACACACAAAATGAATGTTTCTCCAGACTCCAATGCTTCTTAACAGTTTTGTAATTGTGAAGCAGGGAAAAAACTTCTTAACAGTGCATCTTTGGAAGGAAGAAGTTGTCAGACTTGGCAGCATTTCCCAAATACAAAAGAATAAAATTAGCAGGAAGGATATTTTATTTCCAAGCTGCAATTAGGAAACTAAGTATGAGATAAGAATAAGAAAACAGGGTACTTGACAGTGTTTTTATTTTTTCTCCCCTCAGGAAACTCAGACTGCAGTGAGCTCAGTAGAAAGTGGACAAAAGCAGCACAATCCTTATGAGTGAAAGAACAGCACTCTCTGGGAAGGGAGGTTCAACGCAATCCTGCAGGCTAACGGCTTCCCACACACTGGCAGTCTCCCACTTTACTTGATGGATGAGTGTCAGCCCAGCATTAGGGCAACTGCCCTGCACGCCCTGCTAGAGCCGAGCGATGCCAGGTGGGATCTTGGGGGGTCACTCCAGCAGCATGCTGAGGCTGGCTCTGGAGGCACAAAGCCCCAGCAAATTAAGGCAGCTACAAGCCAAGTCAATTTGTCTCTGCAAAATTCTGTGTCTCCAAAATATTTCCTCTCCTGGAGTTTGTATGTTTGGTCCTGGTGTGGACATCTACATCCTATGCCAGGTGCAGTTAACAGGGCTCACATCACTTTGTACATGAGCAGGTTGTCTCAGTCTGACTTATGGATCAGGACTGTGTGCTTTCCTTAAATGCTCAGAAGGGATGTATGACGGGCTGGTGCAATTGTGACTCTCACAGGGCTGGCTCGACAGAGCTAGAGGCCAGGCTGCTTTGCCCAGTCTGTGTCTGGGCCAAGCCCTGCTCCACGCAGCCCATTCAGCACCTTGTGCAGTGGGGCACTTCTCACTCTTTAATGACTGGCTTTTGTAACATAAATGGGTAAGTTATTTGACAGAACCTGCCTCTGCTCCAGCATCATGCAGATGAGAGAGCAATGAGCAAGTCTCAAGCAATCACTTATTAACAGACCCATACCACTGCACCTCAGGCAGCTGGTAGCATGATCCCCCTGTTGGAGTACATGATAAACAAATCTACCAGCAAACACAAAAAGGTGAGCACAGACAGACAAGCTGTTGGTAGCACTTATCCATCCACAGCTTCCACTGCTCTCCATGGCACTGCCTAGGTGAACCCACCCTATGGGCATCCCATACTGTGGATGCCAAGTATGCTCTGCCATGATGAGCTGCCATCAGCTTCCCTGCTGAGTGGTGATCAGCCTCAGGACCCTGAACATACCTTCACTGCTTTGCCTTCAGGAGATCTGGCTGCAGCAGGAACAGGAATGTATGTGGAGGGAGCATTACATAGCCTTTGCCATGGGTAACTGCTACCACGCTAACGAGACCCCTGATTTCCATTTTCCACGTGAGGCCTTACACCAGCTGTGAGGGAAGTATACCACAGCAGCAACCTGCATGAGTGCAGAAATGCAACCCTCAGGTCTCCCATCCTGCCTGACATCTTTGACAAGTATGCATTTATGTGACAAGCTGCATTCATGCGGTGCAAGTCAAACCTATGCACATTTGCCAGGGGACATCACCTCCAGCTTTTGGATTGGCTCCTTTTAACTCCTAAGACAGTGGATAAATAGCTGTCAGAGAGCAAATTCTGTTTAGGGACCCCCGGCAAAGCTGTCATTTGTCTCCTTTTTTGCAAGTTCCCCGATGCCATATTTTCTTCAGACAGTTCCATATTTATGTATTAAGGAAACTATGCAAACCTCCGAAGTAATTGAAAAGACTTTAATTAACTCAATTTTGGAATGTTTTTCTGCATATTTTAAAGATTAAATGCAAATCCTTATAAAGAAAAATACAAATAATTTTTAAATGGACTGTTTTCTTACAAATGTTGAAGAAAACACAATTTTTAAGTGGTTAGACAGCTTAAGCAGCAGCTAGGTTATTCAGAAAATGTAGTTGTTATGCCACTGTATGTACACCTGCTCCCACAAGCAGTAAGAGTACAAAGGAAAAGAAAATAGATTTCATTTGTTGTAAGGAAGAGAAGTTTGGACTTACACAGAAATTTTCATGTGGAATTTGATAGGGCTACACATATGGATCTTAATGAAAGTTAAACCCCAAAATATTATGGCAAAGATCCCAAGACAGCTTTTCGAACAGTCCCTCTTTCTCTCTCCAAGCAGTCATTTCTGTCTGGGAAGGGATAGGGCTTTGTATCCTCAAAATCTCCTAGCCCATATATTATACATGTATGCACAAACACAGGGGACTTTACAAGTTATGTAGTTCTCCATAACATCGTGCTCTTCAAGACCTAAGCATGCAGAAAAAAATCTAGTGGGAGCATTTTAACAGTATGTCAAGACCAAAATATGAACAAAGAACCAGAATTGAGATGAAATAACATGAAGTTTAAACACCAGGCCTAAAACTGTATATTTCACATGTCCAATCTCAAATCTCATTTCATAATTCCATTTTTATTAAAAAGGTGCTGAATCTTGTGCCTCCACAAGGAAGCTTCCCAAGATACCAGAAATTTGAGTGTTGTGGAGATATCAGCCTAGATTTGCCAAAAACTTGAAAAATAGCTCTGTTAGGCACAGATTCTTGCAATCATACAAACATTTAACCAAGGCAAGCAGTTATGATGACTCAATAACAATTTTGTTTTTTTGATAGTGCACTCAGAGAAGTGGAGAAATGTGACAACACATTCTGGTGCACTCTTGCTCCCATATGTCCCCACAGACGTACGACAGCACACTCTCTGTGGCCACATTCCTGCCTGTGCATGAGCCCTGTCCATGGAAGAAAGGCTGAGTTACACCTGGCATGTTTCCCTTTCCTCAGTATTAAGTAGTTGGGAAGATGAAGCCTTAAGTAAGTTTTGGGGAAAGACTCTGTCTCTTTTTAATCATCACGGAATTTTCAAGTTGTATTTGTAGAATCAATGCTTTTAGAGATTAAGGTCAAAGTATTAAAAAATTAGGTGGACATAAATGAATACTTGAAATATCTTACTTGGTTGTGGAATGTGGAGTGCCCAGCAACTGTTACATGGATTTTACTGTGCTCAGCACTGAAACCCAAGCATCATTTAAGTAACACAACCTGAACATTATTCATGAATATGAGTTTCATAATTTCTTTATGATAAGACCAGAATAACAGATGGCAATGTGACCTCCAGAATAAGGCAAGTCATAGGATTGCTCTGAAGGCATTCCTTGAGGGGAATATTTTTACCACTAGATTGCATCTTTCAGAAAAACACCTGGTTTGATGGTAACACAGAATCCATCATCACATCTTGATGAAATATTCCTTTATTTTTTGATTCAAGACTAAGTTTCATAGAATAATAGAATAATAGAATCATAGAATGGCTTGGGTTAGAAGGGACCTTAACGTTCATCCAGTTCCAACCCTCTGCCATGGGCAGGGATACCTTCCACTAGACCAGATTGCTCAGAGACCCATTTGACCTGTTCATGAAAATTCTGGGGATGGGGCATCCATACCTTCTCTGGGCAACCTGTTCCAGTGTCTCACCACCCCCATAGTAAATTTCTTCCCAATATCTAATCTAAACCTATTCTCTTTCAGTTTGTAGCCATTCCCCCTAGTCCTGTCAACACATGCTCTCATAAAAAGTCCCTCTCTGTTTTTGTTGTAGGCTCCCTTCAGGTACTGGAAGGCCACAATTAGGTCACCCAAAGCCTTCTCCATGCTGAACAATCCCAATTGTCTCAGCCTTTCCACACAGGAGAGGTGCTCCATTCCTCCAATCATCTTGGTGACCCTCCTCTGGACTCGCTCCAAGAGGTCTATGTCTTTCCTCTGCTGGAGAACCCAGAGATGGACACTGCCGGCCACGCTGCTTTGGATGCAGCCCAGGACAGGATTGGCTTTCTGGGCTGCCAGTGCACATTGCTGAGTCATGTCCAGCCTCTCATCCACCAGCACCCCAAAGTCCTTCTTGGCAGTGCTGTTCTTGATCTGTTCATCCCCCAGCCTGTATTGATACCAGGGTATCAATATCAAGGTATCAAGGTCCTGTACAGTGACCTAGGTACAGGACCTTGCACTTGGCCTTGTTAAAGCTCATGGGATTCCCCTGGGCCCACTTCCTGAGCTTGTCCAGGTCCCTCTGGACGGCATCCCGTCCTTCAGGTGTGTTGACAGCACCTCTCAGCTTGGTATCATCTGCACATTTGCTGAGGGTGCACTCGATACATTTGTCTATGTCATTAATGAAGATATTAAATAACACTAGTCCCAGTATAGACCCCTGAGGGACACCACTTTTCACGATGTCCACTGGGGCTCTGAGCCATTGACCACTACCCTCTGGATGTGACTGTCCAACCAATTCCTTATTCATCTAACAGTCCAGCCATAGAATCCATCTCTCTCCAATTTAGAGAGGAGAATATTGTGGGGGACCATGTCAAAGGCTTTACAGAAGTCCAGATAAATTACATGATCACAGAATACTCTGAGTTAAGGGACGCATGTGAATCATCAAGTCCAACTCTTAAATGAATGGCCTATATGTGGATCAAACCCATGACCTGGTGTTAATAACTCAGCATGCTAAAACCAACTGAGCTAATCTCAGGTTCATCTGTAATCCTTACCTTGTCCGCTGACATAGTCACTCTACCACAGAAGGCCACTAGGTTGGTCAGGCAGGACTTGCCCTTGGTGAAGCTGTGCTGGCTGCTCTGAATCACCGCCCTGTCCTCCTTGTGCCTTAGCACAGCTTCTAGGAGGATTTGTTCCATGATCTTCCCAGGCGCAGCGCTGAGTCTGACAGGTTGGTAGTTCCCAGAGTCCTCCTTTCTATCCTTTTTTAAAGATGGGTACACTGCTTTTTCCAGTCACCTGGGACTTTACCTGACTGCCATGACTTTTTAAATACCATGGAGAGTGACTTGGCAACTACATCCACCAATTCCCTCAGGACTCTGGGATACATCTCACTGGGTCTCATAGACTTACATATATTTGGGTTCCTCAGGTGGTCATGAACCAGATCTTTACTTACAGCAGGAGGGACTTTGCCCCCCAGTCCCCATCCTGCTTCCCATCCACTCAAGAGGTGTGGGTAAAGAGGCTGCTGTTGAAAACTGAGGCAAAAGTTGTTGAGTACTTCAATCTTTTCCTCATCCATTGTGTACCAGTTTTCCAGCATTGTTTATCAGGGAGGATAAACAATTTTGGTTCCTTGCTCTCTCATAAAGTTAAGAATTCACTTCTAAAAATGATTCTAGGGTCTTATGTTTAAAAATCTCTACAGAAGTATTACATCCATTCAGCTATGACTGTAAAGTATTTAGAAAGTAGTATTACTAATATGAAATTTTCAGTTGAACTCTAAGCTTTCCAATTTTAACTCTTTGCAGATGTTTCAATTATTTTCTACCTTCCAGTATCTTTAATAGGCAGCGCTCAGTGCTTAAATTCTCACTCTCATTCAGAGCTAGAATTAAATTGTAGAATTTAATTAAAGAAGTCTGCATGCATTCAATAGCCAGGCAAATTCTTGGTAGAGAAAGCCATTAAAGGCTATAAAACAGACAAAACTGGTATCCTGCTCAGGAGTTAAAAGTATTTGGAAGCAGCAAACAAATCTGTAGTAAAGTGCCACATACAAAAGCTTTGTTCTTATTGCCTCCTTCAACATTCCTAGGCAACCCTAAATAATTACATAGGCCAAATCTGGAACAGCCGCATCACTCACTACTGAGGAAATGTTCCCAATGCAAGCGATAGAAGAAATACCAGAGGGAAACACATCACAAGAAAATACAATAAAGGCTTGAAAATCTGAACCTTAATCATTTGAGCAGACTGCTCAGTTATTTCAGACAAAGGTTTACCATTATTATTCCCTTCATTTGCATATGGGGAGAGGCAGGACCAACAAGCCACTAGTGTGTAGTACTACGTAGATTTGACATCACTTTGGAGCTTCCCTAGGTTTGACTGAAACGCCAAAAAATGACATGTTGCTTTGGTACAATAGGGAAGCCCACTTGGTGCACACAGGGAATTAAGAAGTCCACTGTCTGTAGCTGTTCTTGTAATGAACAGCCCACTGAGGGGTTTCACCACCTCTGAACTGTTCATGAGCCCTGCTAGAATGACGCTGCCTGCCAAATCAAGGCAAGTCATATTATTTACTTCTCCTCACACTACCAAGAAGGTAATCAACAGAAAGGCAAGGCAGAAATACTGCAGCAGCAACCATATTCTCGCCCTATGTGCCATCACTGCATGATACAGGCTTAAAGACCAGGGGATGCTTCATTTAAACACATTGTGAATATACTGAAAACCTTAACCTGTCAAATGCTAAAAACGACCTGCCTGCATCTGAAGTGGAAAGGATCTTTTGGTCTTGTGCAAAAGCATCCAAATTTCTTTTCAACTTTGATTTGTAAGGACTGATCCAAGACCCACAGGAATAGATAGAAATACGGATTTCATCATGTTTTTGAATCAAACTGCCATCATGGAGTTACAATTATGAGGCTCCCAGCCACAAAGCTGCTGCTATTATTAGCTCTGCAAGCTTCCCTTCTTTCCACCTCTATAGCATGCACAAATACTGCAAGATTTGGCAGGTCTTCCTCAGCATTAACAGCAAGTAGCATGGCAGCCTTTTTCTCTGGTGCTTAATAATTCTCTTTCACAGATACAGAAACATTCACAGAGTCTGGAAGTGCCAGATATCACAAACAATTAAAAGCTTAAAATTATTTCATACAGTGCCCACAGAAAATGAACTTAAGCGTGAGGAAAACAATCATGAGAAGGCATTTATTATTACACAGTCCATCTAGGATCTGCCAAGAACTGATGAAAATATCTTCAGGCTGATGTTAGTTCGATGAAAATTGGATCCAATCTTTCTTCTTTTTTTATTTTTTTTCTTTCAAGCGAGAGGGGAAAAAAAGGAAAAAGACAGAAGACTTGGCAATAAAAATGGTTTTGACACTGATGTTAAAGAAACCAAAGTTGCATGTGATCAGTGTAGGGTACAATGATGAAGAATCCCTATTGCAGGTGTCAGGGGAAAAGGTGGAGAATGAAGACTGTGTCTTTTGCAATTATATGTGATGGCTTGTCAGAAAGGAGGGAATTACTGGTTCTACCTTCTTATAAAATACAGGAGCAACATTGCAGGCTTATGAAGCTTCCCACCAATATCTGCAAGGGATTTCACTTCCATTATCTATTGCCATAGACAATTGCTGGGTTAAATGCCAGTCTTGGTAGTACCTCTGGGCTGTGGAGGTGGAGAAGTACACAGGTCACATTTCTGACAGGTGAGAGTGCAAATCCCATTATACAGCTCAAGTTTCAAGGCACAATCCTCAAAGTCCACATACCTGCTAAAGGGCTGATGCAGATCACCCACTGTAGTCCCATGTTGTTTTAGCTTTGACCCTGGGTTTCGGCATTGTGCTGAAATGCATTTGTGCATGAGACTTAGGGCCGTGCAAGGAAAGCACAAGTACGCAGTAATGTTGTGGATGGCATTAAGTGCTTTCTAGTTTTATTTGTTACAGTAGCAGAATTTGGTTTCTGCTTCTGAAGAGGAATGGTTTCCCTCCAGTTAATGCCACATCCCTCCTGGGCAATCCCAAACATCTCTAGTTTTGATTAATAATCTGAAAATTTGAAGCAAACTAAGATTCAGAAGGTCCTGGCAATGGGGCTGTAAAGGTGTGCTGGTACCAGGAGTGCTGGTATTGGCAAACCTCAGGTACACCTGGGAGACACACAGCCCAGGAGCCAACACACAGACGGACACAACGCTTTTGCCCCTGCAAGAGGCCTTTGTTGTCAAGGTGGGGAGTCACCCTGCCCTTCAGACAGAGCAGTACCTACTTACTTTCCAAAAAACTAGACTTCTGGATCATTAATATACAAGTGTTTGGAAGAGACACAACTTCATAATTTCATGAGCATCCATGCTATCCAGATGAATAGAGGGAACAAGAGTTTTAGTCTATACAGAACAACATCTGGGCTAAATGTTACTGACATGAGCACTACCAGCTTCAGCAGTACTGAAGCTCTTCTCTGTGACAGCCTGCTTTGTAGCCTAATTACAAATTCTAGAAATACCAACTCAAATATTAGCATTTAATCATGTCACTACTAGTTACTTAGAAGTTCTGCACAACTCAAGACTCTACTCCTCTATGTCAAACTCCTTGTTCTAATCCATGTTTACAGGCTGAGCTAGTGTTGAATGAAAAAGAAAAAGCTTTCACAAAAATACTACTGAAAATAAGACAGAATTATGTTCAAAGCAATTAGTGGAAATAAAAGAGAAAACCTGCCTGATCTACAACAGACTCACTAGAGGGTTTTGAGGCATCAAGAGATCTCTTCCCCCAAATAGGCTCTAAAACATTGTCATTAGTAAACTTTGACAACTACACAACTAAAACTAAAAACCACACTGATCAATAGTTCAGATAGACACAATTATAGCTCATTTAGCAACCTCCTTGACTAACATAAAAAGAATGCAAGAGTAATATGAAAAAAACCCATTAAAATATATATTGCTAAAGATCTAGAAATTCATTATTTCTGAGATGAAAAGTAGCTGTTACAAACAAATACGTGATGTGCAGACAAGAGCTTTGGGGAAATTATGCCAGCAGATTGGAGGAATGTTATACCCCGAGAACTACTATGTCCATCAAGATGCGAAATGCTCTGTAGAAACTTCTTGTTTCTAGTACATGAGGAAAAAAAGAACGTTTATTCTTTTTGACAGCCAAGTGTCAGCAGTTTCTAGCAGCAACTCCTATAAAATACTATTTTCATGTTTGTTTGGTTGGGTTTGGGTTTTTTCCCTTTTTTTTTTTTAGCACATGGGGTACTTTTCTAGCTGTGTGCACATGCCAGACACCCAAACAGTTCATGTAGTGTCATCTTTTATTCCAGATCAACATAATACCTGCATTCTTGGGTAGATAACATTACCTCAAAAACTGCTTTAAGAAGAGCCCAAGGCACAGCAGGAACTTGCCTCTCTGTCACCTAAATTACAACTATACAAAATGTCATATAATCTGTACAACGTGCCTTCTCAAGAGTCAGAGTCTGTTTCTCCAAGCTCCCTGTGGCTTGCTGCCATTTATTAAGTGCTTCCTGAAAGAAACCAGGCAATTTGTGAGAGTCAAGGATTTGAGATTTTTTTTCCCCACCTCTAACTCAGACATGATTTCACTTGAGATCTGAAATGGATGCAGAGGTTGTAGAGCTGAGAAAAGCAATGATGTGTTGAGGGAACAGTGAAATTATATAGTTTGTTTTCTGTGATTACATTTTAGACACTAGCTTGCCATTAAGATAATTTCCTCTTAGCCACTGTCTTCCTTTCATGTACTTTTTTCCCTCTGTTTTCACTTATCTGCTTTCTGTATTTAGGCTTACAGTGATTGACAGGTATTTTACTTTCCAAGAGAGAAATCAAATGTATTTTCAAATGTATTCAAATTAATCAGAGCTTACCAAAAGCTTACGAGTCATTCAGCTACCTTCGAGTGCCCACTCACAAACCAATCTACACAAATACAATGCTCATTGTCCCCAATGCATGAGGCTTGTGCAGCTCTTGAAATTATAAACTGACAATTACATTATGCTCAGATGAAAGTTCTCTGCATAAATTGCCTAAGATAATGTGAACTCTTCTTCCTGTGTTTCTCTCTAAGTTAACAGACTTAAAGTTTAGCTATCATATTGAAGGAAAGCAAACTAACCTGCAGCTTTATATAAAAAGAGAATAAACTGTCTACCCAAGTAGGTGGCCCAGTATGGCTGCACAATCCAAATGCCCAGTGCCACTCAACAGGTCTGTCCTTCTTGTGTTCAAGAGTTTGGATAGCATTATGTGAGAAGAAAGCAAACTATTAATAACTGAATGAGAATGGCCAACAAAAAAATACATCGCTCACCATTTCCCAAAGCAGCTGTCAAATCCTTTCAGCCCTAACTAACAGCCAGGAGCTTAAAACCTTGAAGGCAAGAAAACAGCTGACTATAGTGAAGTGTTTCAGACCTTCTCATTATGGGCTCTCCTCTAAGCTAGCAGTTCCTAGGAAGACATCTCTGCCAGTTTCCCACAGTCCAGTTGCAGCTGCTGCTAAGTGATGGCCCCTCTTCCTTGTCAGTTGTCAAAACTGAAAGCTGACTCCTGTCTGCTAAATCCACAGGTGAGCTAATTAAAATAGCCAAGAACTGACTGATTCCTCCAAGTAACTTCACAGAGAATCATTTAGAACTGTATTTCTTGATTTTGTTTCAGGTATTTTTCTTCTTTGAAAGCAGACACTTAGATCCCATGGCAAATATAGATCAAATACTGACAGAGGTAGATGCTTTCTGTCTTATCAGTATATTTCACTCACACCTCTCCAAGAGTTTTACAAAAATTTCTCAATCCTCTGAATAAGGCCAATGCCATTATTTTTATTGATTACTTACATAGCAGCCATGCTTAAGGTTGTGTTAGGCTTTCAGTTTATACATGCACACAGCCAAATGCCATTATTCAATGAGGCAAAATTGCATGTTTCATGGGAAAACATCACAGGACCAGCCCATATTGCAATGTCTGATGTCAGCCAGACAAGTATTTATCAGCAGTTTGAATTGTTACTTGTGAGAGACGTCCCTTTCTGTTACAAGTGGTGAGAGTTCACCCTTACAAGTTTCAGATAGGAGATCTTCAATAAAATTTGTCAAGAGAGTTGTGATTTCAGACACACTTAACTTAAACATTAATGAATTTCTCCTGAAGAAAACAACTGCTCTAGAAGAAGAAAACAAGGACAATTCAGCACGAGAGCATTGTTTCTCCACAAGCAGACTGAAATACTAATTTTTAAAATATTAATGATCATCTGTATTCAAAGAATGGCAAAGTTAGATCTGAATATTGAAAACCTCTACATGCCTTTTACCAGGAGCAGTAGGAACTGCAAACTCCAGACTTCCTGACACTGTCAAATGTGAGTCTAAAAGCTGCCTTTGACCCAGTATCACACCTCACCCTCTGCCATACAGATACAGGCAGATATGCATTCACAATGCTTCATTCATCCCCAAATGCCATTTCAATCATCATAAATTCAGACTGCATTTGCAACCACTTTTGTTAAAAGGTTTTGTTTAGAAAAACTGTGCTTGCTTCTGACTCTTGGACACTACAGTCACAGTGTTGTCTCCTTTTTTTTTCTGAGTAATTGAGAGTACTCATAGACAGCTGAAAGCAAATTCCTGTTTCCCCTCTGCCAAAAGGATCTGAACACACCTTTCAGGAGTATGGCTCCGGTCACCAGCCAGCACAAAAACTCCAAAATGCACAGAGTTGCCATGAGGGAAGCTTTCCTTCCCCTTCCCTCCCTTGCCAAAGCTGTGTACTGGTGACGAGGCAACTGCTGCAAGTGAGACACAGGTCAGGATGGCTGAGGTTACCCTGGGGAGAGGTGCTCTTTCAGCTCAGATACATACACAATAGGCATTCTGCCTTCCGTGCTCCAGAGCCACTCAAGAGATAGTGTTTCCATTTGAGTCAAACAGGATGGGCTTTTAAAACCAGGGATTGGAACCGAGGTCCCCAAGCTTCCTTCAGGCAGGTGACAGAGCTGGTGCTCCAGCCTGGAGACAAACACCCTCACCAGGGGATGGGATCCCCAAGTTCTGACTCCTGCTTTAGCAAACACCCTCACCATTGGCTCAAAACAGAAAGTCTCAGTTGGAGAGATGATGCCGCCTGGATAGCAGTTTGGATCTGGATATCCAGATCCCCTTGGATAGTAGTTTTACCATTCTCTTCATCTTCTCAAATCAGTGAGAAAAATTAACTTCATGAACCTGAAAACTATCCCGGTTTTATCTAGTAGTTCCCCGCTTCTGCTTTGCAACTGACCTTTCATTTCCCCAAACTAAAATGTTTCATTTCATCTAACAGACAGCTTTTCATTTAAGCTTTCTCCTCTTCTCCTGTTTTTCCACTTCACTGAGGCAATGCAAACCATCCAATTTTCATTTGAGAGGCAGGCAGGTTTAAAGAGTTCAGCTGTAGCTTAAGAGAGGCAGAGCACAGACTGTATGTCAACGTGGTTACATGCTTTTAAGTGATCAATAAAACATTGATTGTTTAACCATAGTGCTTTGCCATCTCTACCTCTTCCATGTTCTAATGTCACATTGGACTAAACTTAAATACCTGGGGTGACATCTCCTTGCTTCCTCCTAAGGGACACTGTTAAAACAGTTTTCTCCTTGAGCCACTGTTCTGAGATGAGAAAAGAGAGAGACGTGACACAGAGCTTGCCCTTGAATAAGCTGCCTCTCTTCCACTGGTAATACTGGGACAGTAAATCTTAACCTTTAAGCATCACTAAAATATGATACATTTTGAGTTTCAGAGTTGTATGAGTATCCAGGAGAAGTCACCACCAAAGCCATATCTCAGGTTAGGAGTGCACCAAAGCTTTGTAATCTCAGCTTAACTCCTCCTCACACTGCGTCACAGGCTCTTTAGTTCCCTATGTGCATTTACGGTTTATATTTACATAGAATAATCGTCTTTAAAAAAAAAATCTGTTATGACAAGGATTGTATGTGACTACAGTGTACAAATTTGTTTAACTGCTCAGAATTAAGTAAACGAGTCTTCCTGACTCCATGAGAGCTCTCCTCTCCTTTCTGCTCTTTCTTATGCCTTTGCAAGACATCTAGTCTGCAAGAATTACTAGTCTCAAAACTACTTACATTTGTCCAGGTGCAAAGATGTATGATCCTACACCACAGGCATAGGCTGAGACATTAAAAATATATATCAAGAAAAGGAAACTATTTCCTTAGCAACTGAAGACTGCAGCAGTTAAGTACATGTAGAAATAATATGAGAAAGAAGAGAGTATTTCAATATAGTGGAAACTGTCATCTAATGGAGAATTCTATTTTGAGACCAAAAAAAAAGACAGTGTTATTCAAGATAATGTTAGTCATGGAACTAAACTCAAGCAAAGACAACAGCAGGTATGGCCCAGTGCATCACTGAATCTGAGTAAGCAACGCTTAGATTGACCTGTTATGTGTGCCTACCTGACAAAGACCCAGCTGGGCAATCTAACAGAGAGCTCAGAGAAAATAAAAGTGTTTGCACTTGCACCAAACAATGCTGAAGAACCTCTTCCTGGCATTGTTTTCAGCTAAGAGGCTACAATCCTCAGAAACACAAAGCAGTCATCATTATACAACCAGCATCAGTGACCAAAAGCTGGATTTTGGCAATAGCTTCAGCATCCCGCATAAATGAAAAGTACTCTTAATCTTTCACGTAATGACATCCTAATCAAATGAACTGCTTTTAGGACCATCACCCGTACTGCATAATAACCCCATTTCTCATGGGAACTCATCCATCAGTTAGGATTTGCCACACAACTTCTGTGTGCCCACTTCCCTACTGCAATCACAGCTCAAGAGCTGGTGGACCCGAGCCATCATCGTGTCTTTCTAATCACAGACTATCTGGGGGCTGGGAAGGACTAACAGATTTTAGAGGACTCAGAGGCTTGTCAAAGATCCATCTCATCCCCCGCCCCTGCTGTCCTCTCAAATGCCCCTTAACTCTCCCAACATGTATCTTTATTACCACTCTGCCAACAGCACGAATTTATATCAGGCTTTATCTGTCTCTGTGCTACTGATGCACAGGGGTCTCACTGCAGAGGTTTTGGGAAAAAGGTTCATAAAAAGATGCTACAGTCCTTTCAGACTTCTAGCAGGTTTTTCAAAAGGCCACAGGACCAAACATTTTATCTTGAGATGAAACAGCACAACTCAATTCCTACTACTCCTGGCATATTGACCCTGCTGAAGCAAGCCTATGGCATACACACACAGCTGGGCTCACCTGCACAAAGCAGGTTTCCATTATTTTAATTTATCCATTTCCCAACACTTTGAGCTACTATTATATGCTAAGTAAAATCTAGAGAAACTTTAAAGTTCTGACTTCTACCCTTCACTTCCTGATTTTTATCTAATGCTGGACTTTCTAGCAAATATTTAACTACAAAGGCACAGAAGGGGCAAAGAGATGGTGCATTCATTATACCAGCACACTGGCAAATTTGCTTCATATTCAGATGGAAACCATTTGGCTCAGAAGCAGAGTTGCATAGTAAATCAGCTGTAATTTCCATTATTCTCATTGTGCTATAGGGGCATTCAGCCCAAAACGCCTGTTTGGCTGAAGTGGATGGAACTACCAGGCAACTGCCTGGATTCAGCTTTTGTCCTTCAGTGACAGAAGGCTCTAGAAAATGCTGTCAAGGAGGGCTTGGCAATGCTGGCAGAGATCATTTAATCCCCCTGAACTCTGAAACCTGCTCACTTATAACTTGGATCTGATGCCAGGTCTCAGGACAAGAGTCCCCCTGGCAGGATGCCAGTACTGGAGCATCTCTTGATGTGCCGCACACTTTCTTTGCAAGGAAAAGCTGTCCTCTATCTCAAGTGGTGAGTAATGAGCTGACCCACTGTGCTTCTTGCCTGGGTGGCTGTATCCATGCTCAGAGCAGAGCCCTCAGGACCACCAGACCCACAAGCAGAGGGTGACACGTCGACATGCAGGGCAAGGGTGATGTCCTTGCTGCAGGGCAACACTGCAGGGAGCGGGGAGACAACATGCTCAAGTGCTCTCACTGCCTCTAAAAAGTGGCTGAGAACAGTAAATACACTGCCTGCCTTTGCTCTGTCAAAGTCAAGTCTTGCATCAAAAGAGGTCAAGAATTAAAATACTTGCCAACTGTCTTCTTCTCTCTCCGCTCCCCAAAGTTCAGCAGCATAACAGTCAGGGCACAAAAATATTTTTCCACCACACAGAGCTGAACCTGCGAGGTCTCTTTCTCATGGGTAGACAGTAGGAAGTCCTGGATATCACCAGTTTCACCTGCAGTCCATTTATCTCTAACACAGTGCCAGGCACTAAACTTCTTAAAAGAGCTTTCCAAAAAAAAATTAAAAGAAATGTATTTGACCTCTCAACTCTTAGAAGGCCTTAAGGAAGACTTGTCAGAAATGTACTGTGCTGCCAACCATGTGCACTGGGAGGAGTGTGAGCCATGTCACTGATATCTGGTGCCTGGATGGGTGTGATGAACAGGGTAGTGGGAGGTCTGCAGGGAGATGTGCAGACCTTGGCAGAACATGAGCTCAGCTGCTGACAGGCATCCCCATGTAGACAGATGCAATAACTTCCACAGCAGCCCCAAGGGTATAAAGTATGTTTCACTCATGGTGTTGGACTAAGTGAAAACACTCTTTGAACAAGTGGTGCCCAGGAATCTTTTCAATTTTATTTCCAAATTCACTTCTTTCCCCTCAAACAATCTGTCTTACCCAGTTAGAAAAAGCCCAGTCCAGCTGCTATTAGACATTTCTGCAACAGGAGAGTTTGCCAGATCCAGCATTTCAAACAGATTTTGTCTTCTGTACTCCTTTTACTTAGCATTTGCCATTTCATACATGACTTATTAGGAAATAAAGTATGTGGTTTATTAATGAAGAGGATTATTTCTAGAACATTAGTTTGCATTAAAACAGCTAAATTTCAAACTGATGCTCTTCAAAATCATCATCCTTGGAATACTATAAGTTGAAAAGCTGTTGCTTCAGTAAGTCATGCAATTTTCCAGCATTTATCTTAAATATGACCTGTTCTGCAAGCCAGTTGCCCCCAGCACACTCTAACTGGAACTCAGTTTGCTGAAAATAAGTTACAACAGCATCATCTGATTTTTCTTGCTTTGCTTTTTAATACACGTATATAATCTGCATCCAACCTTCCAATCTTGTTCAGGTGCAGAAGATCCTTTTAACTTTGGTATTAGGCCTTGTGAGAGGCCCAGGTTTGTTGTTAAGGGGTGTAGAGCTGGGTGTGAACAGCTGGCTGCCTGCTGCTGGTCTGATGTGCAGATCCAGGACTCAGCAGAGGCTGCACTGACAGTTAGCTCAGTCAAGTTACTTCACAGGGCATACTGTAACTATTCACAAACCTCATCTTTGCCCAACTCAAGAGAACAGGATTGCCCAGAAGGAAGGTTCAAGTTTTTCTGGTTTAATAGATGTCTGGCATATCATATTGCATTTGATTATCTTCTTAAGTCCATAATCTTCTGGATACATCTACCATATCGAAGCTTTGAAGAAGCAGTCATCAGGTAGACAATACAGTTTAGATAAACAGGAGAATACTTTTGCCTGTACCTTGGAGGCAGGGAGAACCTAGGCTCATCTCTGCATCACATCCAGCTCTGAAAACACTTGGTCCTTGTGCCTGTGTTGGTTATTGAAACTGCATCTTGCCAAGTGATCTCCAGCACTGGTGCTAAAGCAATGAGTCACTCTCAATTGCCCGAGAATTTCCAAGGCATTTACACGCTTCAATACAACATGCTGTTCTTGTTCCCAGAGAGGCTTCTTCACATTCAAAACCTGTTCAAGGACAAACCTAGAAGCAACTACCGACGGCAAAGCAGCCCTGAGACATGCCAAAATTTGTTGTTGCTGTTGGCTTTGTAGTTGGTTCTATTTTTCACCATGTCAGAGGCTGAGCACTACCCCGTTAGTGCTGCATCCAGAACTTTAGCTGTGCTCGCAATCCCTAATGGGAGGCAGAGCGAAGAAGCAGCGCAGCTACTCTGCTGCCAGCTTCATGCAGCAATTCACTGACCAATCACCACGTCTCAGATGTGACCCAGCTGCTCTGCAGCCTCTAGTTCAACCCCAGTGAAATGGGAGTGTGATGGCAAGGCTGCTCTGTCTCCCTTCTGGGTACCTCAGGAGACACAAACAAGCCTCCAGAACTGTACGAAAACATTTTGATGACTGTGGTGACACCTGCCAAAGAGATGAAATCAAAACTCGGAACAGACCACGTCATCCTTTCTATACACAGACCATTAATTCTCCTAGCCACAGTCTGTCACGATGATGCCATATCTATTTTATAGAGAGGGAACAGAAGACAAAAGAAAATTAATTATTTTTTAAAGGCTACAAGAAACATCTTTTGGCAGAGGAGAGATGTGGACTAGTATTTCACAAGTCTCATATTAATATATTACACAAATGTCTCCCTTCCTCTTGTAGCCTTGGGACTAACTGATCAGAAGCTTTCTGTGCTGCTGATTGATACCAGCCACTGCAGAGGTGCTGCAGGACCTAAGTGCTACAGACTGAGATGTCTACAGACTGAGGTACTAATAGCCTCGCTGGATTTGTAGATAGCCATACAATAGAAGTTAAACTCAGAAGTTTTCTGGCTAACCAAAATCGCTCCAAACACAGCCACAAGTCACAGACCAAACCCCCAGACGGAAACTGGGCTATGCCACTATGACTGCAGGAACAAATCGGGAAACAAATTTGCAAATGCATCAGACACTGCATTGAGATGTGTTTTGCACGTAAGGGAACCAGGACTGGGTTACTTCAGACTCCCTGTGGCTGGCTCATCTATTTTTGTGGCTTGCTAATGTGCCCCGACCAAAGGCCTGAGGGTCAGGAGTCAGGACTGAGCTGCGCTTGCAGCTGGGAAGGTCAAGCGCTTCTGGGCAGTGCAAGATGCAATGGGAAAATTCATCATCTCTGATGAGGCCATTGCTCCAATTAGGTCTTTTAAAGTCAAATGGTTATAAAAGGAAACTTAAATGCCTGAACAGGTGAGAGTGACAGTTCTACTTTCACCTTTACTTTCTCAAAGCTGAGATAGGGTCTGGACTCAGATGTATGTCTTCCCTCTTCCCACACTTCAGTTCCAGATTGAGGCCTAAATTTTGTGTCTAACTATAGCTGATGGCACCCTCTTAACACTGGCAGTTTTAAGCAACAAGTAGATACCACTATGCCTCTAACACTGCTGGACATAGCTTTAAAATATCATGATTTTGTTGAAAACATTTCCAGTTTGTATTAGCATTCCAAAACCAAACAAGTAGAAGAGAGACAAAGTTTGAAGTGTTTAACTGATAACAAATTCTGCTTCATAAAACACAGGAAATATGTGTCACAAGCAAAAGGCTCTGAAAATCAAAGCCTGGCCTCAGCTTAAGAACCATCCATATCATTTCCTTTCCTGGCCACTTTCTATCAATTCTGTAAATATCTGACAATCGAAATGTCTCCTGCACTCTGTCATATATAGGAAATGGTTCCAGAATCAACACAAAAATAACAGTCAGAAGGCAAAAAACCCCAACAAATACATCAACTAAAGTAAGCATCAAATTTTTACAAGAGGTTTGCTATTAAGGTGAATCACCATAGTTAAACTCCTCCACAGGACAGTTACAGCACATCTCTTAACTTTTTAAGTCTTCTCTCCCTATCGAAGATCTTTTTTCCAGATTAGATTTAGATCTAAGTCCAGTTATAGTCTCTAGGTCACTAAAGATGTTTTGGTATGTTCCAGGAGCTCCAGCAGTCACAGAGGGCTACAAAAGCATTCAAAAATTCCTACTGATGTAATGACATTGAGGGGGAAGACAGAAGGTATATGTGAAACCCTTATTCCAGTTGAAAAACTAAGCACTGTCAAAACAGCAAAGTTTCTGCACAGATGAGAATCAGTAAAAAAATCCAGTAAAATCTGCACTTTAGGATTTGATCCAAACTTTGTAAGCAACAGTAGTCAACCTACCAAACACAAACCTTTTTGTGTTTGTTTTTGGGGGATTTTAATACTTATTTAAGCTGTGAAATAAGCTTTAGTCTCTTAAATAGTATCTGTCCACTTCAATATCACCTTTTACCTGGGAATCTTAAATGAATTCAACTTCATAACAGTTTCTGAGGCAAGGAAAACACTGCTTTTGCTGCCTGGCTGGAGAGTGAAGAGAGTGAATAATCAGCCTAGCCTTTATACAAGATGTCAGCAGTAGAGATAAAAGCAATCCTTGTTTTCCCAGCCATATAGGATGTTCATTGTACGAATAAATGTTCAAAGGAGTCATATATGCTTGCAGAACAGTTATATACAGAGCATTTAATTACCAGTGCAGTAAATAAATGACTTCAACTCGTGTAACACAACAGGATTAAGTGGTCCCTACTTTTAGTTCACTGTGATCAGTTGCTTTCAGGCAAAAATGAAGAAGTAGTGGTAAAGCATCTACTGGTATCATCATAATGGAGAAGTTAGTTTATCCAAGGGCATTAATTCAACTATACTCCAATAGATCTATGTACAGATTAAAAAAAATTCACTTCAGGTAAATGCAAATCAATTTCACTCCCACAACGGTGGGCAGGTCCCATGAATTTCCAAAATTGTAAAGAAGCCAGGTTAAGTTTCTCAGGTAGAAAATATAAAGTATGTAATTTCAAAGAATCATAGAATGGTTTGGTTTGGAAGGGACCTTTAATGGTCACCTAGTTCCAACATTTTTGCCACAGGCAAGAACACCTTCCACTAGACCGGGTTGCTCCGAGTCCCATCCAACCTGGCCTTGAAAATTTCCAGGGATGGGGCACCTCTGAGCAACCTATTTCAGTGCCTCACTACTTCATAGCGAAGAATTTCTTCCTAATGTCTAATCTTAACCTATCGTCTTTCAGTTTAAAGCCATTGCCCCCTGTTCTATCACTACCTGCCCTTCTAAAAAGTCCCTCTCCAGCTCTCTCATCTGCCCCCTTTAGGTACTGGAAGGTGCTCTAAGGTTTCTCTGGAGCTATCTCTTCTACAGGCTGAACAATCCCACTTCTCTCAGCCTGTTTGCACAGGAGAGGTGCTCCAGCTCTCAGATCATTTCAGTGGCCTCCTCTGGACTCACTCCAACAGGTCCACACCCTTCCTACGTTGGGGGTCCCAAAGTTGCAAGCATATCTTTCAATCACCAGAAGATGATACCTCATATGCAGAGCACTGGGGGATTCCAGCAACTACAAAATCAAAACCAGTTTGATTTGAAAGCCCTAACAAGCTTAAACAGCTAAATTCTCAACACCCTCAACCTCCCTTAGCTCAGTGGCTACACAGAGTGCTCAGCACCAGCACTGACCTTGAGCATTGCTTCTCAGCCTTTCAAATCTGAACCCCCCAGGGAGCCCTCCCTCACACAAACACATGCAGACACTCTTCAGAAACCAGAAGCATGGGGGTGAGGCTCAGGCAGGCCTGGAGTGCTAAGAAAAGTCAAGCTCTGCTTCCATTTGACAAGCCTCCCGTTATGCCACGATCATTAGTTATGAAAGCCTTGCCCTCTAGCCCAAGGTTCCTACGTTATGAGCAATGCTGAGTTCACCAGGTGCTATTCCTAACAGGGTCGTGCATGACGTGCTCTATCAGCCACTAGAATATGCAACATCCAAACCCTGCACAGCCAACAGTCATTTCCCCATGGACTTTTCTCGTTGCAGTAGCTTTATCCTTTCCAAAGATTAATGAATTCCCCTTGGCAGTGCCCTGTGACATTTTTCTGCCCATTTACCCAAAGAGAAGGATTGCACGTCTGCTCCTAGTATGGACTCATGCTTTATAATCAAGCCAGATTATTTCTTTAGTATCAATGCATGCAGTTCATCCTTTAACTTAAATCAATAAAGATCAAAATAGGTTATGACTTCTGTGCATACAGAAAGGTTTGAGACAGTCTGCAAACAGCTGTATGGATTTCGTTGAGCCTGAAGGATGACTTTATTGAAAGCATGGAAAGTTGCACATTTTCAAATAGTCAGAAAAGGAGGGAAATGTCATCAGCTAATGTCATTGCAAGTGCACCACTCAGAAATGCAAGAAACTAAGTGGGATTGGGGAAATGATTAAAGCATACTGCAATGCAACACTTAGACACCTCAGTCCATACTCCTTTATATATACAAGAATTCAGGCAGAAACCATCACACTATACTGTGATCTGTCTTCTAGTAAGATAGGTGTTTCTCTCTTTTTTTTTTTTCCCTGGGCAGCTCCTTAAGGAAGAAACCTATATGAGGAAGAAACAGTAGTAGGAAGCAAAGGATTTTCTGAGAATAAGAATTCTATTTTCAAGAAATTTTAAAAACATCCAAAAGAAATAAAACTGTATCTGCATTGACCTTTTTGTTTGCAATGAGAACCAGCCCTAGAAAAATAAAATAATTTTTAAAAACCTCTGCAAAAACCTTTGTATGCTAGGGTGGTAGAATTTTTTCTTAACTCTGAGGAAAATTGAGACAGAGAATAGCTATGACTCAAGAAAATGTGTCTTCTGAAATGTCTGGTTTACCAGTTTGATACATTTACATTGAAGAATGTTAAAAACCCCATGCAACGGAACAGAAACATAAGAGGCATGAGTCAGCAGTAGGACAGGATCATCTTTCTTTTGATTTAAAAGAGCTTGAAGAAACTCTGAAGCACAGAAGCATTCAGAAGTAAGCAATTTGAGGAACATTATACTTTTTTCAATCTATACAACAGGGACTGACTGGACAGAATTAATGGGTGTTTTGCAAAAGCCCTGCAGTTATAGTAAGTTGACTCATGCTACGTTGTTCTTATACAGCATGTGTATGGAAATCCGTATATCATATTTAAATGTTACAATATATTTACGTTGTACACAAAATTCAGAATGAGAAAGTTCTTCCTACACTATAAGAACATCATTTGTATTATATTTTAATACAGCTGATACCAAGCAAATGTCCACACTGCGTAAAGCCACCCTCACCCTGAAAAGAAGGAATTTTCAGCTTTCTAACCTGCTGTAACTCTGCACTATGGAGACAAGATGCCTTGGCTAATGGGGATTTCATTCAAAACAGGCAGCAAGACACCTCTGAGCTCTCACGATGAGCTGCTTCTTCTGCTGACAACAGCATAATGGAAGGATATCCCGGACAGATAATTTTTTGAGAAAAATCTCCCAGTTAATATTTTTTTTCATCATATAATCATGTGGAATAACTGCAGTGAGTTCATTTCACATAGTACAAAGAGATTATATTTCTGAGACTGGTCACACAGAATCTAAAACGTCACAGGTTTTCTCAGTCTCCAGACTAGTTTCGCCCCCATTTGCATTCACAGATTCATACAGTCACAGAGTAGTTTGGGTTGGAAAGAGCCTTTAAAGTTCATCCATTCTGACCCTCCTGCAATGAGCAGGGATATCTTCAACTAGATCAGATTGCTTAGAGCCTGTACAATCTGACCTTGAGTATTTCCCGGGATGGGGTACCTGCCATCTCTCTGGGCAACCTGTGCTAGTGCCTCATCACCATCATTGTAAAAAAATTCTTCCTTATATTTAGTCTGAATCTACTCTTTTTTAGTTTAAAACTATTACCCCATGTCCTGTTGCTACAGGCCATACTAAAAAGTCTCTCCCCATGACTCTTATTATCCCATACTAACTTTCTCCTATTCTTATTTTTAGAAAACCATGGTTGGAATGTCTCTCTGAAGTCTCACATGACTGCGATGCTCCTAAAAGGAAATTGTAAGGTGGGTATGGAGCAGAAGCCAAGCTTCTAAAACCAGAGTGAAATTAAATGTACAACACACAGCTGAAGCAAGATACCTAATCCTCAACATATCAAGATGGCAACTTGATTGTTTGGTGCATTAGAATTTTCAGAAATCTACTTAATCCTTTACAGATGTTATTGCTTTGTTTTAGTTTTCCAGCTATGCTGTAATCAGTTATCTCATATATTTTTAATTACTTTGTCCAAAATATAACTTACTCTCCATTGGTTCAATCACCTTCTCAGTGAAAATTTTAGAGGAGATCATTTTGCCTTGGCTTCACTTCTTCTATTCTGCAGAAAGGATAAAGATGCTGAAAAGGTGTCTTATAAACCTACTGTCAGCAGAGCAAGGTCTCCTCCAGGGGCAGTGCTGGGGAAAAAAGCTACAGGCTGCCTTCCTGCATGGCCACTTGCAGACACTTGCATTAGGAAAACCATTCTGAACACAAAACTCTGTGAAGAACACAATGCTGCTACACGTGGTACAAGGCCTAGGAGGTTGCCATAATAGACATAGGGAATAGGTCTGCTAAATTTCACTGTGGGCCATTCCTGCCCTTAAAATACCAGATTTGGGAGGGCTAACTGACCAGTCACATCTTTCAGAGGTACAAGTTCAGCATAGATTCATTATAATTACTTGAATTGTCTAAAGAGAAAAGCAGTTACCCAATCACTGAAACCTCTGCTTTCAGTAGTAAGGCTAAAACTGTACAAAAATCCATCAAATGAAAAAAATTCTGAGCAATTTTGGAAGACACCCAACCCTTATCTCACTTCAGAGCTTGGCATCATCATATTTCTCTTACCAATTTCTCTAAAGAAGTTTTGCAATATTTTTTGTGATCACAAATATAAATGTTACAAAACATCTTTAAAGCTTTGGTTGAAGTCACTTCCGCAGCAAGCTGGAATTGAGAGGCCACGTGCTGCAAGTGGTTGTAGTTAGAGCCATACTGGAGTTGTTAGGACACCTGAGACACAGCACTTACAGGAGTAAGTTCCCTACAAGTCAAGCACTTCTGTGGAAGTGCTACATACTTTTATACCATAAGCTTTTAAAGGAAAAAAATGGCTCTGAGACAAATTAAAAGATTAAAAATTTCAAGTATCTGATAGCATCTTACAGGGACGTTCAAAAGTTGCCTCCATGCAGTCATTATTCTACCTTTATTCACTGACCCACATCACTTCCTTACTGTGCTGGATGTTAAAGCCAATGAAAGTACAGCCTTTCCACATTCATGTTTTGCCCAGTCTGAATCTTTAATGTCCCTATTTTACCATCCAAGATAAGTAAAAAAGTCCTACTGGACAGCAGTGCACAGTTGAGTAATACTACTGTCTATTAGATTTATCTTTGTTTCCTTCACCTGAGGGATGCTTTAAAGCATCAGTCTAGTCTCAGACCTTCAGTGCCAACCTGCTACAAATTTAATGCACCAGAGTTCAATGGACGTACACAGCCCAAGCCTGCATTTTTGAGAGATGTAACTCTAGGGAGTGAGAAGTAGTCAGGAACCCACATAACTTATTAACATTTTGTCCCATGTTTAAAATCCAATCAAAGCTTGAGAGGAGGGCAAGTACATGCACACAGGTGCTGTTCAGGGTCTCCAGTCCTTCTTCCTCTTCCATGAATGAGCTCCATTTGGGTTGGGCTGCTCCAAAGTGTAGATGCAGATGTTAAAAACCTGGCTTTTTGTGGGATATCAGCAATCTCTGTATATTGCTCTGTGTGCCTCTTGCAATGATGAATAGGCAAATTTACAGACTGTGCTTTTCACATTTATGTTGGAAGATGCAGTGAAGAAATTGATTGACCTGAACTGGGACTAAGCAGCAATTATACGACACATTCTAAATTCAACAGATATTAAAAACAAAAAAAATATTATTGACCAGAGGAGAAAGACTTTAATACATTAATGCTAATGATAAATAGTAGAACTTGTACTGCATAAGCTACCTCATATGAGAGTGTCCTAGGAGTTTTTAAAAGTGCATTCATCGAGGGTGTTTCTTTGGTTTTGGTTTATTGGGGTTTAGCATCTGTACAAATCATACTCAAAAACAAAATACAGCCCTTGAAAGGCACGTGGATTTATCATGTGCTTGTGGGTTCAGAATCCAAAAGACTGCATTAAAACACTTCTAAGAGATACACATAGGATTTCCTATGCCTTAGATAAAATCTTATTCCATTACTGTTCTGCTGTCTCATGGGAGTACCATGCCAATTTTCTTCATTTCAATGCTTTGGCATTAGAGCAGGTAGAAGATACTGCTCAGGCTCAATAAACTGGGAAATACAGGCCTTACTGCTCATACACAAGTAGAATGAGTACAACTTTTAAACTGTTTTTATAACACTGCATTTGATCAACCACAGCTGAAACAAAAGCTCTCCTTCAAAATCTAACAGATGATTTTTTGCATGATTTACTCTCAGTTCACACATAAGACAGAAGAAATACCATTGCAAAAAAAATGGCTAGGAGAGAGCACACTGAGGGGACATCACAACTGAAACAACAAGATTATGCCTTGCGTGCATGACCGTTGTGTAAAAATACTTCATTCGCTTCTGCACGATGCTACCCTGTAAAAAGGTCAGATCTACTGTATTACCATCCTATAAATAATTCAGGAGTATAAAGCTTCTTATCTGATGTTGAAAATTCAGAGGGCACACAAGAGTGCTTTTTGAATAAAGTCTTCATAAACCTTACAGATCAGAGCATATTAAACTGTGCTGCCTTTACCACAACCCTGATGAACGATGCATTATTCCCTTGGCCTACAACATGGCAGGTCCCTGGGATTGTTTGCACAAGTTGCCAGTGAAGACACATTGCAAAGCAGTTCAGCCACCCCAGCTCCTGACTCACAGGCTGAGTGCACAGGCTAGTCTGGGCTCAGGAGCTAGAAAGAAACCATTAATTTGCATGTGGGCTTTTTCATGCTAGACTTTGTACAAGCACAAAATAAGAGCCAGTGTTTTCCACAATGAGTTTTGGTCTAAATACTCAGGAGGCAAAGATACGCTTTCTATCACTGCAGTCCAAAACCAGATATTTATCAGAAATCAGGCTAATACTGACTCCATAGTTCCATACATTGCTGCACCTGAAACTCAAATGTGAATACATTCTGGTAACAGCTCTTGTGCTGCTATCTATATATTGCAATTTTCAGGTAATGTTGCATCTTGCTCTTTCTATTTCTCTTAGTAGAGAGATTGATAAGAATAGCATCAGAATTTCTGTTTTCACAGCTATTCAAAATATTTCAGCAAATGGCTCTTCAAGTTGTTGAAGTAGACCTGACATTAAATACCAAAACACCAGACATTTTAGAATATTTGCCATCTTCTGGCAATTACTAACAAGAATTAAATAATCTTTCTTTTTCTCCTTACTTGCAACTTAGAAAGTTCATTCTGCTTCTGTACAAAATAAAGAAGGAAGGAGATGATTTTGAAAATCACTGGATTTCATTAGCTAAATGAAAGCTAAATGCTTTTTTTTCCTAGATGATATTTTAAAATATTTGCAATAAGGCAGAAATATATCCTTAATCTGTCTGAACCATTTTACCTCTTTATATATTTTCTCACTGTTTTTATGGATTAAAAAAATGTAGAAGAAACATCTGTTTAACCTTAAAACATACAATCTGTCCATTGTCTCCTATGGAAAACAGAAACTATATTGATTTTCCATTTTTTTTTTCCTCCTCTGCAATGGAAAATTGAAAATCACTTCAGCATGCTTAGACCTTAGCCTAGATCTCTATGGTCCAGCTGGCAATTCTGTAGGCCAAATTGATTTTTTGGGATTTTTTTCTACCTGTGCAAATATCTTCTCCCCAGAAGAGATTGGGAACAGCTGCAGGGGATGACTGATCAGCACTGACAGATTACTGTCTCTGCCTGTGTCTGTACCTATACCCCAAACTACGGTCACACCATCCACTTTGGTGGCAGGCATGGGGTTATGATGCACCTGAGACACAGCCCAGCACTAAAGAACACTTACCAGTAGGAATATGGGGCACATGGAAGGAAACCAGCATCCATCTCTAACATCATGGGGATGGATCTGAAATACTATTGTCTGAATATGCCACTATCATTACTGGTTGTTTAAATATCAGCCCAATGCATGCTGTGTGCTATACAGGCGTGCAAAGAGAAAAATCCTTGGCTTAAAGGAAGGCATGCTGTCCTGTGCTATATGGCTACTGCACAGAGACAGCCTTCAATTGCTTCCTCACATCTTTGAGCACACTTGTAGAGAAGTAAGCTACCTGCCTATCTGATCAGGAGCACAAGATGAGGGAGCCAGCCCTCACCTCCTACTCTGATGAACCAGCCATCCAGCATAAGGGAAAAAATGCCCACTAGTCAGGGCAGGCAACAAAAGTAATGCTTCTCACGGAGGCTGCAAATTACAATTTTATCAGAACAAAGTGGAGAACTGATTAATTTTTTGGGATGGCAAATCCTTTCTAATGTGCTGTGAGGACCAGCACGGCTATATACTGCAATTTACAAAAAGATGATGAACTGTGATCGAAGCCCATTCTCCCCAAGTTAAATCATTCCTACAGGACTGAGTCTTACCAGAGACCTACTGCAATCAATCACATTCTTATAGACTAAGAACTGCAGAACATACGGTGGCAGAGCAGCATCTTGAATGGGAAGAGGAAAAGGAAGAAAGACTACAAGAAGAAATTGTCATGACTTTCTTTTTCTCAGAATTATTATTCCTTTTCACTTGTTTATCTTGTTCCAAAATTCTTATTTCTCATAGAAAACAGGAAAGCAGGTCCCAAATGCATTATATAAATGCCTTAATAATATAGTCTTAAAAATTTAAAATGAGTGCTTACAATGTTGTTTTCATTTTATTTTGGTGAGAGAAATAATTAATATTAATGCAGGGAGCACAGTATCAATTTACACTTATTTTGTTAGCTGCTAAATTGCTGTGCATTCCCCACATTCCCCACTCATTCTTATTACTCATCGCTATTTTCCTGCTCCCATGGTAGCTGTAGGAGTGAACTCTTGGATGCTGTCTGTCCACAGCATGTAGCTGTCTCTCAGTCAGCTTTAGAGTGTTAGCAGTCATGCTCTGATAAATCTGCCACGGTAGGAACAGGATTAGGTCTTATGTTACTTTAGCAGGATCAGAACTAAGCCTTGAATCCTTGCATATGTTACACACGCGCGCGTGCACGCCAGCAAGCAAAATACCTTCGGTGCTTCGGTAGCTCTGCAGTACCTCAGCTTTGCACCATTTGTTATGAAGACTATTAGGCAATTCAATCAACAGGAATCTTGTGTCTTACGAGTCATGGCATAGGGATGGACTTATGGTTCAAATGAGTGATAGCAATGGAGCCCCAGCAAGGTACCACGGCAGAGCCAGGGCGAGCATGTCTGGCCAGGGAAGGGACAGCAAGGGATGCTGAGCACAAAGCATCGCGCCAACAGCCTGACCTGTCTCCTTGGCTGCTGCCACACACCAGACACTGGCTAAAGTAAAGGTCATGCAACGCCCAGCAAGCAGCTAAAAAGCACTGACCACTGAGAAGAGTTCAGTGGATGGCAGCTTTGGCAACAGCACAGACTGGCTCATGGACTGCATGCAGGCCTGAGGCTTTCTCCTCACGATCCTACGCCTGCTCTTGCAGTCCTGGCCAAGCCACCTTCCAGGTGCATGGGAAAGGAGCACAAAGGGACACAGCCTTGTGCATACGTACCCTTAACACATGGTTTGGGGAACAGGAAAGCTTCCTATGTTTGCAGTAGCCCACATAGTAACTAGTTTTGTTTTAGAGAGCCAAACTCTCACTTATCCAGCTGCAAAGACATTGCCCCTTCCACACACAACAGAAATGGTGTGAGAGCAAACAGTAAGTACTCTGAGAACCCACAACATGGGACAATATTTGCCCTGAGGACTTCCATTTAAGCTTCTTGTCATCATTCTCCAAAGACAACTGTGGCTTCAGGTCAGCACAGACCAGGGTGACTCCCAGGGAGGGCAAAATTGCAATTACAACATGAAATAACAAGTAACTGGTTATAGCTACAGGTATCTCTTACTCTACTAAAGCAGAGTTATACAGAGATAAATTAAAGCAGAAAGATATAAAATAGAAAAGCCTACTTTGTGCAAAACACACAGTAACAGAAGAATGTAATGGGTACATCTACTGCTTTGTTTCCAAAGGAAATCTAATTTTCTGGCATCTTAAAGTACTTCAGAAGACAAAGGTAAATCCTCTGTCACCCCTAATCAGCTGCAGATGCAACTAGAGAATGAGCAATGAATGTAAAATGTAGAGCCATTAACTGCTTAGCTGAGTGGACAGTACACTTGAACATTTGGGAATCATGCTCTTTTTTCAAACCTAACTGATAACAGGCACACAGGCACATGGGAAGACACTGGAGAGAGACTTCTCTTGCTCTAAATATATGGCTAATATATTAATTAATAATAATTCTGCAATGACTTGTGAAAATTAAGATATCAGATCAATTGAACTTTGTTGAAACATTACAATATTGGGAATTCACTGTTTCTTCACTATAAGGAACAGTACTATTAATGTGTTTTCTAAATTAAAATGGAGTAAATAGATGGAAGTATTTATTGTAACCACTATTTAACATTATGCTTTAATCTGTCTTGGTCTAAAAGCCTCATTTATAAGAAAACAGGGAATGCCCTAGACGGCAAACCCGATGCTCACAGCTGGTGTAGAGGCACATGGTCCCCCAAACTCAATGCCTCATCTCTGTTTTCTCTATTAAGACTAAAACTGCCATGCAGCTAAACCAGATATAAGCAACAAACGTCTGATGATCCATATGCACTTACAATTTCCATATTAAAGGAACTATTAAAGAAAAATAAACAGTCAGAAAGGGGTAGTTTTAGAGTAGGACAGATGAAACTTTTCTAGGCTTCCTATCCTTCCCCCCTTCTTGCTTTAAAACTCGCTGAAAGATGTCAGACATGCAAATTCCCTCCCTGCAGAAAAAGGAGGAGCAGAGACCGAAGCTGAGCATCTGCTGTGTTAAGTGGGAGCTCTGCAGCCTCCATAGCTCTCCTTGCTTTCCAACCCCACCTGCCCTGTACCACCCACCTCTCCTATGAGCCACTGCTGTAAGAGATGGGTCCTCATCCTTTATTTCTCCTTCTCTCCTATTTGATTCAGTCCTGCATCAGCCTTCTTGGAGCAGAGTCAACTTCTCTGATGGAAGGTGTACTACTCTCCTGAATTACGGAACACCCCCCTCCCACATGGCTGTCAGACAAAGCCCTAAATATTCTAGGTACTCCTCTCAGTGAGAAAACACTGACCAGTTGGCTATTGCTGCTATAACAGAAACTGCTACTGGATTGGGAAACCATTTAGGAAAATCTCAAAGGGTCAGCAGAAAAAGGGCAAGCAGAAAAGAGAAGCTCAGCTCTATCTCATTTGTAAAGCCCTGGGCTGAGTATTGCTGTATTTGCTATGTTTTCCTTTAGGGACCCCTACGTGTGAAAAGATAAGTCCATGATATATATGTACTTTTCTCCAGAAAGCACTTTTTCAGGGAAAATGCTCACTGAACTCCAAGTTAAGAAACTGTGTCTTCAGTTACTATCACTGTCCTGAACAGCCTTCATTAAAACATTTGTGCAGTTCATCATGTCAACTACCAGCTGAACATCTCCTCCTACCTCTTCAGAAAGCACAAAAGCCTCTTTCTGTTTCTGATGGAAGCAATATCAATGTTTGAGTTCAACAAGAGCAAACAACACCCATGTGAACATGCCACTTGCATAAGCATGCAGCATCTAACCATCTAACCGTCAGGTAACACACTTCCTTCAGTGCGTCCCCGCAAAAAACCTGAAGCCTGCCCCGGCTTACTAGGGAACGATTCTGCACACATTGTAAGATGCTTTCCAGCCTTCCCACAGAATATGCAAGCTCCTTTTTTCAGCTAAGTGGCAGGGGTTTAGAGTATGAAAAGGCTTTAGACACTGCCTCTGTACAACAGAAAGGACTAGCAGTGTCCTTCTCCACATGCTGGCTTCTGAAACATATGCTACATAAATGATCTCAACAAATAAGGACTGATTTATTTTCCTTCAAAAAATGAATGAAAAATTCTGATGAAAACCTGTTTCTGCTCACAGGAAGCATTTTCAGAACCATTGCTCTACTTTGGTAAAGCTGCCCACAGTGAGCTTGCAACAGAAGCAAAACAACAGGAAAGAGGATGTTAGTGAAAAAAACCCACAGTAGGTAACCTTCCATGATAGGCAGTATCCATATGCATGAGAAATTGCAGCTCTCCCTGTAGTGCAGACCTCAAAGAAGACAAGAAGAAGACTGGCTGGAGAAAATTGAGTACCTCTTTTTAAAGGTCTAGAGGAAACATCCACTGATACATACCTCAGCACAGGGTCATTACCTGCCACTGAGGTGTCATTCAAATAAGTTGATAAATATCTGTATATATGTCATTTCTATTGCATTAGTCAGGCTGACAGCTCTTGCTTACAAAATATAAATAGGATAGATAACAACAGGATTAGTTCAGTTTCATCTAACTCTGCACTGTTAATATCTTTTCATAAAAATGCACTCAGGAGTCTGTCTTGCAATCATCCAGGCATAACTTTGTTATCATGAACTAATTATTATAGACAGTTTTCAATGGCTACACATTTCTGTCTCTAGTAAACAGATTAAATCTCTGCAAGATGTCTACAGCAATAATCATGCAAGATGGTTACAGTGAAAACTCCATTTGCTGGTCTTTTTCTTTAATGCTCTGAATATCACAAGCAACTGATTCACTGGTGAGGTTGCCTGTAGGACTACCTGTGAACATTCTAAGAACACGCCATGGGGAAAAATGCTGATGTCTTTCATGGAAGAACAGGAAAAATATAGCCTCAGTTTCGTAATTTTTTCCTCACCACGAGAAAACAGCATCTCAGTGCTACAAGACACACCAAATTTAAGAAAGTTCATCATCTTCTCCTACACACACCATCAGAAAGAACAAGTATGAGTCAATATACAGGACAAAAGAGAGTGGACAGCCTGCAATAACGCAGCAACAGCATTGCCAGTGATCTATCTACCAATGTGCAGTGATGTAAACGAAAAACCCAATCTCAATGATAGTTATTTTTCTACCTGGGCCTCACCACTCTTCTATAAATTTACTGGAGCTGACACCAGCCACAGAGGCAGAAAGCAGGCACACCACCCATACAAACCTTTTCCAAAGCAATTCTTTGCTTCTGGTGCTTTGGCAGCTCCAACTGACTGACAATAAATCACAGCTGTTGGTTGAGTCAAGGATTGTTTTAAATGCCATTGTCTGTAAAAACTCATACCCATTTACTGGTGCTATGCTCTGATGAATGGAAGACAGGAGTGTTGAAATCCATTTGAGAGTGATACCTTTACTGACAGTATTTTGTAAACAATGTAGAGACTGATCTGGGGATCAAAGAGGATCACGTAAATATTTTGTTACAGCATTTATTGCAGAGATTTTATAAATAAATGTATGTGAAAGTATATACATAGAAATTACAATTAAAGATCTTGGTTGATTTTGTTCAGTCCCTTTGTTCTTTGAAGTAAAATTCAGTGTTGTAGGAACCTCATAATACTATTACAGCATTTCACTGGAAATGGTTATTTTCCACCATTTGCTTTGATTATCTCCTACAAAAGTTTTGTTTTGCTCCTGGTGACAAAATAAACTTGGTGCAAAGTTCCAGAAATTAGTGATACACATCTGCAGAGCCTCAATTGTAGATTTTGCCAGTGTTTGAAAAGAAATAAGGAGAAGTGGATTATGTACACGATGAACTAGCAACTTTTTACCTTGGTATTAACATGAAGGTTAGAACCAGACTGGCTGGATAATCCAAGATACACAAGACTTTCCTAGAGCCACTTTTATGAAGAGGACAGAAAAATAAAAGCAATTGAGTATAACAGAACTTGTTTTTATCACTCAGTTGTCTAGAAATTACCAGGTACATTCATACTACTGTTGGAAAAGCATTATCATTAACAACCATATCGATTTCCTCTTACAAAGATGTCTTTGAAAAAGATAATTCCTCGGTTTGACTAGACAATTCCCTTTTAACCACACATAGAATTATGTGGCATTACAACCCTCTACCCAACAGCCTTTTCTCTACCTTTGCTATGAGTGAAGATGTAGTAAAGAAGCACTCGGTCCTTTTGTGATCTGTGGTATAATTCATGCTATGGCAGTGCTTTTCTCTTTACTGCCCTCCCAGTGGGACTTAGTATTGACTTGGAAGAACAGTATGTAATATTTCTGCCTGCTCAAGCTTTGTGTAAACAAACTACATCCATTAAAACCACATTTGTTAGGCTGACAACCAGCTAATGGTTCTGGTTTTGTGATGTACACTTCCCTTGAAAAAGGGGCTGTTGGTATTCTTCTGCTGGTCTTTTAAAAGAGAGGGCTGTGATCTCTGAGGTGCCTTGCTGAAGGGGAGAACTTTGTGTAACTTATGAGTCCTGCCTGCTCAGATTTCATCAAAAGCTTGGAACAAATGGCATCATTCTGCCATGAGTTCAGTTGCATGATGGAGCAGATATCCAAAGAGGAGCAGGGTTGGTCAGATGTGATCACACAAAAAAAGGGCAGAAGCTGTTGCTGATCTTGTGCCTACTGCCTAGTCCTCAGATTAGTCTGTTCTGAACTACCTGAGGGAGAAAGAGCAGCTATCAGGTAAAGATTTGACCCCACCTACGCTAAATCAGCAGACAGTATACTTTCTTATAGGGGCAAGTTTTAAAGAAATTACAGCTCTCCCTGTGGCTATCTCTTCTCTAGAAATAAAATTTCTGATGCATAAATGTGAAAGCATAGACCAGCAACAGCATCACCATCTTCAACAAGGATAATTTGCCAGCAACTCCTAGACTGTAGCTTGAGAAGGAAATAATATATTTAAATTACATTGCAGGTTCAACATTCATAACAGATTTCTCTCAATTACTATGAGAAAAAGCTTTTCTCTTAGTTCTTTTATAATGCTTATTTGCCTTTTAACTAGTTTTCCTGCAGGGATATACTAAAAAGTCATAAAAGCGCATTTTTATACTGCAATATCTCAAAAGTTGTGTATCTGCAGCTACCTTAATGTTATTCTTTATTGAAGTCAGCACCATTAAATTTATCCTTTTAACATTTGTAACTCTCAAATAGCTGATACAACTGCATGAAGATCCAAATACATTTATTTCCAATGCATCCATGGTCGAGCCATTTATTTTGCTTGACTGCTGACAGTCCTACACAGTAATAGAAAACATTTTTGATTAGCTGAAATAAAGCACCCTTCTAGCAAATGAACTCTTGATGAGGGTGTCATTTTCTATCATTCACTGAATTTGTTGAAGTTCTCAATATTTAAAGTTGTTTACATTGATTGTTCATTTGGGCTGGAATTTTATTCTTCATATCTATTGTACTGCAAATTATAAATTATTATTTTGATCCTGAATGGAACAACTAGAATGGGGTAATAGAAATATTTCACTTGTTGTAGATTCAAGGATTTACCTCATCTGCTTCTCTGTCCAGTATGGAGCCAGAAAGATCTTACTCTTTAGAGTTTCTGGGATTACAGTTTTTACTATTTTAAGCCAACATCTTGATTTCTGCTCTTCTTCTGTATGAACTTTCCTACTCATCCTCCTATCCATTAGAGCCATTCACCCATTTGGAACAAGAATGCACTTTTCCCCTTCCCTCAGAGGAAAAGAAACATTTCAAACACAAAGCAGCAGAGAACTTCCAAAGTCCCCCTCAAAAACTCATGGCCTCTTTTATGCTCTCCCTGGCAAGTGTCATCAGTGAGTCCAAAGAACCAGGACCACATGCTTCTGGGTTGCTGGTGCATGGTCCTCAGGTCCTCAAGGAACTGAGGTTCCTTGACAGTGGCCCACCATAGGGAACAACGGCAGGAGAGATGACATTTGTGATTAAGGAATATTTCAGTTTCCCTTGACATTTAATTATCCACCGTCACCTTTTCTTGATTGTGAATCCTATTCTAAACATCAACTCCTTCTTGCACTAAATGACTGTCCATTCTCAGCACTAGCAAGCTCCTGCAATGTTCAGTTTCCAAGGCAGAGAGAGCACAGGTTCTGTGAAATAAATGGAAACAAAGAGCAGATTTGGGGTGCAGGGATGAAGGAGGGAATAGGGAAAGGTGTTTTCTACACTGAACAGCTCTGTGCTTTTGTACCTATAACATGACAGCCTTGCTTTGGGGAGCACTAATAAGATCACTGTTAAAAACAGATTGGGAGCAACATCACTTTGCTGGGTTATGCTTTATATATGCTAAATAAAAGCCAATTCATTTTGTAATAAATGGGGAGTTCAATAACAAAATATCTTTTTATCATCTCTTCATCATGAATACTTCTGCATCAATAAAACATTACAGAACACCCTCAAAGTTAGCAAACAAAACCTACCATTTTTTAATGAATGTTGTGCTAAGATTTTTAGCAGGGCATAATCACCAAGATAAAGACGCTGTTACTGTTATGGCAGCTATGGTGTAAATCAGAGATTCCTTTCACAGTGACTTTTCCAGTCATGGGTAAATGACTTTGAAATGTAGACTTTCAAATGTCAGCTTTCTTAAAATCTGAACTGGGGCAGTTGTTTTCTCTGGGATATATTTGAATCCCACTGCAATAAAACCATTATTAAAATTAACTAGGAACACAACTCTGTCACAGAATCATAAAATCATAGAATGGTTTGGTTGGAAGGGACCTTAAAGACCATCTAGTTCCAAACCCCCTGCCATGGGCAGGGACACAGTTCACTGGACCAGGTTGCTCCAAGTTCCATCCAGCCTGGGTTTGAACACCCCCAGGGATGGGGCATTCACAGTTTCTCTGGGCAACCTGTTGCAGTGCCTCACCACCCTCACAGAAAAGAATTTTTACCTAATATCTAATATTCCAAACCTACTAATTCTTCTCTCTCAAAAGGAGCTAGAAAAAATTCCTGCATTGCAATAAAACCTTAACAACAAAGCTAATTCTTACTAAGTTGCTATTTTTACTGTTTGAAATCCAATAATACCACCATTTAAAAAGAACATAACCTATTTTTGCATTTTAAAATGCTGCTTTAGAGAATTAATTAGGTTATTGTCAAAGGAGAATTAGCCTAGGCTACAGAATAGACTTGGAGAGCAAAATGGCAAAGACTCAAAACATACTAATTTACCTTTCTATTCTGTAAGAGAAAGATTTCACTTATTTAATGGTCTTAAATTAAAACAAAACAAACAAAATGTCCCTTAGCTTATTCTTCTTGTAGTAAAGAATCACATTAGAGGTAGATACAAATCAATGTTCCCTTCTCAATCTATTTTCAGCGTCCAGGCCAGACAGTCCATTGGCAAGAGGCAGATTTAGTACAGGAGTGTGATTTCAGTGGCTTGCAGACACCTCGCTATTGTATAATCATGCAGAAGAAGGTGCAGTGGCTTCAGCTCAAATTGCTTATTTGTGGAAGCAATTATAACAAAGAGCAGAATAAGAAAGTTGGTAGATACATTTATTCAATAGTTCAGGAGTGACGGATGCAAAAACACAGTCACTTGACTTGGTGTCTTAAGACTAACAAAAACAAGGAATGAGATAAACAGAAAACAATTCTGGAATAAACACTAGAAGTGGAGGGCCTATAGATGCTATAGATGTCTCCAGTCAAAGACTGTTCCATAAGTGTGTGAAAATTTGTACACATAGACCTGTCTGTGTAATAGCAAGACTTGAGAGGGCAAAGGAAGGGGGTGTGAAAAAGGGAAATGTCAAATGTATTTTTTCGTCCCTTCTGGCTCTGCCAGTGCCTCTGGCGCAGGAATACTGTGAAACATGGAACTGACTCAGCAGGTTGCAGACTTTGCACCTCAGGCATAAATCCCCTCACACAGGCATGATCCTAAGAACCCATATGATTCCTCCAATAACGTGAAATAAACAGAGCAATAAAAGAATTCTTGTCAGCAGAACTGGGGAACATAGACTTGGAGTGCAATGACAGCTCTTCCAAGTCCAATCCTGTGCTGTCACAGACAACTGCAGCCTCTCCATCAGCTTAAAAAGTTCTGTCTTGAACCTAATTTGATTTTTCTTCCTATTTAAAAGCCAATTTTAACATCTTAGCCCTGATTTTGAATTCCATCTAAATGTATCCATGATCGATGTAGATCTATTTGGCATAAGCCTTACTCTTTCTATTTTATTTCCTCTTGGAGTTCACCACTATAATATTTTATATCAAAAGCAATGCTATGCCATTCTCTGCTTTCAAATTAAAGAAAACATATTTTCAGAAAACTATTTTACCACCAATACTAAAAGAGTTGGAAGAACAGTATGTCTTAACAGTCCAGCACATTAAAACCAAAGATTACTCATGGATGCCATATTGACCCTGCAGCAGCACGTGAAGCATTCATTGTGGCCAGGAAAATGTTTTCAAAAAGCCAATTTTGGCAGTGAGGGCAGGCTCCCAGCTGGCAGGGAGGTTGCTCCATATCTGTTAAGAAGCAGTACCCTGTTTCCTATTACTTGGAAATTGTTGGGAATTCTCCATGGTTTCTCCAAGTAGCTTTTGGGGTTTGGGGTTTTTTGTACTATTCTTACTTATTAGTTATAAAAAAAGGATCATATTCCTAAGAAAAACTTGCCACAATATCTTTGTTTGTTATTCAAATAAATACAGGAGGTGGAATTAAAAAAAAATATTTAGGGCATTTACTGAATTTTAATATATCAGTAAGTCTAGTAGAATTTCTATTTACTGCTGTAATCAGGCACCTACAAAAGTTAACTGTACATGCATAAATATATACATAATATAAAATATGTAAAATATAGGGTTTTTATATGAGTGTATGCCTACATCTTCTGAACACAACAACAAAATACATTTCTGTGAAAACCTTCTCACATCCAAAATCTTTAATGACAGTCCTACATCTTGTGACTAGATTCTTTTTCCTTTCCTCTACCTTATTATCAAGTAGTTATTTTATAAATAAATGTTATAGCAAACAAATATAATTTTTTTAATATTTTTGATGATTTTAAAATTACAGTCTAGTTTAAATAAAAATAAAATAATTGATTTAAAATATATTGGTTATATACAAAACAGGATCAATGGAAGACTTTGGAAAGTAAAGCTAAGGTGGGTATAAAATAACCTAGTTGCTTTTTGTCTCTTTTCTTCAAAACTAGGAGGAGACTATGATATCAACAATAGCATAGCAAAAATGCCCTGCTTTTTAGGTTTTGTATTACACATTTCCAAATATTTATAACTGTGGGATTCCTAAATGTATGAGTTGGGTTCCTTGCATAGATGCTTGTCTCCAGGAATTGTGCCATCAGGGAAAAAAACACCAAATGGAGTCTTTTCATGAAATTACAGGAGCTGGCAAGCACTGTAACTCTTGCTATTTTATTGTGAGTCTTAAACTGTAAAGTGTGGTTTTGTAATGGTCTAGTTCTTAGAAGTAAATGGTGCCTGTAAATGAAAATAACTTTAATACACAAAAAGAAAGAACTGGCTGTTGGTCTACAAGAGCAGGTTGGGTAGCACTCAGAAGTGTTAGTTTAAATATGTGGTTTAAAAATTCTCCACCATCATGTGAAATGAGATTTCTGACCCATGCTGACCCCTTCATCTTATACCATCTGCTCTACCTCTCCTCTCTCACAAAGGCAGCTCTGTCCCCACCTTTGACCTCAGTGAGGTAGAAGAGGTACATGCTGCTGAACATTGGGCAAGTGCACCTTTTCTTCTCCAGCTCTTTCATTGATATATCTCATTTTCCTAAGATTGTAGTGAAAGTAGAAAACCAGTCAAATACAAGCCATTCATAATCTGGAGTCTGTTCACAGCATCAGTGCTGGAAAATTTAGAAAAAAAAAATAATACATGCTTTTTTAACAGGGTCTGTCAGAAAATGGAAAAGCCATTGAGAATTATCACAGCTTCAGAATCCGAAAAATTCAAAGCAACCAAAGGTCAAGAAGGAAATAGCTTGGGGAGTATGTCTGCAGATTTGTTACACCTCATACAAGTTACTAAGGCAGCCCCAAGTGGGTTTAGAAAAGGGAAGTGCACCTTGGAGTTAAAGGCTGTTCAGAGCAAAACGCAGTTCTGCACAGGATTAGATTTCATGCAGCATTCACACCTCAGCAGAACCTGGAGGCAAAACGGCGGCAGGCAACAAGAACAGGGGAAGGAAGAGCAGTAAATGAGTAAGAGTTTTATGCCATGTCACTGGAGTGCTGCTGCTGTCAGTCTCTGGCTGCCTCACAGTTTATTTGGCAGATCTCAGCTAGGATCAGACTTTTCTAGAATTCCAAGTATGTTTTACCTGTTCGTCAAATTAAAATTTTAAAGCCAGTGGTAAAAAGCAAACCACTTATATTGCAATATTTTGATTTTATTTTTCTCTACTTTGGGAGGTTCTCAGTACTGAGGCTTTTAAAGTAATATCAAAGAGAATTACAACGATATAAGGAAAATCATGGGCTTCACTGTAAAAAAATTAACTCAAGTAAGCACCTGAAAAATGAACTGAATGCTGAGATACTAAACTCATGAACAATGCACAATGAATGGAACAGAGTAAAAGCAGGTTGCTACACAATTTTGAATGCCATGATGAGGCACATTTGGAAAATAAGCAAATTAAAGCCATTTCTATTAACATCAATGACTTCACTTCCACAGCAATTACTCAAGGTTGCTTGTCCATTGCCTAAGACTAATCAGTATCTCTCTAATGTATCTAGAAGGCACCATGGAGAATTCCATTTAGAAGACAGATGTGCAAGAAGGGAAGAGGGGCTGGGATTGGAAGAGGGGGAGCCAGTACTGGAATCACTCTTGTGAGAGAAGAAGGGACAGTGGGGTCAGGCCACAATGAGTAATGAAGGGTCACTGGCCCCAGGATCTGGAATCTGGAGCATCTGAATAAAGATGTATACCAAGGATACTGTGGGGGAAACAATAAAGCACTTCTCAGCCAAGTCTTACAACTAGCTTCCTGATCCCTTCTTATTGTACAGTAAAATGTCAACAAGCCCATACTCCACCCAGCTCTGTGTGGCAGGGGACCTGACCGTTCTCCATATCAAAAACTAATATTCTCCAAAAATGCTTGAAGCATCTTGTTCACTTCATTTCACCCTGTTCCCTGTGTTCAGCAGCTCCCCAAAGCTCCTAGTTTAACAATAGCAAAAAATAGTCCAGGTCACCATTCATTTTTGTACCATTTTTTTCAGTATTGTTGGCAAAATAACTTTGACTCTAATATTACTGATTGCAACCAAATGCAATGAATTCATTACAGATTTAATTTCATAAATAGTTATTTTGCTCTTGCATTATTAGATGCTTTCAGAAGTAATAAATCAATTAATAAACACAGCAAGTGTCTTCTTTTTCAGTGCTGACAAGGTACAAATTTTGTTAATTTTAGATGTCAAAGTCTGTCATTAAACTAGCTGGCATACTCTGCATAATAAATATCCAACAATTACCCTTAATTCTAATTTAATTTTTGCACTGCGACACTGCATTTACATTTGGGGGAAAAAAATTTGGAAATTATGCCTGCTGTGATCAGTTATCCTGAAAGAAATGAGGGTAGGAAAAAAAGGTAACTTGTTATCATATTCTTTTAATTTCATTATCTATGTTTAATAATTCTACTTTCTTTTTCTGAATAAACCTTTGTTCCTCACTGGAATGCTCTGATGGGAAATCATAGAACATATAAATTGGTCAAAAAATTGTAAGAAAGTTGTTTGAAAAACTGGTAAGAACAGTAATAAATAGGAAATTTAATTACAGTGTGTGCATAACTATGAAACAACTGTGTGCTTTATTCTGACTGGAAATGTTGATTTGCAAACACTGGGACAAGTAACATGACTCTAGAAGGACACATATCTCATAGAGAAATGGATATTCGCATTGTAGCAATGTATAATATTTTTTCTTTGGTATCAGAGGTAGAAAAACTGTAACCCAAACACTCAAAACTGGAGGGAAAATAAGCAGACTTTGTCTTTTTATAGGTAAGCCCAGAAGACTTGAAACAACCCATGCTGGGAGAAGAGTGCAAGATGGTATGAAGTTATACTGTAATGCTTATATTTGAGCCCCTTGTTCTCTGCATCAGTTTCCAGATATATTTCAGAAAGCGTTTTTGCATTTGCAAAGAGCTGGGGTTGCACTTGGCTATTAAACTTTTTCCTCTGTACTGAAGAATATGTTTGTCTATCAAAGATTTCTAAAAATCACCTCAAAAAAGTTGACACTTAGCTGAAGTATGTTTAGCTTCCCAGCACACAGTAATATAAGCAAAAATATAATCTGATGCTTTTGTTTCTGAAACTCTGAGTGGCATAGCTCAGACACAACCAAGAGAAATACGGGAAATAAGTTCGCCCATCATGAACATTTTATGATCATCTGAACTGTGTGTCATGTAACATGCCATGCACTTTTCAGAATTCAACAAATTAAATATGTCAGATATGTTCAAAAACATTGTAAAAAACTTAGTTAGTCCAGAATTAATTTGGGCAAGTAGGGAAATAATTTTTTTCATTGAAAAGACAGATTAATGAGTATGTTTGGGAAAAAAACCCTGCAACTTTAAATAATGTTTTTGTAGTTTCAGAAGATGTTCCGTGTTAGTAATTCCTTTTAAAATTTCCATCCTGCTCCTTGTAAGATTTATGGAAGGAGTCTGGATTGATGGAGTTTTAGGTCAAAAGAAAGAATAACTAATATACATAGCACTGTCTTGCACTTCTAAGTGCTAACTTTAGTATTAAGATTTATTTTTAAGTTACTTTACCAAACTGGTTACTTCCTAATTCTGTTGACTGAAAAACAATTGAAAGTGAGGAAAGGATACTTTTTTTACTCCTTACAAATTCTTTTTATTTCAGCATTTCAGTTTGTTTTCCATAACAAGAAGATTCTCAAAAAGATGCTTTCAGCTAGAAATACTTGGTTTTTTTTCCTTTGGACTTCCAAGGAGTTAAGTAACCTTTCAGTCATTTGTACTTTTGAATCTCTGAAGAAAATGCTGTGTTATAGCTGCAACTACTGTCAGAGCTCAGACCAGGTCTGATTTCTGATATCTGCTGATAAAGCACTAACTTTCCAGAAGAGATCACTGCTTAAAATTACACTGTTCATCATCACACAGATTCTCAAAGTGCTGATTGAGCTCTCAATTTAATGAATGGTGACTTTAAATTAAAATATGTTTCCAATTTAAAAAAAAATTAGTAATAAATGAAAAGGAGGTAGAGTGTCTGTACGCTTAAGTTCTTCAGTATATGCTCTTCACTGAAGTAAGTTGTTAAAAAGCTTTGGTTTTTGTTGCCTAAACATGTTGACCTAAGCAAAATTATGTAGATTCATAAGTGAAGGTCACTGCAATGATGGCTGAGCCACCTTGTCTCTCCACCGAGGAGGAGTGCAGATCCACTGCAAGGAGGAAGGTGGTTGACTCAGGTCCTGCCAGTAAGAAGCACACAGCTTCCCCCACGACCTGGGGAAGCACAGATTTCCATTGCTACCATCGTGGATGAACTGCCAAAAGTGCACACAGCTCCCATACCCACAGTAAGCAGAGTCAAATGGTTGCTAAGCAGGATCACTGTTGACTGCACATTTATGTCAAAAGCAAATCAGAGTGCCAAACTTTAAATACAGGTAACTGTATTCACCAAGGATAAGATTAACAGCAGCAAGGAAACAAAGATTTTATGTACATTGATCATCTCACATATTTCGTTACCATGCTGTGAAAACTGAAGTCCAAATCTTCAGCATAATTTCAATTCTCTGCAAATACAATTCTGAATGGTATAGAGCTGTGATATTCGCACTTCAGCCTTCATATGTATGAAATGAGTTACACTAGCTGCCATCATGAAATTAAAAATAGAAAGGGGAACTGCCTAACCATCTATTCCATTTCTGAGCCAATGAAAAGTTTTTGTTTGCTTAGTTTGAGGGGTTTTTTTTTACAGTATATACTTCAATGATCCACCAAGAATAGATGGGCAATGTGATTTACATTTCTTTTGTCGTACTTTTTAATGAACTAATTAATTCTACCAGCAATGACCTAGATAATGCTTGGAATTCTTCTTGCTACAGGAAACAATTTACATAATATAATAAAAAAAGAGAATTTTTTTAACTTGTTGAACCTGCACTGAAGTATGACCCACAGAAAATCTTATCATCTAGTATGTTGCAGAGGAACATCTATTCATCTAGGAAATAATTCAGACCCCACAAAGTAACAAGAAAAAGTGCTTGTCCCTTGCTACTATTGCTATTTGTGAAAAAGCAAACTGGGAGAGACCCAATAGTTGCAATCTGCTGGCTTTGAACTACCCACTCATTGCTATTCACACAATTACCAGCCAATATGTGCATTTCTATTTCTCATTTCTCCTTGGAACTCATCTCTGGGTTGAATCATAACCACATGAAAGATGACTTTTCCAAGGCAGCAGCATTTCAAAATTTAGTGTATGCATCAAATGTGGCTTGCTTAGTTTGATCACATTGCTTTTATGAACACTCTCTGAATTACTGCAAGCAACAACCCCACCCTCCTCTCTGCTGTTCCTATAGTAAGTGGATTCTCTGCAAACCACCTCATGATGAAAAAAGTAAAAAGGGTTTGGTCAAAACGTACTTTTCAGGAACTCTGCCAGCCTTCCTCGGCTATAGCAAACAGATCTGATTCCATACATTCACTTCACAGGCAAAACGAGCCACACAGTCTCAACCATGAAGATACTGGTTATGAAGGCTTCAGGCAGTAGTGAAATGCTTTTAAATGGAAAAGCATTTCCAGTATTTTAAAAGCAATGAAATCCAAATGTTTCAGAAGGATAGAAAAACTATATGAAGTTCTTATGAAATATAAAACAAGGTCTGAGCTTTGACATACCTACTCACACATCCCACCCAGACACCTCATCCTTCTATTGAGAGTTAGGAAAACAGTGACTGAAGGTCAGGCAGGTAGCATAATCCAAAATCAGAAAACAATATCCCTTTGTCTTTTCACTCTTTTAAAGAATACAGGCACTACTGTAGAGTATTATTAGGCCTACAGTTGTACTATCCTTGTTCTGAGTTTAAAAACAAGAAGTAAATTAATAAAAACATAAATCTGAAAACAACAGTGGGCTCCAAAATTATTCACTGTTATCCTGCTGACACACAGATTATTTGTTTTTAATTTCCACCCAGTGAGCTGAAAGCAGTACATCTTTCAGAATTTCTTACATGCACATCCAACATTCAGCAGCTCACTCCTCTGAGTGACTTTGCATTGCCATCTCTTGTTTTTCAAAATGCCTCTGCTGTGTGAAAAATAAATAGCTTCCCTCCTCTACAGCACTATTCACTTAACATTGTGGTGTTAAATAAATATTAATATAAGACTAGACTCAGGTTTTTTATTATGAGTAAGTGGTACCTTACTCTGCAAATATTTCCATTTTCTAACAGAGGAAGGTATTCCTCTGCAGAAGAAAAGGAGGCAGAGCCTGGCTCAGCCCAGCATCATTTACTCCTCTTCCCCCAGCTCTACTTGGTCCACTCAGTTACAAACACAGAAACCTGCTGCCTGTGGGGAGGGGAGCAGAAGACAACAGCCATAAAAGACACCACACTCAGCTCCAGAGCACACCAACACCCAAGCACATCCACCCTTTCCACCACACCACAACACCATCCCTCTCTGTCTCATTTCTTCTTAGAGAAGTGCATGCCAGCAAGACCACCAAGACCAGGGACTCCAAAATTAAAGTCAAACTCCCTTGCCTTTTGAGAAGGGGACAAAATATAGCTGTGGTAGGTCTGGCTGAGCCGGAATTTATTTCCCCATAGTAGCCCTCACAGTGCCGTGCTCTGCATTGGTAGCTAGAGCAGTGTTGATAACACACCCCTGTTTTGGCTACTGCTGAGCACAGCACTGTAACATTCCTTCAGCCGAGGGCGAGATCCTGGGAGGGGACCCAAGTAGGCCAGCTGACCCACACTGACCAAGGGGATGTTCCATACCATATGACATCAACCCAGATATAAAGTTGAGGCAAGGAGCAGGACCAGAGACACTCACTGTCTCTGATGGCTGCCTGCTGACAACCATTATGTGTGCTGGAGCCCTGCTTCTCAGAAATGTGGCCGACCATCACTGCTGATGGGAAGTAGAGACTAACTGCTGGCTTCTGCTCTGTGTGCACGCTGCTTTTGCTTTTTTTGCATAAATATAAACTGCCTTATAGCAACCCATGATTTGTGTTGTTTTCTTTTCCCACCTTACTCTCTCCCCTGTCTGGATGGGAAAGGAAGGGATAGAGTGGCTGGGTGGGCACCTGGCATTCAGCCAAGGTGAACCCACCACAGTAGCATGGAGTTATCCAGGCTTGTAGCCACTTACCCACCTAACCAATTCACTTTGCTGCATATTGTCAGTTTGTAAAATATTCCCCTTGCTTCAAACACTCATCTACAGTTGTACCTTGTGGTATTAGAATAAAACACCAAATGTCATGCTGCTCTGTGCCATTTCTCCACAGTAAAAAAAATTCAAAGCTGCAGCTTCTATTGCTCATTTTCTGCTGCTTGATTTTTGTTTTCTTCCATGACTCTTGTTTACTCTTTGTATTTTAATGTATACTGGATTGAAAGACTATATTTCTTAAAAGAAAATGTTTAAAGGTATTTAATCATGTGCCACATTCCATCTAATTCACATACTGAATTTCTACTGAGCTTCCTTCAGTTTGTCTTCCTACATCATTCTAATAATAAGATGCCAGTAACTAAAAGCAATATTTAAGTTCAGCCCATAAACAAGTTACATATAAAAAAGCACATAATTTTCATCTCTGTATCCCCCATTTATTGCTATTTGCAGATTTTCTTCTCCATTTTTATTATGCTAACTGCTCTAGGATTTGCTGACCTTTTTTTATTTTAAATAGGGGGCCTCTGGCTTGCCACTTTAAGCTTTTTGATATACCTGTGCTGCTTTGGGTTGGGATAGCGTTAATTTTCTTCACAGTGGCTAGTAATGGGCTGTGGTTTGAATTTGTGCTGAACACAGGGATGTTTTTGTTCTTGCTGAGCTGCACTTACACACATTCAAGGTCTTTTCTGCTCTCACACCACCCCACCAGCAAGTGGGCAGGGGACACACAAGATGTTGGGAGGGGACACAGCCAGGACAACTGACTGTCGCTGACCCAAGGGATATCCCACACCATATAGCATCATGCTCAGCATATGCTTTCCTGGGAATGTCTGAACATCTGCCTGCCCATGAAAGTGGGAAATGAATTCCTTGTGTTGCTTTTCTTGTGCATGTGGCTTTTGTGTTACCTATTAGATTGTCTTTATCTCAACCCACTTCTCAGTTTTACCTTTCCAGTTCTCTCCCCCAATCCACTACGGAGCGGGAGTGAGCGAGTGGCTGTGTGGTGCTTGGCTGCCAGCTGAGGTTAAAACACAACAGTGCTACATCACTGAAGAAACTTTACAAGGAAAAAAAATGTGACTTACCTTCACCCTACTTCCTTGGGTCTAATCATCTAGATGCCCATTGTCTTGAGATGTGTACTGATGACCTACAGAGGACAACCATTTCTCTACATGTATGGGAATTACTTTTCTTCTCAGTCAGGTTTCTCACACTTCTCTCCATTACAAAGAAAACTGAGCAGTAACAGCTTAACAAATCACTCACTATCAATCCCCGTATCACTTTCTCAAATGTTCAGCCTCCATGTACCTCCACAATGTTCTAAATGGATAAAGTCTGTTGAGAGTCACTAACCAAAAAATTCTTGCTAGCCTTGTTATGTTTGTTATTGCTATCTAAAACATAATTAAGGATCAGAACAGTTACTTTGCTGTGGAACAGATGTCATAATTTTTCTATGTCACCTGTTTGTAAACTGAGTCTGAGAAAGGTCAGTCAGCATTTCCACAGTGACCTCTGTTCATGATCCATGTCTATTTTAGACCTCTGATTGTAGGCAGGCATAGGAGGAGCTGCAGATATGTTCCAGTTTCTCTGATAATAAGGTCCAAAACATCTCAAATTGGACAATCAGAGATTTGGTCACCCCCAAATCAGAAGTATCTGGCCATGAGCGTTCAGGTAATCTCTAGGAACAACACTGCCATAGTAGGTAGGAGCCAAATAATGTACTCAACTGCTCAGAATTTCAGATTCATCACGAAAACTCATATATCAGAATTAATTAATACCGCAGAGTCAGAGCAGTTTTGATGATTCTGCAGGTTAGCTATAAAAAGAGATTAAAGCTAAGAAAAGGACCTGATGATGTACTTGTGGTTTCTGAAGCTGATAGTTTGTATGTAAGACTGAAATTGCCTTATGTCCATATTTGTCTGGGGTTTTGGGTAGCATTGTAGTATTAACAAAATAAATTAAAAATCTAAAAATAAATAAAATATTTAAGCTGGAAGCTCTTTGTGCTTTATTTCTAACTTTCTAATAAGCAGTCAGACTGAAATTTTCAGAAGTAAACTAATGATTAGCCTGAGCCCACGGTTAGCTGTTAAAACAGTCAGAAAAGATATGAATACAGATGAGAAACAGCAAAACCAAAAACTCTTCTATCAGTATTTGCATAAAGGCTGCAGGGAGACCAACTCCTTCATAGTGAACCTGGTTTTGTACAGACCCTGTGCATCCTGGCTAGAAGATGTTGTCCCACAGTTAGGGTGGAAACAGCCAGCACTGCCAGTTTGACCTGGCTCCCACTGTGGAACAGCTGCAGGTCTCACAGCCGAGAGGCTGCAAGGCAGAGTGAGGACTGGGAGAGATGATTCAGTCTTCAAAAGAGAAAAAAGCCCTGCTATTTGCCTTGCACACTCAAAAAATGCAGTTTTATCATGGAAGTTAGCTCCTGAACAGATCCTCAAAAGATGTACTTTGAGGCAGGAAAAATCCTTCATTTTCTTCTCAAAGTTTTTTTTTTCTAATTATATTGTTTTGTGTTCTAATGTGTTTTGTGGTTCAATTTAACCATTATCAAATGAAACATCTGACTTTGAAAATGTGAAAACAATTTCACATCATCATTTTTTCTCATCATGCTTTATTAGTCAAATTCAACATGAAAGTCTGAATGACAAGTAGTCTCACATCTACCTTGGGGGTAGGGGAGAGGAAGAGAAGAGAGGGAAGAAGCAGAATAAGAAAATCATGGAGGTGTCTTCAGAGAGCTATAAAATCATTAGTGCCGTGTTAGAGGACAGGGAAGTGTTGCTCACCCTCTCTTCTGATAAAAGAATTAAGTGGTATCAAATGGTATTGGCAGGTTCAAAACAAGAAAGGCAGCTTTTCTCATGCAGCTGGCTACTAACCTTTAGATTTCCTTGCCATGGACCTTATAAATTTTTTAATTTTAGCTTTAAGAGGACTCAAAAGGTACAAAGGATTATTAAACATAAACAGACTACTTCTGATCTTTTCCCCTAATTGGCTGGGTGTCAGGAGATTATTCCAAAAAGCACTGTGACATTTTCATCCTGTACTTGTGCTGTCTCCTAGGCAGTACTGCTAGACACTGTCTAACACAGAACACCTGATTAGATGGACCTCCAAGAGGAGCAATCTCTATATGCTTGCACCTCTGCTCTTAAGGAGGTTGAGTAAGTATTTGTTGTAAGATACCATCCCGACTAGAGCCCCATAACTGTCGTGTTACTATCCTGGACCATGTTCATTTCCCCCCCATTTTACATAACTGATAGAAAAGCAGATATCTTCACCAAATAATTCCACTGGCTTTGCAAAACTGCATTCCCCCTAGATGAAGGCAGTTTAGAAACCACAGCATTCAAATATATTCTCAAAAGATGTGCTGGTAGAAATGCAAGCACAAGCACTCTCATTTATCAGGACAAACTGAATGACTGTATGCACAGTACTGGAGCACAAATGCACCAAAGCCATGCACACTAGTGCTTGCAGACAGAAAGGAATATGGAGCAACCCTGGAGCCACCTCCGCCACTGAGTGTGAATTACAACATTGTACACCAGGTTTTCATCAGGCCCAAGTTTGTATATCTTCAAATTTTTTAGGGCAAATAGTTATTTGCACTCACTGTGTTCAGGCACAATTTACTTTGCATAACTATTACATCAGAAATTCAGCAGACTGACAATATACTTTGGACTTAATAAGAAAGAGTACGAATTTCCTAAGAACTTAATAAAAGCTTTTTAAAAAGGTAGCCAACACAAAACTCACAGACATCAGTTCCAGCAACAGCGTAAATTAAAAATTCCAAACAATCTCAGTAAGGAAGGAAAGAATCCAAAGTCAGGGATTTAGACCTAACCCATTTTATCTTGACATACAAAAGGCCTTCTGTGATGTCACTCTGTAGCCTCGAAATTCTAATACAGCAACACAAATCCTAGACAAGAGCTGGAAGGAGGCAGCATATGTCCCTGCAAGCTCTTTGGACTTTACTCCAAACCTACTCCTTATGTGCAGAAGCCAGAAAGAGATGTGATTTATTTCTAACAGTTCACAGATCTATTAATTCTTACTGAGCAAACATATTACCTGAAAAGCTGTGTGCAATCTCCTAAACTTTATCAAAATCCTTCCTTACTTTAGTGCCTATAGGCAAGGCACTGCCACCATACAGAAAAGCATGAGAAAAGCATGAGAAAACCATGAGAAAAGCAGAAAGATGGTGCAACAGGCACAAAATTTATACAAGTGATTGTTATTCGCACTACAAAAAAACAGGCTCAACATAACGATGAAAGATTACAAGAGCATCACACTGTGATTTTCGATAGAATAAGAAATACTTAGTATTCAATCAGATATCTTTACTGTAATGTGAAAGAATGTAACACAAAGGTGCAGAATCTCACACTATTCAGGCTGACGCACAAGGTTAGGAAGAAAATCACATTTCTATTTTTGGTCTCTATGACGTTGAGTACATGAGGTGCACATAAGCCTACCAACTACCATTTGCTGATTGCAAACATTTAGCAGGCATGCTGACAAACTCTTCGTTGTAGCTCTGCGGAGACAAGGCCATGAAGGAGACATAGAGTGAGAAGGAAAAGCTGGATTGAGTGAACTGAGAGAAGAGTCACCAAGGTAGAAGGGGTGTTAGCACATTCCCACATGTTGTATCTGAGCCTCTTATCACAGGTGCAGCTGGAGGCACTTTCACACTGCGGAGAACAGCGGTGAGTGGAAGCTTACCATGGGAAAACCCAGCCAGCCCTTACTCTGCTCCTGAGGGGCCCTATGGGAAACAGAGTGCTACAGCTGGGTATGGCACCAACCAAATTGTCCTTGGAGATTCACAGGTTGGACACTCCTGCTCTGGGCCATTGATTTTCAGTCTCACAGCAAGAATTTAAAAAAATATATATCTTAATATAGTGGCTGCACTGGAGGCAGCCAAACTGTGTTGCTTGGAGCTCCTTTACAGTGACAGAGCTCTGCCTCAGTGTCTGAGCTGTACCCAAACCTGGCAGGAGACTCTAGTTCCAGCCAGCCCACAGAGAAACCTCTGAAGGGCAGAGTGTCCCACTACGTCTTAAGGCCAAAGTCAAATTGCCACAACAGCACAATGCAGAAGTGAAATTAAATTGCAGTCCCTCACCCTCTGAAGATTTACCATCAGTAAATGACATCACCACAAATTAGTCACTGTGGATGTATATAATTAAGCCAAGGTCAATCGTCTCTACATTGGGTTCTCTAGCTAAGCATAGGATTGAGATTAAAATTAGACTCAGAGATTTCTATAATTCAGTATTTCAGATGAGAATTTTTAGTGATCTGTCAATAAAAGACACACTAAGACTGGGCAAAAATGGCTACAAATGCAAGTCTACTTTGTAGGTTTCTAGTCTAAGAGCTCTTATGGCTTGCTGGAAGTAGTACTTGACTGACAGGCTCTTTTTCAGGACCTAGTTTACAGAGAATCCACTCCAGAAAGTGCCTAAGGACCTGGGCTAGGAATCTGGTCATCTGGGGTTTGCACCTGGGTCTGTCAGAGATTTCCAGTGTGAACTTGGGCAAGTCATCTAATATCAAGGGGTGAAAAATAAGAAATATGTAGAGTAAAATTATTAACAAGGTGAAGTGAATTTTATGGGCAACTGGACCCTGACAGTCTTAGGAAATCCCACAAGGTACTGAATTCTTTTGTAATTTCCAACCTGTCAGAAAGAGAGATTAATTCTCCATCACTGCAACAGGAATGCATCCTCTGCCTTAACCTGTTTTGCTTCAGACCGGTATCTTTGACATGCTGACTGCTCCTTGCAGGATGCAATAGGCAAGTCTGAGGGTCTCAATTTGCAAAGGACATTTTACTGTTACTGAACTGAAATCATGAAATACCATCATCACAACCAATGTCCTCAGTGCCCAGTGAGGGTACAGGTAAGCAGGAACTTTTCAGCATTTTCCAGTAACACTCATCACTGCCCAAGTCCAACTTTTTAAAAGCAAAGTCTAGAGTCAGAATAGTGACAGATAAGTAAATAGCCATCACTGGCATATTTTGTGTTATGGGACAGATCTTTTCAATTTGAAAAACAAAATAAGCTTATGATGGTTGGCATAGCAAAGTCAATTCAGGAGTAGTCTGTGATCAACACTTTGACCATCTCATCTGTCTGACAGAGATTCTATCCCTTCCTCTCTGGTGCTGAGCTTATTTACTCATCTCAATTCATTTTTAATTAGACTATAGACAGATAAAATTTCTAATTATTGTAGACTACCAACGCTAATCCTCAATACCATGATCTTTTGTGATAAAAGCATATGTAATATCAACTTTACACTGAATTCCCAATGAATGTAAAACCTTGTTCAGTTTCCCATTTTCTCCTCAGCTCCATAACTTCCAGGTGTATGTTTAAACCATCTCAGTTCTAGGGGAAAATCCTCATAAAGTCTTCCGTTCGTTGGAATGGAATCACTATGTACTATAAAGGCAGACTTAACTCTCTCCCAAGGGAGAAGAGAGAGAGAAGGATGTTGGTCATGTTGCCAGATGGCCTAGGCAAGAGGCAGACCCTACACCAAAAACATAATGCAAGAAACTGCCCAGAACCAGAGAAAATGAGACAGAGGAATGGCAGCATAACCCACAGCTCACTGCAAGACTCCACAGAGCTGGCAGGCCACAGAGGGGAAAAAGGCAGCAAGAGATAACAAACTTTTTTTTTTTCACAGGGAAAATTACATGCAACACAACAGTTGAATCAGTTTGTTGCTGCCAAAAACGGGAAGATCTCACTAACCTGCTTTCCACTCCAGCTCCTTCCTCAGCCCTGCTTCCCAGCCACCTCTTGTCCCTTGCTGATACCCAATAGTGCTCATTAGACTGGAATTCCCGTGACCCATCCTCTTTCTTTTTGCCATAAAGTCAGTGAACTGAATGTGCCTGCAGATGGGGTCTGAACAGTGTCGGAGTTTCTGGACACAAAATAAGGGACAGAAGTATGCAGCCAGAAACAGGGAGGACGAGACATCAGGGATTCTTCACTCTCTACCACTGAGGTCTACTAGATTCAGTCAAATCACCTCATGCAATTTTAAGTTACTTGAAACTACTCAAGCTTCTAGAATATAAATTGTCTTTCAAAAGAAGAACAACCTGAGTAGCCTTCTGTGTAACTTTTTGCATTAGTGGTATGTTCCAGAATCGCACATGAGAATTCATTTTTAGAAGATTGCAGCACTACTGGAATGCAGAAAAACTATCCCTCTGAAAAAGAATACAGAAAATGTTCCTACAGTTATGAAACGTAATCCATTTGTCATTGTTCAGTGGAGATGCAAAGCTGGGTTTTATTATGAATTACTAACATCTTTATTTCTATATATACGGAAAAGCTCTATTTTTCTCAATACTGAGAAAAGCTCCTCAGGTATGAGATCTCATAGAAGGAATTGTATGAATGGCTCCTTACCTTTCCCAGAAAAGTGGAATGCTTAACAGGGCAATAAGAATGCTAATAGGTCTCAAGCACTGAAGAAATGAGCACAGCTAATGAAGAAGGACTGTTCTAGGAGAGGAAGGCAATTCAGAGAAGACTTCAAAGTGACTTCCTGCAGTTCCCAATACTATTAAGGGATGATAAAAAGGAAACTTGAGTAAAGATAAGACAGATGAAACAAAGAGGGTGAAGATTAAAGAGCTACTAGGAACTGGAAAGGACAGAAGTTAAAAGCCAAAAGAAAAGTGATTATCTAAATTTCTTAATGCACAAAGTACTGGGAGACCCATCGAAAGAGGATGTGTCAGTCACTCCAAGAGACACCACCACTGCTGTGCTTGCACAAGAACCAAACTCATTACGAGATGGAATTACCATTAGGAAGAGGACGGAGGAAGAGCCCACAGGCTTTTTCCTGTTCGGCTCGGCTCGGCCAGTAGATGTCACAGCAGTCAATGTTATCGGTGCACAGCGACTCCAGGCCACAGAGGTGCCTAGTCTGGAGAACGCTAAATTACGGTACTTAAAATAAATCGGGTTTAATTAAAATTTAAAAAAAAAAAAGGGGGGGGGGGAGAAAAGAAGTCATTAGTCCTTTCTCTGACTTTCTATCAGATGTTTCAAGTATCCTTAAAGAGTTTGGGAAAAAAGCAAACCAAACAGATTGCAAAACGTCAGCAAATACCACAGCTCTTACACCTGCACTTAGGGCTTTAGCGAGGCATTAAATACTCCATGCTGGCACAGGTAAAAAGAACAGAGATGCTTACTGTCCCCTCCCCAGTTGTATTAGGCAGCTTAACCGGCACACAAGGCTGAGGTTTGTTCCCAGACATGCCTGGTCTGAGAACTACAACTAGAAAACGTCAGGCTGTCACAACATGAACAAAAGCCAGAGCAGTACAAGTTGCAGAAGCAAGGGAATTTTAAATCAATTTTTTTTAATTCTCTACTTCAAAAGAAATGAGAACAAATACATCTAAGAGAGCTCCTTGGGTTTAGCTTCTTTTTTTCCTGGTGTGAATGCTCCAGCAGCAAAACTTCAGGCTGAATGTTTTCGTACCCTTCCCCAGCACTACGGGAAGCAGATGGGCTTTAATCATGCTCTGATATAGCAAAGAGAAGAAAAGCATATGATGGCATCCCCCATCATGAGTCTGCCTTTATGCTTGCCAGTCAGCTGTGCACATATAAAGCAATCATGACTTTGTTTGGCATTTCCTCTGGAACATATGGTGATTTACTATGCAGTTTCCAGCATGTATTGACACTGTTTTGAATTGCACTTAAATCCTTCTTTACTACATGCACAAACATAAATAAATGTGTTTTATGTTTAGGGTCGTGTCTATTTGATAGCAGAAGAGTCCTACCAACAGTTATACAGCAGTTGCTGGAAGCCCTCCCGTCCCCAGAGGCCAGAGATTTCAGTGGGAGGAAACAGCTTTGTGTTTTGGGGAAGACCATGGCAACTTGCTACGAAGCAAGACAGCTTTAAATAGACCACCTGTGCCCAGAGGACCCCCAGTGCCTGGCTGAGCACACCAAATGGTTTCTGTTTATCAGCACCAATCCTGTTCTGTGCTTTTCTGCCTAGTCCCACTGAGTAGTGGGTTGCATAATGATCCAAAAATAGATCACTAAAATATGAAAATTATTAGACATAATAATAATCCCTGCAGCTAAATTTTACATAGCAGGCAATTGGCTGGCAGGTTACACAATTTAGCATCCAAGATGTGAGTCAGACTAAAAAAGAGGGAAGCTATAAGAACGTCAGTTAAAAAAGTCCCACAGATTTAGACAGTGTTCTCAGTTCATTACCAAGATACATCAACTGCAACAACTGAATCTTCAAAACCTGTGCAACTTTGGAACAAGTAACATTTTTCTCACTGGTAATTGAAGAGACCGTCCAATAATTAATCTTCTCATGCAAGAAAATACACTTTTTTTTTTTAAGCAGTATTAATATGAAGAACTTAAGTTAGATTTAGCAGAGTCTGGGATTTCACTCAAATTTTGTAAAATCTAGAGAAATATCAAAGAACATGATCCATGAAACACCAAGACTGGAATATTCGTTTATTGTATGTTTTTCTTAAAACCAAAAAGGGGAAACCCATTGGACTGCCACAGTGCTGCCTGCTGATCTTTACATAGCCATATTTGTAACACTCTTGAAACACTTAAGAGAGGAAACATAGTTCATCTTTTAAAAGACAGAAGTAATTCCAGTGAACAACCCTTTAGCCCTTCACTCCAAGGGATAATAACTATACTGCTCACAAGATTCATCTCACTGAGAAATGTAATTAGGTATAATATTAATTAGATGGGGCTCTACTTCACCTTGCTTTTAAGAAACTATTACCATGGTGCATAGACTCTACCTTCTTTAATGCAGACATACTAAAAAACCCTATCAAAATAAACCAGTATACTGAATAAACATTTACTTCTCCAAGGAAAAGAGATGAGAAAGAATAAACTGCATATGACAGATGTTCAGATGCTAGTGGTTTTGTTTTATGCTTCACCCGAAGACACTGGGATAACATGGTGATAAAGGCAGAATGGGAGCCTGCCTGAACCTGAATAGAACTAGAAAAAGAAAAAAAAAAAAGAAAATTAAATATTTTAATGGTACAAGATCTAAAACTATCCAGGTGAAAACAGGTTATTAATAGCCTGAAAAAGAGCCTGGAAAAGTGTCAGGCAAGCAAGAAGTCTGCCTTTAAATGTTCAGTCATATAGCGCATTAAGCAAACCAGATAAGAAGCACTCATGATTACTCAAGGCACTTGGGTGAGTGGTTCGCTCACCTGAAACTCCCACACTTCTGTGAAAAGCTGCTGACTACTGGCTTTGAGATTGGAGAAAACTTACTAAGGCCCAAGAATGACACGAACAAGAGTGCTTCAAAGTATCACATTCAGTCATCAAAACCTTGATTTCAACAATGGCCTTATCAAAACAGTTAGATTTATCAGTTAAAATTAGACTATTATTGTTTTCCAAAGCCCCGTTCCAGCCTCACCTAATGCTACATGGATGCAGATCCCCACTTAAAGGGGTAAGAAATAGCTTTGGTGTTATGCATTAAATTACAAACTTTAAATTACGAGCTTTCTAGAGCCCTGGAACTCGGGCTCTCACAATATAGAGGGAAGATGTTCTCTGGAAAGCACAGGTTTCAAGGGAAATCAAAGTGGGAGCTCCTCTCTGGGTGGCAGCACTAGAATCATAATCAAGGAAATAAAAGGAGCTTGATGGCACCCTAACAAGCATGAGTCAATGTATTTCATGCTTGTCTGCCATCAGGAAAGGCAGAGACGCTTTACCAGTGCCCAATAAAAAGAGCAGTTTAATTTCCAATGTCTAGCAAGCAGCTTGTTCCAAATCTGTTGTTTGCTTCAATGGAGTATAAAACAAAATCAAAATTAAATCATTTGTCTGTTTTTCAAAATCACTTAGGATGTCTAAAGGCAATTGAAGCTTTTTAATAGTAAACAAAGAATATTTATATTGCCAAACAATCTTAAACAATTAATATTATGCTATTAAACTCTTACTTTTTTACTGCAGTAAAGGCAAGTTACAATATCAACACTCTAAAGAAAAAATAAAATGGGAAGCTTTCTAAGCTTTCTAATGCAATGATGATCAGCATGTCCTAAGATAAGTACGTGTGAACTAAAGTCCCTGACACAAGAATAGCCAAATAGCAACTAACATTAGCTTCCTTTACATTACAAAGATAATTTGTCTAGCTTATTATTGTTATTGTTGTATTAAAAGAGTCCTTTACACTCTAGCTGCTCACTCTTGCCTTACTGACCATGCAGAACAGATTCAGAATTTACAAAATTATTTTAAAATACATTTACAGGAATTTCTTCAATAGAAGTGTTCTCCACTGGTGTTAGATCCATTTCAGGAGGCTCCCAGACATAAGAACTACTCCTGCTTGTTTGTTTGTTGTACAGTTCCACGAACCACGAAATACCCTGCACTGAACTCTACTAGATTTAAAAGCAAGAGTTTATGCTTTGAACAGTTAGTGCTAGAAACCTCCAACAACCTCAGAAGAACAGTAATCCTTTGTAAAAATCTCATTTTCTTCCAGATCAATTAACTTTGACCCTCCTATGGTAAAATTATCAATATTTAGTGTCAAACTGTGCTTTCAGAACATTCTTGAGTACTGCGTATGCAAGATGTTCTCAGGCTGGAGCATGAATGTTGTCTTTTTTGCTGCTGCCCAGCCTGGTTCCAGCAGGCTCTACCTGGTCTTCACTGCATCCCTCAGAGGGGACCTACTGCCACAGATACCACCATCCCTTGGCAGCTAAGTCCATACCGTGCACACTCCCACAACACAGTGCAGTCTGTGGAAGGGGTCCTGCCTAACTCTGCTACCTGCCAGCATCTCTTCAGCAAGGTGGGGGAAATGGAGAAAGAAATCAGAACCAGGAGAGATCCAGATCTCTGAGAGGTCAGCCTTCCTTATCTGCTCCTTAGGCTCATCAGGGGTTGTACATGAAAGGCCAACCACCACTGACATCTAGGTACTTGTCCCAGCAGACCTGCCTGCTCACATGGAGCAGAACAACCCTTCTCCCTGGTTCCTCATGCTCTCACAGGCTTCAGTACTGTCTCCTGAGAAGGTGCTCTCACAACTTGGCATATGACACAGAGTTGTCATTCTCACAGAGAATGAAATGCATTGGCTGCCTGAACAGACATAGCTGACCCAGGTCACCTTCAAAGGCTGCTCAGAAGGTGTGGGGCTCAACTTCTGCCACTGAGCAGAACAGAGCAAATCACACCTGCAGAGTAAATCTCAAAGGAAAACATGACCTGGCATCATGCTCAGGCAGGGGTAGGCAGCATGGTGTGCCAAGCCAGTCTCAGCACATCCCAAGCACACACGCAGTTGCTAAGTGAGTATGGGTAGTCTGAGCAACCCACAGTTGGCACTCACCCAGCAACCATAGAGCAGCAGTTTGATCACATGTTTTTTCTCTAAGGTGGGAGGGCTGCAGGATGCAAGTGTTATATCTATTCTGGTCCTTAAAGCAGTTTTGTCACTCATGTTCACATGGGAGGAGCATGAGCAGCAGGATCAATCATGAACCACGTGGGTTACCATGTGGAATCAAGATCGCTTTTGATGGTCACCATGACAGAGGCCCCAGCAGCATGACCTACCCAGTGGGAGAGGTGGGCTTCATATACATGTCATACAGCTTTTGCAGCAGCATTTTTTATGATGAGTGTGGTAAAACACTGGAACAGGTTGCCCAGTGAGGTGGTGGATGCCCTATCCCTGGAAACATTCAAGGTCAGTTGAATGGGACTCCGAGCAACCTGATCTAGTTCAAGAGGCCCCTGCTCACTGCAGTGGGGTCAGACTGGATGACTTTTAAAGGTCCCTTCCCACACACACTATTCTATGATTCTATATTGGATACCCCTGGTTCAAGGATGCTTTGTGGTAGCAGTAAGACATGATGCAGAGTGTACCACCATAATCTCATGTCAGACTTTTGAGAAGGCACTGTGTTGGTAGGGTTAGACTTGGGTACTAGAGCAACCTTGGATACTAGGTCACTCAAACGGCTGAAAAAGGACCTCCAGCGCAATAATGTCACTAAAAGATGCTCCTGACTTCTTCATCTCATTCTTCTGGCTCCTTTAATAGTATTCCTTGGGGATCGTGAGAGTGTAGATGTTGCGGTATTCCAACTTCTGTTGCCAGGAAGGGGTGCAGATAGGCTGTCAAATAGCGTCACCTGAAAGGTTTCTTTGGGGGTCAGCTAGGGGAAGAGTTGGTAAGACAATTTGAGGTTGCCCTTTATTGTTTTTTATTGCATCCACCTGGTCTAGGAAAACACTGAAACACTGAGCAGTCTGTCCCCAGGCACCAACTGCTGTCCCATAGCCTTGTGGATCACACAGCACCAGCTGCTCCATTCATCCAGGGTTTTTTTCCCCCCATCTCCACGGAGAGATACCAGATGCTCCACTCCTCTCCTGCCTCTTTCTTTGTTTAACTTGCTTATCTACTGAGAGGCTCGCTTGGCACATGCAGCATTCAACAGAGGAAGAGAGACAAGCCTGTGTTCCAAGTACCGTTTTTCCAGTCTCTCTTGACAACACTGTCCTCGTTTTCACTCACTCAGTTGCTTCCTTTAGCACACTTGTATGTACTGTTAAATACTTTTAGGGTGGCTTATGTTTTAAAGGAGCACAAAATCAGGGTCTGCTTTTCCACTATACAAGGCATAATTCAACATACTACACTACATGCTGCAGACCTTCTATACAGAGTAGAGGATGTGACTAGAAAATCTTGGTTCCATTCCTCATTGCGACTGAGAGCCACTGTACGATATAGCAAGTCACTTAATCCTCTACAGTTCAGTTTCCCTTCACATAAGGACAATAAATTATTCAATATCTTATTAAAAAAAAAAAAAGAAATATAGCTCCATAGATCTTTGGATGAAGTGCTCCATTTGTATACCTTAAAGTGTTCAGTAAGGAAATTACAACATGTAATAAAATTACAATATTATTAAAGGTAATCTGGTAGGGGCCCTATAATTCTAAAAAGTGTGCTTTTCTGAACAGCTCTCTGAAGAGAATGATGGGGCTTGGAAAATCTTACTGATTGGAAAATGTGGTGAAACAGGCAATATGCAATATTTAATGATAGCTTTTCAGAGAGCACAAGAAACACCCCTTCAGTATTTTTGAAGTTACACCTTCACAGCACTAACAAATATGCTACATATAAAAATAACATAGCAATTACAAATCTAGACAAACTTGCATAAATTTTGGAAATATATTACAAGTCAGAAGCCACAAATTTTCCAAACTGCTTTCTTGGCTGCATCTGCATTACAGGATGGTTTGGGTATGAATGATGAAGGTCATTTACAAACTATTGCGATTGTCCAACACAAATGACCGTTTTAAAGGTTGCTGACAAAGACCATCATAATGCTTTTATGTTAAAGGATATAACTGATCCCAAATGACATCCCAAATAAAAGCTTTTCATTATTACTTTTTCCATGCACTCCAATGAATTTGTCATTGGACTAAATGTGAATTTCCTCTTTTGGAAAGGGTACAGGACAAACACAGAAAGCATGGAAGCCACCTAAACTTTTACTCCTACAAGACTTGCTATCTGAGCAATTTGAAAAACGTAGACAAGGAAAATCAAAGGCTAGTGTTTCTAGACTATACCAAATTTCTAATAGCAAAGCCAATATCCGTTTCTTAGAGCTAACACTCTTTTATTCCTCTGCTATTGCTTTGTATCTTAATGTGAGCAAAGGTTACAACGTCCTCATATTTCTGCTCTAGCTTAAACCATCTGATCAAGTATGTGATGGAAGTCAACAGCAATTTTGCTTTCATTAATCAAGATAATAACTGGCCATAAATAACATCTTTCCAGTTACTGTGAAGTAACAGCAAAACCCTGAAAAACAACAAATCGCACATCTCCCCACTTAGAGGAAGACTGGAAGAACCCTCACTTCTGCAGCAGTACAAAGAATGCTGGAGTTTACATGACATTGAAATTTTGTACAAAAACCAGGTACCAACCTGGAAGATGGGAAACACAGAGGTATCTATTCTGGTCAACCTGGGTATACTATTAGCTCTTTTTAAAGAGTAACATCCTAAGAGTTTTTGGGTATTTTGTTTGGGTTTGGGGTTTGGTTTTTTGTTGGTTTTTTTTTAAGAAAGGTAAAAAAAGAAGGTTCCAAAAGTGGAACATAATTCTGTATTTTCACATAAACACAGTGCTTACAAAGTACATCATTCAGTGAGCTACAAAATTATTGTGGCAGAAATTTTCTTGGATTCTCTCATGTCAGCTGTGTAAATGAATCATGAAAAAATTTTGTTGTGTGGTATATTTATTACAGAGCATATGGGAGAAATGACCAACCATGAAGTATATCAGAATGGTGGAAGCACATCCTCTGGAGTTTTAAGATGGAGGCATAGTACCTTTAGATGAATTGCAAGGCAAAGCCAGGTTGGGAAATGCTGGGGAACTGGTGTAGATGTGTTTTGCCAAAGTCATGAAGGCTTGGAACAATGCACATATGGGGTGTTTTCTCTCTGTATTTGGAAAAGACCCCAGGAGATGGTGACAAAAATAAGAAACACATAAGTATATGGTAATAAAAGCACACAGTATTCAAGTGCAAATACTACTTTAATTGGTTGTTGGGTTTTCACATTGAAAACGCTCTACTAATTAAAAATGGATTTAGCAGACTTAGCTCATGATAAAAATCTGGTGAAAACATTGTGCAGTCTCACAGTTGCATAGAGAGACAATGGATTTGGACCTGTGGTTACTGAAGATGTCCAGCTGCGTGGCTGTTTGTGGACAGCGTGATTCCCACTCCAAGTCCTATATGGACAGCGTTTTGGGACACTGAGTATACTCAGAGCAGCCTACCACTGTATGCTCCTGCTTCAGTTGAGGGAGATATCACTGAACACAGTGTATACATATATATATATATATGTACATATATATATACCCACATACATATTTATATATACACAAACACACACAAGATGCTGAAGTTCACACCCCATCTTGTAATGTGATAGGCAAAAGAGAAAATGAATGGGAACCAAATCTAAAGTGATAACAAGAGGCAGAATATTAAAATTGACAGTGTTTTCAAGCGGAGCTGAGTGCAAGTCCCCTCTGCAGTCTGCTAATTTAGAAAAATTACTGTAAAAACATTTACTACATTCATTTGCATAGGAATTTATTAGGCTACATCACTGTCAGGTATCACATTTCTGTTTGAAAATCTGAATCCAAACAGATGTTTGACATAACAGTGCACTTCCTTTCAGGAAGGAATCATACAGTCTGAAGAAAAACCTAGTTGCTCGCTGCAAGTATAATACCAAATTAAGAGGGACTGATTTGTGATCCTACTCTCAATGTACTTCTCAAAGGAAGTCCTTATACTAAGCCACAGCCCAACACAATGCCCTCCTTAACACTTTAGCTGAGGCAACAGTCGGTAGCTACAGTTAGAGTAGGCGATTGGCAAGTTGCCCTAACAAGTTTTGTTTGCAATTGGTTCATTCCCATGATGGTAAAGTGTACTGGATTTCAAACCCAAAAACTTCCACAAGGCCACACCTAGTAGTTACTCCACTTCACATCCAGCAGTCAAACACTTCAATGTCACTCTGGAATGGGCAGCAGCCTGTAAAGCAAGTTGACATTAGACACCGCATTATCTGGGTGACTCTCTTGCAGCAGGCTTGAGACTAAGGAATGTAGTACACTCCTGGCTGTATTCCCCCAGCAAGATCCTTGTTGATAGACTGCTAAAAGGCTGATTCTCAAGGATGGATACAGGGAAAACATCAGTTGTCTACACAAACACAGTGGGCGCCTCCCAGTGTTCACAGATCAAGATTTGAAACTGTTCTGTTTCACAGAGCAAAAATCTTATCAGCATTTTTTGCATTTAAGGTGAGATATTAGTTTTATGCCCATCACGGTGCGTAGCAAATAGAGTCCTCAGAGGAATTGTGGAGACCCGTCTCAGGTATGCAAAGAGGGAAAGGATCTCCTTTGTCTCGCTGTCCAAGGGCTCACAGTTACAGTAAAGGTTGCAAAATTCAAGCAAGAAAACAGAGGACTTGTAGTAGGATTTGGTCTGGAGCCAGGATCACAGTCTCTACACAACATTAGCAGTAGCCTCCATAATATTTTCATATTTTTTTAATTGGGGGCAGTTATTTCAGAATTCACTGGAAAGCCGAAGAAAGGATCAGTCAGATCACTTAGATTATAAAGTCTGACTGCTCGAGGATGTAGATTTGCCATTGTAACTCAGCTTTCATATTGCACAGCTATCTACATTCCCTCTCCTCCATGAAGTGCCTTGAACGGATTGAGTGTTTGGATCTGCAGTCCTATGAGTTCAGCTTTTAGTGACCATAGAGAAGACCAGAAAGTCAAAGCTGTTATGCCAGGAAATCGTACTCTTTTAATATGTTTGTCCTGGACCCAGCTGCTTCCCAGACCACAGAGATCATTTTTAGAGTTGAAAAAAATTATACAGGAGGTTATTAAGTCACTGTTCTGTCTTTTGCTTGGTCAGTAGTGCTCCACAGTGTATGAAGTACCAGGTTATATCAGGAAATACAAACACCAGGCCACAGAGGTTACCAAGGCATTGACATAATTAGTGCAGTTATAACACATGATAGAACATGGCACATACGTGCAAAAAAGCCTAGCTAACAGCATGCATATATTAGAAAGAGAGCATGACACTGGAATTTCTTTAAAGTTTCAGCAATAGGTACATATATATATATACACACACATGTATACATACACACACATACACACAGACATATATACACACACATATACACAGACATGGATGGCAGGCACCAATAAAAAAACAGTTTATTTTCTTACTTAGAAATGCAAAGAGATTTTGAGACTCTAGCCATTCAGTCATGGTAAGCAGTAGAAGACAAACTTCAAGCTTTTGAGAAAGGGTAGGAATTCTTTGAATTCCCATGGAACATCCTCTCTTCGCAAGTGTGGTGCAAAACTGGACTAAGGCACCTCAGTACACTTAACTGTGAACAGGTGGTAGTGCACCATGCACATACTGAAAATAAGACTAACACACTACACATATTACACTTATATTTTTCTAAATCAACAAAATAGTAAGAAAAACATGAGTTTAAACTTGGGATTAGTCCTTCTGACTGTAAAAATACTAATGAGAATTTCACTGTTTTCACAATGAAGACTAGATTCCCAGACTGTGTAAGAGCAGTTATCTTTTGGATTATCATCCTCTGTCCCTGGTGGTGGGCCAACATTTAGAATTTTCTCAGTTCCTAGGAAATTCATTTTCTATTTTAAAAAGGCTTGGGGAAGCTATTCTGGGGAATCCTCATTCACTGAATAACTTTTCTCTGTATTAAAATTATTTCTATGCTTTAGTCTACGTGGGTAGAGGAGGGTAAAAATCAAAGTAATGCATCTTCTGTTGAGATAAACAAGTGGTGGGGGCGGTTGTGCATGTAAAAATGAGACAAAACCCTTTTTTAATGTTAATTTTCTATTACTCGTCTGAAAATAGCTTCACAAAAGCCATACGTGTCTTTTTTTAAATTATTAAAATAGTATGAAAACAAATTTTGTTTTAATTCACCATCAACCTTGTTAACTGTATTTTTCATCTACTCGGAATAGTTTTCCCATATATGGAAAGACTTCATGAACACTCAACAGAATTTAAAAAGGTCAGACTTTTTTTCTTTTCTATTTAAGGCTGAGTATTTTATGGGTCATTGAGGGAAAAAACGCTTTCAAAAGCAATTCAAGGGGGTCTCCTCAAAATGTGATAAAACAGTCAAAGTATCAATTGTGTTTCTGGATTAATGAATGAAGTGCTTAACCTCAATTTCTGGTTGACCAAGAACTTGTTCAATTTACGACATTTTTTTCCAAGTACTCACATATAATTGGAATGTTTTCCATATTTAGAAAACACATTGGGAAACAGGTAAATTTCTGTTTTTATAAATTCAGTCTGTACAAATTTAATTTCTAATTTAGTGATCAGAATGATAGCTAAGTGTTTAGCAACCAGTGTGGGAAAACCTACAATATATAAATCTACAATAGCACAGAACAGGAAATATTCTCTTAATAAAGATACTTCAAGGTAGTTATGGTTTTAGTATCAGCTTCATAAAAGAATCATATTCTTCCATTTAAAGGTGAATTGCAATTCAAAATTCACCCTCACCAGCTCTTCCATCAATTTATTCTATTGACAATTATTAATACCTACTGATGACTAAGTTACTTTTAATAGGATTTACTAGTGAATGGTCTATCAGAATTTCAACAATTTAATATTCCTATGGGGAAATACACATCCTGTTTTGTATGGTATACTAAGCTGCTTCTCTATAACAATTGTACAGACATTACATCAGAGCAACTAAAAGCATGAAAAATTACTCATTATTCATAGTAGGAGAAGGCATCTCAAACACATGATGAATTCATTAAGTCAGTTTAGAAGGGATTAGTCATTCAAGAGCATTTTAAGGAAGCGTTTTGCTACTTACCCACATAGCTTAATCTAAGTTACGGCTAAAATTTACATGAAAACGTATCGTACTGAATAAAAGCAACAGAATGGGTTTGCTGTCTGTTTTGGGTATATGTGGCAATGATTTGATAGCAGAGGGGCTGCAGAGGTGGTTTCTGTGAGAAGGCACCAGAAGCTGTCCCCATGTTGGACAGAGAAAGTTCTAGTTGGCTCCAAGACGGACCCACTGCAGGCCAGAGCTGAGCCAACCAGCGATGTTAGTAGCACCTCTGTGATAACATATCTAAGAAAGAGGGAAAAACACTGCACTACAGCAGTTGAGAGAGAGAAGTGAGAATATGTGAAAGAAACAACTCTGCAGACAGCAAAGGCAGAGATTTTCCTGCCACCCATGGTAACAACCATGGTGAAGACTCTGGTGATGGTGTTCCCCTAGAGCTCATGAAAGCCCACGGTGGAACAGATATCCACCTGCAGGCTGTGGAGAGGAGCCCATGAAGGAGCAGGTCTTCTGGCCATGATCTGTGGTTTCCCAGGGAAACCATGCTGGAGCAGGCTGTTTCTGAAGGACTGCCCCCCGTGGAAGGCACCCCTGCCGGCGCAGTTCTTGGAGAACTGCTACCTGTGGCAAGGACCCACGACGGGGAAGTTTGTGAAGAACTGTCTCTCATAAGAGGGACTTCACAACTGAGCAGGGCAAGAGTGTGAAGAGCAAGGAATGGCAGAGACTGAGCGTTATGAACTGACCAGAACCTCCGCCCCCAAATCCCTGCACTGTTTAGGGGAAAGAGACTGAAGAGTTGGGAGTGAATTTGTGCCTGGGAAGAAAAAAAGAAAGGATGGGGGGAAGGTGTTTTTTAGATTTTTTTCTTGTTTGTCATTATCCAACTCTGATTAATTGGTAACAAATTAAATTCATTTCCATGAGTAAGTTTGTTTTGCCCATAATGGTAATTGGTAAGTGATCTCCTTGTCCTTATCTTGACTCATAAGCTTCTCATTTTATTTTTCTCCCCCTGTCCTGTTGAGAAGGGGGAGTGATAGAGAGGCTTGGTAGGCACCTGGCAGCCAGCCAAGGTCAACCCACCACAGTGTCTTGGAACTTCTTAGTTAATTATATCTTCTGTTGCACATATACATCCCCACTATGTAAACTATTTGTCTGTAGCCAGATCTTCCTCTGTATAAGCAGAGGAGCCTAAGGCTCAAGGCCATATACATTAAATAGAACAGAAATAAGTTTAGAATTGGAAAGTTTTGGAAAATAAACTGTAAGATGATGCCTCTGAAAGGTAATGAAGTTACTTTGGGCTGAACACAATCACATATTTCAACAGTCACTGTAGAAACATGAACGTTAAATGCTTGCAGTTTGTCAAATTCTCTCCAAGTCTGGGTATTAAGGCCCATTTGCCCAAAAATCTGTGAGTTAGCTAAACAGTTTTCTGTTAGAGACATATAAAAGTTAAGATGTCCAAGGCCAGAGAAAAGATGCAAAAATGCAACATGGAATTTAGTAATGACAAAACAGAATTAAATACCTTTTGTTTAGGTTGACATGGAGAAACCGTGAATGCAAGAACATCCAACTACTTGAACAGCTTTTAAAAAAGCAGCATGGGAAAGAACAGAATACTTAAGTGTTTATCTGCATTTGGACAGTTTTTTGAAAACAAAAACTTTGCCTCCTAGACAGCTAATATGGCATAATTCCCAAGCCACAGGCCCTTCTAGACATCACTCATGTCCAAGGTTCTCAGTTCTCATTGCTGTAAGGTGCGTGTCAGTCAAGCTACAGCCCCCTCTTCCCACAGAACTTGTGGGATTATTTTTGTGAGTACAAACACAGGAGAGAGAAGTAAGCTGTAAGTTGGACCATTAAGAAATCTATCATCAAATGGGACAATATTCTAAAATTAAAACCTTTCTCTTCTCAATGTAAGAAAGCTTTGTTAAAACCTTCCAGCATTTCAGCCTTTTGCGTATCAGAAAAAATTCTGGGATAACATTTTGAACTTCTATCATGAAAAAGAATTGGAAAACTTGCCATGTGGAAAGGCCATGGACTACTCTCTGAAAACATTCTGCTGCCAAAGGCCTACCAGAGATTTAAAATCAGGGCTTGAAGCACTCCTAGCTGAAATGTATGATTTGAGAGAGGTTTTTCTCTAGTTAGAGTTTACACTACAAAAAGAAGAAATATTAAGTTAATGTTGAAGAGGAAAGTACAAAATTACATTTTAAAATTGCTTTTCAAAAGAGATGGTGGGAGTCCTGTCCACTGGCACAGTTGGAATACCTACACACCACTACATGTACAAAAGCAAGTAATCTTACACTGGCAAGGAGTGACTCTATTTTGTTACAATCACTTCTCTCTCAAGAAATATGTTCTGACTGAGAGCTTTGGCTCTAAATCATTAAAACGTGTTTGATTTGTAAAAATGCAGAACGCTCTTTGCAATTTCTTTCAGTCTTACAAAATCCCAGTACCATACCTACATCCTATTGCATTCCTTCTTTTATTTCAGGACAAAAATTTCAGCCTCTGAGAAGCTACTTCTGCTTTCTATCATGATACTCCAAAGTATTCAGAATTAGTCATTTAATCTCTATCCAGGCTAAAATAGCCTACTAGAGAAATCTCAGCTTAATCAATTATGTATAAGAATTCTCCCTTTTCTGTAGTGTGTGCGATCACTTGAGCTATAACATCATTTTCAGCTGCAGCAGAATGAACTGAGCAAATACACTGTGGTACAACTCAGTAAAAGTTAATATTGGTCACAAAGCTCATACACATGGAAAGAAGCAACTGCAAAACCAGAATGATTACAAGTGCTGCCAAAGGCCTTTCACATTCCTGAAAAAAGAAGGTGAAACTTGAACCTCCTCACAAGCAAAAGACGATGACAAGAAGTTGTCATGCAAGCTTTTGTCTTCTTCTGCTTCTACCAACCTGGAGATGTGAAATCCAGTCTGGAGACCCAGTAGTGTTTAAATATTTGGAGGGGAAAACCAGATCTCCATCCAGCCTGTGAATCCTGACGCCCTCCAAACCTACAATATTTCTTTCATCTAACATATCCTCCATAAGGGTGTTTGTCACTTGACTATCCCACATACCCCTGGTTCTCTCTGAAATTCCAAAAATGGAGAGAAACATCAAGTTAACCTGCTTTAATTTCATCACATTGTTACAGCAGGAAGCGCTCTGAGAAACCCTCTATCAGCTTCCTTTCAGCTGCAAAGCCTTCGAGTCCAACATACAGCCACCTGCAGCCACAGACTGCAGTTCCAGTTTCTCAAGATGGTGGAAAGAGAGATGTAGCAGATGATTCTCCCCCTGCTCCCATTAAAATGAAAATTTTAATGACTGGCAGCAGAAAGAGTTAATTAAAGGTCTCCTTTCTCTTCCCCTTTAGGAAAAAGAAAAAGTTTTCCAAGTCTGAGTTCCAGTCAGAGGTAACTAGATAGCTAATAACTTCAGGAGGGATTTTAGTCACTTGAGTAAACTGATCAGTTTTAGAAAAGAGGATATTTCACTGGAGTTTGTTGAGAAAGCGAGTGAAAGGAAACTTTTCACAACATAGACAGGGACAGTAATGACATGCCAGAGACAGAGCACTGGAAACTTTCCCCTTGGCCACAAAGTCTTTAAACAGGCAGTAACATTTCATAACTGCAGCCCTGTTCTAGGAAAGGTATAAAGGGGACAAAAGTTTCCTGCATGGACAAAAGTTTCCTGCCCTCCCAGCTCAGCTCAAACCACATTCAAGACAAGCAGGAAGAACAGCACAAGGAATAGAGGGAAGTTGCTTTTTACTTTGCCTAAATCCAGCTCAGGGATTAGCTAAGGTCAAGACTAGTTGACCACTTCCAGTACCCTCCAACACACCTGCATGTCTGCTTATTTCTGTCACAGACATTAGCACATGGATCCAGACCCCAGTAAGTGGAGGGAACATCTGTAAGGACAGCACTGTTCACTGGCACCAAAGGGTCTGGGACAGGGAGTCCCATCTCCACCAGGGATCACTACAGGAGACTCAGCAGCCAAGGAATATGCAAACATGGTGAAAAAACGGATCAGTGTTAAAGCTCACTTAACCTGAGTGAAACTTGGCTACAAAATACCTTGCACTAAGTAGTGAGACTCAGTACCATGGCCAAGAGAAGGCATATGCACCCTGGAGATGGGGACACCTCAGAGGAATAACCAAGTCTAAAAACATATCCATGAGATCCTTCTGCGGGGGGGAAAGAAAACCCCAAAGCTGCTCTGCATGTATTTGGAATCTGTATGAATATATTTGGGATGCATATACAGTATCTACACTTCAACTGGTTGAACACTTTTGGAGCTAGAGATGAAACTGTTTATTGAAATGAAAAGTGTAATTCTGGTATTTATACTCCAAAGGGTATGCAATACATCACAAATGTAACTCACAGAAGGTACCAGTTCATCTGAATTCTACAGAATTCCATTTGCAGAAATAGACTAGGAGAAGTGTTAGAAGCGACAGGCTGGGGAGATACTTCTATAAAAAAATCGCAGATATTTAAACCAGATTAAATTCTAAACTCTAAAAAGTTGCCCTTTAACGTGCATTACCTCAAATCTCTGAAGTATTGTACCTTTCATGCATTTCCAAAAGCTTATACTATTCACATTATTTAACATTTGCATTCTGATTGCAATCAGCCTTCTTTCAATAAAATAAATAACGTTACAGCTTGTTAACCTAGAACCATCAAACTCTCGCTTCCATTATCAATCAACGCCACTTTTCTGCTGACTGCAACTCAATTAAAATCCAATTATTTGAATAACTGGATGGAAATTGCTATCATAAGATGTACCTTTTTATTAGGAACATTTTGTGTAGAAAACTGACAGCACAGAAATTATGACACTGCCGTTAAAAGATGTTTTGTAACCTGGGCTGGGAAAAGATATGCCGATAAATGTGGAGGAACAGAGTGCGACTTCTGGAGTAGGTATTTTATTCTAAAATTGGGACTTTTGGCTCAGAGCAGATCCAAAATTATTAGATTCTGCTAGCATTGCCATGAGCTTTAAAAAAGTTGGTCCTTCTATGCCTCAAAGCTTGTTATTTTTACCGATGTTAAAAAAAAAAAGAAAAAAAGTAGTTATATATTCTTAGAGCATCTTACCACATTACCCACAGAGCTAATTACAAAATATGTCAGTGATACCAGTTCTTTAGATAATCTCAATGTCAAATTTTTTCATTTATTTTATTTCTTACATTAACTAACATCGGACAAGTAGCTGTTTATTAACAGCTCTTGCAGCTGTGTACCTTCTCCTTATCCTGCAGGAACTCAGTATTATTTGGAAAAAAATGTCATATGAGGAAACCCTCAAGTATAAGTTGCTTCTTAGTTTTTAATTACATCAATTTTCTACTAGAGCTGTATTTATTTGACCAAAGTGTGGATAGCACATTCTTCTTCATCCAACACTAAAAAGCTGAATTCTTTGATATTGTTCTTAGATGGAAAATATCATCACACTACTTTAATTTCAGCATGCCAACTCCATACACAAAAATTAAAACATTTTTAAAAACGCCTAGTTGCAAAGTCTAATTTTACAAAACAAATTTAAAAGAATTAAAGATTTCTATTTTTTCAGCTGTAAACTTACTTGGCACCTGGAAGTTACCATGGAAAATCTTTTTTAGGAACAAAAAAATCTTCTATCAAACATATTTCTTTAGCTGATCTCAAGTATCCTTATATCATAATGTTTTAAAGCAAATGCAGGCTCTCCAATGTATTTCTTTTAAATGTAATAGTATTGTCTTCTACCTTGCATCATAAAATCATATCATCTGAATTATACCTACTACAGTTTTAATAAATTTCTACAGAGGTTGTTCACTGAAGATTACACAGAGGATTTAAAAGGAGCTATTAGATTATGATGACTTGCATTTGACAAAATAACTTGTACTGGCACACAGCAAGGAATGAAATGAGCCAAAAAATCAAGGATAAGAAAAAGGAAACATTATAGATAAGCAAAGTAATTCCAAAATGTGATTGATTCTAAAAGAATGTCATGTTCATATTATTTTTCCATTGTGATTACTCTTCTTGACTTTTGCTCCATATATTAGATTTTATATCTTTCCTGTCATTTTCTATGTAATTTCAGGCAACACTCCTAAAATATTTTTAGCTGTTTTACAAACTAAAGTTGCATTAACTAGTGAACACTGTTTATCACAAATGCATGACAGTTTGCAAAATGCTGGAATCTATCTCTTAATGTGCAATACTTTCACATACACACATACACTCTCTACAAAGCTAGCACAGAAATAAATGTGGCCTTTTGACTCTACACACTAGCAGTGCCTCTTAGGCAAGCTCTGAAAAACCTTCTTATAAAGAGAGCCTACAAAAAATGTCAGAATTCAAGTAATTCAGTTTTTTTCATGCAGAGAGTCCTTAAAAGTGCGATCATTTATAAGACGTATGTTGAAATCAAAGCTACTTACCCTTTTTCTCAAGTTGTAGGTCAAAATGAGATTTCTAGAGAAGGAGTGTGAAAAGGCTGTGTAGAACTCCAGTACTTTTTGCAAAGCATCTCTCTTAATCACATGAAGATCACAGTAAGTCAAAGCCCTTACATTAGCACAGGACTGGGCAAGGGTAGACTCCTTCCAGAACACATCACCAAAAACGTCTCCTTTGCCTAAACAAAAATAACAGCATTACTTTCAATAACAGTACTATTTCCACCAAAAATATAAAAGAATATACATCTCATTTATACAGACAAGTTTCTTCTACTTCATGTGGTCAGAAAATAATTCTGCCTAAAAAAAATAGCTTTGAAATATTTCATTAATAACTTTTTCTGCTATCTTCTTGTTAATTACTTTGCTAATAGCCTAGCAAAATTTCATAAGAATAAATACTAATCAAAAAGTTGTTCATGTGATGAGTCCCCTTTAAATATCAATAAATTATTTTCTTTAAAAATCAAGAAGAGTGATTCATTCTTGGTTCATGTTCTCTTCTTACCCCTTTCAAAGAGATTAATTAAGATGAAATGTTTTTTCCCTTTCTTCTTTTAACTTAAATGCAAAGGATTTGATTCTTACATCTATGTTGTTAAGTTTTCTTAATCTGGCTAACAATTACCCACTATTATGCCAATAAAACCATCTTGTATAAGACATCAGTGCAGTTACAGGCTACAACGAAACAGAGTCCAAAACAAGAAGAGTACAGGTTAGTTATCACCAACGTAGCAATGGCCAGGCATGAATGTTTAGCTCTTACACACTGGAAGAAAGAAAACAGCCATTTCCTTACAACCTTTCCAGCTCAGGGCACGTTTACCAAAATCCAGCTGAGGAACAGCTCCCAGTAAGGATTTTGCTGGTTCTAAGCCAGCTCAGGCTGGGCACAAAAGGGAGTGTGTAGGAGAAAGTTACAAGCCCATTTACAAGAGTAATGGTCTTTTTTTTTTTCTATTTTCCACCATATACTGCTAACAGAATAAGAATATTATACTGTTCTTGTTTTGAAATGTGTTTTTCTCTTAAACTTCTGCTTTGTTATATAACCACTGCATATTTCTCTTAAGACAAACAACAAAGAAATACATTCACATCATCTATCAAGCTGAGGTAGGAATGGACCAGATGGTACCTTGTCTTATAAGTAATACTCTGCCCATAGCAATTCTGAAAGCCAAAGCATCAAAATAAATATTAGTTTATTGACTTCAGCCAGGCCCTTTTAGGTTTCATTTCTTAGATAAATAGTCATGTATAAAAGGCTATATGAAAGTCAAGAGAACTATCATGAGTATAGAGCTCAAGAAAACTTGTAAATTAAACCCAGAATTCCCATCTTAGCCCTTGAGCTGTACTTCCATCCTTACCTAATCTTTCCATTAGATGATAAGCATTTTCTCTTTGAGGAGAAGCTATCAGCTTGATGGTAAGCTACACTGTAGTGCAATAAGCTGTTGTTCACACTGATGTGCTCCCAGTCTTCCACAGAAGCCCTGTGCAGCCACCTCCCATGGACCAGTTTAGTCCCTGATCACTTTGGAGGAGCATAGACTCTATTTTAATTTTAAATGTGTGTATACACTGAAACCACCCGTTCCCTTAGCACGTTTTTTCCTCAAAAATTAAGCAAAGACACCATAACAATAACCCTTCTCCAATCTCAAGTCTCCTTACATAGGACAATATCTGGAAATACTACAAAGGCTGCACGTCAATAAGCATGGTGGCAGTCCAATAGCCCAGTACAGTAAGCAACTTTTCACTTTAATAGCGATGACTTTTCACAGCTTCAATTATTTAAATGTATGCTTTTTCAATGGATACATTAAAAATGGCCAAAGAAAAATGCTTCCATGCACTTAAAGCAGATCATCATCTGAAAGGCTTTTAGACAGACAAGTACACAATATATTCAAAACTGAAGTGAAACAATTTTTATGCACCATAAAAACTGATATGCTTCACTGGGTAAAAATGGATTGTTTGCCTTTGGAATAAATATGCTTTTACTCACAATATTCCAGGCAATTAGCTAAACAACTGTTTTAATTAACGCTCTGGAATCTATCAAGCATTGAAATGTGCCATCACTGAGGAGCAACAGTTAGAGCTGGTAATCCAAGCACAAGGGAGAGAAATTCTAGCTTTGTTCTAAGCATATTTCTTAATATCTCCAGAGAAGTTTCCCTACCTTAAAATGAAAATAATCATTTTACTGTCCCACAGTATCATGAAGAATAATTAGTACAATGCAAGCACAAACAGCATGGTGCTGCTATGCCTACCTCAGAAGTTAGTTGTCTTACTCTTTTTAAAATTTAATTCTGCTTTTCACGTAACACAGAAAGACATAACTGTGTCATTCACCTGTGGCAGCAATGACAGTTTCCCTTTGCTATTTGTAACTCCCTCCTTCCAAAAAACTGTCCCTCCTGCAGTTTCCTGCTGCCCTAGGGAGCCACTTCCCATTAGTGGCAGGAACAGCACAGGAAGGAGCTACGTCTGCTGGGTGCCTACTGAGCCAAACCAGAGAAAAGCAACACATGAACCATAAACTGAGTCAGATCACAGAAGCCTCTGTTTGAAAGAAACAAACCAAAAAAACCCTGAAGAAGTTGTACTCGGTTTCATTAAAATATTTCCTTGAAGTTAACAGCCAGTGATTTAGTTGAAAATCAATCCTACATTATATTTTGGGTTCCAAAGCAAGGCACACATGCAAACACCACACTGCTTTGTTTCCATCAAGTGCATTTAGGAAATGATGCATATCAAAAGTATCAAATTTGATTGTCAGATTCTAAAAAAAAGTCGTCTTTGATATTCATAGAAAAACAGGGGGGAAAAGAAGCAGTAGGAAATCTTTATAGCAAGAAGGAATTAAAATTCCACCCAGGAGTACCTGCACTGGATTAGAACAATTGGCCTCTTATACATAATATGGAACTGCATCTCCCTTTGTCTATATGTTCTCCACATTGTAAGATCAATCACTCAGGAAAAAGGAATTAAAAAAAATGGGGGGCAGATTAAGTGAGTGTTTTATCAAATCCATCTGTAATTAGAAAGCAAGAGGGACAAGGTGATACTTCTAAGTGTGTCAGAAGGAGGTTGGCAAAGTCTAATGGCTGCATTAGGGAACCTGAGCCAAAAGCCTCTTTTTACATGTAACTCCAGGTTTTATATATTTCACCTTACCTCTGAGGAAAGATTAAAAAGCTAGAGAAATGCAGATGGCATTTGTTTGTCAGTACTTTGCATTTTTCATTCCCAGCTTGCTGAATTCCAGACGTTTGCCAAGAACATTATCTGTCAATCACACTTAAAGTGGATGATCTAAGCTTTTACCATCAATCATTTATATTCCCTGCTGAATTTGTGGGTTGAGGACCTTTTTCACCATCAGCTCAGCATGCACTTGAAATCCAAATAGTTTTTTGCCTTTTATGTTTGCTTGTTTGTTTTAATTATAATAACAAGTCCTGAAACAAAATTCTTAAATAGTGAAGAATTATTTTATAAAACCTTCTATTTCCATATTTTTTCTTTTCCAATTTCTTTCTCCCATCAAATTTTCTATTTATCTTGTAAGGGAAAAGATGATTTCTCTGTTACCACTGTAAATTCAGCCTGAGTCAGGCATAAGGTCAAGCCACATTCACTCTGTCTCCTCAAAGCAGCACAGTAATGAAGATGTGATTACTGCTGCTTAGTCAGGTGTTCTGCTGATTTTGTTTGAGAAAAGAACTACATTCTCACATTATAGCTATATTGTCTTGATACCACAAACCCTGGTTTTTTCACTCCTAAAAAGTGGAAGTATTGAAGAGCTCTCAGACAGAACACTCAAAAAAAAATCTGGTTCATGTGTAGAATATGTGCTTGACCGATAACCTACTTAGTCCATTTTTGGACTCTGGATGTCTGGAAGTCATGGTGCAGTTTTGGTGTGATAGCAGCTGGGTGAGAAGATGAGGTCATAGATTCATATGCTGAAGGTCTTCCAGGTCAGTATGGATTTTGAAGGGATTCACACAAATCCATGGGTTTTCAGTACATCAGACAAAATATTCATGTTAGAATCATTCTTGAATCAATAGTAATTGTTGTTACAGCAGCCAACACCAGAATCTAGGATGGGTCCCTTCACAATCTGCCTTCATCTGCATGTTTAAATGACAGAACTGGGATCTGACAGTCTCAGCAGATCCAAAGATAAGCTAAAATGACCAAACACTGCTCGATGGTACCGAGGCAATGCAGCACTAAGCATATCTTGGAATTCAGGTGTTAGCAAATAATGTTATCTGTAATACTGATCCACAGTGGCTGCCACAATGACTTTCCCAGCACAGCTCCCTGGAGCACCCACACTGGTCTGCGCTCTCAGGATTTGTTTGTCACCTCCAAGCAGTGGGAGACACCAACTGCTATAAAAGCAAACGCTGATTCTCTCTGCATAGGTCTCTTTCTAGTGACTGCTCAGTTAAAATGCTGCTTTTTAAAGTGACTGCTCAGTTAAAATGCTGACATTTAAAAACAAACAAAAAATTGGCCTGATTTTTTCCTTTTTCCCTTCCTTCCTTCCTTCCTCCCTCCCTCTCCAGAGGATCTGAAGTTAGTCCATGTCACAGGCTCCTACCAATTCTATTCAAGCATAATTCCACTAAGGACAGTGTATTTATTTACCCCCGGTGTTCAAAGCCAATGATGTGAGACTTGGGTTGAATTCCCTCTGTGATCACATGTCTGTTTGGCTTCAACTGAAAATCCTTCCCTCTCCTCTCTTCCCTCATCTCCTCCTAATCTAAGTAAGGCATGCAATTTAAATTTTCCCATTTTACAAAGAGAAGAAAGATTCAAGGAAATTAGAGGCATTAGAGCAAAAAGAATTTTTCCTCTTGGTGCATTGTTTTAAGGCAACAAATATCTGTCAGGCAATAAAAACAGAGCTACCATTTGGCATTGAGGTAGAGTATTCAGTATGTGTCCTACAGATAAATTGTACAACTTGACAGCCACTGAACAGCCTGTAGTTTGGTTCTCCAACACAGTACAGTTGGCAGGAGATGATGCATGGAAGTGATTTGCTGCTTTGGATTTTCTTAAGATTTCTGAAGTGCAAACTGAGACATGTAATGAGAAGTGAATGACCAACTGCAGAGAATATAATATTTTTCATTAACCAGAGTTTTAATTAATCTATTCCTCTAATAAGATCTTAAAAAAAGTCTGAGTATCAATGCCACAGAAACCAAAGTAAGAGTTACAGATAAAACAAATTGAAGTTGCACTTTCAGTGATTTGCCTGGTACACAAATAGAAACACAGTGTATCTGTTTATGTTGTAAAATATAGCCTGGCAATATTTTGCAGACACTTTACTGTACAACTGCATCAATTTTCTCTGTTGAAGCACATTACTGTACAAAGTAAAAACATTTATTTTCGAGATGAGTAGCAACAACATGTATTACTTACAGCTAAGATTTCTATTATTATTATTATTATTAATGTGTTTATTCGTCTCTATAATATAGATTATATTTCACTACTTGACTTAATGTGACAAGAAGAAGAGTTTTAAATGTCAATTGGGCCCTACCAGGCTTACTCACAGAAAGCTTGGAGGCTTCAGTAGAATCTGATTCATTTATCCTTATTTGCATTTTAATGGTTACTGTAAAAAAGTTATGAATATATGTCCAGTTTGTACGAACTCAGGTGATATGGAAGTTACCAGCTCAAGTAACTGGGGTCAAAAATGTATTTGAATATATTTGCATTGGTTAACTAATAGGAAAAACACAGCTCAATTTCTGTTGTCATTGCATGGACAGTGCTAATTCTCTGATCAAAAAAAAAAACAACTATCTGAGAGGATCAAATTGCATTATCCTCTGAGTTATTTCTCTGATTACTTAGAGACAGGCTTTAGGTTCTAGCTACATTGAAATCTCAAAATTTTATTGTATTTCAGACAAAAAGGATTCACAAGAGTTTAAATAGTAAATTTTATGTTCTGAAGTATATAAAATAAGTATTTTGAAAGCCTCACAAAGTATGTATCTATAATATATTTCATTTTATTTAATATTTTTCGCAACCCCTTCAGTATAAATTTAACAATGTTAAAGAAACATACCTCTGAAAAAAAGTTATAACTTGAAACTTGAAGAAAACAAAGAAAAATGAGTGTTTCATGAAAATGTTTTACATTAATTTTTAGCCTGTCTTTTTAGTGAAAACAATTTAATTCTTCCTCCTCCGAAATTCTGAAACAGAAACAAAACCCTACCCAAAACAACAATTAAAATTAATTCAGTGGTTCACCAGCCAGAAGCTAACTTTTTTGCTAAATTATAATTTTTACCTCTTCGTGCCTCTGGTTGGAGTATGGACACGAACACGATGTGCAAGCCTTCCCGACGCAGTCTGAGATATCAAGAGATATGATGGAACAGAGAGCCTCACCTCCACCACATCTCAATTTCAGCTGACAGTGTCATGGACCACTGTTGCCAGTAGCCTGTCAGACACTACCGTCTTTCAAAGGGGACTTCTTCCACATGTCAGACTACTTAAGAGCACATCATGCAAAGCTGCATAGATTTTCAACAATAAAACACAAAACATGCCAGTAAGTTCACTACTGAGGCCTCTATTCACAGGGAATCCCCCTCTTCCTCAGCAAGTCATTAATCAAGTATTTTAAAAATCTGTTTCTCCAATACCCTGCCCAGTCTTAGACCATCTACAGAGAGCAGTGGACAGGAGCTTTGGTGATTCATACTTTTAATGCTCTATCAGAAGTTAGACATAGAACAACTAATGGCTGGCTGAAGTCTTAAAATTGGCAACTCTGATATCAACCCACTCCAGGTGTCGGGAGCACAGGAATAAGGAATACTCTGCCCAAAACCACCATTTGGAATAAACATATATTTCTCCATAAAAGTTTTAGTGTTGCTCCTACATCCACCATGAAATTAAAATTTTATATTAATGTAGACCTCTTTATGCCACGGCCTTTTAAAAAGTTTAGCTGGATCTCCATTTTTAATACTTTTGCTAAGTGTGCCTGGACACACACTGGGCAAATCAAAATCTGAAAATTGTTCCTTCAGTTGATGTTCATTGAATCACTTCATAGAAACATGCAACTTGTCCGATCTCCTATTATAAGTTAACCTAAAAAAACCCCAAGCCTTTAAACTATAAATAGAAAAAGCACAATAGACCTCCTGAGGATAAAGATGGATTTTAATTTCAATCGTTCCTTTTTGAAAGCATTGCTGGTCACGTTACATTCTTATTCAATAGCACAAACAATGTTGTGACGTTAGATGCTGTCAGAAAACTCTAATGCCATCCATAATCCTGCATTTCTTAAACCTAAGAGCACAGCAGCTTGGTATTTTTAACATTGGGAGGTGTATCTACATTGAAAATGTAGGTGAAAAGTGAAGCAGAGAAGTAAGGGACTTTTTCAAAGACTTGGAATTAAACAACAGTAGGCCCTAAAATACACAATTAAGTTTTGAAAATGGGGTAGTACACAAAGCAGCTTAGTTTAGGGAAACCTGAGTTAGCTCAGGTACTAGGGACAGTCTAAAGATAGCAGTGTGGGCTCATCACAGTTCACTTATCCAGCATCAAGTCTGCTGAGAAGCAGTCTCCACATGACTGTGTGGAAGATGCAATGCTTTCCACAGAGAAGGTATAAGACAGGCAATACTCCTGCACTCTAAAATAAACCACCCCTGTGGTGCAGTTGCCCTTGCAGTTTGCACTGTCCTATCTGGATGCAAATCTGTCCCACCAAAATCTGAATCAATCCTCTTTTGTCTACAACTGAATGAAATGCTTACGGCTAAATGAGTAAGCTAAAGCAATTGTAAAGAAAACAAACAATTATTCTTATAACATTTCTTTAAGATTACAATTAGATCAAATTAAATCAGCAGGAATTTCTCCACACAAAGCAAATGGAGCATTTAATATCCTGCTGAAACCAAACATGGCACACCAAGCTCTCCTACACGTTAAAACCACAGTCTCCAATCTTGTCAACTTTATAGCTTTGTAAATAAGAATAAAAGATCTGTATTTCAGGGTCATATAAATATTTCCACTTCCTCAACTCATGTGTGAACTTTAATGTAAAACTATGTGCATCCTTTGCACACTCCCTGGTCTCCACTCCCCCCCAAAAATTCCCATTCTTGACATTGTGTTACTACATACTTTCATACTTATATCTACATTCTGTTATTTCCTTTCAGCTTTGATAGCAGCAAAAGGAATAGCAACACCAAACTGCTGACCTTGTGGAGAGCAGTGACATTCCTGGCTCACAACAAATTCCTGAGTTGATTTCCCTTTCTATCTCATTCATTTTACTTGCCCTTTGTGGAATCAGGAGGTGGACTCTACAGTTCTCATACGTCACTTCCAACTCAGGATATTCTATGATGCTAAACCAACAGTCAAGAAAAAAAGTTTATTCTTTTGAAAGGTTTTAGGTCACATAAAGATATCAAGAATATAAATGCAGAACAACTGGGATGTAACACGGGATAAACTGTTTTGTGGGGGGGTTTTGTTTTTCCTTTTTAACTAAACCTTCTAGTAAATGTTATTTTTCTCATCCAGTGCTCAGGTCTGAAGATCAATGTGGTTTTCAAGGCTTTGGTTTTTAGTTGTTAAATAAAGGTTTAAAGCTCCCTGTGTTTGTGTTTAATCAAGTCCACTAAACTAACCTCCAGTCTTACCATCCAAACACACAAGGCTCCCTTGTAAGAAGTATCAAGACCACTCAGCAGCTTTGAACAATCTGCTGTACAGTCAGGCCATCTAGGAGTCATTAAATGACAAATCACAGAATCACAGAGTATGCTGAGTTGGAAGGGACCCACAAGGAGCATTGAGTCCAATCCTTAGCCCTGCATGGGACCATCCCCAAGAGTCACACCAGGTGCCTGAGAACACTGTCCAAGTGCTTCTTGAACTCTGTCAGGCTTGGTGCTCTGACCACTTCCCTGGGCAGCCTGTTCCAGTGCCCAACCACCCTCTGGGTGAAGACCCTTTTTCTAATATCCAACCCAAACCTTCCCTGACACAACTTCAGGTCATTCCCTTGGGTCCTTTCACTGGCCACCACAGAGAAGACATCAGTGCCTGACCCTCCTCTTCCCCTCATGAGGAAGTTGTGACTGCCATGAGGTCTCCCCTCAGTCTCCTCTTCCCCAGACTGAACAGACAAAGTGATCTCAGCCACTCCTCATACTCCTTCCCCTCAAGGCCCTTCACCATCTTTGTTGCAGCAGTCAGAAAATTTAAGGACAAGACATTGTTTTTCCCACCACCATCTAGAAAAAAACAGTCTGTCACTCTAATTGTCAAGGGTCTTCTTCTTCCTTTCTCTAGCCTTTTTCTGGAATGTTTTCATAAAATTCAAAGATTACCCCTATTACAGGCAAAAAGTATTGGAACCAATTTGGGTCCCAAAATCACTTGCTTCCTTCAGATTTCCTAGAGAAAAGGGATTTTTCTGCTCAATCTTGGAGTACTATTATGTCAGCCATATCCAACCTAGAATTGATTATTTCCTAGAAAGGTCAAAAATGGTTTTCTAAGTCATTCAGATATTTGTGCACTCACACAATATAAATCCTTTACTAACGAGGCCTTATATCCAGTCCTTCTTTGTATTTCCAGAAAATACTTACAAAAGGATACTTTTGCTACAATTTTCATGAAATTATCTAAGCACACATGCAATTGGAGATATAACACAAGAACTAGCACTTCCTCTAGCAATGATGAGGAGAGATTAAAAAGGTTCAGATTAAATGGTTGGAGGGTGAGGGAAGTGCCCTCTTATCCCCATTTTGTGAAATGACCCCAGCAATGGCACATATCTGCTCAGCTGGACTTCTAACATCAGCTTCTTGTTTACCACAGTTCCAAACAATCTACATTGTCACACTTCACTAATGAAACACATACCTTCACAGTGTACAAAAACATAAAAAGTGCAATGAAAGACAGTTTAGGTCTTCAAACTTGCTTAAATAAAGAAAAAACAACTAGCCATGTAGGCTTATTTCACACTTCTACTACAATCCCTTTTCCCCACATATTCCAAAGAAAGGTTCAGTCAGACTTTATGTTCTGTGCCTGGGGCACAATTAATTCAGGAGGAATATTTGATAAATTAAAGAAGTTATTTAATAAATTAAAACGTAGCCAATCTCCTCAGCATAAGTAGATTTTAACTTTTCAAAGACCTGCAATAAGGTCAGGTTTTCAGATGGTCAGTGGCTCAGCCTGAAATGTCTGCTCCAAAGCAGAGAAACTAGAGCTGCCAAATGAAGTACACATAAATGCTTGATTGTTTTTAACAGCAAAAAACCCCCTATTTTCTCTAACAACATTTGGATAAATGGGTAAGTCTTTAAATAAGAGTAGTTCAAAGAGATCCTGTCAGTCTCAAGTGGATAAAGTAGCATCAGGCCAAATGGGAGGGCTTAGAAAAGTTAAAAGCAAAGCCAAGTTGAAAACAGTCTCTTAATGGAAGTCCTGCACGACCTGTGCTTCACTCAGTTCTCTTCAGGGGCAGGGACTATGTGATTGTCTCTATCTTCCACAAAATGCTGAGTGTACGTCAGCACTTCATGCTATGCAGTTACAATTGTGTAAATGGGAAGAACAGGGAAGAATGGAAAACCAGAGTTATATTTCATCCAAGCAGCTTCCCACTAGCTAAACCTCCCTTTTACATAATCCCACCCTCACACTTACATGTTAACATAGCAAAACATGGTAATACAGTGGTTTTTCTTGCTAGGTCTTATTTTTCTAATCCATTTGTATTAGAATGAATCACAAATAAATCCATCACCTGGCTTAAAAGGTTTTGTTTCTTTGACACATCAAATCCAAAGACTGCATTGCATGGACACTGGTAGTCTCTGTATTTTAGCAGAAATTTTGCAGATAATTAAAAAAAAATATGTCTTTCAATGCAACAAATCAAAGTTATACAAAATGCTTTGAAGTCTTTAAATTTTTACTGCAAGCATTGCAAAGGTTTGTTTGGTTTTTTTAATTGATTTATTTTTGTGTTTGTATTTAAATCAAAGTAATGGGGAAGGCAATATTAGGAGACACACACAAAAAGAGCACATTTTTTCACTGCTGGCCGATGGGCAATTTCTTCCAACTCAGTACTCATATTAATCTAAGTCAATCAAAGACAGTGCTTTGTTTTAAGAACATAAGCCTGAACTGAGAACATACCTGTCTCTGTGGTATTACAGGGAACCGATCTGGATGGATATTATGGAAGTGTACACAATACACTCCAGGGCCACACAATATACTTTTATGTGCTAGTCTGCAAGGTTAAATGTTTCAGAACTTGAAAATGTTTCATATGAATTGGATCCTTAAAGGATTAAGTGTAGTCTGCCTTTGGTTTATGTAATGCTGTACAGCAGTCACACAGACTAATTTAGGGATGCAATTCATTTCTCTCCTGTAAGGAAGATACAGGCTACATTGCAAACTGTGAAGACTGCTTTATTACATGACAGCTAAAGTTGAGCAAATAATTCACCTTGAATCATTTCTGCATTTACTCTTTTCATCTTTGTTTCAAGAATGCCTGAAAGAAGATTACAGTCTCTCCAACATACCTGTTAACTAAAATTACCCTATAAAATGCTCACATGGTTTGCTGTTACATGACTAATGTTCATAGTTATGTTTAGTTGTGACTGATAGCAAAACTTATAGGCTGTTCTGGCTGAGTGATCAGCAACAATCACATTTCTGGTACAATTCACTTTTTTTTCCCTTGTAGTACCTTGTTTTATCTGGTATATTTTCATCAAGAGCTTGACAAGCTTAGTTAAATATGAAATTAAAAAACAAAAATAACAACAACCCCCCCAAACATTGTTTATCTACAGATAAGAAAACTGAGTACAAAGAAGTTAGGCAGGAAACCCTGGCCCATCTCCTGCAGCATCCTTCAGTAATGTGGTGCTTAAATTGCACAATGTGAAAGGAGAAGAAAGTCCAACTGACTTAGAATAGTGAAAAACTTAGTTAAACACATAATTTCTTATCAGGATAGAGAAATCTTCAACAGAAGACTTCACAGCCTGCGGGGGGAAGGTAGACACACACGAGGAGGGAAAGGGATTCTTTAGTCCAGAAACAGAAACACAAAAATTGAGGTACATCCAAAATGAAATATCACAGAATCACAAAGAGATTCCACTTCATTTTACTTTTCACTTACAATATTCACATAGAAAATGGCAGAGTTCATCAACTTTTGTGAGTGCCAGAGAACTGACTTCAAATGAAAAATAAAAAAAAATTAGTTGTGGAGGGAAAAGGATCAATAGTTATCATCCCAGGAGAGCAGTAGCAACAAAATACTTCTATTTATCCAGATATCAAGGGATCAGCCTCATTTATCTGTAGCTATCACTCTGCAACAGCAGAGATTAGGTTTCTCAAGCAATCTAGGCTGTTTTCTGAAGTGAATGTTATGACAGAATGCAGAAGTTACCAGTAAAGATGAGGAGACCATTGTTATCTTTAAAGGATATTTTAAAAAAATTCTGTCTCAGTGCTTTTTACTTATACTCAAATGGAGCAGCAAGACGTTTTGAGGTTTTCTTCTTGCAGTGAACCCAGGTGGTGGCTTTAGGGGACACAAACTGAGAGGTTTTAGTTAATGTTCTACATTTGCCATGTTAATTCATGAGAGTTCAACATGGTAAAAGTTCTTGATGTGCAACTTAGACAAGCAGAAGTTGCTAGTATCGTACAGCACTGAACAGCACAGGTGATTCCAGAACAAAAGAGAATCAGTTATCCTCCAACTTTTCACCTTTTTAGCTTCTTATATGGCACAAAATATTATCAACTTGATTCCCCAGGACACTAAATTCACCTTTTACTATATATGTTCAGAAATAGAGAAAAATTGAACTCAGGATATTTATTAGCTCCCTCATTTTTCAGTAGACATTCCTCTTGGGACAGTTGGGTGTATGTGTTCAGAAAAAGTAAGATTACCAAGCTTTTTTCTTCTCTTTTTCTTGGTTGCTATGAGTGACAGGTACTGGATTAAGCCACCATGAGAATTTACCTTATTACAAAAGGGTCTGACAGAATCAAATGACAAGTTCAACCTCCTCAGTGCTCCAGCCTCAATTTACCTACATGTATTGGATTATCCCACTCTTCTCTTAGCTTTGCCTCAGAATGTTGTTCACATCACTATTAGCTTCTTTTTAATGCCTCAACACAAAGCTGCCATTCCAAGTTTACACAAATCAGCTCTAAATTTTTAAATTACTTAGACTTTAAAATGGATAAATATTATTTTAGCATGAGATCTAAATAAATCTAATTGGAAAATTTCCACAAAAAGTGGATTATTAACAGGGGGTGGGGTGAGAGGGAGGCAGGGAAGACAGGCACTTTAAAAAAAAGTTTTCTGAGTCCTAAATGGAATTTCTGACAAAACGAGATGTGTCGAGACAGGAAGAACTCCAAGAATGACCAAGATGCCAATGCTTAAGTAGAGTTTCCATTGAGAGGAAACAAAGTTAAAGCAATCTAGAGATGAGATGATTGCCCTTCCTATTTACCTGTGTGGAACAGGAAGGACAATAAAATACACCTCTCTAGTTGTGGTAAAGATAACTTGACTGAAGCTTTTTAAAGAACGAGCAGAAGAGGTTATAAAAATGCTCCACACATCTGTATTTGTGCACAATGCATATTATCAGCTGTGAAACTTACCCAATATAGCAACAACTTCATCATCCTGGATTACTTCCAAAGACCCTGAAACCACAAAGCAAAGGCTGTCGACGCTCTCCCCAGCGTGGTAGATCAGGTCTCCTGGAGCACAGTGCACTGTCTGAAATTCCATCGCAAGCGCTCGCAGGCACCCATCGCTTGCCAGCCTGAAGGCTGGGTGCTCCTTGAAGACTTTGCGGTTAAGATGCACACAGATATCTGCTCTCATGTCCTTAGGGCATATCTGCAAAACCTGAGAAGGAAATCAATCAATTCCTGTGCATGGTTTTTATGTGCCTATTATTGCTAGTTTACTACACAAGATTTAAGAACTACTTTCCTCCTTCTTGTAAAATTTCTAATCTCAGTCTGTACATTTATTTTTCTTTTATTTACACACATAAGCCACAATGCTAACTTAGTCTACTTTATAATACCTGAAGAAAAATACTCTTCTCATCTCAGCAACGTGCTGCGCTGGATATTGAATTACCAGAAGGCCTCAGCTTTTTAGACAATAAAACTGAGGGCACAGCAGTACAGAAAGTGTTGAAGAAAAGCTTCCTGAAGGATTGTTTCTAGAGGGTAGGTCACTTTTTTGATAGGCAGATTCCATTAAAAGCCTGCTCAAATTATATGCTCCAAATCATAGAATATTGTGTAGAGGAGAAGCGTGATCGCACATCTCTTCAACAAACAAACAAAAAGTTATTTAAAGCTTAATTAACTCATAATATTGAGAACTGCAGGTATTCAAATTTACCCCTCAGTGGCACTAACAAGTTTTTCGGTTACGCCAGAAAGGGACTTTAAGGTATGATGCTGTGTTGGGCAAGCTGATCTTCCAAATGCAATGTTCCTCACGGCAATTCATGATGTGTGCTCCTAAGAGAACACAAACTGATGCTTAGCACAGCGGGTACCAGGCAGGGCCATTTCTAAAGCTTTTTAATATAATACAGACAGCAGAGTGGAAAGAATACAAAATTACTACTGCATGTACAGATTAAAAGTTCCTGGCAAAACCACTGGAAATACGCAACATGAACAGAGTTTGGAGATGACAGAAATCTTTGGAGGATAGTGTGTGATGAACCTACATCCAGGATGTACTATTTGAGAAAAACATTGAGTAGTCCAAGACTGCCTCTTTTTTAATTTTTTCACCAATAACTATTCCATCCAATTAAGGAACATTCTGGTTGAGCTTCAGAGTTACTCCCTCCCACACATTTTCCTAGATGGTAAGAGAAGAGAAGAAGCAGCAGCATTGCCTCAATGCAAATACTCTGGGTAACACAGGAAGCACTACAGCTATGTCTACACCTTACAGTGGGGCTCTGTGCAAGATCTGAGCAGAGAATCAAGCTCATAATTCATGGTTCCAGATATTATGCCTGGTACTCCAAAGGCAAATGACTCTAACACCAATATCATTATCTTTGGCCCACCTCCAAGCAGACCTGTTATTACAGATATTACTTCCAAAAAGTTATATCTCTATAGCACTTAAGTGATGATCTTTTTTGGCTGCCCCATACAGAGCAGCAGCTGAACACCCCAATTCTCAGTTTTCCAGGCTCACAGAAGTGGGCTGGGGCAACAAGACCAACATTTAACATGGAACACAGGTAACAGCCATAATTGTCTTTTAAATTATCTCGTTTACTCTGGCAACAAAAACATTCTGTACTGGCAGATTCTTTCCAAATTTTACTACTGGAATTACATACACCCTTTGCAGTTACTTAAATATATCACACAAAAAGGGTTGCTGTGGTAGAAACCAGAATATAAAAGAGAGTATTTAACATTATGCTCTTATCCAAAACACAGGCATCAAACCAACAGAGCTCAGGCCTGGGAGTTTATGGATTGGCAGAGCCATTAGTCAGCCTTACACCTGCTAGCTTTTGCTATGCAGATGAAAGTTGGTTCTTGGCTTACCAGTCATCACCAGTGGCAGTTCAGCTATGAACACACCAGTTATTGAAAACAACACTGAATTAGGCTCTTTGATGTCCTGACAACTGGAGACTTTTTCCCTGTTTATTAAGATAATTATCAAAGGCTACAGTGAGAATTGTCGTGCTTGGTTTGGTTATTCTGCTGTCTCCAAATTCATTCTTAGAGCATTTCTCTCCTTACCAGAGGAAGTCAGGAATGAACTTTAAATATAAGCTAAAAAGAACCCATGTTTTACATAGCAATTTTTTCCTGTTGCTTTGTTAAAATGATGACAGTAACTTGTAATGGGGGGTGAATGAAAGCAGCAGCACTCACTACACTATGTATCCTCAGATGTTGTCTCTCCATCTTCCCCAAAATGTATGTACCTCAAATCCATAATCCCACAGACCTTCTAACCAGCACTATCCAGCACTAAAGTACCATTTCTTTCTGAAAGCTAGTATGAGAGACAGTGCTTACAGAATTATGGTCTGGGATCTAAAAATGGCAGATAAGCTGAAGATATTTAGGAAAGCAAACAGTACCCACTGTACCTCTCGGTCTCCAGACAGCCCAGTGCAAGGCCACATCTGTTCTACTCCTTCATAATGACACTTTAACAGCTATACAGAAATGACACTATTTGCTCTTTAACTGCATCATCTACAGTTTAGAATACTAAATTAAGCTGCCAACCAGAAGGCTAGTGACCAGAGCATTGGTATAATTTCTTGAATGATCCACCGCACAAATCACATCTCTTTACAAGCAGAAGAAAAACAGTATCTATCTCCATAAAAGCCAGAAACTAATACAAAAGAGGCAAGTAGTTGCTTTTGTACATTTGTTCTGGTGAAAGGCCATTTGTCATTTTAAGACACAATAGGAAGTTACTTGTAAATTCAATGAATTAAAATGATAACATTTGCCTCACATAAGGTAGATTTCAAATAATACATTATTAAATACTTCCAGCTTTCATTAATATCTTTAATCTGCACACAGAATGTTACATTCAAATTCTACAAAGACAAAAAAAAATTACTTTGTTTTCAGGCCCACAGAGCTGCAAACAACCTCACACAGAAATAATACAAAAAAATCTCATCTGGAGAAATTGTGAGATTGTGTTACAATCTGGAACTTGTTATTTAGTTATCATCCTTATTTACTGAAAACCAAGCTTTTTTCTTCATAATTTTTATACAATTTCATGCCATATCACTAGCAAAACACACATACTTTTACCACTAGCATATGTCAGTATGACAGAATAGCTGAAATACTACATTTGAAAGTTTAAAATTAAGGGAAGCTACTACTTAGAACTATTTAAAGAATATTTGTCTTCTTTACTAAGACAGTACCTCCTGTTTATTTTAATGGAATACTTTCAGGATGTGACTTCTTTCCTCGCAGTTTAATTTACTTACCTTTTCAGTATCTATTCCTCTGGACATTGACCAGGTGGAAACGATGTAATCCATCACGCGTTCACTCAGTCCTTTAGGGACCTGGTAGAGCTTTAGAAAGTCCCGGACACTGTTCAGCATTTCATGATATCTATTTGTATTAGCATACATTTGCTGAAATATGGTTGTCACATTACCAAAAATGGTGGCATACAGAAGGGCTGTGAAAAAGAAGAAAAACCATAGAAATAATACACAATTAGCGATGATGATCAGTCTGTGTTCCACTGTGCTTTATGACTGTAAATGCCAGGTCCATAAAAATGCATGCAATATCAGTGCTGTGTTAGGAAGGCCTAACAAGCACAAGCATTTTATAGGTCACCTTCAGCACTATAAATTGTGGACCAACAACAAATTTTGGGAGGTCAGGTCCTGCATCATGGAGTTCCTGAAACACAACTAATTGTCTTTGTCCATAAAACAATTCAGCAGTACCCAAAACCTTATGAAACCACATCAGAAGACAGAAGAATTTTAAGACAAATAGCTTGACAGCAAATACTTTAAATTTTCATCTCTGGTTTATAGCACTTGTGTTGAAATGCCATCAGTGACAGATCTCTAAGCTTTAAGTGCATTATCATAGTAGTAAGCTGAGTCATCATTACCCACCTCAGTGTGACAACAACAATGCATCAAAGCAGAAGATGGAATATGTATTAAACAGCTACTATGGGTCAGTAATTTATAGATGCAAGTTTAATAGTATATAAAAACTCACATTATGTTTTATATTCTTCAGGCAAAAGAACAGCAAGGCCTGAGGCAAGAGCTAGAGCCCTCAGGGGCAGACCACTGCACAGTCCTTCCGACTTCATTCAACACAGTTATGAAGCCAGATGGTTCATCAAGATAGGTTTAAGAATAAACATGAGAAAGAAAAAAAGGCAGTGTTTCCAAGTGCAAAGAGAAACAAGTGAAAACACACAAAATTTGAGAAGATCCGCCTGCTGAAGCCCAAGACAGAACAGCAGGCTGGTGGCAGCCTCAGTGGTCATGTTTTGATATCTTGCAGAGGCTGGGGCTGAGGGTCTTCCAGCCAATCCAGCCCTGAACAAAGGGGATGGACAGGAAGCCTCAATGGGAGCTTTCCTATGTTGTGAATCTGGTCAGTGATATGTGACAGGCTGGCTGTAGAGGCAGAACAGTCCAGCTGCAGATGCAGATAACCACCAGTGCTCTGGATTGCTGAGTAAGTTCTTCCTCTTTATCATTTCCTGTCCCCCAAAACAGGTACCAGATTATCAGTATCATATCTCTTCCACTCAAGATAAAAATAAATAACTGAGAAGAGAGTATTTTTCCTTATCGAAATACCCCTTCATCCCATTCCTTTCCTTGAGAATGCAGCTATTTATTCAGGTCAGTGTTATAGGCAGATATCCTTAAGGCAACTAAGATGTTTTAGGGTTCTATGACCAATGAAAAACCTTTGATTTTGTGCAAAAGAAACTTAGAGGACTGTCTTTCCCCTGATCATCAAGAGATGCAATTTAAATTTAGATTTGCTCAAGGCCTTTATGCAGCTGATTCTCTGCAGAATTCCTTCTTGATGTGCATGACTTCGTTTCTTTTTATGAGTTTTTATAGAGAACAGCTCTTCTCTTTTCCAACTACCTCTCTGTACAAATGGGTATAGAAATATAGAGAAAAATGTGCAGACTTAGTTTAAAGAAAAGTGGAGAGTATGAATAGGGATACAGTGACCAGAAACATATATATCTCTGTTTAACTTTAACTTGTGCCTGAGCGAAACCATACTAGGAAGTCTGATGCAATGAGTAGGGAAGAACAATAAAATGCTTTAAAAAACAGATTTACTATAACAGCTCCCTAGTACACGAGTATTTTGTATTAGAACAGCATTACCTTTCCCTAACTAAGTCCTAGTTTGCTCTCTGTTATGCAGATGCAAACACAACCCTACAGGACCATGCAGTAGCACGAGGCATCCATAGACATTGTTCTTCTCCCAGCCACCACAGTACTGAAATAAGTGACAGATTAGGAAGAGGGTCACAAGCACATTCTTATCTGTAGATTTCTGGGCAACCATACTTGTGTCCATACAACTCTCTGGCAAACAATGAGACCTGAGGGCTCAGTACCTTGGCATGTACAGTTCTATGCCAGCAAAGGTAAAAGGGAGTCACCACTCTGTCCCATTAGTTTTCATCTACAAGAAGCCTAAAGAAAAAAATTCGGTTTCTCCATTTTGATTATTATAAGGTAAGCAATTTCCACAGCAAACTGCAGCTCTAGTATGACAATTATCTTGGCAAGAAAAATTATTTCTGCCTAGATTAATTTTTCACTTTTAAAAAATTCCCAAACTTACAATCCCTAATATCATTAGCTAACCATTTTATTACTATTAAAGACACATTAAAGTCAAGGATTTTTGCAGCCTAATATTGGGTAGATACATTAGCATATTAAACATTAAACTCTTCTGCATGGAAATAGCTGGCTGTATGCCTTTCCTTCTTTTCAAAGGAATAATGAAATGAACCCACTGCAGTAGACTGCAGCCCCAGAATGATTTCAGAAACACACAGTCTACTACAGGAAGAAAGCTGGGCTGTTTATGACAGAGCAAAATCCCCAACATCTTGTCTCCATGAATGTCAAGATCTCTCAGAAAAGATAGAGCCCACCCCCAACATTAATATTCTTATCCGACAATAGATAAAAACGCATTGTCCCCAACAATGTGGCTACCCATTTACAATGCAGTCTATGTTACCCCATTTCAACTAGTGTTTAAATAATGTCAAAGATAAAAGCACAGTAATTTCAATAGCAATTTACCCGCACAAGTGAATCTTGAAGGTCAGACACAGGTTGGAAAGGTCACCAAGTCATCTGCTACTTTTAATGATGTAACAAGGAAGAATAGAGACATAAATACAAGTCAGTGCGGGTCTCAGCTACCAGAGTAAAAGATCTGGGATCTGATTTTAGAATTATAAGAGGAAGAATTTCTATCTGTAAGAATGAGAGGTTTACAATTACCCCAATTACAGATTTAAGTGCTGCATGTGGTTCCTGAGATGAATCATCAGATTGATGATGATTTGTTCAAAATGCACTCATGCAAAGCCCTCGCATACAAAACGTGTGCATAAGAACTACACAGCAACAAGTGAGACCAACATCAACTAATGAACAGCCTCTTACATCTTGCCCCAAAGGCATGCAGCGCTTTCTGAAACCAAACTGCCTTCATCTTAACTTTCTGGAAAGCTGATCCAGGAATTCTGGATATAAGTTCCACTTAACAATTAAAAAGCCAAAACAAACTCCTTTTCCATACTGTGCTAACCTAAATACTATTCAAAGAGCAAGCACCTGGATTTACAAATAGCAGATGATTTAAATGTATAATTGCACTTCTGTTTCATCAACAAGTTCCGAGTTTACAACAAATTATTCAATTCATAGATGGCTGTGAGAAATCACAGCCTCGAAAATCTGTTGCACTATATTACTTCTCACTGAATATGAAACACAATCATAAATTAACCAAAAAAATTGCATGTCTCAAAGGCATTTTTCAAATAACACATTGTGAGGTCACACAGAATTAACATTGATCAGATAAAAATAAAAGCAGAAATTAATAATTGTTTGTATCATATCATAATTATATGAGAAAACCACATTATTTATAAATGTGCAATTAGAACAATGTAAGAGCTTATAATTGGTTGAGATCAGAAGTCTTGATTAATGGTAATTATGCTTCTTATGGGTGGAGAGCATGCAGTTAAAAAGGAAAAAGCTGAACTGTTAATTACAATCTGCAAGCAAATACCAAACTGAGCAGGTATCTATCAATGAACTGTTTACAGAATTAGTTTTGATAGAATTGTTATTTGTAGTCTTGCAACTTGAAATCAAAGCATCTAAAGTAAGATCTACTGATCAAGTATCTACATAATCTAGAATAAGTACAGAATTTAAATAGGCTGCCCCATTTTCTATCGAGACAGAGGCAGAATTGCTTAATTTCCTACTTCTTAGGAAGCTTTGTGTACTATAAAGTTTCCTATTTGTAATCTTTCATCTACCTTTTGTTTTTTACTAATACAATGCATAGAGATATCATTTCATTGAGCTGGTAAAGAACAAATGTAAACAACTTAGCCATAATCTATTAGGTCAATTAATATTAACACTTCATTAATTTTCACAATATATTTACATAACATTTTCACACGGTAGAAGACAAATTACAATTGCTACTGTCATCTGAGCGTGTACACTAATTCCTCAATTTCACAACTGGGGAAAAAGACATTTTTTTAAATGAAAGTAAATTCCCAGAGGAGTTCTCCCCCATGTTGTCCCATGGGGGACATGTTAGATCCTGCACTTCCCACAGCTCCCTATTCTCCTGGACTAAAATAATAAATACACTGCTCCCCCTCCCTTCTCCATTCCACCAGTTTGTAATTTGCACCTCAGAAGCAAGGCAGTAGCAATGGCAAAGATCAAAGAAATGGCACACTACTATCAATTGAGCAAGTTTGAAAATCAATCCAACAGCAAAGAGCAAAGCAGAAAGCCTAAATAGGCCGTGAGGGACACGCGCATCAAGCTATGTGGCAGAACCACTTGACTTCTAGGATGAAAGATGAGAGACCACAGGCAAATTTTATTAAAGTCTTACTCAAATCCTACTGCAAATCTTCTCACTTTCATCATCACATTTGCTAAATTCACCCTGCTGACAACAAAATTGGGACACAGAAGGACTACACTGGGCTCCAGCTACAATGGAAATGTCTCCCCTACCAAAGGACAGGACACCAGTGAGGACATAGTTGACAAAGGCTAAACAACAGAGCATCAGACATATAATCTTTTTTCGTCTGCCTGTCACAAGAAAACCCAAGAACTGCAATGAAATGAAAGTCAGTGACATAAACAAGGGAACAGCTGCTCCAAGAAGCCACTTAAGCAACTACGAAAGACTAGAGTAGTAGAAACATCTGTGCACCTTAAAATAGGCTGTCTGCAGTGTGTAAGGGCAGAAAAGGAAGAGTTAAGAACAGCTATGGAATAAATACCAAAAACAGCTCCCACTGCTTCTCTCCTCACACCCCTTCCTAACTCTACAAAATAAAAGCATACTGCTACTGCAGTAGCACAGACATATAACCTCCTGTTATCAACTTGCAATTTTGCCAGTTTGAGGCTTAATATGGAAGAAGACAAGAAAGTGTTGGTAAACAACCAAACCCTCCAAGGATGCTGAACTCCCTTAGGATGCTTCCTTAGGAACCATCCCTTAGGATGCTTCAAAACTGAAGGGGTTTTATTTTGATTTGATCTGGTAGCACCCACGCAGCTGGTAGCAGCAATCACAGGTGTTTTGGCTCACAAGAATTTCACAAGGCCAGGCATCCTGCGCAGCACAACTCTCTAACAGGTTTTGCTTTTGCCTTCAGCATGTTTGGGCTGAGATAAACAGCATGGGAAAACACACAGACCAAAACTGATCAGAGGTGATCAGAGCCAAAGTGAATAGAAGCCAGTAAAACAAACTTCAGCATCAGCCCTGCAAGAAAGCTCTCCAACTCAAACAGCTCTCTCTAAACTGAAGGGCCAACACCACTCAGCTCTCTATGAAAGGCTGTACCTTGGATCCAAGAGCCTGCTTATGAAAAGAGAGGATGAAGGGCACCCTGCCAGTTCATACAAAGGAAGAGGTGTAGCTATTACCTCCAGGGCCAAGGCTCCTGCCTCTGCACAGCAGCACCTGACTAAATTAACAAAATCCCACTAATTAACACTGTAAAATCTGGATTTTGACAAATTAAGAAGTGTCTAAACAAGTAAAATGGTAGAGAATTCTGATTCACAAATCTCATAATTCATTTGTTTTGACAGCTACAGTTTAGTTTATTTACACTGAAAGGTGCTAACAGTCATCCAGAGGGGGATTTAACGGCAGCCATAGACTCCACTGCAGCTGCAAAAACTATCTTTGTTCCAAACATACCAGTCCAGACTCACCAATTGAATACTTTTATCAACACGGGATGATTTCAGCTCAATATATTCACTAACAGGTTTTACCATGATGAGAATTAATAAAACGCCAAATCTGATTAAATCCTCCGCAGTTTGTGGGAAAGGACACTCTTTTACTGTTTTGTAGAATTTTATGGACAATAAAATTTAAATTGTCTAGAAAATTGAAATAGATTTCCATTTCATTTCCCAGCACTAATGAACAGATCACCATTTAAATGACGACTGAGCCATTTAAGGGCATCATTTTTCTTCTACAGTTTATACAGAGTAATGCATGGCCATTTTCAATTACTTGGTTAAAATTAAATCTCCAGATACTGCTTCTAGATTTTTACTCATTTGCACCAATGTGAAGGCTTTTGCTTTGAAGTTCTTTTTAATCTACCCTCAATTTATCTGAAATGGTTTGCCCCAATTAGAAGCCAACTCTCCTCTTTTTAAAATCTATTACTGAAGTAGAGCTACGCATACCGAAAAAAGACCAAACCTAACAAACCACAACTAGGAAAAGTTCTCTTTTTGTGTGAAACTGCTTACTTACACAGTTTTATGGTTCCTCTGTTCACTACATTTCCTCTGTGATTGATATGATCCTGTCTACAAGGCCTTGCAGGAGGGAAAGCTAGGGAGACTCAAGGAGATCATCTGTTATCCAAACTTTCTAATCCTTTTCCTACAATGCTGACACATGTTCTGCTGGGCTTTGTACTGCTCTCTCAGGCCTGTTCTGTTGGCGATTACTGAGCCTTATTTTGCAGTAACCAACCTGTGGCCTTTGAGATTCCAGAACTGGATCTGAATTTTGCACACCAAAGCCATGATCCAGCACTAGTGCATGTGGAATTCTGAACCAAACTTGCCCCCATGACTGTTGCAACACAAGAGTTTGATGGCTAAAGTCATTTGCAATGTCCAAGCAACGTTATCCAGTCTGGTTCCTTTGGTCATTGCTCCAACCTCATTTAATTAAGGTATCTTACATTTGAGTGCAGTCTTTGGAGTAATTCTTTGTTACAAATGATAATTGGATTCAGATAGCTTCCCTCTGCTCCCACCAGAGCACCTATGTGGGAAGTTGATAGCTAGATGCATTTCTTACTGAGTACATTCAGATCTGAATCCATCAGTGAGACCACAAGGAGGAAGGACCCAGTGCCTCCCCTGAGCCTGCAGTGTTCTCACTTCTCATTAGGTTTAAAAACTCTACTCAGCTATGCACATAAACATGGGCTTTAAACACTACTCCACAGGTGTGAGCACGTACGCCTATGATGGACACAGTTAGGAGAAATACCAAGAAAATGCATTTCTCTTTGACCACTAACTTTCATCCAATTACTTAGAAAAGCTTTTGCTGCCTATGTAGCAAGTACAGCACAGTCTTTTTTTAGGTTTTGTCTTCCCTGAGAACAAAAGAAAAGGTAAAATTTTAATGCCTATAAATTACCCCAATATAAAAGCAGAGTGGGATGGAGGTACTATGGTTTCATTGTGAAGTGAACCAGAGGTGGGTTGGTAGAGTGCTGGCCTCATCCAGCCAGCTGATGTAAAAATTGCATAACCCTCGTCTCACAGATTCCAGACAGAAGTAACTTCTCTGGATTAACTGTATTGTCTCCAGACCAAAAATTAGTTAAACAGAATCCTGCAACCAACAGAAGTGCTTAACTGAAAGCCTGAGTCTCCAGTAGCTCACCTGGCTTACACTTACCAGCACCCTTCAAGCTGACTTTGCCCCAAGCGGTCACACTGCGAAACCACCCGTGACTTAAGTGCCTGTGGTAATCACTGAGGAGCCGTCAAGTCTGTTCAGTTGACAGACCAGCCAGCAAGCGTTAAGAGAATGGCTGCATCTGACAGGATGAATGGATACTGGACATAAGGACAACAATTAATTCTCAGTTCAGATCAACTTTACTGTGAAATTAAGCCCCTAAAGCTATTGCACTTAACTGGATTGTGCTGTACCTGTCTGCTTTGCTTCACCGCAGCTCAGTCTGAAGCTTCTGGTGCAATAACCTTGGTAAGCCAGACTCCTGGGGTGTTGCTACTTCAATAACCACATCAACACTGCAAGATGCTCTTCAGCTCACAGTGAGTAACCTGACAATCCCATCTTGCACGTGAACAACTTTTACTTCTGGGTGCAATGAGTACAAACAAGTTATGTGATCATATTCCATGCAGAGTTTTCAAACACTTCCCAAACAAACCTAAAGACAAACTGTTCCCTAACCTTCCCTTTTCTGGTATCATTAAACAGTTACAAATATTTAATGGTGCTCAAAATAAAAAAATAATGAAGTTTTGAATTATGTTGAGTAAACCAACAAGGTCAGAGATAAAGATGACATTTACAGATGAAGACTAATTTGAAGTGGTTAAAGAATAATTGTCACTGGAATGACTAGGTCTGAGTCATGCTCCTCCCACACACTAATCACAGGTGTGCTTGCAGACCAAAATCAATTGGTGCACACAGTATGTACAGGAACATGAAATAGGAATAGCTCATAGCCAGTGGACTCTCTAGGGGAGGCTGCTTTACTGACAAGTGAAATGACAGGCTAGTGAAGACACATATGGCTTATCAAAAAATAACTGGAACAACTGTTTGCATTTCTAATGAGAAACCATGTATGGAGGCATGGGAGAGGAATACTTTCCCCTTGAGTGGTGAAAAGGCTTACAGCCTAACTTTCTGAAATAAGTATTCATTACTGTTCCTGTGGCTCCAGTTAAAGATGCTTCTCTTCCAGGCTGAGTCTGTTGTTTTATTAAAACTCAGCAGGACTAAAAGCAGCAGTAAACATGCATACAGCTGGGAGTTCCACACCTCACTTCTAAAGAGGATTATATTTATCATTATATTCAGGGGTAGATGCTGTTTTGTAAGAGATACTGCTAAATTCTTTTTAAAGTAAACATTACATGGAAATCATCGGACATCTAAAAAATGTCAGGTAGCTGCATTTTGTGGTTTGCTGAGTTTGTTAACAAGTCATTACAAAATGCAAATATATTTGCACATATACAAACATATACAGTCAAAAATAATGATGTAGTAATATCCCACTGGGACCTTTTTAGAGAACTATTCTGCTTGTGCAGTGCCTACACCAGTGAGGCACACAAGAATGGCATTTGCAGATGCTAAAAAGCTGAAGCTGGCCAACAGAAAGTAGAGAGGACTCTCAAAGGTAATGAAATACCTCTGACAGTAATTTGCAGCTACAAACCTCATCCAATACTTAGGCACACAAAGCTTTTACTTGCTTAGGGAAGAATGATTTAGGGAAGACTTCAACTACACTCCCCTGCAATCAGTGTACATCTGGGATACAACAGGCCTATGTTTCAAACATTAGCACAGGAGAAGAGACCTGAACTCATGTCTTCCATTTTCCTGTAGAGTTCCTTCACCTAAAGGTGACTGGGCAGTTTGAGAGAAAGTAGAGGAAAAGGGCTTTTACTGTTAGACCTGTTCCAGTCTTCACAAAGACAGCAGGGGTATGATCCCAACTTTTCCACATCCTTAGAGTCTTTTAACCATGAAATAATTGATTAGAATTGAAGAGGCAGATATCTCTGGCCATAAACACAGACTTCTTTGCTCTCACCTCCCCACAAAGTAATGCATTTTCTGGCAGGCTTGCTCAGGGATTCTTGGCCAGCCACAGTAGGTTGAGAACACTTACTATCCTAGCATTCCCAAAGATCCTAGGAAAAAGGTAATTTCTGAGATTGGCTTAGGTGATTTTACATGTGTACATCAACAAAGTCTTTGGAATCACAGGGACATAAGGTGGTTGTGGCAACTGGTAAAAGTAGCCAAAATCTCAGTTTAAGTAAGCCCTAACACATCATCAGGAGTCAAATCTGAGAGTAAACTGTTCATCAATGTGACCTGGGGCACATAGCATGAAAATAATGGCTCCCCTGAACTTAAATCCTGATCTTTGAATTCTAAAACGAAAAGTCTTCCCAGATCCACACTCTCTCCTGACACAACACTGATCCAGATAATCCTGCAGCAGTCCCAAGGTAGTCCAAGGAACCATTCCCCGGTAATTCTTGTAGATCATGGATAACTTTCACAACATCAGAGGACTTCCAGAAGAGTTTTTGCGGTTATCTTTCCCTTGTTAAAGTGCTGAAGAACTTGCCTTCTGTAATTCTCTGCCATATACAGAATCACCTAAGAAGCATCTTAAATCTTCCAGAGCTTCTTAAATTCTTCCCTACCCCTGATGGAGGCAAAAAGGTCTTACAACTCATTGGAGATAAGCAGTAAGATATGGGCAAACAATTGCGGTAAATATATTTTGATATAATTTACAAGCATTGAAGTTGTTGAAGGATAAAGAAGTAAAAATGCAGGAACTTATTTTAGCACTTAAATTGTGGTAATAACCTGCATGCTTACCTTTTGAAAGCTATGTGAGGTGAAGAACCATTTATTAGCTGTGTGTGCTACCATGAATATTCATTTACGGGTCTTAGGTACAAGGCAAGGCTAGAATGCTTTTAAATAGCTTGAATTTTTGATATTGTATAGCTACTACTGGCTGACAGATATTAATGATTCTTGACAGAATACTTATCTTTGATCTGTTGCTGTAATCAATCAGCACAAGAGCAGCAGGCTATTAAAATATTTTTCTGTCAGGCTCACTTGACATGCTTTGAATGGTACACAGCATCAATATTGGGTTTGGATGTTTTTAAGTTTTTAGTTTGTTGTGGGGTTGGTTTTTGTTTGTGGGTTTCAGGTTTTTGGTTTCTCTTGTTGATTTGGTTTGGTGTTTTAATAAGAGAATCTACCTGCAAACCACACAGCTGGATTCTTTGGATCAGTGTCTCTTGAAGTTGTCCTTAAATATCACTCCTGATATGGAGCACTCAGGATCCAGTCACCATGGTTTCAGCTCCCTCTGAAAAATGTCCCTCCATCTTCCTTCTATCCTGCCTTTCTCCATCTACACATGCACATGCACACTGTTCTTTAAAACCATTTCTCCCAAATTCTTGTCATCTACCTGGCCAAAAATTACTCTTCATACTTCCTTCCAGAAGTTCTGCCTTCCTGTTTTCTTTCACTTCTTCCAGTTTTCTATTCAATACTCCATCTTCCTCTAGCCTTTCAGAAACCTGTCATGGGAGCAGTGATTTAGCAATTTCTCTGCAAAATTTAAATCAACAACTTGGCAAACCCATCAAAGAGGCTGCCAGACCTTCTTGGCCTCAATAGAGAAGCCTAATGACTAGGAGGGAATAAAAGTTAAATTAGACAGCCAAGAGAATAGGGAGTCTTCAAAGATTGGAGGAGGGAAAGAAGGGGAGGGACAGGGATAAAAGCCTAAATATGTAAGAGCAAGGTGGAAGAGCAGAAAAGGAATGCAGGTGAGGTTAGAAACACAGAACACAAACCATCAGCCCATAACTGAACTGGTGAAAAGAAACACAGAGGGGGCTTAAACATCCAGTTTTCTGTCCCGGTTTGCCTTCCTGATATCAATACCCTCAAAGTTAAAAAGACACACCTCAGTAGCACTGCAGAGTGAGGGAACAGCTACACAGTGGTATGGTATGTACAGAGCACAGTAAAAGACATTCTGTACTAGTCAGATGTGAAGAATTAGAGTGGCAAGACAGGCAAAGTAGAGACCGGGAGCAGTTTGCATAAGGCCGCATGGGAGAGTGTGTGATAGAGCTGGGAACTGAGCCCAAACCTGCCGGCTCAGGTCCTCTCTCCTATGCACTCACCCCCGCTGGCTTCCGCACTCTACTTGCAGTATTTTTTAGCACTGATGAGATAAGCAGCAGGGTTTTTTCACATTCTGCTTTGCCCTTTGCCTATCAGCTTATTTCTTTTGCAGGCCATAACATCTGTGTGCTGTGTTCAGAACCTTCTGCAGATTCTAGAGGCCAACAAGCACCGATTCTTTCTGAACATTTGGTAATCAGATCCCGGGAGAAAAGAGTAACACTGCCTCTGGGTGCATCTACACTACGCCAGTAAAATGATATTGTACCAAACGTCTGCTTACTGAAGAAATGGTTTAAGACCATGTTCACTAAGATCAAAAAGTGAAATGCAGCAGCTGAACGCTGAGCAGTGGCTTACATGCATCCCTGAAAGCTTTGTTTGAAGAGTGTATCAGCACTGTGACTGTGATGCAAGACACTTCAGACTGAGCAAGTCAGACCAGAAGAACACAGTACCAGTAATAACAAATACCATGGTGAGAATCTTGTCTTTGCTAGAGGCTAACAAAAATAAATTGATCAATTTTTATATCTTAAAGCAAATACTCTATGATCTTTATTTGCTTTTCTCCATTATTTCAACACTGAAAGCTTAGTCGATAAACCAGAAAGATGAAAGAATAAACATTTTAGAACAAGCCAAGGGGACTAGACAACAAATCCAGAGAGATTATTGCAGAGGGCACTAAAGATAACAAAACCATTGGGTCCAAACAGTATCCTTCATACAAAGCCTAAGTAAACAGGTTGTCACAAGCAAGGTGTGAAAGAGAAGGATAAAGTCCTTTGTGCTAATCTGCAGACTGACAGGAAAGAGCTTCAAGAGCTGCTGCACAGCCACAAATCTCTCCACAGCATTTTCATTTGCCCAAGTTCTCCTCATCACTGTGCCATCAGAGACAGCATCCATACATCCAGAGACCAGTGCTCTGCAGTTGGGAGGAGAGAGATAGTGGGATTGTGGTTCTTCTGAGCATGTTGCCAACATTTTGAACCCTAAACTTCTTTTCCTCCTCACCTGTGTGGATCTACCCTATTTAACATTATTTTTCTATCCCTAACATGGTAGAGATGTTAAATTGTGAACAATTCCAAAGGCTACAGCATTCCATACTTCATATTAGTGTGGTCTGAAAAGGGTAGAGAAAGGAGGGAAATTGCTTAGGAAACCATATTTGACTGGAATCACTATGAGGACACCCAAAACTGAATACTCAGGACTGTGTTTTCATATTCCTAATCCAAATGCAGGAGGGAGAAAACACATATGTGTATCACACAAAAAGCAGAAAATTCTTAAGGGAAACCTTTTTATACTTCACCCTACACATTAAGAACGTGTTTCCCCTTCCAGACGACGACCACTGTGATCTGAAAATTTCCAGCGTCTAATGGCCAGTCGTGACTCCCTCTACTGGCACTTGCGCACAGTCTCCTCTTCCTCAGCCGTAGAAAAGAAGCAATGGTCCTTTAGCATTTCCAAGAGCAGTGTGATAGCAGGAAAGTGTTGTCACAGCATTTTAATTAAAATGTATAAATATTTTGTTAAGTGTTAAAAAAATACTTTGGTATCTTTGAGTGTTCAGTATCACATTTTTTTTTCCTTTCTGTATTATACTGCCCTTGTACTTACTGTCTGGTACACTTAGACTTCCAGCAAGACTGAAGTTAGAACAGAATTAAGTTGTAAGGAATACAAAACCTTTACTTGTCTTAATCCATGGTTTTATACTTCATGCAAAAAGGACAACTGCTAATAAAAGTTTTTTTAAAAAAACCACTTTATCAACATTACAGTAAAAGTGAAAGCATGAAGAAAGCTCTAAATACTAAAAGTTGCAAGATGGAAGTGTGGGAGCTCATTAAAAAAGCACTGCACAAGAATGCTCAAGGCAAATGGCATTCAAACTTTTTCTACTCTGAAGTTACTTAATCATCACAGCAATCACAAGGGATAAAGCAAAGCATAAAGAACTGGCTTCTGAAGGCTTGCTGCTGTTCAGTCTTCTGGAAAGGTATTCACTGTAAAAGTGCCATCAATTTAAAATTCTTCTTGGTTCTGAAAAGCCATCTTTCTAATCTGAGGCTCGATACTTCAAGCTGCAGGGCATCCTCAGCTGAAACAAACCCAATGACATGGGGCTTCTGATTGTCCCAAAAGACCAGAACCACAAAACAGGGGCAAACTGAAGTATTATGCAAGTAGAAATACTTATTTTACACACACACAAAGCCAAATTTATCCTTTTGTGTGTGTCACCAATTCCAATAATCCAGCATGAAGACAATGCAGTTTCTGCATTAGTACTTTGTGCTCATTCCCTGAGCATTAAAAGCTACGGTAGCGATGCAGTGTCAGGAAAGTCCATGTTTCCACATAATAAACATTTACATGGAACTGCCCAGTTTCCCTTTTCACTGCATTTACAGTCAGACTGTTCTGCACAGACTGGACGAAAACATGCTACAAAATCAGCATGGAAATTTTTATAGGCATATAAATTATTACAATTGCTACAAGGTTGTGGCACGTGCGTAAGTACGCAAATTTAAAAGATCTGAGTCATTCTGTAAAAGGTATAGCAGCCTCAATGTTGCCACAGAAGTCAATACACCAGTTAGTCTTTTCTTGCTAAAGTAAGTGTTCATTCTTCACTGTTCTTTGTCAGCTGACAATCCTTTCACACAGAGAAACAACCAGACAACACAATGAGTGGGGAAGAACAGGTGTTTCTTCACTGACCAAGTCCTTCTCTCTGTCATATATTCTTCGAGAAGCATCAGCCAGGCACCCCTCAACTGACAACCACTGAACCACTCCATTGACTCTTCTGCAATGAGAGTTAGTAGCCACTGCAATATCTCTGTGTAGAAGATAAAGGATAAGCGACCAGAATTAAGAGTGCAAGATTTAATCAGTGAGCCTGTGCCATTATCTACTTCCAAGAATTTAAAGATGTTACATTTCTTTCTACCTTGAAGTAAATTTGAAAACTGCTTTCCACTGAAGCTCTACATCCTTACTGATTTGCACCAGACCTCTGCAGACTTTCTAAACGGCATAAATACCAAAATTCACTGCTCATTTCAATACAGCTACTAAAGCTGGGAATATCTCATACAGGTCAGAAAAAGTACCTTCACTTTGCTATCATGCTATGCCACTGCTGGTCTTGTCAAAGCTGATTCTGGAGTCCATTATAGCCCAGCTCCCAAATCCTGCTGCTTTAGAAGTCAAGAGCTCTCCAGACCAAGCTGTGATGCAAGACAGCTAACTGTAGTGGGGAAAAAACCCCAACATATTAATGTTACAGCAGCAAAGCAAGACTTAGTTTTTCTTTCATGGTCTGTGCATCCAGCACAGCATCCATAAGCATACCAAAAAGTGCACACATGCACTAAAAGACAAATTAACATAAACTGGTGCGCCAGGCTCTCTCCCATCACCTTGGAGAAGAGTTACAGTGGGAAGAATTTCCAAAGAACATCTGTATAGAAAGCAATCACTTACATTTAAATTTTTACAATAGGGTTGAATCACGAGAAAGTTTAAGATTAAGGGGAAGAAACTTAGTTCAGTGTTGGTGTCAAGACTTGTGTTGGTTTCACACACTCAGTACTCAACTCTGCTAACCCAAACTAGCAGGTTTCAGAATGACCCCAGCTGAGGGAAAGCCTGAAAGCAAATGATTAATCAGTTGTTGTCCAGGACAAGACTTTCATTAATGTAATTAAACCCACTACTAGGTTAATTGTGGCACACAGGCAATCACCAGTTTACTCACTAATGGCCAGTCCCACATATCTAAAAATCAGTGCCTGAAACAAAGCACACACAGCACTCTCTGGCATCACACTGAACTAGAGAGGAACACAGAAGGGAATTTACTCCCCAAAAGAAGACACAAAGGAGGATGCTTTTAAGGATCTCAGTAAACAAAATGATACGAAAAGCTCCAACTTGTATAATAAAAAGCAAAACCTCACACTTGGCTGAAAAACAGACACGCTAACAAGCACTTCTGCATAGTAACATAGCTTCGGCGAGGTCTAGCACAGAACCCACTGTGCAGAAAACCATGGCTGTGCTGTTTGAGGCAAGCTTACAAAGGCACAGTTACCGAAGACCAGTTTAGTCACCTCAATAGGTACATCCTATCCACTATTTAAGAGTTCAGTCTGTCCATCAGGTATCACTTTTATCCAGATGCTCCTAAGTTTCACACGTGCCCTGGGCTCCAACAGCACCATTTGTCCACCAGATCCTACTGCTGCCACAGCTGGGAGCCAGCCCATGTTGCTTCTTCCAGTGGGTACTTCCCCACAGCATATGGCTGTGGTCAGCCTGCCAGGCTGGGCTGCAGGCACTGGCAGCTAAAGGGTGCCAACATGCCTTAGCTTGTCCTCAGAGCAATGACTTTCAGGAGCTAAACATGCCCATCTTTTCCTCAGTCACACTGAAGTCAGACATCTCCCTGTCGTTTCCATGACTCATTCTCTTGTGTTTCATCCAGAGAAGGCAATACATGTAATTTTCATTTCTATTCAGCACTTCCACTGACATTAAACTACATATATGGCTATCTCAGTAACTGCATAATCTTGCATATCTTTTAAGTTCAGCATTTTCCAATAGGCCACTATTAAGGGTCCTTACATTGTCGGTACCTTTCTTGAAAGGAGGCTTGGGTTTTTTTTAAGAATTCTCTTCTACGAATATTCTCTCTCAGTTTCCAGCCCTGCTATTCTTGTATACCTGCTCTGAAATCATGTTTTTTAAATGGACAAACACCACCCTTGCTCTCAGAAATGGCTGACCTTGATTATCTCAACTTGAAGATTAGAAGATTTAGAAAGTTACAAACATGAGTCAAATGGAAAATAGAGACAACCCTAATTACAGATCTTGCTACATTTTGTTTCTAATGCTATCATGATGGCAGCAGACAGATAATAGCAGTAAAATCATAAATGGTAGGAAGGACTCAGAACACAAGCAATAACACAAAGCACATCATCAGCCTGTGGAATGAACAAAGCCATCAGTAAAAAAAGCTCTTTGTTTTTGGGTTGTGTTTGTTTTCCCATTCTAATGAGAAGACAGTGGTTCAATCAAGCTGTTTTGAACTGATGATCACAGAATCATTTAGGCTGGAAAAAACCTCTAAGATCATTGAGTCCAACTGCCATCCCTGCACTGCCAGGTTCACCACAAAACCATCCCTCTAAGTGCCTCATCTTTTAAATTCTTCCAGGATAGTGACTCTACCACTTCCTGGGCCACCTGTTCCAAAGCCTGGCCACTCTTTCCAGAAATCTTTCCTAATATTCAATCTAAACTTCCCCTGGTGCAACTTGAGGCTGTTTCCTCTCGTCCTGAGGCACTTGTCACTTCTCCCTAGTGACATCCCTAGACTGACCCTCACCTGGTTACAACCTCCTTTCAGGCAGCTGTAGAGAGCTATAAGGTCTCCCCTGAGCCTCCCTTTCTCCAGGTTAAACAACCCCAGCTGCCTCAAGACTTGTGGTCCAGACTCTTCACCAGCTTTGTTGCCGTTCCCTGGACATGCTCCAACACCTTGATGTCTTTCTTGTAGTGAAGGGCCCAGAACTGAACACAGGATTTGAAGTGCAGCCTCACCAGTGCCAAGAAGAGGGAGATTATGATTGCCCTGGTCCTGCTGGCCACACTATTGCTGATTAATAGTTATCATAGCTGTTATGCTCTGTTTGCTTGTCTGGTTGCAATTTTTAAGTCCACAGTCTGAATGAGAGCATACCCAGTGTATTCACCACAAAATGATACAACACAGAAAGAGCACAGAGATCACTCAAGGCATACAGAAACACAGTATGGCTTTGTTGCTGCACAGATATCAGTGCCAACCTTATCAGCTGACACTGGGAACGTGCAGTCATCTCTCTTGCTAGAGAGACTGCGTATCTGCAAGTTGCAGCTCCTTCCTGACAGGACCAGAAATATTAACGCCGGCATTGAAAGTGCAGTTGTTTTCACAAATAACCATAGGATTTAAGCTGGTACAATTAGCCCATGCTATTAGGTTTCACTATTTTAGTTTTTCATTTAGATTTTGACTTTTACAGTTCCATCTATATTTCCTCTATTAAAAATTCTGCTTCGGTGCCATTGACATACAGTTATGTACATCCTTAACTTGAAAAATCATATACTATTACATCTGTATTCTCTCCTGTTGTCAAAGGTCAGAGTTTTCCAGTGGGTCACCACTACAGACAGTTATAATTCTTAATGGCAGGTTCATTGTTTTTTATAGGTGTGATGATAATAAAGGTAACAAATTATAAATCTATTCTGACTCAGAGACTTAGCAACAAAGTCAGGTTTGCAGTGTACCGAGTGTGGGAAACCTGAAGCTAGAATGCAAATTATCAAGCACCCATGAAAATATTGGTCACAATAATTTGCCAACAGTTAATATAAAAATGATGTGGCACCACACAAAATAGTCTCCAATTCTGCTAACATGCAATTTTTTGTTTGAACATTCAAAATTGACATGATTTAAAAATCTGCCCCAATGGGGTGATATGATGAAGAGTAAGTGCAAGCAGAGATTCTGAGTCAACCTCAGAAGAAAGCCAAGCCTTCAATGAAAGGTATTTTGCCTTCCTTTACTTCAAAAGTTCTCGAAACACTGGCAGCTCTTAAGGGGTCAAAGTCTTTGCAACTCCTCCCAGAACACTTCAGGAACAGCACAGCTGGAGTCCGCAAAGGAGAAACTGATGCAAAAGTAAAATCTGATCCTTAGGGTAAACAGGTTTTGTGGATTGTGTTTTCTTTTCTTCAGTTGGAACATTTCTGCCTTACCTCTCCTAGTGGACCTGACCATTCAGAACTGGGGTATTAAAGAACCTCTTGCCTTCCCTAGCCTCCCTGGACACGGGCTCAGCAGAGACCAGGGAGGAAACTTGCTGTTTCCCACCTATAATTACAGTAAGTGCCCTTTTTTCACTTTAGATGAATCTACAGCCTGTTGAGATGGGAGAAGCAAGAAATCCTGCAGCATTTTAAATGGCCTACAACTAATGGGCATGTCAATCAGCAAGTTGTTTGGGAAAGCAGCCCTGCCTTACAGGAAGAATGCACTTGGTCCACCAGGCAGCCGGCAACTGACAGCAAAGTCCCACAAAACCATTAAAACAGAAGTACTGCTGTGTAGCTACTGAAGGACAAAACTTTCCTGTTAGCAACCAGTGGGAAATTTGGCTGTGTGGCCTCAGGCAAACATTACTGCCTATCGACCATTTTGTGCGTCGCTGCATAGAAAATGGTACAAAACCAGATACTTTCCTCTAAAAAGTATAAAGCAGTACTCTCTGGCAGCATAAGGGTAGAGACAGCAACTAAAGGATGATAAAGCAACTCTAGCAGCACACACACATGCACAAACATAGCAGTCTCAGATTTAAGTTCTTTCGTTTCCTCCACCTCTATTGCCGCCTTCTGGGAAGCAGCTTCTTTCACTGCCCATTTACCCAAAATTAATCAAGCTCTTCAGCCATCTCCAATGTTACCTTAAAGCCTGGGCCTACAGATCCTGCTCCTAATGCCTGGCAATACCCAACATCAAAAGCTTACAGGAAACACTTCTCATTCATGTGCAACCACCAAATGCTTTCACAGAATTCTTCACCACTGCTCTCCCCTTCTGACACTGTCTCATACTAAATCTCTGCTAGAGAGTACAGCCATGATGTGGCTTATAGAACAGCTGTAGGAAGGAAAACATGTAACACCTACTACAAGGACAATATTTGTGTCATCAACACTGATTCACAAATGTTTGTGCAGTGTGCGCAAGGCTAGAAAGTTAGTTCTGTTCTGACCAGTTCTACCACAACTACTCCCCCAATGCATGAGGAGAAGACAAGCTTCACAGCAGACTGTTGTCCTTCCCAACAGTTTGAGAAGCATGGTTGCCCTCAGGCTCTTATCTTCCTTGCTTTTCTGAATGTCTCCTCTGGCCCAGTATTTCACTGCTGAACTGCCCATTTCACTGTGCTTTGGGCCCTTGCAGTTGTACCAGCACTCTGTGTACTGAATCATTCATACATTTCAGCTATAGTTGCCTGCAGTATCATATTTTCCATTTCAAACCAAACTGGTAATGACTCAGAGCATTTTCTTCTGTCTGGCTGCCCAACAATGCAACACAATGGTCCCATAAAACAGTAGTCTTCCCTCCAGTTGTCTGTATTATTGGAGGCTGCATATGAATAAAAGATAACTCCCTTCTGGATCTGAACTTTGCTCCCATGAAGGGAGATATCTTTTGTGTTGGCATAATCACAATCTAAATCTCATACACTTTGTACAGTACAATAATCAAGCCTGATAAAATCAGCACAGTCAACTGGCCATACTTACCTTATGCCTCAGCATGCACACTTTTCCTCACATAAATATCTCAAACTCCATTTTCAAGTCTTTGTCTGCTTTAAAGCATCATGCTTCAAACCAAGCTCTTTCAGCCACAAGGGTTGAAGAAGAGAAATACTGCTCATCTGTTGGACTACAGGTCTGTAACTAGTATGAGGAAACAACCATGTTAAAAATACACCATGTACATTTCTGTTTATTTTGGGAAGCAGTCAAAAAAGAAGTTGAAGAGTTTGTAAAGAAAAAAGGAGAAACCTTAGTTTCAACTTCTGGTTCTATTTCTCTCTCTCAGCACCTGTTCTCTCTTTTGTCCACCTACACACACCTCAGCATAAAAGAAAAAAAAGCAAGGGAATCACACTAGCTACATGCTTCCAACTTACACCTGTCAGTGCACTTACTAACAGACCAGAAGCAGCCCAAAAATATAGGGATGCTATCACTGGAAAACAGGATCATCCATCCACTTGGCAGCTTCAAGTCATACCCCAGAAGGTGCTTGGCAGTGTCATATAGATCTCTGCCTCACAGGTACTGCTGTTCTCATACTTTAAAACACAAGTGGAGAGGCTTTGATTGATTTGTCTGTTGTCACAAGGAGTGTGCTGTCTCATATCACTGAGAAAAAAAAAAAATTCTGACTCACCTGCCTCTCTCTTTTTTTCCAGAAAGCTCCCCTCATGGTCAGACAGTATATTTCAGTGCCATTCCCAGCATGTACTGGTGACTCAGTATGCTCAGGTGCACCTTGGAAACACCTACACCAATGCAGGCAGCATGGGGAACAAACAGGAGGATCTAGAATGACTAAGAACATTACAGGGAGATGACCTCATTGGGATCATGAAGAAATAGTGAAATGGTTCACACGGCCAAAGCCCTGCAGCGGATGAACGCAGGCTCTTCAGGAAGGGTAGGCTGGAGAGTGAGGAAGGAGACTGGCTCTTTACTTAAGAGAGCTGCTGGATGCATCCCTGTGCACAGGGACGGTTCAGAAGCCAGTAGAGAATTTATAGGTCATGACTAGTGGATAGACCAACACAGGTGCCATTGTAGTGGCTATCCACAATAACACCTATATGCATTTTAGCACAACTTCAAGCTCCAGTCAAAACTGATGCTCTTTTGAGAGGCAGATCCTTCCCCACCTCCCTGCACAAAGCCTAAATACATAAGAAGGGCAAAGAAGGGAAAATAGGTCATGGAAGGTAACACCTCAGGTTAACACCTCATCTGGGCATGGACTCAGCTCCCCTGTGTCACACCACAGGGCACTAGCACTGCAACACCTCTTCCAGACAGCTTCGGGCACAGCCTTCTGTCACTTAAGTTTACTATATACACGAAGGTCCAAAGCACTACTAGACATTTTTTCTCATCGTGAGCAGATCAGAACAGCATTATAGGCCAAAGGTGGCACATAGCTGGGTCATCTTCTCCTTTTAGCTGCCCACAGTCAGTGTGGCACCTACTTGACACAGTGATTTGCTCAAAGTAATTTGTCTATTTGGTAATTCCTCTATGATTATCAAAACAGGTTGCTAAGTTTATGTGGAACAAACCTTCCAGAAAAGTATTGATTTTCCCCTCATGCATTCTGTAGCTGCTATCTCATTATTAATCTGCAGTCAACTTATTTGCAAGGAGTGTGAGAAAGACAGTTCCTGGAAATTTTAGTTTTGGCATACTTACTTCCTGATAAAATTGATTTTATAATTTTCTCAGTCATTTGAAGAAAGGTTTTTATGAAGAAAGAATAAGTAGAATCAAAAATATTCAAAACAGAAGTAAATCAAGAAATCAAAGCCCATTTGCACTGTTGCAATACAGGAAATAACCTATCTTTCCCCTCCCTCTGCATTTAAATGCACCAAACTGAACAAGAAGCTTAAAGTCCAGCAAATGTTTAAGGAATAAGAAGCTTAAAAAATTACATTTTATAACAACTTCCCTCTCAAAAAGCAAAGGGGTAGAACAAGCCAAACTCAGTATCTTTTCCATTTCCTTGTTCCTTACAATTTTCTTATGACATTCTCCCTGTGAAGAAAAAAAATAAAAAAGAGGATAAACCTGCTAATGTGAGATGGCAAAGCTCAGAGTGGTGACAGGCCCAGAAATGAAGGTTTATGGAGGGAAGTGAGAGAAAAGTAGGAGGAAGGAACTGGTGGTCCACTATAGGAAAGAGAACTGGAAATAGGAGAACAGCCACATGAGATTTAGGGTGCGCTTCTGTGAACTATTCTCAGTGGATACTGGGTAATTTCCAACACCAAATCATTGCCAACTCTGTGTGTTTGATGCAAAAGGATGCACAATGACCACACACACAAAGTGCTACAGTAGGCTCGACCACTGGGAGGTAGAATTCTTCTCATTTGCCCTCTGAGTATGAAAGGGATGAAAGATTTTAGAAAAGGAACGTTAAGATTAGGTTAGTTCAAAACTGGAGCAAGTGTGCTACTTCATATTTTACAAAAGTTGTACTAAAAGTACAAACTGTCAGTAAGTGATACGACTGTAATAAATAACCTTACGGTTTTCAGAATTCACCTAATGAACTGACTAGAAGTTCTGAGACTGTTTAAGATCTTCGTGGACCAGGATGACTGAAAAACCCTAACACTATTTTCCATGCTTTTCCAGTAAACCTTAATTTTACCAGAAATAACTTGAACACTCCCCCCAAAAAAACCCAAAAAAACAAACAACAAAACAAAACAAACCCAAGAAAACCCCCATCTTATTAAAGTTCAAATACAGATATTAACTCCTTATCTTAAGTCCAATTTTTTCCCCTTCAATTTGGCCTCAGAACATTTAGAAGATATTACAAATCTCCAGTTCCCTCTTATTTTGTAGTGCAGATCCTCCAGGAACCTTTCATTAACAATGAAGAAGTACCGAACCACAACCTGAATCATCCCTCTCACCTGCACTTATAGAGCCATCCATTTTTGCTTTTGAGATGGTGAGAGGGGAAGGCAAGGTTTGCCCATTATCTCACCAGAGGAATTTACTTCCATACCACCTGGTACAGTTACTGGTTTCATTTCAAAGAAGAAGGAAAAAAGCATTCCTAATTCATGTTGAGGTAAGAACAGTCAGGCCTTAATACTTCAACTATTTCAGCCTTTACAGTAAGACACTTAGGACCCTACTGGCTGCTGAAACCCCTGGATTAGAAGAATAAATTTTCTACTTTTCTTCCAGGCAATAGGACCTATTAGTATATTATTTGTCTCCTTCCACATTTTTCATACCAGTTCCATCAAGAGTTGCTGTACTGTGGATAAAAGATACTGATATTTTCACTTATAGTCCACATTTTCTCAGTAGATCAGAATTTCTTCCATCAGCCTGCTGCTTTTGACAGGATATGTCTTCAGATAATAACTCAAGTTCAGATCTAGTTTATTTCAGAACTATCAACTTCAAGAAATAAACTGCGTATGACCCACAGCAGTATTTGCTTCCTCTAAAACATTGCCTATCATTTTTATAAACAGCCAAATCTTTCTTTAAAATATAAAATCAGCCAAATGCATTAAAACTCACTGATCTGGTAAGCACAACTAACCCTTATTTATTCTCAAGATGTCATGAGACAGCTCATCTAAATGGTTAGGGACATATCATGTTCTATAAACCACTTACATATCACAGCTAGGCAATCTGTTTATACTCCAGAATTTTGTAACCTACAGTAGGTCTGTTTGAATCCAGTAGCAATTAGATATTAAAATAACTACATAATTTTTTGAAGTTCATGCAGAAGTGAAAAGTGCTAAGAAGATGCTTCAGAAGTTCTATCATATTCCACATATTATGTGACAAGTGGCACGAGGTGTCACATGAGTAGATGTGCTATTTTACTTTTTTTTCCCATGCCCATCTAATTGGATTTTTCTTAGAAAGAAATGGACTTTGAAAAACAGATTATTTTTGTGTAGAACCAAATCCTTGTCCAGGATTTCTATCCTTCAGCAATACAGTTGGCTGCTTAAGGAAAGGCCTCCCAGGACTGCAGAAAGAAAGAAAAATTTGTTATGCTTTTTGTATGCTATATATATTTAGCCAGTTCCACAGGTGGAAATCCAGAATATAGTTCCAACAGACAAACCATGCTCTTCTAGATTGCACTCGTGTACCTCAGTAATTTAAAAATAAAACTACAAACTGAACCCCCAGCTTTGCTATCCTGCCTATCAAAGCAAAATATCTCTGGCATATTCTTGGTTTTTTCATAGGGAACAAAATATTTACCTTGCATATTATCTTCTGGTTCACCTGCCTGAAATATTCTTTCTTCTTTTTACATTCCTCTGCATCCAGTCCATGTTTTGGATGCACCAGGCTCTTCTTTCTCACAAATGAACTTGAGTTAATGATGTTCCTTCAGATTTTAAAACAAGTTGGTTTGCACATGCTGATGAAAGTTTGATAAAGCCAGCCCATTTCAGTGTTTCAAATCTACTTACAGGAAGAAATGCTAGAAATGGCCTAAAGCAAAATCCTACACCAACAAGCACATGGTATGAAAGACATCAGGTGAAAAAGACAGAACACCCACAGCTGAGATACCTATTTATTTTCTTTATCCTCCTTAATCCTATCAAAAAGTCAGAATTGAGAAACGCTGTGCAACAAAAAGAAAAAAGGCAATTATCTATAATATTATTGTAGTGTGAGCTGGGAAAACCCAAACCATCAACACTTTATAGCTTTCATCTTCTCTCCAATCAAACAGAACTTTTTTTTCTCTGTTTGCATTTACAGTCCTTTCAAAAGTTGTCCAGTGTCTTGGAGAGCAATGTTAAGCCCTGCAGGAGACCAACTGGATTGTAAGAACCTTGAGAATTAGAACTTTTTAGAAAAATCTCACTTCAAAAATAGTCCTGATTGGATTTGCACAATACTGACAGAGATTTGGAATAAAATCTCCAGGGACTACTCTAGCAATTAAATTCTAGTATATTCTGAGGTAGGACAATTCTCTAGATCTATTAGGCTGAAGTACAGCCCAAAATTTTTAGTCATCAAGGCAAAATGACATATCATGAGATGATTCATAAAGCATGTATATGAGATATAGCTCTGGAACATTTATGTTCTTTTTCTCTACAATCAAAAGTACATGGGCAATTTACCCTTGCCCTTTGCAAATTACATCTTGACAGAAATTTAATAGTAATAATTTAATACAGCTTTAATCTGGTCCTTTACTCTTTAAATAACAAGAAAAAAATACTCGTATTCACTTTTGCATACTAAGAAATAACAACTTACACATAGTCAGTTTATGTTTCCCCAAACCAGGCCAGGAACCAAAGTACTACTATCATAATATATCACAAAAAAATAATTTTCTTTCTTCTATAAATATTGCTTTGAAGCATGTTGAGGTGAGGAGATGACTAAGCCCATATGAATGGGCCACTCCTCACATGGTCATGGTCATTAGCTCACAGATATTTATTACAGCATTAGCACTGGTTTTGTGCTAATGCTGTAATGAAAAAACCTTCCAGTCCATCTTAGCCTGGAGATGATGATTTTTGTAAAAATTTGCTATTTACATAGGTGTCACCTAAAGGCTACCCTTTTCTTGTATTTAACACCAGTGTTCTGTCACAGAACCATAGAATTGTTCGAATTGGAAAAATCCTCTAAGATCATTGAGTCCAACTGCCATCCCTGCACTGCCAGGTTCACCACGAAACCACATCCCTAAGTGTCACATCTACACATCTTTTAAATACTTCCAGGATGGTGACTCTACCACTTCCTGGGCCACCTGTTCCAAAGCCTGGCCACTCTTTCCAGAAATCTTTCCTAATATCCAATCTAAACTTCCCCTGGTACAACTTGAGGCTGTTTCCTCTCATCCTGTCACTTGTTATTAGGGAGAATAGACCGCCCCTCATCTGGCTACAACCTCCTTTCAGGTAATTGTAGAGAGTGATAAGGTCACCTGTGAACCTCCCTTTCTCCAGGCTAAACACCCCCAGCTCCCTCAGCTGCTCCTTAAAAGACTTGTGCTCCAGACCTTTCACCAGCTCCACTGCCCTTCTCTGGACACACTCCAGCACCTCAATGTCTTTCTTGTAGTGAGGGGCCCAAAACTGAAGAAAGGATTTGAGGCACAGCCTCATCAGTGCCAAGTACAAGGAGATGATCCCTTCCCTAGCCCTGCTGTCCACACTATTTCTGATACAGACTAGGATCCACTGGCCCTCTTGGCCACCTGAGCACACTGCTGGCTCATGTTCAGCCACTGTCAACAGCACCTCCAGGTCCTTTTCCACTGAGCTGCTTTCCAGGCACTCTGCCCCCAGCCTCTAGTGCTGCATGGAGCTGTTGTGACCTGTAATGGCTGGACACCAGGTACCCCCTAAAGCCACTCTCTCACTCCCCTCTGCAACTGGACAGAGGAGAGAAGATATAACAAAGGGTTCATGAGTTGAGATAAGGACAGGGAGAGATCACTCACTGATCTCCATCACGGGCAAAGCAGACTCAAAGTGGGATATGAATTAAATTTATTACTAACAGAGCAGAAGAATGAGAAGAAAAACAAATCTCAGAAAGACATTCCTCCCACCCCTCCCTCCTTCCAAGTTCTATCTTCTCCCCGCCAGTGGCGCAGAGAGATGGGGAGTGAGGGCTACAGTCAATTGTTTTTTCCACTGCTGTTCAGGGAGAGGAATCCTTCTCCTTCTCCCTGTGGGGTCCCTCCCATGGGAAACAGTCCTTCACGAACTTCTCCAGCATGAATTCATCCCCTGGGCAACAGTTCTTCACAAACTGCTGCAACATGGCTCATTTTTTCCACAGGGTGCAGCCCTTCAGTCATAGGCTGCTCCAGCGTGGGTCACCCACAAGGCCACAAGACCTACCAGGAAATTGTGCTCCAGCATGGGCTTCTCTCTCCACAGCCTGCAGGTGGGTCTCTGCACCCCCATGGGCTGCAGGGGGACAGCTGTTTCCCCATGATCTGCATGATCCCCATGAGTCCACACGGAAACCTCAGCTCTGGCACCTGTAGCACCTCCTCCCCCTCCTTCTGCACTGACCTTGGTGTCTGCATTGCTGTTCAGGTGTTCTCACTCTGCTCTCCCCTGGCTGGAATTTTCATCAACAACTTTTTTTCTCCATCTTAAATATCACAGAGGTGATACTGTCATTCCTGATTGGCTTGACCTTGGCCAGTAGCAGGTCCATCCTGAATCCATCTGGCATTGGCTCTGCAGGACATGCGGGAAGCTTCTGGCAACTTCTCACCGAAGCCACGCCTGAATGCCCCCTGCTACCAAAACCTGGTCACACAAACCCAATGTGACACTTGCACATGACCCCAGTGCAGGGCCCAGTACTTTGCCTTGTTGAACCTCATACCATTGGCCTCAGCGCATCGACCCAGCCTGTCCAGATCCCTCTGTAGAGCCTTCCTGCCCAGCAATTCAAGACTTCCATCTGAGACCCCATTCAAGACCCTCTGCAAACTGATTGAGGGTGCACTTGATCCCCTCATCCAGATCATTCAGAAAGATATTAAACAGGACTGGTCCCAATGCTGTGCCCTGGGGAACACTGTTATGCTTCAAGTACAAGCAATCCTAAAAAAAAAGGTGCAGGTCCCGGATGTCCTTATCCAACTTTTTAGAGCTACAGCTCTGGCTTTGGAGATTGCTGTGTTGTGAAGTCTGTCAGCACTGATTGCATCTCTCCAGCATGCCCAGTCTGTACTGAATATCAATGACATAACTCTGTACAGCCCAGACACTCTGGCTCATCAGTGGGTCTGAAAACACTACCATGACCTGGTGCAGGCCCATGTTTACTGATGAGAAATAATGATGGCTTTGCTGAAAATTGCATTCCTCATGACTCAAACACCTGAAGGATTGTTTATATATCCAAAAAGCCAAAACCAATGTTGTCTATCCATTTTACTTTTATTTATCACAGTGACTTTGGGGTTTTGGTGGTTTTTGGAGGGGGTTTTTTGTATGGTTGGGATTTTTGCTTGGTTTTTACTCATTCTTTACTTTTAACAAGAAAAATTGAGATATTTTCACATTTAGAAATACCCAGACCAAATTCTGCCCTAATAGCTAAACCCTCCTTCTAACCTTCAGAGGAACTCTATCTAGATTTTCTTCCAGTCCTACCTCTTTGCTGAAACTTGGTGTAGCACAGAAACATATTCACACTTCTGGTAGTTCATTCTAATAGAGAAAGCATCCAAGCATAATAACATTCAGAAATCCCAAATAGTTGCTTAACAATTACCAGCTCTTCAAATACCATGACTAGCAGCAAACAAGAACTAATAAAGCACAGCACAGAGAGGTGAAGGAACAGAACTGCAAATTCTACTTCATACTTACTAAAAAGAAATTTAAAAAAAAATAAATCCAGGCCCTTAAATTAGGAATTACTGGCTTAAGTAGTGTTGCTGCAGCTAAACAAGATGAGAATGAAAAGAAATGCAAAACTATCAACCTTATAGAAAGCATGCCATCCACAACTTCTGGGGCTAGGAAGAGGTCTGTGGCATCTAAGAGATTTTTGTCACCTTTGCCAGGGATGTGACAGAGAGCAAGAGACCGCTTTTGCAAGGCAAGGTTTCTTTTTGCTTTCCCAGCATGTCCCCTAAACCAAAACATCGCACTGGCAATACCCATGAATACAGAAAAGGTTTGAAGTCTCATAGGTCTTGGTGCTCAGCCTCTGAATGATATTCTCAGCAAACTGAGCCAGCACTTGGCATGTGGCTGGCCCTTAGTTTCAGGTTACCAACTTCCAGCAGTAACAATTTCAACATGCCTCCCCATCCCCTAGAAGGTGTACAAGGGGTACATGTGCTTCCCTTATGATTAGATATGTGTTTAGTAAGGATACAAGTATACACAGCATGGCCACATCCATTTGCTTATCCACTGATCACTTGCTTTATGAGGGGGAAATCACGCCTCAGGAACATCATCAAACATGATGCTGCAATGCCTCTCTATCTTTTTCAGGTATTTTGATAACAACAGTCTAGTTTTCATCAGCTCCCGGTTTCCTATCCTGCTGGGTGTCGCCAAAACACACTAATCCTCAGTGAGGCTGTGAAAGAGCAACGCTAACCCATGTGTCATGATACTTGCCACCAAGATTTTCTTACAGTTCAGAGGGATGGTCACATTACTGGGGAAGATTTCTGTTCCTTTCAGCAAGAGTTCTGTAAATAAAACTGCCTATGTTTTCAAATTTACCTTATGTTATCCTCATTTCTGGGTTGTTTGGGGTGTTTTTTTGTCTAATGAGAAAGAAGCTATTTACAGACAAAGCTGAACAAAACTGAGACAGCTATTCCATTCTCCCAGGATCATGTCTACCTTAATTAGAGACAACAGCTGAAGTGCTGAAGGACTGCATGATGCCTGTGTTGCACATCACCAAGGAAGATGAGTGGTTTGGGTTTCTGGTCTGTTCTGATTAATGAACTGAGTGGATGACAACCGATTACAGTATGTGAGCATGTCCTCAAGTCTGACCTTTAATTCCTACTTCTGTTCTTTTTCCATGATCTCTCTCACTATCTGAGAGGGATAGTGTTCACAGGGGAATTTATGATTTACAGAATCCCAGAGTATGCTGAGTTGAAAGGGACCTACAAGAATCATCAAGTCCAATCCTTAGCCCTGCACAGGACCATCCCCAAGAGTCACACCAGGTGCCTGAGAGTATCATTCAAATGCTTCTTGAACTCTGTCAGGCTTGGTGCTCTGACCACTTCCCTGGGGAGCCTGTTCCAGTGCCCAACCACCCTCTGGGTGAAGACCCTTTTCCTAATATCCAACCTAAACCTCCTCTCACAGAACTTCAGGCCATTCCCTCCAGTTTCTGTCACTGGTCACCACAGAGAAGAGATCAGTGCCTGCCTCTCCTCTTTGCCTCATGAGGAAGTTGTAGACTGCAGTGAGGTCTCCCCTCAGTCTCCTCTATTTAGTTCAGCATTCAAACATGCGCCCCTTCCTCAGTCACCTTCATATTTTGGATGAGTCAAGCCCTGTAGTTCCAGGAAGTTCCTACCTAATAAAGGAGAATTTAGCATGAACAGGCACCAAAAGCTTGAGATGTTTCAATGTAACCGAGAACACTAACAAAAGGCTCCCAAAATTATGTATTTTGCTCAGTTTCTCAAATTTCAAATAGCCAAGCATCCATCGGTATTACGGCATGTTAAAAGTCAAAAATGCAAAGGATTTTTAGAACTGTTCATCCCTACTCCACCTGCACGGCAAGGGAATTGCTGACACAGTGCCCAGATACAAAAACTGCAAATGAAACTCCTCTGATTTCTGCTAGTGCTTAGGAAAAATAAACAATACACAACCCAACCTGACAGCATCACTGAACAAAATATACAAAAACTGTTATTTCAAGGCATATGCCTCCACAGGGAAGAAACTAAAAATTGAAACAGGTTTTTTTTTTTTCCTAAGGTATTAAAAATGGAAAATATATGTCTTTCCACAGACCCAGACAGTGGTTTTAAGCCTGGCTTTATGTAACATCAGCCTCTCTGAAAGATCTGTCTGTAGACATATTCCCTATTAATTAGCAATTTAGTGGCCATCTGTGAAAAGGGATAAGCAAATATGTTTCGATTCTTTTAAAATGAAACTGAGGAGTTAATTGCTTTTACTTCCCATAGTAACACTCATCCTTCTCTCCATATATACACATACACTCAATAAACAAAGTGAGGCAAAACCATGCAGGTCAGTTCACAGATGTGAAGACAGTTTACTTTGCAAAACTATAATTTACCATATGCTCAGAAAAAGCTGCTACATAGTAATATGAAGTATGAGCCTCCACAGAAAAGAAATCCTTAAAAGCACCCAATGGATACTTCATCTCTATTTTAAAATAATTTGTTCTTCCCAAACAGATGTGCATTATTTGAGGTCCAGAATCAAGGGCATTTTTCACCTACCTATGTTCCCCTCTGGTGGAGCTGAGCAACAGACCACACATCCCCATGGTTACGAGTACGCCACAGTCCCTCACGAATCTAATTAGGGGTTGCACCTTCCCATCTCAAAATTACCAACAGTAAAACACTTTCTCCCTGAAAACTGCAGCCACAATGAGGTCAGTAGGACAGAGTGTGCAGTCATTACATTTGAGAGCACAAGAACATCTCCCTGCAGAAGGTGGCCCTGAAGCAGAGACCAGGGCTGCTGAGATAAAGCCATGCTTTCTTATACTCTGCCCAAAGTGTAAACCCAACCAACAGAGTCAGCCCCCCAGGCTCAATACCCACATACAGCTCAATCATCCCTTCCTGGGGGCTGTGCACCACTAACATGACATAACCACACTTCCTTCTACAAGCTACATACATTAAACTTTTTACTAGGTCAAAATTTGCACTCTAGTCAGCCAAAATTCCCAAGACAGCTTCACTAATATATCACTAAAATTTTAATTAAGAGTTATCTGGATTTATTATTTACCATAATGAAAGATTGAATAAAAAAAAATGGAAGTGGTCTTACCTACTTTTTTAAACAGTTACCTGACATCACAGCAAAGTACTATTACTAGTGGCCAATGGGTCTACAAAGAGTTAATGTAACACAAATGTATTTCTGCCACAGGATCAGCTTTACAGACAGTGTCAGCAGTGAGCAGAAGGGGATACATCAGTGGTTGAGCAGCAAAGAAACCCACATTTTGTCTTATATTAATTCCATCTCTCTGTGCATAAGCATACTAAACATACATGGAAGGACACTGTTATGAACTGCTTATGCTTTGAAATAACTAATATTCTGAGCCCTTCTGACACAAACATCCTGTTTGGGTGTCACCACAGTCCTGTGCTGACTGTACCAAAAGCCTTTCAGACAGTTTGCTAGTGGATAAGACAGAAAGGCATCTCTTAAAATCACTTGTTTACACAGTAACACCTCTCTGAAAACAGAGGCTCAACAAACAAGACTCCAAGATCAAAGAAAAAGGTATCGTTGCTACTCACAACTTTCCTCTTCAGAAATTATTCAAGATACTCAGCCAGTAAACCAAAACAAAACTATAACCCAAGTTTGCTAGAAGCAAGGACCTGAAAGCCTTGCAAAGCCACACACGTTCACCTCCATCTCCATTTCAAGAAAACCCTTCTTATTAAAAATTTCCATCCTTTTTAAAGTAAAATTTTGCTGGAATCACTTAGAAATATTAATGCTGACTGTTATACATTTGTTCCAAAATACTACTTTTTTTTTTTTTTGATGACTCTTGTGGCAGTTTTGGAATCTCAAAACCAGTCTTGTTAACATATTGTCTTACTCAACCAAATAAAAATGGTAACATCCTCACAGAAAGTGATAGTGTTGTTTCCATTTCATACAAAAAAAATTGTAAAATTCCTTTACTTATTTCATAGGACCATTTCAATACACAGGTATGCATTTTTGCCCAGACTATAGCTAGACATGTCAAAACCAAGATAAATTCACACAGTTCTTAAAGACTTATCCTCTAGCAGGGAAGAAGTTAATGGAGTAATATGTTGTGGTTGGACTTCAGCAAATCCCACCTATTTACAACTGAACTTTTAGATAGTCAAACACTTGGTTCTCTCTGCATCCTTCATGAAAAGAAAATGCTATTCCCTGTGCTAATAAAAGATAGCAGTACCTCTTGAGACTGCATCATTAGATAGGAGCTAAAATAAAAACAGTGTTAATGGCAAAGAATGAATAAGAAATCATATACCCTTTCCTTTTATTAGTGGGCAGTAACACATTATCAGAATTGATTTGATATTGCTTATTTCTGATGCTTTGGGCATCCACAGCCCCTATTCATCCCATGCACAAATCTACGTGACCTGACATCTGCAAAATGAGGACCATGGAATACGTAGCCACCAACTGTGTTATAAGTGAGTAGCTCAGATCATAACAAACATGTTACTTGGTCATGAACAAATATGAATTTTTCTGAGTGATGTACAAGAGCTTTACCCAAGAAACTTCTTTTCCGTCTCCCCTGATACACTTGCTTTGCACCTTTCAGGTACTCAGATCAGACTAGATCAGATTAAATTCTTATAAAATCACCCTAATTCAAGTTCAGATCAATGTTTGGGAGCTTAATTCTACACAATAAGGTCATTTTAACATAAAATTTTATAGCGGAAGAATGTCTATCAACACTAAGCTCTAAATAACTGCAAACAAACCTGTTTTGTTCCTCCCATCTAGAGGAGTGACCACAGCTCAAAACTTCAGCTTGTTGAAAGCAATCAAGACCCCATAAAACCCAGAGAAATAAACTCAAAGACTGGATCACTTAGTTGCCATTCCTGCAAACACATATTGTGAATAGTCCTAATGGTTTCCATGTAGTTGTCCACATGATAATGGTGTTTAGATACACAGACAGTTACAGGGTTAGAAATGTAAGAAGTAATGTAAGAATGTACAGAAGTCTAAATACAAACAAAATTTTTTCCCTCAAATGTGACTGGATTAATGAAATTTAAAATTACCAGACCAAAATTAAAGTTAACTTGAGAATTCAAAGCAAATATCTATGAACATTAATTATGCATAAATTCAGTTTCTTTCTGCAACATTGTCATATGAAGAGTTTGGAACAGGTATAACTCCAAAATACTCCCATGTATATTTGTGACTTTACGAAGTTTATGTTCATTCAGTATTCATAGTACTAAATAACAATACTGAATAACACTAGCTATTCTTGTTCTAGCTAGCATTATGGTCATAACCCAATGAACAATAAACCAAAGATCAGGATATTTCCTACTATACTGGTACCTTCATCAGGAAATACATTTAGAAGCCTGTTTTGTGCTACACTGCTACATTGTCTAATGCACCTTCTCATAAGCAAACTGCACAATTTTATCCAGGTTTTATACCGATTTTCCTTCTGCTATGGGGGTGTTTTATTAGGATGATGGGACTCTAGGCACTGGAAAAAGCTAGAAGAACAAAATTAACAATTTTCGTAGCTAAAATATTCCAATCCCTATGCAATCAAGGATGCTTGTCTTTATACTTCTTCTCACTAACCTTCAGCCTGCTTAACACTGCACACATAATCTCAGTACATGACTTCAGTGTTGTAAAATGACACATCACAATGAAAGGTTCATATTTCTACAACAGGTACTGTGCTGCTAATTGAGTTTCATTATATATTTGAGTTTCATTTGCTGCATAGCAAGGATTGACTTTCTCCTCCTCTGGATGCAATATTACCATACAGAAGCTTGTGTCTTTCTCCATATAATGATAATCTCTTCCATGGACAAAGTAGATTTTTTTTTTCCTTATTTTGGTTCCAATTCCACCCTTATCTAGAAAAATATGACCTAGTTTAGCAGTGGCTACCATATGGTTCTTAACTGCAAGTAGTTCTCAAGGCACTTTGAGTGCATATCTGCACTGAAATGACAATATGGCCAAAAGCTGGAAAGCTTGGCAATATGTATCCATTCTAATAAGGAAATGTGAGCCAGAGGTGCCCAAGGACAGCATCATCCCAGTTGCTTTAGGATCTGTCTGTATGCTCAGCTCACAGAGGAGTTTGTGGTTTCTAGAGAGCCCTTGTTCTCTCTCCCTGACAAGATGATGCTCCCTGACCTCCTCCCACGCACCAACCCATTTATCCAATATATACAGCTCTCAGACATACAAGATTTTGCCACACAGCAAATTTAGGCACAAAGGTTGGTGCATTAATTTTTAACAGTTCAGGTTTTAAACATTTTATGGTTTACTTAGAAGAGAATACTGAAAGGATGTGGACAGAATATTCCTTCCAAAACGACTGAATTTTGATAGTCACAACAACACTCCTACTTGTGATTTAAAACTAACTAGTAAGAGCGTAATACCTATATTGCCACCAAAAATATTTTTAACTGCATAATATTTGACAGGATTCCAGATGCTCTTAAGAAATCAGTATTCATGATATGCAGCTATTTTGCATTGTGTGTGTGAGAGAGAGAATCTCTAATACTCACAGCCAATCATCATCATAGCAACAGCAAAGATCTTCTCCCCATCTGTAGTCGGAGCGATGTTCCCAAATCCAACACTGGTGAGGCTGGTCATTGTAAAATACAACGAGGAGATGTAGACCGAATCTTTGCTTGGTCCGCCTTCCCATTTCCCAAAGCCTGATGTGTTAAAGCGGTAAGGAGTTCCTATTGACGCCCCCAGCTGATACAGCCAGCTCTCAGTTCGGATGGTGTTCGTATCCTCATCAATAACTTCATAGTCTCCTATGCTGTACCAGATGCAGGCCAGCCAGTGTGCAGCAAGACCAAACACACACACCAGCAGAACCAAGACTGCTGCTCCATACTCAATGTAGTGGTCCAACTTCCGAGCTACACGACCCAGTCGAAGTAGCCTGACCACTTTAAGTGAACTGAAGAGGCTACTGATGCCCTAGAAGGATAAAGCACAGTGACCATTAGAATTCAATATGAAAGCAACAACATTCATAACTGCAGTTTCCAAAGACACAAGGTGATCCATAATGAACAGATGGTCACCAGGTAACACCTGAAAAGAGATACTGTGAAATACAAAAAGGCTATTGACCCTTTCCAGGGATGCATATATGCGCTCGTCTTCATCCACTAACATTTCATGAGTTTCTCTCTAAACTCCCTTTTCAGATTATTTGAATAGGTCTACAGATACATTTGTAAAAACTTCAAATCACAGGTTATCTTTTGCACATCCAGTTGTGCATTCCTATGCAGCACATCAGATATAAAACACAGATTAAAATATGTAGCTCAGACATACCAAAAAGATAAATAAGGAAGGCCAAAAAATACTGCAAGTACCTGGAGATTTGTAATTTTTCAGTGTAACAATGTATTTCCTACAACTTCACTTTCCTATAAGAATTCATGCACTGAAAATCAGTCCTCTGACATTTCTCACATGGACTACACAAAGTTTAACTATTTCAAATATCTCAATAATCCCCAAATCATATCCTTTTTCTGGCAGCTTTGGTATCAATGCAGCATTTCTGTGCTAATAATAATATGTCTCCCATAAAACAGAATTAAGCCATTTTGTATTATTAACTTTTACACAGATTTGCACAAGAAGTTAAATAAAAAAATTTAAAGTCATTTGGGGCACAAGAAGCATCTGAAGAGCCTTTCATAAAAATCCTTTTTTTTTTTTTCTTACTTCCTCTTACCAATACTGTTTCATACATAGAAGTCTGATTAAAATTTAAGCAGACTGGTTTAATGAGTATTTCTGGAAATGCATAATTGCATACTTCTGGTCACCAGCTTTTACTGGAAGTTTGTTTATTCCTGCATAAATACAACTGCCTCAGTATCTTAGGCTGTTTCAATGCACTAGAAGAGATGTTTTATTAAATAATTACATAAAGCATATTGACTCATGTTCCCCAGGACTGTAGCAATATATTTCCCCTTTATTTCATGAATTTGTCATGATTACATTCACTTATTTTCAGAGACAGATGTAATTTGTTACCTGGGAACACACTATCAATTCTATTAAGTATCTGGACAAGATGTAACACAACCAGGAGAGGGAAGTAAAAAAGAGAGAAAGAAGAGAAAAAAAGAGCAAAAAGCACTCTTCCTTTAAATCAGATATTTGCAGAGATCTAGACAAGAGCAAGTGAACTATTCTTTTCATGACTATCTATGCCAAACTTTTCAAGTCAGTGATGCAAAAATTCCTACACAAAGTAAGTTAATTTCCATTTCGCATTCATTCCATACGCAGCTTTGTTTTGTAAACGTTGGAGCAAAGTCTCTGTGCCAGTTCAGAGAATACAACACAAAGGCTTTAATTTCTAGGTGAGGGAAAGTGGGTATTCCTGAACACTCAGTATGAAGAGGAAAAGCAAAGGGGAAAATACAAAAAATTATAAATTATAACCATATTTTAGAATCGGATATGCAAGTCCCTGAGTCACAAGCACATATAGTCCATACATTCTAAATATTCTGACATTACAACACAGCCTTCTGGCTTTTTTGCTTAAGACCAATGCCCATTTCTCCTTTTCCTTTTTACAAACTTCAACAGTAAAACAGTAATTTTTTTTATATTTTGAGAGGTCTCCAGCAATGGTCAGCTATTAGCTTCAGTCTCAAAACCAAGCTTTTTAATCACGCAGTGCTTCAAAGTTTCAGGCAAGGGCAGGAACTTCTCTATCTCAACATTTGAAAAACTAGTTTTATTTTTGTTCAAAAATAGTGGTGCAAAACCTGTTCTTCAACTAAAACTCATCACTGTGATTAAAAAAAAAAAATGCTGTTTTTCGGTGAGAGTCCTACCAAAGCCAAAAAATTATAATGATTCAGGAAGGACTTAAGAGTTTAGAATTAGGCTAATTCTCAATTAAAAAAAAAAACAAACCACACACACACAAAAAAAAAAAAAAAAAAAACAACCAAACCACAAACCAACCAAACAAACAAACCCAACCAACCACAAAAATGTTGAGGAGTTGAAATACCTGGGGAAAGGGGAGAAAAAAAAAAAAATCACAAAAGGGGAGTTTAAGAAATTGGATATAAAAAGTGGAAATACAAAATAAAATATGCAAAATTAGACTTAAAACATTCAAGGCAAACTACTTTGTTTCCAAGGTACTCTTATCCTAATTTCCCTTGTGAAATTTACTAAAAAAAAATTTGTTAAAAATATTTAAAATGGGATTGAACTGAGTCATTTGGGAGAAAGTTATTCTACCAAATTCTGACCAGAGAGATAGAGAGAATTAGGCTTTTTGTACAAAAAGAACTTGCATATTCGCAGAAAATATATACTTGATTTGGTTGCACTGAAAGGTGCAATTAATATTCACATTATTCATAATACTTCACCTGACTGCATTGCCAATAAGATTGTAAAAGTTCAGAAAAAGCTACATTAAAAAAATAATTTATTTTTATTTTAGCGTTAACAATATTTTCACTTTTATTTCCTTGGAGGAAAGGATTTGTCTATTCTAAATGGATCAATACCAAGATCAAGAAATGCCCAGGGATATGATTGTTCATATAACTCTCTTAAAAATTTCTAAGTGACAGAATTTCAAATGGGTATGAACAACAGAAACTTAACAGACTGTTTCATAGATGATAAAGTAGAAAAAACCCAGATCATTCTCCAAGACTTTAAAACAGTACTTTTTGACACTAGATTTACCAAGTTATATTTTAATACTCACTGGAATAGATCTGTTGTATTCAAAATGGACAATTTTAGATTACTACTCTCCAGAATAAAACTGTACTTTCAGATTACTGTCCATCTTAATGCTCTTATCAGTGCAGATTATTTTTATGCTTTTATCATAGAGATGGCTCCACGATGTCACGCAAGGGAGCCTGAACTCAATTTACTTTTCTTGGTGTGTCCCGCCCTCTTAGCTCTGCTACTCCTATCAGCTTTGAGAGGCAGATGAAAAGACACCCAGATCTCCTTCTTCCCAAAAGACATAGATGAACCTCAGTTCATAAAGAGCTAGAAATTGCACTACAGGTCCCAAACAGGCACCCCCAGATGCTCTGTTCTAAAGGACCGCCATAAGGAATGTCTACTTGGCAGTCAAGGAAAGGACAGGACTATGGAACATCCCATGAAGATCTACCTGTGCCTGATTTACTCTGACACAGTTGCAACTATTAGTACTGTATCCAACAGAAACTTTCCCTTGAGGCTATGCAAAACCTAAGAAATCTGTTATATGGTCAGAGTAGACACACAGTCCATTTGTATTGTATTTTGTTACGGAGAGAACCTATTTAAATATGCGGCATTTAGCAAAGCATTCAGAAAATGCTAAATTTCACACACAAATATATTCCAAATTGTATGAAGTTTAACTGAATGACACTAAAAAAATTCTACTGTTGATACCTTCATGGAGATGTAGATAAATATTTCATAGGTTGGCTTTCACTGCCAGTGACGGCTGATGCATAAAAATGGAAGACTGTGTAGCGAGTCCCTCCAAACCAAAGGGCAAGCTCAAAGCACTGAGACATGGAAGAAATAACTCTCTAGTCATTGATTGAGCAAATTTGAATGTCAAAAGCCCTCAAAATAATAAACACAACCACTCTGCCTCCACTCCTCCTACTCAATCTTTGCAGAGTGGAACTGCATCCCAAACACAACAGAAAAACAAACCAGTCTAAGTCCTAGAGGAAAGCAGGACCCACATCTTACATTCAAAGAGAATGCTTCATAATTTTGTCCATGAAATACTGCCAAAAGTAAATTTCCATGTATAATTTGTCATTAATTAGACCTACTCATTATAGACCGTGCACATTTACACAGGTTTTCTTCTGTATCTCCTGGTTTTCTGCAAGATCCGATCTACTATCAGTGCACCCCTTGTCTCACACTGGTATATCAGCCATGTAAGTAATCTTCTTTCCAAACATGGGATCCAGGATATCCATATTTTGGCTCTAGCTCTGTATCAGGCAACATAAGATTTGTGTCATTACTTCCATATCCAGAAAAAGAGATAGAGATACTGTGAAGTGTTTTTAAAACACAAGGGAAGGGCTGTAAGGAGAGTAGTTATTGTTACTTCTGTCATTATGGTCCCCAAGAACAGTAACAGTGGATACTACAGTATTTGCTGTGCAAATAAAAAACAGTTGCTGCTGTTCGTTTGCCATGCAAAATTAAATTAAACTCCATTAATCGAATAATAAAATTTCACCTAGAAAAAACAAAATATAAATTGTTTAAAGAACAGCAATAAAAATTAAGTGCAACCCACCTCCCCCAACAAAAATAAAAAATAAGGAACAATTCATTTTCCCTTCCAAACAAGATGCAGGATGAACAACTTTAGAAAAGAACTAAAGTGCAATGTTCACCTCGTACAGCTGCAGTAACACTAGTACTTTAGTAAAAGATTCAATCTGCATGACAGTATTTACTTTTTAGGCCATTATTCACTTTCTACATGCATGGAAAGAAAATGCACTTAGCCCAAGCATTAAGATTTTTTTTTTCTAGGCTCAAAGGAAGGATAATTTACTTCCTACTTACTATCTATTTTTAAACAGAGAAATATTCAATATTGGCACAAATCTTTCCTAAGTTTTTCAGCACTTTCCTCTCATATGAAACTGCTAAAGTTCAGGCTAAATCTTAATTAAAGGGAGATGCAGGAGACTAAAAGCTAACCATTAAAAGAGAGAGAATGAAACAGACCCAAAAAAATAAATTATTTATTCCAAAAAGGGAGGCAATGAACCAAATTTATCACTACCGTAAGTGAGGCAATAGCCATGAAAAGTACTACCTTCTTTCTTGACATCTGATGCTGAAGTCAGCCATGCCACAGCCCGGCTCTGCCTATCTGCAGTAACATGGTAGCCCTGTCAGGCCATTATTAGGACTTCTCATTTCTGTCATTTGCCTCTTCTGATTTTCTTAATTAGGTCTGAGAATATGACCTTTCCTACAGATTGCCACATTTAGCAACCAAGAGATGAGATGACGTTATGCACACAGGTTAAAATCAATATCGCAGCCCTCTGGATAGTGCTGTGGTTTTCAGCAATGAAGAAAACAGATCTCCAGACTCCCAAAGCTTATTTTAGTCGGACATCTGCAAGCTTGGTTAGAATTGAGGGAGAAACAGCAATAATTGAGAAGAGATGGGAAGGTTGGTTTTTCATTTGTAAAACTATGGCCATGCTTGCCTTACGTGCATACATGCACACTCAGAAAAACAACAAAACCAGGAAACAAACTCTTATTTTTTTTTCTTTTGAGAAGAAGAACAAGAATAAAGATAACACATAGGTAATCTAAAGAAATCCCACTTTCCACAGTAGTAAATAAAAAATTAACCCCAGTAGACAGCAATCTACTTTCCAATGCTTCTGATTGAGGTGCTGGAGCAGGTCCAGAGAAGAGCAACAAGGCTGGTGAAGGGACTCGAGCACAAGTCCTATGAGGAGAGGCTGAGAGAGCTGAGGTTGTTCAGCCTGGAGAAGAGGAGGCTCAGGGGAGACCTCATCACTCTCTAAAACAACCTGAAAAAGGAGGTTGTAGCCAAGTGGGGGTTGGTCTCTTCTCCCAGGCAGCTATCAGTAAGACAAGAGGGCACCGTCTTAAACTGTGCCAGGGGAGGTTTAGGTTGGATATTAGGAAGAAATTCTTTACAGAGAGGGTAATCAGGCATTGGAATGGGCTGCCCAGGGAGGGGGTGGATTCTCTGTCCCTGGAGGTTTTTAAGATAAGACTGGATGTGGCACTTAGTGCCATGGTCTAGAAACCACGGCGGTAGTGGATCAAGGGTTGGACTTGATGATCTCAGAGGTCACTTCCAACCCAACTGATTCTATGATTCTATGATTCAAAGAAGCCATCAGTTACAGAAGCTTTTTATTCATCTCAAAGAGGCAAAACACCCAAATAAGATTTAGTGTTACTGACATCTAATACCACTCCACCTTTCCAATTCCGATCCCATCCCTAATATGAAAAAGACTACAGAGTAACCACTTATAAATACAAACACAAATAAATACCCTTTGTCAACTCATCTGACTTTCTGCCTCAGATCAACACAAGTATGCTGAATGTGAGGAAAAGAACAGAGTAACTAATCCCTGTGTCTGAGACATTCTTCCCTTTATATGCAGTGTAAAGCTCATTCTAACAGCAACTTTTTGAAATAATTCATAATCTAATATATTCAATTATCTCTCCTTCTTGGACAAAGGCTATCACCATACATTTATCACTGAAAATGTAATTCAGCATTTTAATTCTTTTAGCCTTATACAGATTGAATAGCTTATGTAGATTACTATTCCCTCTTTAACAGAATGATAAATCATGTCATCCCTTTCAAAGCTATGAAGAAGTAGCCCTGAAATCCAATAACATCCTTACTTATCTGTGACTTAGCAAAAAGACTAATCTGAACATCAGGAGTGCAGAAAAAGAGGAGTTAATTGGCATCTTAACAGCCACAGCAGAACCTACAGAATAGGTGAAGACCAGGCAGGGACACAGCAACACATCCTACTCTGGTATTCTCATCTGTGAGGGGCTATCTATCAGCAGACAGAGTAGATGTCTCTGAGCCACAAAGGTGCATGAACCAGGGAAGGCAGAAGAATTTAAATATACTCAACACCTTAACCAGGCTTATAGCAAAAGAGAGAATTTAACCCTGAATGGCTTAAAAGGCATAAGAGCTCTGTAGCACCTATATGCAACACCAATACAGTCTGGGAAACCAAGGATTTGGGGGGAAGAGACAGTCTACCCCTTTGCAGGGTAGCATAAAGGAAGCAGCTCATTGGTAGCGTGGAGGTTAGGTTTTTAAGGAGGGAAGTTAGAGAAATCCATATTTGACTGGGGAAAAAATGGGGCATAGGAAGATGTGGAACAAAGCAGACAAAGAAAAGAGACACCCTCCACCGAATCCTCAAGAGACTGAAAAGCAAGTGCTTCTTTGCCTACCTGGTTTGTATCCTGGCTGTCCACTGCACCCAGGGATCTGCTTTACTTCATTTGCATTTCCCCAAATACTCCTTCCACCTACCTGTTTGTTAAGGAATTACTCCTGCTTGGCATAGCCCCCTGGGGCCATGCTGCAGTACAGAGGCACTTTCAGAAGTCAGACAAGCAGCCCTCCTTCTTCACCACCACCTTTCCTTTCCATGATACTCCCTTTCTTCCACAGTTCAAGGCCCCCAAGCTCCTTCTGAAGCTCCAAACACTACAGTCACACCAACAACCCTCCTAGCTATTCTCCAAGGGTCTCTGGCAGGTTACAGCCCATAGCACACACCTTCCATGGGTTTTGTCCTATTTCTCAGGGGCCTCTCACAAAGGGACACCCAATCAAGTGGAGCTTCTTCATCACCACACTCCCAATCCAAGGCCCATGTTCCAGCCCTCCCATTGCCTCCCCTCCCAGTACAGTAACCCAACTGCTTGATTCTTCCCCAGAAGCCCCAGTAAGGAGTCACTCCCTCCACAGGGTCTCACTAACCCTTTCTCATCTTGTTTATCTCACCCTAGAACCACAGTTTGCCAACATTTCTCTATGACTGGATCATATATGATACACAGCTGCTTTGTTATAGACATTACACAGAAAGTAGATTATAACTACTTTATAATTATAATTAGCCATAGAAAAATATTCATTCATTACTAGATTTATCAATAGGCTCACACGCAAAATACAGTATTGCCTAATTGGACATATCCAAATAAGAGCAATGAACTACTGTTGCAAAGGGATTTCACATTACTCAGCTGTTTACAGTTTAAAAATACCTCAAAAAACTATATTTTCCAGTTTGCAAAATTCATCTAGCTCAAAATCTTTCTTTATGGGTCCCTGTTTATTCCATAAAACTGTAAATACAATAATTTATTTCCTTGCCCTTTATTGCATGCAATGGTAAAAAAAAGTCTAGGAATGTTGCATGCTTTCCAGTGTAGCTAATTCAGTAATTCCTAGATAGCTAATTTGTATTAGCATGAGAGATTATTCCACTAATAAGGTTTAAATTAATCTATTGCAAAAGTACTGCCTCAGAGAGTTGCCAACAATTTGACCAGTAACACATTCATTTTTTCCCTCTCTCGACTCACTATTTACTTTCCAGCTACGCCACGCTTACTTGGCACTAAATAGCTTAATTTACTTCTATTACATCTGTATTATGGTTTTTTTCTGGAACTTTTTCTATCATCATAAATGTTGTCCTTTAAAAGCTGTGTATCTTCTTCACCTGCATGCTAGCTTCTCTCTTATTCATTCACTTAAGTGAACATTAGATCATTTATATTGAATACATCTTTCCTGATGACCTTTGGCTGTGCATTTATTTCTCTTCTACCTCAACTAATAGACTGATATATGGTTCTCAATTTGGCATCAGCTAACAATTGATCATAGTGTTCTGTTCAAATACACATAGCAATTACTTCTAAAAACTCCCCATTTCAGAGATTTATATGGTGGTGACATGACTGGATTCCACTTGTACCATGAGATTTCACAACAACTGCATCACATGTAATAAGTCAAATTTTTTCCAATATAAATTACATCTTATGGTATTATGGCTGAAAACCACAGTATAAAATTGCTCAAGCTGACACTGCAAAAGTATGCTTTGGAATTCAAAGCCTTAAATTGCACTGTTCTTGGAAAAAATTGTGGAATTTTCTTTAAGCCTGTTTTTTGTTAAATTTACTGATTGATGTCTGAACACAAAAAGATAACATTATCCCCCCCCAAAGTATGTGGTATTTCCTTAAGTGAGGAATAATACTAATTACTGTAAAGGATTACTGACAAATGTTATTGTGATCATTCAAATTTGAAAGAGACTAACACCACATGTTTTTAAGCGCTGTGTAAATTTTAGACCAATATTTTCTTTTCTTACTCAAACTAAATTACAGCATGATGTATTGTCTTAACAATAGAAAGTTGAAGCCTAGCATTAAATTGATTCATCAATCAGTGGTATATTTTCTTCTCTTGAAGTTCTATGGCAGGTCAAGAAAGTAATTAGTATTTAACTACATAATTAGCTTCCCATATATAAAAACCAGGAGAAACATTTATAACTTTTCTTTCATTTGGATTAACAATAGAAATTTCTCTACAGCTATTCATTTCTTTATTTGCTGAATTCTGTTCATGTCTGAATATAAGATGCTGTACTGCCTCTTTGAGCACAGAACTTGAGATCAGAAGCATCATACAGTCTCATACTTAATTATATGCCCATGAACAAAGACATTAATGTTTTTTCTTTCCTCTTCCATCTGTAGAATGTGGCTATTCATACTTAAGTGCCTCTTGAATTAATTGTAGTTATTAATAGTTGTATTGATCAATAGTTAATGAATTCAAATAATCTGAGGACAAAAATATTCTCAACCATGCAGAGAGGAAACTGGATTTCAATTATATTGAAAAATGTAAATTGAAAATATACTAATGTTCCAAACTGCAACAAACCCAAAGAATTTTGAAATTGCCTGAAAAACACAGAATTCACACTTAATTTTGTTTCAAGAAAATATTTTCTAATATATCTTATATTGGAATAATTAAGTAAATTGCAAAATAAAAAGTTACTTCAAAATAGAAAAAATCCAATAACAGAATTTTTTTCAATTGAGTATCTGCTTGCCAAAAATATTGATCAACTCTAGTTTCATCTATTATAATTATTCTTATATTAGTGGATCATTTTAAAGATGATAACAATGGTTTCATCATTAATCTATCAAGAGCTAAGTTATGGGACAGTCCCAAAATTGTCCAGAGCCAAAAAAAGCCTCAGTACCCTATTATACAGTTTCTTACTTCTTCATTGCTCCATGTCCTGTGTCCCTTGCAAAGCAATTAGTCTCCATCACAGTAATTACAGCATTCTTAAAAACAAATTGACTTGTCCAGTTAGTTCCTCCATGACATCTTCGGTGTCTTCAGTGTCAGTTTTTTTAACAGAGAATGACAGCAGAGAGGAAAACAAGTGAGGTTCCACCTGCCCCAGTTCCCCTTCACTATGGGGACTGCAGCAAAGCCAGGATTCTATTTCGTGCTGTTTAAAATCATATATGGAAAACATCAAAACAGGAAAACGGCAATTCAATTTCTTCATCTCATTTTATCACCACTGTTGACACTGGGTATCATTTAATCTCTGGCAATTTTTTCAAGAGTATTCACACTAGGACTTATAAAAAAATATCTGCAGCAGCTATGGGCACCTACTAACTTCAGCGCAATGGCTCCGAGGGAATTCCTTTCAGCAAAATTAAGGTGGCACACAAATAACAATTCAGTTTGGTTACTTGTAAGTTGAGCAGCGCAGCCTCACACCTGACTTAATCCAACTGTGAAGTTGGCAAGAGACAGGCAAAATTTAAACCAGCAAGAAAGGGAGGGAGTTGGCCCAAAAGAGAATGCTCTACACAGCAGAAAGGAAGATACCAGGCAAAGATTTTCTACTTTTTTTTATTTTTTTCCTCTTTAATAAACGGTTATCTTTCTCTCTACAGGCAGCTCTTGAAACAGTGATCAGCACATACTGTCCTAAACCCCCACCTGATATGCACTGTGTTATTCTGTCAGTGAATTTGCTGGCAAATCCCTTCAGGTCCTATAAACCAGTACAAACCCTTAACAGAAGTATAGCAATTTACACCAGTGAAAACTCTGCTCTAATGACTCTACAATGATTTATACCAGCTAAATGTCAGAACCCACTAAGGGAAATGGAGATGAACAGTCTTAAAAGGACAGCATCAAGAAAAATGTTGGTTATTTTTTTTCTTTGGGCATGATAGCAGAGCAACTAAAACTAACATTATATACTGATGTTATACTGATTAAGGAGACGGTTGAAGAGCTGTAGGAAAACTGAAGTACCAATCAGCTTCTCATTGTTACAAGGCAATACTGAGATGGAGAACTTGGATAAATTCAAACTTCCACAAGTATTTCTCTGCAGAATTGCTACCATGGGTTCAAAAGCACCCATGCTCAGCTTGAGGGCTGTCACAGCCACTGGTATAGACATTTTCCTCAGGGATATTCTGTAGGTCACATAACCAGTCTAAAGTTACAAAGTGTTCCTCCAGCAAAATCATCACCAGGTTGCAACTATCTGCAGAGGGTGAGAAAAGCTTCCTTCTCTTTTTTGTCTCTTGCTTAATTTCTTTCTTTCTTTTTTTTTATTATTATTATTATTTATTTATTATTTTTGCTCTTTCAGTCTAAATGTCAGAAACTGACATATGGCCACTGCTTCCACTTTATCAGTGGCACAGCAAAGTAATATGGAAAGCCCTGCAGAATAATCTGCAGTCTGGGCCCTTTCTGTGACAAACAAATACTTAAGGACAGGTCTCACAAGGCTTTTTTGCTTGATCTCGTTTGTGTTTTCTCAGTCTGTAGCTTGATATGAAATGAAAACTTCTCTTGGGAATTAAATATCAGATAACATCATATTTTTTCCACTACATTCAATAGTTTGCCTACTTGTCCTGAGCCATTGAGAAAATCACTATTATACTTTAAATTTTATAAAAACCTGAGTAGTGTATTTTTTTTAAAAGTAATGTGGTTTTGGTTTTGCCCGTATATTTCACTTGGCTTAGTTTTCTTTTGATAGCTAGGCTGTCCTTTGTAACATGGTCACACTTTAAAGGAACTCGTAAAATTTAAATTTTGCAGGATAAAAATTAAATACTAAACCCCGATGAGATCCATATGCATATCCCTCTCATTCTCTGGAGTTATTCAAACCCACCTGGATGGAATCCTGTGCAACCTGCTTTGCATGGATCTGCTTTAGCAGGAGAGCTGGACTAGATGATCTCCAGAGACCCCTTCCAACCCCCTCCATCCTGTGATTCTGTGATTCTGCATGTTACATCTCTAGTATGTGTAAGAGATAAATTTAGACACATAATTAGTTGATGATACATATTTTATAATATGTAACCAGAAAGCAGACTGCTGGAATCCTCTTTAAGATTTTATTAGCAATTCATAAATTCTCTGAGCTATTTAGGCATGGACCCCTAATATATTTAATTTAGGAATATTTTCTTGGCAGACTGATCCAAAAGAATAAGCAGAGGCAGCATTGTGGTTTTAAGTGTCTGAATGGTAGTTCTTTTGCTGGATTGTGATCTGTTCCCAAAGAAATGAGCAAGAATTGAGGAGTCTAGGTTTCCTATCCTTTCATCTAATTATGAAATTACCAAAAAAAGCACCTTCAATTGCTTCACCTTCCTCTAAAACAACTGTTGTCAGACAGTGCTGCATGGATCACCAGATATACACACAATGCTTTCTGGTGGTCTAATATTTGGTGAGTCACTGCCTGCCTCTTTTTCACCTGCTATAGTGTACCAGAAGCAGCTGAGAAAAGTGTATTTCACTTCCCAATTGTTCATGTGAAGAATTGCCATTAGCAGACGTACCCTGTTCAGTCAGCAGTGAAAGCAAGAGAAGCCTGACCCGAGAAACTCTCCTGACACACCAGTTCAAGCTATTCATAGTAAGTCAGACAGAGTAGTTCTCCTCAGTGCTGTACAGAGGTTCTGCTGCCTGCTTCTGTCTGTCCTCATGAACTCTGAAGATGCATAATGAAGTAAACACAGATTTTTAACACCAAAAACTACAGCCTTTCCCAGTGCAGCTAAAGAATGACGTTTCTGGCTAAGATTCATAGGCAAACTTCCATGCATGCTGTGGGTGGCTACTAGTGACATATGTACAGTAACTCAATATATTTAAAAGCATACATTCCTCTCTTCTCACTTCCACCTCCCCCCCAACCACTAAGTAATAACTAATGGGTGGAAGTGGAACCAGTGTACTGACCTCATCGACATTCTCAAATGCATTGATGACATCATAGGGCAAGCACGAGAGCAGATCGATCACAAACCAGGTCTTCAGGTAATTCATGCGAATCAGTTTGGGGTCAGAGATCACCTCTCCTGCCGGCCCCACGAAGGTCGTATGGAAATTGAGCACAATGTCGACCAAAAAAATGACATCTACAATGCTGTCAACTACTAGCCATGCCACGTTGTTCTGCTTGGTTTTAAAGGAGACATTGTAAGGAACCAAAATAGCAGTGTAGAAGGTTAAAATCAAGATGATCCAGTCCCAGGTGGTCTTGAAAACGCAATAATGCAAAATTATATGTGGCGGAGTCTTTGGTGCCTCTTGCTTGTACTGCGGGAGGATTTCAGAGCCGAGCTGCAATACCTGTAGTCACAGAGATTTCAGGAGAAAAGGAAAACATGCTTAATTTTTTCATGGTATTTTTCCACACTGTAGATTCTCAAGCTCAGTACAATAGTTGATAAAAATACATGTCCATTAACTCCTTTTATCACCACAAAATGGTAAGCATGTCAAGATAAGTATTCCATTAAACAGATCAGCATCAAAGAACAGTTATTTCTTTTAATACCATTACTTATTTTTTGACACTAAGTCTAATATGTGGGGTGTCCAAGACAGCTTCTTCAGTGATCCAAATAGACAAGACAGATAAATGATGGGCAAGAACAGGCAGGAAGGCAGCTGTGAATAGAAATCAATGGTAAAACCAGGAATAATACCATAACTTCTGAGTTGCAATCCAGCACTGGGACGACTGGACCACACTGTTTTGCAACACTGGCTATTTAACACTACACTGTGTCTGAAATAGGTTAATACTACAATCTGCCATGAATGCAAGGGTCTTTCTTCCTCTTCTCTGGACTGTGCAAGTCCAAAGCCCATGGATAATTATCATTAACCTCAATAAATTCATTTTCAACTTCAGCTTTTCACTGAGAGCAGTTCAGTGTCCTAACTACTTGATGGTGCAGAATCCTAGAAAAATAGAGGACTTTCTGAACCTTAAGGATTCTAAGACCGTGGAGTCCAACCATTAACCTATTACCACTGCGTTCTCCAACAAACCACGTCCCCAAGTGCCCCATCCACACGCCTTTTGAACACTTTCAAGTATGGTGATTCCACCACTTCCCTGGGAAACCTGTTCCAATGCTTGACAACCCTTTCAGTGAAGAAATTTTTCCTAATACCTACTCTAAACCTCCCCTGGTGCAACTCGAGGCTGTTTCCTCTGGTCCAGTCACTTGTTATCCAGGAGAAGAGAACAACCTCCCCCTCACTACAACCTTTTTCCAGGCAGTCATAGAGAGCAGTATGGTCCCTCCTGAGCCTCTTTTTCTCCAGGCTAAACAACCTCAGCTCCCTCAGCTGCTCCTCACCAAACTTGTTCTCTAGAGCCTTCACCACCTTTGTTGTCCTTCTTTGGACATGCTCCAGCACCTGAGTGTCTTTGCAGTGAGGGGCCCAAAACTGAACACAGTATTTGAGGTGACCTGTTGAGGTGTACCATCCAGTTACAATGCAGTTAGGTCTGAATTCAAAACTGCACTACTGCAAAAGATGATGTTTTAAACCCTGGACCTCCGGCTGAACATATGCTGACACTGAGTGCTGTTTTGCATAACTGCAAGCTTGATCAATGCTGCCCATTTTCTGTCTACTGTCTCTCCAGTTCTGCCCACTAGTGTGAAAACAGTATTATCATGTACTTAATTCTTGGAAAATAAAGTTTCTTCCACATACCTATGAACAAGAATGCATTTGTTTATATCTATGGATATACATGAGGGTGAAATCAACATGAAGAAACTGTGTCCAAATAAAGACAAGCGAAATTTTAAAATTAAATTTGCCGTGGATGAGTTATGGATGAAAACGGAAAGGAAGATGGAGGTTTGCTAGAGTGAAATGTGTTTGCTAGTGCCAAACTCACAGAACCTAGGAAAAAAATTAGGAGCATGGCTCCTTTTTCACATTTATTTACACATAGTTCAGAGCAATAGGGAGCAGAGAAGGAAATTAAATGGCCATCTTTCTCAGGGAGAAGATCAGACAGCATAGCTATATTAGAAGGATGTCTTCCTTTCATGCTCCTTATCTTAGCTTTTTTAATGTCAATTATTTAGACATGGATTTTTATCTGCAGGCTTTTCTGAGTGCCTTTTTTTTTTTTTTTTTCCTGAACTGGTGGGCTTTTTTCCAACAATTAAAGCCAAAGGGGACAAAAGAAAACAATCAGCTACAAGACTCCTATTTGGACAAAACAGTCCTAGATCAAATTCCCTGCTGCTCTGAACTTCACATAATGACTTAGTCTTGTACACAACAGGGGTCAGACTGTCAGATCACAGTCCCTTGCACATGTGTAAATGACAATGGGAATTGCAACCCCGCTGACTTTGAGTCCAGTACGTTCTCCTGAAGAGAATTAGCATGACCTGCTCAGAGAGACCTGCATGTTAGCACAGAGGCATCAACAGTTTGAACAAAAATTTTTTAAAATAAGAGGACCTAGTACTTTTGTTTCACTGAGTTTCTAGAATGACAGCAAAGAGGAAAAACGAACGTTTCCCCTGCGGACCAAACTAGGAGTCAGACATCTTCCCTGTAGTATTAAGTAGTCTATGACTCCTGACCCTGATTCACGTAGTTTCTCCATATTACCAAAAAAAAAAGAAAAAAAAAAGCAAATAAAAAAAGTTGTCTTATGGTAAGAGGAGCTGGAAGCAGCACAAGACAGAAGTTGTCTCTATTCTCTGCAGGAGGCACCGGCCAGTCCATTCAGTCCCCAGAAGTCACTGGTAGTGACTGGAAGACGCAGAGGTGAGGTATTGAGTTAGTATGTGTACACAGAGTGTTGCTGCCTTCAAGGCTTGTTTGCAATCCCAATGACAAATGTTAGGATGTTTTTTCTCAACAAAAGCTCTAGCCCAAGATCAATATTGCAAATATCTCCTGCGCTCCCTTTTGCACATCACAGCTGTACCTCAATCAGTGGGAAAGCAAAGAGCTACTACTGGTCTTTTTTCAGGGTCTGCATGAGTAGCAGCTCTAAGATCCTAAGCCCAAAATATGCTGAAATATGGGCAAGGAGAGTCCTCTGCAATACTCACTCACTGGAATAACTGATCAGCAAACCAAACATCTCTATCACATAGTAATATTTATCAGTCAGTTAACTAGATTTCAGTTCTAATGCTGAGATCTTACTACTGTGGGGAGATGGTACCACCTCATAAATGCAGGTTGAAAATATAATTGCTTGTTTTGTAATCACAGGCCTAATACAGCTTATTTTTTTAGCCTCTGTTATTATATGAATAAGTAAAATTTTTTGGTAACCACTCTAATCAGCACAGGAACCTCAACCAATAAACTCTGAAAAAAATATTTTATTTAGTTCTTGTCAGATTGGTTCTCATACATAAATTCATAAGTTCTAGACTGAAAATTGTATAATGCACTCCATTTTGGCCATTGCTGCTCTTTTTGTACTCCAAGAACTTGTGGAAATTTTGCATCAACCAAATCATAGGTATTGGAAAATGTACTAATATATTCTTGTATACCCAAATAATAGGAAAAAGGCAAGAACAATCTTTTTGGCAATAAAGCAGGGTCTAAATTATGATGTCCATTATTTTGCTGCAAATGAAAAAGAAATAAAGTCATGTCAGTGGAACTGCAGGGATGTAAGACTGAACTGAAAGCAGAAAAAACCAGACTTCTAGTTTCAACTCGTTAAGAAATAAACAACTTTGCTACTTGGGTGTTTTAAAATGTAATCACCAAATGCAAAACACTCTCTCCTAGCTTGTTTGAGATTCAAGGGCTACGGCATAGAAAAATAAAAGGATTGACGTCTTCTTTCTTTTCTATTTAGAAAGCAAATGTACTCTAAACTATCTGACTGGCTAGACACCTTATCAATAAGTCTTTTGAACTTCTGTTACCACACTGGAGTCTCTACCAATGGCCATTTAAAGTGACCAGGGGCCATGGCTTTTACTGTCTACAGCAGAAGGATGTGCACCCACACTGTGGGTGTGAATCTTGAATAGAGGGGCAGGGACAGGGCAGGAGATGGGCATCAAGGAATGACATAGGGATATCAATCACTCACCAGGTGAAGAAAGCTACCTGCAGCAAGCCTGAGGAACTTCCAGGCCTTTGCTAGGGCGGAGTGAAGGTGACAAGTTCTAGCCCAGGCTCCTTCTCACTATATCACTTACATGCACCTTGTAAAACCACTCCACCTTGCTGGCATTATTAGAGATGAACCTTCATTTCACAGCTTGGGATGGAAGAAGGGCACTGTCCCAGCTCACACTACGTCTCCCAGGAAAGGCAACTTGCTTTACAGCCTAGCAAAGGTCTTGCAGCATCTGGGACTGCTAGACAAGACCTTTCAAAGGCAGCAAATTCCTCATTTCATAGAAGGAAGAGAAACATGCCTATAATGAGCTTAATTATCTCAGAGAACAAGCATGTGCCTTTAGAACAAAGCACAACAAAGGAGCTCAGTACTGCACAGAAGTCATGGAAGAAAGTCCACAGAGCTTCGTGCTGAAGATCTAGGTTTTGTCAGGTCGCTTGCGCTGGAAGTTATAAGAGCTCCTTTCTACACTTTTCACACCAAGGGCCCCACACAGTCTATTTCTTCACCATCCTTCCAGAGACAAACACCACTCCTGGATCATCTGGAGATTAAGAGCTATAAACTCCATTCTCACTGCACCGTACAGCAAACCCAGGTAGATGCAAAGGGAAGTACCTTCTGCCCTGCTCCAAGATGCTCCTGCTGCACTCCAGCCTCTAGAGAGAGCAGCGCCAACCTGAGACAGGTTTGCTGAAGTAGTGGTGTAGTTACCCACCCATATGAACTAACTAGATTCAAACTGCTTGTAAAGGTACTTCTCCTGGAGGGGAAAAAAAGAACCCCAAGAGATTAATATAATAGTAATCATGAAAAAAACGAACACAACTATATAAACCAATAGGTTGAGTTTCCATCCATGTGCACTGGATAATTTCATTACTATAATTTTCAAAATAACTGAAACAGCCTTGGGTTCAGAAGAATTTTCACCATTATACTGTTTTATCATAGTAAAAAAAGTATTTTTTCAGAAAGTTATTCATAAAAGTATTGTTTCATTTACTCATGATTCATCAGACAATACGGCTGTATTACCTGCATTTATTATTTGTGGTAATGATGCATGATGTTTTTAATAGCTCTCTAAAGCTGCAGAATTTTATTTCAAGAGCAGAAATGCCCCAATTACATCACTGGTTTCACAAGGTTGTGGGGGGTTGGGGTTTTTTTGTGGATTTTTTTAACATAGCAAAATTAAAAAAAAAAAATCCTAAATTTGTTAAAAAATTGTGAATATATCCCGAGCCAGGACTCCCAAAAGTGCATCAACAACTGGTTACAATGACTTATCTATTTTTAAGATCTCATGACTGGGGGGAAGGGGAAAAAGCCAACACATACACAAACAATCCCTTATTTCCAGCTTAATCTCTCCTTTCTGTGTTTTCACTGCACATATTTGCTCTCTCTCACTCTCCTTTACTTTTGTTTTCACAGGCACCCACACAAATTGCTCCCAAGCTAAGGGCTAGGTGCTAAGCCTCAACTTGGAGTAGATTTTAATGGCAGTTTTAAGTTCCTGGTAAACAAGGTTTGGAAAAAAAAAAAAAGGCAGGAGTTCCATTATTAAGCAGTGCTGCTAAGCACCTTTATAATTTTTCTGCTTTTATTTCTTACAACTATCGCACTTTTTTTACTTATGACACAATCTTGTTTACCCAGAACTGCCTGGTAAGTGTACAGAACACATCAGCTAAGACCATTGGTGCAGATGACACCCATACTATGAAGTGACCAGGAATAATCATTCCTACAATCGGCTTCTTGGTGATTAAGCCACAGAAATGTATTAATTACTTTACACTCTCATTGCAAAATGTAGCCTCAGAGTTACCTGACAACCCTGTGTTAATTGCATAATTTATTTAAGTAGTTTTCATATGACTGCTATTAGAGAAGTCAGGTTAAAAAATCTATGCCTACTGGTAAAAGTCAAAGACTGAAGCTTCATAGACACTGCTTGTACTACCCATGACCTGAGGATAAAACAAAGTAGTTTGTCAGTAGCAGCTTTCTTAAACGATTTAATAAACAATAAAAGAAATCATAAGCTTTTGTGGCATGCTTCTGCTTCCTATTTGTACAACACCTTGCTGCACTCAGGTTTTAGGACACAACTGACTCCTCAGATATTCAGAAATATAAGTGATAAAGAACTAGGAGCGACACAAGTAATATTCCAATAAATGAAGAGCCTTCTCATGCAAACAAGATTGATGGTAAATGTCATAATGAGTTGGAAAAGAAAAAAGGATGAATTTTAATTTGAATTTAAAATTTCAAACAGACTACTGCAGGGATGAAGGGGGAAAAAAATAAAAAATAATTGAAAATACAACAGGGAACAGTGGAAGATCCGATGTTCAATATTATGAAGAGATCTTTCCAGAATAAGAATCCTAGCACCCCATATATCTTCAAAGTAAGAAAAGTGGTCTTGTCTGCATGATTATCTGCACTCTGCTTTTCTCTAGTGTAGTTCTATTGACTGAAATGGAATTACAGGAGAAATTCAACAAGCTACCTAACATCACAGTTGGGGCTAATGTTCTTTATAAAATAATGACTGCAATATTCAGTCAGCAATTAAAGAAACTCATTTCAGATATGTAAACCATACATTTGCCCTTTATTATTTGTAATTAATCAATTGGTTGTGCCAGTTAGAATACTTGCAAAGACTTGTTAAGCACATGGGCTTGCAAGAAATTTCAGTAACATGTAGTCACTGAGGTCCAGGCTGAGGTTCACTGAGCCAAAGAGAATAACCTCAGACCCTTTGCCTTACATTCTACTGAATACATTTTAGCATGAACTAAAATTCAAGGGCAGACATCTAAAGCGAGACAGGATTATTTGATGCTAAGCCTTGAGTAGGATTAGGAGGGAGACTATTCCAAATTCCAGGACACTAAAGCAACCTCACGGTGGACATGTGCTAGTCCCATGGTATCTATGTGAATGTCTGCCTCTCCCTTGTGCTAGGATGATCTATGTTATTTCTGTACTTCCAACTTCCATTCTTGAGTAGTTCTGTATTAAACACTGAATAGGTAGGCTCCAGAGTGGCAATTTCATCATTATCTGTGATAACAGTACAGCCTGGCCAGGATGTTTTTATTTTGCATAGAAACTAAGGTGTATACAGGCAAATCTAACAGAGTACTAACTATATGGAGACTTCATGGAACCCATCAATGCCTTACACCTCCAGCTACAGAGGAAGATCAAAAATTTTTGACAAGAGTCACAGCTGCTGCCATGGCTTTCACAGCAATAAGTAAAGCAGGACTGACATGTTGTATTGGCCAAGCTGTCATTAACATCATATATCAAGCCTTTCCCTAAGCTGTTTTTACACCAGGGAGACCCTGCTACTGGCCCAGGAGACAGCTACAGGAAACTTGGGACAGTCTCTCCCCCTCGTGGTGAAAGCCTTCAAACCCTAAGTACTTCAAAGAGCCTTCTCTGACTGGAGCTTTTCTCAAAACTTTGAAAGACTACCTAAATCACAAGGTTTCGTTTTCCTGATCTGTCTGCAGTGTTACTTGTGGCATCTTACAGTTGTTCTGTCTGTAAAGCCAGTAACTCAAACATACATTTTAACCAGTTTGTAAAGTAGAGTTGGGATCCCACTGAAAAGTAACCAGACAAATTAATTCAGAGAACAATTATGTCAAGGATTCTCCAGAATTTCCTTGTGTATTAGCCTGAGTTTTTCTCACCTCAATTTTACATAAGTAAATAGTCCAAGATCCTACTAACATTGAGATCCTCAGAAGAATAGAAACAAAGTAAGAATTTTTTTAATAATAGTGCCATTATAAGACTTTGATAATATATGGAACACAATGCTGCAATTAGGTTACATGAAGTCTTTTGGACCTCTGTTTCCGTTCCAGTGTCATGGGACATGTTCCATAGCACATGCACCATATTCTGAGCTCCCATGCCTGCCACCAGCCTTCGGATTCCCAGGGCAAGGGGGACACAGTGCTTGGCTCACACAGAGACAACATACCCAAAAAGGCTAAAAACATTTCTTTACAGCCTCTCAGGGAAATAAAACATTACCTCAGCAAGTCTCGAATGCTTGTGAACATTCTCTCCTTTCTGGACACTCGGAGCAAGCTGCTGCAGGACACCTCGGCTGCTCGTGAGGGCACGAGTCAAGCGAGCAAACTTCCCCCAACCTGCAAGAAAATGTGCAAGATTATACACATTACCCAAAAAAAGCTGCAAGGGTACCGTATAAAACCTCTTATAACTAAGAGGGGGAGGTGAAGCTCAAACAGAGCAATCTGCTTTAATACTGACCACAAGGGACTATAATTTAGGCAAGTACCAGATAAAAGCAAGTCACAAAATAGGTGTCAGCATGGTACTGTAATAAAACCCATTACTGCAGTAGCTTTGTATTCAATGGCTCTACAAGAGTGCTGTTACATGAACTGCATATTTTGCAAGGATAAGTGTCCACTATACAATAATCTTCTATTAAATCCAATCACCAGATTTGGATCTCTCAGCACCACAGAAGACACTCCAGACTAATCAAGATGTAAGACTAGAGTAACACAGAATGAAAATTACAGTTGTCTGTAACAGAAGTGAATTTGACCTTAGATGCATCAAGCATAGATCTGGCATAAGCAGAGAAATATGCAAAAGATAATAAAAAGCAGAGCAGAAGAGCAAAACAAAATCATTAATTTATCCTCTCGAAACAAAAGGGGGAATATACTAATAGATTTTCTCAAACTCTAATAAAACATTTAGCAGCTTCTGTCAGAGAAGTCATATGCTGAATTTTAATTCACAATATTTTTTACAGTGATTTCAAATACCCCTCAAAATAGAAGACTTTGAATGACAGTCACAAGAGCTAGCTACAACTATAATCTTTATGGGCAGTACTTTGCCATAACAGAGAGTCAGGCAGAGTACACATCTTGATATTTTTGGTACCCTGAAAGGAAAACATTGGTGCATTTAGTCCCAATCTTGAAAAATGTTAGCACCACATGGGAACTGTTGAGCAGTCTCATCTCCTACTCCACCTAAGGATGTTCAGCACTTTGAAGACTCAGTTTATAATAAGAACCTGGTTCCGGTAAAAGTTCCCTCCACAGCTCTCTTGTAGACCCCTTTTGTGTACTGGAAAATGCTATAAGTTCTCCCTGGAATCGTCTCCTCTCCAGGCTGAACAACCACAAGTTTCTCAGCCTGCCTGCACAGCAGAGGTGCTCCATCTCTCTGAGCATATTCGTGACCCTCCTCTGGACTCACTCAACAAGTCCACGTCCTTGTTATGTTGAGGGCCTTGGAGATGAATGCAGCATTCCAGGAGGGGTCACATAAGGTTGGAGTACAGCAGGAGAATCATATCTCTCGACTTGCTGGTCACACTGGTTTTGACACATCCCAGGATACAGTTGGCTTTATGAGCTTCAAGTGCACATCACCCAGTCATGTCAAGCTTCTCATCCACCAACATCCCCAAATCCTTCTCTGCAGGGGTGCTCTCAATCCAGCTTGTATTTGTGCTTAGGATTGCCGCGACCCAGGGGGGGAACTGCGCAGCTGGCCAGACCGACGGGGCCCGAGGGGGCTGTGGTCCAAGAGGACATAAGCAATCCGCCCGCTCTCCAGTCCTGGCGAGGGAGGGCTGCCGGGGGAGCGGGCGGTCCGGCGGTGCCGGCCGCGGCGCTGGCCGTGGTGCTGAACCAGGACGAACGGGGCTTGTTTTCAAACGGCAGCCCCAGCGACGAACAGAACAGACCACAGAGTTCCAGCTTCACACAGGAACTCGAAATCTGCCTTCCTTGCCAGACATAAAATACTTATAATTCCAGATAAACATAGACAGTTCCTTTTACTAAGTCAAACCAGACTGATGGGTAGGGCATTTTTCAGGAAGATTCAAAGTTTGGTTCAAAACCCGAGGACAAACTTTCAGTGTGCATTTTCTTCCTAACACTGAATGTTCTAAGATATAGGCTATTCAGACATAAATAGAGATATGAGGAAAAGGAAGCACCTCACTTGAGCTTTCTTGCAAAAAAGCACTGCCAGACAACTCTGTGACATGATTTGTCACTATGAGTGCTGAGCACCTTTGTGTACCTGCCCTTCTTCCCAGGAGTCATCTCCTTTTGAAAGGTTCAGCTTAACCCATTCTTCTCTCCCCAGCATTCCCTATAAGCATCTCATCTACCCTACGTGTTGGAAATCTCACTTGTGGGTGCTTAAATGGTGCACAAAAGAATTGTTTTCATGAACATTAGATCTCTCATCCCATACTCCAAATCTGATCTGAAAACAATACAACTGTTTGTTATAGGCAAGAAACTGTGTCAAGAGGCAAAGCTTTTTAGCTTGGCTTTTAAAACCAGTGCTGATATGAAAATGGCAGGCTGGAAGTACATACCCAAACCCTCCTTTACATGTACAACACATGGGAACCCAGTCTGGAGTGGCGCATGCACCTGTGCAAGGGTATGCCTAAAACCAGGCACTGAATCAACATGCAAATGTCCCAGCTGTATGAATATCATCTTTAGAACAGAAGGCTCTCCTCCTTGTACTGACTTTTGGGTTGTTTGGGTTTGTTTATTTGTTTGCTTTTTTTGTGAAAGACAAAGAAAAAAGTGTGGGAAATTCAACGTCAAATTAGAACAGACCAGTAGACTGTGGAGAAAGAAAATGAAAATGAGAGAGAATGCCAGTACTAATACTACTGAATGATAATTTCTTCTGAAAAGACAGCAGCTGAATTTATTCCAATTTTTCCTCCAGAATCCTAGGGACAGATGCAGCCTACAGCAAGTCAGATATTTATCCAGTAAAGACAGGTCAAGTAATGGACTTAAGGTACATGACTGAACATAAACACTAAATTTTAAGGGTCATGGATCTATCCAAGACAAGAAACAAAGTTACAGAATGGCGTAGGAATAGAGTGGTGTCAGTCATGCTAGAACAGAGGGATCAGATGATATGCATTATTCTCATTCAACACAAGCAGTTGGTATATCCTTACATCCATTCTTTTCCTCCAGAAAAAGAGAAAATACACATTAAATTGAAATCTACTGAGGCTATGGGATTCTAACATAGGCATATATATTCCTCAAACAAGGTAAGAGTTCACGTACTAGAGAAGTCAGCTTGGAATTCAAGAAGCAAACATAAAGCTAAATACCAGCTCCATGGTTGTGCTTGCCTGTGCCCGTCTTTGATTCTAACCCAATTTTATCATTGTTTGGTCTCCTTTTTCAGTTCTGCAGAAAATATCATTCAGGGACAAAACAATAGCACTAAAACACCTTCAGCTTCAAAAGGATGAAGAAAGAGCCTTCAAGATTAACAGCACTGATTTCAGCGCTTCTGCATTCCATGATGCTCCTTCAGTTTTCCACCATTTCTTTGCAAAAAGCTGAACAGAAATTGCTTCTGAAAACACCCAAGACAAGATGCCCACAAGGAGGACAAAAGCTTTGTTTCGTGGGGAAATATGGTATTGAAACATACTTCTGTGATGTGATATTTAACTCAAACCTTTTATTCATTCAAGGATAAAGCTTTATTTAACAATGGTCTCAAGCTGAAGAAACCAATTTTTTGTACTTTGAGGTGAGCATGATCTGTTGATACTCAACCACAACAACATTTATTATTTATTTGTAGGTAGTTATTTGTTTCCTACCACTCTCCTCAGTCTGATCATGATGACTCGTAAATTTAAACATTAGCAACTGTGGTAGTTGCAGAACATTTGTTATCAAGTTGCTGATCTGTGACTTACACAATGCCTGGAATTAGAAGAAGGAGCCATTCGCTGCTAGAGAACAAGCTCATTTGTCCATGGGTCTATTGTTCACACGACTGTGTAAACGTGAGAAAAGCAGAATTCCAGCAGTTCTTACCTCCATTCAAACCACCTGTATATTCTTGCACATCAAAGATCCCTACTTACATCCATCATGCTTCTCTGCAGTGCTCCTTCCCTTTGAAACCTCATGACTAACACTGTATTATTTTCCCATCTGGACTGGGAAAGCATACCAAAGGTTTTTAATAAACTCACCACTTCCCTTTCATTTGTTTCCTTTTTTAAGAAAACATTTCATCCAGATGAAAGCTGAGTATAACTTAATCAAAATATTTCAAACACTGGCTCTGTTCATATAAATACATCTTTAAAAACAGAACAAAAAATTAGACAGCAACAAAAAAACCCACATACACACACACACACAAAACAGAAACAAAAGGGAAAAATAAAAAGAAAATGTGGATTTTCCCCTGAATTAAGATAAAGGAGGCGATCAAAATATTTTTTTGGTGTGTAGCCCTGCTTGTTATGCAAAGGACAGCTTAGCTGCAAAATGAAATAAAGCATTTTCTGCAGAGGAGATAGCAACTGATAATTGCTACAAAGCACAGGAGGCTACAATATCTAGGAGGCTAATAACCATTCTCCTATATGATTCAGTGATGTTTAATTTTATCACCTTCTTGTATAAATACAAAGTATCAAAAGCAAAAATTAGGATCCAAAGCATCATTTCAAAAGTTTTATAAGGCAGCATAGATGCATCTGAATATGTTCCCATTGTATTCATACATTCAAAACCTGTTCAGGCAAACTTCTTATGAGCTACTTGGAGGGCAAGCACAGATTCTATTTGTCTTCAAACATAGTTGTTTTCACAAAGTGATGCATTTCACTTTCTACACTATTCTCAAACATCTAACATTGGTTTGTTAGATCTCAAACCAAGAAAGACATATACAGACAAAATGCATTAATTCTAAATACAGTATATACTCTAAAATTAAGCTAAGAAGGTGACCTACCACTTGACAATCCAAATTTAGCCATGATATAGCTCGATTTTGCCTACTTCTATTCAAGTAAACCTAGTTTCCCTGATTTTTTAAAGGGGCAAGCACACAGGAAAAAGTGGAAAGAGATTGTTTAAAAATATTATATCATCCACATCACGGGCACACTATTTTTAAGTAGTTTTATTTAGAATGCACTATTTTTAAAGCTGCTGCATTTAAAAGCAAGCTTACTTACTTTCCATGGCAGTCATAAAATAAACATCTTGTAAATTATCTGAATCAATCAACAAAGGCTACAATAAGAAGTCTACCCTTTACATGACTTTGTTTCATCTATTTCAATGTCTAATATTATTAATAAATTAAAAAAAAATTAAGACGAAAAACAGTACTGGGACCTTCTATCTCTGAGTCACCTTCAGATAAAAGATGCCTGTTCATTTTTGTGTAGCAAACACCTGTGATTAGAGCTCCACACTTCTCAAACAAAAAGTCTCTACATCATTTGCAGCTGAACAATCAGGCTTGAAATTGCCAGCAGGTGATAGAAAACTAATATACCACAGATAAGCAGGTTTAGCCTGACAGATTATTTACTCTTTAAATTGATCATGTTCTTGTACTACATAAAGTTTTTCTCTACATAGACATAAAGGCATTGATTTTGAAAAACGTGAATACTTTATGCCACTATGAAATTGTTCAAATAGCACATATGTTAATAAAATATTTGCTTCTACAGGCAGCCTATTACATATTGAGTGGTCATATGCATAGAAAACTAACTTCACATATAAACTTGGTAAAAGTGATAAAAGCTGATTGAAGGTGAAAGAAGGAAAAATAATTGTTTTAGCAATTGGTTTTCAGTTGTTTCACTTAAACAATCACTAAGTTCACAGTTTTAGTTTTTCAGATTGAGAGCTTGTTTGGGTTTAGAATACAAGAAACATTCCTTTGAAAATTGTTCTTTCAAAGCCAAGCTACAAAATTCCTACATAATGTTGAATATAGCACAAAGAATATGCCCTCTTCAAAGCTCACATCTGTTAAAATAATGATTCTTAGAAGAAGCTAATACAATTTTACCTTTTTAAAATCTTCCAAAAAGGTTTTTCCACTCATAAATTCTAGAACCTACTACAGACAATTGTCTAACTCTCCATAAGTACCTTTCCCCCTCCTCCCTTCACAATATACAACTGCACAATGAGATCTAATATTAAAGTCATGGATATGCATGTAAACTTCTGTTTGACTATTTGACCAATCAGCTCTTCCAAGAAATTGATTATTTAGCCGTCAAATAACTGACACAGTATCACCTTCTTAAATGCACACAACAAAATTTCAAAGCTAGCCTACAGCAAGTAACTTTCTTTAAGAAAGGTATAGGGGTTAAATTAAGGATGAAAACAGAAAGTGCAGTTTCATTTATACCATGCCTAATCTATGTATACAGTGACAGAGAACTCCCTATCAGCATGAAACTGCTGGAACTTTATTAATTTTAGGAGATCCAGAAATTATATTTGGAAGACTCATTTAGTGCACAAGCCCTTCTGTACATAAAGAGATAGCTCAGGGAAGAAGTACAGAGCTGTGAATCAGTGGCCTCTAAATAATATATCCAGTTCTTCTGTCTGCAACCTTTGTTAGTTGCTCTACCAGTTTCCATGGGCTAGAGGAAGAAATTTTGCTCATCATTAACTCCTCTGCAACTCCTCACTTTTATGTAGGTTTAGTGCTTATATTACTGTAGATATGCAACTGCTGAGAATTACCATGATCACTGCAACAACAGCATGATTTCGAGATCCAATGAGATTTTAAAAAAATAAAATAAAATTAGCATTCTCTTTCTTCAACATACTTCTCTTGAAAACAAAAAAGTTACAGTGTTCTTTGTGCCAAAAGCAAAGGACAAACTGGCTACCTCTACCGCATTAAGGAACTCCTGTGAAAGCAAAGAGAAAAGACAGCTACCACTCCTGACTGGAAGTCCTGCTTATCAACTAAGTGAAACAAAGGTTTTCACTACCAGCAAACAAATGAAAGCCAGCTTGTCAGTCCTCATTAGGATACAGCGAAGATCACTAGGCAGGGAAAAAATACTGTAGACCCAAAGTTTCTGACAAGGTAAGTTTTTTTACTTTTATTAAAGCAATAAAAGCCCAAACAAATAGCATTAACAAGAAAAAAAATTACCCACATAGCCTGGGAGAGGGTATGTTTGTCAAGGTTGTACTTCCTTTTTCATGGTAACAGGTGTTTCCACTTTGAGAAACTATGTTTTTAAAGAATAACATTTTTAAAACAAATGTAAATCAGTTCATCTTCACAGTAAGTTTCCTGTTTAATTTAATACTACAAATATTATTAAATACTACAAAAATGCAAACAACAGAAGGACACGAGTCTCTGTAATGCTTCTTATGAGTACAAAAGGTCTATTTCTGACAGGATTTGAACCTGAGTGCAAGTTTCTGCTGCTGTCACAGCTGAGTTTGCTTCCAGGTTTCCAGGCTGTAACTCAGTGAAGGGTTAACAGCAGAACACTGCAATGCTACTTCACACACCAGGACAGCTTAAACCTGATTCAACTCAAGATGAATCTCTTCACACAGGTTAAAGGGAACTAGTCCAGAACTTGAATATAAGGAATCCCACAATAATGGCAAGAAACATCAAGCCAGGCAGAATGAAATTATTCAGATCTTTGCCAGACTCCGCCAGGGTTAATTCCTCGGTTTTTGTGTACAGTTTCATGCACAATTTGCACAGAGCTGTTTAGCAACATTATGAATCCCTGAAGGCTATGCTAGACTGTGGGTTAATAATGTATTTAAAAGGAAGAGCAGTACCTATTTACTAAATAAAACGTGCTTTCTGAAGCACTTGGGGGTTTCATTAGCAATGACCCTTTCCAGGGCAGGCCAGAGCCAATTCGCTTACGAAACCAGCAACCATCCCTTGCACAAATGCTGTCCCCAGTGGCACGGCTACAAGCCATTGTAACATTTAATTCTTTGGATTTGGTATTTAAAGGACTTCAGCTCTTTCAAGACCAGGGCAAACAAACAAAAGCATCATAAATACATTATTGTGAAAAAGACCAACCTTTACATGAATCATCCTCAATGGGCTGCTTGAAAGCTGTTATGTCATTGAAAGTGCAAAGAAATAAAACCACTTTATCCTGCTCATTTCGAATTGGAGCAATTTTCACAAAGAACCAGACAGGTGTTCCTGGAAACAAACATATCAAAACGTTAGTCAATGGTAGGCAGAACAGTAAATGTGCTAGTTTAGATATTTACAACTCATATCAGCCAACTGTAAGTATTACTTTAATGTTGGGGTTTTTGCAAACACCTATTAGGAATAACAACAAAGCAGCTGACAAGAGTGTTATTTAAGTTCTCTGCTCTACCTCTGATTAGCTTTTTAATCCTTAGCAGTCGCTCATCTTTCTGAACTTCACCTACAAAGTGAATACTTGAATTTATGAACTGTCTTGTTATCTCCTGAAAGAAGAGTTCCATGTATGTGCAAAGGGTACACACAACAGAATGTTGCTGGTTATGTAAAGGACTTGAGAACAGGCCAACTGTGCCTAGACCATGACCACAATACAGTCTCAACCCTAGAGAAGTGGTAGTCTTAGACTTCTCTGTAAACATGGAGCACCACACCCTCACAACTATACCAGCCTATGTCTACCTTCAAGAGTCAGGTTCTGGGAACTCTGGTCTGGTCTGGAAATCCCCCCATGCAAGGGAAACCCTTTCCAAGTTGCCTTCCAGCTTGCCTTGTCATAAGCCTACTCACAATCACTCTAGCACGAAGCAAGACTCCAAGGAGTTCGGAAGAGAACAAGCCATTAGGGCCAGACCATGAGCTGTGGATGGGATCAAGCTGTACTCCATAAAACTGTACTTTTCTAATTACTGCAGTAGATGAACTACCAATGAAAACTGCTTGAGAGTTCAAAGCCTGCACATCACAGAAAAAGATGATCCCACATTATGACCCTTCAGATGCTGCTGTCAATGTTCCTTGACATCTATCCATGCAGATCACCTTGAGGAGAAAATCTGTCAGTCAGCCCTGCCTTTCTACATTTCTGGCAGTTTTATTGAGACTGCTGAGAAGACCCTTATGGAGGATTGTGTACCAGAGCAGAACTTAAAGGGTTATTGAAGCAGAGGACATTGCCAGAACAGAAGAGAAGGTGGTAGAAGGTAGGAGGAAGTGTCTACAATGTGCGTGGAGCCAAAGGTCGCGTGACCCAGAACAAGAAGATGACTGAAGAAAAGAAAAAGCATGTTGAAAGCTGACAGGTGTAAAGATGGACATTAGTTGTTGATGGGTAGAAATATGCATACTGTAATTTTATAGGGCCAAGTATTGCTTGTTGATAGGTTAAAGATGAAACTAGTTCTTCTATAAATAGAGGCCTTAAATAAATAATAAATTATTCTCTTGCTGACCAGCGAGGGTATTCGTGTCCCAGTCGCTACAGACCCTAATGGTAGCAATGAAGTTCCATGTAACAAGACAGCGTCCACCACTCATTTCACAGGACTCACCACATTGATTTCAGTGATACTTCAGCATAAGCTGATTAGAGGGCTCAGAACAAAGCACTTGGTTCCTGTATATCATAACATGGCCTCCCTGAAGGCACCATTTTTAAGTCTGCAGTCTTAACTTTAGACATAAAAAGATGACTTCTCCAACTGTGAGGAGGCAATAGGGAGACTCCAGACCCAGGCCTTCAGGGAGCTTGTACATGAGTTTTCAGACTGTCCCTACACCTTCAGTGATGATGAAGAAAACTCGTAATTGCTTTTGCAGGCACAAGAAGTAAGAACCAAGACAGGATTTAGGCTTGCTTGCCATGAGCAACATTTTGCTTTTGTGTCCCTTGTAAGCTATGTTTGGAGAGAAGGGTCTACACAGCAGAGGCCAAAATAACATCAGGATCAGCAGGATTTTGAAAATCTGGGAAAGCCAGAATAAAGAGCACCATGTAATTTTCGTCACACATGCGGCAATGTCTATTTTAGAAAGGGCGGTCTTAGAAGACTATTTGTTTTCTTTCTCAATCACAGGACCCTCCTCTATGCTAGTGATCAGATTCTCTTTCACCTCAATTGCTCAGTATTTTAACATGCACACTACATGGTATATTTCATGCAGTAGTTTTTAATAACAAGGGCCACTTGTGCTTCCTGACTGTCAAAGGGTCACAAAGAAACCTCAAGTATTTCACAAGTTACTGTTCAGTAAAGCAAGCAAAGGCAGCTTTTTTTCCAACTATGTTAATATAACACAGGTTGTTGCTTCCAGTGTCTCACCTGGCTGTTTCCCAGCCTCAGTGCTGAGCAATCTTTTCTGGCTACAGAAAGACAGGGCACCTCCAAAACCCATGGACAACTTCCATAAATGAAGTTCAATTCCTAAGGCTCCCACTGTGCCTGCATAGCGCAGGCAGTTTCAAACCCTGGCTGAGATTCCATGCCATATGTACAGCTACCTCTATAAACAGCAGGGTATATGATGCATGGAGGCCTCTGCTCAACAAGCAGAGAAATCCAGATGGAATCACTGGTGGCCATTTCTGAAGCATGCCTGCATGTCAGAAAGTATTCAAGGGTCAATATATCATTTTTTTTAAGAGTTAACATTCCTGAAAAACCCCTTCTGATACACTATCAGCAAACAAAAATGCGAAGTGCAAAAAAAGATTCAGGAAAGTAACTGTGCCAGTAAAATCATCACTAACTCGCTAATGAGCTTAGAAGACACTGCCACAAAGCAGCCAACAGCAATTTTCTAGACAGCAACAGCCCTTTTTCACGAGCTCCTAAAATTGCCTATCCCAATTTCTTCTTACCTACTTGTTTTTCCCATCTTCACATGTGAACTACTCTGAGGCTGATCAAATCTGTCCTGCTTTTACACAGACTCCTTGGTGACTAATTGCTTTACATTTTACCCACTTCACTCTTCACTAACACTGCAACTTTTTAATTAGCCAAGATCTCCATCTACAGCCTTCCTTTTTGATCTCTATCCACATGCACTTACTTTTTTTGATTAGGGATTTTTTTTGCCCCTCCCCAAAACCACTTTGTATTGTTTTGCTACTTCAAGCTGCAGTTGTTCTGCTATGGGCTGTTCATGGTATTTACCTTCATAGCATTGAAGCTGAATTACATACTCAGCTTCATCTCTGCCTCTCAGAGCTATAAAAACTTACTACTGCACTTTTGAAGATGCTATACACAACAAAGAAATAGAAAGGATGCAATTCACCCTCTTATTCTGGCTATTTGTCAGGTGCATGCTGTCATTTTGTCTTTATGACTATGCTATAGGATGCTCTTGCAAGTTTTTTCTAACATGTTCTGAATGCAGACTTTTCCCCTATAACCTGTTAAAGGCTGCTGCAGGGTAAGGAGCTTTTATCAGCAGGGTTCTTACTTTCTGACTCTCCTGACTCCCACTACTGTGCTGCATTGTTTATAATAATAAGGAAAACAGAACACTTTTTCATCTAGAGCCAAGTGTAGAACTTAGTGTTGTGCCCCACAGGCTGAAAGAAAGAGCCAGATATCCTTGACAGCTCAAAGTAGGTGTGTTTGCTGATTTACACTATTTGGGTACCCTTATAATTTCCAGAGTGCCGCAAACAGGGCAGAATGTAAAATCAAGGTGGCATGCACGGTCTGCATGAATCAGCTTCCAGTTTGGATCTACACAGTAATACTGCAACAGCAGAAATAAGTAGATGGAAAATTCTGCCAGGCCATGTATCTGCCTCCACAACATCGTATTTTCCCTGCAGTGTATTCCCTAACATCTTGTCAATCTATTTTGTGAATAGGAGACAAGTGGATATAAATATACAGTCATGAGGTGAGTGCTCACAGTGCTGGATTACATGAGCTTTCCACAGTGCTCCGCAACCAGGAGATCTTTCAGAGCAGAACTGGGATCTGAACTGTGGGAACACACTGAAAGGCTCAGCCAAGATGCGGCCATGCTCAGGTTTTTTCCTGCATACTGGTTTAATTATCACAAAAATTTTACTCTTTAAACTTTAAACAGTTTATTTAACTACTAAACAGGAAAGCTTAAAGTATAAACTACTTATAAATCAGGTCGGAAACTAGAATTTCAATGTCTTACAGGCAGCCCTCATGCTCTTGGTGTCAAAGCCGATGTCCCTGCTCAGCCAGATAACCACTACTGGCAAGAGGCACAAACAAGGCCATTTTAATGAAAAATGTCATTTTCAGATTCAGCCTATAGGTTATTCAGGCAGTGGAACTGCAGCATGTTCCAGAGCTCTCACAGCAAAACAAGAGTAACTTCCCAGTTTGCATTGATGTACAGCCACACAGAAAGTGTTTACCAGTGTTTCCAACAATACATCTACTTCCATTTACATTTTGTGTTTAGTCCTGGCAACCTCTTTCACTGGTAAAGTTCAGCAATAATACCAGTGCACAAACAAAGAAGTAAACACTCATGAGCTACACTGGCTTCTGTTAGATTTGGAATCAACAGTGAAAGAATCCAGAGTTTGTCTAATGGCATAAGACCAATCATGCTAGAAAAGGGAATGTCACTTCAAAGCTGCAGGAGAAGCAGTATGAACAACTGGGAAGAAATAAAAATCTACAGTCAATGTCTGACAATAGCCATAGGACCAGCCTGGCTCGTGGTACCAAAGTTATGTAGCTAATTCCAGAATTAACAGGTGTAGCTCTTAATAGTCTTCACCAGCCTGAGCACAGTACTTACAGTGCCTTAAAGGCAAGACAATTTTAAGGGCTGCGATTCAAGTCCCCCCAGACTAAAACACAGTAAATGTCTGCACACCTTTCAATTTGCCACCTGTAACATAAATACTACTGTCTCTTCCCTAACCTCATTTCCAGTTTTGTGTATTTCAACAGTGTTGTGTTCAGCCCCTTGCTAAGCAGGAACACCTGCTATTTAATTTTGGTTGAGGTCCTTCAGAAACTCTGATAGCATCAAAATGAATGATAGGTCTATTCAAGCTTCTCCCCCGAGTATACCATTGACCTCTCCTAAGTTTTCTCTCCTGTCAAATAAAAATAGATTATAACAAAAATCAAAATCACTGTTTAAATATGGTCTTTACCCACACCTTGATGCATTTAACCAAAGAGGGCAGCTGTTTTTCAAAACTACAAAAATCACATAGTTTAAATAAAACTGCAACACACAACTTTTCTTTCCACAAATTGAACGAAAATTAATTTATAAATACAATGAAACAAACATATTTTGACAACTCAGCTGACATCTTCACTGCCCTTAATGAACAGGGCAAGTTTCCTCAAAGCACAACCTCTGCGTTACTTGATAATGCCTCAGTCAAACAGTCATCAGACAGGTATTGTCCTGAAGGTAAACAGTCAAGCAATACGGAAATGGAAAGGATACAAGCATGTACCCTGTCTCCACCAACTCCTACATGCAGTGATGCAGACAGCAGGACTTCAGTTATATAAACAGCAGGGCTGACCATTACAGTCACCCCTTTTGGGGTTTGACTTATGCCCAGGTACTCTGTATGAGACTGTTTCTCTCTGTTTCACACAGACCAAATAGTTTGTCCAATATCACACAAGAGAGAACCAGCTGATGAGGTGTGATCAGGAAGAGTTTGGCAAGCCACAATATCCACCCACATTTTAACTAGGTGCTCAGAGAAGCCTGTGACATTTAACCATGCAAGACAAAGCACAAAAGTTTCCTACAGACTCTACCTTTGAGCAGAGAGTGTGTACCAAAAAAGAACACACCAACTCAGTATGCAGCTCACCACTCTGTGCCAATATGAATAGATCCTAAAATACATTCCCAGCACTTAAACAGCTGTTACCTGCAGGTCTCCTGCATCTGGTACTGGGATGCTCTGGCAGCTAATGCTTCCAAAGGTCAGATCTTTACATGCTAAGATAAGGAAAAATCCACTGTAGTCCCCAAAGGTGCAATTGCTACTCACAAGGGTTATTCTATGACACTGAAAAAACATAGTAGGGAAAAGCTTCATCACACACCCTTGTACTGCAGTAATGTTGATATGGTTTACCTGATTCTGAGTTCTCTGAAGAACAAAATGTGAGTATAAGGAAAAGAAAGGCACAGTAAAGTCTTGGAATCTTCTTTCCATTTAACCCAGACAAAATATTTAAGGATTACTACTGGTAAGTCTTACTCTTATATGTTTGAGGAAATGACAGCAGGTCTTGCTTGCCAACACATTTGAATTTGACAAGATCAGTGGGAATTATCAGTTTTATGAATCAAAAATACTTAGATCTGACCTTGCTGAAAGTAACTGAACTCACATGGATTTCACAGGAGATGCAGGTGTGCACACTGCTTGACAAATATGGAGCTAGATTTCAACAGGAGGCTCAGGAGGATACATGTCACTTGACTCCAACACCCCTATTCTTTCCTGCTTCTGGTCCTATGCAATGATACGGTTTAGCAAAGTTTTCCATCTGGAGACACGCTGCTAGAGGCATAGCACACACCATATAAATGGTTTAAAATGGTATTAAGCAGCAACAGTTATGAGAAACTCTCCTTCTAGTGGTGGGCAATCACAGGTCTACCACCTTGAAATGAATTTTGCTCCCTATAAGTTAGGATGGGGGGGTTTGGTTTTTAACCTCTATAGAAAGCACTGGTCCTAAAGATAAATGTGAGTAGAATCTCCCAGATCACTATTTTGGGCTTATTTGTCATTCTCTGATATCTAAAAGCTTTCTAATGCACTGAGGGAAGAAGGCAGGGGGAGAAGATGGTGCACATGTTAAAATAATTTTTTTTTTAAAATTAAACAAACAAAAAAAGCCCCATACAAATATTCATGGTGTTAAATTTGTTTAACGTTCAAGCACCCAGAAACCAGGGAAATGAACCCCAGCAGAAATTGAAAGTCAATACCAGCCTTTAGGACTATAACCATAATATATCTACTCAGCAAAGAGCTATTGATTAACCAAATTACTTTGCAGTGTGCAAAACAGTTACCTACAGCCAACCCAGCAATTTGGCAAGCATTTTGCTGGCCCCATCTGTAGAAAAATCTCTGAGGAAAAAAAAAAGTGTCTTAACACTCTCTGCAGCACAGCTGCAGACCATAAGCAATGGGAATGCCTTTGCTCAGACAGGGGACACTTGAAGACTCTCTGAAACTCTTGATGCACCTCAGTTTTGAAGAGTTCACCCCACTTCAGATATTCTTCCACTGAAGTAGATCAAGCACTGGATAGAAGAGGGGGTTAGATTTCAAATGGGCACCACCTCTTCAGAAGCAGACAGAAGCAAGTAAATTTGTATTCTTACCAAAAATTTACTTCTTTAATAATGGAAGTAAGTGCATATAGATCAAGCCTGCTTTTGCACTGCTTGTAACCCAGACCTACATTGTAGATGTAAAACTAGACAAGGAACATCCAAGTTTAATTTACTCAGCCATTTTTAATCCATGAGGCTGACCATAAAGCGTAAAAACCTAACAAATGGCTTTCAAAGTCTCATAAGAAGTTAGATGCGTAAACTGCATCAATTCAGATAAGGTAAGATATGACTAAGGCTAGATACAAAATATTTTCTAATACATTTGGCTGTACCCTTCCTCAGTGTAAGTTAACTTATTTCCACTGATTTCAGACTTAGCAATGTTTTGATTTCCCATATAAAAATAAACAATACTTCAAGCATCACTGTACATTCACATCTAATCAAACAATGGAACTGAAGCTTTCATGTGAAATTACTGTCAACCTGTCTGTTGTCATTTTGCAGTCCAGAGCAAAGAAAGCTTTTGCTTTGCCTCTTTCCAGGTATGACCATGAATCCCCACTGAAGGCAACTGGATGGCATCAAAACAACAATGACAAAAATCTGGTGTCTGTGCACCTGCTTGCTCTAATTGTTTCCAATTATCCTGAAGGAGCTCTGCATTTCTGGGAAGCAATTATTCCAGAGAATAACAATGATTGTCACATATCTGCTAGGTAATCAAGGGCCTAGCCCAAGGAACCATCAAACCTCTATGACATCTTAACATCAAGTTCTGAAAACAGGGAATATAGTCACCTTTGGATGGGGGAAGACTGGACAAAGAAAGGGAAGGCCAGGGTAGAGACAGCACCCATAAATGCGAATAAGATGAAGGCAGAAAATTAACTCAAAACTCCTAGTTTGTTTTTCTTTTTTCCTCCAAAAGGACAGAGACTGTATTGTTAAAACAGCCAGAATTACGTTAAATGTGCAGATTGTGGAAAATGACCAATTATCGAACAACTCAAAAATGGAAGAAAAACCTGCTATTTATCATGACTGTTAGTTTATAGGGAGCAAGTAGACAAGTAAAGATTAGGAGAAATCTATTTCCTATCTGTTTTACTGGCTAATTTGAAGAAGAAAAATAGAATGAGGAAAGAACAGAGAGGCAAAACAGAAGAAATAAACAGCAGGAAAAAAAGATGTCTAAAAAACTTCAAGGTCCTTTCCAAAACCTTCGAGAGCAGGTTGAAACCAACCCTGTTCATTACCTCAGCTGGCAGCTGCCATAGTTGCAGGCAGAAGTAAGGTGACCACAAGGGAAGGGCCACTTAGCAGTCTGTGTGATCAGTGACTGCTAAATATGACAGTGTTTTTCTATGATGTGGCTTATTTTGAGAAAAAGCTGCAGGATGTTCCCTTTTTGATATTTTTCAGTTACAACTCTCCAGTGTTATTAGGCAGTCTCTGTAACAGTAGTTAATGTATCTCTAAAGCCAGAAATCTAACAAACATTAAGTGCCCTGCGTTTTGTTAAACTTAAAAGCAAACTGTGCTTTCCTTTTTCCCATGCCTGTGACCCTCTGTGCATAGAGCAGAACCATTGCAGCTCTGTCTTTTGGCATGTCACACAACACAGCTACTGCACAGCTGGACTTTGTTCTAGGCTGCCTCTCCTCAGGGAAGTGCACAGCAGGGCAGGAAACATTCCTCACTCCGTGGTTACCTTGCTTTAAATCTGCATAAAAGACAGAGAGGCCCCAGGCTCTACTGCAGGCCATATGCTGCAGCAACAACAGAAGAGTAGCTGCATAGTCTCTTGGTGCCAACTCACTAATAACTAAGAGAGAATTTCAGACCCTCCTAGATCCCATGACTGCAGCTTATTTACTTGGCTTTGGATGCATAGATATGAGATGCATATGGTCCCCATGGCCACTAAGCTAGGAACAGAAATCAGCTTTTAAAAATAGGTAAACTTTGGAGGCAGGAGAACAAAACAAGGCCATTCAGACAGTGCATACAGCTTTCCAAATGAGTTGGACCAGCAAAACTGTGCTCCAGAAGAGTCCTGAGCAACAGCATCATGTTTAAAGTCATGATGCTTTCAAGAGGCTGAAAAGAGAAGAAAAAGACTAGAAGAGAGATGAAACAAAAATTTCTCAGGGATTTTTTTTCCTCTCTGAAAGACAACAAAAACCAACTCCATGTACTTTGGCATCAACACCTGTTAAAAGAACAGTTTAATTATGATAGAAAACAAGCAGCTCCACATATGTATGCTAGTGCTGATCTCTGGATAAGTATTATCTTTTAGCCTTTGTGAAGTGCCTGTGTTTCTCTCACCAAACTCCATCAGTACTACCTGGTCATTCCAAAAGAAATACCAATGATTCACACACACAGATAGATTGGATAACATTTCCCCAGAAAACTGGGCTAACAAGAAACAAAGCAGCAATGAGGTTAACTGTCAAAGATTACATCACAGCAGTTTGAGTTATATGTTGTGGTTAAAGTCCCCACTAATGTGGAACTGATCAAAACGATCATCAGAGCTGTAATGGGAAGAAGCTGCTAGCAGGATGCTTCTGCAAGATCCCCTCCCCTGTACACAGGCAGTACCAGTTTCATGATTAGAAGGCAAAATTGTTAAGAGGAAAATAAGTTACAGAATGCAAACTTTCAGCTTATTTCAAAACTACTGAATACTGGCTTTGCTATATCAAGTTTTTAAAAATTGAAAAAGTATATTCTCTGTAGCGGAAACTATTTGCACAAACCTAACTTGTGTATTATCATTGCTGATGGACTCTTCAGTGTTGTCTTAAAGCATCACACACAAATTACTCTAAACGTCAGAACAAATTAGAGAGCTTCCTCTGCCTCCCTGAGTGACTTTCATCTCTAATGTTCTCATTTCTCCCTTCTAGATCAAGTGGCAGAACTGGGGCTCATTTAGCCCCAGATAAAGCACAGTTCTCCAGGCTGACAGAATTGCAGTTTACACTGTAATTTAAAGCAACTTTACCCACCTACATTAATGAACAAACCAATCAATTACTTACTGTTCTTCTTGTACATCAAGATTTCAAAGGAGTTCATCTCATAGTTCTCAAATGTTTGCCGGACCTTGTCAATTGTATCTTTGTCTGTCAGCTCTCCATACATAAAACTGCGAATAAAGCAAGAAATTCAAGTCAGACACTAAAAAAAGACATAAAGCAATTTGTTTACAGTGTGAAAAGGACCCCCCTAGAAATAACTCTTATTTGATTTAGTTTCACCTGGAAAGCATATTTGACAGATGTAGCCCCAAGAGATAAAAGACAAAACTGGAATAAACAGATTACTTTTCTCCTCAAGCAACAAGCACAACACTACAAGCTATTTAACAGAAAATAAATCTGTTCTCAAATACCTGCAGGTGCTGCTTTTTTGCATAACTTCTGCTCTGTGATATCCCGATAACTTGCAAAATCCATCGTTGCTGTAGACAATGGGCCAATCCACTATCTGGGCATTACCCAAGACAAAATTAGTATCTGTTTGAAAAAGCACATCAGTTAGACATTAGACAAGGCTATGGTTGCATTAGAAGAAATACCCATTTCAGGACCCAGTACCAATTGCTTCAGTCCCTGCACAATTTTTCCCAGATATTCCCACTGCAATCAACATTATTATTCCTGGTTTTAATTTTAAGTAAATTCTTATTTTTACAAAAGTATTAATTACTTTTACAAAAGTATAAAAGCCTAAAAAGATGGGTTTGTGCAAATAAAACACATGATGATCAAGCAGGTAAAATTCATCTCTTGACAGAAGACAGATTCCCTCTGTGCCATATGCACTGATCCACCATGTCACTCAGATTGAATGTGAAGCCTCTAACAGTGGCCAAGTCAACACATGAGCAGTATTTCTCCTCCCTGAATGCAGACATTGTGGCTCTTCTCAATTCCCTTCACTGGTGGCCACACAAGGTCAAATACCTCATGTGTGAGGGGTAGAGCACAGCACGCCCAATGAGATACCCAAGAACCAAAGTTAGCATTTACACCAGTAGAAGGAACTTTCTGTTTGCAATACAAGCCAGAAGGAGTTTCAGTCAGTAAGAAAAAAAACCTAAGCAGGATTCACACCTCCATTCTCACTGGATCTGCCCATGACACTTTTTTTATGACTGCTATCTCAAAACTACACCTGTGCCAAGACAGACAGCACTGCTGCTGCCTGAGCGCTGGCAGGTAGGAGGAGGTGGTGGCTCTTCTCCCAGTTGCAAAGACCCTCTAGCTTTTGAAAGAAAGGCTGGGCAGTTACATGAGATCAAGAGGCATTCATATTTAAGGGAAGCCTTTAAGGGAGTCCACCACACTGTCTACTTTTCAGGATCTGCCCCTAACTGCTCAAACCTACATAGTCATCATCAATGCCTCCTGCAACCACAAGCAAGACATTTTACCTATTAATTGCAAAGAGTTCTGTTTATTTTAAGTTCCTCTTTCAATATCTTTCACCCCATTGCAAACTTCAAGTGGATTTAAATAAAACATTTCTGTAACTGTCTAAATCCATTGGTCAATTCCATAAGCATGCCTAAGTGTATCTTGATACACTCTTTAGAATGAAATACACCAGTAGTATAACTTCAGGACATTTCAGCTGCTTTGTTTCTCACAGCCTCTTTTAAATACCATAGCTTTTGCTTTCTTCTTCGGAAGAAGCACTTTCTTCCAAAAACATTACACGTCTTTTACCCCTTCCCAAGAATAAGCCGTCATTTCTCGTTGCTTAAGCAAGTGCTTTTGAATGTCTATTATAAACACTATGTTATACTGTCTTAGGATATTTTTAAATTTCATCAGGAAGTACAAAAAAATGACAAAAAAGTATGCAAATACAAATGTTAGGCCAGGTCCTGCCCTGATCTGAACGGTGTTATTTCAGGCATTAATTCCTTCCCACTGTCTCCCCTTCTCAAAAGGTAACTTTCCCTTCGCTCCGTTTCCTAAAGAGTTTCTATTAAGCATTTGCCTACCTTTCACTTAAACCTCACTGTCTTCAGATAAATAATCTCTTTTTGTTTTTATTGAAGGCTACATAGGGCACATTTTTGATGGCCATCACTGTGTTAATCCTACTTTTATCTAGCCTTGCAATGCTTCTGTGAGGTACAACAGTGCTCTTGCCTCCTTTTTACAGGTAAAAGCAAAAACCTAAGTCCAAAAGAGGATTTAAGCACCAAATGGTGAGACTGCAACAGTTGAGCCCCTAGATGCCTGGCTCTCAAAGACTTTGTAGCTAGATGCTCTGTGAGTAGTGATGGAGAGGAGAGCTGAAAAAATTAACACAGCAAATAGAAACCTGCCCAAGTTAAACCACAGAATACAATGGAAAAAGGGGGATATTTTAAGGTTGGGTTTTTCCCCTTTCCTATATTACTTACAATACCTAATATTTTAACATAAGCCCAGGTCTCACAGACAATACAAAGATTCTTTGCCATTACTGCAGAAGCTAAAGAATCACATTCCCACTTCCCTACATTTTGGTCCATTGAAGCCCCCATTTTTTTGGACTGGCAGTTTCCAAAGGATGCACAGAAACCATGCACACATTTCCCTCCTCCAACAGCAGTTAGGACGTTCTCCTACAAGATGCAGGGTTACCTGAGGGCAATGAAAACTCAGCCTTTATTTCAGCTCCTGAATGACTAATTATCAAGCTACCAAAGAGAACAGATGTCAACATCCTCACCATATGAGTTTTTAAGTCAGTGTGACTTGACCACTGTACTTTATGCACTCCTACTAGGCAACCCTGTTAGTCTACACTGGGTGAGCCTCTCTGGGAGGTGGAGGTAGAATGTTTCATCAGAGGCCAGGCTGGGCTTAGTTGTGAGTTACAAGCAATTTGAGAGATCTTTATGTACCTACAAAGCTTTAAAGAAAAAATCTTGGGCACCAAACAGTTCAAAGAACAAGACAGAGGTTTCGCCAATCCCACTGTTTCCTAAGTGTCTCTCCCTTCCAGCTAGTTCCCACTTCATGCATCTTCACCTTTCTTTGATCCAGGCTTTACATACCTGACAAATGTACTGCATCTCTTCAGAAAGAGTGTCTCTGACAATGGTGTTAAGCCTGTGTGAACACTGGCAAGACACAGCATAAAATAAGGACTCCCACTTATAACACCCCTGTATAGTTTATTCTGACAGATAACCCAGAGGTAGAAGGGCTGTCCTCATTGCTATCATTTACATTCAATTGCACTGATGTTCTTGACAATGTGCTGCTTGGAGACAGCTCATAATCTGTTAAAAAATTGTTCCTAACATAAGAAAATAAGACAACATCCAGTGAGGCAAATATTGCCACTCCATCTGCAGGGACACAGGGTCCCAGAGGCCAGGAAACAGCTGTGGCTTTGTTACACAACAAGCATGAGGGATGCTCTAGTGAACTCTGAGCATCACAGGGAAGAGCCTCTTGGGGACTCACAAGTGGGTCAACAAGGCCAGGAAATGAGTTGATTGGGAGGACCATGAAGAAATCCACTGCTAAAGTCTCTTCAAAGACACTGATGAAATGGACATGTGATAGCTCCAGTACTCAAACTATTTAGTGACTTTAGGCACCTCTTTGAAAGGACTCAATGGACTCCCTTACCAGGAAATCAATTTCTATCACAATGGCAATTGGATTAGCAGTATTGCCTGTCCCAAGGAGAAGCTGTAAGCATCACTGGCCCTTCTTATGAGCTCCAAGATGAACTGAGCAAGAACTGGAGAGGGCAGGCTCATGTAAAAGACCTAGGGTTCTGGCTTGTGTTGCATTTGGCACAGTCTGAGCAAGACCATTGGGAGGCAAGGAAACATGTAGAGTTACAGCACAAAGCACATCGTGCTCCAGAAACACAAGTAAGAACTACAGCACCACAAAGGCAGCACAGTTACTTGCATGAGTAGGGCAGGCTTCTGTGATGAGAGCCTGCAGCACCGGTTCCTTTGTGAAGTGCCTCACTTCATATTTTCTAGCCTGCATTTTCTACAGGTCAGTTCTGCTCACTGCAGTACACCCTCATGTCAGCCTTTACACACTCAAATGTCAGATCTGTTTTGGATTATCACTTTAGATATGGCTGCTTTAAAGCATCCAGAAAAGCATTTTAACTCCATTCAAAATGTAAGAATGGATTTCACTCAGTCACTGAAACCAGTACTTTCCTCCATTCAGGAAACAAACCATTACAGAAGAATCAGAAAATGTCTTCCCAAATAACATTGGTCCTTTAATAACAGCAATAGCAAGTCTCTAGAACAACTCTTCACTAAAACTAATGTATCTACTGAATCCTATTTTATATATAGTGCTTTGTTTAACCAAAACGGTCCATCAGCTCAAATTTCCAAAATGCCTGAAGACAAGATGCACTCAGACATGTGTCTGGCCAGAACTAGTTGGGTGAGAGGAGGTCACCTCCTTGCAAGAGCATGGAGCAAGTGCTTCCTCCCAACCATTCCCCTGCACAGCTACACATTCACACCCATTGCATCTCCTCTAAGGCAGACCTTGCCAAGCCCAGATCCCCACCTTGTTCCACAGGCCAGCCCACCAGTTCTGCCTTCCCTGTCCCTTCAGTGACGCACAGGTCCTCTTCTGGGACACACTGTCAGAATGTCAGAGACCAGTAGCCAGACATATTCTCACAGCACTGCCAGACACGTTCCCTCCCACACTGCAGACGTGTTCGCACGTTGCACAGAGGAAGCCAAGGGGAACCTCTGCTCAGGGATTTGTAGTGCAGACCTTGGTGATAACAAAGGCTGCTGCCCACTGCACCATCACATATGTGGGTCTGTCAAAGCTGCCACAAGTGTGCTCAGGTTTGTGTAGTGCACAAACGTAATTTAAATAGATTGATATCTTTTCCCCACAGTCAGCACACAAATACAAAACTCAAAAGGTTGCTCCTAATTTATCCCCCCCTCAGTGAAGGGAGATCCAGGCTCACCGTGGTGGGAAGACCTTACTAGTTCTCCCATCAGTCTCCGACAGAATAGGAATTGCCCTCCTGCATAGCACTGGTTACTGAGACCAGCAGGTCACTTTTTATCAAGTCTCAAACTCCTCACGGATCTTGAGCGGAGCAAACCTAGACCCCTAGCATTACCAAGCACAAATCACTTCTACAGCCAAACTAGAAGAACTGCTGAGTACATACGTTTCTTACCCTATTCGTGGTCACTGGGAATAGTGGGAGAGATACAACCTCCTTAGCTACTGCCTCCTTAGCTGGGCACAAAGCTGCACAGGTGCTATGTATATGTCACAGCCAGCTTAAGAATAAGGGGCAGACAAACATCCAAACAATTCTGCTGTTCAAAAATTTGTGACTTTGCATCACAAACAGCATCACTCAGACGTGGGGAAAAGAGACACTGCTTCATTTCTGTTTAATTTTTTCCCAATACAAGGAAATCAAACTTTGTATGTAGGCCTGTCAAAATTGCTACCAAAGGATAGGTATGTGTGAATTTCTGCTCATGTTTAGTCTTAGCTTTGAAAAAAAAAAAAGAAAACAGAAGCATTTAGTCAGACTGATTAGTTACATTGTTCAAATGTAACTGCAGAGATCAAAATGGCCCTCAATCAGTAAAAATAAGTCAAACTGACTTTCAAGTACTTATTCAATCCTTTCTTTGCTTACATGGGATTCGAGGATTGCACTTCGGAGACCAACTACATTTTCATCTTAACGAAAGTGCTGTAACTGTAGTCAAAGCAAGTACAGACCTGCTCAAATGACAGAAAGACCATTCATATGGTAGAATAAGAAGAATAAATTCTGCTTTTCCACCCACATCCTCCTGTAGAAGTCACTGGTGTTACAAGGATACTCACATCCACAGTATCCTCTTGATTTCATTCCTGGAGTGGAATTGCATAGTTGTTTATGTATTCCATTGAACACCCTCATCTCTACAGAATAATGATATAGTGGCCTCAAAATTGTACATCCTTAATACTGAGGTCAAAATTAAGCTGTAGCCTCAATCTAACACAAAAAAACTGTTATAAAACCCTACAGATAGGTTCATTTGGGCTTACATGTTTTCTATATTAATTTACTTTACAAAAACAAAAATGGATGTAAAAGCCCCTTGGTTGCCAAAGCACAAACACAATCCTCTAAATGCATGCATTTCATGTGTATTCAAATATGACTTAAACTATCTTGTGTACTTCAGGGCATAGTGCAAGTGCAGGCTGAAAAGAATTATTAAAAAATATATTTCATCATATTTATCACAAATAACAAGAGAGACACTAACTAAAACAATAGCTTCAACTGACTCAGTTTAAGTCATTATAGAAAATGAATGTTAATTGCAACCAGCAGTATAGATAAAAACTACTGGTTCCATCTCAACATTTGTTACTTTGGATTGTTATAGAAAATATTTTACTGCAGGCCTCTACCATGAGAAAATTTCAAATTGAAAATAATATCTTTCCAACACTAGTAGCTGTAAAATCTTCATAATCATCTGTATTTTTTAAAAAATAAAAACAATTACCGAAGAATAATGGAACAAGTATAGCTGAAATTGCACTACAAGGGCACCAAAGCTGCCATATGCATTTTATGCATAGCATAGTTCTTCACCTACCCTTGAAGTAGTGTCCATTCTGAGGAACTAACAACAACAATTAAAAACAAAACCCAAACACAACATTCACACAAATGCAACATTATCATGAGATAATTAGATAATTTTCAGAAATTAGAAAGTTCATCAGTTGCTAAGAGTCATACATTGCAAAACTCTTATTAAAGAGCAAAAACCCTGTTTAGCAGCGAGACTTCATCATTCAGTTGGTCAGAGGTTTTTTTCCCCTCTCATCTGATCTTAAAACTAATCCAGGAAAACTCATGCTTTAGTTGCATGGATTATATGAATCTTTCTTCAGTTTAAAGAAGCCATTTGATTTACTGATTATAGCCTTAAAAGCATTTGACGAGACTTTACTCCCTGCTCACTTTTATCTATATGTATTTCAAAAGTGCATTAACAAATTCTCCAATGAATGGGTTTCATTAAGATTTGTTTTACAATCTTGTTATAGGATTTAATGTAGAAATTGATTGATGTTTTGAATTATCACAGTAGAACTTCTTGAGCTTTCAGAACATTAATTTTAAAGCACATTACCTATCATCTCTGTGTTGTACATTTTTTTTCTTGCAATCTATAAAAGCAATTTTAAGGAAGTCAGGTCTTACATTTCTAAATGCATAAAAGTGCTCACACAAAACTACACTTCTGGCCTAGTAAAAGCCAGAAAAAAAAATTATATTCAATTCAAGTGATATTGAGGAAAAAAAAAAGTCAAAAGATATTTCAATGTACTGACCAATTACATGAAAAGCGTGGATGAAAATATATGAGTCTCCACAATTGTTAACATAGAAAAAGAAGGAAGATCAGGAAGTAACAAAACCCTTTGTTTCATTCTATTTGGGAAAATGTCCTTAATGAGGAAGCTACAAGTTGTGTCCTTGCAATTTCTGAAGGTCTGCTGCTTTTATGGAGAAATGTCTTGTTTTAATTAACGCCAACAGACAGACCTACGCTTACGGACTTTACTCAGACAAACGTGATTTTACAGTAAATCTTGAAGAAATTGGGCCTTTCGAGATTAAATACAAAAAGATACAGACTCAAGTTCAATCACTGGATGCCAGATTTGTAGAGGATAACATCCACTTTGCCTTTCACAAGGCAAGTCACACTAATGAAAGAGAAACAAAATCTTCAGCTAAAGGCACTATACATACAGCACCATCTTATTACTGATCCAGCAGCTTCCCATGCACTTTTTGCAAGGTGTGATTCTGGCAAAGAGCTTTTCACGCAAGGGAAGAGAAGCATTCTCCAGGCCAGATCCCTCTATTCCATTACAATGGGAGGGGAGAGTTATGCTGAAATTAACCCACCGAGGTTTGGAAGGTGGATGAGATTTTAAACTGGCAGCATGGAGCAGAAAACCTCCTGCATATCTGCTACAGACTTACAAGTCAGCCCATTTGACAGCCGACATTGCAGACATTGCACCTCATAAGGAATACCTCAATATTGTCCTTCCCTATGCAGTTAACTTTGTCCTTTTCAATACTTTCATGTCCAAAACAGCCACTAAAATGCATTTCCCTACTCAGCAGACCCACACTAGGATGTCATTTACCTGCAGCACCACGCTTCTGAGCTGTTCCTCTGCAAATAATGAATTTCACCCAGTGCTGCCTAAAGATTCATCGAAAATTATGGAAATTTATGAACTGTCAGGAAATCAAACATATTCTATCAAAACAGGAAAGAATTCTCCACCTCACAAATGTGTTTGCTAATTTCAGCAAAAGCAGTCCTGTTGTCAGTATGAAAATATTTTCTTGACCACTGATGCTCTTTGCCGAAGGTGTTGCAGTGGTATCAGGTGATACCCAGCATCTGACTACCCTTGGTGCCTCTCCTATGGCATAGTGATGCAGAGGTTGTCATGTTAAATACGTGTTCCTTACCTACGCAACAGCTCAATAGTCTGAAAGCAGTTAAACCCACAACACTTCAGATACCAAACCCTACCTTCAGGGAAGCACAACCTACTCTGCTGCTTCTGCACCCAAATCACATCGGCTGCAGCCAGGTCTGCATCTCCATGCCACACTGCTTACTGCTTTAAATTTTGAAGGGTAGGCAGACAGAGCCAGACTGCAGCAGACAGCACCATCAGGTTAAGGATCCCTTGCACACTTTTAATTTAAATTAGCATGTTATTTGGTTTTGTTACTTGTTTTTGTTCTTTGTTCTCTGTTAAGTTTTTTTGCATTTCTCTCTGACTGAACATAAAAACATCTATTTCAGTTTCAGAAGTGTTCATAATAAAGTTAATTTCTCTCCCAGGTTTCAGCTGATGGTACAAGGCTAGCATGCCCAGGTTGCAAAATGTTTATTGTATTGGGACTTCAGGGTCTCTAATGAAAGCAATGTCATAAATCACAGAAATGTCTGTTATACTCGGGATCTGTGTCTGAAGGTGCTTTTTCTTTCCCTCTACAGGAAACTCTCTGCATTCTCCATCAAAAGGTGCAGGTTTGCTTCCACACCTGACATCTCTTCAGGGTGTTCCCAAGAGACTTAGTGAAAGCAAAACTAAATTCACAAAGCCTTATGCCTTCTAACTTCCCCTTCTTCCAACCTCCTCATTTTGTCCATAAATCAGAAAAGCATCTGTGACTTCCATTGAAATTCCCTGTAAGCACGGGGCTTACTTTTGCCATCCTTACACATGCACAGTTATCACATATCTCAGTGAGAATTTTGACCAAGGAAGGACTGAAGAATCCAGCTGGCATTTACATAAACTGAGAATTGGTTTTGCCTTCAGTTATTGATAAAGCATCAGAATATCACAAAGAATTAGTATTCTCTACAATGTTTTGTACCATTTGAATTGGGTGCCCTGGCCATGATCCAAGTTTATAACTGTTATTATTATAGTGCTTGTATACTCTGGATGTATTACATTACCAAGAAAAACATTAATACCACATTAGCAGTAATCATCAGGGGCTACTGATTCTTTATATACTGCACTGTTTTACAGCATGGGCTCATTTTCTGTCCCAGTGGGTGTTCTGATCTTTAAATATTTCAATGCTTCAAACAAATTTTTGTCAACCAAGCACTGCATGCAATATTTATTTTTCTAGCTCTGCATGGCTAGTAGAGAAATTTAGCCTTTAAACATTAAATACAAGAAATTAGAATTATGGTGTCCTTCACTTCAAAGAGGAACAAATCTAAAAATCACACTTCATCCAAAAGATGTTCTTGTGAGATAAAATCACAGAGGACCAGATGAGGTCCACAAGTCTAGAAAGATGACACTTAATGTATTCCTTCCCGTGTGTGCTGACATAAGGCTATCCTATCTCGGGGTGGGTTGAGAAATTCTCAATTTCTTCTTTACTCCAGTGTGTGGGAAAGAAATACTGTGCAGCTTCTAACCCTAGCACAGCTCCTTCGGCTTGCATTCAGTGCACGAGAACCCATCTGAGTTGATTTGCAACCTAAGAAGAAACTCATCCCTAGTAACTCTAAAGCAGATGATTCAGACTAAAGGAGTTTGAAGTGAATCTTGCTGCAGATGGTGTGATATAAACACGAGCAAAATATTAACCCTAATGGAAGAAGTCTGAACTCTCATGCCTATGTACAGTCTACTACTGTTAGCCATTAAAAGTGCATCAGCCTACCAGTCCCACATCTAATATGAAAGGTTGTCCAAAGAATTCTTTGTTAAACTACCAGTAAAAAACGTTATAATTAATGCTGTCCTTAAAGCAATGCTTCCAAAAGAGGCTGCATGCCAATTCTGTTATTGCCATGCAGCCTCTTTCAGAATTAACACTCCTTGCCCCAAAATATAACACGTTGCAAGAACATGCTTTCCTCAGTTCACCTGTGACTGACGGTATGTATATCGTATGCAAGTTCCTTTAAGTGAAGCACTTATTCAGTACATATTTCTGTTCAATGACCAAATTCCTCTCCTTTCAAAGAGAATCCTCCCGAAATTAGGAACATTCCTATATCTATATGAACTCTATCTGTTGGCACTACTTAACTTGCTTGCATGTGCCAGCAAATATAGTTTGACAACAAGCCCAAGGTTTATTTAGCCAATCCCAAATGGCCTAGATAGTTTCATTGTGGGTCACATTACTACCCAATTGAACAAAACCAAGAAAGGGGAGCCAAACCTCAAGCTTTATGGGCCCATTTAAACACTTATCCTGTGGGCATCCCAAATCATCTCAATGGCCAAGTAGACAGGCCAAGACAAGAAAGGCAACAAGGAACCTGCGAGTTTCCATACTGCCCCCATGCTGGTCAGCACAGCCCCGCCTCATGAGGAGAGAAAGGAGTCTATTCTTGCCTCCTGAAAGAGACAGGTTAATGAGGCTGACGGTCACACCTTAGAACTGATTCATACAGCATTTGTATGTGACAGCATCACATTTACAGCAAAGCTGGACTGGGTCCACAAAAACTGCAAGGCACATTATAGAAGAAATGGGCTTCTAAACCCAAGTCACTCCCCTAAGGTTCTCCTAATACATCTGAACTATGCATTGTTTCCTACCAAGCTTAATGTAAAAACTTTTGTGGATTACAGCCCTCAGGACTTGCTGAGAATTTGGAAATGATCTACTGTCATTTTACCTGTGCTGTCTAGCACCACACTGTGTTATGACACCTTCTTAATAATGGGGGAAGAGAGGAAGAAACAGAGCATAGCTTCTGCTGCATGATTCCCCCCATCTCCAAGCCTCAACTGATTTATTGCATCAAGGCTTTGACACTGAAAGCCAAAACAGAAAATTGGTTTTTAATGAAGAAAATAATCTACAAAGCCAAGACAGTCTTAAGAAAAGCCTTCGATAACTGCTGTTGGAAGATTAGAGAAGTAGTCTGAACGTGATGAAATGTAACATTCATTTAAAAAAAAAAGTGCAAGATTCACTGTAAGACTGGTGAGCATTTTTTTCAGGAATGCAGCTTCCAACTCCTTCCCTTCTACAGGAAAGTTGCAGAGAGAAATAACCTGTAAAAGGAGCCTCACAATTTTATGTGAACATATGGTCTTATCAAAGGCTATTTCTCCAATAATACTGCCTAATTGGAAAAAAATTGAAAACCGTTCTTGGGATCACTTGAGTTTTCAGCTGCTTATCAAGAGGGTTAATTGTCTTTGCCTTATCAGAACAAACTGACTACGTTTTTAATTAATTAACTTGTCTTGTCTTCAAAAGGAGCTTGATCCTGCATATTCTCAACCATACTACAAGTTTGTAATCCCTTAAGTAACCCCATTGAAGTCAATGGAAGCATTAAAAATGGCACAACTTAGGCTCGGGGCTTTAAAAGAAATGCACATGCCTAGGTTAAACAAACCCATGAACGCTTGCATGGTCCCCGGCTCACTGAGGAACAGCCTTTGGTAAGTCCCTAAGTGAAAGAATCTGGATAACATTAATGCATATTTGCATGCAATTGTGAAATTCGAGGCATTTTCCACTCCGCAGTTTTCCAAGAGACAGACCTGGTTACAGTGTACTAGGAAAAAAAAAAAAAAAAAAAAAGAAATATCTGCCCTCAGCCCTCAAAATGGCAAACTCTCTCCTCACTTATGACAAACCTTCCATTTCAACCGGGGCAGGCAGCTCTCGCTGATGCCCCCGCACCGGGCTCTCCGTGCCCAGAGACCATCTTGAATCCCCGCACCTTCTCCCCGGCCGGAGCCGACGCCGGCCCCGACGCCCCGCGTCCCCCGCCCCGGGTCTGGCGCTCCCCCCGCTGGCCCCGGGGCGCGGGTCCGGCCCCACCGCAGCCATCGGGTCTCTCTGTCCGCCCCGCCGTGCCGGCGCACCTGCAGCCCGACCCCCGCCGCCCGGGCTGGGGACTCCCCGCAGGACTTGGGCGGAGCAGCCGGCACCGGCTCCCGCACCTGGATGCGCCGCTCCGGCGGAACCGCCCGGCGGTGCCCCCGCCGAAGGCGCGGCGGGGCTGCTTCGCCCCGGCGAGAGCTCGCCCGCGGTGCCCCCTTACCGTTAGACCTTCGCACGATGTTCTCCAGGAACGTGTTCTGGGGCGCCACCAGCCCTCGCCTTCCCCCGGCCATAGTCGCTCTGCGAGAGCGCAGCGCGGCGCGGAGGCTCCGCTCAGGGCCGCGCCGACCCGCGCTCTGCCGCGCCGCCGCCCGCCCGCCCCGCGCTCCTCATGCCTCCGCCGGGACCGGCACCCGCGGCTGTGCGGCACCGCCGCTCCCGCCGCCGCCTCCCGCGCACCGCAGCCCCGCGCCGCCGCCGGACCGCCCCGCAGCGACCCCCGCCGGCCGCCGCCGCGCCGCAGCGCCGGGGCTGCAGCGCCACCGTCTGGGGCCGGCGCGGCGGCGTCCCGGCAGCGCTCTGCCCGTCACGGGCGGACAGCGCATCCCGGCGGCCTCACCGCCGGCTCGGCGGCAGCGGGGCTCGACCCCGCACCAGTGCGCCCGGGGGATGAGGAACTCGGCGTGCTTAAAAGCCGCTCACAAACGACCGGCGGCAGCTGTGCGGGGCGGAAGGAGGCACTGCCGTGTCCCGCTACGGGTGGGTCGCTGCCGCGAAGCAGCGGACACTTCGCTCGCCACCCTCGTCCTTCACGCTTCCCTACGACGACTTCTGTTAGAAGGCTACTTAGTATTATGTGGTCAAGCTGATTAACCGCTCAGTGGAAGCAGCGAGACAAACTGAGTTCAAGAAGCGTTTGGTCAACGCTCTCGGGCACATGGTGTGATTCTTGGGGTGTCCGGTGCAGGGCCAGGTGTTGGACTTCATGATTCTGATGGATTGCTTCCAACTCATCATGTTCTGTGATTTTCTGATTCTATGAACCGCTGACAGGTCCTAAACTCTTTGAGATATTTAATTTACAACAGTGTTTCACTGAGACATGAATTGACTTTTTTCTTTCCCCCTTACCAGCCTATCGGTAAATGGAAAATTCTTAGATCTCTTTAATTTAAAAGGCAGATTTTCTTGCTGGCATTGGCATGTACTTGCTGTAATGCCTCATTAAGTGCAGGACCTTCAGGCTCTACAGCTAAAAGCATATTCAAGACATGAATATGTTTCCACATGATCATGTGCCTGAGGAAAAGCTTTTTCTCACAGTACCAGCAAATAAAGCACGGCAAGCACAACGACCTGTGTCACTTGGCCTTTTTAATCATTAGCACTGCTCCCACAGAATGCTGGCACTGCCCAGTTAGCTCTCTCCTGGGTAAGGCTTGGGCCAGGAACTGCAGCCAGCTCCAGCACAGCCACACACACAGTCCGATTCAGGCACACAGTTGTGACCAAACGCTGCCTATAACACAAGCACTGCCGCAGAAGTCCAATCTCCCTGCTGGCAGCCTCCTGCCTCCCACAGCATTTTTAAGTGAAGAGTGTGAGAGAGTCGAGGGGTGGAGGCAGGTGACAATTTCATTGCAGCAGGAGCTGCAGATCAAGTCCCTGAGCAGTGCCAGCAGTCAGTCACACAGCCAGACACCTGGGAGACTCCCAAAGCCCCTCCATAGCCCAACCTCCTCCGAGGCATATGAAGTAGCTGTGCCATGGAAGCTGCTTTTAAACTGGTGATGAACTTTATGCTGGGTATCCCCGCATTTGCTGCCAAAGACAAGAAGGTTAGGAGTTGCAAAAAGGCTACTAATTCTCCCTGAAATGCTGCTGGGTTTTGAAAAATCCCATAGAAGCATTTATTTGTATCTTTACAAATCTAAATCTATCACCAACGACACACAGAAAGACCCCAAGTTATTTAGCTCCTGCTAGCTTCAGCAGCACAGCCAAATTGAAGAGATCTTAAACTCTCTGGCAATTTGCACAGAAAAATTGTAACTGTAACCTTTGACACTGAATTTGCTAACAACTGCTAACAACCAAGAATGAGGTTTTGAAAAACTGAGATCTGGAAGACTGTTTTGTTATCCTTCAAAGCCACTGCACCAGAGGAATAAGTGCATGCTATATTTCAGTTTCTGCTGGGCTCTGCAGGAATATCTATGACTTGGAGACACCTGGCAGTTGACACACATTACAGAAACTTAGAAGCTTTTAAAGGAAAAATATTTTAAACCGAATCAGCAAGTACACAGAAGTAGGAGCAAGGTGACACAGAGTAAGAAACTAAAGACTTTTTTCTGGAACTCTATGAAAGGTGGCCTGGCTGCAGTTTGTGTTGCAGCCTCTAGTTATCTAATTTTTCCATATCATCATGCTTAATCCTATGTTCCATGTCAAAGATACTATTTTATCTATCTTGTTTACATCTACCCTGTAACACTGCAAATTACTAAAATACTATAGCAAACTGTGGTGGGTTGGCCTTGTCTGGATGCCAAGTGCCCACCAAGCCACTCTATCACTCTCCTCCTTAGCAAGACGGGGAAGGAAAATAAGATGGAAAAAACCCCTCATAGGTCAAGATAAGGTAGTTTACTAGAGCAAAAGTAAAACGTGCACACAAGCAAAGGAAAAAGATTTTATTCTCCACTTCCCATCAGTGAGTGATGTCTTGCCATTTCCCAGGAAGCAGGGCTTCAGCATGCATAGTAGTTGCTCTGGAAGGTAAACATTGTAAATAATGAATGCCCCCCTCTTCCTCCTCCTTCTTAGTTTTTATATCTGAGCAGACACCATATGGTATGGAATATCCCTTTGGTCAGTTTGGGTCAGCTGTGCTGGTTTACCCCCTCCTAAGATTTTGCCCACCCTCCAAACCCACCCTGCTAGTGAGGGGAAGATGTTGGAGAGACAAATGTTCAGCAGTAGCCAAAACACTGGTGTGTAATGGGCACCTTTATAGCTGCAAATGCAAAGCATTTGGGCTTTTATGGGGAAACTATCTCAGCTAGACCCCATACACAAATGGAAGATTTTTTCCCTAATCTTCTACCTCCCTTAGATTTTCTCCCCTCTGCAAAATATGATTCCTGCTGACAGTATGAACTTTTCACCACTAGTGCAGAGGGACACTGTGATAATATTTTCCTGTGATTATTTTGAATTCTATACTAATTTTCTTACCATTACTGGTAAATTCTGCAAATGATACAAAGCCCCACTTGAACAAGCGCACATATCCTGTCTGACTTCATTATTAGATGGTTACCTCTCTCCAGCTATCACTTTTTTTGTAAAGTTGAAAACTGGAACTGCTTCATTTGGTTCTTTGCTAAAGCCTATTGTACAGAACCTAACACTTCCACTTAAGGCTAATATAAAGGGTCATAGCTTGCTGTAGAGGACATTCAGCTGTCTTGCATTATGCTGCTCTTTCAGACCCGTTGTCTTTTCCTCAAAAAGGACCTAGGTCAGGACTTGTAGTATCAACCACCCCTGTAAGTGACCCCATTGAATTGAAAACCAGCCTGAAAAGAAACCCAGCACTGGTGGTGAATGAGGTAAGGCAGTGGAGTCACCTCACAGGTAGAAGCCTGTATTTACACCAATCCATTTCATAACATGACCAGAACTTCAAGTGTTGATACCTTCAAAACTCTACCACTAATAAAAACATTAGTTCCAGGAATTAATTTGTGGGAATGTCACTAAACTCCATGGCATCCATGAAATAAAAACCCTAGAACAGGATAGAGCTCACTTCTTTCACTTTGTCACAAGGTTCATTCCTGAGAGATAGTGTGGTAACTTCCTTTAAAAACTTACCCTTAGTCAGCCATACAGTCTCTAGATAAACTGTTCCACCATCTAACAAATCTCGTAATAAAGCTTTTCCTAAAATACCACTAAGTGACCTGGTCTTTAAAGCCAGCAAAAACGTTTTCTTCTGCAGGCACAAAAATCACCGACCCTTTTGCAAGTTTTCAAATGCATGAAAAGTTCCTGTAATGCTCCTCTATCAGCTCTCGCTGCCTTTAAGGCTGAACAAACCCACTTCTTCCAAAGTTGCACAAGACTTCTGCTGTTAGACTCTGCCAGTACTTTGGGACTTGTCATTTCACTGTCACAGCATCAAATCAGTAAAGAAATATGGCAATTAGGGACATCTCATATGCTCAGAATTTAGCTAATTTATATTGAAAAGCACTGGTTTTATTCAGGGTTTTTTTTTTAATTTCTACTCTGTTTTGCACACTACCTTTTGTTCTTTGTAAAAAATAAACTGTCAAAACCCAGAATCATAACGAGTTAAAACAAACTACCACCACCTCTGAAAATAAAAAGAACATTCAATCTTTACATTGAGTTCAATTTGTATACTACCACATGTCTTTTGCTAAACTGTCAAAATAAAATACATAAACTGATAGAATAACAAATTACAGAAGATAATGCACAAGTTACTCTGACATACAGACACTAAAAAAAGAAATTCTGAATTCAAACTAAGATGGAGAAACAATTATAACTTTATATATTCATTTTTGCATTAAAATCAATAAAGCCGTCATTATTCTACAGATTCTTACCCCCAAAGTTTTGCAGTCTAAGGCCCCATTCTCAGTAATAACATACATGAATACTTGCTTGCTTGTGACTAACAGTATTCATTAGCTTGTGGGAAAAGCAATGAGAAACAAAAGTTAGTCCTTAAAACTAAGGCAAGTCAGTAGTTTAACAAGCACATGGTGTGTCCATCAAAAGGAAAGAATTTTGACGGCATCTGTGCACCTCAGTGAAACAGTTTAATTTATTTCTACAACACATTTTAACCAAAATGCTTCAGACATTGGCAAAGTTCAGCCTGAGGTTCCTAAAGGTCCAATTATTTCTGGGGTCTAAAATGAAATGAAACTTTTAACTCAACAAAATATCCAGTTGCACAGCAGACTGTAGACCTAAAAAATGAGATATGTTAGTATTACCGAACAGCCATAACAAATTTGTCAAAAAATAAATATGGACACTTCTTCAGTTTTGGAATTACTGAATTTCCTCCAGACTTTTTATGGATAACAAATATGGGAAAATAACTAAAAAAATCTAATGTTCTGAAAGGAAGGGGAAAAAATCTCAAAATAAAACGCGTGAGAGAGTACACAGCCAGTCTTTTATTTATACATCTAACATTTGGAGTGTGGGCTAACAAGGAGGAACTGTTCCTTCTTAGAACATCTCAAAAGGGCATAGAAAAATTTTCCCCGTTTGGACAGCACGTCCATCTCCATTTATTTCAACAGCAGCTGATGCACTGGCTTTCCAGATTTAGAGAGAAAAGAAAAATAACCCCCCCAAAACCTACCAAAACACAATACAAAAAAAGTCATGACACATCCTGATTAGGACAACACGTACTATCACCACTCTCCTCACTGCAGCAGTCCCTGTTCTGTCCTCTGGGCTCAACCCTGTCCCGACCTGACCACATCTCTTTCAGTCTCAGAGCAGAGGCAGTGACCCACTGAAGTGTTATTACTCAGAGGAAGGTTAGAAAATAACTATAGTTTTTTTGGTTCCAGGTCTGGTAGGATTTTTTATTAACATCTTTATTGTGTGCTTCAGTTGGCTTCATTTTTCCTTTGTCTGGGTCAATATAAAACAAGGTGTAATTAAGCAATTCAGGAGCAGTTTGCTTGAATTCTAATGGAATGCAGGGCCCCTGCTATGCAATTGTAATAAATAATTTTATTTGCATGCTCTGTCCACGATAAGTGTAGGAACCCATAGTTATGGAGCTCTGCAGGTTGAATTACTGTGTTGTTACTAATTGCATCTTTATTTCTCAACTGTTGCCTAGTAGTCCCTAATTCAACAATACTTTAAAAAGCCACTTTTAATCCTACATTTTCATTATAAGCTGTCCAAAGAATAAAAACAAAAATTACCTGGTTTAGGCCCAGATTCAGAAAAATAACTCTAGTTAGGAATATGCTTGTGCTAGCTAGCAAGTCTTCTTTCTCTTTTTTTCTTTTTTCCTATTTTGGCTCTAAAACATCCCCTTTTAGCCACTGCCCTTGATCTAAATCACTTGATTAACTTTTTGAACAAACCTTGTATTCTACTATACAGCAGTTTCCAAGAATGTAATAATAAGAAGAATTCCCAAATAATAGTGAGTTCAACTCCCTAAATTATAACATATAACCTAACCTCTAGAGTTAAATTTAAAAAGTAGAACAGTCTTTGAAGCCTCACTGCTTTTTCTCTGGACAGAAGCATCCTACCTGTGAGGCTGACAGTGGTAAAGGCACTGCTAAGTGCTTTTTTTACAGCAGCCTCTCCAAGAAATGCACCTCAGAAAGTACCCAGTATGTGATAGTTTTCACCCTAGGCCTTCCTGGAGACCAGCTTGTAACCAGGAAGGAACTAGGGGAATGACTTAGGAAGTATTCCATGCTATTCCTTTCCATAACACAACATATAAAAAGCCGCAGATAAGAGAGTTCGCTCCCTTCTCTCTTCCGGTGGCTGAAGGCGACAGGTCCCTCCACAGACGGGCTTTGCTTATATAGGCCAGGGCCTGCTACTCAGACCTGCTGTTATCTCCGGTCTCTCCGGGAGGCGTGGGGGAGTTGGCTGCTGCCTTGCACAGCTCTGCTGTCCCGATCAGGGAAGTATTTAATTCGGTTTTTATATTTATTGACTAGCTCTCTATTAACGGGTATATTTAGGAGATATTTGGGTTTAGGCTTCTTTTTATCCCTGTTTCCCCCTCCCTTTTCCCTTTTTCCCCCCCTCGGGAGCTCCCTGTTGTGGATGATATATTCAAATTATATATATATAATTGTAAATATCTATTTTTGATAGAATCCTGTTTTGTTCAAACTTTTTTCAGTTTTTTTCCTGTGGTTCATTTTTTTCTTCCCTCTCTGGGAAGCAGGCCTTGTTGTCAAGTTTCGGAAACTTGGCAGGGAGCCAGCTCGAAACTTGCACAACATTTTTGGTGACAGCGGTGGGATATTTTGGTTAAGTTTGGCCTGTTTTGAAAACATTGTCCAGAAAGACAGCCAAGCTCGGTGTTATTTTGGTGAACAAGTCTATTGTTTTGGGAACAGGTCCGGGAACACTGCCAGAGTCCGGGAAAACTGCCAAGTGCAGTCTTTGTTTACAAAACAATTACTGGGAGAGCAGCCAAGAAAACTTTGTTTATATAAACAAAGGGTTGTTTAGGAACAAGGAGAGAGAATAAAAGTAAACCATGGGAAGTGTGGGCTCAACCTTCTTCAGCCTCTACCACAAACTTACAGACCCATTTCTGCAACCGGAACGCACAGAAAAAGAAGAAGAAAGAGGAGAAGAAGAAGAAGGAGCAGAAGAACCTATCCAATCCACGCAGGAAGTAGTAGACGAAGGAGCGGCAGCAATAGATGAAGGAGTGGCAGCAGTGGATGAAGGAGCGGTAGCAATGGACGAAGGAGCGGCAGCAATGGATGAAGGAGCGGCAGCAATGGACAAAGGAGTGGCTACAAGCAAGGAAGGAGCAATAGTAATGGACGAAGGCGCGACTGCGAGAGAGGAAGAAGTGGCTGTGACTGAGGAAGGAGGAATTGCAGGAGAAGAAGCAGCTGCCAGAGAGGAAGAGATGGTTGCAAAAGAAGGAGCGTGCCCAAAAAAACTAGGGGCGCGTCCAAAGGAAAGTAGAGCAGTATCAAGAGAAAAGAAGGCAATAGTACAAATGACCCATGGTATATTGTCACTTGAGGATTTATATCCTGACTACACATTCAGTGTTACGAAAGACGCAAAGAAGGGGCCAAAGCATTCCCCTCAACCCAAGGGAGAATTATCCCTACCCCTTCGGACCCAACCTTCTCTTGGAGGCATGGATGATTGGATGAGGCCCTTATCTCGGCACTCGAAAGACTACTCGCTACCTCCACCCGCTGGGTATTGCGAACGACGTAGGAGTCCATCCCCACGGCGTGAACGACGTAGAAGTTCATCTCCATGGCATGAACGATGTAGAAATTCATATCCGCAGCGTGAACGACGTAGGAGTCCATCCCCATGGTATGAACGGCGTAGAAGTCCATCTCCGCAGCGTGAACGGCATAGAAGTCCATCTCCACGCCATGAACGACATAGAAGCTCATTCCCACGGCATGCCCAGTCTCCACCTCCACGTGAGAGATACAGAGAGGAGGCGGAAGCAGTTCCACGTAAGAGCGGAAGAGTAAAGAGGGAGGTGGAAAAGATTCTACATGGGAGAGATGGACAAGAAATAATGCGAGAAAGCAAAATTACACAATCACTGACCACAAGAGAGCTTCGAGATTTACGGAGAGATTATATGCGCTTGCCTGGTGAACGAGTCCTCACCTGGCTGGTGCGATGCTGGGACAAGGGAGCTGATAGTCACGTGATTGAAGGTGATGAAGCACGGCAACTGGGATCCATTGCCAGAGACCCCGTGATAGAACAAGAAATGGGAAGGGAGAAAATGGCGTCCAGTCTTTGGCTCCAAATCCTCCACGCTGTGAGGGTAAGATACCCATTTAAGGAGTCCCTGGCGAGCTCTTCAAGAAGGTGGAGAACTGCGGAAGAAGGCATCCAATACCTACGGGAATTGGCCATGCTGGAGATCGTTTACTCTGATCCAGACTATTATGACATCCAAGTTCCCGAGAGTGTTCCCTGCACACAACCAATGTGGAAAAAGGTAATTCAAGGTGCCCCCAAACCGTATATCAACTGCTTGATAGCCACATATCATCCAAAGATGGATGAACCAAGTGTGGACACCATGTGTGCTTGGATAAGGAGCATAGAGGAAAATCTGGAAGACTCCTTCGATCCCTTATACCGACACACCTATGACAGGGAAAGAATGGAGAGAGATTATGAATACTCCAGATATGAGGACGACCCTAGAGATAGAGATGACAGAAGGTATAGAGATTACAGAGAAAGGCAAATGGAACGATCACGGCGCCATCGACAAAGACGACCTCGACCTAGACCTCAATCCTGGTCTCGATCTCACTCACGATCTCCGTCATTCACACGTCGAAGGAAAGAAAACCCTAAGCGTTGGTCACGTAACCAACTATGGGCATACCTTCGTAGCAAAGGAGAAAACATGAAGAAGTGGGATGGTGAACCCACTTCCAAGCTTGAAGCTAGAGTGAGGGAGCTGAAGCAAAAGGACACTGGCAGGACAGCTGTTTATGTAGTAGATGCAGACTTCTTAGAAAAGAAACTGCGATCGCCAAAACACAAGAAGATGGAGGTCCACTTCAACGATGGCAAAAAGGCCTCTAAGAAGTCAAAGTCCAACAACAAGTGCTCTGATCAAGACCAGTAGAGGGGCCCTGCCTTCTGCCAGGAGAAGGAAAGGGACCAAGAAGATAATTGGGTTTACTGGTTTGTGTGGGTTCGATGGCCTGGCACATCGGATCCTCAGAGATACCGGGCCTTGATAGATATGGGAGCCCAGTGTACTTTAATGCCTTCGGAGCATAAGAGTACCAAGACTGTTTCTATTTCTGGAGTGACAGGAGGGTCTCAAGAGTTGTCAGTAGTAGAGGCCGACATGAGCTTGACAGGAAACCAATGGGAAAAGCATCCCATTGTGACGGGGCCAGAAGCCCCTTGTATTCTTGGTATGGACTATCTAAGAAGAGGATACTTCAAGGACCCGAAAGGGTACCGGTGGCCATTTGGTGTAGCCACGGTGATTGAAGAGGAGTCCAAGCAATTGTCTGCCCTTCCTGGCCTCTCAGAAGACCCTTCCATTGTAGGACTATTGCGAGTTTAAGATCAAGAAGTGCCAATAGCCACGACAACTGTACACAGACGACAGTATCGGACAAATCGAGATGCTGTGATCCCCATCCACAAAATGATCCGAAAGTTGGAGAGCCAAGGGGTGGTCAGCAGAACCCATTCACCCTTCAACAGCCCCATCTGGCCTGTTCGTAAGTCTGATGGAGAATGGAGACTGACTGTGGACTATCGTGGCTTAAATGAAGTCACACCACCATTGAGTGCTGCCGTGCCAGATATGTTGGAGCTCCAGTATGAGCTGGAGTCCAAGACGGCAAAGTGGTACGCCACCATCGACATTGCCAACGCGTTTTTCTCCATTCCTTTAGCAGCAGAGTGCAGGCCACAGTTTGCTTTCACCTGGAGGGGCATTCAATACACCTGGAATTGACTGCCCCAGGGGTGGAAACACAGTCCAACCATTTGCCATGGACTGATTCAGGCCACACTAGAGAAGGGTAAGGCTCCCGAACACATCCAGTACCTCAATGACATCATTGTATGGGGGGACACAGCAGAAGAAGTTTTCAAGAAAGGACAGAAGATCATCCAGATTCTCCTCGAGGCCGGTTTTGCCATCAAGAAGAGCAAGATCAAGGGACCTGCCCGAGAGATCCAATTCCTAGGGGTGAAATGGCAAGATGGATGACGCCAGACACCAACAGACGTAATCAACAAGATTGTAGCAATGGCTCCACCGACAAACAAGAAAGAAACCCAAACTTTTCTGGGAGCCATAGGCTTTTGGAGGATGCACATCCCAGAATACAGTCAGATTGTGAGCCCTCTTTACTTTGTGACCCGTAAAAAGAACAATTTCCAATGGGGTCCTGAGCAACAACAAGCTTTCAGGCAGATCGAGCAAGAGATTGCACATGCCGTGGCTCTTGGACCAGTCAGAATGGGACCAGATATAAAGAATGTACTCTACACTGCAGCTGGAGACAAAGGTCCCTCCTGGAGCCTCTGGTAAAAGGTGCCTGGCAAGACGTGAGGGCAACCACTGGGTTTCCGGAGCCAAAGCTACAGAGGTTCTGAGGCCAATTACACCCCTGTGGAAAAGGAAATCTTAGTGGCGTATGGAGGCATACAAGCAGCTTCAGAGGTAATTGGTACCGAAGCACAGCTCTTCCTGGCACCCCGATTACCAGTGTTGAGCTGGATGTTCAAAGGGAAGGTGCCCTCTACGCATCACACCACCGATGTCACATGGAGCAAGTGGATTGCTTTGATTACACAACGTATCCGAATCGGGAACTCGAATCGCCCTGGCATTTTGGAAATCATAACCAATTGGCCTGAAGGTGGGAACTTCAGTCTGGCAGGTGAAGAAGAGCCAGTGAGTCGAGCTGAAGAAGCTCCGCCATATGATCAGCTGTCAGATGAAGAGACACGCTATGCCCCTTTCACCGATGGTTCCTGCCGTATTGTAGGGAGGAGCTGGAAGTGGAAAGCAGCTGTTTGGAGTCCCACCCGACAAGTGGCGGAAGCCACTGAAGGTAAAGGCGAATCGAGTCAGTTTGTGGAACTCAAAGCTGTCCAATTGGCCCTAGATATTGCAGAAAGAGAAGGATGGCCAAGGCTCTACCTGTACACCGATTCGTGGATGATAGCCAATGCCCTATGGGCATGGCTAGACCGGTGGAAGAAGATGAATTGGAGGCGTAGAGGAAAACCCATCTGGGCTGCTGATCTGTGGCAAGACATCGCTGCCAGAGTGAAGAAACTGAATGTAAGAGTCCGCCATGTAGATGCCCACGTGCCCAAGAGACGAGCTAATGAGGAACATGCTAATAACAGACAGGCAGACCGAGCTGCACAGGTCAGAGCTAGCAGACCTAACCTGGCAGCAGAAGGGAGAAGTGTTCCTGGCCCGATGGGCCCATGATGCTTCAGTTCATCAGGGCCGAGACGCCACTTACAGATGGGCACGAGACCGAAGGGTGGATTTAGCCATGGATATTATCTCTCAAGTTATCCATGACTGTGAAACCTGTGCCGCTATTAAGCAGGCAAAAAGGTTGAAGCCCCTATGGTATGGTGGACGCTGGGAGAAATATAAATATGGGGAGACCTGGCAGGTTGATTATATCACGTTGCCACAGACCTGCCAAGGTAAACGCGATGTGCTTACCATGGTGGAAGCAACCACAGGATGTCTAGAGACATATTTGGTACCGCATGCAACAGCCCAAAACACCATTCTAGGTCTCGAGAAGCAGGTTCTGTGGAGACATGGCACTCCAGAGCAGATTGAGTCAGACAGTGGGACTCATTTCAAGAACAGTCTAGTGGCCACTTGGGCACAGGAGCATGGTATTGAATGGGTATATCACATTCCATATCATGCACCTGCTGCAGGAAAAGTAGAAAGATGTAATGGACTGTTGAAGACAACTCTAAAGGCACTAGGTGGGGGAACTTACAAAAATTGGGATAGAACTTAGCCAAGGCCACCTGGCTAGTAAATACTAGAGGCTCTATCAATCGAGCCCAAGCAGAATCCCTCCACACTGTAGATGGAGACAAAGTTCCAGCGATCCATCTAAAAGGCATGTTAGGTAAGGCCGTTTAGATTACTCCTCCCTCAGGCCAAGACAAACCCATTCGTGGGATTGTTTTTGCTCAAGGGCCCGGAAATACCTGGTGGGTTATGAGGGAGGATGGAGAGATCCAATGTGTGCCTCGAGGAAACCTAACCCTGGGGAAAAACTAATTCTGTGCCTTAAGTTGTGTTTTACAGGAGACCAGACACCAGACGAAAAAGACCTGAACAAAGCTGACACTGGTATCCAAGGATGTCCGATGATGAGACAGCCCAAACCAATGAGCCAGCCCTAAACCAGAACTGTGATTGTGACGAAAGGGCCAAGAATCCAAACCGAGCTGCTGTTGATGCTGGTCTTCCACGACAGATGACAGCCTTCGGAAAAATAAACATGGACTATATATGTATATATATGCGCGGGGTATGGGCAAATGTGAGACACAGGTGTTGCGTAAAGAAATAGTATGGAATAAGGGGTGGAGAATGTGATAGTTTTCACCCTAGGCCTTCCTGGAGACCAGCTTGTAACCAGGAAGGAACTAGGGGAATGACTTAGGAAGTATTCCATGCTATTCCTTTCCATAACACAACATATAAAAAGCCGCAGATAAGAGAGTTCGCTCCCTTCTCTCTTCCGGTGGCTGAAGGTGACAGGTCTCTCCGTAGACGGGCTTTGCTTCTATAGGCCAGGGCCTGCTACTCAGACCTGCCGTTATCTCCGGTCTCTCCGGGAGGCGTGGGGGAGTTGGCTGCTGCCTTGCACAGCTCTGCTGTCCCGATCAGGGAAGTATTTAATTCGGTTTTTATATTTATTGACTAGCTCTCTATTAACGGGTATATTTAGGAGATATTTGGGTTTAGGCTTCTTTTTATCCCTGTTTCCCCCTCCCTTTTCCCTTTTCCCCCCCCTTGGGAGCTCCCTGTTGTGGATGATATATTCAAATTATATATATATATAATTGTAAATATCTATTTTTGATAGAATCCTGTTTTGTTCAAACTTTTTTCAGTTTTTTTCCTGTGGTTCATTTTTTTCTTCCCTCTCTGGGAAGCAGGTCTCGTTGTCAAGTTTTGGAGACTTGGCGGGAAGCCAACTCGAAACTTGCACACCAGTATACTATTATTCTCAACACAGTGAATAAGTTTCTTGAACAGGGTTTGTGTTTTGTACCTTTTGCCTTACATGTGCTCAGAATTCCGGCTTTGGAGTTATATGTGCTATAAAGTTGATCTCTTACTTTACAACTTTACTGACTGTTTCAATTTTAGAAGGTTTATCAACAGACAGAAACCAGCCTCTCCTCCAAAAAAAACCCTCCCTAGAATAGAGAAGAAAACAAAGCAAAACAAACCCTTCTCACTTCATTTCATAGTTTTATTGAGCCTAACATCTCATCACATATTTCCCACTTACTGATCTTCCTGTCAACAGGCTGGATTACTTGTAGCATTTCCCTTCTGTGTAGACAGAACTTTGTTGCATTCTTTGACAGTGGGAGGAATAAACAGAAGTAGCCAAACAACTCAGGAACACAAATCTGGACAGGAAGAAAAAAAGAAAGAAAAAAAATAACCCAAACACTTTGTTACTACCTTAGTACTACCAATTTTTTAAATTTAAAATTTAAATATAGTGATTACATATTTTCTCATTCCAACTAATATCTTATTGTTATCTCCTGCAGTTGCACTGAGAAAAAATTACTAATTTTCTAAATTTGATCATATCTTAAAGGTATTTTTTTCATGGCCTTTATCAGCACTTGACTCATATCTATACCTAGTGGCTAGTATCACGTGGGCTACAATTTTCATAAACACTTGCATACTTGCTATGGGGGAGTGGGTTATGCCTTTTCTAATTTTGGTTAATTTTTTTACAATCCAAGTAGAACAGGATTCCTTTTTGTGCTTCCATCAATTATTGTCAAGCAAAGATTGCTACCAGTTAATTAATACAAAAACTTCTGTGTAAAATATCACATAGTACAGTGAAATATCAGGACATTCTTTAAAAAAAGATGCAGCGTAATATTCAGACCTATCTGCAGCTACCTAACCAAAATACAGCACATGGCATATAGGAAGGTGAAGTTGGGGAATGAGTGGATGGGCTGGGACACATGCTTGTTAGAAGTGAGCATTTACACGTGAACATCAGCAGAAGTAACATCTATCAAAACTGCCCTTGACAGTTCTGCAGTATCCATAGGGAGTGGATCTCTGGCAATGGCTCAGAGCGCAACTCTGAAACCTGGATCATCTCTTTGGTTTTTCAGAACACTAGAAGTCTAACACACATGGACTTCATAACAGGCTCCCAAACTATAACATATTTCAAGTTTTAATTAGGTAGACCCCTAAACCGAAGATAAAAGCCAGCTTTACTAAAAGGGATGTAATTTAGATGAAAGATAGTGAACTACATATGAACAAGTAAAAACTTTACCTCCAGTGTAAGAGAATGTAATGCACTGGCTGAGAATGAAGCTGAGTGGGTATTTTTCTAAAAATTATGTGGAAACCTATGATAGCAAGGTCCTAGTGATATCCAGCATTTTCACCCTAAAGCTATATAGGTGTGAGCTTTTGTTTTTCCTCTCTGTTTAACAAACACTCTGTCAGAAATTTTGTGAACTGTTTAGTCTTCCCAAGGAGAATTTTCCTACTGTAGACTGACCCTTTATGTATTTATCCATACCTTCAAATGCAATATATTGCAGATTTCAGTTTTATATTTATGCAGTTTTATCTGCCTCAGACAGAAGAAGAGAGAATATAATCACTGGAAACATTATATAATACAAACCGAAGAGCCAGATATATCCATATTGATTTGGTTTTTGTTGAGTTGCTAGTTTTTTTAACAGACTACACTTAAGAGAACCATTTGTACTTGTAGAAAAATCCAGTAAAATTGTATTATAATAACAATTTCCATGTGGAAAAATAAATCTTATATATATATCAGAAAAAAATTAACTAATGATTATATTTTTATTGCTTGCAATTCCGTCTGACAGATATTTTCAAAATGGAACTTCTTGCTGATCCTTCCTAAACTACATATCTGGGCTGTAGATCATTACATCAGCCAAACAATAGTTACACTAGGGAAAGATATGATACTTGAATGTTTTGATATCTACACAGTCCAGCCACACTGACCTCCAAAATCCAGCACAACTCCACAACACAGGGACTTCTAAGAAACAGTATATACTTTTTTATAGAAACAACAAAGTGGAAAACAGAAATATAAACTCTTGTAATACCTCAGGGACTTTTTTGGTCATACATAGTCAGAGTTATTTTCCACTTTATACCCCTTCTCCCCACCCTTAAATCACACAAAGCCAGGTAAGAGAAGCTATGGAGAACAAAACTTAGCAGGAGGTTCCAGTATGCTACAGCATAAAATGTTCTGACAGCCCAAGGCCCAAGACATACAGCAAAACAAGCTGTCACTACAGGTTACTACAACACTCTTTACACTTTTTTTCCATATGCAGAGAGACATCTTCTTCCTCAAGTGAAGTTCTTAACACTACTTTCTTTGGTTCTTTCACACCCCTCAAGATTACTCCTGCAATGACACTGTGTCTTAAACGGATGGGCAGTAGGGGCTTACAGTAATTTTACAAAGTTTGTTCATGTTAACATATAACTGATGTTTCCTTTATTCTCCCTTGGTTTTCCTAGTGTTGATTACACACACTGGCTGGATCCTCAACAAACTGTAAGCTGTTTGGGGCAAGGTTACCTCTTTTTCAGGTTTAGGCACACAACATAGTAACATACCAGAGCATCTTTTTTTTATTTTATTCTCGTATGTTTTAAAGAACATCTTTCTCAATGAAGTGAGCATTTATTAACTCCAAGGAGAAAATCTTGCACAGTATATTTTCCTTTTGTAGTGTTATTTCACAGAAGGAGAAGGAGGAGAAACACATAGAAGAGAGAATAAACACTATTAACTCACAGCAAATGGTCACCTCTTCAAGTACAACAGCAATGGACAACCTGACAAGAAAGAATAAAGCACAAGTTTAGCACACATTTCACCAAGTGCATGGAATAAAAGCACTTGCTTTGCTTTGCATTAAAAAATGAACAAAACCCCACAACAAACGAACCCACAAAAATGTAGATATCATGGAGGAGAAACAAAATAACATTTCTTACAGAAGTCCAACAGCTGTAAGTAACAATTAGGTGATACCTGCTTTCTGCTGAACAGTCCTATGAAAAGTAGTTTAGATAACTATGCAAAAGTAAGATAGGACAAAGCAAAAGCACACCAGCTTACCAAAACAATTATAATGCCTTTTTTTCTTTCTGTGGGAAACAACTGGCTCTAAACACAAATTATTCGTAAAAAGATGCTACCATTTCAGCCATGTACACAGGCTATTCATACACAGTCTGAGAACATTCACTGACAATAGTGAATGTCAATGTTTTGATTCAAAGGCATACTGCCAGCTATTACCAAAATTTACTTTGAAGAGGGTATGCAAAAATACAAGTGGCTTAAATGATGTCTGTAAAACAACTTTCTGCAATGATCTATTGTCCCGAGTTGCCTACATAAGACAAGATTAAGCCAGCTAAACTCAGGCTTTTCCCACAGTCTGTCATGATAATCAACCTCTTTAATTTTTGTAAACAGTACAGCTTACTAGATATTTAGATTAACTGCAGAGAAATGAAATAATGATATGAAAGGGCTGATCAGGAACAATTGTCCCTCCTGCTAAGAAAAAGAAAAAAACCTTTCCTTTAAAGGAAAAAAAAAATCACCATATAGTGTCAGTAGAACTCACTGCTATAGAAAGTCACTGAGACAAGAGTCTACAAATATGTGAAGGTGGAACAGATGTTTTCATAACGCAACCAGAGGAATCAAAATTGTTTTATTTTTCTTCAAAAGATAGCAAGCTTTATGCTTCAGAGCTTCAGCAAATCTTTAGAAGACCAAGAATAGGCTTCTTGCCAACATAGAATGGAGATTATGGCGCCGGCCCCAAAATTAGTTCCTCTGTAGCCTTTGCTGTTCATAACTGTCAGGATCAAAGTACTGGACAAGATGGATGTTAGCACCAATCCATTATGCTTGTTCCTGAATAAGCCTTCCTACAGTGCAGCAAATAATTCATTTCAAAATACTATTTTTAACACAGTGCCAAGTCCTAACGTTCCCAACTCCATTCAACATATCTACCACCAACACTGTACAAATCAAATTTTGGCAAAGGTTCCAGAAGAGCATGATTTGATCAGCTGGTGGCAGGTACTTAAATAGGAAAAAGGATCTACATCTGTGGAAGTCCTTAGACTTCCAAAAGAATCTACAGCATGACTTTCTGCATCTCCCAAGAATAAGTTACTGACTGTCCTGATGCAGAAGAATTCCATTCAGATCTGGAAAGCAGATAACTCTTGAAAGCTGTAACTGGAAGGCAGCCCTATAAAAATAAAGAAAACAAAGAAAAAAATCTGAACTCTCCAGTGGGGGATATTAACACCAGCAAGGCAGTTAGTGAATGCTTTATTATTGCATTTTACTGGTCAGCTATAGAACAAATTTTTACTAATTTCTGACTTAATAAAAAATTAAAACTAGAATTCAGAAATACTAATAAGTGCTAGCTTGAGACTGAAGGCCTGATTTTCTAGAGCTGTAGAAAACCCACAACTTTCACCATCTTCTACTGGTTCCAGTAAAATGTGAAGTCTTTGAAAAATTCAAGAATGTTGAATTAAACACAGCAACAACCATCAGTCTAAAAGAAATAATAAATCTCACCCTGTCCACTCTAAACCTCCCACTTACCACCCAGCAGGCCTAGTTGTGTTTAATATAAAAGAAACAGAGTACTTGACAGATGACACCTATATATTTTTCCAGCAGAGGAGCAAACAGACTCCAAGAGGTGTAATTTATCTGAAATTGCCTTGATTCCAGGCAAGCTTTTCTTAATGTGTTTATGAAGACAAAGAGCTTACTTTTCTTTATGGAACATTCATACCAAAGGAAATTATAAACCTCACATTAAAGCACAAGTTTCCAAGCTGGATATTGCCAAAGAGGTCACCCCATTTTCTCTGTGTTTCACACTACACATATTATATATTCATAATTTTTCTGAAAAAGCATCACAAATCTGTCTGACCTGTTTCTAAAAATACTTAAAAAGACACTGATTTTAAATGGTGTAAAGTAACATTGCCAATACGGGCAACTGTCAAAATGCTCTTTCCAAAAAAATCTGAAAGCATGTAACTGTCACCATAAGATAAGAGGCCAAACATGTGATCTGCAATACTTTTCATGAGCTAGAAATTTCATAGGTGAGATGGGCATAACATACAAGAAAGACACTGAGGTGCTGGAGAGCATCCAAAGAGCAACAAAGCTGGTGAAGGGTCTGGAGCACAGATCTTATAAGGAGCAGCTGAGGGGGCTGTGGTTGTTTAGCCTGGAAAGGAGGGTGAGCAGAGAACTCTTTGGTCTCTACAACTACCTGAAAGGAGGTTGTAGCAAGGTGGGGAGTGGTCTCACCTCTCGAGTAACAAGCTATAGGATGAGAGGACACAGCCTAAGTTGCACCAGGGCAGGTTTAGATTGGATGTTTGGAAAACTTCACAGAAAGAATTGTCAAGCACTGGATCAGGCCGCCCAGGGAAAAGGTTGAGTCACCATCCCTGGAGGTATTTAAAAGGTGTGTAGATGTGGCACTTAAAGACATGTTTTGGTGATGGTGGCAGTGCTGGGTTAATGGTTGGACTATATAATTTTAGAGGTCTTTTCCAACCTAAACGATTCTATAGTAATATAAGCATGTAAACCCACACAGTTTTAAGAAGCTATTTTCTTCTGAATAAACTGTCTTTACTTTCCCATGGCTCACCACTCAACAGGTAATACTGTCATTATCCCTCACTGTAAGGTAATAATAATGAATTACAGAAGTCCACAGTCCAAGAGCCTGATTTTAAGCAATGAATTCCAAGAACTTGCACAAACAAAGATGATTGCAAGAGGCATCAAACCTGTGTGGAGCAACCTCAGAAGCCATGTGGGTTTTAAGCTGAGTTAATTCATGGATAGTGAAAGCTGTTTCCTTTTTGAGCTTCTGTTTCTACTAAAGCCTTTTAGCAATTTCAGTAGAAGGGAAGAAGCAACTGCTTTGCCTTTCTTGTTTACAAATTCGCCACTCCTTAATTCCCTTCCTTTCTGTTGCAATCCACTTTGCACTTCCCTCCTGCCCAAACACGACCTTTCCCCCTGAAACTATGACTTGGAAAATAGGTTTTTAAGAAGAAAGGCATAATCTCCAAGAACAAAAAACTGGTAGGCTCATAGAAAGAATCTTCGGACTGGCCCAAGTTGCACATTCTGAATGCATTGGTTACATTGCTGCCCTCCACAGCTTATGTTTAGAAACACAAATTATGAATAAGGATACACAGAAGGAAAGATACAACAGAAGGAAGGATACAGCATACAATAAGGAGAAATTGTGGGTGCTCTACCTCTGAAAGTGTTCAAAGCCAGGTTGGATGGGGCTCTGAGCAACCTGATCTAGTAAGTGGCATACCTGCCCTTGGCAGGGTAGTTGGAACTAGATGATCTTTAAGGTCTCAGTCAACCAAAAGCATGCTACAATTTTACGATTCTGTATGCTAATATTAGTCTAAGCTAATTCCTTATACATAGTTTCTAGAACAAATGCAGGACCAATCTCAAACAACTGCCTGCCTTATCACGTCACATCTAATCCAGAAGCACCCACATACTGAATGTGACATAGGAGTTATGGAGGGGGGGGGTAAAAAAAATAAAATTAAAAACAGAAGGGAAGGATAACACAAGAATACAAGAGGAGAAGTAGTCCAAACCAAGTCAACATTCAGACAGCATGGGGAAAAAGAATCACTACATGCATCTGCTAATATCTAAGTGCTTGACTAAGTGAACCTACGTTCTTTTAATGCAACCTCTGAAATGCAGCTTTATCAGCAGTCATGCAAATAACAGAAACAAAAAGGTCAAGTGCTTTAGACAATTCTCCTCTCACCTGTGTTGACAAGGAATCTTTCTTCCTTTCAGGTGGTTACCTTCATGACACTTGTAACAATTTAGCATTCCTGAAAGCTATAACAGCTTACTAAAATTTTTAGTGGCTGTATTAGTAGTTAAGAACTGTCAGACATGTGCAGTCATAATCCTGCACATATGCCCAAACTTCACACCTGTACAAAACAAAGCTAAAAAGCCTCAGATAGCCAGCTTTAGAAGAACTAAAACAACAAATACCATCTTCCTGCAAGTTTTCTTATTGATTTTGTGTCCAAAAAGTACAAATGTTGGTTCAAGATTTTCCTGTGGCTTTGGCATTTGTGCATGTTTTCTTATGTGAATTCTTTGGTGTACATTAAACTGAGCGATTACAAATCCTCAATTGTTGAGGCACTTGCAGGCAGTCAAATACCTTTGCTTTGACCTCCTCCTTACTGATCTTTCTTTCCAACTCTTGGAGAGAGAGACCAGCAAGCATAAAGGAGTCACAGCTTGTTTTCTCCCATTTTTGATCGTAATCTGCCAAAAGTTGCCACAAAAACAGTTCTTCAAAGACCCCAATATTCCCAAGGCAGGAAGAGTCTGGACAATATTATCCCGACATATTCTAGGAAATGCAAGTAAATCAAAGGTTTTTCAAAAGTATATAATTTGACCATAACAGGCTGATTTCAAGACAAGGATCAAGCAATAGCACCCTGCAAACATGGCTAACTACATCATGTTACAAACCTACCATAAAACACTTGTGACTTTGTAGTCACAAGTAGGGACATGAGTAGTCATCTCCCTTTAATGTCACTGTATGAAAGCAGCTGTACCATTCCAGCTAGCATTCCTCAATCAATCAGCCAACCAACTTGGGGCAGAGAGCCGACAGGGCAAAGTTTGGGAAGAATTGCTGAGATGTGACAAAGGGTAATGGATTGTGTCAGCCGCTCTTAGTTGGAACATGAGACTTGGCTACAAGATATAGCAATGGTAGCTTTAAGTTTATACTTTTTTCCCTACATCAGGAAATCACACTGACAAGTTATCACTGCATCATTAAAAATACCTTTAACGCATAATTAAAGTACAGCCACAACAACATTAAATGCATTCTCATAGTAACAAACCACGCTAATGCATCTCCAGATTTAGTAGCAAGACTATTGCCACACTGTAACTCAGTCTCGGCCTCTCAGCCTTTTATTCACCTGATAAAACGCGAATATTATGATATAAACCGGGCGGTGACACGGGAGCACTTGGTAACACACATGAACTGCATTAAAGAGGTAAATAAATGAATATTAGAGGGTAAATAAATAAATATTAGAAAGAATTATTAGAAAAATTAGAAAGAAAAACCAGCACGGGTTCACACATCGTGCGATTCCATCGATGTGACAGCACCGGTCTTCACCGCCGGGGCCCGGCCCCCCGGCCCCGCTCCGCCCCCGAAGTGACCGCCCCCGGGGTGACCGGCCCCGGCCCCCGACCCCCCTCCGCCGCCGCCGCCTCGGACCCCCCGCCCGCTCCTGTCCCCGCGCGGCCCCTTCCCGGCCCCGGCACCACCGGCGACCCCCGAACCCGGCCCCGCCGCGATCCCTGCGCCACCGGCGGGAAATAGTCCCCTCTCTCCTCCGGCCCCGCTCGCCGGGAGAGCCCCGCGGCGCGGAGGCGCGGCCGCGGTCTTGGAGCGGGAGGAATCCTTCCTTCTTCCTTCGGCCTCGCCGCCGGAGCCGCGCCGGCATCCCCGCCCCCTCGGCGAGATCCGGCCGTGCCGGCGCGGAGGGATTCCCAGCGCCGGGGGAGGGGGGGCGCGGCGGTCGGGGGGAGGAGGTGCCCGAGGGGGGGGCGGGGAGGGGGCAACATGGCGGCTACGTATTAACTTCCCCCCCTCGGCAGCCAGCGCTGCCGCCGCTCTCCCCCGCTCCCAGCCCTGGCATGCTGGGCATGATGGAGAAGGGAGCGGAGCTCTTGGGGGGTAAGAGCCGGGCAGCCCCCAACGGCGCCAAGAGCAGCAGCCCCTCCAACGGGCACTACTCGGAGCCGGAGAGCGGCGGCGGCGACAGTGGCGACGAGCACGGTGCGAGCCTGGGGCCGCCCCGCCAGCGGCGGGAGGGGGGGTGGCGGAGGCGGCGGGAGGGGCGGCGAGCCGAGCCGAGTCGAGCCGCCTCCCCCTTCCCCTTCCCGGAGCCGGGGCTCCGCCGCTCCGTCCGTGCTGCGGCCGAGCCGCGGCCGCGCGTGTGCGGGGCGGGGGGGCGGGAGCGCGCGGCGCGGCCCCGCGGCTGCCCCCGCGGTACTTAGCGATGGGGAGGGAGTGTCTCCCGGGAGCCGCCGCCGTCCCCATTGTTCCGCTGGAATAAACTCCCCCTTCCGCCTCCTCCTGCCCCCTCCTCGGCGGTCGTCGGGGCTTAATCCGCGGCGGCGGCGGCGGACGGGGGGGCGGCGGGGAGGGGAGGTGGCTTATTCCGCACGGCCGCGGCGGGGGCTCCGCCAGCCCGCCCGCCCGCCGCACGGCGGGAGCTGGGACGGCGCCCGGGGATACTCCAGCCCGTAATTTCTCTCCCCCCTTTGCCTTGCAGATGTAGGAATGAGGGTCGGAGCGGAATACCAGGCGCGCATTCCTGACTTCGAGCCCGGTAAATGGCTTTTCGGCTGTAACCTGACATCTCCCGAGGCGGGAGGGGTGGGCTCGGTGCCGGGGCGGGCTCGGCTCGGCGCTCCCCGGCGGCGGCGGCCGCGGGGTTGTATTTAGGTTGCTTTTGAGCCTTTGTGTCGGCGATCCGGTGCCGGCGGCGGGAGGCTTGGCCGGGGGAGCATCTGCGCTCCGTGCGCCCGGGGGCGGGGGGGCATCGCGGAGTGGGATTCTCACTTCATTATCGGCCTCATTATGTGCATCCGGCGGGAGGCGGTGAAGCAGAAAAAGGTTGGATTCCCCCCCCCCTTAAACCGTAACGCACATAATACATTAACCAGGTGATTTTAAAATATTTGACGAGGGGTGATGGATGTTCTCGGGCAAGGGTGGGAAGTGATGCGCCCTGCCGGAAGCGGAGCAGACCTTGGCTGCGTGCTGGAGGCGCTGGGTGGAAGATGCGCTTGGTGGGAAACTCCTGCTCCTGGTTTTGTGTGCTGTAGTAGCCTCGCTAACCCCGCCGTGGCAGGCTGAGCTGCTCTCCTCAGCCTTCCTTGTCCCCCCAGCCCCGCCCCGAGGAATACTGGGTACGCTCGCATAGCCTGGTACTCGGCTTTAGCAAGTCAATCGCTAGAATGCTGTCTCGCCTTACTACACTGAGCAGGGAGACCGGAGGAGCGTTTATCAGTTTTGCTGTACTGGTCAGATGAAGCCTATCTACTTGCCTGTTCTCCAAACGGGCTCTATTGGTGTCAAATGATTTCTCACCGGAAGAGGATTGCTCACGTAGTGCCTCCTAAAGCTGGAGAGAGCCCCTCTTGATGGGCGCAAGCCCCACAGGCCAAAGAAAAGGCCGGGAGAAAGAAAGGGGGAGGGTGGGATTAAATGGATGCATGATCTTGGCATAAGGGAATGCCTTTCCCCTAGGAAGGAGCACGTAGTCTAGGTCTCTTTGTTAATAAGGCTAACTGCTTACACCCTTTATTTTTACATTGCCTACATAAAAATAAACACAGATAAAAATGATTGTTTCTAACCTGCAGCCAGGGCTTGTTTTTCCTACAGGCCACTTAAATTAGAAAAACACATAGTGTTTGTTTTTCTTTTGATTAAAGGAACTCCTCAGCCCTTGTAGGGCAACTGAGGTTTTGTGGTTTCAATTTTGTAAACTGTATATGCAATAGTATCATTAAGTGGCATCATTGTAACTGCAGAACTAATTTTATACTCTCTTATAACTAGATCTTTTAGAGCTCCTAAGTGTTTCTGGGGGGATGGAATTCAATTAATGCCCCTTTCCCCAATAACTGGGACTGATATATACTCACTTTATCAATTTCCTTAATGATGGAGATGTTTATTTAAGAAGTCCTGAGTTAGAGGCATAATGTATAGTATTGTCTTTCTTAATGTGTCTACTTTGATTATGAAGGCAAGAAGGTGGTGACTTTTTTTGAAACACCTAAGTCTTACAAAATATGAAATAAATAAAAAAGTCCAAGTGTAAAAGTAGAACACATACTTACCAAGTTAACGGATTGGTTATCTGAGGAGATCTCAGCAAGATCTCATGCTTTCATCTGATTTTTTTTTTTTGATTGAGTTTATTTTTCTGATGAGTCTTGAGGTATCATTTCTTAGAGAAGCAATGCAAGGCAAATCCATGCTCTTAGAGCTACATTTAGGTTACTTTTTTGTAGCAAGTGAGGTAACGTGCTCCATTGTACTTCTAGGTTGCATATACCCACACAGACACTATCTCTGATTAACTATGTTTCTTCTTGAAATGGCTTAATAGCCTTTTTTGAGGGGTTTACCTGATACTTTAGAGTGTGTGTTTATTTGTGATACTCCGAGGGTTGGTTTTTTAAGCCCCTTAAAACAAATAGGTGGGAGAAGGTAATCAATGGTGGATGAAACTAGACATAACTCTAAGACACAGTCAGCCCTCTGATAAACACAGATGACTGAAATGAGTAGAATAAATACCAATCCTTTGGTCTCACTTTGCCTTTGTTGAAAAATGCCCATAAGCAATGCTTTTCAACAATGCATTGAGGAACAAAATATTCATAATCAAGTTATGATGGTAGTAAATATTTTTTTTAAACTGAGTTTATATAAAAATACTTTTTTTAAGAAAAAGCAGATCAACTATTTCTCAGTATTTCTTGGAAGAAGTGGATTGTGGTTGGAAGCAGCAATTAGGAGAAGTTAGTTTAAACATACTCTCTTACCACTTCCCACACCATACCCTTTTTACAAGCAAGCCTTCAGACAGAGCTTAAGGGAAATAGCATTTTTAATTGTCATTAGATACTACTGCAATTTTGTCACTTCAAAAACAATTTTAATAAGGAAATTTAGGGGGTTTATTTTATCTAATTTATTGAGTTAATACACCATCTCCTGCCCTCTGGATTTATCTTCTGGTTTTCCTATAGTACTTTGTATTCTTAGTGAAAATGTTTCTGCTTGTACTTTCTGACCCACCTATATATATGTAGCAGGATGTATCCTTATGTTTTGGGCTGCTTGCATTCTCTTGGAAAGCATAGTGGAGAATGTACCATGCTGCTGTGTCATCCACATGTAAGGTAACTGCTAGAGAAGTTTATTCTACTCGGATTTGGACTTCCCAAAGGTTTTAGTATGAATTTTACTTACTTAATGCTGAAATATTTGTTTCCCATTTACCCTCTTCTCAGGGATGAGGTTGGGGCTGTCAAGAAGAATATTTTATACCTTTTAATGTCACTTATGGAACCCATTTCTCTGTATGTCCTTGTAACTTTTCTCCCTTTAGTCTTCTAATATGAAAACAAGCTTTCTTAAATTGAAATTATATGGTGTGGTGAAGTATATAATGTTTTTCATTTATTTCATGCCATCTGTCCTCATATTCCCTGTTTTGTTTTGTTGGTTTTTTTTTATTTATTTGTTCATTTACTTATTTCCAATCCTCAGTTTTAGAAATTTGGGGTTTCCTCCAGTTAGTTTCCATGGTTTTGTTCCTAGCTTAGTTCAAAGCTTAGTCTTAAATAGAGGATGGTACATCGTATGCTGGAAACCAGTATACTTTTAAATTTCCATGCCCTTATTATGTCTTGTATGCTTCTGGATTATCATTTTATTCTCAGTCCTTGGCGTCATGCACAGAGCTGCACCATCCGTGTGTACCCAACTTCTAATGTGAAGCTGAAGTTTACAGAGCGTCAGTTTGCTGCTGTAATTTCCCTGTTCTGGAAGTGGTGGAGAGTGCCTGTTGGTCATCTTCAGCCAGCTCCATTTCCTAACTGGTATTGGCAGAGAGGTGCAGTAGCTCTCTTAGGAGCTTCTCTTAGGAGGCGCCTCTTCCTAAGGGACTTGAAGGAGGCATTTGGGCAGAGGGAGTCTTGTTATGCTTCAGATGCAGCTCTTGGCCTTTGTCTTCCGTACTGGCTTACAACTCTACTCTTCTAACACACTCTGGTTAACATGTTCCCTGATATTTCCAGCCACTGTCCCTAATAAGAATGGATCTTGCAGATAAAGATCATGTTGCTTTTGAGGTACAACACAGCTTTTTTGGTGGGAGAGGGGAGCATTGCTTAGGGCACAAAGGGCAAGAAGCTGTTCTCATAAAGGTAAGTTATGGTCCTGCATATAGAGAGGGAGAGATCCCTGTACTGTAGCTAGGGACATCCTGTGTTGGGGGCAGGATGCCTTCCTTCAAGCTACCTTTATGCATCCCATTATTCCTTCGTCATCCTTGCTTTCCTTTTGGCAGTGTGAAGAGGCCACCTGAATGGAAACAGTTGTCTGCTGCTGGGGTAACAGCACTGCTTTGAAAAGCGGTGTTCTGGGGGAAGCTGCTTGTTCATCACATGAGGGTGGCACCTCAGTAGGGAAGTGTCACTGCATACATGATCTCCTGCAGGCACAATGACTCTTAAACTTTTTTTCACTTTAGTACTTGAGTATTCAATACCTGATAATATCCACAGTATCCATTTTTCTGAAAGTATCTTAAGTTTAGACATTTCTTGCTCTCAACGAGAAATTCTAATAAGTTCTCTACTGGTCCTGCTTTCTCCTCATCTCTGTTAGAGTGGAGTGCAAGGTAGTGGCCATTTACTTGTGATAAAAAGAGTATATAAGAGAAATGTTGTGCCTGTAACACATTTAGGTTACTCTTCATGAAGTATTACATTCCTGATGACTAAAAATGGCACGCTTTTTTGTTCTGAATTGGAATGTTATACTAAGGAGTCTGTTCTTATATACCAAAACCTTTTGGAGTTTAGTAGTGCTGATGCCTTGAAACTAGTGCTTTATGAATGTATGTACATTTTTGACCTGTTACAGAGTTTATGCTGCATTTAGGTTATGTGTTTTGCACATCTCATTTTTGGAGGACACGTGAGTTCTTTTAGTTTTTCTAAGTAACTGCTTTTGAGTTCACAGTTGTGATGCATCTAAAGATTGCAAAGATGATAGATGCAAAACACTGCCAAACTAAAGAGGGAAGAGCAACAGAACATAGTACATAAAGGGCAAGCACTATGGTGTTCTCTTTTCCAAAGCATTGATTTTAGCTTTTTGTTTGCTTCAACAAGATGTAGAGCCTAAATATCAAGCGTGTAAACTTAAAATAGAGTGAAAAGTTATTTGTTTCACTGAAAAAAGACTTTCTCCAGAAAGGACGCACAGAAAGTAACAGTGAGGGTGAGTGCTCAAGGAATTCATACTAACCTAAGTATAAACGCTCCAATTGTTGAGCAATTTCTTAGCAAGATAAACTTTTGTAAACAAATAGATTGTGAAATAATAATGGAAAGTAGCTATTAGTATTTTTCCAGTATTGGGGAATTTCCTTTACTTTTACAGCATGTTTTCAAAAATCAAATAATCTATGATTTAGTGCTTCAGTATTTTCATCAGTATTGCTCTGTCCTCACAGGTTAGGAAACTTGTACTGCTTCACTTGCTGCATTGAGGTGGAGGTGAACCACAAACAAGCTAAACCCAAACATTACTTTTACACCTGCTTTCTAAAGCTATGTAGTTCGATTGGCTATGAATGTCGAAATTGTATGGTTAGTAGAATCAAAACTAGAGAGAGAGAGATGAACAAAATTATTTCTGGTGTAGTTGTTAATATAGTTCCTTGTTGAAAGAGGGATCAGGGATGGTGACTGTATTCTACTTCCTACCTATTTTTTGATTTGTTTTAAGAAAGCCTAACTTAACACAGTAGGTCCTAATACTCCTATGAGAGTTATAAACATTAAAGTACTAATAGACAGTCAAAACTGATGGAAGACAACTACCTCTAAATTTTGTATCCTTGCCAACTGTAGAGAGGGTAGATTCAGATTAGATATAAGGAAGAAATTCTTCACCATAAGGTGGTGATGCACTGGAACAGGTTTCCCAGAGAAGTTATGGGTGCCCCATCTGTGGAAGTGATCAAGGCCAGGTTGGACGGGGTAAGGTCTTCTTGCCCGTGATGAAGGGAGTGGAACTAGATAAGATTCTTTCCAACTTTAGCAATGCACTTGAGTGGTTTAATTGTGGTAACAAGGATCTTTTCCAATGTTTATTTATGCTTGAACCTCATAAGAATAATGTTCAAATTCAGCCATTCGATGTCTTAAGATAATGTGGAATTAATGATTGGGTTTTTTTCCTCCCCTTAGTAGCTGGGCTGGACTTCCTAATATGGTTGAATTTTGCTTACTGTCACGTAGTTGTTCCCTAGATCATAATTGGAAATACTGAGACTTACTTGTTTTCTTACAGGTGCCACAAAATATACTGATAAAGATAATGGAGGGATGCTTGTATGGTCTCCATATCATAATATTCCAGATGCCAAGTGTAAGTCCTTAGCTGCTTAGGGTTTTGAGTGCTTAAGTATAACTAAATTGTTTCTGGTGTGCCTGTTTGCTCTTTTTTTATGCACAGTGAAATTGCAAATTAGTAAATTAAACACAAAGCTTCTCTCTTTTTTTTTTTTTTTTTTTTTTTTATTTAGAAAACTCCAAGGAAAGGAAAGATCACCTTCTCTTATTTTAGTTAAGTCTTTGTTTCAAATCACACTGCCTATGTTGTATTATTGTCATCAGTATCTGTGAAACCTTTAGTTATTAATAAAAAAAATAAAATATCTGAACAGAAGAACTTTTTGCTCTAAATTTCTAGGAGAAGGAGTTGCAGTGGATATATTCAGAAAAGATGTGTTGAGGCCCAGTTAAAGGGGAAATTATTGTTGCTGCCATATAAGGAAAAATTGGACATTTTCTCCCTTCAAAAGTGACCTGAAATACAGGAGTCATCTGACTAAATGTGATCACTTATCTGGTTAATCTAGTTTAAACCTGTCTCCTATGCTAGAACTTCCCAAATGTAATATAGAGGAGTAAACTTGGAGCATGGAGCCATGAGAACCTGGTCCTCAGGACAGTTTCTACCTAATACCAGTAGTTAGAGATTTGTATCCCTCTACATTTGAGAGAACATACCTTCAACTACTGCAGAACAGTTAGAAATAAAATACTCTAAAACTATGATTATTAAATACTTTGTTTCTTTGAAGTACAATTAACTCTTTGCTGCAACACTTCATGGCAAGGACATCTCTTGTCCCTTTGAGTAAAGAGAATATAATTAATTTGTTTTCTCCATCATGCTTCCTTTCAACTATGTAGTTGCCACTTAATTGTGAACTGTAGAAGATAAATGGGAAGAGTTTGTTTCTTTGAAAAAAAGTAGAACTTAATTGCAAAATGATGGAAAGTGTTCAACTCAAAGCAGGCTCTACTGTGGCTAAATATGATTTAAAAAATGTTATTGGTGAATTTGAAGACCTAAATATTAAATTTTTATATTTTCTATTGGAAAAGGAATTAATGTCATAGTTAAAATCAATGTTGGTCATTGAAAACTGTGTTGATATTGAGAATACGCATAATCATTGATAGAGGACCTCTTTAATTTTTAACATGCTTGGGAATATGAACAGTACAAGTATTTCAATTTAAAGCTAACCCAGGAATGGGTTCCAGAAAGGCATAGCCTTTCAATAACCAGTCAGTCTCTGCTTTAAATAAATAAATTGAGCCACTGTGGTTTTGTTGTTGTAAAAATGTGAAAGAAAGCAGAATTAGCTTGTGTAAAAGTTCATAAAATGTTGGATTAAATTCAGTGTGTTTATTTATTATTAATTAAGCTATGATTATAGTTAATGTTTTGGGGAATCTGGGCATATGCAGTGTGTTAAAGCATGGGGAGACTGTTTTCCCATGTTCTATTCTGTGTCACATAGCAGAGCTAAAAGTACTAAAGAATAATTCTGACATTGCTTTGTTACAGTGGATGAATATATAGCAATAGCAAAGGAAAAACATGGATACAACGTGGAACAGGTAAGTGCTATGGAATGAGGATACTCATTTAAAGGATTTTTTTAAATATAAAACTGTAACACAACGCTTTTTGGTTTTTTTCCCATTGGTTACCATTAATTAACGCTGTTTCTCTTCAGGCACGGCAGCAAACACTGCAGTTAAATGGATCTGCATACAGTTGTGGTCTGGATTCTCTGCAAAAGATTGAGCTCTTTGTTTTCATGACATGCTCAGCTTGTAATGTGCACTTTTGAAAGGTTTGGTATGTTTCTTGATACACTGGGCATGTCATGCAATTGTGTGTGTATATTTAGCTAAAGAATTTCTTAGGGAAGCAGCTTACAAATTTAATGTTTAACATTAGAATACAAATACGGTATAATTTTGAACCATTAATTGTGATAGGGATGGTACTGAAAAGGTTTCTTGCATATTTAAAAAAAAGAAACCAATTTTGAGTCATTTTTTCAAAGGCAGGAAAACGGACTCAAACTCTGTTTGAAAGTAACAAATAAATTCACTTTTCATTTAACAACCTTCAGTCACCATTCCTTAAAAAGTAAGGATAAAACTTTGCTGATCTGCACTTAGTTTTATTGCAGTTTTCTTCATCAGTTAACCAATTTATGTAAAAGTGAGGTTACCTATCGTGAAAAAATATGTGATGTGCAAGTGAAACCAAGTTGTATGATCAAGTTTTGGAGGATGGAAGCTCATAATAGCAAAGACTTGCTCATCAACTGCTGTCTGAAAAAGAGGCTGCCAGTGTTACAATGTTCAGAATACCTGCGGTCTCGTGATGTTCGTTTATGGCTTGACTTTTGTTAGGCAAGAGAGAAAACTGATGGATCCCGAGTCTAGAAGAGATGAATTTTCAAAATAACTTTTGGTACAAAATATTTGTGGACTGTTCGCAATGGAATAGAAATTATCTTTGCAAGAGGTGCTTGTCACTTGCCATTTTAACAAGAAAAGAGGTTTGCTATGTCCAGGTTACTGGAAGATGTGAAATCAGGGGGTTAGAAAGACGAATGGTGATCATGTCTGTGCTGGATGATTGAAACTGAGTGGATTACATTTCCCAATTCCCATGCCAGACTTGGCATCAAATCTGTCAATGGTTCTCTGGCAGAAAGCCTAATGAACATAAAATTCTTTTAGAATATCAAGAAATGAAATTATGTAAGAAAGTATATTTAAATTTCCATTCCTTATTAGGTGCACATGACATGGAAGTGGCCGTGCTGTTATTTGTGGATTGGAGAGTTGTAGAAAGACCACTCTCACTTTGAACTTTCAGACTTGCATTTTGGATGATCCTCTGGCTGCTGAAAAGTATTTTTATTTTCTTTTTTGAGTGGGCTGGTAATAAAGGCCTGTAAGGAACTGTGTAGGTGATATATGCTTATCAAGTAAGAAAACAGGTCAGATTTGAGCCTCTCGGCCTAGTTTATGCTACTCTAGAATTACTGCTGCCATACCAACCTTAAATTGTCTGGCTTTCATACCATTAATAAAGTACAGATGTGCCCACTGTCTCTAAAGAGAATTTTGTAACCTACAGTAAATAGCCAGCAAAATTGTAAATATATTTTGAGAAGGGGTTCTGATAGTCAAATTTTATTCTAAATAAATAAATCACCTGGTTTTATTTAGCTTGTCTCAACATTTTAGAAAGTTGACTTAATCCAAAGAGGGACTATTTCTTTTCAAAGGCTCTCGGCATGTTGTTCTGGCATAAACACAATATTGAGAAGTCCCTTGCCGATCTCCCTAACTTCACTCCTTTCCCTGATGAATGGACAGTTGAAGATAAAGTCCTATTTGAACAAGCATTTAGCTTCCATGGAAAGAGCTTTCACAGGATCCAGCAAATGGTAAAGTAATATTTTAATCAGAAGCACTAAATAGCTCACATGCGCTAGAACAAACTCTCCTCTTGGGCTGAAACTTCATGTTGATTTCTGTGTAAAAGCTTTAGAAAGAACCTTGAATAAGTGATTTAATGTAATTTCATCATGTCTCTTGGATGTACAACTTTTTCACCCTAATGAAAAATCCTTCCCCCCCTTTTTAAAAATGTACGTGAAATACATCCCTCCTTTCCATCTTATCAATGCACTTAAAATATTTTGTTAAAGGTAGCTGTAAACAGAGCAGAATTATAATTTTGGGTGGAATTTTAATTTTTAAAAGTGTTAATATGTTAATGAATTCTTCTAGCTTCCAGACAAGACCATTGCAAGCCTTGTAAAATATTACTATTCTTGGAAAAAAACTCGGTCTAGGACAAGTTTGATGGATCGGCAGGCTCGAAAACTAGCTAATAGAAATAATCAAGGTGACAGGTAAGTTATAGGTTCTTAAGAAGCTAACCAGAGACTAAACTCTTCCAAAGTAGAGATAGGGAGTAATTTCTAGCCATTATGTTTCAGTATGAACCATGTTTTTTAGGTCTGAGCATCTGTTGTGATGTCTCTGATTTTACCAAGGGGCTTGGTGCCTGTGCTTTAAGAACTATCACTCCAATCTGTGTGAGTGGTAATAACAGATTGGAGTGGTTTAATGGATAAGTGTAAAAACAAGGATTTAAAAAACCCTGAAGTCTGGGAATGTGGTTTAGAAATAACACTTTGTTTGAGAAGTCTAACCTTATATTACTATATGGGGAGGAGAGTGGTTTTTTTCTGTTTTTTTGGGGTTTTTTTTGTTTGGATTTTTTTTGAACTAAGATGGAATTAAAACTGAAAGATCAACCCTTGTAAACAGATGTAGTGATTAGAATGCCCAAGTATTGTTTTATAACAACTTTATATAAATTCTCCTTTTAGGAGACTTAGAAGTGCTATTAGGCAGAGAGAATTGGAGCTCAAAATAGTTTTGTTGTCATGCCTAGAAGGGAATAACATTTCCCCTAGTTACTATGAAATTCAAGTTATACTGTACTTAGTATACTTGAGCATTAACTTGCTCTTCTTAAAAGGTTATTTAATGTGTTGAATATATAAGTAACATAATCTATGTTTTATATTGGAAAGTATAATTTTATGTCTATGGAAAACTGCATAACTGGAGCAAAAGGGTCTTTTTAATATGTTACTGAAAATAACTCCTGAAACCTAAAATTCATGTGCTTGTTTAATAACCTTATTTTTGAAAAATTACAGGCTAAAATCAGTTTGCTTCTACTACAGCATTTTGGGGGGGGTGGTAATAACTAGAAATTTTTAGTGTGTTTTTGCATGAATTTATTTGGAAATTATATTGTCAGAATGACTGGATTGAACTCGACTAAGTTGACTTTTCAACATTTTCTCTTTGAGTTCAGCAGATTTCATTTCCCTCCCCCCCCATCTAACTCCCTGCTAGATTTTGAACACTTTGATGAAAAAGTAATGTCCCACACTTTACACACTTTCCCATCATATATTGTGCTCTTTTGCTCCCCACAGACTTCAACAGGGGTTTATTCACCTGGTGCAGTGGTTTGAAAATTGATCATTTAAAACTAATGAGGCAAATGAAAGGTTATTTCTAGGCTTGGTGTAGCTGACCATGTAAGTGTTCACACTGGCACAGGTGTCGAATTAAAGAAAACTGACACCAAAATTTTTGGCAGCGGTACCAGCACTGCTTAAAGTAACTTTGAAACTGTAGTTTAGTATTGCTTGTTTATCATAATAATTCCTGGAATTTAATGAAGAAAATATGCTTGTAACACCTGTCTTCTGAAAACTACAAATAATTTTGACATGTATACTTAGAGTAGATAATTCTGTCTTACCCTGGTACAGATATATATATTTGGGTTTAAAAAGTAGATAAAATGACCTTTTTTTTTTTTTTTTTAATAATCTGTCCTTAGTGATGATGATGTAGAAGAAGCTCATCCCATGGATGGAAATGATAGTGATTATGATCCCAAAAAAGAAGCCAAAAAGGAGGTAACAGATTGCTTAATGGTGAATGTTGGTTTGATTTCTGTGAATGTGTTGTTGTGAAGAATGAGTTGTAGTACAGAGGTTTAGCTTGCAGCCTGCTGAAATTTCAGGGTCTTTAAGTGATCGAGATCTTGTCAACTTCTTGTTGAAACAAAGTTTTATCACATATTTTTGTTTTGGGGGATGTAAATGCGTCTCTTGTTACCTCCACTGTGTCCTGAGAGATCTTCAAGTTTTATAAAAAGTGTGTGCTCTGGCAACCTGGTAAAACAGTATTTCCCCTGCATCAGTCTTGTTAATATGTTTACAATTTTACTGGTGGTGAATTATTTGAATGAAAATGTTTTCTTTTCATTTTAAAATTCAATTACATTTCTCTAAGAACAACTCTTGTTGTTTGTTCAAAGCCACAGTGAGGCAATGCATTTCAGCTAATATGTGGCTTTACTGAGACGCTTTCTACTAATAAATGTAGAGAAAAACATTTTTGTCATCTTAATGAGCACTTACCGTTAGCTTTACAGATAAATGCCTTGTTTAGGGTATGTTCAGGTTTGGGGGACTTTTTTGGGTTCTTTTTGAAAGGTATTTATTAGGGTATTTATGAACAAGACTAGAAGAACACATTAAAGTGTGTAAACATTTGATTGTTTCCTTGATCAACTTAAAACACTTGTGATTTTCCTACATGTGACAGTTCATGCTTCCTGAGAGTGAGAGGAGAAGTAGTGCAAAACTTTAACACTCCCAGAAAGTGGTATCTAGGATTATTAATAAAACATTGCAGTTCTAACAAAAATGATCTTGAGTAAGAGACTGATAGGTTTAGATTCTGTTCTGAGCTTTGCAGTGACCTTCAATGTCTCACTTTATCTAACTGCCTTAGAGAGGAAAAAAAAAAGGACAATTACAATTACCCCTTTCTGTAAGAGTTAGAGGTTATTTTTTTAATATGTGGGGGTATGTTTTTTTAGAACTTGAAATGTCACAAGGTCTAACAGTGAACCTTTTTACATTTCATTCTGCTATTGTAACAATGTTCTTGCAATCTAATGATTGGAGTTGCTGCCCAAGCCATGTCTAAATAAGGACTATTTTGCTCAATTTACTTCATTACTGTTTGAATCACTACATGCAGTCCAGAACGACACTGTGTTGATAGACTTCTAGGAACAGGACAAATAGGTTTGTAGTTTCTGATGAGCTATTTGCATTTACATAAGATAACTTTGTGATCTGGTATTTCTGGTAAGATTTGCGTACTTTCACTTCCTGAGCAAAATATAAACTGAGTAGGCTGCCTGAACATACAAGAGCAATGGAAACTTTGTTACCAGAGAAAACTAAAATAAGCTAAACTCTCTAGCTTGGCAAGTCAAAAGCTTGAGAGAATATTTTCACTTAAAATCCAGATTGAACTGACAGGGAACTGCAATTTCATGCTGAAAGAGCAATGCAGAACCAGAAAAACAAATGGTATAAACGAGGCAGAAGTAAACTTAATCTCGGGACTTTTAGATGTCAAAGATGTAAGGCTCTATATCAATCTTCCAAGAAAGTGCACATATCTTAGGTGCTTTTAAGATGGCCTCTGTGAAGTCTGTGGACTGGATTAAGATGGTACATTAGCTGGGAAGAGAACATCGCAGAAGGTCAAGTGTAATAGAACAAAATACTGTTTGCTGATCTGTACTAGCGCTACAGAACATAGTAATGGCTGCTGCACTTTGTTTTCTGTTTGCTGTGATCAGATGATCACCTCCTCTTAACCTGCACGGGTGCCAGCAGGGAGGAGCAGTAGGGAGCTGTTTGAAGTAGCCAAAAATCCCATCTCTGTTCTGGTACTAAGCATTGCTTTGAACTGGGAAATCCTTGCAGAGAAAGTAATTTTTGTAATTTTTGTCTCTGTTCCTGGTCTATAGGAAACCTAATCAGTTGCTCTAACCAAGTCACATACATGCAGACTAGCTCTTGTGTATCAATGCTCATTGAAGATAAGGCTGAAATGTTTAGGTGTCCAAACAGTAGTTACAGAGACTTTATCTCTTCTTTGCTATCCCTTTCATCTTCAAAAAGGCAAACAACAAACGCTTAAGTTTTCTAAATTATGGGAATTTTTATAGTAACTGCAAAAGTACGTCCATCCTCTCTCTTCCAAATATCAAATCATCTCACCCTCTTCCCAAAGCAAACAGCATAATCTCCTTCTGTAGAGTGCTTACAGCAGGTGGAGGTGTTATTTTACAGTCTTGCCTGTCCTGGTTGACTTTGTCATTCTTCCCACTTAATCCTTACCTGAACTCTTCCGATCTGATCAGAAATAAATGTGTAATGTCACTGATTACTTGTTTTAAACACAAGATAGATAGATATTGTTTACCTTCTCTGCACATAAGAGATTCTAAATTTATACCCTCTTTCAGAGTATACAGACTGGGATTTCTGTAACATTTATTGTATTTGCAGCCGTGTTTAAAAAAAAAAGTTTTGAAAACTGACCTTGCTTAGACTAATGCAGACTTATCCAGCAGATGACTGATATACTCCATCAACTCATCTGCAAGGCTTATTTGGATACTACATGCAGAGGAGGATGTTAGCTTAGGTTTTCTTTGTCATAAATTTGACATTACAATGCTACGTGGTACTTTATGAAGTTGTATACAAGATACTGTTATTCTTTAATGATTTATTTCTTGTAAATTAAAGGGCAATAATGAGCAGCCTGTTCAGACCAGCAAAATAGGTCTGGGTAGAAGAGAGTATCAGAGCTTGCAGCATCGCCACCATTCTCAGCGTTCCAAATGCCGTCCACCAAAAGGCATGTACCTGACCCAGGAAGATGTGATAGCTGTTTCCTGTAGTCCCAATGCAGCCAACACAATTCTTAGACAGCTGGATATGGAACTAATCTCGTTAAAGCGACAGGTACCATGGGTTATTGGTCTTGGTTTTTTTTTCATCTCAGATTGTTCTGATTGTAATGGTTTTGAAGATTATCTGTGAAGATTCTGAAGCTTCTTTAATGTGAGTCTTCCTCATTTTATTCCACAGTTATCACCAGAAATGCTGGACACTAGCTATTCTTTGGTTTTATTTTTACGTTCATCTGCTCTTTTGGATAAAATGAAGCAAGATGACTTCTTGTTTTAATTAAAAAAAAAAAGGGTGGGTGGAAGTGTGGCATAAAAACAGTGCTACAGAGTTGGGGACAGGAGAAAATCTAAAGTCATATTTTATTAGATTTTTTTTTTTTTTAGCTTTGTTAAAAGTATTTGTGTGACAAGTGAGAATAAGGCCAATGACAACAGAGGAAGTTACATTTGTTATGCTTTAAATTGTAGCTGTTTTTCTGGATGTCCTTCCCCACATACCGTGAAAATATGGGAGGTGTGTAGAAATCATGGGCCTAGTTACTTCTCTGTTTGAATTGATAAGTTTTCTACTTCTTATTAAATTTAGAAAAGCTTTGTAGTCTTCACCTTTAAGAGGACAATTGCCTGCGTCCTTTGCATGAAGAAGTTAAAATTTGGCATTTAAAGTTGAAACATGGAATCTATTCAGGTTCTAAGGGTACAGCAGTATGTGCATGCTTGTTTTCTAGGAGCGATGAGGCTACAAAGTTAAGGCTTAGCTCCTGGAATTTTTGCCTCCCTATAGAGCTGCCATGTTGCAAAATCCTGGAGTGAATAAAGGGTTTCATGGGGGTTTTGCTCCCTTATATTCTTTTACAGGAGAAATATGCTTCTTTCTGTCACAGCAGGACTCTGGGGCTAAATAGCATAGGTGGGTTTCACTCTTTAGCCTAAGTGTAGGTGAGTTACAGCCTTGAGGTTGTGTTTCTCTTTTTTTTCTTGCAGTGATCTCAGAGATGCAGCCTTTGGAATCTCCCACTGAGTTGTCTACTTTTGTGTCCATACTTAAGAACACTTGTAATAGCTGTGCACCATAGTATGCAAAACTATTTTCTTACCTATGTTACCTTGTGTGCATCACTGTCAGATTTAAGTGGTTCATAGATATGTATATACATAGTTTGGAAACTCTGTCCTTTTTATAGACTAAGAAATATTTAAAATAATTCCAAGAGTCACCTTTAAAGAAAATCAGAGTGGTCTAAGGTCAATAAACAAAGTCTGTCAGAAGGAGTTAACTGGAAACATCTTATGAATATTATTTTTTTTTGAGAAGGAAGAAATTAATAAGTTAATGTGTGCAGTACATCTCACATTTCTAAGAATTAAGTTGTGTCTAGAGTATTCTGCATTCTTCAGGAGCATATACATCACTATCAAAACTTGCTTGTTGTGTCCAACTTTTAATATTCTTGCAGGCAAACTGTTCTTTTGAAAGACTGGCTTAAATATTTTTTTTCTCCATAGTAAACTGTGCTGTGGCTTTTTTTGTTTTTTTTTTTAAACAGTTAAAAGTAGTGAAGCCTTAAACCATAATATTTCTCTTTCTAACTTAGGAGGTACACTTGTGGCAATCCTAGTGAAGATATATGTGTAAAGTGACCAACTTTCTTTGTGGAGCTGATTAACTTTGTTGTTTTTGACCAAGGTTCAAAATGCTAAGCAAGTAAACAGTGCACTTAAACAGAAAATGGAAGGCGGGATTGAAGAATTCAAACCTCCTGAGGTAAATCAGAATAAATATTAAAACTTGTGGCTTTGCACTTACATTAATGGGAAGCTGCAGAAATGTTTTTTGCTGCAGTGCAGTGTTTGCATTTCAGCAGCAGCTCAAACAGGATCCATAGAATTACATGTAGGGGTGAGTCTGGCTCCTTTACAAGAAATCAGTTGTAGGCTTTTTTATGGCAACTGGCTGAATAACGAAGCAGAAAAAACTGAAATGTCATGTCTGTTCATAATAAGAAGGAGCTGAAATTGAGTCCTGATAACATGGGGTTTTTTTTCGGATTAAAAATAGGTAGTGTAGATTGCCAACAATAAATTCTATGTTCTGTGGGAAAACATGACTATATATACATTTGGACATCTGAAGTGAATGATTTATTACTACTGAAGTTCTCTCTGGGCTGGTTTTAAAGGCTTGGATATGAAACATAAATGCAAAACATTCTAGTCACCAAGTCCTAATAGTTTAGATAAATGTAACTATAAATTCAAATTCTGTCTGCATAAAGATCATTAGCTTGTGCATAAGTTATGGTATAGCTGATACTAAGAACTGTAATAAAACAGAGGAAAAAGTACTGGTATAGTTTTAAGCTCAAATTCATAAATACTACTACCTCTTCATGAAAACAATCTTAAACTACAAATTTATGGTTTATAAGCAAGAGACTTTTACCTACTTTGCAAGATGTAGTGCAAGTAAAATATATTGCTCAGATATTTTGCAGCTGTTGAAACAATTTAATGATCTTTGTGCCATTTTTCTAATTTTAATAGTCTAATCAGAAAATCAATGCCCGTTGGACCACAGAAGAGCAGCTTCTTGCAGTACAAGGTATGTTAATAGTAGCAGCAAGTTGAAATCTGATTCAAAGGATTTGCAGAGGTACTCAGGCTTATGTTTGTATTTCCCTCTAATGAAAAGCTAAACTTTATCTGGTCACTGGGAAAGTAGTAAAACTAGGGAGAATATTTAGGGCATTCATGAAAGCAACATGACACTAGTCTTTCTGTTAACTCATATTAAATCCCAAAGAAAAAAACTAAGCAGGGTTTAAAAACTGTATTAGTACCAAAAAGTCCCTTCTAAAAAGTCATCTTCTAAATCACCTTACGTGACTTTCTCTAAAGTGGAAGACTGAAGTAATTGTTGAAGTAATAAAATTTGAAGCAAACATTTAAGACATTTCTATATCCTTAAAGTAGGAAAAACCAGAAGTAAATCTGCTTTACCGTTGCTCTCTCTGTTTGTGAGGGAATAAAAGAGCAGATATCTTTATACAGCCACAGCAGAGGCCTTCTAAGAGTCTGAAGCTGGATATGGATACTTGACTAAGTCTTATTGGAAAAAAAAAAATTTCTAGTAGGCTATTCATATAGCTAAATTGCATTCATTTCATTTATATGAAGGAAAACTGACTCCTGTCTTGCTTTAACATGCACTGCCCAATCAAGGAACACGTAAGGGAAATACCTGGAGATTCTGTCTTGAAGACACTATATATTGACTCACTTCTACAAATCATCTTTTATAAAGATGATATATCTGCTTTATTTCTCTGTATTCTCTACCTCTAAATTGAAAAACTGAATTTTAGTATAAAATGTTCAGTGGATCAGGGTATCAGTGAAAAGCTGTCAGGTATGCCATACCTGGAAGTTATTAGTCAGATAACTGAACCTAAAGATAGGTTTATTTTGAGGTGGAAATGGAAATGTGGAAGAGCATGGTGTGTCTGAAGTAATGCCTTTCAACTTAGATGCTTCAGGCTTGGATTCCCAAGTTCATCCTCTCAGTATTGCTAAATAGATCATAATTTTGTTCCCAAATGCAACTGAAGGAGATACCTGTCTGTGATGATCTAGTAAGTAGAATGCTTGCTGGGGAAGTGGGGGAAATCCAAGGTCATTGTGCCTGCCTTAGCATGAAAGGTTTGAAGCCATCTTGGCTTTTCATAGTTTAGTTACCAGAGTTCTCACTAAGCGTCAGTTTGGGAAGTTGTAAGAATATGTTCAGCTTTTGTTAAGCTATGGCACTGACAAGATAAATAATAAAACTGGAGGATGGGCAAAAGAGAGCAGGAGTTGGTGGTGACTCCTTGGAGAGTTTTAGTCTTCTGGTTTCTTCCCTAGGGGATGTTTTGTGTTTTATAAAGCTAGTCAGCTGCAGTACTTAAGGGTAGGGTGAGAAATCAGCCTTTGTGGAAGAAATCTGTTTTCATTGAATTTACATGTGTTTCTTATATGTATTGTTTCCTTAATAGTCCCTTTTCTTTGTCACTGTCTAAAATGGAAATGGGACAGAACCTTAATGTCAGAAACAAAGTATTCTTATTATCCTTCCATTACCTACTGCCCTCTAGTAGTCTCTCCCTCCTGGAATGAAGAGTGTTGTAGGTATTAACCTCTGTCCCTCAGGCTAAAGGACTTGATCTCTTGCTTCATAATAACTGCTTGTTTTTAAAAGAAGGTAGCCATGGTTGCTGTACTAAAAGCTACCATAATGTGTGTTAGGCTTGAACTTGGAAGTTAACTTGAGCATGGGGACACTTAGTTTGTACATTTAAAATAGATTTATTTCATCAAATGTATTGATACATTTTGGCATATGTTTTTAATAATTTTACAAAGATCATAAGCATTATGCAGGTAGGTGGCACTTCTGTGATTTGTTCACTTCAGTTTGGGCATTAAATCCAACCATGGAAATCATAAAAATAATCCGTAGTAATATAATTTTGATACTGTTTTTCCTAAACATGAAAAAACTCTTCTTATCTGTGGGCCAATCTTAAGACATTGCCAGTAACTGAAGGGGGGGTAATGAAAAAACCATCTTCATGTAGAGCTGTGTGTCATCTTAAAAGCAGCGTGGGTGCCTGCAGTGGGGTTGTGGACTCAGACTTACGATCTCTGAACCGATAAATTGTACTGCAAATATATCAGGTAACAGTTCAGCCTTGTCTGAATAGTTATTGAATGCAATGGGCTAGTTCATCAGATAGTGTTCTTAAATTACAAACTTCATGTATAGAAACGTACAAGCATGATCATATTTTCAAACTAAGATCTTGGCCATATAAAAATGCAATTATAAAAATGTTTTAACTCTTGTTCAAGAGAACAAAATTGGAATTGAAAAGCAGTGTGCATGACTATCATGGCATTGCAGTGGAAAACAGTTGGGACAACTGGGATCTAACTCTGTGTAAGATTGCTGGGAGCACTGTAATTCCCATCACAGTGAAACTGCAGCTCTCATGACCCAGAGGTTGCTGTTAACTATTCCTGCCTCGTTGTAGTGCTGTATTGTATTGCTTGGGACCCAGACTAATATTCTGTATGCCTCTCGGTGTTTGCTGTGCTGTACAGCATTAAGCAGTTTAGACAGCATCAAACTTAGATTTATGAGTTTCTCTGAGTTAGACATTCGGGATGAAACACTGTAATGAAGCAAGAGCATTCACGTGTTCCAGTGCACCTTTGCAGCTGGGTGAGGTTTTGAAGAGCTTGAAGGATTCCCATGATCAGGACTACTTTCAAATGAGCCAGGAGAAAAACATTCATACATGTGAAGTGACTATGCGTTTTCGAGCTTCACTTTCAACGTAGTAAAATTGTTTTTATTGAATAACAGATTAAACACTGGAGAAATAATTTGGGTGGTGTTTAGCCCTGAATTTGCATAAGGATGCATAAGTAATGTGCACCAGCTTGACAGGGATGATGGCATCAACTCTTACAGATATGCCAGCACCTTATACTTAAAACTTTCACAACCATGCAATGAATTTCCTCTATTTCTGATGCAGCTCGAGAGGATTTTACTACATCATTGTGTAGAAGTATTGTGGTAATGCTAGAGCAGTAGTAAATAACACTCTGAAAAGAATCCAAAATGAGTAGTGCTGCATGTAGCTAAACTAAGGAAACTTTATTTTCCTTAGGTTTTTTCTCAGTGAAGGCAAGATACCTTGTTTTCAAGCTGTTTGCTCAGAAATAGGCTTTAAGACCTTATTTTTGACAACTTTAGTTAAGTTAGCCAAGAGGCTCAGTTGTTTTGCAAATTAAGGAAGGAAAGAAGTATAGACAGCATGGTAACAGAAAGGGATGAAATCACTGAAATTCTGAATTAAGTTTGAAACAGAAATGTGCTTTGTTCTGCTGGGCACTTTGTTCACTTGATTAACTGTACAGGATGTTAGATATGTTGCAGTGAACATTTAATGCTCATTATGAATTAGTAAGGGTAGTCATGGTAGGTCAGTCAAAGAATATTAAGACACTGGAGGGACTGTTCCCTGGGTGCACGCAGCTTTTAGGGAGTATAGCTGATACTTTGCACAACTGATAAAGCACAGAGCCAAATCTGTCTTTGCTTTGCCTAGATACATGCCCTCCCACGTGATTCTGACATCTTTACAAGGTTCTTGCAATCAGGATGGTTGTATTCTTTTATATGCCCCAGAAAATATCTTAAATAATGTAGCTGGGCTCTTGACAGTTGAAACATCAGCTTCAGTACAGAAATCATTACTATCCTGGAGCTGAACTTCTCTTTTAAATTGCAGTGAGTGTGCATTAGCACATCAGAAATGCCTAATAATGAGGACAGTAGAAAAGAGCAGAACAAGCTGAAGGTCACACTCTTCACAATTAAGTTGAAAACGAACATAGCTTTCATATTTGAAACAACTCTCACTTTCTGAATCCTTTGCTTCACTTTCTGAAGTGAGGCATGAAATCAGGCATAAATTTCTCTTCCTGTAATGAGACGGAGTGCCTGTTCTCTAAGCACTGTAATATGTTCTGAATGAGTTTAGTTATCAGGAGCTTCACAGGAAAAGTCAAATTGTAATTCACTCATGTGTAGCTGAGAGCAAAAAAATGAGTCTTCTATTTACTCACTCTGGAGTAAAACTCTTTTATTTCTTTTAGTCTCCAAACTTTTGGACATTTGTAATTAAAAATATATTTTGTGCAGCTAAAAGCTATGTTCTAGGATGTGAGAGAGTTTGAGGATTTTTTTTCTCTTAAGCAGGAGAGAGGAGGAACTAGACCCATAATGTAAATATAACAAAATCAATGCACTTTGTATTATAATTCCAATTTTGAGTTTAAAATTATGGAATGTTTTGCTCAAGGGGTTTTGTGTTATATGCAAATATAGGTTTAGAACTTTTTTTAAAGTACTTGTTGGGATTTTCTTGTGAAGTGCTTGTAAACAAAAGTGACTACTGCTGTCAATACAAAAATGAATTAAAAGAATGACACAAAGATCTCCTGTCATGCTGCTGCTCACTGGGGGATTTGATCCTGGAAGCTTGTCTGGGCCATCTTATAAACAGACATCAGCAGCTTATATATATTTACATTCTCCAAGGTGGTTGTCCCAAACCCCTAGATTTTTCTACCCAGTTCAAACAGTGAATGAAAGCTTCAAAAAGACTTTATCAGGTGAATTCTTGCCAGTTGCTCTGCATAGCCTCACAAGAGAGCATGTCATAAATGCAAGAATGAGCAGTGTATTGTGACATAACTGTGCCTCTCTTTCTGCCCCGTGCTTCGTCCAGTAGCTGCTGCCCTGTGCCACTCCTTCTGCTCTGGTTGCGGGAAAAGAAACATCTGTGTGCAGCTCACATGTGGGGAACCTGTAGAAGATATCAATGTTTATCACTTGACACTTCTAGTGTTATACCCTGTTTACAGCTATACACACATGCTTGGTCCCCCTTCCTCTCATTTTGAGCTTGTCTTGGGCTTCTGCCCTTACTGCAAGCACACTGAAGGACTTACTTTATTTGTCTGACGCCAGAGCTCTGTGGTTTTAGGCTGAGAGGCTTGGTGAGTAAGCCAGGATCTCTTAAGAAAATGAGAATGACCTTTTAAATGAATGACCTTTTAACCAAGTTCTTGATTTGTATGTTGATAGCTATGCAATTAAAAATTACTATGTTTTAATGGAAATTGAGGCCCTTCTTCTAATTGAGAATTCCTCCGAATTAGTGAGTCCTTGGTTTGCAGGTCCCATAGGTTCTCTCTATAAATACATCACACGTAGCTGTGTCTGACTGATTCTTCACAGCTATGTTATTTACTTTGCCTTCCAGGTGTCCGAAAATATGGTAAAGATTTTCAAGCTATTGCAGATGTAATTGGCAACAAGACTGTTGGCCAAGTGAAGAACTTCTTTGTAAACTACAGGCGTCGGTTTAACTTAGAGGAGGTATTGCAGGAATGGGAAGCGGAACAAGGAACCCTGGCTTCTAATGGTGATGCTTCTGCTTTAGGGGAGGACACAAAAAATACTTCTAATGTGCCATCAGGAAAGAGCACTGATGAAGAAGATGAGGTGTGTTTTGTGTACCAGAAATAAGTAAGCATGGGTTGAGGAACAGCATTTTATTTAGTGATAAAATGTAAGGTTAACTGGTGTGGAGTGGCAAACCGCATTCTAAAGAATGATGATGAGCTTGCTTAGAACTTCAACCAATGTCGTTAACCAGCTGGGAGCAGGACTGCACCTTTGATAGTGACAATCACATTATTGTTTTATTGTTAAAATACAGTTCTTGTTCTAGAAGAAGACTTGCTTCATAAATATTTTTAGTTCTGCTGTCTATAATGTTTTGGTTGATGATTTCTTTTCAGTAACTTCTCAGTTCTTTGGTTTTATTTTTTTAAATGCTGTTTCCTGTGTAGTGGACAGTGGCAGCCCAACTACGTCACGTTCTGGCTGGGATGGCTGTTCATGCAGTCTTGTCTTTGTCCTTTGTGCAGGCACAAAGCACTCCATCCGCTCAGTGTTTAGGCCCTTCACCTCCAGCACAGGCATCTGCTCCAGCACCTGCCGCTCCCATGGCAACTTTAAATCAGCCGCCCCCGTTACTTCGTCCAGCACTTCCTGCTGCTCCTGCTCTCCATCGTCAGCCTCCACCACTTCAACAGCAGGCGCGATTTATTCAGCCACGGCCGACTCTAAATCAGCCTCCCCCACCGCTCATCCGCCCAGCTAATTCCATGCCTCCTCGTCTAAACCCAAGGCCAGTGTTAACCACGGTTAGTGGCCAGCAGCCACCCTCGCTTATTGGAATTCAGACAGAATCTCAGTCTACTCTGCACTGAAGACATAAAGCAGAATTATGCTAACTCCCGCATCTGAAAAATTGTATCAGTGTACTTTTTTTTTCCAAATAATGAAGGGGAGAAAAGAGCAAGCCTTCACAGGTATCAGACCAGTTTCCCAGAGGAGCAAGCTAATAACTAGAAACGGAACAACGTGAATGACCACCTGTATAAAAATATTTTTATGCCGAAGACTTGTACAGCAGAACAATGCCTACAATGCAGCCCTCCTCTATACGAATAACTGTTGAAGGAAGCTAACTTCTTAAATGAATAAATGTTCAACACACCAAGATTTTGTTTAACTGATTTTTACTCTATTTATTTTATTACAGTTCTTTATAGTCAAGCATCTAACTACAGGAAAGTAGTCTGGCAAATCTAGGAATAGATAATATTGTAGGAGACTCTAATATAGTGTTGGGGTTTTTTTGTGTGTGTGAATTTTTTGCCCCCCCCTTTTATTTTTTTTTTTACCTTTTAGTGAATGAAAATAACAGTTTTAGGTTCGGAATTTTTGGCCCTGTTTAGGTAACGGTAGAAGCATTTCACACACTTGTAAAACGTAGATGTTTCTTCTCTTCATGTTTTTCCCAGAACACTTTTTCTTATTTAAGTAGTGGCTCATTAAATACTCCTCTTTCAGAGTATTCTGAAGACTCAATGAGCTGTTGTACCAAACTTATTAAATCTCATGCGTGTTCTACTCATAGAATTTAACTGAAAACAGGAGTCCAGTTTCCTGCTGCAATTGCTCTTGTGGGCTGGGCAGGGTAGAGAGGCAGCAGCTTCCACCACCCAGGGGGTTGACAGGAGAGGAATCATCTAGCAAGAACCATTAATTTAATTTGTTATTCCACTAATTCTTCTAATGTAAGTACAGTAAAATTTCATTCCTCTGAGAATGACAGTCTGCAGTTCGTGTATGTTAAATCATTAATGTCTTGCCTAAGAATTAATGAGGGAAGTATAGACACTGGCGGTGCTGGTAGAAAATCATGATAGTAGTTACCTCCTGCCAACCCAGTCTTACTGTTAAGTGATTATCTCTGATTCCTGATATATTTCTCAGCAAAAAAAGCTGAGTTGAGAGTATGGAGGAGGGGTGGGGTGTTTGTTTTATTTTATTGACTCAGTAAAACCTGCATTTGGGTGTTAATTAGTGCTTCCAAATTTTAGGAATTTGAAAGAAACTCATTTCACTGCATTCTTGTCTGAAGTCTTGATTGATGCCCAGCAGTGTTTGGGGGGCGGGGGGTGTTAATTTTTTTTATTTTTTTTTTTTTTTAAGTAGATGCCTCTACCCTCCAAGTAAACCAGGCTCCGAACTTGAGTACCACTGTTTGAAATTTTTTGATCTGAATTAAGCTATTGAAAAATAAGGCATTCTTGACTATGTAATAACATCTATGTTGACTGTCGTACTATTCAGAAAATTATTTTTGCTTATAGCTGAAATGGTGTTTGAAAATTCTTTTAAATCCATTTTGTTATTAACTAGATTTGCTCTTGACTAAAATGAGACTTTACTTGAAAATGGATTGTGCTCTCCCTATGCTTTTTCACAGACAAATTGAATGGACTAATGATCAGTTTAGCAGCTGGGTAAGGTCTTTTTTTTGTGCAAAGGGAAGTTCTTATACTATCAGATCCTATTTAATTTGAAAATCTAGTATTCAGATTTGATAGTTGTAGCCTGAATTGCAGTTAGTGTTGACCTTTATGTTTTAGTTCTTCATTTAAAAATATTTTCAGATCAAACTTGAGAGATTTTTCTTTCTGAACAGCTTTCACTGGTGTGCTGAGGTGTTGTACAAATACAAATCTTACAAATTTTCTTTTGTATCAGAGTAGATGCTTAGCCACTACATGTGCATCAGATGACCTTCTGTCTAAGAAAAGCAGCATTATAAAACAAGCATCAAGGAATTCATGGCCACGGAAATTTGTGTTCTGGGAGTCATAAGTCTTAAGTGTCCCCTACACACAAATCTGGCTCCTCTCTGGTCTTTAAAACCAATACAAAACTAAGCTAGCACATTTTGACATCCTAAGTATCTCAGTTTAATTGTTAACAGTGATAAGATTCATCTTCAGGATTTTTTTTCTTTTCTATTTTGTTTTTATCATTGAGTCTCCCAGGTGTGTGTATTGTACCTTTGCTAATTTTTGTCTTGTCTCTTGTCGATAGACTTCAGTATGCAGAATGTTGGGTGTTACAGTACAGTTGGCCACCACCAACTGCTATAAAACTGTTCAGTACATTGTAATTCCGTTTAATCTTGTTTAAATATTCTATAACTGGGCAAAGGTGCTGTATTTGAAGGGGGGAGGGAGGGTCAGAGATAGGTAGGGTAGTATTTCTTAATTTGCATACACTGTAGCACACAGTAGGGAACTCCTAGCATTTGTAGTACTAAATAAGTATGTACATAGCAAAATGTCTTTATTGTGTGCTTTGCAGAATATGTGCATACAGTTTGCACGTCCTGTTTTGGGGGGTAGGGTTTGTTTTAAGCAGTGTTTGCCTGGAGAGTGATATGCTTGCTGCTTAATCAAAGGATTAAAGTTTCAAAGAAATCTGTGTCTTCTATTTTTATGTACCTTGTAATGGTCTAATATGTTAGGGCCCTTATACTGTGATTCTCTTCTAAATTCATTTATATTTTTTTAAGAATTAGAAATAAAATTATACAATGGTGTTGATTTCAGTGGGAAATTTCTTTTGCCATATCTAGTCTCCTGTTTTGTAATGTAGTAATGAACTATGACTTCAAGGTTGGCTTAATTTTGTCACTTTAAAAAATGTAAAATGTTTGCACACTAAAGTTTGGCAGAGAACGTGTATTCTACATTGTTCAAAGCTAATGTAACTACAGCTTTTTGTACAGTTTATTTTAGTTAATAAAGCAAAACGGTACTAAAAAAATGACATTTTACAAATGAAGGCATAATCTGAACGACATGTATTCTAGGAACAACACTTGCAAAATATGGATGTACAAGAGCTATCAGATTTAATTGTTGCACTTTAAATCAGAATGGGTACGAAGTTGAGCAGATATTTCTGCATTTAATAAAACAATCACTAAACATTGCACATCATAGTAAAGCAGTTTAATTTGTTGATCGTGAGCAAAAGGAATTAGTTACTTTTGTCATTAGGTTTTTGTTCATCTTTATATCGTTGGGATTTTTCTTTGTTCTGGAAACCTCACAATTCATAGAGGACAAAACAAAAACCAGTATCTTATATGTGTGGGAGTTTGTGTATGGATAGAGTAGAATTGCAGAGTTTAGGCTGAAGGTTACTAAACTGTGTTGTGCCTCTATAGCAAAAGAAAGGAATAGACTGAATTTACAGCTGGTGCCAGACAGAAATGTGTGTGCTGTCAGACAAAAGCAAAGCCAAACATGAAATTGTTTGCTTAGAGATGTGTTTCAAAATGCAAAGGAAGTTGTAGAGAAGTCAGCCACTGTCACAGCTCCAGTGGAGAATAGTGCACTGTAAATGGTGCTGAAACAGCTGCGCAGTCTTGTTAAATGGGTTGAACCTACAGCTTTTCCTGAGGCTGAAGTAGCTAAATCTCAGTTTGCCTTTCTCAGAGTGAGTGAAAAGTGGGCATTGTTGCGATAGACATCTGCTTTAAGATCCTAGGTGCTTGTATGTGAGATAAAAACAAACATAGACTCCAGCACCAATTACACTCCATTACTGATGAATTAGGCATCAGGTAGGGAGGAGAAGCAGAATATATAGGAAACAGTACCTGGACTGTTCAATAAGCAACTGCCCCCTTTTTTAGAACAGACATCCTCAAAAATAATACTAAAATACAACTTGAGAAAAAAATTTGCTTCATTTTTCACCACTAGTGAAGACTGCTACTCTGCAGTTGCATCAATTCTTAAATCTTTTTCAGTACAGTTTTCTACACTCTAATAATTCTAGCAACACAGTAAATCCTCATTGCTGGTACTGACTTGGAAGTTTTCCCTTGGACTGGCACAAAAGGAAGCACTGAGGTTCAGGGAGTGTGATCTCTACTGCAGCTTCAAGGATGCGACTGTCATAATGCAGACCAGGCCTCCTCTAATACTCACTGAGTGATATCAGATGATCCTTTTGACAGATCCTTGTCACCACAAAGCACTGTTCTGGGAAATTGTCGTGTTCTGTAGTAGGAAGACCATGAGGGTGGCCAATGTCCATTTTGGGAATCTGATCCCATCACCAAGCTATTAATTTACATTTATAAATATTTAATTACAGAAACATAATACTCATTGTTCTGATGGATCTTCCTCTGAACCTCCCAGACAAGTAGTACCCAGAGTAATCAGGATATTCCTAAAAGCTTAAAAGAAAAAAAAAAAAGTCCTCAATTTTTGCAAGGAGGAGTGTATTAAGAGGTCTCTGTTGTAGTAATGCCTTTGCTGGATTCCCAGAGTCAACAATCCAGTGTGGACTGACTCCCTTGGGAGTGACAAGTCTGAATCATTGTAAGAAAAGAAGACTCTCTCTTGATACCATTTTATTAGTACTGTTTTTAGAGCTCCTCTGAAGACAGTTCAGCTATCAAGGCACAATTGTTTCTTTTTTTGTTAGCCTTAGTGCTTTTGTGCGTGTTCTAGTATAGTATTTTCCTTAGAGACTCTTTTTCCTAGAAGTGGTTTAATGTGAAAGGCAGAACAAAGTGCAGCAGCAGGTGACAGGGAGCAGGCGGCAAAGCCATTGCATCTGTATGGCTGTGTTGCCTTCGTTTGTAAGGAACCCTTTGGTATGTCTCGAGTCGTTAGCCAATAATACTGGCATGTGGTAATAGTAATATAGTAATAGCCAATAATAACTGGCACGGGGCACGTCCGTGTCCTTTGCCTATTTAGTACGGGCTTTGTTTCTCTGTTTCAGTCCCGCAGATGTCAATAATGAAGGAGTAACTAACTGCCTTCCAGGCAGGCAGGTGAGGTGTGAGCAGGGGGTGTTGCTATCCCCAAAGGCGGAGTGGACATGGCCTGCCGAGCCCCACCGCCGCGGGCTCGCGTCAGCTCCTCCTGGAAAACTAACTCCCTGGCCTGCGTGGGACTGCTCTCCCGACCGTATAAAATCTCTCAGGGCGTTCGGGAGGCTGCAGGGAGATGTGGTGAACCGGGTGCCGGGGGAGCCTTTCCCATCCGCGGGGGCCCGGAGGTCACGCCAGTTAAGGGTAAGCGGCGCTGCCGGTCCTGGGGAGGCGGGGGGGGCGCTGCTTCCTTCCCAGCCCGGGAGCACCGACAGCGCCTGGAGCGGGGCGGTGCCGCCACCGGGGTCTCCCCGCCCGGGGGTTGCCATGAAACCGAAAGCGGCTCCCCCCCGCAGGGGCGGCGAAAGGAGCGGGGGGCGGCGAAAGGAGCGGGAGGCGGTGGCAGGAGCGTTTTCTCGCCGCGCCCCCCGCCCGCCTCCGCCGCCGCGCACGAAGCCGCGCCCCGCGCAGCCGAGGCGGCCCCGCAGCGCCCGCACCGCCGGCAGCGGCGGCCCCGCGGCCCCGGCGCCGAGGGCAGCGACCGCCGGCACAGGTGCGGCTGGGGCGGGCGGGCCGGGTGTCCCGCCGGGGCAGGGGCGTGTCGGGGAGCGGGGCCGGGCCCGCGGGTGACAGCGGTGGGTGCCGGCCGGGGGCGGGCCCGGGGGCGCTGGTGGCGGTCGGCTGACGGTGGGCGACACCTTCCCGAAGTCCCTCTCCTGCCCCCGCGATGCAGAGGGAAGTCTGCGCGGGGCGTTTCTTTCTTGCGGCGCGTTTTCGCTTGGAAGGGCGGGCGGGGTGGCAAACCCGAAGTTGGCGCCCCGGGAGTTGTGCCTGGCGAGGCAGAACCCCTGTCCCCAGGCGCGGGGGGTTCCCCCTGCACGGGGCTGAGCCCAGCCCTGCCCGGCGGGCCGGGGCGGGCGGGCTGCGGGAGCGCCTCGCTCCCTTCGCGAAGGGATGTGCCACGGCCGCTGTCCCACGGGAATGCCGGAGGGAAAGGTAGGCCCGGTGCCCGCCCCGGAGCTTGGCAGGGCCGAAATTTTGGAGGCTGAAAGGGAAACAAATCAAGGACTGCTCGAGTGAATGAAGAATGCCTTTGCAGTGGCTCTGATCTTTTCAGATTGCAGGGAACTGTAACAAGCATCCCTGCTGGTGTCAACTGAATGCTGCTGGCGAGAGGGAATTTCCCCTCTATTCGTGTGTAGGGAGTCCTCTGATTTTCCCTGATCAACAGCACTCTGGGAGCATCTTGAGGCAGCAGGCTTTAACCATACACTTTCAACACTCTTCATATTTAGAAGGAAAAATAAGGAGCTCCTATTGTTGGCACTTCTTGAATTGCTCTGCCTGTTGTTAGCTTGGCTGCTCTTTCCCAGTGCCAGCCAAGAATAACTTTCCTCATAACTTCCGTTTTATAAATATGGGATGGCTGAAAGGAGTGCAATGATGCACTAAAAATAGCTGAGTGTATTCAGGTCAGGCCCAGGCTGGCAGCAGTAACACAGTTGTATTTTTAAACCACCGCAGCTGATTGCACACAGAGCACACAGGTTTAGTGATGAAGATAAAATTGATGCACTCTGGGATGTCCTTGTGCCTGAGCACCTGCCTGGCTGGTGTTGCACTTCATCTTGCTTCGTCGAAGGACTGGGTTGCATTGTTGCTTTTGAGCTTAGTGTGAGCCGTGGTGGTCGTGTGTTGCACTCAGCCTAAAACCACCCAGGGTAACTTCCTTTGCTGTTAGTCTTGATTATCTTATTTTATTTCTGTTGCGCAGAGGTGTTTGCTGTGGTTGAGAACCCCAGTGTGCCAGGAGCTGTGCGAGCAGAGGGTAAAACCACAGCCCTTGGCTGAAGGGAGTTTATAGTTCAAGTCAGGAGGGCAGTAGGAGACAGTGTGACCCTCTGGACCAGTGTGATAGTCAGAAGCCAGTTGTTTCCAGCTTCTTGGCAAAGGAAATCTTGGAAAAGTTGAAGTAGAATAGCTGGCTAATGTCCCTCAAAAAATCTGCCCTCCCAGCACACACTTGTTCAAATACATAACAAAGAGGCAGTGGAGCCTGTTGTCATCATTTGGCCAGAGATAAAACCAGTCCTTCTGTATCACTGGAGGGGTGCAGGGTCAAGTGGAGGGAGACTAGAATAGGCTTTGAAAGTGAAGAGGTTTCGGTGCAGTAGGAAAGTGGAGGGACAGTGAGAGACGTGATGCGGTTATAGCTGTGGCTTAGAAAAATGATCCCTGCGGCAACACCCAGGATGGGTAAATAAGTAAAACACTACATTTCAAGAGACATAAGTGTTTGGAAATGAGTATTTGTCCCATTCCTGGAAGTGTTCAAGGCCAGGCTGGATGGGACTTTGAATAGTCTGGTTTAGAGAAAGGTGTCCCTGCCCATGATTGGAAGGTTGGAACTAGGTGGTCTTTAAGTTCCCTTTCAGCCCACATGCTTGATTCTATGAAAAAACAGAGGATGATGGTGATGGACGAGTTTTATTTGTGTTAGTGGACAAGAAATACTGTATCATATAGAGATACAAAGCAGGAGAAGTTGATGGGATACTGTGAAGGTCTAATGCTTGAAGCCTGAGAGGGAGAGGATGGTTCTGGAGCTGAGTGGATTACATGCTGGTTGTGTCATATTGGGGCACAGGGGCTGTGCAGAAGAAGGCCTGTGGGGGGAAGGTTGAGGAGAGCATGCCACCTACCTCCAGGCTGGTAGTCATCCACAGCCCGGATATCAAAGGAGAGGCTGAGAGTTCAGCCTATGCAGGAAGATGGTCTGTGGCGATAGGGCACATCTGTGAGTAGCTGTCAGGAAACTTTAGCTGAAGAGGTATAAGCTGCTGAAAGATAAGATTCAGAGTAACATCCTGAAGGATGAAAGAAGTTTGTAGTGCTCACAGAAACTTTGGGGGGTATGGGAGTAGTTATACAGCTTTGAGAGTGTAAGGAATGGCATCCAGGAGGGGAAGTGCTTTGAGAGGGTAAGGAATGATATCCAGGAGACGACAACATTTTAAAGCTAGAAAGCTGCTGTTGAAGACTTTGAAAAGAATTTCAAATAAGTGCAGATAGCAGAAACCAGACAGTTCTTTATTTCACCACACAGGCTCCCTAATCAGGTACCCTAAAACAGGGGCACAGTTCTTACACAGCTGTCAAAGCTATGGGATAGGTCAGGAGCTTTTTGTTCTGTGCCGGATATTGCTTCAGTCACTTTGCCAAATCCCGTCAGTGGGCAGCTGCAGACTTGTAGTTGCTTCATCCCCTGGACTTTATTTGTGTCCCACCTTTGAGCTTTCCTATAGCTCTCTATCTTCTTCAGTTCTTTGTCTGACCCTTTGATTTTGCATAAATAGACATCATTTATCATCAATTATTATCTGGCTGTGGAAAGGCAGATATTATCTGGCCCTTCAGGCAGTTTGTATGAGTTGTAACTTTTCTTAGTCTCCTGATCCTTTTGAGGCAGTTGATGGGGAAAAACTGTGGAGGGTTAATAATCACGCTGTTTGTCGTCAGTCCCTTATCTATACCAGTTTAGGCTGCGATGTGCAATTGTTCCACTCTCTTCCCTCAGCCCAGGAAAGAAGCTAACCTCTTTACCCTGGTGTGTAAAAGTGAAGAAACTTGAGTCATGCTGTATTGTTAATAAAAATGTTGCAAAAATTTCCGCAGTCTCCTCAGCTCAATCTTGCAGCAAATACACAAGTGTGTGAGAAATTGTCTGCACCCTAAACCACGGTGGTTTTGATATGGGACTGCCCAGAGTGCTCTGTAGTTAAGCATGTTTGTCTCCGGGAGTGGGACTGATAAAGCAAGTTTTTGTGTGTAATATACTGACGTTTTGCATACAGGGACTCTCTAAGGGTAAGTATGTTACTGTGAACATACGGTAGCAACACTGCAGAAGATGATGGTTCTCAGTCTTATCTCCTATATCCATGTGCTTGAAACTGGAATGTGGCTCTTTATAACTAAGAAAGAAAAAATCAAGGGTTTCGTTTCTCAATATTGTCTTAGAGAGAGCAGTTACAAACAGTTGTCAGATCACATATCCAATGAAAGATATTATGAAAGGCTACTGGACGCTCTTTGTAAAGAAAATAAAGCTTGTGCATTTGTCTTTTTCACTGTCATTGTCATTAAACCTCGTGTCATGGCAGTTTTTCACTCAGGAGTTTTGAACTTGGACCTTGATGATGCCTAAGATGCACCTTAATGTCCCTAGAAACAGCAATGTTGTTCACTGCTGGAAGCAATAAAGCTAGAACTGGTGCGGGGTTGGATGCTGCTCACAGCATGTTCAGCAGCCCTCTTCGTGGCATCTTGCCTGATACCAAAAGGGATGGTTCTGTCTTCCATCCCTCTCAGCAGGTCCATGTGGCATGCTCCAGCATTCATCCAGGCCTATGGCAGTGCTGGGGCTTGCTGTGCCACTGCCTGGCTGAGACAGTGTGCATGGGTAGGCTTTCCAGTGCTGATTGCATTTAGAGAAGGGGCCACATGAAAGCACTGCTCCTGGTTCTTACCTCTGTAAATCTGTCCTAATGGGAAGGACTTCTTAAGACCACATCCTTTCTCCTGATTTTTTTTGTTTGTTTGTTCTTTTAGAAAAGAAAATGGTGGCAATCTTTTGCTCTCACTGCTTTCCCAACAGGAAGTTCAGGGGGTCCCCGACTGCATTTGGATTTTGATGTTAGCAGTTATGTTTTCAGTGATGACTGTGACTAGAAAAATGTGTGTCTGTATGTCATCAGACGTGTGTGCGTTAGAACAAAATTTAAGCTCATCCTGGTAATTCGAATGAATAACCATTGAGTTGATTCATAGATTTCTGTATAGATACTGGTGAAGTTCTTTATTAAGACTGAGTCAAAGGGTCAGGGTGTGGAAAATTAAAACCAAGAATCAGTTAAGCCTAGCGAATCTCTTCATGGCCAAACCAACTGAAGTCCTGGATAGTGTGTCCCCATGGGGCCGAGAAAGAGACATGGGCTTCAAAGCCTCAAAGACTTAGTTCTGCAAAATGTGTAATGAACTATTGTTTGTTAGGAAAAGTGAGGACTCACTTTGGCTTCAATGCAACAAAAGATAAAAAATTAAAACCTCTTAGGTGTCTTGTTCTCCATCTGTTCCTGTTACTTTTTTTCAGTAACTTTTGTTTATTATTTTGTTCTTATGTCTCTTCCTTCATTCACTTTCCTAAATGCTGTTACTGTCTGTCTTTTCACTCAACTTCATCCCCTTGAATCTGCTTGAAACTTGGTCAGGGTTTCAGCACTGAAGTTGGCGTTGGACTGATTGCAAACAATAACACTGGCCTGTTGCTCTCTACTCATCTGCAGACAGATTGTTTAAAATTAAGATCCTGTTCCCACTCAACTTCTCCATTTGGGGTTTTCCCCAAAGCTTCCCAGAAGCAGATGGTGCTTCCTGGAGCTGTGCTTACAGAGCATTACACTTTATGCAGCGCTGTCTCCTCCTGACAAAACCAGGCGGATGTGTCCTTCCCTCAGAGCTGCCAGGTTCAAAGAAAGCCCATGTACAAGCTGTTGTGCTGTTCTGATGTCAGCCTGGTCCAAGATGGTGTACAGTCTACAGCTTCACCAGGAAGCACTCTGAGGACAGGTTCATGGCAAGGATGAAAGGATACCTTCTGGTATAAAAAGCTTGACTGTAGAAGTGAGCTTAGGCTGCGCTTAGAAATGCATCTTGGATCAATTGATTTGGTCCCGTAATGAAGCAGCATGCCTGCAAGTTCATGCCTTTCCTTTTCCCACTGACTTCATGATGCAATGACTAGTCTGTTCCAGAGCTTCAAGGAAGATTCATGAGAACATGCAGGAGGTTGAGATACCTCTTGGGAGGGCAGATGGAAATTGAAATAGGTTAGAAATGCTCTGGGAGCAAGCTTAGTTAAAGGGAAAAGGCTAAAGAGGGTATATGTTACATTTATTACAAGACAGAAGCTTTCTTTGAAAATTAGTATTTTATATAACAAGAGACTTAAAAATTATTGCTTTTATAGAAAATAAGATACTTTATTTTAGGGGATGAAGAAAAAAAAGCCAAGAGACCAGAAAGCAAGGGGAGGGGGCAGAGAAGGAAAAAGAAAGAGTGGGGGAAGAGATGGAGTCACTGGCACTGCTGCAAGGGCAGCACGTTTTTGGCTGGCAAGGGAAGCTGATGCACAATCAGTGGAGATGAAGGCTGCCCAGAATCCTGTGTGCATGATTAAGTTCTGCCTACAAAATCATTAGGGTTTATGGTCACTTAAATTATTACAAACCAAAATATAAATGTTTATTTTCTTAAAATGGATTTTATTTCAGTTTGAGGGTTCCGTTTAAATGTGACATGCCTGTGCAGCCAGTAGCATGAGCTGATGTGACTGAGCCAGTGCTGTTTCCTCCATGAGCTGATGCTTCACTTCCTGCAGCGAGTGGGTTCACTTGGGCCTGCCAAGGCTGCCTTGGAGGGATAAAAAGGGTTGGACCTGGGTTTTCCATATGTCCTTATGTGCTTCCTGCTGCCCATGTATTTTTTTTTTTGTCACATCAATAACCACTTTTGTGAAAGGTAAAAAATATTCTGTATCATTGATTAAAAACTGTGAGAAACATCCTTGGTAACCTTGCGTTGCTCCAGATGGTAAATTCTGCAGTCCCTTCATCATTTCAGTAAGGCAAAATACTTTTCAGTGGCTCGCCTTTTATCCTAACACTTCTAAAACATTTTTATACATGATCTTTTTCAAAGGTACTCTGGGGGATTTCCACTCCCTTGCTGTTTTAAAATGCTCATACTCTTGTGTTAACCACAAAGCTTACGCTGGTGCACTCTGTCTCTCTTTCTCTCTCTCTCTCATTTTCTCCCCATTGAGGACCAGCTACCATTTCCAGGTAAGGCTTTACCAGAACGTGTCTTGTTAATGCTGGCAGGATCTTACCATTGCTAGAATTATTTCTCATTTCTGAAGGGCTCTTCAGGGGTACACTGTGGCACACAGGGGTGTGAGTGGCACAGGGCTGTGCTGGGGGAAGGCTGCAGACCCCAAAACATCTCAGAAACTGCATTCACCCCTGAACCAGCAAAGTGGTGCCACAGTGTCATAGGGGTGAGTGGCAGAGCCTTGTTGCTGAAATTTCTGTTGTTGCTTGGGAACGTGCAAGCCAGGGATTGCTACAGAAGTGATGGGAACAAAGTTATTTTCCAGCTATGAGTGTGATTATTTTAAGGCAAAAGTTCTCTGTATTACTGTAACAATATTGTGTTGGTTAGACATAGAGAGATAATGCAAAATTAATTCATTATTTTTAGAACATCCAGGGAAAACAGTAGATGTAGCAAATAAATAAACTGGTTGTAAAATCAGAGCTGCTTCAGCACCAGACAGACTTCATTGGTTGTAAGAGGGTATTTTTTAATTTTTTTTTTATGCTATCTGTGTTGTAATCTGTGTCTTAAAAACTTGCTGATGTCTAGTCTTACGGGAATTCATTGTAATGCTTGACTGTACCTCTACGCAAAGGAAACCCTACCGTCTTACTCTGCTTAGTGAAAATTTGCCTATGGAGATTAGCAAACTGATGCTTGCTTAGTAAGATTTTACTGTGCCTTGACAATAAGGTAATACTGGAATTTGGATAGGATAGTATTGTCTATATCCAAAAGAAAAGGTTTGTTCTGCTGTCCTTTGCAGCAACATCCCCTGTAGGTGCTCAGGCACATATCCAATAGGAAATTGTTGCTATTAGAAATATTCTGTCCTGGGTACCAGCTGGTCACTGCACTGCAGTTTTGAAGTGGTTAGGATAACAGGAGAGCAGCTCCTGAGGCTGACTTAGTGCCAGGTGAAGTGGGAGTAAGCCCTGAGTATCAGCAGTGGGTCTGTGTTGGTGCAGTAGGGGATCCTTTCCCTCCGCAGCCTCTGTACTGGGGTGACACACGTCATGCAGCTGGGGTTCTTCTCCCCCATGGGGACTCTGCAATTTTGTTTTGTTGTCAGCAGTCAAAATGTTGTATCTCTTCTGGGTTGGAAGGGACAAGGATGATCCCTCAGTGATGTCAGATGTCATAATCTGCTGTTTTCACATGACTCCATATAATTTGCTATATCTTAAATATGTATCTCAAACTGTATAGATATTTTTAGCCATTCTTTAGCAGACTCTGTTACCTCTTCCACTCTGTATGTTAAGAGTTGGGGCATATATTTCTTGTCCCCAAAATACAGAGAAGGCATTATAGTAAATAGTAAATCATACAACTTTGTTATTTTAATTAAAAAATATGGAGGTAGCTACTCTACCTAGCTTATAAGGCAGCTTGGACAGGGTCATTTTAGTGCAAGGTGTGTTCCCGTCCATCATGTTTCTGCCTGTCAGCTCCCAATGAAGTGACTTGATCTTAGACCTCTAAATTTGACAAACTTTTCCCACTGTGACTAAGACAGGCTTCCAGTTCTGATGTACCATAAAAGGTACATAATTTGAGAGAGAGGGACAGGGCATCTTTTAAGACTTGTCCCTGCCAGGTGCCTTAGGGCAAAGCAATAGAGCTGAAGTAGAGCTATAGGAACATAGGTGTATAACTTTTTTTCTATTCCCTGTTGTATGTATTTCATGGAAGCATGGTAAGTGAAAAAGTAATCACAGTGCTTTTTATTGAGCAATACCCCAATCCTGGAGAGTTGCTGAACATTGCCTTCCCCTCATGCAGTGAACATAGCAGAAGCCATGCTCTCAGCCCCCATTTGCTGGGCAGCAGGACCAAGGATCCTGTCGTCTAGTCCACGCATGGTGACCAAATCTCTGATAACAACGCAGATATTTGCCCTTCTCAGTCTAAAAGGCATGGGTGGCACCCAGTGCCTGTGCCTCAGGTCTGCTGTCCTGGAAGTTTTGGTGCTGCAGCCTGCCGTAATGGTGCACTCGTAGCTCATATGTGCTGATCTTTCAGGGGGGTTTGGCTTCATGTGAGAGGAAACAGGAGAAAAATACTCTCTTTAAGAAGAGCACCCACATTATAGGCAATGTTTAATCTGTGTGCAGAAAGTATATTTTTGTGACTAAAAGAAGTTAATCTGTCCACAATAGTTCAATGGGACATCAGGTTTGTATATGGCCTTTGTCCATTCTGACTACTGGTGCCATAGATAGGCAGCAGCACTGCTGGAGGGGAGCTGTTTGAACATGGCTTTAAAATGTTAATGCCATTTTATATCCTAGTAAGTCATGCCCATACTGATTTTTCTCCTTATTATTATGTTGTACTCATGTCTTGCTCAGTTTCTGAACAGTTAGAAATACTAAGTGGGGTGTATTTTAATGGAAAGTGTTTGGGCTCAATTTGGTGTGGTGGTAGTTAAAATAGGATAGCCCACATTTAGTAAAGTTTATTTTTGTTATGAAAATTCTCCTCCTTGGATTACTTCCAATGAAGTTCAAGCATCTGTGTATAAAGAGTTGTTCCAGAACCATTTTGCTTGCGCAGCTATTGGTGCAGGCCAGGGCTGGGATGCTGAAGTGGTAGGAAGGTGCAGCTGGGAGCTTTTTGTGCTGTGCTGCCATTGAGCTCCCACTCACTGGTAGCTGTTTATAGGACTTGGGGTTAGTTTTTAGTGAGTCATACTGCTTTTTTTTATGTGTGGCCAGAATTAATTCTATTTATTTCAGTATATGGAAATCCAGGTTTTTTAATGTGTAGATTTTCAGTCTCCATAAACTGGGGGGTTTTTTGTGTGCGTGCTGTTGCAGTGGAGGTGCAGTGAAAATCCCTTTACTGCATGCACTGTGTGTCTGCCACAAGAGCATCATTATACAGCATAAACCCGCCTCTCTCTGCTATTTTAAAACAGCATTATGGTTCACACGTGTGCTGAAAAATCTGAGAGTACGCAAAGACAGGACACCTTCCCCTTGCTGTGAGCAGGCAGAAGTGAAAGCGTCCCTCATCCCCTACCTACACTGGCCAGGCATCAGCGTAAGCAGGAAATTGATTCAGATAACCCTGGCGTGCTCTCACTGTCACCGAAAAGCACTTTTTCCCCTGACGGTTTCCCTTTGGTTTCAGTACAGAGGGCCCAGGTGCTGGAAGCCAAAAGTGGAAGAAGAGCTTCTGTGACCCGCCCGAGTCACTGGTGAGCACTGGGATGGGAATTACTTGCTGCCTGTGATGGTTTGGATCACATCCCGCCGAGCGCTGGCTGGCACTAGGTCTGGCTGCTGTTTCTCAGCTCCTCTCCCCAGCTGATTCATACAGGCACCTCTCCAGCTTGGGCAAAGCATTGCCATCCACAGGCCCTCTCCTGGGGCAGCCCATTTCCTCCAGCAAAACAGCTGCAAACCCTGCAGCAAACCTTCTGCAAGGCTGTCAGCAGTGGCAAACATCCCTGCTGGGCACCCAGAGGTTTGCGTTCTGCCCTCTTAGCAGGCAGGATCACCTTTCACCTGAAATGCTCTTTCCTGTGCCCTGAGCTGCCCTTAGCTGTGCAGTGCAGTCCTGAGTGAGGCTGAGGTGGAGGAGGTTCTTTCACGGAGGGTCTCCATTTTTTGGGTTGGGTGCATTATGAAAGTGTTTAAGGAGATAAAGGCTCTCATTTCAACAAGAGAATTGGAAGGTGTTGTACCACAGCAGAGTGTTCCTTGCAGAAAGAGATGGGAATGATTTTGGTTGATTTAATGAACAGTGAGAGCTCTGAAGGAGTTTCTAGATAGGATTTTGGACTGGTGACTATGTTTCTTCTTAATGTGTCCCATAACTTTTTTGCCTAAAGCATCTGTTCACTGCAGCTGGAAGAAATTCTGGAGTTAAGGAAGACCTTTAACAGCAAAATGGATAAAACATTGATTTTTTTTTTTATGTGTGTTTTTAGACTGTGTGGCATTAGCTTGCTAAACCATGCCATCAGATGATGTAAGTAATGGAGTGTAATAGGACTCAGGAAAGTGGATGCCATGTAAATGGGAGAGAGCACTAATAAGAAAAAGGAAGGAAAATTGTTTCAGGGTTCTCACCTGCTGACAAGAGAATGAGTTCTTAGGCAGTTCATCCTGTAGGTAATCTGTGCTGTGGAAATTGATGGTGGCAGCTCTCCATCTGCCTCTGAAGCAGCAGGCATGCTCTGCTGCTGGCATCTGCTACAGAGGCAGCCCAGGCATGAGGGTGGTAATCCCTCAGGCTGCATTTTGGCATCTCTGGTTGACGTGAAGAAATTAGAATTGGTCCTTATTAAATGTCAGGGAACTGGGACCCCCATTTTCAGAGAAGAAAAGGTCAGCTGTTTAAAAATGAAAGGACCAAATGGGCAACCATCTCTAGTCTGAAGCAGGAGGCTGTTCATGTGGAGGGACCAAACAGGGTAATTTGCAAACTCCAGTTGGAATAATAAGTCTTTATGCCTGAAATATGATTAAGGTTCATATTCCTGAGGGCTGTCGATGTTGGGTGATCAGTTGTACTGCAGTATGTCAGACATTCAGCCTGGTGGATAACAGGGAGACCCTCACAAGCTGGGAAGGTAAATACCGAGTACAACCATGAACAAGGGTGCTGAGTTACAGGAGCACTCAAATGTTTGCTGTGGAATACATTTTAGTTGTTTAAGTGCTTTGGCTTGTTTTTTGTTCAGGTACACTAACTGTCCACAGGAATTCCTTGCCCAGTGTGGGTTGTTAAAATAGAAAGGAAAATGGATGTTGCTTTCTGAAGCCTGATGTGGTCTGTGGCAGTGCTGCACTGTGCATAGCGCAGCACTAGTCACTGCTTTCATGGGCCAGGAACACACTGCAGCAGAGAGGCAGGGCAGTGTGTCTGTACTTGCCATATTATTTCATGCCAGCCAAAAGGTTGGTGGTGTGTTGGCCCTGCTTCGCTCCGAAGGCAGCAGATACCCTCAGTGACCTTACAGCAGCTGAGTGAGAGCTCTCAGAGAGGTGCTGAAGCTAGTAAGAGTGACTTGAGTGTCTGACAGGGTGGGTGGTGCGCACAGAGGAGAGATAGCGTCCCGTGGCACCGCTATAAAATTGAGCACTTCTCCTGTGAAACAGTCTGAGAGCTCAGGTGTTGTGCTTTTGTGTGCATCCTGTAAGGAAAATGTCTTCTGAGTGCAAAGCTACAAGAAATGGAAACCAGAGTGGCTCTAGGTCTTGAGCTACTTGCAAAAAAACTACTGTGAGATTAAGGGACTGGTGACAAAGGTCTCGAGGTTTGTGTCTTAAGGCTGGAAAAAAATGTTGATAGTTTTTCCTACTGGGAAATTGCATTCCTGTGCCACGTATGAACATCAGTAGGTTGAAAGAAAAACTTACGTCACACCTCTGATTGCAATCTCACTTTTCTTTCTTTTTTTTCCACCACTTCTTGCAGACAGGATTAATATAGCCAAGGACTTGCACATAATTTAATAAAACTTTGGAAAAGTAGGAGTTTCCTGCTATAAATGAGAGATCAACAGAAAAAAGAAAGATGTCAAGTTAAGAGGCTTCAACTCCTGCAACACCTAAACTGAAGGTAAAATCCCCTTGCTGCCTATTTTTTGTATGCTCCTTGCTGTGAACCACAAAGCCACCTCCTGTTTGAAGCAGTGCAATGAACTTGTGAAGTCATGTGGGTGGGCTCTACCTTAAGTGTAGACTTTCCTGGTGAACATTAGGGCAAAGACTAGGCCTCTGCTTTCCCCAACCGTGTCTGACTACTGACTCTTGTAGTTTTTTCCAGACTAAGAACTGCTGCAAGAAAATATTAAAAAAAACCCACAAACATAAAGATCTCTGTTTACAGATTGTGATACTCTTTTCCAAAGGAGTGTGCTTTGATGCTTGTCATGTAATTATCATTTTGCAGTTCTCTGAGCATTTTGTTGTTCTTCCATAGCTGGTGCCGTGTTTCCCTCTGGAATCTGTCTCACCCCTCTCCAGATGCCAGCCCTCCCGCGAGCGGCACCCTGCTGCAAGCAGTAGCTGATGCAGCGTGGCTACCAGTGAGTATTTGAAGAGATTCCCCCTGTGTCTGGTTCCCAGTGCAGCTCCCATGGCCTATGACGAACCCACTGCTCTCTCGGGCATCTTCACACGCCAGAACTCTACCAGCACCACCTCTCTGGACTTTGAGCCTGACGCCGACTACAAGTTTGTTGAAACCTTAGAGGATCGGTACAAGTGTGCCTACTGCCACCTCGTCCTTCACAACCCCCACCAGACAGGATGTGGGCACCGATTTTGCCAGCAGTGCATTCTTTCTTTGAGGTGAGTGCAAACTCCTCCTGTGTTCGCAAACTCCCCGTATTCCCTTTCCTAAAAAAAAAATTCAGCGTCTTCTATGAATCAGCAGTGAGTGCCATAATAGTATTATTACTGCTCCAGTAAGACACTGAAGGAGTCAATGGAAAGACTCTGATGAACTCAATGACTGCATGCTCAGTGTTTTATAGGTGTCCTTAAAGACCATACCCAGTGCTGGTGAACCACAGGGAAGTCAACATTAAGAAATTGTTATGTAATCTGGAGCACTACTGTGTGAGATGCTGTTTCAGTCTGTCTGTCTGGCATGGTGCTCTGCAGAGAATTTGGTTTTGGTGATGTCTCACAGTATTGGCACTGGTGGTTAGATTAAGCGGTGTTCACTTTCTTCTGTGAAATTTCTATGGAAATTTTTTTTTAGTGGAGTTATAAAATTGTTGTTAGTATTACCTGATACTGCAGTCAGATCACAAGGCTGCTGGCATCTGCTTGGGAATTATCTGCTACAAATGACTCTACCCCACAGACCTGTCTGGGAATACATTATGTACTGTTTGCTGTTCCTGAGGGCAAGATTTCTCCCGGCAAGGCTGCAGAGGAGCCTCTTTATGTGGATGGATGTCGCTAGTTACCTTTTGTGAATTTTAGATGCTTCATATTTGCTGCTTTCTCTCTGGGTTGCATCCCTTTTGTACTGCCTCAATAAGTGTTTTCCTGCCCCTTATTATGGGATTTCTCAAAGCCTTTTAAGGCAGCAGCCATTAGATCTTTCACTGGTGTAGCAAGGAGGGCACTGCTTCTGCTAGGCAAAGGCTAGGTTTAATACACAATGGGATTTTTTGAGATACAACATTTGAGAGCAGCAGATGGCCAGAGAGTGACAAAGTCCTCTTAATTTAAAACCATCTTATGGTTTTTACCATTTAGCATTCATAGGACAAACTCTGTTTTCTGTTACACATTCACATTCAGATTAATGCCCTCGTAGAACTCTGGCCAGAATTTGGCTATGTGGTTGCCAGATGAAAGTGGATTCGGAGCACTTTTTTTGTTTTTATGGTATCTGGTATCATATGACTTATGTCAGAGTCAGATTACAGCATAGCCCAATTTCATAAAATAAATAAAATTTTCTATGAGTTAATATGACTCTTCTTATGTTCTAGGGAGTTAAATGCAGTACCCACCTGTCCTGTCGACAAAGAAACAATAAAAATGCACGAGGTAAGTGACCTTAGCTTTACTTCAGCAGGCAACATCTGCATGGAAAAGGCAAGAGTGCTGAGAACAAGGTGGCTCTTAGTCCTCAGGGCAGAGCAGGTTTTTGTCTCTGAAATGATGCTAAGGGAAATAGTGTACTCAGTGATGCTCTCCCGGAAAGGAAGTATGACTGTATACATAAAGATTTATTTTTATACCTCTCTGAAGTTATTTCATTTTAGTCTTCTCTATTTTCAGTAAAGTGTCAAAGAGTTTCAAAAAGTTCTAAATCTTCCCTAGTCATCAGATTTTTTTTTTTTTAGTGGAGAGTTTATTGACTTACTTTTTAATGCCCCATCTTGCTGGGTTATCTTGTTTATTTAGTTGTCTTTGCTTTCACTTGGCTATAACTTGCTCCTTAACTATCTCCATTAGATCTCATTAACCCTGCAGACTTAATTTACTTTTGGGTGACTTTCAGAAGAAAAGATAAATTCATCTGTTTTATTTTACAAATTACTGTTGGTTTTGGTTGTTTTGTTTGGGTTTTATTTGTTTGTTGTGTTTTCTGGTGTTCTGTTTGGTTGGTTTTTGTTTTGTTTTGGGGGTTTTTTTGTAATGGATTAATTTGTTCTTATTTATATGCCAAGGCTTAAAAGTATACTACTTTTAAGTATACTTAAAAGTATACATACTTGATCATGTCAGAATGAATTTTGTAGTGAAATCAAATGTCTGCTTCCTCTCTGTTGTACTCCTGAAAGGAAGCTGTAATCAGACTGTCCATGTGATTTTTGTTTTTCCTTTGCCGCCTTCTACTTTGTACAAATTTTGATGACAACAGTGCAACATTTACAGTGCTCCTTACAGGAAGAGCTCTAAATAAGACTTAAAGTTTGCTCCAGGGGCTTAATTTGCTTCTGCACACACAACTGAGTACAGTAGAAAGGATGTTTCGGCATCATCTCCATCCCAAAGGCACGCTGCACTGCTTGAACATTGTGGAGTGTGCACAGAGCTGGATGGCCTTTGGGGCCTGTTAGCTCCAGCTGCTTTCTTCTAGGTACAGGCAGGCTTTGACAGTGGTTATATAGCTCCTGTGCTACTAGTCCTGCTGGCTGTGGGATGGATCAGCATCTGTGGAATAACTATATGGGGAGAAAGGCCTGTGCTTATTAGAAATTCATTTATGGTTTTATTTATATTTATACTATAAATTTTCAATATGAATTATCAAGAGCCATACTCACAATTATGGAGTCTACACTTGCATGCTTAGGAGATCTGTAGTGATATTTTGCTCTTTTATATTATTCATAACATCCTATGTGGCTGCATATGAAAGCTGGTTTGCTTCCTTTACAGGTATTCAAAGACAACTGCTGTAAGAGAGAAGTTCTCAATTTGCATGTGTTCTGCAAAAACTTTCCTGACTGCAATTCAAAAATAATTCTGGGACGATATCAGGTTAGTTTGCTTGATCAGATTTTTAAGCCTTTGATTTTCATGACAATTCTGTGTATTTATGATCAGCTAAATCCCAGTCATTGTCTTCAGAGTTATTGTAGCAATTTGGTTTAAGTACAAAAATTATGACTTAGCTATACACCATAAGTAACAAATATTATGGCTGTTACCTTGTTCAGCTTGGCCTTTGGTTATTTTTTTTTAATAAGAACCATTTGCTTTATGTAGTTTTAGTATATCTAGTATTATTATGTAGTTTTAGTATATCCAGTGTCTGTACATATTCTGTATGCTTAGGTACCATATGTTGATTCAAGGAAACTTGCCAAGTCATACTGGCCATTTGGGCCTTTTTTTGGTGTATCAATTGAATGAAAAGTGAAAGTCATACAAAGGACTCTGCCAGCTGTTTCTGTGGGTCTGCTGGGTAAACTGAGATGCAATGAAATACTTTGGGGTTTAATTTGCTGTTGTGTGTTGCAGGAGCATCTTCAGCAGTGTTTGTTTGAAAGCATGCAATGCACTAATGATGGATGTTGTGATCAAATTCTTCGGAAAGACATGAAAGAACACTTGAGCCAGCACTGTAAATTTCGAGAAGAAATGTGTCAGTACTGTAATACATATGTGGTGTTCATTAACATAAAGGTAAGGTTATGAAGCATTCCCTGGGAATCCCTAGTATGTGTTTCCTCTTGATGTTACTGAGTGAAAAGTCTCCAGCATTGCAATGGTACTTAACAACTCCTGAAACAAAATTTGGTTGAGTAGCTGAAGGAGAAAGTATAATAAATATGCTTTAAATAATACCAATTATTGATGCTCTCTTATGAACAACAAGGTGATATGTGGCTTGCACGTGTATGTTTGGGATTACTTTTTGCATAACTTCCTCTATATGTACTACTTCACAAAAAATTCAAACCATTGCCTTGTTCTGTTTCTTTTTCCCCAGAATCATGAAAAAGATGACTGTCCTAATTATCCTGTGCCTTGTCTCCAAAATTGTTCACAAATAATTCTGAAAAAAGAGGTACTATTATTTTTTCATATACTGCAATTCAGCAGATCACATGCATTTATGAAAACTGAAAGCTGCATTGCAGACCACATTGGCCCAAGCCAATAAAATTTCACTGCTCTAAGTATTTTCTTTGTTTGATTCTAAAAGGGATATATCTCCCATCTTTTTAAGTGTGTTATTTGGTCACTGTAAACCATTGATGTTTTGTAGTATGGAAAAATACCTATCTTGCTTATTGACTCTGAACACTCGTTTTCCTGTTTAAGTGGTTTGCAGTTGTCATGACAGTGGCCTTTATTCACCCCTGATGCAGGCTTTCAGATTTTATAAGTGCATCAAATGACTTAATATTCATTTCATTCCAAACTTCTGTGTTAATACATGCAGATTGACAAGCACCAGGCTGTGTGCCCTGAGGCAGAAGTGGACTGCCCGTATAAGCAGTACGGATGTCTTGCAAAGGTACTGTTTTACAGATCTTTGTCTTTACTAGGACTGGACTTTGTCTCCCAAGCCAATCAGAGTCATTAATCAAAATAAGCATTTTATGTCCTTTCACAGTCATTTCTAACATTGGCTAAGATGCTATGCTAGAGAATCAGGACTGCCATTCCCTCACTTTCAAAGCACAGAGGAGACATTTTGAATGTTTTCATCAATAAATTTTTTACTAACAGCTTCAAAAATCAGCTTATTATTTGATTCTTTCACTTCCTCCTCTGCCTCACTAAGGTTAAAAGAGGGAAACTTGCTGAACATGAAAACACTGCCCTGAGGGAACACATGCTGCAGATTTTAGACAAGAACTCCCGGTTGGAAGAACAGGTAAGTCGTGTTTAATGATCACTCTTCAGTGGTTCTTGACTGGTTGGAGGATGATATGATACTCTACATTTGTTGCCTAGTTTAGCTCAGCTACACTTTAGAAGACTGTTTTTATGGTCTTCGCACACCTCAGAAGTCAGAATAAGCTTTTCTAGTGAAGTCAGTCAGTTCCATGGAAATCTCTCTGTGCTCAGGCGTGTATATTCTCCACCAGGCACAGTGGGAGGCTCGTTGCCATTGCTCACCTCATTTGCTTTTGGTCTCTATTTACAGCAGATATGAGGTTTGGAGATAAAGCATTTTAAATTTTCATTGACTGGTCAGGTTGCTCCAGAAAGGAGCCTTTACATGCCCAAGTCACTCACTCTGTATAGAGGCAGCACCAGAGCCAGTTGCAAGCACCTTTCTGCTCATGATCACTTCTGCAGCTTCCAGCAGGTGACGCTGGGTGTACGCCCAGTCTTACTAAGGTGAATGCATCCAAACTGATGGTGGACTTCCTCTTTGCTTGTTTATGCAAAAAACAGGTGTCCCAAAGCGCTATAACTTGGTTTTGAAGTTTGTATCCTTCGCTGACTCATCGCTTTTACTGGTTAGGCCTCAGTCGAGGGGAAAAAAATTTATATACATACACACAGAAGCACACATGCACACGTGTGCAAATAAGGATATATTATCCCACTATAGAGCTGAAGGGGATGGGGATGAGAGATATGAGCCTCTTTGCACCTGTAGCCACACAGATCTATTCGAGTCTGATTACCTTATGTTCAGTTCTTGCTAGTGCTTATCCACAAGCTGTGAATCTAGCTCAGTTAGAGGCTTTGTGTTGTAAACTTTTCCACTGCCACGTATGTTTTAATTTCTTTATTGTATATTTTGGTGTTCCTTAGTATTTATACTCCGCTTTTCCCATCTGTAGATATCTGACCTATATAAGAGCCTGGAATGTAAAGAGATTAAAATCCAGCAGCTGGCAGAGGCCATTAAAAAGTGTGAGAAAGAATTCAGGCAGTATACACAACTGTTTGGTAAAAATAGCAACTTGATGGTAAGCACACAGGTGAGACTTTGATTTTACCTTTTTTATCAATTGCTTTCTTACATTCTGACATGTTTATCCAGTACTAGTTATCATTAATAGCAGGGCAATAACAAATCTCCACAAGCCCTTTTTGCTTTTTTACACTATGGTATTGTCTTTTCATTTTAATCAGTAAAGATGTTTGGTTACCTGATGTGGGCAAAAAGCACTTTACAAATCCTTGTGGCCAGATGCCCATGGCAAATACATTGGTATAAATTTGGATAATTTAGTTGAGTGAAGTGATGCAGCGTGAATGGATCCAAATGAGGGATGGCTTCTCAATCCATAAATGTGCTGAATTAATCATGAAGGAGCATTTGAGGTAAATTCCTAAGCCAGCTGAGCACTTTCAATGCACTGTATAGATGATACTGCTGACATGCTAAAGACTTCATTATCTTAATTCAAAGAAAATGGCTGATTTTATGGATGTCTCTTGTACTTCTACTTCCCACGTTTTCTCAATGGCATGAACTGGGAAGGCTTTGGCCAGCCACCTGGATAAGTCTGCACGCCTGGAATCACAAGTGAAACAGCTAATACAGATGGCAAACCAGCAGCAGAGTAAATTAGACTTGCGGCCCCTGTTTGACACAATCGAAAATGTAAAACAGAAGATTGCTCTGATGGAGACATATGATCAGCGCTTGGGTATGTCAGCACTTTGGGTTCTTTTCTGTGGAGGGGGCAGTTTGCTGATTTGCTGGTAGCTAAGTAGAGGCTCTGGTGCTACAGTCAGTCAGTTGCAGCTCTTCGCTAGAAAGGGCTTCCTTCTTGCATTCTAAGACCAAACCGTGATGGTGTGAGCTGTGTTCTCCCGCCTTCCCCTAATGCACAATGTCTCCCGAATTCCTGTGGCACTGCAGGGCCAGAGCACTGGCCTTGGTCTGGCTGGTGCACTGTGATGAAGGCCATGGTGCTATCGATCTTCAGGCCTTCAATCTGGTTTGTAGTTACCAGTGTTTCTTACGCAACTACCAGCTGCAATTACAATTTTAAAAGTTAACAGCTGTAGTCACACTAGTTCATAGCCTGTACTCAGGCTTGGGTAGTTGGGTAGTTAAGTTTTGTCACCTTGAGTCTGGGTGCTCAGACAGTTTTATTTACGTTTCTCTCTCTCTCTTTTTTGTTTTGTTTTGTTTTTGGTTTGGTTTGGTTTTCCTGTTTCTTTTTTTGTTTCCCCTTCTCTCAGTTGTTTTGGAAGATCAGTCCAGCAAACATGATCTCCAGATCAATATTCACAAAGCACAGCTCAATAAAAATGAAGAACGATTTAAGCTTTTGGAAGGCACGTGCTACAATGGGAAATTAATCTGGAAAATCACAGACTACAAGATGAAAAAGAAAGAAGCGGTGGAAGGCCGTGTCCTCTCCATAGCCAGCCAGCCCTTTTACACCAGCCGCTGTGGGTACAGGTTGTGTGCGAGAGCCTACCTGAACGGGGATGGCTCAGGGAAGGGAACACACATCTCTCTCTACTTTGTAGTGATGAGGGGGGAATTTGACTCGCTGCTGCTGTGGCCTTTCAAGCAAAAAGTTACACTTATGCTTTTGGACCAAAGTGGGAAAAAAAATCACATTGTGGAAGTCTTTAGAGCCGACCCCAACAGCAGCAGTTTCAAAAGGCCAGATGGGGAAATGAATATCGCCTCCGGATGTCCCCGCTTCGTGCCGCACGCGGTCCTGGAGAACACAAAGAACACCTATATCAGAGATGACACTCTGTTTTTGAAAGTCGTCGTGGATTTAACTGATCTGGAGGAATTGTGAAAATTGTTCCCAATCAATGTGACTGCTTTAACCATTAAGAACTGCTTTCTTGGTGACTACCAGCCATGCAATAGTGAATTGCCACCAGTCAAGCTACTGAGAATGTTTCACAGCTTTTGGACTCATAAGAGATAATGAATTGCCAAAGTGTCAGCCTTTCCTTTTTTAACCCTTTTTTCAAGACTGCATTTTTAAGGCAGCTAGAAGTCCGGTTTGGTGCAAGCATGCATTCAATCCAGCTTGGCTCAGTCCAGGCTGGGGGGAATGCTTTTCTCCCATCACCAAACTGGTGCTTGGAGATGAAACTCCTCCAGTAACCTCCCTGGAGCCCAGGCAGGCCAGTGGGCTCCCATCCCTCACACAGCAGTGAAGCCATGCCCAAACGTGCAAGTGCATTTCACCTGCCTGCAATAGAAACATTTCAGCATTAGCAAATTTGAATCAATATGTCTTGGTCCCTCCATCTCCTGGATTTTTGAAGAGGGGAGAATGGCTTCAGTTAGGCAGGGAAACCATTTGCCAAGTATCTTGCATTTTTGTAATTTGTTTTAATTATGTTTTTCCAGAAAGCCCAGAGGAAGGCACCAATGCCTCTTACTTTTTTAGCCTGGTTTTTCAGCTATATAGAGTACGCCCAGGTCACAACAGCTTTCTTATGTCCTTTCCTTTCCTGCCTAGTGCCTTGGGACTGATTTCCATTAGTGGTAAACATCCACAGTCCCCATCTGAAGCCAAAAGCTGCAGGCACTTCTCACCTCTCAGGACATGGCCAGAGGCAGGGCACTCGGCCAGCCTGCCAGCTCTTGGCTGTGCTGTTGGAAGAGGGGCAAAACTCCTGTTCTTTTTCTTCCACATCTGTGCAAAATTGATGTTTTCTGGCCTACAAGCTTTATAAAAGGCAGGAAAAGCTTTGGATGTCTGCCTGGGAGAAAGCCCACGTAACATGCACTGTTCCTCTCTCCTAGAAATTTGGATGTTAGGGGAAGAAGGGGGAAAAGGGATTTGGGAGTGAGGTTGCAGTAGGAACCCAATTCTCACAGATAGTGCAGCTCTAGTGTTTGTTAAAGGGTGACACAGCCACCCTTTAACAACTTGTTCAGTTTGAAGAACTTCTTGTCTGAAGATTAAGATCTTCAGACAACACAGTCAGCAGTTGTTACAAAAGGGTAACAACTGCTGACTGTGTTGTCTGAAGATCTTAATTCTCATTCCAGGTTCCTTCCATACTGCAAGGGAATGTGTGCATTGTATGGGGTTTATTGGAGACCCACTAAAACTATCAAGATCAGGCACTGAGGAACAAGTGACACAGAATACACGTGCCTTTTTAAAGCCTTTTGGGTGCCTGTAACAGGGATGTAATTTTGCATTCTCAGCCATTTTGTTATTACAAGTGACAGAGTTTTGCATCTCTCATCTCTCACAGATCAGGTAGTGAAACACCACAGCATTATCCATTGCTCCAAAGCTTATCAAGAGACAGCAAGACAATAACCTGGATTTAGAGTAAGAGTAAACTAGGCAGGATAAAAATCAAAACGGGGCATGGACTGAAAGGTATAAGGCAGAAAATTCAAGAGGGCAAATGTGGCAAAATGAAAAATGCCCTCTCTGTGCGGGATGTTGATATCAACTAAAATAATTCAAGGTTTGGTACTAAGATGAAGGCAAAATACTGTATTTTGTATCAGCAATCTTATTGCTAGACATTTACTTTCCCACGTGGTTTTCAGGACGTAACTCAGACATATATATTTTCAAATTGGGGGGTGGAAGGGAAGAGACCTTAGTAATCTATACCTCATGGTGGGTTAGCACATCTGAAATCTTTGTTTTCATCTGGAAGTCCTTTTTGTTTTACAATGTCAGGACGTACTGAGCCACCATAGGGGCTTTCCGTGTTCCCAGAAACAGATGGCAAGGAACAAATTTTATTCTTTTGTACCACCATGATTGACTTCAAGAGTAATTTCAGCTGTACAGCATAAAGAATTAGGCCTCATGTCCCTAGCATTGTTACAGAAAGAGAAAGCTTGGTTTGACAGTGGTGTGGCATTCTGTGTCATCAACCCTGAGCCTCAGATGTGGATTTCATGTTGATTATTACTTCAGTATTTGTCACATAACTTTCAAAGTGACACAACTTGCATAATAACCACTAGTAACTGATGGAAATGTACCAACCGTGTGTCCTGGGACTCCTCAGTACTTTGAGTATAAAATACAGAAAATGATAAAGAACTTGGACAAGCAAGGGAGGCAAGATGGAAAGGATGTGGTCTGTATCCTGGCAAATACCCAGCCCTCTCCACCTCCACCACCCCAAGCATAAAATGGGGATAATAATACTTGCAGAAATGTTAGAGCTATTTAAATGTTTGTGAAGAAGTTTGAGCATGAAGAGAGCTAAGTATTATTAAAACTCCATTTCTAATTGTTAGAGTAGGCGATGGCATAGTGATGTGGATAAGTGTTTAGTATTTTCCTAGACAGATTTTGAAATCATGTTTGGTTTTAGCCAGTTTGTACTGCAGTCTCTCCTCTACCTACTGGTTGGGTTTAGGTTTTTGCCACGAATATTCCTCTTAAAATTTTGAAGCACAAATGATTCATCCTGGGTGTTGGAAACATCCCTTTTGACATACTGCCTGTTTTATAAAGAATTAGTTGAGAAAATTGGTTTTTTTAAAAGGCAAGACCTTCTTTAATTTTTTTTTTTTTATTACAGTAATTGAGAGATTTATGTTGAAATTTTCAGTGATTTTTTTACTACTTGTAAACAGGATTTTAAACTTCACCCCATTCCTAATAAAGAAAAAAATATGTTGTATAGCATGAATTGTCAGGAAGAATTTTGATGTTGCATGAAAAAAATACCAAAAACCTTTTCAATAATATTGTACTGGATAAGTAACCAAAAGAGCTTAAGGTATTTCTACATCAGCATATAGTATGTTTCTAACATATTTATTGACAGTTTGTAGTTGTTTGAATATCTCTTACTACAATGCAGGCATTTTTCTAGCCAAATGTCTTCACTGTGTACATAAACTAATGTAAGAATAAATAATTTTACCATCCTTCTGGAGTCAGTGTGGCCTAATACTCATTTTGGCTGCATTTAAGGAGATTTTTACAAGGATGCAGAGTACTGGATATTTGTTTATAACGATGATGATGATAATAACCAACAAGCAAAAACACCTCTTTAGATTAAGAATCAATGTATTTCATAGATATTTTTGTTTACGCTTGAATATCGTAAAGCAGCTGCACATAGAAGTTCAGTAAATTCTAAGCTAGACCAGACGAATATCCACAAGGTCTGAGGACCCACTGGAATCAGAACGGGATATTACTTCTGTTTGGAGCCGCTTTGGGCTCAGCAGGGGTTGGATTTGTTTCATTTCGGACCAGAATCAGGAACTGTTCCAGTATCCCGTGATTGCTTTGTGTCTGGGGACATGGTATTTTAAAACGGGGGACGCAAAACTGGTCAGGGTGAAGCCCAGAGCGTTGGAAATGTGCTCGGTACCTGTGTCACCGCCGACCCCGCTGCCGTGTGAGGGGCAGGAAGCGGCGGCGGCGGCTCCAGCCCTTCCGGGTCGGCGGGCGGGCCCGGGCCGAGCGCGGAGAGGGGAGGCAGAGCGGGAGCGGCGCCGTCCCCATCCCGGGTGGGTCGGGCAGGGGGGATCGGAGCCCACGGGGGACAGGCGGCCTGGGCGCGGGGCCCCCTGGCAGCCGCGGGCGGTGCGCGGCCCCGGGGCTCCCTGCGCGGCCCGGTCCCGTGATCCAGCGACAGCCTGACACGGAGGGGATGTGGGGAAAAACCCCCTTTGCGTCCGCACTGGCGGTGGCACGAAAACAAGGGGGTTGGCCTCCGGTTCCCGATGCGGGAGGACGCGGCCGAAGGCGCGGCCCCCCCAGTGCGGTGCAGTGTGAGGGCAGGGTGACGTGGTCCTGTGCCTTTGCTCTGGGATGACCCTGCTTGGGCCGGGAGGTTGGACCGGGAGACCCACTGTGGTCCCTTCCAACCAAACCCGTTCTGTGATTCTGTGGGGCTGCCCTCAGGCGTGTTCGCAGGTTTCCTCGGTTTCCGCACTGCCTTTTTTTTTTTTTTTTTTTTTTTCCATTTCCAAAATCTTTTGGAAATTATGTTATTGAATGTACTTTTGCCTCTTGACTAGATATGGATAACAGCAAGGATGAAAAAAGTAGGACGCTGTGTGCAACTTCAGAAGAAGGGCTGAAGGTCCGAGGTAGGCTCTGCTGGTCTGTTGCCCTGCTCTGGTGTTAGGGTTGTGATGCTCTGTGTCAGTCACCGAGTTGGACCCCGATACTGGGCATGGCCACTTGCTAATGGTAATTAGCAACCGTGTAATTAGTAACCGTGGCACATGGGGGCTCACTGTGTTTAAGTTCTGCGAAGAGTCGTTTTTGTAGACCATAGTTACTAGCGTGCTTGTCACTGTTACCTTGTGTTGTCCTAAGGAAAAGAAAAAAGGAAACGAAAACGCAGTAGAAGCAGATCATCATCTGTTTCATCCACATCGTCTTCTAGCAGCACATCCACTTCTTCCTCTTCATCACGCTCTTCATCAAGATCATCTTCTTCGAGTAGTAGAGGTAAGCTACCTCCACATGTGCACATGATGTTTGCCAGTTTTGATAGTACTCCTGGAAACATTTAGAGCTTGTTTTAAATGTGGCTAAACCACCAAAAAGTGATGGTGCAGAATACCAATGTTGTGTGTTCAGTGTTTTTCTCATAACCTTTTCCTATTGCTGTGTTAAGGTGTCTCTTTGTAGACAGTTTGCAATGTTCTTTTGTTAGTTTAAGTAACTTAAAAATAAAAAACTGCCATTTAAAAAAATGTTACTTTGTAACGATATGTTGTGTTTATTTAAACTCCTTTAATCGTTACACTTTCAAAATACAGATCTTTTTCTACTTCACCAGTCTATTTAGACCTGAGTTGGGGTTTTTTATTCAGTCCTGCTTTGGTCTTAACATTTCAAGCATTTACCTTTGAGGACTCACATAAAGTTGGCATGTCTGCAGAATCAGTAAATCTGGTATTTTCAATTTCCATGTTAGACCAGTAAGAGGCAGTCAGTTAATGTGTTGCTTTCCTCTGAGTTAGTTTCAACCAGTGTCAATGTATGTAACTAAATTAAAGCATTTTCTTTTTAGGTTTCACATTTCTGTATGCCTTATCCATAAAACCAAGTGCCTTTTTCAAGAATTCTAAACTTAGAGGATTTGATTTTGTTGTTTGTTTTTCCTTAACTTTAGATTTTCCTAAGTCTAAATCAAAGAAAAAGAAAAAAGAAAAACACAACAAAAAGGTAAACATTTTACAAAGAGAAATAGGGAGTTTACAAACAGTAACCTTAAAGGTCATGTGAGACATAATGCTGTTGTCTGTGGCTCTGTAAATCTGAATCATGCTTTTAGGGTTACGGTAGCTGAACTGATAGGTTGGCATTTAATTGACTGTATACAAAAAAGGAAATAATTTAGAAGTTGCTTTTGCCAGTCATTGCTGGTCCAGCTAGCATTCAGAGCAGTCTCTGAAGAAAAGAGTAGTGGGGAATCTTGATAACTGTATAGAATTTGTGAGAAGAACTGATTTTAGTCAGTGAGAGAAGCAGGTAGTAGATTCTTGCTGTAGTAATTTTTCTATTTTATTGGGACCTTCTGTTCAGTGATTTTGTGTATTGGGGTTAAACGAGGACAACATTAAATGGGAGAGAACAGGGAATCAGACCATTTCTGTTTCTCAGGGTCCCAAGGGTTGCTAACCCTGCTGTGTTACTTTCTGTATTTCAGCTACTACCTGTCTGGCAGTGGTAAGGGCAAACAGAAGGGATGTCTTGACTAGTCAGGGCCTTGAGATATACTTGTGGATTTGGTTTATTTTACCCTTTTGAGTCTGTAAGCCTAAGAATATGTCTTATTCTTGTAGAAAAGGAAAAAAGAGAACAAAATGAAGAAAAAGAAAGAAAAGAAGAAAAAGAGAGAGAAAACAGGACCTGTCCAGCTTTCCAAGGTATGCTTGTGTGAATCTGAAGCCCCATTACATTTTTCATCTAAATACTTAATCTGTCCTGTAATAAAAATGTGTATAACATCACCAGTTTTATCATAAACAAATAGAAATCTGTCTGTATTGTTTTGAACAGTTAGGAAGTATAAAAGATTATCATCTGTAATTTTACTTGTGATTTGTAACATTACAAAATAAACCAAAGCTTTTTTAATATGTGATCTCATTTTAGTTCTTTAAAAACAAAAAGAAGAATGAAAACTACAGCATGATAACCGGAAAGAAAATTAAGATGAAAATTAAGAAGACTAAGGAAGATATAGAGGTAAGAGTTAAAATAGTCTATATATTCCTAAGAGAAGATACTGTATCTTTTAATATTTTTGCAATAGTACTGTCTTTTGTAGAAGAGTCGGTCTTGCACTTAGGGGTTGTAAATTGAGTGTAGCTTTTAGTGTGGCTATGGTGCCATCTGAGACATTTTAATTCATTCTTTTGGCAGGTTTTGTGTTATGAGTGGGCTTGGAATACTCAGGCATGAGTAGATAAACTAAAGGGTGCTGGTGCAGGTTCTTAGAATTTCAGTCTCTAATGGTTAGCTGATTCATAGCTTTCTCTGTTGATATAATTTACTGGTTTTAATTGTACTCATCTTCTTTCAGTCTCTTGTGATCAGTTGTGGTAATTGCTGCTTTACTGTGTTTTTCTAACACATGCAAAACTAGCCATTATTTAGAGAGGAATTAAAAAAAAAGACAACAGTAGTATTAGGACCACGTGGCCATGCGTTCTCTCAGAGCAGTCAAATGTTTTTGCTGAGATACCCAGGGAAATTGATACAATGAGTAGTGTTTTGTGCTATTGCTATGAGTGTTTGGACTCAGCACTTATTTAATAAGTTCACCCTTTTCAACAATTTCCACACCTTAGAGTGGCCTGCAGAGGGCTCTGGTACTAGTCAGTACGTGTTAGAAGTGCTACTTCGTTGAGGTATATCCAGCTTGGCAGATTCTGGTTCAGCCATAACAATTCATTCTATAGCTACTGAAGCAGATATGAGCATTCATAAAGTTAAATTTGATCTAAAATGCATCTTCTTTCTGGGGCACTGCAGTTTGTGCTAAATTATGCTTGTCAATTCTGTCGTAGTAACCTGCTCATTACAGTATTTAACATCAAATATTTGATATTGGTCCTTTTTTGATTGGTTCCTGTGGTCTTGCTGAATTGAACAGCATCCATTCTTTACAGTATTTAAAGATGCGATTTTTTTATAAAAAACACTGAAACAAGTGTTTTGACTGCTTGAGCCATCTCTTAAGTGGAGAAAGAACCTAAATTCAATGTTCTGTTATGCTGCAAGCTGCTGGTTTTGCACAGAAAAAACAATTATACTTCCCAAAGCACAAGACTTGCTGTGTGTACAGTGAAAGTCGCCTCAGACACCAGAGAATAGCTTGTTCCGCTTGTGAGTTCCCTCCTGAGCAGACCGTGAGCTACATGATTACAGCCCAATGGAGCCTCTGCAGGGAGCCACTTAGAACATGTATCATGCAATAGTGACAGTGACAGCTTGTCTCCGAGGGCATCTGTCCCCAGGACCCACTGCCTGGTGTTTCCCCCGGGCACTCACACCCAGCTGATAGCTAGTTAGATCCAGCTGTGTGAATGTGGATGTGAAAGCCCTACAGAAAACAGGGATCTACAGCCTTGCTCCACTGAGTCTGTTCAACTGTTCAGCTGCTGCCTCTGCTTCTCTGCTCTACAGAGAGACCGGAACCGTGCGCAGCTCCTGGAATTTCTGAACTCTGCCTTGTAACGGGAAGAGTGCTGGCCAAGGACTTGGAGATACACCAAGTCAATGATCATCATGCCTAGCAAAACACTAAAGGGAAACTCAGGGAAAAGGATGCCAAGTTCGACAAGACCAGACCCTCCTGCTGAGAAGACAATCGGGATGTCCTTTTTTAATGGCAAAATGAAGAGTAGCTAATAACTTGCTAATGAAGATCCATGTCCTCCTTTTGAGATCCTAAGGTAATAGCCAGGCTGTGGTGTTTTAGAAAAGCCCAGGAGTGTGTCATTGACAATGATAAGAAATGACACACTGAAGTCAAATAATGTAATTTCTATCCTAACTGCATGCAGAATGCACTGTTAATTTCAAATGTCTTAATTTTTCTAGTAGTTTAACCAGAGTATTTGTAAATGTCTGTTTGAAAGATGAGGTGTTTCTTATATGTATATTTTTTTTCTGGTAGTGGTTATACTTGTCCTAAAGAGCAAAATGACCTCTGTAAATAGAACATGCTTTTACATAAATGATTTTTTTGAAAGTTCACTAACTAATATATTACTTTCTTTCAGAGTTTGAGATAGGATCTTTCTCTGACAGTTTATTGCTCTCTCTCACTAGAAAATGTAAAAGCAAAATACTCTAGAGCAATAACAGTAGCAAATGATTTGTATCCTAAAATAGAAGCAGAAAAGGTCTCTGATTTTGTTTGTTTATCTCAATCAGCTGTTCAAAGGCAGCTCACAATAAATAGTTTACCCCCCCCCATCTGGAGTTGCAGTTCCTAGACCTAAAAACTCTGGAGTTCTGGCCTGCCTTTCTGATCCTTTGAGTTGTGTATCAAATCTTTCTCTCTCTGAAGTGAAGCAAGACACACACCACATACCTTACCCTAATGGAGAAAGAGCTGCAGGAATAAATCAGAGGCAGGCAGTGCCAGTGACTCTCTGGATATGTTGACAGTCCGCTGTGAGATGAGACAGGTATGGATATGCAGCTGGAGCCCAGCATAACTTGTGTGTTAGCTGTGGTAGTTTGCTCAGTGTTTGTGCTCTTCCTTCCTTCCAGAGCTTGACTTTGGATTAGCCAGCAGGCCCCTGTGTACATAACCCTGATATGGGAGTCCCACTTGAATCGCTCCCGAAGCCAGTGCTTCCCAGGAACTACCGTTTAGGAATGCCTGAAAAAAAGGTGTCAGGGGTAGTTGACTTTGACAAGAGCATCAGGTCTACAGCAGTCAGAGTGTGGGGAGTTCATTAAAGAGCAAGTGGAAAACTCCTTGCATCTGTGTCTCCTACAATGTTTTGAAGTAAACCTAAAGATCTGTACCATTGCTCAAGGGATAATTTTATAACTGTTTTGATGTGTGAAACCTTCTGAAGATGCTAGAATCCTGTCTTTTCCCTAGTTTACTTTTATTGTGAAGCATTTTATAGTTGTTGCAGAGATGTAATTCTTTAGAGCTTAAAGCCCTGATCAGGAAAAGCAAGCCTTTACATCCTTATCGACATAAAACTTGGAAAAACATAGGTAAGAACTGGAATTTCCTTGACTTCTAATCTGGCAATGGAAGCCTTTTTTGGAAGTACTGCTCTGAAACGTCAGTAGGGGGAAAAACAAACAAGAAACCCCCTTTTTTTTTCGTGAGGATAATGCTTTGATTTATGCTACTTTGGTATCTTCTAGCTAGTGATGTCAAAGGATCTTGCCCAGATAAGCAGCTTTTTTTCTCTGGTCTTTGCGTAACAAGGTTAATCCCAAACACTCTCCTAGAAGACACTAAAATCCTTCCAATTCCTTAGGTTTTATTTTATATAAAGATAGTATAATTTCTGAAAATTTGTCAGGGTGGGGAGGGAGTAGAAATTTGGAAGATGGAAAGCACATAGGAATGGGAAACGCGGAGATCACACTTGTAAAGAACTGCATTGGTTCGAAGGTTCAGACTTAAGTGAAATAATTCGCTTTTTGGTGCCTTCGTCAAGATTGTAAAAACTCCTTCCCTGTTCCATATTAGTATGGAAAAGGCAAAGAGCCTTTAGAAATATGATGTGGTCTGTTCCCCTTTTAGGGTTTTGGTAGTTGCTGACTCTAATGATGCAAAAACAAGTCAAACCGCTTTTTCTTAAAAAACAAACAAATCCTTTTTCTCTTTCTTGGTGTTTCAGGACAGGAATTTTTCCTGCTCAGTTCTGACATGCTGGATATGCTTTAGTGATGCTTTAAAATATTCTATGCCAGCATTTATTTCTAAGGAATCATTTCTTTTAGAGAGCCAAGCTGCTTAAGCTCTGTGGCAGTGATTCAGTTTTATTCTCTCCTCCCCAGTCACTTACTGGTGGTGTCTGAAACTTCCCAGCAGTTGCTGCTTTTATAAACCTCCTTTTCTTTCCTACCCATCTCCATGCAAATTCTCAGGTTTCTAAAGTGATTTGAGTAATGTTGCATCCTTTTTTTCTCTGTCTTTCCCCACAAGCATTGAAATCACATGCTTCTTGGGACTGAGTATCTTTGAGACTCCTGTTTGGAGCTGGCCAGCAGATTCCAGTCCTCCCTAGTGAGCACAGGCCCTTACAGCCAGAATAATTGTCCATGCTTTGCTGCCTCAGGAAAGAAGTTAATTTTGTTGATTTTTTCACTAAAGCATAGCTTCTTAATACTGCTTCAAATCACTATTGTGGCAGCTGAACCACAGACTGAACCAGATGTGAGGGTTAAACAGTAAGATTGTGGTGAACATCAGGTTGAGAAATTTGTATGAGGGAACTGTGAAGTGACATGGAATGTCAACCTGATGGGCAAGGGGCTGATAGAGAGACTTGCTACCAGGTCTCAAAAAGGTGCGTACTGTGGGTGAAGATGCAGGCTGGAGCAATAGAGCAATAGGAAAGGTATGAGATAGGGATGGAGGGAGACTGCTACTGTCAGAAGTCATGGTGTGGGGCCAAGGTCAGGTGATAAGGGGCTGCAGAAGCTTACCTTGCTGGGCAAGTTGAGATTCTTCCTAAAATGATGAATAATTGATGAAAAACTACCTTGTGTGTGTGTGTGTGTGACAGTCTTCGCTATCACACTCAACTTTCTGTGTCCCTGTACCATTTTCCATTCTGGGAGTCAGAACAGCTGAATTTTTCTGACAACAGAAATTCCAGAAACAGAAGACACTGTGATTCTTTGTTACTCGTTTCCTTTATGGTTTGCTTGAAATTCACTCTTTTGCCCACACAAAAATGTAGAAGAGATGAAGCTGAGGAAATGTGTATAAATGCCACTTTGTCTTGAAAGAATCTGGCTCCATGGAACTAAGGTGTATCATCCTGCAGAACTGAGATGGATCTGCAATTGTGGTAACTCTTCATTATTTAGTATGATTAAACTTGGGCAAGTTGTGCTGTTTTGAGGTACCTGGGTGTTTCATGCTGCAGGAATGTATGAGCTTCCCAGTCATCCTCTGTAGCAGGAAAATCTGAGCGAGCTCTATACAGAGGGGAAGAGCAGAGGTCAGAGAGGCTAAGTGGCTTGTCCTGGGATCACCTGCCAAACCTGCCCTGGTGTGGCATGGGCCCTGACAGCTGAATGGAGCTCTGATGTCCTTTGATGTGTAAAACTCATGATCTTTGCTGTGCATATTTAGTCTCCACGGTTCCAGTTCAGCTCTCAAGGTGGGGAGCTCCACTGTGATTTGAGGACTCCATGAAATGGCTGAACTTTACAGGGTATTGGGTTCTTCTGAAGGAATGAGGTCTTGGGCACACCTGGGAACCCTCCAGCCTGCTACTTGGTTGTACTTGAAGCTGCAGGGGGATGAGCTTTTGAGGAGCTGCTGCTTAAAATTACTGGCAAGCACCCAGCCACCTAGTTCCATCTGTGGACAAAATTAATCATCAAAATTACTGTCCAAAGCACAGATCGTGATGTATTTGGCTGTTGACAACAGGGGTTATTTTCCTGCCTGTTCATTTTGGTCTTAAATTATGATTCCCAAGGAGTATGACACATCTAGTGTTGTCTGAGGGACAAGCAGGACATGGTGCTGAGGGGTCTACGAAGGCATGTTTTGAGGCCTTTCAACCAGCATGAAGAACACATTAATATCCAGTCTGAGAGGCACAATGTTTAAGATGACAGCTGTTCCCATACCGGCACGCTGACCTCTCCAGTGAGGCACTAAACACCAGGGCTAACACTAGTTGTGTTCATTTTGCTCTCCGCTCGCGCGCTGCTCTCTGGGTGACAGCGGTGTGAGACAGCAGTAGTGCCAGAGTGAGGAATTTCTCAGGAGAGGCCTGGTTAGAAAGCAGCTGCCTATTCCCTGGTTAGTCGGTGGTAGGATATCTGCCAGTAGGTGGCATTGCTGCCCAGCTGGAATGTTACGGAAAATCTATTTTGTTTTTACCTTTGGACGTTGGCTTTGCACTTTCTTATTCTGAAACCCTTTAATTAGCCTGCAAATACCTAATTATGCTTGTTTATGGGGAACATTTGTTACTGCTGTCCTATGAATTTAATCCAGTCTTTGTTCATTTCTTGCCCTTGGCTGTGCTGAGGACAGACAATAAACTCTTCTGCTGGTGCTTGCGTGCCAAAGGCAGAAGGAAGCCTTTAACTTCTCGGTAGCTGAATGCAACAGGAGCGAGTTATGGAGAGCCAGTAGGGACCTGGAAGGACCAGGTGTTCTTGCACCACCCTGCCTGGGGCTGCTGAGTTCTTCAGAAATTGCACCTGGCTCTTCTCCATCTCTTAAATACCAGTGCCAGAATATAGATTTTGACTGAAATAGAAAGCTAAGATGCTATGATCTGGTTATCTAGCCAGGACGCTAAAAATTCATAATTTTATGAAGTATACAGTGTACACAGATAACTGTAAATCACCACATAATCCACTGAGCTTCTTGTATCCCTTTTCCTCACCTTTCTCTTGTGTTTTTAAGCTCTCATCCTGTGAGGATTTTCCCTTAATCTGAGAATATCTTTGTGCACAACTGCACAGGAAGTACATAGTAGTCATTGGGAGACCTGGGCCCAAGACCCAGCATTCAAGGCCAGCATAGTATCTTCCTGATGTAAACCAGCTCAAAACATGGTTTCTCTGATTATGCAAAGAGAACAAGAGGTCCTTGTGCCAACAGCCCACAGCACAGATGGCAGTACCAGGGAAAGGCAGGCACCAAGATTATGATGTCTCTGTCTGTCACAGGTGGGTAGAACTGAGGGAGGCCTAATAGCCCTTCCTCTGTGGCAGGGCACAACCAAAAAGGCTGTGACTGTGCTTCTCAGAATGCTTTTTGGGCAAAACTACAGTGCCATGTCCTTCGTCAGAGAGGTATAGCAGAACACAGGAATATCAGAATGACCATCCAGTCAACCTGTCTGTAGTTTTCCTTCTGAGAGAGGCCTATAGCAATGTTTGGGGGAAGTAGTGTAAGCAACAACACAGATTTGCTTGTCCACAGCTTCTGTCAAGGAGTAGCTTAAGCCCTGTGCTATAGGCTGCATCTAAACCACTGTGGTTTACTAACCCTCTGTACTCACACAGTCCCCTTTTGGAACCACTCATCTATCTGATCACCAGAGTGTGCCAAGCAATGCAATCCATGCTTCAGTAATACTTTGTGTGGGGAAAAAAAAATTCCCCTTTGTTAAGGGGATACATGCATACTTTGCATGTATGATGCTTAGCAGAGGGAGTCCTGAGTCATCTGGGACCATCTGATGATATTAAGGTGTTCTAGTACCCAGGATCAGGTATGGAATCAATGGAGTGACTCAAAAATACCTGGTGACAAAACATCCATTTTGTCACTTACATCTTCTCATTTTGTGGTAATACTGGTTAATGTAAGACGTGCTTGGAAGCATGTTGATGATTTCAAGCTTGTATCTGTAAATCATGTAGCTTCTGAGAATTTCAGACCTTTGCAATTGCTCAATCTTGGTTATTTAAAACCTTGTATCTTGAGATCTGTTTGTAGAGGTAGCAAGATGGAAGATGAGCAGTTGTATTTGTAGCCTGTAGAGAGAGGATGGGTTTTTTTGCTTAGATCAAGCACCTTTACCATTCTTGCCTTCCTCCTTTGATACACACACATTAGAGTAGGGCAGAGGAGCAGCTGTTGCGTTTGGCTAGATGCAAACAGGTTATATTTCAGGAGATCTTTAATTAAAGACAACAAGTACAAATCAGTTGGTTTATATTCCACAGCTTTGCTTTAATTCTCCAAGGTTCCATGATGAAATATATAAACAGTGCAATGTCAGCAGACAGGTATTTCCCGCAGAGCTTACTCCAGTTCCCTGTGGCGTGACAGCTGCCTGAACTATGAGCCGACATGGGTGAGGAGACTCACCTCCTGCACTGCACACCTCTGCTGGCTGCCACAGCCTCCTGACAAGGCCCGTCTGTAGAAGCCCCAGAAGCAGGGCTGCCCAGCCTCCCTCAGGTGAGTAGTGCCTCTGAGAAGTGTTAGCCCTTGGAAGCCCAGCAGTGCAACTGAGCTGCTGCTGTTACTTATTAGAATGTATAGCAAGTCTAGGACTGCTTTTTGCTGGGTGTGACAGTGTCCTCTGGGCAGCACAATGCTATCAGCAGTGGGCCAACAGCAATGCTCTGAGCTGATACCAAAATCCTTGCTCAGTTTCAAGAGAATCTTTGAGGATTTAGAATAATTATTGTTCAGTTCACTTTTGTACGTTAATGATGATGTGCTGCTAGTTCACTTTTTATTCTTCTTAAAGAATTAAGACACTGGACTAGCTCTAGGGAGGTGCTAAGAACAGATCAGAGGGTCCCATTAGGGCTGTGTAGAAATGTTTTGTTTAGTTTTTCTATGCTAGTAGGTAGTGCAGCCCAGGAGGAGCAGAGCTGTAGAGTCAGACAGTTATCAGTGATGACCTGATGTTCACTCTACATAAGTTTTGTGAGGGTTTATTTCAGACCACCATTAGTCCAGCTTTATGGAGCTGTGAGCCACCTGGATCATTTGGGTTAGCTTCAGCCAAAAGCAATCTTGTTTGCCCACTGTGTGTGCCCAGTGCCATGGACCATAGCACAGTAGGTGGGGACAGTTAGGAGTTTCATGCTCCTGATTTGAACTAAGATGCTAATTTAGCCACACAGAAATGTGGAATTAGGACAAGGCAAACATGAGTGGGTAGTTGTTGCTACATGCTGTGACCGAAGGCTCTTTTATGGTTCAGTCTACAGCATTCCTAAGGAAAAGGAGCACCACAAGCAGAGTGCAACAGTCGTATATCCAAACCACTTCTCCAGCTCTGCTTCAGTACCTGCTGCTGCACATACAGTGCAGAAGATCACAGTCAGTCTCCAAACAGCTGGCCACAGGTGAACGTGGTAGTACTTCTATCCCTTTAAGAGTACTACATAACATGGAGTGAGAATAGAACTCTCATAGCTTGGTATCCGAATATCCCTTTGCCATCAGATCACACAGTGTAACCTGCAGAAACAGTACAGGGAGAGTGATACTGTTTATAAGTTTGGATTACATTTTGTTGTGGAATTAGAAATGCTGGGTAAGTTGAAACAAAACCGCTGTCACAAGCACTGCCACAGTCTGGCCTCCGTAACATGCAGGGTTTTCACCAAAGATCAGATTTGTCTCCCTTGGCTGGCTCTTGCAGGAGAATGGTATCTGCTAGCTGGAAGTTGGTATGGAGAATGGTATCTGCTAGCTGAAGGGCACGGCGTGATCACAGGCTGCTGTGACAGTGTGAACACCCTTCAGGTGATTCCTTGTCTTTGTACATTGGTGTAGGGAAGTTTGTTACTCCTGATTTTCCTTAAGAAAGAGTGAGCACACTGTTGACACTGTAGTGTAACAAAGAGCTTTATGTCAGTGTGTCAAAATGTCCCACGTCTCCCAGCAGTCCATCAAACATCACATCAATACAGTCAATACTGAAAGTGTCAAATAGAACATAAGTGCAAATAAAATGACTGCAGCGCTGTAGCAGGAAATTCACGAACTCATCTCGGCCTTCAGTAGCATACAGTGGCTTGCAAATATATTAAAAAAAAAAAAAAGGCTGACTTTTTTCCAAACAAGAATTTTTCTGAAAATTGTGGTGATCCCTTGCTAGAGATCCTACATCTTCTAGACAGCTAAGGCTATGCTAAGTATCTCAAGCCTTTGTTTTTACTTCATATACACAATCACATTACTTCACAAGGACATATGGCTGAAAAACACTAAGCTGATTGTTGGAAGGCTTTAAACTCTCCCTCACTGACCTAGAGTTGAAATAGCTTGTCCCAAAGTGGATGCTGTATTTGGAAGCCCCAAGGTGAGCTTCTGCTATCTGTCCCTAGGAGGGTTGCTGGCAGCAGTGTTTACCAAGGGACAAGAAACTACAGCCTGGTGCTAGTAAGAAAGCCTTGTCTTCAATCTTACATAGCCCAGAGGGGAGAGAGGAAGAGCCAGAATCTCACAGTCTTAGAGAGCTCTTAAGGGTTTGATCTTGATCTTTGTTTTATTCTGCCTTCCCCCATCTCTGGAAGAAACCACACATTTCTACTCTAGGATAGATCTCATGCACTGGAATTCTTCCCAGAGTTGGCACAGCTTCAAAGGGTTTTCTCTTGGCCGTAGAACCCACATGCTGTTGCAAAGATCCCCAGGGAAAAGAGCTGGAAACAGACAAAAGAACAACAAAGCTACAGGGTCCTCCAGGAGGCTATACCCCACTGGGATGATTCCCCAAAAGCCAGTCATACAATCCCTCTCTTACTTCCCCATCTTCCATTGGTCACCACAAAGCATCCTAGCCCTTGGGTTCTCTTCCGGACCCGTGACTTTCACAGTGCACTGTCCTGTTTCCTCTGCTGGTGAGAGCTCTTCCTACAGATGCTGACTTAGGGCCCTAGCAGCTTTTCCTTAATGGCATTTTCCTGCTTCTTCAAGCTCTCAGCAGAACATTCATCTGCCAGAGCCCTTCAGACACTCACAGCAGCAAGCTGTTCAAATGATCTCACCTGTTGCTACTGTACAAAGAGCCCTAGGAATGAATGCTGAGTCCCTTCATCCTTCTCTGTACAGGAATACTCTCCTTCAGTACTCTTTCAGGCTTGGCCATAAACATTCATTTCAACCTACTGATTTATTACTGGTGTGTGGGGTGGAGCACTGACCTTAGCAGCAGAACTCTGAGGACCCACAACAGCATTTGACACAGCTCCGAGGTATCCACCTGTGTATCTACATAGCAGGTTGTTCAATTTCTATCTACTCTGCAGGTGCAAGGTTCATGGGGTTCTGCCTGCACAAAAGAGAAAATACCGAAGAAACCTGAACGTGCATAAACTGGTTGCTGTGGAATAATATTGGTCTTTAATCTCAAAAAGCCTGGGTCTCTTTCTACCAGGTTGGATTGTGAACTGTCAGCAAAAAGTGGATCAAGAGCAGTGCTGAGGTTACCTGTGAAGTTTGTTGTAGCACTGAGGAAGGCTATTAGTTGGAAAAGGAAGTTCAGTTCCAAATCAGATACTAGCTTTACCTCACAAGCCTGATCCTGCAAGCCTCACTCATTTAAGTGGCTGTCTTGCCCTCAGCAAGATTGGTCCAGGCAGCAGCTCTCAGTGGCTCGAGCCAAAAGTTTTTATAGATAACTACATCCAGGCTGGAGGGGAAAGGGAAAAGACAGACATAGCAAAACTAATTCATTTTCCACAAAAGAGCAGTAATAAAAATGAGATAGTAAGTGAGCCTTGCCCTTAAGGTTACTGAATAGCTACTAAATTAAAGGAAAGGCTACCATGTTTGGTAATAAATTGTATCATCCGCTGCAGGCATCAGCTGCAGTTACTATGGACACAGCTTCCAAGACAGAGATAGGCAGGAAGAGAGAGCTGGAACAAAGAAGGAACAGTAGAGCTAAAAAAGGGTTAGCTGGGATTTTTGGAAGATCACTGTCTAAAAACCTTATTCAGTATAGAGTCAGAAATCCTTGGTGTGCCGAAATTCTGGCATGCTCCAAACCCTTCTGGTGGGCTGGGTGCCCCGTTCCACATCCTCGGAGATGGTCTTGATATCACTGATGAACGGGGAAATCCTGGACCGAGATTTAAATGTTGCTAAGGAGAGGCTGGTTCTGTTCTTTGTGTTCCATTGCCTGGCAAGCTTCTTGGCTTCTTCCTCCTCTTTGATCTTCTCAGCAGCTTCCTGCAGGACAGACCGGAAGAGCCGGGATACTTCCTGTGCTTCTGGTTCATATTCAGCAACAACTTGCCGGAATCTGAAAGCACAGTCAAGGCACAGCTTTGATTAAAAACATCAATTTACGGATTGCTGCCAAATCCCTGTCTAGGCTTGGAACTCGCACTTTCCTGCTAAATGGGACTTTCTGGACTGAAGGGAACAACAACAGGGAGGGGCCATGAAGATATGCTCAAGGTCTCTAAAATCACAAGCAAGCCATGGAATGTAAGGAAGCAATGAATCACTGTTTCTTATAAGCACAAAAGATAGTTGGGAGAACCAAACAAAGCTAGAAGGCAAGTTTGAAACAGAAGGAAGTGCTCTTTCACATAATACCTATTAAACCAGAACTCAGTGCTATCAATAGCTAAGAAACAAAATTATTAGAGAAGTTTATGGAAAATGTCCCCATCAGCACTGATTAAATATGATTGTCCAAATGCAAATCCTTGCTCGAGTAGTCCCTTAACTGCAGCTTACCAGAAGCTGAGGGTAGACCAAGGAAAGGCCCACTAGACTTCCCCTTTTTCCAGTGCTTCTTCCCCCTACCATTACCCAATGACCATTAGACAAAAAAAAATCCAGTAAAACTCTTCTTTGTTTGGTAGTCTTTCAATATCTAACGTTCAGTGAAGTGGTATTTCATCTTTCAATGGATTTCTGTAAGATAATGAACTGGCTCAGTTCATTATCAGCATGGTGTTGTATCTAATTAGATAACTGTGAATTACTTCAGTGCCTTTTTTGAGATTTACTAAGCTAGCTTAATACCAAGGAAGTGAAAAGAATCACCACTGTTTATTTTGCAGGTGAGGAAGATGAGATGCAGAGCAGGATAGTTTTCATGAAGCCGCTGAGTGGGCCACTGGCCAGGCAATGAAGAGAGCATGCCATTGCTGACACTTCGTTGGGTGACTTGGTCCCCAGCCTGGAGAGTGAGGGATCCGCTCCCTAGGCTCACACAGCAGTCATGTAGATATGCTAATTGTTCTGTAACAGTATGTATTTATGACAGAGGGTAATATGGGTACTCTTCTAATAAATATTCACTTCTTACTATAAAAATTACACCTACAAGCAGACAGAGAGCTGAACTATTACTTCATTAGAATGCAGGTATTTGTATTTCATGGAAGCTAAAGTGTATAAGGTCGGTAAGCATTCTGATATTTTTCTGCAACAGAACTTAACAAGGATGGAAAACAGTAGGGCTGTATTTAAATAAGCCTAATACATCAGAAGCAGGTAGAAGAAGATATTGACTCTTGGTTTTTTGGTAAGGCCTAGGAATGTAACAGGGAGTTTAGCACATATAGCATTGCACTACTTAATGGTGTGCCAAAGGGTACCCAAGATAATAAGGACAGAAAGAAAGCCAGAGAGAAACCAAAAAGACTTTTTGTGCATTTATGTATTTTGACTCTTACTGCTGAGGCCTATTGTTGGACATATATCTTGACATCATGCTGTATCCCAAATAGTTCAGTGCCTTTCTCTCCCAGCAGGTACTGGCAGCTACATATCCAGCTGTGGAGACACCAGTCAGTATTGCTTCCTGAGGGAACTCGGTGTCAGCAGAAGTCACAAGCCCCTTCCAGCATTAAGCTATTTCAGTTGCTTTGGATGAATTCTTAGTCTCCCTCCCCTCACCAAAACCTTTTAAACTTTGAACATTTGGGTGCAAAAAGCCTCTGAGGCACTGTAGTTCATAGTGGTACATAAATACTTACACAGTGATGCCAAACAGCCTGTAAATGCAAGAGACTAGGTCTTGCTGAGGGTAAGCACACAACAGTGGTAACAGGGATTTGCTGCACATTGCAAACATCCTCTCTGCCTTTTGAGGAGGCACTTCAGTTGTGTTATCAAAGAGCCTAAAATGCAGTTTTCACAATAAATATATTTTTCCTTTTATCCTATTTGAAGTATAGACAGATAAATGCATGGAAGCCCAAGTCTTCACAACATTATTATTATTATACCAGGGAAAGCACCTTCAAAGGATTTTTATTGCAGAGGTGAACTAAATGAGTCAGTCCATCATTTTATCTCCATGTGTATTTTAAAGAGAGGTGCTGTCATATTTTATGCCTGTATATATCAGTACATTCTCCTTTTTTCTATTGACAATTGTGCACCCAAAAGGCCCCATCACTGCCTCTGGTTTTAGAGGTTGTGTGTCATACTGCTGGATTGTGACTCCGGAGCAGGTAGCAGCATGTGTCAGGCTATTACTGGACCAGTGACTGGCTCTGGGAACAAGAGAGGAAATTGGGTGGGTTGATAGCACAGAGCTCTAATGGTTGTGCCTTGTGTTGCTAATAACACTCCCAACCAATTTAGCTGAAATAGTTTTCTAGAATCAGAGTAACTTTCCACCTTCACAGCTATCTGCCTGTTTGCACTCTTCTTAGCTAGGACAGTAAGAATAGTTTTGTGAACTCTGCTGTTATTTACCTCTGACTTATCAGGACCAACATCGAAACTACTTCATATGGATTTAAGCAGGTCTAAGAAACAAAGAGAAAGCAATCCAAAAGGTTGTCTGCTAGTCACCCAATGAAAAGCCACTCACATTCTGATGGAGAAGGGAAAGGGGAGCCTTTTCTGTCCCCTAATAAGATGAACTACTTTATCCTTTTATTAATGCTCACCTAACTTCAGTACTGGCACGTTTGTGTAAGGGGCAGCCTGTGTAGGAAGTCCAAAAGGTGTGCACACCACAGATATTTCTCAGCGGAAAAGATGGACAGGCTTTCAGGGCTGAGGGTGTAGCTAAACCAGTCTGTCTATCAGAGGACAGATGATGTTTGCTGCAGACACCTACACATAACCAAAGCCATCTTACCCGCTTATCAATGAAAGCCATTTGGTGTGCTGGATGATCCATCAGTCTGCTCTCTGCACAGAACACCCAATGTATAAACACAGCAAAACCACTGGAATCAAGGGATATGGGCTTTCACCTTGGCAAACAAACTCCACTCAAAGCTGCTCAGTGGAATTTAGCACACAAAATTGCACAAGGCTCACTTATCTTCTAGCACAGGTTAACACCCTTATGCTTTTGCATGGAACAGTTTCAAACTAGGCAACTGCACAACCATATCTAGAAATGCCTCAACAGGGTTTCCTTATTCATCATAAAAGCATTACCTATCTATCTTGTGACACAAGCTGTGAGACTGCTGGTAGCCTGTAAGACATTATGCAAGTCACGCAGACATGACTGTCAACAAAACTCACCTTGAACCAGCACGGGAAGCCTGGGGCAGATCTATAGGCATACATAGGGATGAGCACATTCCCCAGTCCAGGCAGCGTTTTAATCACGATTGAAACAAATTTGTTTTTCAAATTGTGACCCTTCTGTTTCTTAAAGATTTTAAGAATCTGGCTGCACTTGGCTCGTACTGGCACTGCTTTTTTAAAGCGCTGTCACCTGCCTATGTTATTCCGTAGGTCCCCAGTACGGAGGGTTCCCTAAGTACAGCCTGAACTTTAAAGACCTGTTAAATCCAATGGCAGTCCATGGACTTAAACAATATGCTTATAGTTCAGTGTATTCCTGAGTGCCTGGCTGAATTGGGACCTCTAAGTGGATTTAGTAATTCAAAGAAAATGTGGGGTGCTTAGTGCTAATAATTAGCTGCTGACTCCTGAATTTTGAACAGGAATTCTGGTTATAGTGTAACACTGTGAACAGCTTTGCTAGAGAAGGCTCCTTGACTCCTAAAGAATTATGGTATTCACACTAATTGCAACACTTATATCACATCACCTCAAACTTAAGCTCATAATTGTAAATAAATCCATTTTTGATTTTAGTCATTTGTCTTCAAGCATACTAGGAAAGCCGCTTCAGCTATACACAAACCTTAGAAAATTACAGTCCTTAGCCTGTGATATTAATAACAACCTGGGTCACCAAAATGCAGGTTTACATTTCAGTATTAGTGGGGTTTTTTTGTTTCCCTCTGGGCAGAGAAGAACAAAAACCCACTGTTTCACTTTTGCTGAAACCAAAAGAAATTAAAGAGACCTTCACTAACTCTGATTAGGGCTAAAGCTCTGAGTTAAGATGGCAAAAATCTAGAGTTTTGTATTGGTAACCTACTTGTTACCTACTAGTCTACTTGTTCAATTTAACCATGGCAGTCAGGTACCAAAGGCCTCACTGTCATTTCCTTCAAATGGTTCCAGGATTTAATTTTAAATAGTCAGTGATCTCCAACCCAGTAACCTAAAGCTAAGTTACTCCTGAATGCAATAGCTTTATTTGCATGAGGTAAATCAGAGTCTCCAGATGTCTGATGGTATTTGCAGTGTATTTGAATCCTTCCAGAGTTCCAGCAGACTCAAAGAGAGGTTTCTATTGACCTGAAATACAAAATTAGCAAACTGGCTGTGAAAAAAACCCTTTCATTTGTGAAGTGCTCCTTTCCAGCCTCTCCCACATTTAAAGAAACAAATTTATAGAAATTTTACCTCTCAGTAGATGAGACTGTAGCCACAGAAAAGGACAATTTGGATATCATTTAGACCTTTGGAGAATGAAGTGACATCTCTGACAACCCATACAAAAATTTTTTGTTCTAGCTTTGACTCTGAGCTCAGTCTCAGAAAGGAGACCTTGCATGACACAAACAAAACAAACTGCTGTCTTGCAAGTTGCCTGCTACTTGTGTTATTTAAGTATTGCATGTTTGCCAAGTACATCAAAAAGGACTTCAGCTCTTCAAATGCCTAAAAGGGAAGGGAAAGGATCAAGCTTACTATTTCAGTCAGAACCAAGGACTTCAGTAGGGTACACACTCTGCATTTCAATTTCCAAGTGCAAGCTCATAGATGGGGGTTTTTTGTGGAAGATTTTTCTAGAAGTTGCTGCATATTACGAAGTCATAGAGTATTCAAGAGGAAACATCAGTGGTGCAATGATCTTGTTATTAAACTACTTCACTGGAAATGTAGAGGTTTCCGTTGAATTGCTATTATACTCATCTTGTGGAATTTTGGGGAAGTTACTAAAATCTCTAGCTTATCTCGCTTTCTGAGAAGAGCATTTGTCCAATTTTGGCTGTCTTTCAATTAAATTGCATGTTCCTTCTTTCTCCTGTACATTTTCAGCTCCTAACATGGCAAGCCCCATTATTTTTCTTTGTTTCCATGTCAGCAATGAGGATTTCTTGGAATCACAGAGCTCTCGGTTAGAAAGTTATAAAAGACGAGGGATCAACTGTTTACATTTCCAACACAAGATGAAAGGATTATTGAATAAAACTAGGACATATGAGTTAAAGACAAGCAAAACACAGTTTTTTACAGCAGAGTTGTAGTTCAGGAGTGGAACTCTTCCACAGGGTGCCACAAATGCTAAAAGTTTACTTGTATTCAAAAAGAGAAGAGCCCCCACAGCCTAAACAAACTACTGAAAGAAAAAGTCACAACAGCCAATTATGGACCAAAAGTCCACTTCTGGCTCCAAAAGTCTCCCAGTTACAAGGCACAATTAGTTGGATGCTGTATATAAGGTATTGTAATCGCCTGTACCGTTGGATTTGCTTGCCTTGTTCTTTACTATTTTCCTTACACTGATGCTACTGGCCACTCTCACACACAGTCTGCACATCAGACCATTCAGACATTTGACCCAATCCAGTTCCACCGTTTTTGTGGCTATGATTTTTCCCTTCTCAATTGTGGAATTGAACCAACTTGTCCTAGTTAGGACAGCTGAGACCAGTTCATCATGGTATGGGTGTAACCCAAAACTGTGTATTCTATAGCCTTCCATGCCATTTCCCAGAAACTGTTGTCAATAGACTATTCGCACCCTCTGCCCATAGAGCCTGACTCCTCAGGCTATAAACTAGGTGTTAAGAGGTCTGTGAGATAGGAGGATGCTCTTGTCCTCACACCCTTTGTGGAACTCCCCGCCCTGAGGGAAGTACTGAGCATTCCTGCCTGGACTGGAGGATATATAATCTTGGAGTCTTGGAACATTTTTAACCCACTCGTGGGATCCAGAGGAAGACTGCAGCTCATCGCTCTCAACCAGACTTAGACCACCACTGGACTGCAATCACCACTTTTGACCAGACTGCAACAGCTCTCCCACCAGCAGGTTCTTCCCCTCTCCCTTTACTTTGGACTCAAGCGGGGCCCAAGGAACACCACGTTGTTCATGCCCCAGGGTACTGGGTTATACATTTGGGTTTTGTGGGTTAAGACCAATTGTTTGTTTGTATGATTGTACTTACTGTATTATTTTAGTAAATTGTTATTCTGACTTATAATCTCTCCTTTGAGTTGAGTTCATTTCCCCTGCTGGTTAACTCTTAAACCAGTACACAACTAAAGTTATGGAAGCCTCATTTTGTTACGTGGCTCTGCGAACCACGCAAACTCTGTAGTATGGAACAAAAACATGCCACTTCTTGAATCATGCTGTAACACAACTTATGATAGCCCACAATAGCAATTTGTAAGAATTTTAAGAGGATGGTTTTAGCCTTTTTCAATCATGCCCACATAGAGCCCACCAGCATTGCTGAGTACGTTTATCTACTGCCAGCAGTATGCCAAATCCTGAACAGTGAACGACACTACAAGCTGCACTGAAATCACACATCTTGCATGATCTATTTCAGTTAAAATAAAAATTAAAAATTAAAAAATAGCAGAGCAAGTTGTATGTGGCTCAGCTTAATACTTTTCCAAAGAAGATGATGAACCTTGGGGCCTCCCAGCTCCTGCAGCTGAAGCTTGCTCTCATGGAAATAACCTGTTTGCCAGACAGGCCCCGCTCAGTGACCCTGGGGATGGTGAAAATAACTCTGAACCCCAAGGGATTTGGAGTGGCTTGTTTACAGCATAGCTTGGAGTTATACAAATACAAGGGAGGTGCTGCCCAGCAAACTTTTAGTGGAGAGAACTTGGCCACTGAGCGATCTCTGATTCTGACACCATGGCCCTCTTTTCAACAAGGCCTGCACCGGCTTGCTTCTAAGATTCAGCCCCAGGGCTAGAGAGGTAGCTTTGGCATCCTTTCCTGGCTACTCCAGTGCTTTTACAGTTGTAGTTCAAGCACTGTAGATTCATTTTTTCAAGGGAAAACAGGTGTCAGCATATGCAGTGAGGGACTGCAGAGTGCTGAGACCCCCCTTGTATATGGCCTGCAAGGACTGCCTTCTAATCCTAACTGAAGAACATGTTGGAACAGGGGAATTTGATTATAAAGGTCCATTTCACAGCTTTGCTTTGGCTAAGGTGGGCTTCAGAGTCACTATTTGTCACTTGCACTGTGCTAAGTGCAAGTAAGGGTTTAACTTACAACAGCCACCTCAAAAGAAAAAGAGCCACACCCCTCCCTTCCAGTTTGGATGCTAAGGCAGAATTAGGTGAGATTCTAAAGGCATTTCCACAAAAGGTCACTCAGCTGGCAAGCAGCAATCCTATGTCTAGCACTTGAAAGGCTCAACAGCAAGTCCTGTTTACATCCACACTGCAGAAGTCAGAAGCACCACTTAGCTGTTCAATCCAACCTCATGCCCCACCTGCATCCCGCTCCATGTCAAGGATGTGGAGGGGGCAGAGGAGGGAGACACAAGTCCCTCATTTCTCTGGGAATACCTGGCTCACAGGCTGAAAAAAAATAATAGCACCTTTTGGCTAGTTTGGACACTGAGGACGAATGCCTCAATAGACCTACTGGACAGCCTAAATCAAGGAATGAAGGCTCCAGTGAGAGTGGATAAACACCAAAGGAGTGGAATCTTCACCCTTGGATATATTCAACAGTGGACAGGACAAGGCCCTGAGCGACCTGATCTAACTTTGAAGTTGGCCCTACTCTGAGTAGGAGGTCAAAGTACATACCTCCAGAGGTCTCTCTCAACCTCAATTTCTCCAAGATTCTAAAGTCTGAAGCAAAAGCCATCACAATACTGAAATGGTGACTTTTCATCAGACAAGATAAAGCTGCTCTGACTGTTCAGGAGCATAAAGTACTCAAGCCAGTCTCAGGGGGAGATGGCATTTAGTAACTTGGAGGAAATAATGTCGTGTTAAACTGACTTAAAACATTAGATTTCCCTTCTTCCACAAAGACACTGTCCCAGCAGAACTTATCATACAGGATGCCAAGTTTTGGTTCTGTTGGTCCTGGCAACTCTCATTCCCTCTTTGCATATCATATGGAGGAAAAGGGGAAAGGAAAGGTCTGTATCATCACATCTTTTACTGTACCTGACTATGACAGGCCCACAGTAGGAAGGATGTATTTTGGCACACATATCCTCCAACTGCAGCCGCTCTCCTGGGCTGATATCATAGTTGTGTTTTGGATAGCTGACCAGCCAGCCGTAGTCCACCCCAGTCTTGATCTTGCGATATTCATTCTCCCGCTCTCGCTGCTGCTTCTCTGCCTGCTTGATCTGCCAGCTCAGCTCCATCATCAGCGTTTCAACCACCATTTCTGTGGGGTTCCTCTGGGAAATGCGGCTTGGGGGCTCATTCCACCTGAACCAGGATGCCAGTGACATAGTGCTCTGTGTGTCTTCACTGGGAGTGGGTTGAGGGTAGGGAAGGAGAGAAAAAGAACAGTGCCATCATCAACAACCTCAGCCGAGAACATGCTGCCCCACATACCCCCCAGTCTGTTGTTCACCTAAAATTGCTACTGGATTAGCCACTTGGAAATAATTGGTGCTGGGCACCTTGAGAAATCTCACCCACAGCAGCCAACTTGTGCAGAGGGTGAGACAAAGGGTGAAGAGGCACCATCCCCTTAACTTCCACTCACCATGTAATTAAAATGAGTCATGGTTCTTACACCTTAAGTCAGGTTACAAGGATACTTTGCTCCCTCCAGGCTAGGCTGGGAAAGCCTTCTCCTGCCCACAGACAAGAGCTGGGGCTAGGGCTTGCCTGTCTGTACCCTTATGGGAGGGCACAAGCTTGCAGCAACCCTACATATGAAAAATCAATGCATGGAGCCAAACTATTGCTGGGAGGTACATTCTAGCCAGGAGATCCTTAGGGAGGAGGCAGGATGGGTGACCCGTGTGGTGGGTTGACCCCAGTGTCCACCAAGACCCCACCAAAGCTGCTTTATCACTCCTCAGCTAGACAGGGGAGACAGGCTTGTGAGCTGAGAAAAGGACAGGGAGAGATCACTCAGCAATTACTGTCATGTGCAAAACAGACTCAGCTTGGGTAAATTAGTTTATTACAAATCAAATCACAGTAAGATAATGAGAAATAAAATGAAACCTTAAAATACCTTCCTCCCACCCCTTTCTTATTCTTGGGCTCTACTTTACTCATGAAGTCTCTACCTCCCCCCATGCAGCAGCATAGGGGAGTGGGGAGTGGGGGTTGCTGTCAGTTCGCCACGTGTTGTTTCTGCGGCTCCTTCCTCCTCAGGGGGTGGCTCCTCACGTTTCCCCTGCTCCAGTATGGGTTTCCTCCCATGAAAGACAGTTCTCCATGAATTTCTCCAATGTGAGTCCTCCCCACAGGCTACAGTTCTTCATGAACTGCTCCAGTGTGTGTCCCTTCCACAGGGTGCAGTCCTTTAGGAACTGACTGCTCCAGCATGGTTGACCCCCCGGTCACGAGTCCTCTATCAAACCTGCTCCAGTGGGGGCTCCTCTCTCCATGAGGCCACAGGTCCTGTCAGAAGCCTGCTCCAGCATGGGCTTCTCACAGGGTCACAGCCTCCTTTGGGCATCCCCCTGCTCTGGCGTGTGGTCCCCCAGGGGCTGCAGGTGGATATCAGCTCCACCGTAGACCTCCATGCTCTGGAGGGGCACAGCTGCCTCATCATGGCCTTCCCCTTCTCTGGTGCCTGGAGCACCTTCTCCACCTCCTTCTGTGCTGACCTTGGGGTCTGCAGAGCTGTTGCATTCCCATATTCTTACTCTTGTCTCCTAGCTGCTATTGCTCTTTTTTTCTCCTCTGCTTCTTAAATCTGTTATCCCAGAGGTGCTCCCACCTGGACTGATGGGCTCAGCCTTGGCTAGTGGTGGGTGCACCTTGGAGCCTGGCTTTGGCTTTGTTGGACACAGGAGAAGCTTCTCACAGAAGCTGTTGCTGTAGCCCCCCCCCTCCACCCCAGAACCTTGCCACTCCCACCAAACACACCTGGGTAGGTTTGCTGCTGTAACATAAGCAGCAGAGCTCACCCATATTGGGTAGTACCCACAGGAGCATTAGCTACAAGGCCAGAAAGAGCTTTAACCATTATTTAGCAAATATGTTGTTGAATGCAGGGGAGGCTACATCACCTTCTGTAGACTGAAGTCCAACTATCAGCTTTACTGCAAGAGCATTCCTTCAGCACTACCATCAGTGGCAAGGGAACTGAGGCTGGTCTGAGATGGAAGTACAAGCAATACCAAGGTTTAAACTGTTATTACTTCTAAGTAAGAGGTTTCTACCTCTGGGGCATTACCCAGCACTTAGAAGACAGATCAAATTGCATCAATCAGCTCAGAAAAAGATGGAATTAACTCCCCACCCAGCCAGTCCCTTCATGTTGTCCCTTCAGGAGGACAATGGATGGAACAAAGTTATTACCTATTGTACTTGTATTTAAACACAATGGAATCCAAAGCAGGCACTAGGGACCCGAACAGGAGCAAAACAGCATCTGTTTCTTCACACAGTGCGCTTACGTGCCTTGTTGCTCCCTTCCATTCGCCCCTAGGGAGAAGGGGTGGCACAAACAATGATTGCAGCTGGGATTACAGAAAGGCTACTCCTGGCAGCAGCCCAATCAGGGCATGGCGTCAAAAGTTAACATGAGGGCAACGGATTAAAGAGTCTGATTCTGCAGGGCCTGAGCAAATCCTCATTATTGAGACACACACACAAAGGCAGGCATAAAATGGAGAAAAATATGCTTTTGATTTAAGTTTTCACACTGGGGTCTAGGGCCTTTAGTAACAATGCAAATCACCAGAAGCTCATAACTACACAATACTCCCGCTAGAGCTGAGAGCCACGAGCTCCCAGACTCCTTGGATGAGAAATGATCAGTAGGGTTCTGCCCTCAATGTGAGGAAAAGTTGCTTTCATGCCTTTATCACTTGTCGTAATGTAGCCTTGTTCTCTTTCAAAAATGTTCATACCATATAAATACATCACATCATTAAAGAAAAATGCTCCAAAAACCTGGATAGTCTGTACAATGCCCAAGTCTGAAATTATTTCAGGGTCTAACGCTTAGGCTTTTCCAGAATCAGGAAGTTTGCCAAACTGCACCAAAGGACTAGTTTCCCTAATCCTATATCCTACTTCTCCCAGCAAGCAATACCAGTTTCTTCAGAAGAAAGACATAAAAGGGCTGAAAATTTCAACAGGTCACAGATGTAGCTACCTTGGTGTGTAAGGCTGCAGGTGCTCTCCTGAGACTGTGTAAACATTAACACCTTTGCTACTTTGCAGCGCTTATACATGAGAGATCGCTGTAACTGGCTTTGCCCTGGAGCATCAGCTATGATTATCCTTATGACAGCAGTCACAGTCAGCAGCTGCTGGAAGTAATCCTGCTCCTGTCTCATTTCTGTGCTCTGGAGGAGGAGGAGCAGCAGGCCCTTTCATTTGTTTTTATCACCAGGGTGACTCCAGTTAACAACTCTCAAATCACCACACAGTGCTCTGGCTATCCTGCCACTGACTTACTTGTCCAAGACACATGAACGAACTCAGGTTGGAACTGATGTGCTGACAGCCTCAACTCCATGATCCCACCATTCCAACATGTACCTGGATCTTGCTGCATGGTGGCCTCCACTCACCATTATGCATTAATAAGGATGGAGATCTTTAAAACTGAAGACCTTTTCCTCGGTCTCATCACCCCTTGTATATCGCATAGGTGAGCCCTGCTAACGAAGTTGAGGAGCATAACAGGTCACAAGCTGTTGTAAATAATTTAAAGTCTCCTGTTCCTTTTCAGCTTCTGTGACAACAGCAATATTTTGTAAGCTTTTACAGGTACCTGACCAATTAAAGTACCATTATTATTTCCATTTGTGCCTTCATGTGATGAAGGTGAGCATGCCCTTCTCTATTTTACCAGCAAAGTGGTAGCTTACTTTGGGCTTATTCTGGCTATGACCTGGTCTCGCATTGATTTAACTCCTTTGACTTCAGGGGCACTAGGGGGCAATCAGTACAAGTGTGAAGCTGAAGAATGCCCTTCCAGCTATTCCTACCTCACCAGCTGTTTCATTAGAAGAGGAGCAAGAGGGGAAATTATTTGGCAGACCAGGACAGAGAGCAAGGAGACTTGGGGTCTAATTTGACATCCCTGGCTTTCACATGATTCTGGGCTGTTCTTACTGCCTTTATGTGTTTTTTTCTCATAGGTCTGTCTCAAAGCAAGGCATTCTGTATGAGAACCATTTCACCTAGCACTAGTACTGCAGAAGATAAACAGAAAAATATTTTGCATACCTTGTCTGAGCAAGGCCTGCTGAACCTGAGCCTTGCCCAGTCACAGAGCTTTCATAAAGTAGAGGTACCAGGCAGATTTGCTTTTGGTGTGGGAACATGAATGCCACAGACTCTGAATGGGACTTCCACTTGTCTGACATTAAAAAATCTGCTTCCACAGAAGAAGATATAAAGGAAGGAAAGCACTCACCTGCAGCTGAAATGGCCTATTTTCAAATGAAGGAAAATCCCCTGCAAGCATTTCATGCACACTGGCAGCTTGTGCTGGCTGTTCCTAAGGGAGTCTTGTTTGTATGAGATTGTTTCCGTCCCCATCTCTCATCCATCATCTCCTCTCTTTGAGAGCTGGCAAGTGGCCATCTCTATTTAGCAGGCTCAACAAGCCACCACTCTACCCACTACTGCCCTTTGCAGCCTGCAGAAAACACTGTGGGCTCCATTAATTGTGCCTGCTGTTTTTAAATTGAAGTTCACAGGCAGGCTAATCATTAACTGACTCAAAATGGCTTTCCTATTTGGAAAAACTGGAAGGACTGTCAGCAGGATATGGACAACTAAAGGAAGGCAGAAGTTACAGCCTGACCATCTTAATGGAGAAAAGGACAAATTTACACTTTGCAAGCAACCACATTAAAATTATTTTTAAAAAGAGATATTGTCCCAGCTGAATACACATCTTTCTGTTGTACAATTAGTCCATTTCCTGATTCCTTGTAAGAGGCTATCCTGGGAGGTGATACAATCCAGTTGATAAATTCCTCTGGTGTTATTTAAGCAAAATTTTGAAGGGGTTTATGTGTGTTCCACTCCAGAAACAGATCTGGGTTTCAAGACTTTGGTCTTATTGACCCTAGACCTTTGCCTAGAAGACAAGCCTTCCCCTCACAGTGTTGATTGCAAGTCTGACCAAGCACCTCACAGAGTTAAGCACATATTTACCTTGGCTATGTTGAGGTCTGGAATATCTTACTTTCTCTCACAGCCTCTGGAGGGTTGCTTCAAATATTAACGATTGTTAGTTAAGTCCCTCTGAGACTTTTTCAGGGAAAAGTTTCCTGTTAGCTTTGCCTTCCTTCAAAACTCCTTTTTGTTCTCTACGCTGTCAGCAATTCCTGCGTTTTTCTCCTCATGTACTTTACAGCTTTCCCATTCTTTTCTCAGGGCATGTTCTGTACAATTTCACCTTATCTTCCACTTTTTTACCTTCTCCCATATTTCCCCATGTGATTTCTTCTTGTTCCAGAGAATGCACCAAAGAATCATCAGAAATATCAACATTCACATGCCTTATCTGTTTTTTCACCTTCCTAAAACAGGAGTTCAGCCTTTCCTAGCTCTTTTTCCAACAAAGGGAGTATGTTTCCTTAACCTTCTCTCTGGCTGTTCTTTGGCCAGCTAGAGGCTGTTCATACAACCCTACAGACATCAGTCTCCTTCAGGCTCTTGTGGGCTAGATCACCACTTGCTAAGACTTGTTACAGCAGGGCTGCTTTCTGTAAAACATGAGTCAATCAGCAGGGCCTGTTTAGTGTATAGAAAATGAACTTCTGAGAATAAAAAATTCCTTTTCCATTGATCCTTTTCCTGGTTCCCAGATTGCAACACCCTCGAGGACAAGAAAAATGTAGGCAGAGGGTGGGAAATGTGCATTTCTGAAAAAAAAATGAGAATACAGCTGGACTCTCTATAAAGGTATGTCCTTGGTTTGACAAGTCTCCTGTGGTTTGTCTTTGCCTTCACAATCTGTCAGTCCAGAAGTACTGCTGACCATCCTCAGTGACTCTCGAGAGCCTTAGAGGTGTGGTAGTTGTGTCAGAGCAGGAGGAGAAGTCTTAAGGGGCTTCAAATCTAATCCAAAGTCCAGGGATGTCAATAGAAAGATTGTCACTCAGCTGGCTATAGATAGATTCCTGGGAAATCCACTGTCATCCAGTAAAAGCATACCAACAAAAGGGGCTGAGGAGCTGGGAAATGCCTTCTCTCCCTTCTTGTGGGTGGTAGGTCCTTCCTACTACAGTCAGAGAGAGCAGAATTTGTTCATGCAAGATACCCGCTTAGCCTTTTTCCATACATGCCAGATCAGAGGGTAACAAACAATGAAAATTATTTTTAAAATAAGTGGGACAAGCTCCATCCCCAAATTCTGCTCATAATTGTACTTTTTAAAAGACATGCAGTCACAGGGAAAAGAGATGATGCGAAACTGTGAAGCATATTAAACTTTGTTTTAAATGATTTACTTCCTAAGTAAGGTTTGGATTACTCTATCCAAGAAAGTCCAGTGTCCTTCAGATAGTGAAGGGTATCTAATATCTCCCTGGACTGCAACTCATAGGTATACTAAAGTTGATTTGGCTACACCCATCTCTGAATTCTGTACATGCTAACTGATGCAATGTTTAACAAGCTGCTCAGGCAGAAATTGCGGTCATGGCTATGCTGCTGGCCATACCTGCAGGAAGTAGCATTAAGTAGTGACAGCATCAAAGATGAATCTCAAATTCTGTTTCTCTTGGGACAAAGATATTTTAATTCTGTTCCAAAGAATCTTAGCAAGTTCTAATTAAGAAACTGCTGCCAACACCTTCTCAGTTTTATTTATATAGTCCACCATAGCTTTGTGAAAGAATCCCTGTTCTCTCTTCTCCACCACTTTCTGGTTTGTTCAGCCTGGAGAAGAGGAGACTGAGGGGAGACCTCACAGCAGTTTACACCTTCCTCATAAGGGTCAGCAGAGGGCAGAAGAGACACTGATCTCTTCTCTCTGGAAGTGGCAAGACCGGAGGGAATGGCCTGAAGTTGTGTCAGGAGAGGTTTAGTGTGGATATTAGGAAAACATTCTGCACCCAGAGGATGGTTGGGCACTGGAACAGGCTCCCCAGGGAGGTGGTCACAGCACCAAGCCTCACGGAGTTCGAGAAGCGTTTGGATGATACTCTCAGGCACATGGTGTGACTCTTGGGACTGTCCTGTGCAGAGGCCAGGAGCTGGACTTCAGTGATCCTTGGGGGTTCCTTCCAACTCAGGATATTCTATGATTCTATGATTTTTTTTTTTGCCATTACTTACCATTATTGGCTCCATACAGAGACTTTTACCTTATCGGAATACTAAAAAAATCCTACTTCCTATCTGTCTTTCTTGTTTAGTGACATAGAAGTCTAAGGTGTTTACAGCTACTTACCATGCAATTGTAATCTCAGTGGAAATTATTATAACCTCAGTCTGAGATGCTACGAGGCAATTAATGCTGGAAAAGCAGTAGGTAGGGCTTTTCAATCAAGAAATTTAAAAGCAATGCCAATATAATTATATTAACACACTAGCATTCCTCGTTCTGACCTGTAGAATAGAGAGAGAACTTTTGAGGACACTCAGGAGTCTGCTTATAGACCGCAGCAGAGAACCTGTGTTTTGCTTTGTAAGCATACTGATTCCCTGTTGTGATGGACACAAGCTATTTCTGGACTAAAAAACCTGAAAAATCTCAGTGGTTAAAACGTATCCAGGCACATGACCCTGTTACAAGTAGCAAGGAGTTTTGAAAAAGAGAAGTGCCGGGGGTCGAGCTAAGGCTTTAAATGCTGCATTATTTATTGACAAGTCTTCATGGCTGCAGGCGTTTAAGGGTAGCAAAAAGCACCTCACAGCAGCATCCAAGAGTGAGCCAGCTGTGACAGGGCACTGTGGCAGCCAGCAGGCCCTTGCATGCCAGGTAATGCCTGTCTGCCCCTAAAAGGGCAGTGCTCATGGTCTGACCTGCCTGCCACAGGCTGACAGCTCCTGCTGCTGCCCGGGTCTGCTTCTGAGGGACAAGTGCGCTCAGAAATATGTGAGAACCGTGCTGCCCTTCAGCATGTACTCTCGTTCCTGCATGCGCTTTTCTCCAGCAGACTTTGCATTGTCAGCACTATAGAAATGGGCTGGCTCTGTGTCTGGTGTAATTACCACAGAGTTACAAGTCACTTAAGCCTTTAGTGAAGGTGAGTGACTGTAAAAATCACCACTAGGTAAACCAGACAGACAGAGAGGTAAACCAGGCAGTCAGAGAGTACCACAAGGTGCTACAAGACAGAAACTTCTCTCACTCCTCAGCATTTATGTAGTGTGTAACCCATTCTTAGAGCTTCAATCTTTTAGCAAACAAGTCTACCTGATGCATTATACATCTGCATTTTGCTTGCAAGAGGGGTAAAGGAACAAGAATTCAGCACGAACTGCACCCCAAGCTCAGTATGAATGAGAAAGGTGTTTTTCAATCCCTAGCCAAAACATGATGAGAAAACGTAGCTGGTCAACTGGTACAGCTTTGTGATCTACAGTAAAGCTGCACTAATAGAAAACAGATTTGCCCTACTGAAATAAATGAAAGCTGTGTTGATTAACTCCAGATGAAAATCCAGGCTGCAGATCTTAAAGAAAGAGTGAGGAAGGGCGCAATAGCCTGGAGCTCTACTGATGGCTGGGACTCTACAGAAGATAATCTTTGAGTTAGCTGCAGAAGCAAAAGGGTGGGTGCTACTCAAATGTACTTATGAAGCACAGCAGCATTTTACAGTTTGTCTCCTTATCAGAGCACATGAGTTCTATTTGTTGAGAAACAGGACTATTATCATGCCAAATTCCCACTCATTCCTTAAACAATGTTTCTAGTAGCAGCCATAAAAACACTCTGTTATATACAACTTCCACTAAACTGTTTTCTAGACTTACAGAAGCCAGGAAGTTAAAACACACTGAATTGCTCTGTTTGCCTAACTTGTTATTAAAACTCGTATATATTGCTCAGGTCTTGCCGTGATGGATCAAACACACCTTCAGTTCTATATCTTGCTTTGATCTCTGCAGACTACAAAGCCAAGTTTCCAGTCAGGACAGAGGGACCTAAAGTATTCTTCACCATTCATTCAGCCATGTAAATGACAGTTCAGAAGGTAACACAGACCCATAGCCTTCCTGTTATTAACGTTATTCAAACCACAAAAAGAAAAGGTATTACTGCAATAAAGCAAGTAATGTCACAGACTGAAGCTTCTAATGCTGTCATCCACTGTAAATACTTATATCTATAGAATTACAGAAAGAGTTTGAAACTCAGATCCAAAAGGATATTTCACCTCTCATCAGGTTCTCTGAAGTTTTTTTTTTAATCATATATTGTGGCATAGACCAGACTAAGTGCTGTGAAAACAGGTGGGTGAGGCATGCATTCTCCATCCAGATTGAGGACTAATTCTTCCGTGAAAGCAGAAGTAACTCATTGCATCATAAGGTGAGAATCCATTTTAACAGATTTCTTTACATTTCTGTCCAGTACTGAACCATAGTTACAGTATCTACCAGGAAGACAATTGATTGAAGACCCCCAAAGTCTCACTCTGGCTCGATTCACTGCAGAACTAAGCCTCTAGTGAGAGTTTTCTCTGTACTGGAGAATACTAGGACCAGTGTTAAAGCTTCATCCTTGTGACAGGAGTTACTTAAAAATACTCACCGTTGTAAAATTAGCACACAAAAGAAGAAAGCTAAATTTACAGTTTGAAAACTTAAGCCTGTCTTTGTTGAGATCACTTACAGCATTGTGAGCAGCTCTGGGAAAGCTCATGCTTTTTGCCCTGCAGTAGCTGTATGTCCCAGCTGTGGGTATAGAGAGAGCTGTCATATAAGCAGTGAACAGTGCTGTCTTGAGACAGATTTTAATTAATGTGTTAGCTTTAAGAGATGTACGGTGTAGTCTATTCTTAGTTACACTGCCATAACTCCAGAGCTATCTGATTGATGTTAGTGCTACCTGGCTGGGTACCCCAAATACTGGACCTCCCCACTGAAGATACTTAGTAGGGCAGGTGTCTAATCTAAGAGATTTTAAAAGTGTCATATGCATAAGGCAGCACAAACCATGCTTTCCTCCTCAACTGCCTGTTCTTTACGTAACCAGTTACCCAGTGCTTATCCATGCAGGCAGCCGTGCCCGATCCCAGCCTGGGAGAGCTGTCCGAGCACCCTGACCCCCTTCCCTGCCCACCCATCCCGCCTCACCTTTGGCACCAGCGCTCCCGCTGCTTGTGCGGACAGACGGACACGGAGCGAGCGGAGAGGGTACCAGAAAGAGGACGTGGCTTGAAGTCAAGCCCTCTAAACTGGCACAGCAAGCTTAAACCCACAGTGGGGCATGGATTAGCCTTGGTGACGAGGGATAACAGCTGGGCTTACGGCAGTGCTTTTGAGCGATTAGGGCTTGGTCCAGTACTTCCACGGACACAGTCACCCGGCAAAGAGCTGGCACCTCTCGGCTTAGCCAGACTTCGGCACCTGCTTAAAAGTCCTTTCAAAACATGAAAACTTTGTGGGGTTTTCTAACCTGCAGCTGAGTCGGCACTTTGAAGAAATGAACGTACTTCACAGCACTGGGACTTTCTGAATGCGGTAAAGCGGCATTTGCTCCCTTCGCCCCCCGGCCGTCGCCCCCCCGGCTCGGTGCCCCAGGGCTGTCCCGGCGCTGTCCCCGGCGGAGGGCGGCGGGCACAGAAGCCCCTCGGGCTGGGCGGCCAAAACCCCACCGCCGGCACGGCGGGAATAGGGACACCCCAACCGCGGACTCTTCGCGGCAAAGACAGCGGTCACCTCCGCTCGGCACCACCTCCGTCCCGCCGGGCACCCCGCCCGCCGCCGCCGGCAGTGCCTCCTCCTCCTCCTCCTCCTCCTCCTCCTCCTCCTCCTCCTCCTCCTCCTCCTCCTCCTCCTCCTCCTTACCGCGGTCACCGCTCCCGTCCCGCCGCCGGCGCTCAGGCAGCGAGCGGCCGGGGCAGCGCCGCCTCGACGCCGCCGCTTCGCCCAAGTTGAGCGGAGCCGTCGCCGGCTTCTCCCTCCGCTCCCCGCCGGCTGCCCCCGCTCCCCGCCCGCGGCGCTGTTCCCATAGCGACTACGATAACCCGATTTGGTCCAGGGGCGGTGCGCTCCGACGGGGCGTCCGCCCGGCCCCAGCACCAGCCCCGGCCCCGGCCCCGAGTCGGCGCTGACCCCCCGCAGGGACTCACCTCTGTAGATTGAATTTGCACCGATAAATAACGGCGCGGTAACTGGATCTATTTGATTTGTTTCTCGCCACGTCCTTCAGTAACAGATAAAGCTGTCCAAGGGGTTTCGGCCACAAAAGCCACAAGGGTTTCACTGGGTTTAAAGGGACGAAGGATGAGGGGTCGGCACGGGATCTGGAAGGGCACGGAGAAGGTGAAGAGGAAGAAGTTTTTTACAATGAGAATGGTGAAACACTGGCACAGATTTCCCAGCGAGGTGGTGAATGCCCCATCCCTGGAAACATTCAAAGTCAGGTTGAACAGTGCTCTGAGCAACCTGACCTACCCGACGATGTCCCTGCTTGTTCCAGGGGGGCTGGACTAGATGGTCTCAGCCACATGTGGCCAGAGTGACCTCCGTGAGCCCACAGCTTCTCATCCCGCCTCTTACTGCAGTACAAAAATGCACAGAAAATCCCCAGTGTCATTGGTCAAACCCCCATCAAATTCAAGGAGAGCCAGGCTGCGCCAGAGGGTTGCTGACCTATAGCCTTGGGTAAGGACAGCACATGGACTGCTGGCACCACTCAAGGACACGTGCAGTGTAAGCACATGTGTAAAGTCAATCATGTCCCCACTGAAAAGCTTTCATGAATTATGGCCCAAATTCTGATATCTTGGTATTTATGCAGTACTCACACAGCCAGAGGACAGTGGTGCTTCAGACTACGTATGTCTGTACAGCACACACATAAATCAAAACAGGCCAGTTAAGAAATTACAGGTTAAAAGATGCCCAGTGCAGTCTAAATTAAAATGTATGAGGATGGGTTTTTTAAAGTTCAGTTTATTATTAGATCAAAAATTACAGCTGGACTAACAAAGAGATTAGAAGCATTTTCTGCTCTAATTACCTGTGGAGGATTACATGTCTGTCCTGAGCTTCAACACCAGCCCAGTATACTATCCAGTTTGCAGACATATATTTTCCAGGTTATATTTCCAATGCAGTGAATTCCTGGAAATTCCTGCCCTGAATCAGAGACAACGATGACTGGGGAATATCTTCAGGAACATTTCTTTGCAGATATATAAGCCTCACAATGGAAAAATCGTTCATCTCTCCTATACCTTATTTATCAGTTGAAGCCAAGGATTTTTATACTGTTGTACTGATATGACTTATCAGATCAGTCAGCACTCAAATCATCAGTTGCTTGGAAGCAACGCTCTGGTAACATAGGTGGAGGAAAGATTTATTCAATGGTACATTTTCCAGCACATGTCGTGACAATTAACTTTCACCGTACTGCAATTTGTAGCGCTGTCCATTTGAGACTGCTGTTTTCATGGTTTGTCAGATGCTTCTCTGACCCACCTCAGCACACCACTAACACTGCAGATGTTAGCTGCAGAGCCTTCATATCTTGGTGTCAAAGCCATGGACACTGGCTCTAAAGGTGGACTTCTTCAACCAGTAGCAGTCACGCTGCTGCTGCCTTCTGCATGGGTCCAACCAAAAGCAAGGAATCTCACTGAATTGGTGACAAAAAAGCAAATATAATATGGTAGGGTTATATATGGCCTGCTGTTTCTTGGCTTAGTTGGTGAAGTGTGACAATTAATACAATGGGGCTCACAGAGGGGACGTTGCATTTTCATAGGCTTAAAACCTTGCTTGGAAAAGTGCCACTTCCAGAGCTATTTGCCATATTTTTTTGTAGTGCTTGTTTTCCCTCAGCAAAGCAGTTTTTCATTCACTGGGAAGATCATCTTCCTGCTGTTTACTTCAAATCCAGTCAGCCCACCCACACAGAAGCGCACTGTGAGCAAAAAAAGAGAAAGTTCATTCAGTCTCTAGCAGCAGTCCCCAGCCTTTGTGAGACTGAGGCTCATTTAAGGATAACTAGCAAAGTTGCCATGTCTTTTCTAGCACGTCTCTTTCTCTCTCCCCTCACTGTGGGGCTGTACCCTTTCTCCCTCCATATGCAATGGTCGGGTCATTGGCTGTGCCCAGTAAGGCTTAAATGCTTGGATTTGATGCCTCAGTTGCCATGGGGTGTGACCTCCCACAAGAGGTGTGCAGAAAACACCAGCTCAGAAGGTTAAAAAAATCAACTCAGAAAATAGTGTCCTGGGTCAGTAAAAGATAGATACTTGGACGTCGTGTTCCAGAGCACAGCTGGATAATGGACACACTATACAGGGCTTTCTCAAGAAAAGTTAGGTGGAACTATTCAGAGTGAGTTGTACTTTATCAAGGACTCTTGGGTGAACTTACCACGGTGTTATCACAAAGATAGCTCTGACTACAGTGAACAGCCTTTCTCCTGTCACCTTACACAAGCTCCTGAGCAACAGGCCTGTTACAGTATCTGAGTAGGCTCTGATGCTGGTTTTTTTTCTCCTTCCCTCTTTTAGGAGATTACAGTTGCTATGGTTTACTAAAAGAGAGAGATCCTGAAGCCATAGAAAAGAGAATCACGGGATGCTACAATGCCAGGAGTGAAAAAAGATTGCTTAAAATTTGTATTAATTAGAGTAAAGGAAGAAATATAAGGAAAGAAAATTAGGCATAAGCAGTGACTTCAGATAAAAGATTTGTATCATGGCCAAATATTTATTGTGGATAAGCCCCCAAGCTAAACATTTCAGAGGATTCTAGGAAAGCAATAGAAAATTTACTTCACTGTAGGGAGATGGAATGAGTTCTCTACTAGGAGCATTATACCTGTAACCCCAGTAGCACTAGGAAATAAAAACCTACAAATGTTTCTTCTCTGCTGCTTGCACTGCCCACTAGGTGCAGTCACCTTGAACTGCTTTTTCCCTCTGACAGACTGTAATGGTTGAAGGGAAGCTGGATCTACGCTGCTCCTTGTGTATGTCAAGAGGACCCTTAACCCTGAAGCAGAGAGTGTAGCTTGCTGTGAACCTCAAAAACACTTATACTCGAGGAGACTATCCAGAGCACAATAACCAAATACCCTTCCAGTCATGACATATCCTCTTCTCTCTGAAACATCCTGTAAGCTGGGGATTCAGAGCCAGCACCTGGCAGAGCCACTGATGGTTTTACCTCTGTGCAGCACCAGAAAACATGATATGCAGTTTTTTAACTGCTGTGGCTTCCGTCTTGCCTTTCTGTTTGCCATTTAAAGACTCGTTTGCCACAAGTGTGGTGTTCTGTTTAACTGCTGATTATCTTAACTGAGCAATTTTAACTGGGCAAATGTAAGATCTGTACTTTTAACGCTATGAGTGAAAATGATGAAGTGTCATGAAATACTCATCCAAAAAACAGATGTAGTAAGGCAAGCTGAGCAGCAAAAAATACAACACAGATGGTCATGATAAATTAATCGAAGACACAAGGGGGGGAGATGCAAAAAAATGCCATGGAACCTATAAGTAGACAGATGTCAAAAATATCCGTGATTATGCACACATTCTCTGTGATTGCTTGGTTTCTAATGTGCACTATTAACAAACAATAATCTTCAAAGACGTTGTCAAGGTTGTTTGCTTTTAAAATGACCACAATCACAAAAGCTGACACAGTCCATGATGTCATCTTTATAGGGGAAATAATTTTTTAAGCATTAATTTTCACTATGTGATGAAAATTGCTCTAGTACTAGAGATGTAACTACTTTCACACCATATCTGAAGGGGTTTTGTCTCTGTCTTACCAAAATACATATTATTTTATTTTACAGTATTGCAAATCTGACAACAATTGACAGATTTACAGTAGTCCCAGGAGGATTTTAATTGTTTGTTCTCTTTCATTCAAGAGTGACTTTCTTACTGTTCAAAATTCAGTTCAACAGGAGTTTTGCCATTAAAATCAACAGGACCAAGGCTTTGTCCATGCTCTGTTTGAGTTTATTCCAGAGTCTACTGAAATCAGTGTTGGAGGGGGTGGCAGGATGGGGATTGAGAGGGGGTGGGTGGGAATTCAGCTGATTTGGGAAGGAAATTAAAAAAAAAAAAAGAAAAAAACCAGGGCTGTGTGTAATGATAATGCTGCCATTTCTCTGAATACAAATACAAAGCACATAGGGAATCTAATTATTTCTCCATACAGTGCCTAACCTCATTATATTACTGAAATTTAATGGAATGTGTTGGGCAAGAAACTAACACGTAAAACCCCTTCAGGAGATAGCAGGAGGAAGAAAAAAGACAAGGAGACTGGAGGACACAACAGCAGTAAGATCCTCTGGAGGCAAGAACTGAAAACTCAAACAAGTCCCCATGGGATCACACTGTTTGTGTAGCGGCTCCCAAAGAAAGCCAACTCTTCCCACTCTGAGTGAGCCAGACAGAGCTCTGGAGCACGCCTGTATCCTCCTCGAGTCTAATAGGTGCTTCTTTTAAACACTCTAGGAAAAGATGCAGGGTACAAAATCTCCCTATTACTACACCCTAAAACCTTAAAGCCTACATTCCACAGTTAGGGAAGTAGCATCAACACTTTCTCATTGCCAACAACTGCTTAAGAATGAAGGTTTCTGAAATTGTGGTGTTTTAGAGAGAGGCACCCTGTGGGCATTTGAAGTAAGCCCACATTTCCTGAGATATCACTTATATCCACAGGTTCTTTCCCAGGTCACCTACGTAGCACATGGAAAGCACTTATATCTAAGTTTCAACCCAGCATTTGGGGTGCCCCTTGCACTGCTCCACTAACCTGCTGAGTACTCTAACACTGGCCATAAGTCTCAAATACCTTTTGGCACAGCTGGAAACAAAAGCTGGCATACTGCGACGCTTACACTGGCTTGGGCCAGGGGAGGATTTTCCCTTTGGGGAGGCTGCTCCCTGCTTTCTGTGTACTTTCTTCACTGGAACCTACAGACAGAGGGGTCCACTGCTGCAGGAGCTGCAAGAGACGCTCCAGCTCAGTTGGGCTGGGAAAAGCAGAGGGCACTCACAACAATTTACCCATTCCCGCACACAGTGTTTTGGAGAGAATGAGTGTGTTGCCTCTGTTGCCTCCTGACTTCATACCTCCAGCCTGAAGAGCCCGAGTGTTCCAGGGGCAAGGGGAGACTTTAGTTGCTCCCTGTGGGTCACAAACAAGCCATTAAAGTAGGATCGCAAGGGGAGGGTGGGGAACTAGGGAGCTCTAGCATGTTTGTTTTTCCAGACCATATCTAATTTGCTCTCTTTAAAATGCTAATTCTTAAGGTAAATCTTAAATGTCTTGAACATAATTCCTTCAGTCAAATGCCTATTTTCCAAAAGATACGTAGCATTACCCACCCACAGACCTGTATTTCTTTCAGCGTGGGAGGTCAACATTTGAAACCGTAATCCCACAAATGCTGAAATTTGTTCTAAATCTAGAGCCTGTAAGTTTTTTTTTTTTTTTATTTTTTTTTTTTTTTTTTTTTTTTAGATATTGTTTAAATTCAACTGAACAACTGGTCTTTCCTTAAGGCCAGCCCCAGGCCGCCCCACTCACCCATTACCTACCATTACACTGAGACTATCAGACCAAGTGCAGTCCTTGCCGCAGGGGAGCTTCACTGAGGAAGGTGTTAAATGCAGTGATTTAGCAATAGCACATGTTTCAGTCTCGGTCTCGTAAGCAGCCGGTGCTCTATGCAAGCAGATGCATCTAGCTAATTGTATTCACAACACGTAGAGAGTCAGTTCAGTCAGTCCTGAGCCTCTGTGCCCACGAGTGAGTTGTAGAACCTCACTGCAGCACGGTCCTGCACTCCATTGAAAGGTAAAACTCCATACCCGTGGCATGAGGCAGCAAATGCAAGAGATGATGCAGAGGCTGTCCTCTGCATCAAGAGAGCTATCAAGATATAGCTGAAATAAATCAGGCTCAGCCTAGATGAGATATTCTAATATGGTGCTTATCTGCCACCCCACCCTTCTGTATGACAGAAACTGTTTTGGGCCTGCCAGTAGAATGTTCTACATCGTAACTCAAAATATTAATTATTTGACAAGCTAGTGCTCATTTTCTTATCACTGCAGCTGTCGGTCTTCTGTTGTGATTCCAAATGGTTAAGCAAACTGTATGCTAGGAGGCGTAATCTGCTGTAATACGCCGCGGTCTGATGCATGCACCTAGATTGGAGTGTTACTTAAGCTTTAATCCCCAAGAAATCAGTGATTACCCACAGGAGACAAATGGAGTGCTGTTTATAGTATAGTTGCTAGACAACGGTGCACCATATAAAGTCTATTTGTCCAAAGATTAACTGAATCTCAGAGGCTAACAACTTTTCCAACAACCTCTTTATGAACGGCAAAGTTTAAAACATCTAAATTTTCGATAGAGAAGAAAGTAATGCCATTATTACCGGGCATTTGCAGGGACACGGGGAAACGGTGAGTGTGGTGTACAATGTTGAGGAAGGGGCTTCTAGGGCTTAGTCTGCAGAGAAGTAAAGGAGCAGCACGGTGAGTACTCTGCACAGGTCCTTGTCACTCCTCTGCACACACAAGGTATGCATTTCCCCAGCATTTTTACACCAGTGCCAGGCAGCTGTTTTAAAGCCTTTCATTTGCTGCCTCCCTCAGAGAGTAGAACCAAAAATAGTAAAAACTGACAGAAAAAATGCACCATTAGATCCATCTCTTTTTCTCCCGTTTCCTCTCCTGAGTGCTACAGCACCTGCCTTTGTTCGTGCTGGCAAAGGGGGATATGTAAATGTAGCAGAGCTGGGCTGCACTTATCAAGATCTATTTGTGTTTCCTTATTTACTGCAATGCTGCCACACTTAGTTTTCCCTCTTTTTATAGTTTTTTTTTGTTGTCTCTTTGACCACACCATTTTTACCTTCTTCCCAATAGAGAAAATGAAGCAAGGAAGGAATATGGGGGCAAGGGAGGGGGTCCTGTGTGCAGGAGAAGCAGATGGACAAGAAACCCAACAGCAGCTCAGATTAGCAAGCTTTTCCTGACCTGTCCTTCAGATCCTATTTTAATTTTTTAAGAATTGAATGTCTGGATTATATAGTCTTTACAATATATTTAGCCTCTGTGTTACTTGATAACTTTCTGAAATAATCTTGGGGTTTTTACAGGGAGAGAACTGTTCAAAATGTACATGAATTCTTCAAAATCCAATCCTCTTAAATTATTTTCTCAAAGCCTGGTCAGTGCTCTTTTGTGTCTTCTTAACATATGGCAACAACACTGTGAATTTCCCCTTTCTTTCTGTAAAGTCCACGTAGGCCCTTACAGACACGTGATGGCTTAAATGCCCTCTTATGACCTCTTTTTTCACATGGAGAAATTCAGCAAGTTTGCGCAATTGTCCTACAATTTGCACAGAATAAAACTTCTATCCCTCCAGGCCTTATTCTTGCTGCCAACTGACATTTGTATGGTGAAAGTGTATTCCTTCAAATAAGGATTTAAGAATAAGGTTCACTTTTCTGCCAGATGAAGGCAGGACCAGCTCCAAGCCTAGCAGTAAAGCAGCAAAGAGGGATCAGCTAAATGGTGCTGACTTGTCCATTGTTGTGCTGTGGATGCCCAGGTGTTGAAGGTGGTCACTACCGGTGACAAAGCCTCCTGCTTTTAGTCCCTTCTGGCAAGAAGGTCATAGCAAAATTATATAAATATGTTCTCCAGTTAGCCCCACTGGACACTAATAAAAATATCCAGCAGAGACAGGCTCACAGCACATCCCTGTTGAGACCTTATTTGAAATTACCTCTTAACACTGAGATAAAGGAACCAGAGAGAGCTCAGAGAGTGATTTTTCAACCAGCATTTATTTGTTATGGTATTTCATCTACACCACAGTGTCCCTAGTGCATCATTAACTTCTAAATTGTTGCACAGAAGTCTGTGCAGCCAAGAGCAGGATTTGGCTTGCACGTTACTAAGATTTGCTCTTCTGGTTTATGCTGTTTCAACAGCCATCAAGATGAAGACTATCTATTCTTAGCTTGAGTAGTGGCATTAATGCACAGCACTGCAAGACAAGCAGAGAAATATGTCCCCCAAAGTGCTACCTTTCTGTGGGACAAAGGCAGTCAGGGTCAACCATAGCTCCCAGGACACCCATTTAGACATTTACACACAAAACCTCCAAGGTACAGGACACGCATCCTCCCAGGCTGAAGCTAGAACTTGCTTGCAAATTCAGAGAGAGATTTAAACCAGGATTATCTGTGTAGCTTAAATGGACAAAAGAGAACCAATATGGACTTCACTGAAGATTTCCTCCCCGTAGATGTGCCAGGAAGATCACATCCACTGTACCAGAGCATTTTTTTTCCTTTCTATGAATAGTGTCACAGAATGAAGATTCAGAATATGTAGGCTCTGGTTTTGTGAGGAATTTTTCTTCTTTTGTCTCTTACCTACCAGGGATTTCGGTACCTTCTGCCCAGTGTGGAAAACACCACTTTAGTAAGTGGGAGCATTTGTTGAAATAAAGGGACTGAAGCTGCTGGAAAAGTGAGGACTGGGTGATTGGGCAGCTCTTCGAGCAAGAACAGAGGCACTGTAGAGAAAAATGTAGAAGTAAGAAGTTCTTTTCTTATGCAAAAGCTGTCCACCCCCTTATATCAAGAGACGACAGCCATTCCCTCATGGAAGTTAGCAAAAAAATACTGAACATCTCTGTTCAGCATTGCTTTCAATTAATCCTCTGTAAAAAGAAAATCTCTCTCACACCATGCTCACTTGGCCTCTCCACGGACTTACAGAGAAAAAGGTTTTAAGTGGTTTCACATGCATTAGTGGGTACTGTTGCCACTCCAGTCTCTGAGAGGGTCACTCCCTTCAACCCCATTTCCAATGCTTGTGGTTTGGAGAGAAAGGTCACGCATGAAGATGTGCATGGTGACTGAGCTGCGCTCCAGGGCTGGAGCCTGGCCCTTCGGAGGGGATGGAGGTCCTTCGTGGCAGTGGGCAGAGCTTCTCCCATGTCTCTGCCTGTTTGGAGGTGGATGCTGCAGCTCTGCTTACCAAAGGCTGACAGTCTGCAAGTGATGCTGATGCTTCCTCAACCCATGGCTGACCTGGAAAGGAACAGTATAAAAATGAAAGCCTCCTTTCTTTCCTGAGTACTGCTATTACTGTGAAGTGGTAGTCTGCTCAGAGCTTGCCTGCTGGGAGGAAGAGACTGTCATTTGAGAGCAGATACTGCAAGGACACACTTATTTTGCTGTGAGACTGCTTTTTCCCAATTATCCCAAATAACATATTACATAGGTTTCAATGCTGCCTTATTTTTTTCATGCAGTCAAGCCTCAAGTGCCAGCAGAAGATGAAACAGAAACTTGAGTAACCAGGCTACTCTCCTGAAGAGGGAAGGCTAGGCACTGCCCTCTCTGAGGACCCATTGTAGCAGCAGGTAGCAAAACTAGAGAAATTCCCCTGGAAAATTACTGACAAAAAATAAAATGCAAAACAAATAACCTGTTCCCATTTCAGCTGCTTATTGCTACAGCAAAATTGTCTGTCAGCAAGGGGGACAGAAATTGTATATTGTCCGTGCGTGGCAGCTCATATTGTCTTCATTTTGTGAGCACAGTCCAGCACAGCTTCCTACAGGCAGTGACCAACCTTCTTTGACATTCTGAGTGCTTCTAATGGGGAAGTGCACACATAGCACTAATTCTGGGGGAAATGTAACTTCTGGAGTGGGATACTAGTGGCAAAAAAGCTGCAGCATTCAAAGCAGAGGATCTGCCTGCCATCTTCTTTCCCTCCAGCCACTGTTAGATCATACCAGAAATCGAACTGTCCCGATGGGGTGGTCTCTGAAGGAGCTGCATGAATGGGAGGGTTGCTGGCTCAGAGGAGTGGCACTGCCTACTTTGCTTTGGTCTTCTGATGTTCTTATGAATATATATCATCATCACAAAGTGACAGTCTTGATGTAGAGAAATACCATCCCCAACCTCTTCAGCCAGTATGGGGACACTGCTGCTCATTTCCTTTACCTTCGTCCATCTTAGTCTTTCATAATACAAGACTCATTAAAAGCCTCCCAGTAACCTGGAGAGAGACCATGGTGACCTTGGTAGCTGTGCTGAGTTATGATACAGATGGCTCTGGTTCCTCCTCAGAGCTCAGCCCTACACTCTCATATGAAATGTGGAGTTGAGAGGCTCTGGGCCAGACCCGGTGACCACGCTGATCCACATCACAGGAATGATGGGTCCTGTATGGCTGTGAAACTGCTCCATTTCGCAGAGGGCTGAACTGCCCTGTGCAGAAGGAACAGGCAGAGAAAAAGTCTTCTTCACATCATGTTGCTGATCTGGTGACTGTGAAGGAGCAGACAGGCTCAAATAGTGCAGCAGCAGTTAGTGCTCTATTGTGAAAGAGAGCATGTGTGTGTGTGTGAGGTAGACTGAGTCCCACTCTAGGAGGCCAGATCTGGTGACTTAATGTTTCAGGTGTTCTTCCTTTTGCATAAGTACATTTCTGATGGCTGCAGTCCAGTAACTATTACCCTGAAGGACTCAGCAGAAGGTATACCACCACAGTTGTGTTGACTTCACTCAGTTCACACCAGCATGGGATCTAACCCATGCATACATTAGAGCAGAATCTGGCTAGGGATGCCTTCACCCTCTCATTACTCTTGTTTCACACCTGCTCCATGGAAATCATCTGTGTCTGTCATACACTCAACCTTTAGACTGAAGAAGAGCTCAAAGCACAAGGTCAGATTTTAACCCAGCGCAGCCACAGGGAGTTGAGGTCTCTTTTTTGCTGCAAATATTTGTCTAGCACATTCCTGATGCTTTGGGAGATAATGCTAGAAGATTAGAATGGTTATCATCTCTGTAAGGAGCGGCTTGATGTGATTCGTGAAACACAGCTCAGCCAGAATGAAGCTGGTCCTGTGCCAGCAGCTGAAATGCAAGGAAAATGAAGGGGAAAAACACTGATGTGTTTTCAGTGATAGGGCTACAAGAGGATTAATTCTGTGATGTCTGAGTCCAGCGTTCCAGAAAGTGACTAGCTATAATTCATTAACTCTACTGAAAGGCTTTGCTGTGGATTTGAGAAGGGACACAGAGAATGGCCAAAAAATCACACTGGTTCATGGGGCCTGATCCTTGGCATTGACTGATGTTCATTGTATGCTAGCAAGAGAAAGCTGAAAGGTGGAGATGAACATCCATGGGCTCTGTGACAGTTTATAAAGTAGCAGGACCAGCTCAAAAATGGCTGAGGCAATAGCACAAGGGAAAGAAGAAAGAAAGATTGAGTTGCAGTAAGCTGAAGTGTTCACTGAGCTTATAAAGCAGATCTTTTTTTTTTCCCCGCACCATGCCATACTGGTCCTTGACAAAGACAGATAAATGCATTTTTGAGTTATGATACCAACTGTAATGAAATCATAACACCAGCGAGCAATGCTGTTTTCAGCAGAAACACATCGGTTACAGGAGTTGCGGAATCCTGATTCAGGTGGCTTTGTGACAGGATTTACCTGCACATTTATTCTTTAAGGTGTTTCATCGCTATTAGAGCTACTATTCGGCTCAGTGGGTGGTTTATTTCTTCTTTATGGAAGCTGTAACTGTCCTGAGAAATGGTGTTCCTTTCAGTGACCGAACAGGCACCATACGGAGAGCTTCCCGCCTGCCATCTGCTCCAGCCTGGCTGGGAGGGACCGGCTGTGGAGGCAGCAATCATTCAATTTCCACTGACACCTAGTCCTTGAGGTCTCTGCTGATGGCCCATAACAGTCCAATAAGTCTTACTTGTGATGTGCACAACTATTCAATAAGAAGTTGATTAAGGCCATCTGTCTGATTAATGGCCCAGATTCCTAAAAGGTGATTATGCACTGCAAATGCAGGTAGCTCCTCTGAGGTTAGTACAAACCTAACAGTTTATGGCAGCCAAGGACCCGGCCCCTTCTCCGAGTCTGCACTTTACCAGATGCAATGCTACGGTGTTCTGCTTGGCTGAGGGCACTGGCACCCCTCACACAGCCAAATGTGGCGTGACTGCTGGGATAATGCTTTGGCAGAGGTCAAGCAGTGTGTAGCAAGTGATGTGTGATGTGAGGGATGACAGCTTGTGCGCAGCTGGTGCCCAGCACGTTGCTTACCTCGCGCCTGAGAAATGCAGCGTCCTGGAATCTGTAATGAGTGATTCTTCTGTAACTGGATGAACATATGTGTGTGTGCACTTTTAGCATGTTTGGGGATGATTTAATGATGGATGTGTCTAGGAAAAGGGGAAGATGCATGAACATTCCATGCACAACTGTTTTGGGAGCTGACTATATACATGGAGCTGTCCTCTCAGTTAGGTTTGGGCTGAAGAGTAAGACTTCACATCACCAGTTAAACTGTATTTCAGGCATGACAGGAGTCAGGAGTTGTGCTGCAGGAACTGACAGCAAAGCACAGAAAAGGGATTAGACCTTCAGATCAGCAAAAAAAAAAAGAAATAAATTGAAAATACGAAGGTAAAGTGCAGTCTCATAGCTGCAGATTGCACTGCATGGCTGTGGAGCACCTTGTTTTACAGGTATCTGAAAGTGATAGAAAAAGCAGAAATCAAGAGCTCCTGCTGTCTTCTATTACAAGCTCTCATTCCCACTTGCCTGCCACACACAAACGTGCAGACACACACCTGGGGTTTTTAAACACATATTGAACAGCCAACTTGAAGAGGACAAAATGTAAGAGTCACATAAGTCTGTTCTTATTAACTGTGCAATGAGAAAACTTAAAAAGAGGAAGCTACTGACTCTGAAGTAAAAGATGCTCAACTATAAGATGGTCCAATATAAATAAAATAAAGTTTAAAATACTGGTGTGCCTGTAGTTTTATTAGCAGGTTTCAGATTAGGGATCTACTCAGGCATTGCCTCAAGTGTGTGTGTGGGTTACTTCAGAAAAATGGTTGTGGAAAGTCAAGCCATCCTTCCACTCTGCAGTTGGCTGCCAGGAAGTTATACCTGGTGCTGCTCCTGAGACGAGAGTTTGCTATGGAAAGCTGAAACTCTGCTGGAACCAGCAGCCTGTGTGAAAAGCAGCTCCTGTGCACAGCTGCCTCCACTACCTGGAGGACAGGACAGCCCAGCAGCAACTCACCTGGGTCTGCAAGGGGACCACTGACACATGGAGAGTTACCTGCATCCCTCCTGCAGGGCTCCCTGTAGGACCAAGCTGGCAGAGGAGCCCTAGTCTCTACGGTGAGTCTTGTATCTCCCTGAGCTTTGGGTGAGAGCTGTCACCTCGTAGTTAGGATCACAAGCCCAGGAAAATACAAAGGAAATGTCCTTCTTTCAGAACTCTCTGGGTTCTGCAAACACAAAGCCTCTCCTCCCAAAAGTTTTCTTAGGGAAGGTGGTCACATATTACCCCAGACCTTACTGCTGCAGAGTAGCAGGATGCAGCACAGTCTGGTCAAAGAGAGGCTCAGTGACCCGCAAGCCACAGGGATGCAAATCCCAGATCCTCCAGTGTCAAACTGTAATTAATGAAAAATCCTCACTCAGTGTATTTCTTTATAATATTTCTGACAGCATGTCAAAACAGTTTCACATAACTGAAGAAGATGCCAATGCCGTTCACAAAGAGCGGGACCAGCCAGAGCTTTTCGAGGCACTGGTAATGTTGCCTTCACCAAGCAAACAAACAGTGGAGTGCCACGCTAAAAGCACAGCAGATGTGTGGAGGTGTAAAAAGCAGAATAAGGGGGATGAGTCACCACTCGCCCCAAAGGCTTGCGATGGGGTGGCCGGGGAGTCCCAGGCATGACAGCTCTGAGCACAGATGAACTTCAGCGGTAGATGAGCCATGTTTCATTCATTCATTTATTCCTAACACCACTGCTTTTGCTTCCTGTGACATTAGCAGAAGTTTTAAGGCTCTCTGAGAAAGTTAAAAACTCTGTTTTCTAGGAGGGGGTTCATTTTTGAAACCATTGCCTTTCAACTGCAGTCACTGCCATCTTTGAAAGGAAAATAGGCTATCAAACCAAAGAGGAGTCGAGCTCCCTGCACTGCAGGGGAGTTTGGGACCTAGCGTGGGCTGATCTCTGCAGGCAGAGGTGAACTGCCAGGAGCGCTGACATCTCTTCCTACCCAGCAACCAGGTAGGGCTCAGGAGTGAGCAACCAGGCAGAGCTCATGAGTGAGCAAACTTTCCTGGTGCAGCTCAGGTCAGAGGTGACAACAACCAAACTAATCCCAAATCCTGATGATCTCTGCCAGTAGCTTCTACCAGTAGCATATGTCCTCCACATCGTTTAACATGATTGACAGTTTCCGCTGAAAAAAAAAAAAGGCCACCAAATATTACAGGTCAAAAGTGAGCCACTGCATAGAGCTGGAGGAAGTGTTTGGCCCTGGCCAGCACTCCTTGTCAGCAGCACCAAAGGCCCTCAATAATTTGTAAATGAGCAGGAATAGAGACAGAATAGCTGTAAGCAAGGTAGTTTTACTGCAGGCTCATGCACTCCCTGCACCACAGGAAGGCTTTTAGCTATTTCAAAATTATTACTGCACAATCTGAATGTGACAGGTTTAAGGACCAAGACATCCCTTCCTCCTGCAGCCGGCTTCCCCCACTGGCAAAATCCCTGGTTCACAATTACCACAATTACCTTCAAGCCTGTAACCGGCTATTTAACTGCTAGAAACAACTTAACTCAGATTTTATCACCAGGCACCACCTGTGCCGGAACATGTCTATACCAGGTTATTAATGTCATGTCCTTGAGCACTTCTCTGGCAGGAGCTGGCATGATGGCAAACACTTGATCAGCTTTGCCTTAGGTCTGTCCTTAGGAATGGTCACTGCTATAGTACTGGATATGCCTGGGCTTCAACCTGGCATGAAAATTTGCATACAAGGACTTCTTGGAGACCGCACCATGGCTACAGCCGGTTTCAGTTGGCACATGTTTCTTGGCCCTAGTGATGTGATGTATAGACATTTCAGCCTGAGGAGGAAAAGCAAGGCCAAGCTTTGTTACAAACTACTGGTGAAATCCTAAAATTAGCATTAAGCAGAATGACTGCCTGAAAAATCCATGGCAGCTTGAGGATTGAAGGCATATAACCGAAAGCCTAAGAGTTGCTATCGAGTGAAGTGCTTCAGCTGGCTTTGGGCAGGCCTTGTGCATTGGCTGCGTGCCAGCTGACACACGCACAGCGTCCTCCAACTAAAATTAGAAACAAATTCACCTCTAGACTCTCCTCAGGGTTTTAAAAAATTCTCTGTTTGATCCCAACAGCTTGAAGAGAAAACTGAGGAGATCAGGACTGAAGGAGCAGAATCTCAGAGGTGGTTTAGCTGGTTTGGCTGCACAATTGTTCAAAGACACTCACTGTTCAAACAGATGGGAGCAGAGCAGACCTCTTCATGATCCAGCAGAGGAAAAAAACTTCTCCTGCACCAAAATAGCCAAAACAAACCTGAATGTGCACTACAACCTGAATAGCACTGCCTCCCATCTGTTCAATAAGGTATAATTGAAACCTATGATGTCCTGCAAAAACTGATAGAACTCTGCCTGAGGCAGAAATCGCAGTACCGTGTCTCCAGAGGGACTTTCATTGGAATGGAAGGGGTGGTCTTGCATTAGATCTGACCTGCACCTTTAGCTTTTGCCAGAGTAAACTGGCTCCTTACAGCACATGCTGAGACCATCAGCCCATCTGTCTTTCTCATTCTGGCCCTCTCGTGCAGATACTTGGGCTCTTGCCAGGGCTGGTCTTCGTGCCATTTGAGCCAAGTCCAGCTGAATCCCAGCACCAGAGACTTGCCATGAAGGGGGAGGAGATCGCTCTTGCTCACATCTGTAGTCCTCCCTGAGGATCAAGGCAGGTTCCCACTGGCTTGACAAAGCTCCCAGCAGAGCCTTCCTGGCAGCTCCCTATTTCCCAACAGCAGCACACAACAGGGCAGCCACGCAGTCACCTCGACTCTGTGCACACTGTGGGGGCTGTGCTGGACAGGCTGTGACAGGGCCACGGAGTAACCATGAGCCTCCCTGGCACAGCAGAGGAGGGCTGGACAGCCCATGGAGCACAGTTCGAGCATGCAGGCAGGAGGGTGTGGCTGCACTCCTAGCAGGATTTGCTACAAGAGGGTCTTTTCAGGAGGACAAACAAAATTTCCCCCTCAGTGAGCAGAACAGCACTGGCCAGGCAGGGCATACTTGAAGGACATGAGGACTGGACTGGTTTGGGGTCTATCACTGCTGCTGCTGCTAAAATTCCAGGCATCTGCAGCAAGGCATTTTAATGGAAACTAAAAGCTTTGCAGAAGGATAGCTTGAATCTCAAGTGAGCGACAGAAAAATGACAGGCTAATTCTATGTTTCATTTTTAGTAGTATTATTCCGAAGTGTAGGATGGTGGTTAACTGATTTAAGCAGGTTCTTACTTGATGTAAGAGAAGCAGAACAAAGAGAATGACTATTTTTTTCTTTCTTTTTGCAATTTGTCATTACAATCAAGCAGCAACATTTATATCTTTAGCTAAATTTCCATGTATAAGCTTTTAATTGTTAATGAATGTGATTATAAGAATATTTTTGCTTAAAAACAATACATAGAACCGTAACTGTGCACTTACGTTTGTGTAGTAATGAATAATTTTACTTTTAAATTACGCACCATTTTGGTCACCCTCAGACTGGCTGAACACACTGGTTTGCAGTCCTTGGAGATGCCCAGAAACGTACCAAAAAACAAGCCAAGGAGAGAGCAGCTTTCCCTGGCCAGACAGCCCCAAGGATAGTGCCTAGGGATGGATTCCCAAATCAGGCAGGCTGCCCTAGGGAGGTGGTGCAGATGGCGTTCATCAGCCAGGATTAGTGGGTCCTCCACAGATCCTAAACCCATCCTCTCTGCGGAGGGTAACTGAGCTACTTCCTCTCAATCTCAGTGGGTTCCAGCTTGAGGGACAGAGGTGTGCTTGCTTTGGAATCACGCCCAGAAAGCTCAGGTGCCAGCATCAGTTCCCAGTGGTAAATGATCTTGTAATTAAATGCACAAACTAAACTGCTAATAGGGGTGTGCCCACATTAGGCTGAGGATAAGGTGTAAGGTCAGGTTAATAACCAGCTATGTGGCTCTCATGGTGTGATTTACACTGGGAACAGGGGTGACACATGTTAACCAGGGGATCCTTCATCCTTAACCCAAATTATAGCAAAGATGTAGCATTTGGCAGGTGCTGGCAGGATGAAAATCCCCTCTTTTCTCTCCAGCAGCCTTTTGGCAGGTATAGGGTGGGGGTGGATGCAGAAGGCAAGCCTCCACAGCCCTTTCAGCTGCTCCTTTCCTGGAAAAGCCCAAGAACTCATGTGGTTCAAAGGTGTTCCTCTCCCATTATCTCTCAGGATAATTTTTAGGATGTTATTCAATAACACTTACTCCTTTACAGCAGCAAAATCCTTGTTAGTGAGCCAGTGAGCAATGATTATTACCCTGACTACCAAAGGGCTTTGCACTTCTTTTCCTTCCTGATCACCTAGCCCAGTGTGCTAATCCAAACAAGACCTTTACCGGTAACATGAGCAAACCAAAGTTGTGTAGGCTAAACTGGGCAGAAGCATCATCTGCTCAACTACATGAGGTGGGAAGGGCCAGACTCTGACCTGAGCTACGATAGATATAAGCTCTCTAGACTCTAAATTCCCTCAGAGTTCAGGAGAATCCAGTCTGACACACATCTCAAAAGGTAAATTTTATAGTACAGTCAGGAGACAGAATGACATGCCCCATGGCCAGCCCTCTCTAGTTGCTGTTCTCCCTTAAACTTCTTTTCTGTTTGGTCGGAGATACACCCTCAGTGGCAAGCACTCTCTTGTGCACCATTTCTGTTCCAAGAGCAGAGCCATTTCAAAGTGTCACTGGAGCATAAGCAGTAACAGCACACAAGTGGGGGAGAAGAAGCCACCAGGGTGCATCTACTTCCCAAACAATCTCCAAGAGCTCCTTCCCTCTTTTCCTGAGTTTTGCCTTTTCCTTCGAGTCTGCAGAGCAACTTCTGCTGTTGCTGTGAGGTCCATATATCCCCCCATCCTGTAGTCCTCAGCTGCTGTCGCACCTCAGTAGCTCTGGGATTTGGTAGAGACTCACAAGGCAAAACTGTCATGGAATTCCACACAGGCAGAAAACAAAAGTGATCTTACAACAGTGACTGATTTTTTTAACTAATTTTTTTTAGAAGCTGAGCCTGCATTTGATCACCAAAGGCAGGTCTTTTTGGGTAAAGGGCACATGCATTTACTGAGCTTCCTTATGGCAACAGACTAAATACCCTCTCCCATCACTGCTTTGCCTCAAAGAGTATGATGAATAGGAAACAAACCCAGCCTTCCTCAATCCTCTGGTCTCCTGTAATCCAGCCCACTAGCCTCCTGCAGCAATTTCCTCCACAGCCCACCATGCAGAGTGTGCTCTCCCTGCCCTGGGCCTGCCTAACACAGCTCTACCTTAATCTGCACCAGCAGCAGCATTACATAAATTACTTACTCACTAATGATGCCTCTCTTAAGTAAGCAAATGGAATGACATCACCCACCGGCAACATACCAGCTGCTCAGGGAGGGAGGGAAGGGGTGAGAGTGTGCCTGCGTGGGTGTGCACACAGACACTGCTTAAGCCATGGTTGCATGGCAAAGCCCAATCCTCCCAGGAATGGAGACAGGGTCAGGAATAATTAAGGCCTTGAAGGGACCTCAGAGGATCTCAGCCCAACCTCCTGCTCACAATAGGGTCAGCGATGAGGCCAGACCTGGTTGCTCAGGGCTTTTTACAGCTAAGTATTGAAAGCTTCTGAGGACGCAGACTACAAAGCTTCTCTGGGTAACCTGCTCCAGGGTTCAACTGTCCTCACAGGGAAAAAGTTTTTCCTTGTGTCCAGTCTGATTTCTTTTTGCAACTTAAGGCAACTTTGCCAATTGTAAAGGTAGTTTAAAGTACCCCTATACATAAAAACATCATGTAGATGCATTCAAATAAATCCACATCTCTGCCCACATCTTTGTTCATAGCAGCCCAAGCCTTCTCCAGCCTTTAATAAACTTGTTATACAATATTTGTTGTACACAGCATCATTTAATTTGTCTGTAGGAGTGCAAAAATTTGTTCATCTCCTAAATACCTCAAGCAACCAGGACTATATGCACTAAGGCAGCTAAAATGACTGCAGCCTATGTTGTGTGTCCAGATGCTACATCATTTGTTCTTGTTACGCAAACCTGCCATTCATGAACCGTTCACAGCCTCCCTCCAGGCAGGAGGACCCCTGCCAGGTGCTTGTCTCCAGAAAGTTTCTTCCTGCCCAGCTCAGCCTTCTCCATGGGGTCAGACAGTCCTACGTTTGGGGCAGCCCCTCTCCAGCCCAAGCTGGTTGGTGACAGAGACATCACCTTGCCAGAGGCCACACAAAGTCTCCTGAGTGCTGGGGGTCTGTCACTGGCCTCAAGCACTGATAAGCTGTTCTCTGGGAGATAGATCCTCAACACCCCCAAAACCATTACCACCCCACAGAACCATATCCACCAGCACCTGATTTTGCTCCTTCCAAAAGTGTGGTCAGTAGAATCTGGTGTGAGTTGCTGCAAAAGGAAATTGCATCCACCTGCCACATTCAGAAATCATCTAACAAACTGACAGCTGGTGAAGAGGAGGGAGTGAAGAAAGGCACTGACAAGCACCGTAACAATTGGTGCTTGTTAATATCTGCCTTTGGGAAGGGAACTTTGCGTGAGATGGTTCGGCGGGATAATGCACAACCAGGACAGTGCCAGCTTGCATCTCTGGGCCCAGATGTCTCTAAAACTAATCCAGATGAGAACAGTCTTGCCAAGTCTCAGCTGTCACCATTTACTCCATAGTTTTATGCACAGGCCAGTTCTGTATTAGACACATGGTGGAAGCAAATACTTCCACCTGCACTGAGACAGTTATTTCCAACACCAAAATCAAGGAGTGTATCTAAGTCCACTGATTCCCCACCCCTGCACAGAAAACGTGCTTTCAAAATTGCCAGCTTTAACATAAAATCAAGTTCAGGATATTTTAATTTCTCTTCTGATTTTGAGCCTCTTGGATGTGCTCCAGTTATGTTGTGAGGCTTCTTTCTAGAAAGATGAGTGCCAGAATTGATTTTTTTTTTTTTGATCCAAAAGCAAAACTCTCACAGAATTCTGTAATTCTTTGAAGGCACTTGAGGAGAACAAAAAACTATGAGACCTTGCACAGAAGCAATGAGAGCAGTTGCAGCTCATATCACTTGCACTGAGATATACCTGTATCTGGAGGGGAGACCTTTAAACTGAGGAACACCCCTAAAAGGCAAAAGACAGTGAACAGAGTAAACCCCTTGGAAGCTTAAGGAATGAAGGAGGTTTGCTGCTCAACTGTTTTGCTCCCTGCCCTGCTTGACGGACTGTTGTTGGCCACACCAACACCCAACACAAATATCAGTTGCAGGTTTACTGCCCACCACCCCCAGTCACACTGGGGGTTACTGCTTGCAAGTGCTTTGAACATATATGCCAAAATAATTGTGCACAGAAATACAAACAGTACAGGGATGCTGGAGATTAAGTATGCCTAGGAAATAAGGGGCTTTTCTTTCCAAAACTACCCTGAGTTGTATCAGAGGATGGGAGCCTGCAGAGACACTGTTGTTCAGTGTATACACTGCCGTATGAAATTCTTGCCTGTCATCTCATATTAGATCTGGTAACTTCCTCAAACTGGAGGAGAAAATGGATTTTTGTAGTAAATTTCAGGCATCATAAAGAAACATGAAATTTTAGGCTCTGTAATTATCAAAGCAAATTCTGAAGCCAGAGGAAGCAGAGAAAGCTATTAAAATCTGCTCAAAGGATAATTAAGTTAAGATTGCTTGAAAATGTAACATGGTTATATGCTGCCTTTTGAGCTTTGTGAGAGCAAGGTTACTGGCTCAGATATATCTGCTTGTTAGGAAGACTCATCTGCAGCAACCTTGCTGAATAGGTTTCTGGCAAGAACAGAAAAGTTGGCTGTCCTCGGTGAGTGGGTTAATACCATGCTCACAGAGTTTGCCAGGGATAGAGAGACCTCCCTTCTCCCTATGGCTAGATTCCTGAACAGAGCTTGCCAAATCTACAGCCTGCAGAGCACTTCTTGAAAGTAAAATGTAGGGTAAAGTGAGTTCAGCCTGGGGGCTGCAGAAATCAACCTCTCCCTACCTAAAAAAGAGGATTCAGCATGTGCTAAAAATAGCACTGACTGCCCTGAAGTCTTTTCTGGTAGTGCAGAAGCCCCATCTGTAACCAGAAAGTTGCGATGTCCGGTGTAAATAATTACCAGTGGGCAATCCGAGAAATGACAGATGTGTCTACACCGAGAGAAAAGCGAGGCCCGAGCTTTCCAGCGCCTCCCGCTCTGGAAAGGTGCGGCGGGCTGGTGAGGCGGCATCATGTGGAGAGCAGCCAGCTGGGAGCTGCTCCAAAGCCAGCGCCCAGACAGAGGAGAAAATCAATAACGCTGCTAATAAATCAAAGAGCAATCACTGGCACGCAGCCCGACTTTGCCCCAGCCTCGGGTTAGTCACTCCTGGCTGCTCTCCTCGGGCTGGGAACGGTGTAGGTGCCTGCTCCTCCTGTCAGCTCCCGGCTGGGTCAGGGGCTACTCCCGGCTCCGCTAATCCCTCCGGCTCCTCCAGCCCGGCGGGTGGCGCGGGAAGGTGAGAGGCTCAGCCGTGCTCGGCCCCCGGGCTGCCCCTTCCCGGGAGCTCTCCCGGAGCACCCGCGGGATTTCGTGGGGGGCTCGGGGCGGGGGAGAGAAGGGGCTCAGCCGGCTCGCCCGGGCTGCCAGCCCGCACCCCGCCCGCAGCCCGGCTCGGTGCGGCGGCCGGGCCGGCAGTGACACCGCGCGGCGGGCACCGGCACCGGCCCCGGGGGCGAGCGGGGGCACACGGCGGGGACAGCGCCTGCTCCGCCGGGGGCGGTGGCCTCGCTGTTGGCAGGGGACTCTGTGCGCCCTCATCCTCCATCAGCCTTGGGAGAAGGAGCTTTCTCCTCCCTCCCTTTCTGAATATATATACACACACACGCACATACACGTATATATATATATATCTCGCTGCAGCCCACCTCCCTCCTCCTTAACTCAAAGCCTGTAGCGCCGTCGTGTCTTGCCTCCGCACCCCGCCTGCCCATTCCCACCGGCAGCCCGGCGTGGTGCAGCAGAGGTGCCAGCAAACCCTCCCGGCTCTGCCAGAGCCTGTAGGAAGCAGCAGCCTTATCTGTAATCAAACTCACGCTGCTTTTTCCCAACCTCAGTCCCTTACACCATCCCCATTTGGCTTGCCCTCCTGGGATGCTTTAAATGAGATTCTAATTTCTTCAGGCCAGGGGTGATCTTTTATCATGTCTCGTACAACACTTACTGTGCTGGGTCCCAGGCAGCATGGGACCTGCAGGCATAATTACAGTCCCGATGATAAGTACCAGTCACGTTGTTTGTCTCCCTGCTCAGGCTGCCACGCTGCGCTGTAATCAAACTTGCTGATTGTTTTTAAAAGGCAGGTGTGTACTTTGGGCCTGATGCAAGGCTGTCCTACATTCTGCTCTGGGTCACGTCAGGATCTTTGGATTCGATACTGAAGGACAGTGGTACTCCTCCAGGCTCATGTGCTGCAGGGCTCTGGCTCCCTGTCTTCCCCAAAAGACCTGAGACCCCTGCGCTCAACACAGCATGTGGGCACAGTGCTTGCCCATAGGACACACCTATTTGTTTGTCTGCTGCAAAGAAAATGGTGAGCTGATGCAGTCTTCTCGTTTCACGTGGCGACCCACAGCGTTTTGTGAAGGCTGTCAGCCCTGCGATGCCCGATGCGACTGACATGCTGGGTACGTTTCTCCTAATCTTCCCATTAATAAGCATGTGATAAGTGCTGGTGCTGGATGGCGCTGTACTGCCAGCACCACAGACTCCCACGAGGAGACATGGGAGGACAAGAAGACTCCTCTCTGCCTCTCAAATTAGCATATGTCAAGTCAAGGTGGTTGCTCCAGCTGTGCAGATCAGTACAGGATAGATACATCAGCACATCCTGAAATGCCAGTTTACAGCTGCAGCTCCCTCTGTGTGGCCAGCCTGCCCTGTGGGAGTGATAGGCCCTGCCTGCCAAACTCTCTGATGAGCACACAAGTGCTTGCAGACACTGCCGGCACATGATGCTGCTGTGGAGCTGCACTGCAGACACAAACTTCTGCAGAGACCATGTCCCAGGTTTTCCCCAAAGTGACCTGGGCAAGTCTTTAGCTTTGTCTTTAGCTGTGGAGAGAGAACCAGAATTGTCACTGCCAGCTCAGGTGCTGTAGCACTCAGGGAAGGCCTGGGAATGCAATGAGACCCTGAAGAACAGTCCTTCTTTCAGATGCTACTGTGACCATAACAGCAATGCCTGTCAAAGTGCTGAGGCTCACAGGGCTGTGTATCCCTGTGCCCAAGACCCCAGTCACGGGAGTGAGTCATCCTCATATGTCCAGAATGAAAACTCAGGGACATGTCCCTTCTTTCTGCTCACCCTGTCCCTTGAATACTAACAGTTTCTTCTTCTGAAGTCTCTACAGGGGCCTCAGATACAGCCCCCTCAAAAACACGGCTTGGAAAAATGTAAAACACATCCACACCTGGCATCAGGCAGATGCCCATCTGGATGCTGGAGAGCGCTACAAAAGAGTCTGCTCTCTGAATATCACTGAGATCAGAGAGAGCTGGGCCTCTCATCTGCTGAGCAAACAGTTGCATAAATGAAACTGCCTCAGGCTCACTGGAGTAAACTCACACACCCAGTGTGTCCCGGAGTTCAAACATTTTAGAGAAGAGAAGAAAAGCACGGATATATCCTTGTCTGCTGGAGACAGTTCACTGCTCCACCTTTTTCAGCTCTCCTCTGGCAGGTTGTCATCACTCCTTGCCTATCACACAATTCTCACCTGCCATGAACTGTGGGCAGATTTCCAGGCTCCAGCTGGGGAATACCAACTTGATTAGATTTGAGTCACAAAAGCATTTCACAACACTTGTTCACCAAAGCAAAATAAAAGTCCTGAATCTAAGGATATTAATTAAGGGCAGGATATATCCTTTTGAAGCAAACTACTGGTAACTCACCAAATTTTAAATAATACATTTTCCTGCCAAAATCCCCTGCTGAGATAAAGTTCATATAAGTTCAGCTGCTCAACCCATAACTTCCTGAAATAGGAGGTGACATGTTTTTTGCTTTTGGGTTCCTTAAACATAAAGGCTCCTGTTCTGATTTTGTCAAATTAACCACTTATTACGTGTGCAGGTGGTTTTAGCCATCTTTTCAGGACTCACACAAACAGGATGTCACCACGGATAAGGAGAACGTTATGTCTCTTACTCTTCCGTCTCTGGTTCCTTTTGCTTGGACTCCCAACTGATGTGTCCAACATGCACACTAGGAGCAAGAGCAAAAGCCATCACTCATGCAGCAATGTTCAATTTCCAATAATCTCTGCTCAAGCTCGCTTGGGAGGGAAGAATCCCTGACCCAGCTCTGTGCTGTGGTTTCTGTCATACTCAAAATTCACTTTTACTCCCCTAGCTGTTTTCTCTGTAGCTACATATAAGTAGGAATGAGCTGGCTCCTTTCTGAAAACTAACAGTCTTTGATGATTACTGCTGAATTCATAGTGTTGTTTGCCACTCCAGCCTCTCTGTCTGACATCATGTTCAGTTCCACAGCACGTTGCTCACCTTGCCCATCCAAGAGGCTGTAGCTGGAACTGCTTAAAAAAACAACAAACAAAGTACGCTGCACAAGGAGAAAACTAATGCTGACATACCAACACCCTTCCTGGGTGCTCAGGGAGAACAGCAGAGCTGACCTCTTTGGAATGAGGACTGGGGACCATCATTTGCAAGCCACTGTCTCTCCTCGTGAAGAGGTTAGCCTTGCTTACCAGTTCAGCCACCTCCTGAAGCATTCACAGATGCTGAGGTCAAGGCTGGCTTTGGCTCCAGCCCTTCTGGCAGCTTCATCCTGAAAGGAAACCACTGTAGGGACACATTCAGTTTCCTCTCCATTAAACCATTCCAGAAAAATAATCTCTACCAAATGTACTTTCTTCAGAAGCAACACAAAGCCTGCTCTGTGAATCCAAACAACAATGTGTTCATTAAAAACTTCCTGTTACAAAAAATGAAAATGCTCTTGAGGAATAGGCCTTAAAAAGGGGGTACAGTCAAGAGCAGAATGATTAATTCATGAAGAAAGGAATCCACAGTCAGACAGACACTCCTTCACTAGGATGGAGGTGCTTCAATCTTACTGCAAAATGCTTCAAGGCAAAGCAAGAGCCATTCCTGAGCAGAGGAAAACATGCAGGCACATGTTACACTGGCCTACGGACACTGCTCACGAGATGAAAAGGGCACCTGAGGACTACATGACAGGTCCCAGGAGAAGGCCATGGTTGAGGTGGACCTCTGAGAAGTGCAGGAGACTGGCCTGGAGCTCAGCACTGTTCCCATCAGCTCCCAGCCTTGCTGAAGGTAGAGGGGTTTCACGCAGTCTCAGATGCAACACGGGGTTGTGCCACCGCCGTGGCCACAGCGCCTGTGCCCATGCTTGGGCACAATCCCTCACATCCTCCAGGGAAGCACAGACCCCAGTTTGCCAGGTAGGTCTGGTGCACCACACTGCAACATGAGACAAGAGAAATTGCCTGTATCAAAACGAGTTGCTTTGATAATTCCTTTAACTGGAAATTTAACTAAAGTGAAGACCATTGTGCAAAATGTTTCCACATCAATGAATCAGCTTCTTCCGAAGGGAAAAAGCTGTGTCATTCGAGGAACACTAGCCTGTTACACAGAACAAGCCCTCCCCCAGAGACCTTGCAATTAAGTCCTGAGACAAGCTGGAGCAAGCAGGCAAAATAAACCCTAGGATCAGAGGTATCAATTAAGCAAGGAGAGCAGAAATCTGAGTTTACCGCTGGCCTGACCAATACCAGAGGGGAAGAGTTTGCTGGCAAATTTCAAAATTAGATTTAAAAGAAGAGTTGGTTAATATGAACCAAGCAGCCTCGCTAGGCTGAAAAACGATGAAATAGCCCTTTGCCTGTTCCTGCCATCTCCTTTTAGGCATATGTCATAAATAATTAACTGGCTCTTTGTCTTCTGCCCTTGATGAATTCTGGGGTGTAATAACAGGAGTAGCTGATGGTATCTCGACTCTTCTCTCTACAGACAGTACTGGGCTCTTGCATGCAATCCAACAGTGGCACAAGGCAGGTTCTCCTTATCCTCTCAATCAGGTTTCTATCCTGTCTTCTTCCTGTGCATGTAATTATCTTCTGGAGTCACATTCATAGAAGCAATAAGTACATATACCACTCACCAGCACCGTACGGACTGGCAGAGCTGCTAAGGCTGGGCTGTAATTGTACAGTAGAAATCCTTCAGCAGCCCTGGACAATAAACAGCAAGCAACACCTTGTAGGCCAGCTTACCCATTAGTTTTTTTATTATTTTTGTGGTCATGAGTCACATGGGAGTACCTAGCAGGTAACAAGTTTTGGGCCTGGAGACCAGCGGAGCAGCCAATAATGTCTTTTCTTTGGCTGTAATCTGAGCCACTCTCATGAGGCAAGGCGGATTATCACCATCATGGCAGTCATCCTGGTGGCCAGGAACTCTGGGAGCTGGGAGCTGGGCAGCATGCCTACCAACATCGCATCTCCCAGTGTCATGTTTGGTAGAGAAAAGTGATTTCCTGTGATTTTGTTGAAGAAAGCTACAGCTCAGGACATTGTAGCAGGTCAGTTCCTTCTGCACAGAAAGTTGGTGTCTCAGCTCTCTGTTGGCACTATCTCCATATGGGGCCAGGTGCCCATAGGTCTTCAGGTGACCATCAGCCGGTCACCCGCTGTGGTCTCGCCTGCAAATGATGTTCCATGGTGTGAAAAGGTGAGGCCAGGTTCCAGCTGGTGGCCAGGAGCCCAAGTCTGTCACCTCTGGCGTGGTTCCTGGGGGTTTGGACAGAGCTGGAAGCCTTCATGACTCACACAAAGGACATCACCATCTTCCTCCTAACTGCCTTTTCCCAGTGCCCAGACATCCACATCCCCTGTCCCAAGAGAGACTACATCTGAGAAATTCCTTGGGATGCTGTCTGCATGGCCCATCCATAGTGGTGTATCATCATGATGAGTTGCCACAGCAACTGAAACGCAAGACAGGAGGTACTTGAAGAAATCCGATCTACCACCACTGGGGGCAACTACAGTCCATATTGAGAACAAGTCACAGAGAATGGAATCTCATCCCACCCAAGGACAGGATTGTCATATTCCGCATTCTACTAAACCATTCAACTGTCCAAAGCTTGGGAAGCTCTGCAGGATACCTTGCACATGTTGATCCACCTCCTGCAATGTGGATAAACATCATCCTGAAAGTGTGACAATATCAGAGGCTGAAGTAAATCACACTGCTGTGTGCAGGTGCCCACACTTCATCCAACACAGCTGAGATGGGGAAAGGCAGCCTGGATGAAGCCAGTGGTCACTTCTATAGTGAACAACCATAAGAGCCTTGCAGAGGGAAGTGAGCTTTCTGGGGAAGGAGACAGAGCATGGCTGGCACAGGGGGTATAGACAGGAGGACTGGACGTAGCCAGGGTAAGACAAGCAAGTTTACATTGAGATCTTGGAGGCTGATTAAAAAAATGAAGCACAAAGGTAAGTCTGAAGAGTTGCACGGGCGGTCACAGGTGAAGTAGCACAAACAGGTATCACCGGTCTGCGTCTCCCTCTCTATCACCCACACCCCTTGTCCTGCCCCAGCTGCTGGCTCCACAGTGCCTGCATCTCCACAGCTCCCTTCTGGGAAAGGAGGGCTCCCAACCCTCCTCTCTGTCTCCTGCCAGCATCTCCTCCCCACATCTCCCTGCTCTACCTTTCCCACCTACATGCTCCCATGGGCCTCAGGAGGCCTGCGGACTGTCCCTGTCTGACACTGCAAAGAGGCGAGGGGCTCCTGCACCCTTGTGGCCCCTTCCTGGCTCTGAACGGCTCCTGCAGGCAGCACACAAGGAGTGACAAAGCTCCAGTGGTGAATTTTCCCCCTCCTTCCATCACGCATTACAAGCCTTTTGTGAAAGCAAATAATTAAAAAACAAATTAATAAAATAAAATGAACTGAGACATGACCTCAGCCTGGCCGCTCAGAGCGAGAGGCAGTGTCTGGACCTGACCGACTGTTGCTATGTCTAAGCCACAGCACTTTACAGGATAGTCAGAGAAAAGGCAGAGTTCATGCTGCATGTTATTAGTGTTTTTTGATGACAGAACAACACTATATTCCCAATTTTCCAGCTTGTTTTTTTTTATGGGAGATGTAAGGGTTTGACTGAGAAGTGTTTACCTAGTCACTGGAGCTGAGAGTGAAGTGAGTGTGTTGCACCCAATAAACTGACCACTTTTTCCTTTAAAACAAATAAAAACAGCAGGATCAAAACCTGTTCTTTTCTTTGGTAGAGGCAACGCCTGACTCGTTGCAGCTAAACAAAACACCTTTCCCTCCAGCTTTGTCCTTCACTTTTGTGTCACTTCCCCCAGCAAGCCTGGGATCTAGGAGCAATGTGGGGACAACAAAAGGATCTATCTGGGACAAACACTCCTGTGCAGAGTGACAACGAGCACAAGGCAGGTGATTATTGTGGGCTAGGGAGTGTATCCACCTCAAAATTGCTGTTGACTGCAGATGTATGAGGAAACGTCACCATTGTAGACAGACGTGTAGATAGTGATGTCTGATTCAGATCACTACTAATTACACTGGCAGAGCACTTGAGGTGCCTTAGAAAGCCAACACCCTCTGATGAGGTGTGATGCTTCCTGGAGTGGTGTTCTGCCACTGATTGCAGCTTGGGTGTTTCAGCTTATGCTTATCTTTCCTCCTGAGAAGGGGGTTGCAACAACTTCTGACCCTGAGCTCCCACAATGAGCGTGTTCACTGCTCTATCATCACCTTCTTAATGAAAACTCTGAAAGCAAGTAAATTTACGACAGTTTGATACTGAGCTATACATAACTGCTCTTGGGGTGTGAATTTTCACCCACTGTTGCTTGGCAGTAAATTCACTCAGAAACTGAAAGAAAAGTAAGATGTAAACCATGCTCTAGGCAAGGAAGAGGGAAGATGCAAGCTCTGCCCCTCTGTCCATGCAGAAAGGCTCCGAACAAGACAAAGTGAAAAAAAGAGTGAAGCAAAAAACAGTGACGGATGTGAAATGCAAGGGGGAAATATAGCTAAATATCAGGGGGATAAAAAAACTTTCCAAAGACAGGAGGGACTGCTGAGGGAAGTGGTGAGAGAAAGAGCAGCAGTGAATATAGTCCCTATTCTCAGTACAGAAGCTCTGTGCATTAAGACAGCAAGGGCCCAGTGCCAAAAACTCATTTCACGATACCCAGAAAGAGATGTGCACCCTTCTCTGGGGCACCCTTCTCTGTGGCCAGGGCTTCCATTCCAGGCAACTGTGCCACATCCAGCCCTACCATGGCCTCTTACCTATAGCAGGGGACCTGACAGATGTGAAGGCCACTTTGAGCCAAGGGTCACTGATTTGTCCCCAGGGCACAGTTCATCCTGCCCAGCCACCTCTGTATTCCAGCACAGTGAATGAAGAGGTGAATGCCAGCTCTTCTGGACCCTCCCAAAGTGACACTGAACTCATGTAGCGCAGACACTGGCTCCCGCAGGACAGGTAATCTTGAAAAGATCCACTGCCCCAGGGATGAAGTATTTGAGCTTATTTGTAATTTGTTTTTAAAGGTTGGAGAATCCTAGGAAAAGAGCTGGGGAAAGCCGTGTGAAATGACTGCACTGGTTTTCTAATTGGCATCTTCTTGGTATTGTAGCAACACACATTAGCAATAGCAAAAGATCCAAGACAAGACATTCAACAAAAACGAGGTCACTGGAATAAAACACATTATCACCGAAAGCACATTGCCTCACGACATTAACTGTGCCACAAAACACGCTGGTTCAAACCCGATAAGGGATGAAATGTTAGAGATTGCAGCACACATTTCTGAAGATCTCCTCTATTGATCGCACTGCCCAGTTGAACATCAGCCTCTGACAACTTCCAGTTTCACAGGGTGTCCTTTTATTTCAGCCCCTGTGCTGATGTGAGGCTCCCACATTATGACTTGCGCAATCTGGCACTGGCAGCAGTGCTGGCTGCTCTAGATTCTTCTGCATGGTACTTCTCATACACCCATGGCACTGCTACCCTGGCAGTCCTGCCTCCTCCTGGGCTCCTACTACTGTTAGTCCCCTTCCAGTTGCAGGGGTAGAGGGGTATACAAACATGTCATCCGTTATCTGTGGAAATAACCAAATATTTTTGGTTGAGAGGATTGGCATGATGATTCTGATACAGAATTTGGCATTTCAGTTGCAGAAGCCTAACCCACACAAAGGCTGTGTTTTTCCATCACATTGCTCACACATTTGTTTTAATACCCTTTTTTCCCAAAAAGGAAAATGGAATTATTTTTTTCAGGGTTGCTTTCTGTTTTGGGTTGGTTTGGTTTTAAAGCATCTTAGTATTACTTGTAGAAAAAGGGCTTGCATTTTGGACCTTGAGAAGTGGACTGATGCAAGTGGCCATAGGTGAAAGGGTACTCTCATTCAAATTTTGTACTAAGGTCACACAACACAAGGAAGCCAATTAGAATATTTTTATCACTGTTATGCTAAGGACTTTTGAAAAAACATCCAACATTTTGCAACCTTACATTTCCTGACACATGAAGATAAATCTAAGTCCCACCACTGGGAGTGAAGATCTTTGTTTCTTTGCTCATATGGAAAAAGAAAGTGAAAAAACACATCAAAAGAGTACTGCTGTCTATCAAGATGCCTTGTTGGAAAATGGCAGGACCATGCTCCAACAGAAACAGTCGAGTAGACACCTGCAGGTGGACTTCAGAACCATGGCAAAGTTAGGAAACCCACCAATTTGACTGAGAAAGAAAGGAAAAGCCTTTGGCTGCAGATAAAAAAGTACTCTTGACCTTTAGCAAAATTGTCTCTCAAAGCCCCCCCAAAAATCTGAGCTGGACTTTAGCTGTTTTTCTAGAGAAAATAATGCCACAGGTGTACTGAAAACTGGAAAATAAATGTTAGCAACAGGGTGGTTCATTAATGATAAATCATCACAACACTCTCCATTGCACAGAAACCAGGAAGTTTTTTTTCTCAAGTGTACCAAGGTCTTGAGGAAGAAATGATTGCATACATAGTTGCTGAGTCTGTTACAGATAATTATATCTGTTTTTTCACGGAGGTAAACTCCCTCACTCTTTTGCAGTTCAGCTCAGGTGATGGTTTTCAACACTCACATCATCATAAAAAGGAGCGTCCAAAGTCCTGCAGGGACTGGGAGAGGCAAGCAGCAGGTATCGGCTCTACCTTCTGCCCAGGAGCATCAACAGCACCTGGCAGGTGATATGCAGCATCCATTGCATAGGGGTAATATTCAAGCAGGCAAAATCAGCAGGTTTCCTATCCTGAAGCAAAATAAATTTGTTGAGTTTTGAAATAGATTTTTATTTGAATGAGAAAAGCTAGCATGGAGGAGAAGCTGGGAGAATCTGCAAGGCTGCCACTGTGGGCTGCTTGTGCAAGGTGAAGAGGGAAATCCCATCCCATCCCATCCCATCCCATCATTGCTGTCATTCAGGGCACTGGAGTAGGTCCAAACCTGGAGCACTTGTTCCTGGAGCAGGTCCAAAGGCAGAGGACGACTAGCCCAGGCACCACAAGGATCGAGGAATGCCCAGCGAGGGAGTGTGGGGAGCTCACCCTGTGCCACTGCTCGTGTTCCCTGCACGCTGACACACAGCCCTCTGGGTCAGATTAGTACAAGTATTTAGCTGCCTACAAATGCAAATCAGGCACAACGTGGTGTTTCCCAAACCATTTGCATCTCAGACACCCACATATTCTTAAAACTCTAGCCTTCCGCCTATGCATGCTTTAGTTTCTTAATTTCTAAAATGGATATGGTAATTACCCACCTCTCTGGCAGCAGTAGGAGGAGACGAGATACCTGCTGTGCCGTTACCCGGCAGCACCGGGTCCTTTTTCCTTCCCGCTCTCTGCCTTGTGCCAGGCAATGCCAGCTGGTCTGACCGCACCTGCAAATTCATCTGGTGATTTTGGGAGAGGAGAGAAACGCCAGCTCTGAGTCTAGCCCTGATTAAGATGGGTTTCTGGAATGATGCTTCCTGACCATCACTTCAATATCTGTAGGCTTGTGCCTCAGGAAAACTTCAGGCTCGTCGTTTCACACAGGCAGCTGCTGGCAGGCACGTGATGGGGACTTGCCAGAAATACCATGGGGTCATGTGCATGCACTGCAGGGAAACAAAATCTATGTGGGTGCCTTTTAAGGAAATCACTAGCCTGCCTTTGGGCACCCAGCAGTCACACAGCTCAGGAGAATCCCTCCCCTATGTGATTTTTTTGCAGTGTACGTTTCCTGGATTGTCAGCCTTTTGTACTTCCTCTTTGTAGCTAAGCCATGTCTTCATCTCTTCTTGGCAGTGATCATTCCTCACAGTAAGAGAATATTGTCAAACCCTAAAAATAACAAACAGCAGTGTATTCTTGCCCACCAACAGAAAGTGGCTCCACATTTAAACCAACCTGCTGGATATCACGATACCACTTTACATCCTCAAACATGAAATCCTATTTTCCTTTATATAAGAAAGTGAAAAATGTGTGGACAAAGAGGTTTCACTTCAGGAACAGGGAATACCAAAGAGAGGTCCCCAAATCAGTTTGCAGCCTGAACTCAGCAATTAAAATATTAGGACACAAGTAGGAATTGATATGCCCAAACAAACGCTTTGGCTGATTGTCAAGGCAGGTAGGCAATCCATCAGGTTTGGCCACTGTGACACTTTTGAAAACTTGTGCAAACAAAAGCAGCAGACAGTGCAGCAAGTTAGACCTTGAGGCAGCTGAACCAGCTGCAGGCAGAGCAGCACATCTGACCTAAAAGCACCTGGGCGAAAGAGGGAGCCGTCAAGACTGCGGTCACAGTGTAACACTCATAGTGGGGTCATGGTCTTAAATTCCAGGTGCTCAGGTGCTTCTTTCCATCTCAGACCTGACATAAAAGGTACCACCAAACCAGCAGTGTAGGAAGCAAAAGGATGCAGCTCATTCCTTACAGCCTCTCAGGGATGTGCTGAGTGTCAGTACGCTAAATTAGCAGGAATGCTGCAACTCGCTTATTAACGCATCCTGGGAGCTGCTGGGCTCACAGAAACTCCACAGGGCATGGTGGAAGCAGACTCTGCTCAGCTACAGATCTGTTTGTTAAGCCATTCCAGCTCTTATTTTTCATCCATGGCAGGTTCATTCTGAACTAGGGCACAAGGTATGGTGACAATGGATTGGTCTTGGGTTTTCCCTTTGCAACAAGTGTAACACAAAACAGCCTTGGAGTTTTAACTCAGCCCATGGTGCTGCCTCCTGGGAGTCTGCTACCAGTGTTTTTTTCTCATCTGAGCACTCAAAAAATTGTTTGGTTATCTAAACACACCAAGATACACAAAACCTTGGGAAGATCCTAACAGTGGAGAGCTGAGCTGCGGTGTTTAACACAAAGACACCAGATCCTTCAGGCTTTCATTAGGGAATACAGTAGAGACCTGAGTCACTGGCTGCTCACTGGGTTTGCTGCAGCAGTGGCACACAAAAACACCTTGCAACACCTCTGCTGGCTCAGCCACCTCACCTGCCTGGAAGTTTCACTGCAGCCCACAAGAGTTATGCTCCAAATTGTGCTGGAGGATGGAAAAATCACCCAAACCATGGTTTCTTGAACAGAACACTGGCTTGTGGAGTACACATTTCAAATCTCACAGCATGTGGAGGAGTATCAGGGTACTCAGATACAGGAGCTACAAGAACAAAGCTACAAGTGCCCTGGTCATTAGAAGGTCTCAGGGTTTAGGCCCTAGGCAGGGTGTCAGAAGTATCCCACATTCATCAGTTCATAAATCTCTATAATTTTGTCACCTAGGGACTGCCACACTGGGTCTGATGGGTCTTCATTCTGTAGCCTGACTCCGAAAGGACCCAGCAGTTGGTGCCTATGGAAAAGGGGTAAGAAAAAAGGCATGTACTGCCCAGCCCCTCCCTTGGTGTGTCCTCCTTTTCAGAAATTCTCCTTTTGCCTCCAAGGTGTGCAAGGCTAGAGGCACATTTCTGCTCACAGATAGCTTATCTCTCTGGTTCATCCCCAGCCCTGGGGCCCTGGATGCTGCAATGCCTGCTGTCCAGCAGCAAACCTGCATAACTGCCTTGGGCAAAACCCAAGAGGGGAAAAAATGAACATCGTGCCTCAGGGCTATGAGGGGATTCAGGTCAAAAGGTCTCTCAGCAGGCCCCCTCCACAGCGACTCCCACTGCAAATACCCTTCACAGCAGACCCCACTTCTCCTTAGAAGGTGTTGCCAGCCAAGGAGCAGAGTTGGTCCAGAGAAGCAAGTGACAAAATTCCTGCTGAGTTCTGTGATGAGAAGCAGCAGACCAATCTGTGACAGTCCAGATATTCCTGCCAGATGCCAATGCAGATTTTTCAGAGCTGGTTTATGTTATAGTGGAAGACACAAAGCATTTATCTGGCTTCCTCTGGCATCCAGAGGTTTCTCCTTAGACAGAAAGAATGATTAAAGACTTTGGTAGTTATTTGTGCAGTCTGGTCTTACACTGTTCACTCCTCTCACAAATGACAACTGCAAGCATGGTGGAGGTGGGCTAGGACAGACACAAAGCCCTGTGATGGGTCCGGCTCAGCAAGTGCTGCCTAAGACTTACCATGGGCCAGGGCTCAAACTTCCTCGGCACTCACCCCTCCACAATATTAGCTCCTGTTATGCTGACAATTACAGCTGTGGAGAACCTTTTGCTGATTCATAGGCTTTGCAAGGGTTATTATTAGCTTATTGAAAAGAAATAGCTGTTGATTTGAAAGATTTGTTACAAAACCAGGGCAGGGTGACCTGAAACTGGGAGGATTTAATTTTTTTGATGGTAAATGTCAAGGCTCATCATGCTTTGCCTGTATGCACATACAAGTTGATGAGGATTAATGATGCACAAGTAGTGCACTATTGCTACTCTTAAATCAGCAGCACCCTCCTCCCCAAAGAAAAAAGGGGAAAGGGAGAAGTCCTTCCACATGGATCCCCATCCACCTAAACAGGAGCACGGGACCTGGAGGTGACAGCTCTGGGGGTTGAACAATTGGGGCTGACAGTCGCTGACGTGAGGTGTCCACCTGCCATGGGCTGGCTGTTTTGCTATACAGTATTGGTTCCTAGCAAAAATGCCCAGTGCCTTTGCCCTTCATCTTCCATAGTCATCTTAATCCTTCAAAGCAAGAGCTGTTGTAGTAGGAGTTGGGAAATGGAGTCAAATGTTTCCTGAACTGTCCTATAAAGTTTCTCTGCTGCAGGGTTCAAGCAGCAGTGACACTGCAGGAGAAACACAGCAGCAGTCGCTACACAATCCTTCCACCATCTCAGCAAACAAAGAGAATAATGTATCCTGTAACAATTTATTTGCACCAAATCATCCAACTCCACTTCAGAAGCAAATCAGATCGCTTCCTTGGCATTTAATTAAGCCAATCTGCTCTTCCTCGGACATATCGGGCCAGGATCAGTTGCTGTCACAGCCATGACTGACTTCTCAGGGCTCCAGCTCCTTGGATGGGTATTGGAAGGGAAGGATTACTTTTAGTAGCAGCTCCCTGGTTGGCCACTGCACCAAGAGGTCAAAGCTCAAGTCCCTGCCAGTGTGGCACCTCAGGAACAGGTATTTGTGCTGGTGCTGTCCAGCCTGGGCTGTTCTTGGCACACCAGTCCAGCTCTGCAGCCTTCTGCCAAGGGAAACAAGGGCACTGTGGTGCTCCAGGCAGGCTGATACTCAGCTGCATGCACCTCCCTGATGGATTCAGCCTGCAGAGTACCCACACAGCTCCCCTGAATTCTGCTCATCTCAATGAAAGAAGAGAGATCAGCGACAGAGTTGACAGCTGAAGCCAGACCTTATGGTTTCCCCCCATTCAGATCTGCTGTCACTGGAGAGCCTGGTTCAGGAATCTCTCTCTGACTTTCCATTTGGACCAACAGAATTAGTTTGAGTACAAGAGGGCAGCGATCACGTTCTTAATTTGTTTCACCTTGGAATACATCATCATTTAAAAGCCTGGAATATTTATTGTTGGCAAAGAGATATTGATTGCCTAGCCACAGGCAGAGTAAAAATCATTGAGGGGAAAAAAAACCCCAAGCAATGAACCAACGAGAAAAATTGCTCTGGTGCTTCCTGCCATACTGGTGTGTGATGCGCTGCTTCCGTCTTCACTGCCTTCCAGCATCCCTCAGCTGTCACAAGCTTCCAAGGCGTGTGAAACGGCCTTTCCCTTTGAATGTATTGGTGAATGGTTTCCAGCAGCTCCCAGGCACTTTATCACCTTCCTGCAGAGGAACATAAAACAGGGCCCTTGTCTCTGCCTCTGCCGTAGGAACAAATAAATAAGGGCAGCTCCCTGCAGCTTTGCCACCGGCTTGTCCACGCGCGGGAGTTGGATGCATTGTACTGAGGAGCTCAAGCTGCGGAGTTCAGAGCCAACTCCACTCTGAACTTCCCACCGCCCCTGGATGTTTGGAGCCAGTTATTTCCTTCTTAAGGTTTACCCAACAGGAAAGCTGTTTCCCACCCCTGAAACCTAGTTAAAAGCTCATTGCAGCTCTTGTAAAAGATGAATTTTCCTGCTAATGGTGGCTGCCACTTTCTTGTGGTGGCGGCGATTCCAGCACTTCTTGGACGCTGCAGTTGGGTGCATGTGGCCAGAGAGGTTTCATTTCAGCAAATTGCATTTTTACAGCATAGGGGCAATCACTGTCATCGTGGGGGCTGGATGGTGGCCCTGCAGAAAGCCTCGCTGTCACCCCATTTGCCACAAAACCCCTTGTCCTGGTTTCCTCTGTTGTCTGCTCTCAGGAAGAGTGGCACTGGCAGGATTGATGCCTTCTAGGGTAGTTGTGGGGAAGCACCAGACAGGGACCCACCAGCAGGAGAAAGTGGGGCTGATCCTGTAGGCAATGGCCAAGTCTTTCAGTGGCATGGGACAGGGGGCTGGGCTAAAACCTCCTGGGTGAGTGAGCAGTGGTGGAAAGCTCAGGAAATTGCCACTGTATATGGAGGCTGGCAAGCTGTCACACTGCTGCTGGCCAGAGCCTGCTCCAGCCCAAGTACAGAGATCCCTGGGTTGCCCCGGGGCCAGGGGAGAGGCAGGGTGGTGCCGGGCTGCTTCGTGAGATAAGTGTGGGGCTGTCCCCCCCTGCACGGGCGGCCAAGCCTCTGTAATCTGCCCCCTGGCACCTGTCCAGGGCCATCCCAGTGCAGCCGTGCACGAGGATTGCAGCTGTGCAAGGTGACTGCGGCCATCCACAAGAACTGAGGCCAAGCACGGGGATTGCAGTGGAGCACGGGGATTGCAGTGGAGCAGCCCCTCTGGAGGCAGCTGGCTCCCACAAGCCCGGGCACAGCGGAGCGAGAGACTGAAATGTTAACGGCAAGGCTGCGCTCGCCCGTGCTGGCATCAAACGGAGAGCAACATCCCTGCGCAGCCGTGCTCCCCGCCACGCAGCCAGCCTCTGATCTTCCCAGCACCCTCTTTGTTGGAGTGAGAAAGACGTAAATTAGTGCCTCCATAGGTTTTCCTAGGCCGCCTCTGGAAATCTGGTAGGCGTTCCTCAATGTTTTGATTATTCTAATTTTTGCCTGGTTTCAGAGGCAAAAGAATAGCATAAGGTGCCACTGTTATTTCAAAAAGAAGTGCGTCTTAACCTGGCAATTGCAGGGAACAATTTGTTTTGTTTTCATCGAGCCATACTTCTATTTGTTTTTGCAAAAGAAAAGTATTGTCTTTTGTCAGCCTGACCTTACTGATTATCCTTTCCCAGAAGCTTTAATTATTTGGTTCAACATTTATCATTTAAAGAGTAATTCATGTGCTAATATGCATAATCCAACAGCACAGTTTAATTGCAAGATCTTAGTGCTACAGTTGAACTGCATTGTTGGGATTAATTTCTCTTATTCTTCAATGGGTTCTAATTAGCACTGTGCAAATAACAGACTTTCTACATATTAGCATCTCTGAAAGCCATTAGCAAAAGCTACTGGGGTCCAAATGGTTTGTTCTACTTGAAACATTGAGAGAATTTGAACTTATAATTTCACTTACAAAAGCATTTTAAAATGGAAAGTGGTTTGTAGTCAGAGGGTTTTTTTGTAACTATTTTGGGAAGTTAAAACATTAAAAAAAAAAAAAAGTCATCATCCCCTGAGTCTGTCTCTGCAGTGAAATCATTACCAGCTACTGAAATGTTTGTGCTAGTATTTTCAAAATTTGGGGGGAAGATGCAGATTCCTGCTCTTGCCTATACATCACTAAAAGGAGTAGAATTTGAAAGCACACAAAGTTAACCATCTGCTTATTAACAAGACGAGTAAGGGCTCTGGGTGCCCCAGTGCCCCAGATCACGTCTGGGCTTTCCAGTCATGCCACACAAAATAGCACCTCTGCTGTATGAGCAGGTTTTTTTCCCCAAACAGACTTGCAGCATTTCCAAGACGATCTCAATCCTGTATAAAGCGAACAAACTTTCTTTAAGGAGTCTTAATGTGCCAAATGCAAGTTAAGGAGCCTAAACTCTATGAAAAATTGGTTGGGATGTAGGCCTCTAAAGTACACAGGGGCTTGGAAGCACTTGAGAGTGCGGCTTATTCCTCTGGGTCTTTTAGAAGCATCTAAGCAGCACGTGAACATGGTGGTTTGTCCCTACATCCTGTGAGACAATGTGATCCCCCTATACTTCAGCAGGCTGACAGGTGTCCTGGAGGCTGCTGTGAGCTGGATGTGGTGCTTCCTTGCCCTGAGGGAGGACGAGGGAATACCCTGGGACAACTGAACTCTCTGGGACAAGATGGATATAGTCTCTTCTAAAACCATAGGTCTTGGTTGCACCTGACATGCTATGGACTCCTCCTGAGCACCAAGACTTCTCTCTCTTTAAGCCCCTCTGCTTCTCCCCGTGTGAGAAGCCATGTACCAGAGGAGGCGATGCTGACTGTATTTTTGTCACACTGACTGAATACAGATTGTGGAGGGCTCTCATTTAACCACCTGACACATAAAAGCAAAAAATAAAGAAGTCAGAAATATTATCGCCATGGAACTTTTTTGGATGAACTTTGTCTGAGATTAAAACCAAACCAGAAGCATTTTCAGCATGGCAGGCATTTTCTTTAGCTTCCAGAAAAGAAAAATATGAGTCAACAGGCTAAAGAAATCACAGAAACAGGTGGCTGTATGGAGTTCAGTATTTGTACAGTTGCCCTGGTCCTTACACAGGCCTGTTAAAAATGAACCAAAATGCCGCACTGTGTTTGCAGTTGATATACATTTACTGCCTTACAAGCAATGGACATCTACTGTAGTTTTGCTCCAGTGATGTTTATTCATTTAATAAGATAGTATTTTAAATCTCTTCTCTACAACCTTTAAGAAAACCAATGTGTGACCAAATAAAAAAAAATTAATAAAACCCCCCCACATTCTTTCAGTTCTGGTTGGGGTTTTTTTCTGGTTCTTCTGGACATCAAAGAGAACAAAATGAGGAAAATCCTTGAGTCGAACTGCTTCTGTATCCCTCCTAATTGACCTGCACAGGAGTCTGTCTCTATATCACTTTCAAGCTTCTTTAGCTAAATAGCTTCAGGATACAAGAGGTTAAAGCATCCTGCTGGGCAGAAAGCTTTTACTTTAAAGGTCTAACAGCCTTTCCCTTAATCTGCAGAGTGGAGCTGTGATCACACAACAGCTAAAGTCATGAGCGTGTTAATGCTAAAATGACAGATGTTATAACAACAGGATATTTATTAAGTTTCCCATTACCCTGCTGGGTTCTCAGACCCCAATTTCTTTCCAAGACTGCTTTTTGGTTTTTTAATAACCAAAAGTTAACAGAAGTCTGTTTTCAGCCTTCTAACAAGAAGTCACACAAAGCGCAAAAGGAAAAAAAGCTACACAGAAAACATTTATAAACTGTCTCTGTCTCAGCTTGACTCCTGTTAAAGAAGGAAGTAGTACTAATTCTGTCTGTCTTTCTCCCTCCATGTTATGGTATAGACTTGTTTAAGAGTAGGTGTAGTTTTAACCTTGTCCTTCACTTAAGAGTTGGACTCAATAATCCTTGTGGGTCCCTCCCAACTCAGAATATTCTGTGATTCTGTGATTCTGTAAACACTATAGAGCATTGCATGAAAAGTCAGAGTCCATGTGATTCCAAAGTCCTGGACACTTCAGTATCTATTAGTTATTTAGTGAAGCACTGCAAACTCTCTAGTGGTGGGTGTTTTTCCCCATTACCAGATAAGGAAGCATCCAGCAGCCCTGCCTGGAGGATCCCTACCCGCATGCTCAGTGCTCCGCTGGGAGGGGACAACCCCTGCCCAAGCAGTGCTTAGAAGTCTTTGTGGAAAAATGGACAACCTAGAAAAGCCACCTGCACAATGAAAGAAGTAGTAACCAGGTTTAAGCAGTTATTTCTGCATAAATTATGTTTCAAGATTCATTCATCAGTTCTAAACTCAGTAGCAGTGTTAATCCTACAACGACTGGAGTAGTAGCCCTGTATCAGAGATGGTGCCGTTTCTACCAACCCATTGCTCCCTTTACACCTATGCCTCTCATAGCTGGATTTAGAGGTCCTTCCTATACAGAGAGTGGAAGTTCTAAACATTCAGGGACAGCACTGTGTGTGCATTTGTTGTTGGATGGGTGCTTGGTGACAGGAGCTGCTTGGAGCAAAAGTTAGCTGGCCTGCACATGTCCCAGCTCATGGCAGGAATGCCCTTGCTTCTCCTGTATGCTGTGGCCCTAAAATCAGTGCAGCACAGACAGGATTAGCCAGCAGCAATCCAGGCCTCTCGCAGGAGGACTGCTGGTTTTCCATTCCTCAGGTTGGGTCTGCTTGGGGTGAAGTCAAAGGGAGGATGACTTCTTTCCCTAGCACGGCTGCACTCCTGCTGGATGCCTCTCGAGATTTGTACGAGCCGCTCCCCATCCTTATTTTTGAGGTCATCCTTAAACTGAAATTTTAGCTTTTTGGGGAAATTGAAGTCCATATGGAGACAAACGAGACCATTCAAAGAACCACAGGTTCTACAAAGAAAGCAGTCACATTTTCTAGTCTCAGAGAGTACTTTGTATTTCTTTAAACACTATCTAGCAACATTTGATGGATGAAAAGCATGGCAGAGGTCAGGGCCCTGCATGTGCTATGAACAGAGAGCACTTTTTCACCAGAGTCCCCAATACTGTACCAGGGCAGGCTCTTTTATTCATAGTCTACTTATCACAGATGCTAGGAGATGGAAAACACACTCTGAGGGGTCTTGAAACAACCACTACCATCCTATTCAATTTACTTAGTAAACATCTTAGATCTGCCAAAAACCACCTCAGTGAATCTTAACCTTTTCTTCTTCTAGATATGAGCAACTCTGTTTGGGGTTAGTCACATTTGCAGAAAGTAAAAAAAAAAAAAAACAAAACAAAAACAAAACCCCCAAACAAACAAACAAAAAAACCAAACTCCAAACCAAGAACCCAACTTTTCTTAACAAACATTAAAGGTGTTGAGAATTATTCTAGCCTCATCCTCAGCACATTCTTCCACATTTTCAGATCTTGTCACTGGCTCAGCCAGCCAGCATGTGGCCCCTGAAGGCATTGTCATGGCAAGGCACTCTGAAGCCAATTTGGTTAAAACATCCTCCTTCAAAAAGAACCTGTCAGAACAAAGTTCCTGTCAGAACAAAGTTGTTAGAAAGTAGGATGATTGGATTTGGGTAAAACCCCAAACACACTCTCACATTATTTAAAAGCAGAAATGCATGCACTCCAAGGAGTAGCTTAGTGATGTACAGTCCAGAATTGCATCTATCACACTCTCCACTGTCCTCCTACCATACTTTCACTGGCTGGATAAATCAATGCATAGGATAGGACCTAATTTGGTTTTCTGGAATAAAGTTATAATTACATGACCAGTATCTCGAAGAGTTAGTTTTGCAGGATGCTATAATGCAACTTAGGAACAGATACATTTTCTTAAGTATTACTGAAGCAGCTTCTTCTTTGTCAAGTTGAAGCAAACATTTTTCCACCCTAATTTATTGCTGTGGTCCCTATTCTCACATGTTCTACAGCTATTCAGAGCTCTAAACAGTGCTTAAGTACTTGTTAGTGGCGAGTGACCTGCTATCAAAATTGTGTAGTTAATTCAACTTTTTCTTAACTGAAACTTCCTTTCTTTCTAGCTGATATTAAAAAACCCACAGTGTTAGCAAAAATAGGACAGGTTTTTGAAAATGAAGGTTATTCCTATGTCCTGTGAATTACTTGGATTGGAAACAAGGATACAGAATTAGTAAATCATTTATGAAATGCTTTATCAGGAAAAATAATTATTTAATTTCAAAACATCCTTAGTAGTATTTAGTAATATTAAAAAATACTCGCATCTGAACTTTAAAAGCATAAGAAATATTGCTGTTACCTAGAGGAACTTTCAAACCTTCATCATCATTGAAATAAGTAAGATCTACTAAAACATAGCTGGTTTCAGTAATTGCAGACCCACTGCATTGCGTTAACCTCAAATTTGCAATTTAAGGTTAAGGTTAGAGATAAAGGGGAAGATGACAGCAGTCCACCCTTGTTTATCTTGTTTAATTTTTGCCCTAGCCCGAACCAATGACTTTTTCTCTCCAAAGCACTGTTTCAAAAGGGGAACTCTCATATTGCACAAGGACTCTCTACATTTGAGTTTACCTTAAGTCATTTGGAGAAATACTGCTCTGTTAGGGTTTTAACCACTGCCAGCAACAAAGCCTCCATGCAAAGACATTATTTTTGCCAAGCTGCATTCTGTTGCAGAGAGAGACTACTTCTCATACGCGCGGGTGTGAAACAAAACTACTGTTACCTGATTTTCTACACCATTTCTGTACTTCACACTACCCTTTCCTGATATAACTGCTGAGGCTGTGCTGGCTACCTTCTCAGTCTCAGAAAGATTAAGGTCTCAGTTTCAGCTGTGATCTGTTTAAGCTTTTTTTTCCATATGTTTCACTAACTTTGATTTCCATAGACACCATGTGTAGGTCTCACAGTAATAAGTTATTAAGGACTGCAGAGCTATAGAGGAAGGCCAAAGAACATCATTACCCTCACTGAAACAGCTGCAGGAGGAGGAAAAAAAATATACCCAATCCAAAAGCAAAACCTATACACACTCCATTGCTCATTTTTTGCCACTGATAATTTTATTTGCTCTCTGCTAACCAGTGACCACCACAGGAGAAGTGATCTGCCTTTCTGATACTACCAGAGCCAAAAGAAAATTTGGCAAAAATCTTGTAGATCAGATTTTCTATTCTTATTAAAAAAAAAAAATATCTAAAGAACTTCAGTGCCTGTCCCATTCTTTTTCCATGCCATACTAATTGTTGCACGCACACACAGTAATAGCCAAGGTAATTGCCCGGGCAGAGGCCAGCAAATAAGAGCACCACAGAAGGTAACCACAGAAGCTGTGCACTTCAGTATCTCACCACCTTTCAACAGAGAAACATTGTTTTGACATTCCTTGGTTTTGCAGATACTTTTAGAAAGGGCACACAAAATGCAATGGCATCCAAGCTCTGGGTTCAATGGCACATAACTTTTCAGAGCAGCACACAGTGTTGCAGGGCCATTCAATGTCACACTCAGTCGTCTCCCCTTGGCTGTGTGGCTAAACCTCTCTGCATTAAGGGAATGGGAAAAGAGAAAAAAAAAAAACAAACATGAAAGTTTTCAGCAAATGTTACCGAGCTTTTGAATAACACATACAGCTTGGGTGATGCTCTGAGCTTTTCACATACAGCTAGTGATGTCACACTGCGACTGTGACATCAGTGCGGTTCTGACACAGGAGCTCTACCCACGCAGCTTGACTCAATATTTAGTTCTGTAGTTTTCCTACTCCTTCAGAAAAAGATAACTGGGACAGTATGGTGCCAAGTGTCATTCCATTTCCAAGCTCAAGCATATGTACCAAACACCTCCTTTCTAGCGATAGCTTGCCGACTAACTCGGCAGTGTCTCTACTGTGCATCTCCTGTATGCAGGGAGATTTTTGACAAACTGGAAACACACCTACCCAGGCTGGTTAATAATTCTTGTGATAATTAAACACAATTCTTCCCTCCTTTTTTTTTTTTCTTTTTTTTTTTTTTTTTTTTTGAACAGCAATGTGAAAAGAGCAAATCACTTCAAAACAGCATGACATAGAAGTCTAAGACTCTGGCATTATGGGTATTTAGGATGAACTGCTTGAGCCTAGATTTTACCTAGTATTTAAATCCAACTGCTCCTAATGCTCAGCTGGAAGCACACAGACTAAACCCATCCACTTGGGTCAGAACCTTCCCACACGCCCACAAACACAAGTGAAAATTATCCCCCCAAATTTTGCTAATTCACGTAAACCCTTTCTCAAGGGAAAACATGCTCGTCTGCAACTGAGTGGGGGAAGAGTCCCAGAGCACCCCAGAATAAGAACGATGGGCTGTGTCTCCAGTTGACACTGCCTCATGAAAAAATCTTGAGGGTATAGCAATATGTGCAGCATCTATCTGTGGGAGTGTTGTTCACTCCTAAACTAGGGTATGAGCACCCAGATCAGGTAAGCGGCACTGACCCAGTTACCTGCAGAGACTCACCGTGCTGCACTCGCTGCACCCTCAGCGAGGAGGATCACACGGTAACATCAAACCAACCCGTGGAGCTGAATCCAGGTCTGCAGCAGGCCAGCAGCATCCGCTTACACTCGGCAGATGTACTCTGGAGCACGAAAGGCTGGCAGCAAGTAAATATTTCACTCAGCTGAGGTTTTGCCTATACTGCAGAATGAAGTTACCTATAGTGCAGAAGGCAACTGAAACGAGTGTGGGCCAACCCACAGCAAACCAAATCCAACAAATCAAATCTAACAAATTCACCCAGTGAGTCCAGCAGCACTAGCAGGGAAGATGAGGAGAACAGGCTTCAACCCAGGCCAGCAACACAAGCACAAATGCAGGAAGCCCAGCAGGTTGCACATCCTGTTCCACAGCATCACCATGGCTATTCTTAGCTGCAGGAGCTGGTGCAAGGGAAATGCTGGGAAGCTGAGAAACGCTGTAACTAGAAACAGAGCTTGGGTGATGTGGGGGGGGGGGTGGTGTTGCAATTTGGTCTCAGCACTGGTTTAAGGTTTGCGCTGATTGTCACCAAAAAAAAAAAAAAAAAAACCACCAAAACCAAAAATGCATGTATAAACATGCTAACCAAAGTTTCAGTGGCACAGGTTTCATGCCAGGTTTGGGATGGATCAGACTGAGAAGGTGCCTGCTGAAAGTGCTTGTCTGCCTGGGGTCAGACACAGCTTCACTATCATCCTGCCCTTCTCCTGTGGCATCAGCTCCTCCAATGCAAACACAGCAAGGAGCTGTTTTTCTGGGAGCAGGATCTGGTCCTCGAGGTAGTCAGGCAACTATCTGGGGTAGGAGGTCTAGGAATGACATGAGTAAAGGTAGGTGTAAAAGCAAAAGTAAGCTACAGATCTGAAGCTTCCCTTCTATTAATTAAAATTGCCAGAACAGCATGTCTCATAAAGGATATTCATATTAAGTTTAAATCACATCTTTTCATAATGAGGTAGAAGTAGCTTTGGAAAATGGCAGAACTCAAGCTCATGTGCAATGCTTACAGCACATCCAAACACACCCTCCTGTGCATATAACTAATAATATGGGATCACCTTTCCTTGAAGCAGTAAAAGGAGCTGCTGAAGCTGCACCAGTGAAGGGCTCCAAAATGAACTCATCATTGCAAGCTCATTAACAGCTCAAGGCAGGTATTAGTAACCATCTTGCCCTCCTCAGTGCTAGTGCTGGCAGCCGCAGTCAGTCCTTTTCTCCCAACAAACTTCACAAACTGCAGTGTTTCTGAATGAAATCAAATGAAGTCGAAAAGTACCAAAGCATCTTCTGCTCTAAAGTAGCTTTTTTTTCCAAAGACATTAAACAGAATAGTACAGACTTCTATTAGGAAGCCTACCTTATTGACTCTTACGTTAGATATTTAACCACAGTCAATTAACAGGACAAGAAAATTTTTTTATTCTTTTCAGAAGCTGTTTTTCTTACAGGAAAAAAAATGCTTTTTGCATAATTAACCCTGCACATGATACTAGAACTGAGCAACTGTTCTTTTAATTGCACCTGGAATCCAGACGGTTGGAGGCCAGCACTTCACAACTCATTTACTAACCTCCCCTTCTGTTTGTGCGCTTCGCATTTGTTTCTGAGGTTCTGTGAGATGGTGAAAGTGCATTCCAACCAGTTAAATTCCTTCCCAGGAACTGATCTGAGAAAGAAATCCCAACTAAAAGTGTTTGATGTTCAAGAGCTCCATTTATTTTCTCAGCGCTTTAATACTTAAAAAAAAAAAAAAGAACAAAAACCCGAACATTATTATTTATTTTAAAAGAAGGCAAAAAGAAATATCAATGAACAAGCTATGCCAATTATATTTTAACATTGTTCAGAAACAGGATCCAGGACATGAAAAAAAAGAAGCCAAATTAATCCCATGTGCTTTTTGGAGATATATAGATGAAAGATATTTTTCAGTTTTGTGGTTTTGCTCTTCAACTAATTAGACCACACGGTGAATGCAGAAAATATAAATGTGAGCCTGCTATAACATGGTGCTGTACCTCACGGGCAGCTAACCACACAAAGAAAAGGTCACAAGGAATAATCAGACCCTTCTGTTATCAGCAAAGCTATGTTTGATTTAGAAAACTGTCAAGTCTGGCTTTAGCCCAAGCAATTGGAGCATCCACCTCTTTCCATCTAGCTGAGAAAGAAAAAACCAGAGATGCTATGGAGCTGACAACTTAAATGCATACCTAAAAAGGGTGTAACTGATGCTATGCTATGAAACTAAAATAGTCAGAGCATATTTATATGCTTTTAAATATAGTTAGCAGTATTTCCCATTCCCTCCATGTGGAACTCGGAACATCTAGGTAAAAAATTCACCCCCTCTGTCCCCCCAGGTCTCTCCATAGCTGAAGAGATTAGAAAGTGCAGCCAAAGCAGGGGGCAGGGGAATGAGAATGGCAAGAATCTTTATCCCTCCTCCCCAAACTCTACCAAGCAGTGTTTAATAAATTCAGATGGCCTGATTTCAGAAGCAAACAGCAATGTCAGTTTAGCTAAACTTGTTAATAAGTCTTAGGACACTCAGTGAGCTTTTTTCCCTTTCTTTTTTAAGAACGGGGGAAAGGAATAAATCCTGGAATTGTATCAAACTGACAGTGTTTCTGCAGCAAATTTAGAAACACCACAATAGTCCTGATTTTAATACATCCATAAAATCTAGGTACTTTCACTCTGCAAAAGCACTGGCAGAAGCTTTGGACTGACTCCCACAAGTAATTCTTTGCATGCAAGTAAGTACTCGTCAGCCCGATGAAACTACTCAAGAATACAGAAATTTTCAGGAGTGAGCCCCTGCCGTGACTTTTGGGGAGTCACAAGTCGGGGCGAGTTCTTTTACATAACTCTGTGTCTGTCCATACCGCACACCGCGATGCAGCAGCAACAGATACCACCGAAAGCCCAGAATGGCTGTTTAAAGCAACCAAGCTAAAATTATTAGGGGTTCCACAGAAACGATTTACCCTGCTACAAAGGAAGCTTGATGGAGCTGTGGTTAGCCCACTGAGTGTCTGAATTAGTTCTGCACTGCACCTTAGGCGCAGATATAATCTAAGAAGTGATTCTAAAACAGCATGTTCCTGGATGAGACATATAGTAAGTGTAAAATATTTCACCCAGTGACGTTTGGTACATCTCTGATACATTTAATCAGAAGCCTAAACAATCTAGACATTGAAGTACAAACATATTTTTCCTTAAAATCAGTGTTCCATAGGTTTTTTTATTTTAAAAATTTAGGAATGTGATACACAATACAATTAGCTCCCCCTCCATTGCAGTGTTCACTTACATGAGATTCACTAGTTCCATGCTTTGTGGAAAAAAAAAAAAGAGAGACTGTGCAGTGTTTTTGAATGATCTCAGTATTCTGAAACTGTGATCTTCACAACAAATCAAGTCTGTATAATCTCAACAGATCAGGTTAAAAAAAAATCAAGCTCTATCACAAGCTAGTGGGCTACAGTCGGGTCTCATACAGCCAGAAAAAACGGAAAAATTATGTTCCTGCTGCTGCACAGCCACCACCTTGACCTCACTATATGCTTTCAGGGAATTTGCCATGGAAGGCTAAAGAGACTAAAGGGCCCCGTCAACACCAGCTGGTGCCGCACGTGCAACACAGCACATGACAGAGAGACCACGCAACTCCCCCTTCTGCCCCCATCACCATCATCATCATCACATCTTCATCCTGTAATTAAAATAATGAGGGGGAGAGCTTTTTGTCTTTTAAGCTAGCCATTGCCTGCAATGGACACAGAAATAGAAAAATATGACTTCTGGCTCAAAAAGAAAAGATTAAATAGTTTAAAATGGAATAGTGACTACAACTTCATCTATCCAGATGCATTTACTGAGACTGTTAACCAGCGATGGCAACTGTTATGACTTAATAGTTGCTCTGTTTTTATAATAGCAACAGGAGAGAAGTCACAGTCAGTGCTACTATGGTTTGTCTTGCTGGTATCTTTTTAAATAAACTAAAGAGCAGTAGTACTATGGTGCATTAGAGATATACAGCAGGACCTCAACTAATGATTGAGACCAATTTTAAAATAATGATCAAAATAATTAGTGAAAGTTTACCATAAAAAGCAAGGATACACATTTAAAAAAAATAGTACTTTGTTCCTTTCAAAATTTACTTGCTTAATATTCTGTAGTATACTAGCAGTGGTAGCATATTCTGCAAATGTAGTCTCATACAAGATCTCATTTAACAGTCAACTCTAGATCATATACAGGTAACAGAAGAAAGAGTTAAGATAATTCAGACAAAACAAAAACATATATAAATACTATATTAACATATTTAAGTTAGTTTATGAGACTGTACAACAAGCATAAACACAGAAAAAGGGGAGCAATGCTGGTGGCTGTGAAGCACCAACATCCCCAAACCAGCGCAAAGCTGAACCGACCTATCCACACCCTGCAGCTTCCTGCAGATGCATCTGAGCAGCCAAGAGGCAAAATAAGTGCCTGGTGCTGTGCTGCACCCAGGTCAACACACCCTGTGAGAGGGGCTCCTGTGGAACCGGCTGAGTGCCTCTGCTTTTCCAATGCCTTGGCACACAGCACTTGGCCAGTGCACAGCACACGATGCAGGGCTGGTCTGGGCTCTGCAGACTGCACAGTTAATACACAACACTGGTAATCAACCCATGGATAATCGAGAGTTGACTGCAATGCTCTGCTGAGAGGCTGGGTAAGACCACTGACGTGACTTGGGCCAATCCAGGTCCAATGAGCAGCAGGACTATTTTGAACTATTTAGGAGCAATTACGATATGAGACGTAAGAAATGCAAACTAGCAAGGTGTTCTGTATCTGGAGGCAAAGCTACATTCCCTTCACTAACAAAACATTCTTTTTTTAAAAAAAATCTACATTTAAATACTGTTAAAAACCTGAAAACCACAGCATCAAAGAATTTCATAAGGCCAAAACTATTCTCAGTTCCCTCTGGTTGTGCCTAGATATTGCCATACATTTGTAGAAGTAGCAAACACTATGTAATCTAGTATCTTCTAATCTTTTTCAGTGCCTTCCAGTAACAAATCTCAGAGCTCTTCACACAAGAGTTAAGCCTCACAACACCCCTGTGAGGTAGGTATTATCCCCATTTTAAGACAGGGAAACTCAGGCAAAGTGTTTATCATGTCCAGAGTCATAGAACAAACAATGGAAGATCTGAGTTGTTTTCCAGTTTTGAGCATAGGAGAGTCAAATAAGCACAAGACATTGGTTCCCGTACGTAACGCGAGAGTGGATCAAAAGGGCTGGGGTTTTAGATTATATTTCTTATATGTTTTATCTTCAACTCTCACCTAGTCTCTGCCAAATTCACAGAGCCCACTGACCAGTTTCTCCTCTGCTAAGGTGTAAGTTGGCAGCATACTGTAACAGCTTCTTTAGAGCCAGTTGTCAATTAACTGAGTCAAGATTTTAAACCACAGATTTGGATACTTAATAAGTGAAATTATGTGATACATAAACACCTCAAAGTGTGAAATAACAGTGAATGAAATCCTGCTCCCTGTGCCACTTCCTCAAAAGTCCTGGAGGGCTCCTGAGGACACGGTGGGGACCAGGACTGTAGTCACTGCAAGCGCTTCCACTCAACTAGAAGCAAAATGCACCACTGCATTACTTGTTGCGAAGCTGCTGCCTGAGCTGGAAAGCACAAATTATACTGTCCGTGCTTGGCAGACGTTCCCCGACCGCGCACTTACTGACATAACTAATTATTTTGTCTTAGTAAACTCAGCATCAGTTAAATATAAAGCTCCAGCTCTTGATTCACAGCACTGTGAGTCAAGGGTTCTTTAAATATTGAAGACTTCCAAGATACAACTTGGAAGTAAGAAAAGCCACCAGAAAATACACAAAATATGAAAGTATGTGTTACTGTATCAATCAGTCTCACATCTTGATCAGAGAGCAGTATACAGTAGCTTGAACTTCCATTCTGGTAGAAAAAACCCCTTTCACATCTGTTGTTTTCAATTACTTTGCTACCTTACCAAAAGAAGTGGGGACAATTTCTAACAATCACAGGATGTTCTCTTCAAAAAATGCAATAAATTCAGTTGAAAAGCCTTCACATTTATTATTATTACATAGCTTTAAGAAAAATATGTGAAACTGCAAAGTGGTTTCCAGTTTTTAGTAGCTTTCTCTTTTAAAATGTTCTATGAACTTTGGTTTTCTTAGGGCTTCTAAATAAACAATATATTAAAACATCTACAAATCAAATATTAAAGGAAAAAGTAGGTCCAAGAAATATGTAACACAAATCGAGTTCCTACATGCTTATCCCTCAAATACCTTTTCACTTGAAAAAAAAAAAAATCTTAATTTGAAGCACAGCAAAAAGTGTCTCTGCTGAAATGTTGAAACTGGTTTTCTGAAGTTGTTACAGCATAGGTGCACTTTCTGTCTGTCTCAGTCAAACAAAGTCAACACAAACACATTGTATCATGACAGTGACATTATATTCTTTAAAACAAGCATTCTATATTTAGCAATATGACAAGAACAAGGACTTCAGCAATTACACTACTTGGCAAAATTGCAACTCAAAACGTCTGTCTCTTCCTCTTGCAACACAGCTGTTGACAGAGTTACCACAACTCAGGTAGCACCGTTCGGGGAGTTACAAAGATGACTCAAATTGCTCATTTTGATCAGTGTTTGCCTCTAGCTTCACTGAAGGGATGCTCTCCGACTTAGTCCTCCTCGTTTTTGGAAATTCAATGACAACTTCTGAACAAGAAATACTAAGTGACGAAGATTTTTCTGTCTTCTTTGCAGTACTATCTTCCCCTGTTCCGCAACACTGCTTCAAAGCACACTGAGTCCTGCAAGGCAACTCACATTTCCCTCTCCCCGATTCAGAGCCAACGCTGGCAAACTCAGGCTGAATGGTAGTTGCGTGAATCCCTTCGTCATGAAAGATCTCTTTAATGCGCTTTGCCACCATCATGTACGTGGAAGGGTCAGGGCACTTGATGTGAGCAGTGCCAATGATCCTACTGCCTGCTAGTTGCCAAATGTGTAATTCGTGGATTGCTTCAACTCCTTCGAGGGTACGTAACTTTGAGTTCAAAGAATGAACATCTATTTGTTTGGGAACAGTCTGCAGAAGTATAAGGGCTGACTCCCTAAGTAATGGGTAAGTTGTGTAAAGGAGTATACAGACCATAATCAAACAAAGGACAGGATCTAAATATAGCAACCAGCAAGGACCAGCCACTGTAATGCCCTCTTGCTCAGACTTGTTAGCTCTCCCAAGTGTTTGGGATAAAGTAGCATTTTCCATGCAATGATTATTGATACATGGATTAAAGCAAGGCCCATCTTCAGGGCATGGATTCCACAACCCATAAAAGAGCAAGGCATTCACTACCACAATTACTGAACCTAAGGCATCTCCAAAAACATGCAGAAAAACTCCACGCATGTTAAGTTGCGCACTAGAGTCTTCTTCAACCTCCTCTTCATCCAGAGGATAATGGCCAGCATTCCCGTTCACCTGTAGGTCAGCCATGTCATCTTTCATATCACCTGACAAGAAAACAATAAAACCATTAGGCAGATGCTATAATACTACACATTACTGTAATTCTTTATAAAATAATAGCCAACATTAATTAGCATGCCACATCGAGTATGAAACTGAAAAGCAAGCAGCTCTACCCACACACTTAGCAAGATCTTCTCTGTCTGAGAAATATTCAGTTGTCCCAATAAGTGATCTAAAGAGTCTAAAAGGTAACTGTTTCTACATGGAGTTTAAAGATGTAGAGTGGCAAAGAATGAAGATGACCGTGTTTTAATCTATTCTACTGAAAAACTACTGTCACCTTTTCCAGCTGTTTAACCACTTGACTACTCACTGTTTGTTTCTTAAACAAAATGCAGAACTACAGAGCATATGTAAAAAGCTGGTTAAGTAGCTCAGTTAGTTACGTTAGTTCCCTCTTTTGAGACACTAGAAGACTAATCACATTGCTAAAATCTCAAACCATAGGACTGCATTGCTCTTTTGTATTACAATTTGAAGCCAGAAGCTCAAAAGCTGTATGAATACAGCTGTATAGCAGCTTCTTTTCAGGTTCAGAAGTGCATTTTCAAAAGGCTTCTGAATTCAAGGAAAAGGAAGTTTTTCCGAGATGGCGCACGGAGCCAGCAGGACAATCAGCTGAGTTTCTAGGTCTGAAATGCAGAATTTATCAGCAGTATTGAGTATAGGACAGTTTAAGTTATCTCTGAAGCTCTCAGTGGCTATGAACTAGTGTTATTTATATTTCAGAATGTAATTTATAAATAAATAAATAAGTACCAAAATTACACTTTTTATGCAAGTGACATACAGCTTCTGATGTCCAATGCCATATGTCATGGACTGTGCAAAGCATAAACGAACATTTTAGTGCTCTTCTTTGTCAAAACTGTCTGCACTATTTACCATTCCAATACAGCTAACCAGCTACAGGGGAACAAATATACATATCACATTTTCTGAAAGAAAATCATCTTCCGTTGTTTAAATTTGAAAGAATTTTACATGATTAACCTCTTGCTTTACTTCAAAAGTTCTTCCGTGGACACTTCCAGTGCTAAAGAAATGCAACATGCACTGGCCCCTGGCCCGACAAACTGAGACAACAAGCTCTTACTGCTTTTGAGGTTATTCAGTTCAGAGCTTTGTAAACATTAACACGTTAATAAGACCTGCAGCTTCTGCCGCCCTGCTCTCATGGCTGCAATTCTGCAATGGTAAAGTGTGCACGAATCCTTTCCTCTCTGAAGAAGGGGTGGGCTCTTTGAAGGCAGCTGAGCACCGAGTTCCAAGCCTCAGGCTCACTACCTCATGCATCCCGCTTCTGCCCTAAAGCTCCAGCTAAATTTTCCACACTACCTCTAGGAGTTATGGAACATGGGACCTGTAACTTTCCAGAGAAGTCAATAAATTAGAGAAAAATATCTCAGGTTACAGAGTTCAGACCTCAAGGTCCATCATGGAAGCAAGGAAATAGGAATTCTCTGTTCTACATCAAGTGCTTGGAATAAAGGAGAGCTGAAAAGTCAGTAGAGCTGTCTACAAGAAAGGGTAACAGGGAACACAGTTCCAGAAAGCTCTTGAGATTTTTTTTAATGGCAAATGGTTAAAACATTTGCATCTGAAATATGCTCATTGAAATCTAACTATAAACTGATTACTTTACATAAATTGTATGCACAAAAATGCCTGTGCAGGACTAGCCCCTAAGGTTATCCCTTGCTTTCCACTTTCACCTTAGGAAATCAGGGACAACCCCTCTTTGCAATTTCCAGTGAAGGCACAGGACCACCCTAGTCTTTACCTATACATCTTTCACCTTTTCTTCCAAGTCTCCAATCACCTTTACCTGTAACTTTTCCATGGGTAAACTATGAATAACTCCATCCATTACATAATCATGACAGGGCACAGAAGGAAATACAAACTTATTTCAAAGTTTCACTGTGACCAAAATTATGCCCTATTACCACCTAAATACCCACAACAAATTATTTGTTATTGCCAGAAGCACATCCATGAGACATTCCAGACAAATTAGCTCAAAACAGTATACATTTTAAATTCATGCTATAAGGTAATCTTTTGGTCTAACTAGTCCAAAACTTGGCTAAAAGCACAACTTTTCACCATGTAAGAATAATTCTGAAGGCAAGATATCTATCAGACCAACGGTTAAGGGAATTTTACATTGTTTGAAACTAATTATTAGGATATCTTTGTTGGAACTAAACCAACACTAAGAGCTTATTACGTGGTCAAGAAAATGGTGTAGTGTATTCAGAGAAACTCTCCTGTCCTCCTGCAAAACCTGTCTTTCCAAAGCCAACACGGAGTCAGAAAAACAGAAACTGCTAAGTTTCTCAAATGTATACTGGAACCTCTGACCACAGAAAAAATGAAACTGTAGCAAAGTTCACTCTGCTCAATTAAAGCTCCATTGATGTCACCCTGAAACTGAAAGAGAGAGACATGGGTTCCAAAGTCTTAAGCCCCTTCCTCGAGGTGACAAAGGATGCCATATGAATAGAGAAGTGGCAGTCGCACACCTTTCACTCTGCTACCATGCAGGACTTGGGCTTCAACCAAGCAGCTTCAAAATCCAGGCTTCTGGATCCTTCAAAAAATAACCCAAGAAATTCCCACCCACGGAACAGACAGTTTGACCACAATAGGGAAGGGAAGATTTTAAATTTGTGTCTGTGTGAAGCTGAGTGGGAAGATGCATGCTTTAGAAAGCTAAAGAAAACTCATTCCAAGACACCATGCGTGTGCTCTGACACCAGTGAGCTCCACATTCCGACTTCCACAGTTCTGACTGGCAATTTCCAAGACTTCTATTAATACCGATGCCACGAAGACGTACAACATTACTGCAGTGGAATATACTTCAGCATGTTGCGTTCGGGTGGAGAGCAGCTTCTCAGGTACCTGACAAGTAGCTGATAACTGCTCCAATGAAGGAGCCGGGACCAAGGCGCTGAGCTGCGCTCCATTTGATGTGCAGCCAGTTCGGATGGCATTAGGGCAGCGTCTTGTGACAGCTCGTGTCGCTAGGCAAGAAACGCTTGTCATGTGCCTTCCCTAGCAGAACCAACTTTTTTCCCACGGCACACCGCTTTATCCCAAGACTTTCACACTCTGACCTGTCTGCAAGACAAGCATGCAGCTCACGGCATCTGAAGGAAAGGTGCGAGGCAGAGGTGCGACAGTCATGAGCCCAACAGTGCTGCTAAGAAAGTTTCTAGCCTCTTCCCCAGCAGGGGGGACAGGTGGTCCCCGCACAGCCCGCGCCGGGTGTGACCAGGATGCCACCGCCCTACTCGGGGAAAGGACCCCTCCCGCTTTTCTCTGCCTGGATGGGGCAGCGGCGCCGCGGGGCTTACCCAGCTTCTCCTGGCTGACCCCGTTGGAGCTGCTGCAGTTCTCCACCAAGGTGCTGGTCTCCTCGCGGTGCAGCGCTGCCTCCCCGTCCCCGGGCGGCGGCTCGGGCTTGGGGCCGGCGCGGGGGTGCTGCTGCCGGGCGCCGTGCGAGTGCCCGTGCCCGTGGGCGTGCCCGTGGCCCCCGACGCCGTGGTGGTTGAAGAGGCAGAGCCCCAGCAGGTTGATGATGAGCCCCGCCACTCCCACGGCGATGACCACCAGCGGCTGCTGGATCTCGTGGGGCTCGGTGAAGCGCTCGATGGCCTCCAGCAGGATGGTGAAGCAGAGGGCCGTGAGGAACACGGCGTTGACGAGCGCGCCCATCACCTCGGCCCGCACCCACCCGAACGTGTTCTTCTTGGTGGCGCGGGTGCGCTGGGCGAAGCGCACGGCCACCAGCGCCACGACAAGGGCCATCACGTCCGAGAGCATGTGGAAGGAGTCGGAGAGCATGGCCAGGGACGACGTGACGCGGCTCACCGCTACCTCCACCACGAAGAACAGGAAGGTGAGTGCCAGCATGCACAGCAGCCGCGCCCGCCGGTTCTGCCAGCACCGCGGCCCGCCCGGACCCCGCGCCGCCATCCCCCCGCACATCGCGGCTGCCCGGCGGGAATGGTCGGAGCGCGGCGGGCGGTGGGAGCCCCGGGCGCTCGGGCGGCCGCTCCGCTCGGCTGCGCTCGGCTCCGCTCCCCCCGCGCCGCCGCCGCCGCCGCTCCCTCCGCAGGCACCGGGCGAGCAAACTTTGCACCCGAGCCCCCTCACTCTTTCCACACGGAACCCAAGCGCCGCCTCGGCCACGCCCCCGTCCTCGCCCCATTGGCCGCCGCGCCCCCCCCGCCCTGCCGTGCCCTCCCGCCCCCGCGCGCGGCCCCGCTCGCCATTGGCCCGCGCTCCCTCGCGACAGGAGGGCCCCGCCCCGCCCGGTAACGCCCATTGAGCCGCCCATGCCTGGAAAAGCGGAGGGGGCGGTGCCACGCATGACGCGCCGGGGAGCGACCGCTCCGATTGGACGAACCCGCCGGCTTTCCCCGCCCGCCCCGCCCCCGCAGGCCCCGCCCGCGGCGAGCGGGACTCGTGCAAAAGGTGCGCTTCACACGGCCCCGGCCCGGCGCGCGCCCGGGGGCGGGGCTCCCCCTGCGGGCCGGGAGGGGCGGGGCCGCGCCTGAGGGGGCGCTGTGACGTCACGGGCGTGGGGTAGTGAATTTTGTGAGATTTGACCCTTTTTCAGTGAAGTTTGGCCCTTTGTGCAGCCCTTTTTGCTGTTTAATTTTTCTCCCGTTCGTACCACTGAGGACAGTGAGATGAATCACTCATTCATCTCATGAGGCGATCAATAATAACCGATGAGCTACTAAAAAAAACTGGGAGAGAAGAGAGGAGTTTTGCATGAAGTTTTGAGAAGCTGCATAATACGATAGAATAATATACAATAATAATTGTTATTAAGTAATTATTAAATATTATAATTATAATTATTATTATAATTATATAATAATAGAGAAAAAATCAATGCTGAAAGGTCAGTCCCTGGATACTGTTTGGCTTATTGCAGAATCAATTAGGTTGGAAAAGGCCTCTGAGATCATCAGAGCCCACGCTTTGGCCTAACACCACCTTGGGTACTAGACCATGGCACTGAGTGCCACATTCAGTCTCTTCTTACACTTGTGGCTAGGAAAGGGAAAGAAAATGTTTTGAGACATCCAGACAAACAACAACAACAACAACAAAACACATAAAAATGTAATCACAAAAAATTACAAAAAGGCAGAGCTGAGCTCATACTTTGCCCACTGTGTTCCAAGGGAGCCAACAATCACGGCAGCCAGAGAAAGAGTGCCAAAGAATATTCCATAAGGAGAGAGATGGAACAACCAGCCATGGCTCTTTGCAGCTGTAGAGGTGTAGCTGTGTGTGTGAATACACAGAGGCAGGAAGAAAAATGCTGCCCTGAGAAGGAAGATCTAGCAAGACTGCAAAAGCCTGTTGCTACACTTGGAGATTCCAAAGGGATTGTGATCCAAGAGTCTGTGCAAAGACTCTTGACTTCACTTCATTAGTAAAACGACAGAAGGTGTTCACATTTTGACAAGGAAAGATTTATGTGTTCACATTTTGACTAGGCAAGATTTATCAACAAGCATAACTGAGGGCAGTAATTCAGGTCAGGCTTCCCCTGAGCTCGGCAGCGTCCCCGTGAGCCCACATCTGAGCACCACACTGCTCTAATCTGTGTGTGCCATCCCCCCACATTTACTTAACCTGTCTTGCGTGCCAGATGTGGCTTGGGCATCACAGGCACTGCTCTATTGACCTGTGTCCCCGAACCCTGTTGTCTGTGAGATCATGCTTGTGTCAAAATCCAGGTCTGCTCTGGAGCATAGCGGTAGGGACCCACAGGGAATGCTTTAATGACTGTCATAAAGAGAGTCAGCAATTAGATTGCTATAACATTCTCTTCCCCTGCCTGGCTTCCCGTATGCCCTGATGTCACTTACTAAGAAGTAAATAATCAGGAAGCTAACCGGCAATTATATGGAAACGGAACATGCCCGTGTCCTCTCCTCCTCACTCCCACACAAGGCCATTAGTTGGCAAGGAAGAATTACTCAAATTTAGGATATATGGGTCAAAGAAACTGGTACAGCTCAAACCTTTTTTACTGCCTGTTAATGAGGTGGATTATCATTTTACAGGGATTGGTGTTAATCCAATGGAATTTAGATAGGAAGGCAGGGAGGATGAGGAGTTTAATATCTCTCGTTGACTCTGCCTCAGGAATTACTGAAGCTGTTAGTTGGTTGCTCCTGTGATGTCGTCATAGTTTTCTTGATTAAAAGTACTCAGTCCCCTCCTGAGGGAAATAAACAGGATATTGATGTCAGTACCACCCTGATAAATAAAAATTCACCATCACTGAACATAAACTGTGTCAAGAGCTTTGCCTGACTTGAGGAGGGGAGTTAGAGCTTTTTGGGTATCTTTCTTGGTATGTAAACAATGTCCAGATCAATTTGTGACCCTTTTAACATTTCTTCACTGCGAGACCTCCTAATCTGCTCAAGGATACCCATACCACTGATCCGTGTGCTGCAGTCTTCCCCTTACAGGATGGCATGCTCTTGATCCTTATCCATGTCCAGGAATAGCTTTTCTTCCCACTATACCAGGCTGAATGCTTAATTCCTTTTGGGGCCAAGAGCCACAAGACATGGACCATATACCTTAGGAGAATGGGAGGGGATGGTTTCTTCTCAGGCGGGGAGTAACAGTGTTCCTCAGGCCTTCCACTGCTCCCCGAGGAATAGGACTGCGCATGTAGTTTTACCCATCAGCCACCATTGTCTCCAGGGCCTTCCAACACAGGGGCTTTAACGTATAATTGCCCTGTGGCAGCCCAGTCCCGCTGCTGGACATGACAGGCACAGACCGGCAGCTGGATCACACAGCAGTTCACATCGCTATGACTTCCCCACACATCGCTACGACTCTTTCTCATGACCCAGTGTGCTGCATGCTGCTGTTTCCAGGCCTTTCCATTCTATTACCGTACACCAAAAGCCAAGAGAACCAGGGATCGTTCCTAAATTTAGGGCTGCCCATCTGGCAACACTATCAATTTTAAGGTTAATAGGAAAGTGACTGATAATGGTACCTAATGACACCATAAATGGTTTGTTACAGAAGAACATTTTGTTCCTGCTTATGCTTTTGAGGAGAATACTTTGTCTTCAAAGTAGGGAGGACTCAGGGGTTTTTGTTGTGTTTTCTTTTTTAGGCTTCCAGGCATTGTTTGTGACTCACACAATTCTTTCTCGGCTCAGCTTCTGATCCACACATGTGGAAGGACCCATCTAAAATCTGTTTACTTATCATAAATGCTCTGTGTTCTGAGGGGAGAAGTAACTCTGGGTCTCTGCCACGCAGCTTCATACCACCCCAGAACCAGCTGCCAGGGCTCAACAGAAAGCTGCTGCTTGTCGCCTGTTCTGAGAGGAAATGTATTGTACAGAGTGCTGCGGAGCTCTCCTAAGCCAGCTGAGCACTGTAAGAAGAACAGGACTTTGGTTGGGAGTTTTGCTATTACTCAGCATATTTGCTGAGTAAATAAAGTCACTGCTTTTTTCCTTTGAATTTCTGCATAGGTTTGCAAGTGGAGAGATCACCACCACGGAGGGCTCTTCATCACTCCATGCCTTTCCACTTGGAAAAGGTGAAACCCTGCATATAAAATGCTGATGCAGTCACGTATTACAGAGCACACTGCCTCCTTTTAACACCTAACTTTTCCCCTTTCTGTGCAGTCATCAGACCTGTCTGCTTTTAATGAGGGCTTGTGGGACTCTGGCAAACATGACTCCATCTATCTGTTCCACTTCAAGGCTGTCAGTGTTCATTTTAGGCTGCGTTTCTTGCAGCCAATGTCTCTCCCTGGTAGATGCCCTTTCAAGGTTTCTTCAAATTAGGTCCACTCAGCAACACCAAAGCCAACAGAAGCATTCACTGTCCAGTTACCTACATAAACAAGTTTGTTCCTTGTGATGAAAAATAAAACAAATGAAAAGTGAATATTACTGTTCACATTGCTCTGCGTGGAATTTACTGTTATGTCCTGATTCAGGAAAGCAGTTTTATCAAGGAAAGGACTTAGATATGTGTTTATAGTTAATTAAAAGGACTTCTTTGAACAGAGGTGAGTTAAGCATGAGCTTATATGCTTTTGTTTGCGACCTGTGAAGAAAGACTACAGCTATAATTGACATTAAGATAGGAAATGAAGGACACCTTGCTCTATAAAGAGATTTCTTCTACATGGTTACAACGTCTGTGAAATATGGGCTCTTTGGAATTAGTAGAACTCCAGACAAGTTGAGGGGGTCAGTAGATCATCCACTACACCTCTTCTGAACCTTGCAAAGCAGATTAAAAAACCCACTTTTTTCCCTTCCAAGATATTTTTACCCTAATAAAGAAACAACTGGTTTTTAAAATATGCCTTTCTTATGTCCAGTTGTGGTCTTTCTACTTCAGTTATTTTGCTTTCTTACTCTCAAGCCATTCATTTGATCCAATGGCATTCGAAGACCTCTTAACTGCTTCATGACTTCTGGCACAATTAACTGCACAACCAATCTATAACTCTTCCTAATAAACAGTTGTTTTTTTCTGGTGGGCTTAAGACCATGTCCTGTCTGCTTTGATTACCAATTTGTCTGCTCATGAGACAATTAGTATTTTCTTAAAATCCACAACTAGGCAGGCAAAACAGTTGCTCTAATCAGCTGTGAAGTTAATACTAATAAGATATTTGTAGAGCTAATACCTTATTCAGCCAATGCTCAAGGCTCAAGTGGATCCTACTAGAAAAATCACCACCATATTAATCATTAAAGGAAAAAAGTCAGGGAAACTTGTGGTGTTACTCACTTTTGCACATAGTGTGGCTCTCTGCTGGAAAGACAGTAACAATGATTCAACAGGGACAGGAAAATTCTGTTAATATGGAATTCTAGAATGAAAAATATTCTTTTCAGCCAATTGGTTGGTAACATTTTTAATTGTTACTGACATAAATTATCTTTCATATGGCATTTTAATAAATCATATTGTTAACTCTGCTTTTTATTACCTTTAGAAAGAACATGAGATTGCTCCCTGTAATCCAAGCCAGTTCTTTTGGAGCTGTGGCAATGAGTGTCAATGAATTAATGGGTAATTGCCAAGGACAGGCACTGAGAGATATGTGCTAATCACTGTAGCACCTGTTCCACCTATCTTCAGTATCAGGCCCTGTCAGAAAACATACGATACTTTCTGTCATCTGAGTTGGTTATCGGGGCAGGGATTTTCACTGTCACTCTAGGAAAAAGGATTTCATTAGTGTAGGATCTCTAAAAGTCTTTTGTTGGAAAAAGATCACTCAGATCCTTCGAGGTAAGTACCTACAGGAACATGTAATACTGTAGGAAGTCATAAACGTGCATGTTGTGGCATTGGAAAAGTCAGTTCAAAACTAGTTCAACAAGTGCAGCTTTGAATTGTGCGAGGGTGCAGAGCACCTCCGTGCAATGCTGCCAAAGAAGAAGTGCCCTATGGTGGCACATTTTGCCCTGACAAATGGGGCTATGCTGGTACACCTCTGTGTCTCCTGAGAACTCAGTGACATCAAGGGAACATTGTGCAAAGAGCCGACTTTGGTGCCAGGGACTGAACTAGGCAATGTTAGAACATGGTACGAGAACAGTGTTGGCCCAGAAGAGGAAGATCCCCGGGCAAACTGGAATGGAAGCTGTCACGCTGGCTGTGTATATACGGAGTTTACAGGGTGGTTCCTGGCACAGCCATGAGCACAGGATATGGCACATCCTATAATTTCTACTCTGCAAGACAGGCCTGCCTGCAGCAAAGGGCCTGGTGGCACAGGACGTGTAGGGCATGCTCAGGCACAGGGGCCCCTGTGCAACACACTTTGATGGGCTCCCACTCTGACCTGGCACCAACAGGTCTGATCTGGAGGGCAGCCTCAGGCTCACCCTCCATCAGCAATCCAGGTACTCCTGGTGTTTCCAGCCAACTCGCCTACCCACACATCGCTGCTGCTCTTGCTGCCACAACACACATCAGGCAAGAGCTGCACCCTTCTGTCTTGACACAAAGTCTTTTTTATGTAAAGTCGTTCAAGTGGCTGAGCAATAGCATATTCATCATTTTACCATTTGTGTATTAGATATTAACTACATCAGCTTGACATGGATGAATTTCACTTTATTTCACAATAAATGCTGATGCTTTTATTTGGAATGTGCTGCGATCCTGACTCTGAGACCTGCTGGACACCGCTCCTTTTTGCAGACACCAAATGTGACCTTCATATAAGGACAGAGACATGAAGGCCTCTTTGAAGGATCAATTGTATTTGATGTTTGTCAAATCATATCCCAAGGCAGTAAGCATAGACATGTTAACTTCATGTTCTGTAACTAAATCTATTCATTTTCAGAACTGCCTTCCACAGAGAGCATTTTGTGGTCAACTTAAGCTGGTCCAAATAAAAGCCGGTGCCAAAAAGGGCCACCACAATTCCTTTTCAGAATTACATTCCTGCTCCCAATCAGGCCTCAGATCTAGAAATTAGGGCATGTGAGGGGCATCAGCTTTGCCTGACAGCGTAACCAAAACCGAATTCTTTTTCTTCATCATTACTTTTCAGCCAGTTCAGCAAGTTAATCCTATTTACCTAGCACTGCAGGATTGCTAGAGCTGACATGCAGAACCATGTGGTTGGGGCAGGGAAAAGTGTGTGACCGTATACTGGCAACAGCTGATGCTGATCCTGAAACCACAGCCTCAACTGGACAATAATGGAGGGATTCATGCTTGGGAATTGGCAGCTGACACACAAACATCTTCAGATCACGAGTCTCCCTTCAGAGTCAGCAGAGATCTAATCACACTTGTCAGTGGAGTCTGCAATGTGGTTTATCTCCTCCTACAGTGCTGTGTACTTGATTAGATGAATCCCATCCTTAGAGTGCGCATTTCTGTCGTGGATTATAAAGAAAGTCTGGTGTGAATTGCTTGGAGATTAGGTCAATGGCTAATGAGATGACTCCTGCCACAAGTGTTAGTTCTGCCCATTTTAAAACAAGGATTTTTCTTATTCATGCATTAAAGCATGAACTAAGTGAGCTCTTTAATGTCACAAACTGAATAATGTCAGAAGGAAGAGTAGAATCCAGTGGTCTGTCCTGCTAGTATTAACACTTACAGCAATATATTACAAATGTGATGTTCAAAGCTGTGTCTCCAAGCTAAAATTCATAGGCATAGAGGAAGTGTTTTCATTTAATCAGTCCTGGGCAGTAGACAGTTCCCTCAGAAGCAAACACAAGACGTGGCTGCTTTTGGAAAGCAGGTCATTTGTGTAGGTGATTAAGCATGGAGGAGCCTCACTTGGGGCATGAGTTTTCAAAACACTTTCATTTAAATCTTACAAGCTGATTCTATACAGTTCGTTATGAATGGCTATTTGCATAGCAAAATAGCAACTCTGAACACTGCTTCTTGCAAGCTTTATTTGTGTAGACCTGCTTTATATCTAGCCGGATATTTTGATCTTAATGTTCACATCAGCATGGATGGATTAAATTATGTGCTACGTACAGTACCTGCAGAGCCAATGGAGGGAACCCATTTCTATCACTGCTAAGATGACAAAGCAATGATCAAACACAGCAGTTACCGTGGCTGTCCCAGGAAGGACTTGTCAGTCAAGTTTCCAAGTAATCTGTTTGTGAAATACGTGCTCCGTCTCCCTTACTGACTAACAATGTATATTATCTGTTTAGTTAACTGTGGGGATAAAGGTCTTTTTTCCTGTCATTTGTCAAGCTCTTGTGCAAAAAGCTGCAGTTAAACTGTGTATAACCTTAGGATCCTGAACAGTGCCAACTAAAGTTCTAGGAATATGCTTATTCAGTTTTTTATTAGCCACATATAGTAGGCATACTTTGTGCCTTTGCCAATTAGATAAACCAGAGCCTATCTCTTTCTTGGAAATTTCCTTGTAGAAAGATATTCTCCTTGTAAACAGGGGAATATATAAATAAGCAAAATACGTGCCTATTTGATGAGCAGCTTCACAGCACACCAGTGTTGTTATTACACAGGTACATGCATTTTACACCACTGTAGTGATATAAAGTCACCATAAACGCTATCAAAATACATAAAGACACTACTGTTAAAAGCCAATGAATTAGTAGATCTTTTTCAAACTGGTCTTCAGAGCTTCTGTGTTGTTAGTAGTTATATCAAACACCTTTGTACCTAATCCTAAGTGGGAAAAATGTTTCCCGTATGATGTTTCAGACTCATAGAGACTCGATTGCAGCATATAAGCACACAGAAAGGCAGCCAATAGTGTTTGTGTGTTCATGTTTCCCCAAGGAGTTGTAACAGACTGGGCTGACACAGTCCTCCATGGGAGGCAGCCATATCAGTGGATTCTTCTTCAGGACACTCTGCGTGTGTGAACAAGGATTTGGGTGTGCACGTGTGTGGCCCCTCCTGAAATCTTCTGTATGGCAACATGCAGGCAGAATGTAGGCTGGGAAGTGTTATGGGGGGGGGAGAGGAGGAGCTGCTTGATCTCTGTCATTATAGTTTGCCATAGCCATATGTGATGGGTTCCCGGCATTGACTCTGTCCTGCTCTAGCAGTCAGGGCAACAGGGGCAGTCTGGCAATGCTACATGGCCCAGCACTTCCTACCAGGGTGTGTAGCATGAGTGAGCCTTCTCTCTACTGAGGTGACTCATCCCCACATTCCATAGCATCCTCCTGACCTCCTTAGTCCTCCTGGCCTCCTTAGTCTCTCTCTGACCTGTAACTGTGTCACACAGCCTGTTTGTGCTGTTTGGGATGGTGACACAGGTCCCAGCACGTGGACGTCACTCTCTGGTAGCCAAAGCCCAGTGCTCAGCCTGCCTGTGGGAGGGAGCAACCAGTTACAGCAGCTCAGTGCTGTACCCTCTGACTGACATGCCTCAGTGTAACCCCAAACTTGGAGATGGCTCTGCTTCATGTTTCTTTGTTATCTGCTCCACCCAGCAAGGGAACCCTCTGGGTCAGTGGGATAGCATGGGTGCTTGGAGATCCTCCTGCCTGCAGCATGGCAACCAGCACAGGTGGTTCACTCCTGCACAGGTGTTTTTCTGGGAGAGATGGAGCCTTTTGAGGGGAATGATAATCTCCAGCTCTTCCTTTCAAGACTGCCTGCACAGCCTTTGGGTGTGCCTGAGTGCCATGATCTACAGAGTCTGCACTCAGCTTGCTGAAGTCACCGAGGTGGCAAAACAGCTAATAATTAAACCTGCTTTTTCAGTTTTACTGCTGGAGAAATGCTTCTGTGGCAAGGCACTGAGAAGAGTACAATACTCCTTTCACATCAAAAGAATATGCAGATACCCAAAGTAAATACTGGCCTGCATTGAGCACACTAATTTCTGTGCTGCTATCTACTTACCCTGATGGTTTCAGTGAACTGAGTGCTTCAGCCCTCTAAACAGTTCCCAGCACAGCAGTCAAACAAACAATGTAATATTCTGGGTTTTATTTGTTCCAGATTAAAAAAGAAAGGGTGACTGAAAAATACAAAGGAAATGGAGCAGAGAGTCAAGATGGAACAAAGACAGCGAGAGAGAGGGAAAAATCAAAAGCAAGTAATAGGCAGTGTTAGATTTAGTAATTTCTTCTAATTCCAAAGTTCTTGCTTTCTTCCGCCAGCCTCACTTGATTGTTGGGCAGTAAGGGTGGTTTCTACAGGTTTCTCTTTAGTTAAAATTATTTGTTTATAAGACATATTATTTGTAATAAACACAAGGGTATCACTTTGTAAAAACATTCTTCTTCAGGAAGTAATAAAACACTTGCTCAGTTTAAAGTCTGTCCTCAAGTGTTTTTGCTGGATGGGTGTTACACTCATGTGGTTTTATTCCACTGAAACATCCCTGGGGAGAGTAGAAACGAGGAATGGTGGGGAAAGAGATTTGGAAACAAATAAACACTCTAAATCAAAAAGACAGGACTTTGTACACAACCCAGGCCACAATAGCATCAATGGCTCCCACAAGAGCTTTTACAATCCAAGGACAAAACCTAATAATCTTGCCCTAGCTTTGCATACTGTAGCAACTTTCCTTAGTAGTTTGCAAACCTCAGTTTGTCAGTGTCTGACTTATGGCAGATGTCTCCCAGAGCTGCAGAGCACCAACACTGTCATTCTTCTGATGTCACTCATGCCTGAAACTTAGAGGACTTATCAGTGGGCAAGTGGAGGAAATGAATTTATCAGCAGCTTTTAGTAGAATAGTTCTTAGCAGGTTATATATTTTGTGAATAAGGAGAGGTTTCTTTGGGAATCCCCTGTCCTCCACAAATGCTCTAAGGGAGATGAAAGAAAATTTACAGAAAATCTCAAGGACAGGTTCTCAAATTATTGCTCAAAGGTTGTTAATTAGGAGCTGCAGTATTGATATAACTTTAAGCCCTGACTCAGAGATTCTCACATCAGAAACTCCTGTCTAAATTGTGAACTGACTTTTTGAAACCTAGCCAGCAGCAATGGAAAGGTTTCAGGTTGTGGGGAAGCCGACTCATTCCTCAGTATCTCAGCCCTGCAGTCTGGCTATTCCCTGTCTGCCTGGTGTCTTCTGGCAAGAGCAGCCCCAGTCACTCAGGTCCACGTACTGGAAATGTTTCAAAAGTAGATAAATAAAACATTAATTATGATCAATATAAGAGAAAATCCAGAAGTAATACACTGCAAAGAGTTGACCCTAAAAAACAGCTGAAGGGGTCAATGGACTTTTTATTATGATACTAAGCCCAAATTTTGAAAAAAAGGTTTTTCCATAAATCGCAGAGGAAGATATAATTGTGAAATGGGTTCTAAATTATAATTTCTGGTTACAACACACGCCTTGCAAAGGCAACTACATGGAAATCCTTTGCTTCCAATGATCTCAAATTAGGGTTAGTATTTCTACCATCCCATAAAAATTACAGTGAAACCCTAAGTACCTGTAAATAAACTACTGTTCTTTTAACAACCGCTCCCCCTCCTGTACCAAAAGACAATTAGCTTAGACAAAATAAAAAAAAAAAAAGGAAAGTATATCAAATATTATCCTTTGCTTCCTCCTCAGGAATCTACATAAAATTACTTAAAATTATCCTTCCTCTGTTTTTCAGAGCAGTAATCACTTCCTAAAACAGATAAGCAAGAGTGACACTAATCTGACCAACCTACGTGAGAAAGCAGAGCACTGAGTGCATGTAGAGACAAGTTCCCCCTGTTAATTCAGAGTGAACTTCTTCTCATCAAGTACTGAGCTTAATTTAAGTAATAAAATTGAAAGGGTATGTGTTGCCATGGAGATATTTCCAGTTTCACCAAGTGGCCTGCATTGGTGTGATGTGAAGGACCCAACAGGTGTGCAAAGACAAAATATAAGCATGGGTTTGTTCCTACTAACTACGTGCTTAAAACCAACAAAAACCTCACTGCCAGGTAACACAAATCCTAAATATGAGTTTCCTTAGATTAACTCCCAGGTTAAGAAATGTCTAGTGCATGCACTTATTTCATGCATTATTATATTTTATATTTATTTTATATATATATTATCTATTAGACATTATATTTTATATACTTATATATATTATTATATATTATATTAATGCTTATTTCATGCATTTATTATTATTATTAATAATAATAATAATAATAATAATTTGCCAAGGACAGGAAGGGACCTCATTGGTAGTTGCAGGTCTTAAATGTGTTGCATGTGGTCAGGGCCGTGCGGTGCTGAGGCTGGGTATGTGTCCTATTTCTCAGCATTGCTGAGGCTGAAACAGGACAGGATGATTTACAGCATGGTAAGGAGTTCTCCTGGCATTAAAGAAGTGAGCAGCTACTATTCTTCCAGGCTGAGCCTGTAAATGGGGGAAGAGGCTAACTGTTTTGTGTTTGGTTACTAAAAAGGAGAGAAGACAATTCTGTGTTTGCATATACTGAAAGCTGTCCTTACCATTGCAAAGGTTTGCTTTCCTTGTTGATGCTTCTGATTTTCTGCAAGAGAACAATTGGTGATTCTACTGTAGGATCATTCAAAAATATTCATTCACAGCCTGATATTGTGGGATACTGGACTAGGACTGAAGTTGACCGTGTCTTTGGTAGTACACATTTGTGTAATAATAACAATAATAAATCCATGCAAAACATACACAGTTTTTCTCCAACTTTGTACCAATTGTTTGTATACAGTATATCCCAACATGTTCACTAATAACTCTAAATTTAGGAGGAATTAAAGAGCATTAAGAGTTAAATAGCATATCATAGTTGTTGAAAGGAACTTCGTCTGGGGCCAGCTCTTCTTCCTGCTGTGGGTGTCTCGAGGGGGGTACCTGGCTTTGTGGCATGGGGGGAATAACAGTGTTGGGAGATTGGAGATGCACACGAGCATTCTGCTTTTGCAGCTGTGGAGGAGGTTGATCTCCCATGGTTAGCTGGAAGAGGTGGCACATGTCCCTCTATCCTGCTCTCCTCCGAAATGGAGAATTGAATGGGAGACATTCGATTGGACATGGACAATCTCTGAGCACTGCAAACCCTGCAGTGTCATAACTGGGCACTGCAAACCCTGCTGGAGGGTGGACTGGAGCCTTCTCCCACTGACTGGTGGTTTCTTGTTTCTCTCCCCAGAATGCCAGCACCTCATCAGATGATATTTGTCCATGCATCCCCTGGACAGGCCATCACTGGAAGATATTTTCAAGCATTCTTGATTGGAGGATGTTCACCTGCCCCAGAAGACAGCAGAGATCCATTCCCCTGCACAGTAGGATCCAGGAGCCCAGCAAGTAACAGCTCCACACGTCTCATGGTATTAAGAAGCAAAGAAAACCAGACTGTTTCCCTGCTACTCAGTAGCACTGAGTAGGGATCACAGCTGATGAGATGCTTCCACCTGTCCTGGAGGAAGTGTCAGAGGAAGTGGCTAGGTGCTTCCATCATATTTGAGAAGTCGTGGCAGTCCAGTGAAGTTCCCACAGACTGGAAAAGGGGAAACATCCCCCTCACAGCGCAATGGCATCATGGTCACCCTGCAACTCAGGGCACAACTGTGGCATCATTCAAGCTGGAGAACATCATCCTCAGCTGGCCACCGGCAGGGCAAAGCTGTTTGACTTTGGTTGCAGCACTTTCCTCAAGGACACACTCTACATCCAGATGAAATCAAGATGAGTCCATACCCAGTGTGAGGATGCTCCCAATCCCGGGAATCAAAGGGCCCAGCCTGGCCAGACAGCAGAGGTTCCCCTCTTTGCTAGGGAGGGATGGAATTAATTTTTCAGCTGGCTGCCAAATTGCTTTTTGGAGGGGGAGGGTGTGGATGTTATGGAATGGGAGCCAGCTCCCACCTCGCCGACAGTGTCCACCGCCCACCCTGGCCCGGACTGGGACTGGGGGAGGCAGCCTGACAAAAACATCCACCCGTGGAAGTGGCAGAGGGAGGAGTCCTGAACCTGTGTGCAGGCCAGTTTGCTTTGCAGGTGAGGAAGGGCTTGGGCTGGGCTGGGGGAGGGAAAGGTGGGGGTTTTCCCCACCTGTGGGTGGGGTTATTCCTTGTATGTAGTGGACAGCTTTTCCCTGGGCCTTGATACAGTGATAATATTTCACCTTTTTTTATTTTTCCAGTTTTTGTTATTAATGTACTTTCATGCATTTTTATTTATTTTTTAAAGGAAGATTCTACCTGGTGCCTGGACAGATCGGGAAGTGCTGGGACCAGCTGCCAGTGCTACCCTGGCCATGATCTGCAGGGACATGCTCTTCAAGATGAACAAGGACATCATCCAGGATCAGCTCCTCTTCCAGAAGTGGGTCTCTTGGGGTGGGTACCCGGCTTCATGGCATGGGTGGGATAACGGGTTTTGGAAGGTGGCAGCAGGCACACCCATTCTTGCAGCTCCTGAGGAGGTTGATCTCCCATGGTTAGCTGGAGGAGATGGCACATGTTCTCCTCACATCCTGCTCTCCTCCAAAATGGAGAATCAACTGGGATGCTTGGGTGCAAGTCTGAGCACAACCAGTGGAGTCTGGACACTGTGGACCTGGTAGAGGGTGGACAGGATCTTTCTCCCACTGACCATCAGTTTTCAGTTTATCTCCCTCTCCCCAGAGTGCCAACACCTCATCACATTGAAGCATCATCACACAGCCTGTGAGTTTGGAGGGTGGGAGTGGGAGGAGGGTATCTTTCTTTATGAGGAGGAAACACTTCATTCACTGTCAAAAATAAACTTTATACTTTTGGTCCCCTTCCTCTAGGGCAATATTTTTGTGTCCTTACCAGCTTCATTGCAGTTAGGAGGGGGTTAATAACACAAAAAGTGAAGCATCACCTCCTGTTTCAAACTGCAGTAGCCACTTCAGTGGCCCTGAAATGCCACCCAGGCACACATGCAGTCAAAAGGTGAGTGGGTTCCAGGGATGGAGATCTTGCCCTGCTGTGAAAGCTGTGAGGAAATCAGATGTGGCAAAATGCCATTTCAGCTCAACCCTGCCCAAACTCTTCCTCTTTCCTCACCCAAAGTGGCTGGGCTCCAGCGAGGCTTAATTTTTAGGTCTTTGTGCTCCCTGGCAAAAAAACGATCAAATAAACTATAGTATGTATTGATTGGAATATGGCTACTGAAGGAGGAAAGGGAATGTCAGGAGAGAAGAGAGTCTCTCCCCAGGAGCCCCTCTTAGAGAGAAATGCCTACGCTGGGTTCACATCTGATCCCTCCCCACCCACCCCTTCCCTCACTCCGGTGTCTGATCCATCCTGTGGGCTTCAGTAGCTAAACTAAAAGGAGTCACAGTATCAATCAACATGTGCTCCCTCACACAGCAGGAGAAAACACTGCATGGAGGGGAGGTGTTGATCCCTGTATCATCTTGATTCCACTCACCCCACTTCCCCCCCCCCCAAAGATACCAGATGATCCCTAGGAACCCCACAGTAATCCACTAGATCCCAGGAGCACTCCCTCCAACAATCCTTGGTGGCCTCAGAGGTGCTGCATAACCATGCAGCTGTGGGACAGCTTTTCTAGGACCACTTTTGCTGTGTGCAAGCAGCATACAAGGAGCAGCTACACATGTTCAGAGTATACAATAGATCATCATTGCACACAAACAAGAACTGGGATTTCCTGCCCTGGCAGGATAAGTGTTAATATCCTCACTGCCTGTTTTCCCCATGATCATGCCAATGAAATCTGAAGAATTGCCGCTGTCCAGGCGGCTATCAATGAGGGCAGGATAGGCTTCTGCTCCTCACATTTCTAAGATGCTAACTGCCAGTTCCTCAAGTTTTCCTTCAAAATTGCTGAGGCTTTTACTATTTTTACTATTTCAACATTTTCTGTGGATGAGTAGCCACCATGAACGCTCTTTTTCAAGGCCTTGAGGTACTATACAGCCCCATTCCAGCTCAAGTTTCTGTGCTTCCACTATCTTGCACTATCCTACAGTATATACCTCCTCACAGCTCTATCCAACAACTTAGCAAGTTCCTGAGAAATCTGAGTGCGCAGATGGATGCAGCCAAAACCAGGCCTTGAATCAGACCCCAGAGAGATGAACCTTGGAGATTACGAATCTTACTTCAGGAATAGAGTTTGAGAGTTGTATCTTTCAGGAGTTTATAATTCACTCTAGCAAACCACAAAATGCTAAACATAGGCTGTGAACTTTAAATGAAACAGCAGGAGGCCTGAGAGTACAGGGATCAATAAACCATAGGCCTTGGACCACAGCAATACCCCGTAAGTTGTAAACTCCTGGCAAACTACAGCAAACACTGAAGGCTAAACCCTAAGCAACCATCAGCCTAAAGCTGGGTGAAAAGCTGGAAATGCTGTTTTACAACTTTTCTGGGGGGTAAAGAATATGACAGAGAATAGGAGGTTCTGTCTGCAAGATGGTATTTCTGAGAAGTCTTATCCACTATTACACTTATACTCTGTTAACACCTCTGTGTGGGGAGAAGTGGGGGTACTGGACCTCCAGAACAACGTCAGCTCCACTGATGGCATCGTGGTCCTCCCACATATTTTCCACATCCCTTTCTTGGACTGGGAAATGAGCAACAGCCAAACATCAACCACATCTGGAGAAACTCAGATGAGCACCGTGGAGAAAACTCACCTGGGGTGCGGAGGCTGTGCTTGCCACTGGGACCCAAAGAAACAGAGACTTGGAGCTGGCGTCTCCCATTTTTACTAAGCTTGATGGTCCTCTATATTTGTGTCTGATTTTCTCTGAGCATTTTGTCTTCCCAGCACTTTTACACTGTTCAAGCACTATAGTCACATGGAATGGACTGTCCAACTGGCTGCAGAGAGGACACTTGACCAGGTTAATCATTAAGTAAATTACTTTAGTAAGTCACCACTATTTTCCCAGTATATTCCATTCCCTACTAAAATGCACAACCATCTGAAGTAGGAAACTGAAGTGGTTATACCACTGTCACCAAAACTCTGCCCAAATGCAGACCTGTAGAGCATCCCAGTGCTGTCTCTGAGCACCCTGCTGTGACAAGCCTGTCACAGGTGGGAACCTAAGGCCTGGGACAGGATCTTGATTAAGGTCACGCATGAAGGCTGAAAATCAGGAAACTGGTCCAGAATTTTCAAAGATGATGCAACTTCCCCTCTAGACTACCCTTGAGCTAAACGATGTTCTTATGCATATAAACCTTCTGTAATTTCAGAGGTGCTCACAACTAATCATATTATTAAAATACCTGACATCTGTATTAAACATTAATTTATCTCACAACATTCCACATAATAATGGTGTACACCATAATAATGGTGTACATCCTTATTATCATCCTGTAAGGCTTAAGCTGTACCATATCCATATGTACAAACTTACTTTCTCTTTTAAGAGCTAAGTATATCCATCTCATGATGGCAATGTTTTGCAAGCACTCCATAGGCAGTCACTTTTCGCATAAATATTCTATTTATGAATGTTCTATTTCCTGAATATTTTTGCAAACTGCATCCTGAATGCAATTCCAATGCTACACACATTCTATTCCAAAAACAACTTTGTTCTTTCAAGATTTTTGCTTTGGAATCCTGAAACTGACATTTTTCCGCAAGGGCAAAGACCATCTCCAGGATGCCTTTCCTTATGCTTCAAAACCCTCAAGAAACACTGCATTTCTCATATTAGAGTGATAATACTTCAAGAAGACATTGTAAGTAATGCAGTTAAATAGCTTAATGCTACAGCTGTAACTTAAGCTGTTCTCAGTTATTACTGCCATTGTGATTGATACAGTTTGCGCTCTCTGTAGCATTTTGTATTCCTAATAGTGTAGTTGTTAACTGGGACTTTGATTCAAGTATTTTTATGAAACATGTATAAAAGTTGCAAACTGGCAAATTGGAGATAATTACAATTAATTGCACCAGCAAGTACTAAAGCATCCGTGTCCTAAGAAAATCCGGATCTTGCAGCAACATGCATAGAACAAAACAGGTAAAAATATATTTTAATCAGATGTTAAAAGTTGGACCAACGTATAATAAAAAAGTTTCAGCAAAGACAAGCCAACAGTGCCATCTTGAGGTCACCAGAGAATTAAAGGAAGAGGAAAGCTGCAAGCATTGCTCTGCTTTTAAATGCCGAAATTACTTGTTCAATCTGTATGTTCCAAGAGGAAAGAAAAATACTCTCAAGCCATTTTCTTACCTCGATCTTATTAAAAGCAATGCATTTGCAGACACCGGACCTTTCACGAGTTGATTAGAGAGAAGGAGCACCTCTCCTATAAGGAAAGGCTAAGAGAACTGGGATTGTTCAGCCTTGAAAAGAGAAGGCTTCAGGGTGACCTAATTGTGGCCTTCCAGTACCTGAACGGAAACTACAAGAAAGATGGAGAGGTACTTTTTACAAGAGCATGTAGTGATAGGACAAGGGGGAATGACTGCAAACTGAAAGAGAATAGGTTTAGATTAGTTATTAGGAAAAAAATTCTTTGCTGTGAGGGTGGTGAGCACTGGAACAGGTTGCCCAGAGGGGCTGTGGATGTTCTCTGGATGGTCCCCGGCCGTGTGCAAGGCCCAGTTGAACAAAGCTCTGAGCAACCTGGTCTAGTGAAGGGTGTCCCTATCCATCACAGGGAGGTTGGAATTAGGTGATCTTTAAGGTCCCTTCCAACCCAGGCCATTCTATGATTCTATGGATATGACCTTTCAGGACTTATTTTCTTGGCTGCATGGTTTCCTCCTTTCACTAGTTGATACCTGCAATTTTACACATAACAAAGTATGCAACATTCTTGCATCATACATATTTTTTCAGATTGGACTCACACCACTGCATATCCTACCCTTTAATGTTTTATGAGTTATACCCTCATAAAGGTCATGCACATGAAGGCTGGTAGAAATGCATTGCAGGTCTTCTGATTGAGGCACAGAACAGAAAAATCTGAGTGTACAAACAGGGTGAGAAAGCAGGGATTCATGCTCCACACATATGGGAGAAGCTTCAGCAATATGAAAAAATGCAGAAGGAAACCCGCACTGATCCACATGGCACAGCTACTCTGGCTGTGCATATATGCCTGCCAGACATGTCCACCACACCTACTGCTGGGGAATGGCCACCAGAATGGTGGCAATTTTAGACTACCAAATAAAATGGTCCTGTTCTAATTCTTTTAAGAAAAGGTTGTGGCAAAAATAGTAACCTCTGTGCAAGCAAATAGGGTAAGTTCTGCTGGGTGGTTAAGAATCAGCTAGTGCAGAACTATTGTTTGGTGACACAAGTACTTGTCCATCAGCAAATCATAGAACGGTTTGGATTGGAAAGGACCTTTAAGATCATCTAGTATGTCAAATCAAATTGATGTTTCAAACAAGATTCTCTCTTATGAAGTAAAAACCATCTCGAATACCTCTTTAGATAACATCCATAGCCCAATAAAGAAAAAAATTGTTTTGAAAACAAACTGTTTCTAAGAATGTATGTTTGGTGGCATTTCAATAGGGAGAAAAAAAAAATCTTTATATAAAACATATGCTGGACATGACAGTTTCAAGGGATATTTTTAAATTCATGAGTCTGAGTTAGTTCATGAAACTTACACCACCTTAAGTGAGCAACTGCTACTCTGGCAGAGAATTGTTAAGGGCAAAATGGAGATACCTCATAAGCTTCAAGAAAATAAGGATTTACTATTCAAAGCACAACAGCTCCTCTGCAAAACACAGATGCCAATATCCAGGATGGTGTCCCATCCTGGACAGCAGTCTTAGGGAATCAGTTTTTAATACGGTTTCAAGGCAAAGCAAAGGTGTTATTTCAAATCCATGCCCTGAAGGAACCAATGGACAAGACATTCAACTGCTCAGGCAGAAGGAATATAAACCCATAATTTAAGTTATGCTGACCTATCACACTCACTAGTCAGAGACATTAAATTTAAAGTAGCCTGCTTTGATAGGTCACTTACTTAGTAGGAAGAGACAGCATAAAATCTTTTTGCTCTTTTTTTGGAAAACATTTACAAGCGCAGAAAAAAGTCACTGTTTTTCCACATGTACAGAATATCAATATTTCCTTTATCAATAACTGAGCATTACATAAAGCATCATTTTAACCTACAGCTTGCAAAACTCTGTACATTTTCCACCTGAAGTTTTTCACATCAGATTTTAAACAAATCATTTATATATATATTCATTCTTTATATTTTCAAAAGAGTAATGTAGGGTAAACAGGAGGACCAAAATACTTTTTCTTTAATAATACAATTAGTATAAAATACCTATTTTCATAATATAACATTTTACGCTTTTATCACAAACTACCTGTCACAAACTAAGAGTTTGTACAAAAACTGTTAAAATCATTTTTCAGTAGGTTCTAGCTTAAAAGAGGGAGGCACAAGGATCTTCCTATACATTTAATCATCTTTTAAAAGACAAACAGGTCTGTTACAGTTTCAACGCATGCCCAAGATTTGTCTGCTCTTTAGTTGATAGTTTTTTTCCAGTTCAGACAGTGCTTGAGCTCGTAGATTTGCAGCATACAGACGTTTTTTGAGATCAGAGCTTTTGTCCTTAGAAAACAGATAGTTTTCCATATTATTAGGAGACACAGCTTTCTCTTCACTTCCATCAAAGGGTACATTCTTCTTGGTTGTAGAAAAGGGAAGCAGGAGTGGGTTATCTAAAGAAATCAAAAAGGAAGTACTAAATTAGTGCACCTTCCAGCATTTATTGAATTTACCCCTGTTGCCCATGTCATCTTCCTACGGCTTTGAGTGATCTAATTAAACTTATTTCAGTTAAGAGCAAAAATTCTATTTTTTGAGGAAAAATTAAAACAAGACTTTTAAATTATTGTTGTAGAAGGATATATGCCATAGTAGTTTTTGGGTGCACATCCCAACACCAAAGGGAATATTAGTTGACACAAGGAGAAAAGAGATGATGTTTCTTCTGATGGACAGAAATGAAACAGTAACATAATTCGGTTCAAAAGAAAATAGAGAAGTAGGCTCTCAGATACTGAAAAGAAACTGTGTTTCCTTTGTAGCAGGGACAGACCCAACCTGTCCAGTGATCTTTCTATATTACCCACATTGTTCCAACTCTGTCTTTGTACTAAGCCAATGGGGTACAAATTAGGCTCTGACTTGATGAGTAATGAGTTCAGGTGCATTAAAAATTAAGAAGTTACTTTCACTGCAGCCTCTGGAACAGGAATTTTCATAGTGCAACCTATAGCATGCCACAAACAAAAGGCAGGTATAACGACTCAAGAGTACAAAGACTACCATATAAAGCTATTATAACAGCTGAGTTGCCTCTCATAAGAGCCAACTTCACAATATTCAATTTAAGGTGTGATTTTTATTTTTATTTAATCAAAATTCTAACTATTCTAATCTTAACACTGTTGAAGCCCCAATTTTCAATTTATTAGGCTACAGCAAGGATGCAATAAGCACAAAAGAGCAAGAAAGAACTGAAGAAGCCAGTGAATATTTTAGCATTTTATAGTTTCATAGCAGTAAGTCAGATCTGTTTTAACATTAAATCATTTCCTAAAAATTAGAAAATCCCTGTAAAATAGGATAGTGTCTAGGTCACTGTCTTAAAAAACAGAATTTTTGGTATTCCATTTTACTGTGAAGTAAACCACACAATGGACTTCAAGGAGAAATTAGGGATCTAAGAGATGTGTGAGAGGCAATACAGTTGTGAAAAATATAGTAACGTGAGCAACTGAAGATAAGCGAGTGATCTTGGTACCCTACTGGAGAAACACTTCGTCCATTTATACAAGAACAGGGAGAATTTCAGAAACAGTATTGCAAGAGCACCATGGAATGAATTGGAGGAGTAGCAAACCAAGTGGTCTACAGATACTGTAAGATTTGATCAGTCTTGTAGTAACTATGTTTACTTTTCTGCACTATCTTGAAGTATTAACTGCCCAAAGTAGTTTTATCTATCTTACAAACTCCTGATAAGGTCAAAATATTACGTAAAATGGTGGGAGATGCAGGAGAGAACAGAAGCAAGAGCTGAAGCTCATTTGCCTTCAGTCATCCAGTGTTAGATGCAACATCAAAAAGCCAAAAGCAAGTTTATTCTCAAAGTAAATTCTTTAACATATCCAAGTCAGACAGTATGTTGAGAGACAAGTGGAATTCTCAAAGTTGAGAGAAGTGTTAGAAATAGCTCAAGTACCACTCAATTCTAGGGGCATTTTACTTGTGCTCTTTCCTGCTGTGATAGGCACTTAGAAAAAAAAAATCCACTTCAGTTTTATTCATATTGGAGGCAGGGATATGCTTATCTTGCTTTATTGGACCAAACTAAAGGAAGAGAGTGTTGCTTCATGTTAAAGAGTGTTCATCTGTCTTTGTTCTAGAGTACTACTTCTGACCTAGTTGTTCACTATTCCTGCCACTACTTCAAAATGCATTTAGAGACTTGAATAATTTCTAATAGTAAAAGATGGGTGCAATGAACAGATGATAGTACCTCTTATGATAGTGAGGACTGAACAATCAATGCCAAAGTCAGTGTCAAATATTACTGTAAAACCAACTGGACTAGAAGGAGGTAGGAAGCATTATAGCACATTTTCAAATCTGGTTTTTTTCCTATAATAGCAGTTTGCATTCTTTATAGACTATATGATGCACCAATCACAGCTGGGTCACTTGCAACAAATAATATTTCCCACACTGAAGTTTTTGGAAGTTTAATGAAAGTTGAACTGATTAGACATACACAATTTTATTAAAATTAACTAAATCGAAGGTCTATAAAAAGACATTCACATGTAAAATAAGCACAGCTCTGAGAAAGGTTTGGGTTACAAGAAGGCACTTCCCTTAGCTTGCCACAAGAACCTAATTTCCAAAACAGCAAAAGACTGCAGTGCAAACAGTAGTAACTCAAAGACCTATGATTGAGCATCACTCCTGAAGTCCTTTTGCAAAGCAGAAAATCAAAAGTCTCTTCCCAACCATGCAGCAATAATTGGGCTATGTGTTGCCCTGATGGGACTATGTACAGGATGTTGAGCATCAGGGACATTCTTCTGGTCATACCAGCCTACATTTATCTGGGCAAGTGCATTCTGGCGTATTTGCATACCTGGACCATCTGCGTAAGTTACTGCCCGCTGCTGCTTGTGGAGATCATAGCTCCTCATCAGGCTTTCAGCTCTGTTTTGGAAAGAGAAATTTAAGCTTTCTGTTGTCAGATTGTAGAGTTTCTAATATAGACAATTACAGGTTAGTAAGATACCTAGCAAGTTTGTCCTCTGCCAGTCTCTCTCGCACACAGAGCTCCCGTTCTCTCTCTGGAAGTAGAAATATGTGATAGTATGTTGTGTTAAAATGTTAGAGTGATTGTGCATGATGGGTTTTTCTTGCAGGAAAAGACAGCAGCAATAGCAAGCTGCACACATATTTCTGATTCTATGGCTCTAAACAAAGGTAACTGCTGTGTAGATACACCTTTATCAATGCACCAGTAAAGCACTGGATGAGTACGTGGAAATGCCAGGCATGCTTTTGTTCCCAAACTTTGACATATCTGCAACAACGAAGCCAGAGCGGCTTTCTATTCTGCACGTTAACTCATGGCACACATGACACCAGATTTAAATATTTATATGCCAGATACTATAATTCAGCTATAACTAAACACACTGTTTACAACATCAGCAGATGTCATTCAGGCTCAGAAAAAAATAAATATAGTTAAAAACTGTATTGCAGAGCCTACTGCCTATGCAAAGACATTTTATGTGGGCAGGAAATCCCAGCACCTGAGAACCAACCATCTATACAGATTCACAGGTAAGCTCCCTGCAGAGTGCAGCTTTTATGAAAGTTTACAGTTTACTCAAAGATGTTTTTCTCCAACATCAGGCTCACCTTTGGTTACATGTTAGTACAGCCAATGCTAACTTACACAGTGGGTGAAAAGCAACCTACATGGCACAGTGAGGAACAATATATTCAAACCCTATTTTTCTGTATACTTTCCTAATTGCCACTCATGTTTAATAATCTTCACAAACCAGACTGCCATATCTAAACTGCCAATTATATCCTCGTAACTTAAAAAAAACCCTAGTACAGAATGAGTAAGCCCCAAGCATTCTTGCTTTGGTCTTTAGATACAATTCCAGTATTGAATGCAGGAGTGCAATATCCTAGTGCGTTAAAATGAGGGTTGTGAAAACTGTCTACCTTTCCTTCCCCCAACTGAATCAGAATCCCATTGCCCCCCCTTCCCAAAGTAGAAAATCATACGCTCCAAACGTTGTTCTCTCTCTTTAATGGCTTCTTCTCGCTCCTGTAATTGTTGTTCCTTCCGTTTCAGCTCATTCGCTGCAGCATCCGAGTACTGCAGCTTCTCTGGCTCCCACGATCTCCAGCATCTTCTATCAGAATTCTGCTTTTGTTCTTCTGTCACCAAGTCTGCTATCAAGGGGTTCTGCAGAATATCTTCAACGGAAGGTCGGCAATAATCCTAAAGGAAAGACATTACCAATAGATTCCATCTGTAACCAAGAAACATTAAGGCCAGAGATTCCCAAGCAAGACCAGCTGAGGTATTATACAGTGAAGAGGTTGGAAAAAAATGGAGTTAGGAAGGGGTAGCACAACCAGTTGACAAAAGCTAAGGGAGGAGTCTGTTACTAGCCTTCAGATCCAGAGCCACAAGTCTGTCTCTCCCAGCCCAGGCACCCACTCCTTTCAGAGCCTGAATGGGGCGGGTGAGCCTACAGAGACAATTGTCAGTAGATTCTGGAGATACCACTCTGCATCTCTGCCTGTCACTTGATTCCTGAAGGATCCATACCTGCTGGAGACTTGGGACAACAAGCTGTAACAAGCATCCATGCAGTATTCTTCTCAACACCCTCATGCCAGCAGTGGGGAGCAAGCTATACATTAGCCATATAAAGCAAAACCCAAAATGAAGACAGAACAACCCCTTCCAACTTCCAAACACACTAGAACCATTTTAACCCTGAAATTATAAGACCTCAGTAAGCAGGCTCTTAGGAAATCCTGTATAAGCCAATATTGAGGCAGCCTTTTTGCATCCTGTGAACCTGGCATAAAGCTTGAGTTGCTCCCTTTTTTCCCCATGGACTCAGAGCACAACTCCTCCCTCCTTTTCCTACAAGTGACACTGCCAGTGACAAGGTGATAGCAACCAGTGCTTCAGGTTGGTTTGTTTCATAATTGAGAAGAAAATCTAGTATTTCAGTATTAGTTCAAATTCCAGGTGCAAACATTAGTAATTGATTCGTACCTTTACATTCAGCATCTGTTTGAGAAGTTCATTCAACTCCTCTGAGTAACGATACGGTATTCTTCTGAACTTCCCTTCCCTTATCTTTTCTGCCAGTTCCTTTTGGTTGTAAGCTGTAAATGGAGGCCTGAAAAAGAAAAATTTTTCTGGATTCTTCCTCTGGTTTCACAGAACGTATTTTCAGAAAAAAAGTATCAGACTAAAAAGCTGCAATCAAGGGTTTGTTTTCACTACCTAATGTCAAGACAAATACAGAAATAAAAATCTAGGACTAGACCCTGAAACCTTTAAGCTATCATCTATACAAAATTTAATCATACCTGCATTAACAACTATGTTTCCATATTCATTATCACACTACCATACTTACGAGAGAGCACATAGTTCATACAGAAGACATCCTAGAGACCAAATGTCAGATTTTTCATTGTATGACATGTGGTTCATTTGTTCCTAAGGAAAGAGAACAATCTTAGGTTTATTAAAGAAGACAGTGTTCCACTAATGCAGGATAGTCAGCTACTATTCAAACCTGAATCAAGTCATTACTTACTGGGGTTACTTCTAAGATTCCATTTTAATTAATCTCCACATTCAATCATACTATCAGGATTTTAATAAGTTGTGGCAGTACTCCACTGCAGAAGACTCGCACGTTGCACCAACCTTTAGTCGATACAACTCTATTTCAGTCAAAATTAATCTTTTCCCCAAGAAATGCACTATATCAGGGCAATAAGTAATTTCTGCTCATTTCACTACAAATTAAAATCCTACCATCAAGAGGTAACTTAAGCTCTTTACCTTAGCACTACAAAACATAAAAGCTCTCTAGATTCCCTGTTCCTTTTCAATATACTACAACACCTGTAATATCCCAAGAACAAAACAAAACTTATACAGTGAAGAGTAACTTTCATTAGAAGGCAGCTGACTATGTGGGGAAGAAAGGAGATGAAAATAACTGCAAAATAACCTTGTGTTCAGAACATATAGTCTATGAAAAAAGTCACCTGCATTTCAAACTAGTAAGTCTTCATTAAAACATCCCAAACATTCATGGACTCTGAAATCAACACTGTAGAAAACACACCTTGGAGGGGCAAAAGGGAAGATAAGGTATAGAAGGGAGGTCTTACTGGAGACATATAATATGGAGTTCCAACAAATGTTTTGGCAAAGCTGGTATCATGATGCAATATTCTAGCCAGTCCAAAATCTCCAAGTTTCACATTCTGTTTGCCATCCAGAAAGACATTTGCTGGTTTTAAGTCACGGTGCACAGTGACTGCACCGTCACTCCGTCTGTGACACTCCTTCAAGGCCAATGTTAATTGAGTCAATACTCGGAGAACAAAGCTTTCTTCCAAGAAATGCCTGGAAGATGAAAATGTTTTTAACAAACAGATTTTTTGAACGTACATCAGTTCAAGTAGTTGCTGTCAGTCTTAGTTCTGTAACCTTTCTAACACGCCTCTTATAAAACATCACTGAAACAACCACTATCAGCAACAAGTATCTATGCATTCTATTTTCAAACTTGACTTTTTTTTTAAATTACTGCAACTATGTTGAAAGACATTTATACTTTTGTTGCAAAATCCCTGTAGCATTTCCTTCCTCACCCAAACAGTCTATCATATACACAGCATTTTCATTACTTTCAACACAAATATCAATTTGATCTTTTTGTGATGGTATCAGTCCCTTGATCACTTAAGATAATAGTACATTGTCAGCTGTTTATAATAAGCAACATCCAATAACAGAGCCAAGAAATGGCTGGTTTTTAATATAACCTTCCTGAAATGAAAGCACGGATGTTGCTGGGCAGCTGTGGTACTATTTTAGACTATTCTCACAAAGTAACAGAGGTGGAGTCATGTACTTCTTTAACATGAAATGTGAAAACTGATACTATACTTAAGTAGGCTCCTAAGTCTAAAATTAGACCAAGGTGAAGCCTTATCAACTTGATAAGGCTTTATATGCAAGTACATAAAGTAGCTTTTCACACCATTCATAATTATTTTTCCCTTCCACGTATTTTGGTGTTTTAATAAAACACAGGGTCCAAGTAGTTTTACTGACAGGGAAGCCAGAACCCACAGACCAAGCAGTCTATCTACAAGAGCTAGGATTTGCTCTTTATGTTTACAACCCTATGTATAGCCAGAAACCCCTCAACAGCTTCTGCCTCACAAGAGACCTCGGCTTTTGGTTTTTTTTTACTATTTCAGCACTGACATCCAGCCTCATGGTGCATTCAATAGCACAATTCCCAATGCTGCTGTAATTTTGTACAAAACTTTTCACATTTGAGGAGAGTTGTTGGGTCCAAGGGGTTAAACCCGAAACTGCTCAGAAGTTGAGACGCATTCCCCGTCTCTCTGGATTGGCCAAGACATCTCGTGTAAGACATTCCAAGCGCGCCACAAACAGATTTCACGTGCCTTTCTTTTGAGCACTTGGCAATCAAGCTCGCCAGGTCTCCCCCATCGCAGTACTCCATCACGATGTACAGGGTCGTGCTGCTCCTGTCGATGATCCGGTCGTAATAGCGGACGATGTTCGGGTGCCGCAGCTCTCTCAGCAGGTTCACCTCCGAAACGAGCATCTGCTTCTCTGACTCTGTCATCGAGCCATAGTCCATCTCCTTCCATACCAAGATCTGGGGAGGAAGAAACACCTTACGGAGCGGCTGGGACGCCGGCCAGAGCCTCGAAAGGGGAAGACAGAGGGGCTTCCAGAGCCGCTCGCTCGCGTATCTCGGAGAGGCGGCAGCGCCGGGCTGGGACCCGCGGCAACGGCACAGCCGCGCTGCCCCCGCCTCCTCCTCCTCACCTTGCCGTCGGCCTTGCGGCGCACCTTGCGGCACTTCCCGTAGGAGCCGGCGCCGATGGTGAGCAGCACCTCGTAGTCGTCGGGGCGGCCGGGCATGGCGGGCACAGACAGGGCGCAGGCTCGGTCCCCGCTGGGCTCCGCTCGGCCCCGGCTCGGCCCGCCCGCCCCGCAGACCCGCCGCACCGCCCGCGCCGTTCAAACGCACCGCCCCGCCCGCCCATTGGCCGCGCCGCGCGCGTGCCCCGCCCGCCCATTGGCTGCGCCGCCGTAAACAGCGCGCGGAGCGGTCGGGCGGGTATGGCCGTTACCGCTGGGGGGCGGGGCCAAGGGCATCGCGAGAGCTGCGCGGAACCGTCGGGGCCCACCCGCGGGGCACCTGCGGCACGCCCTCCTCACACCATTCTTCCTCTTTTCCCCCTCTTTTTCCCCCTTTCCTCCCCTTTTTCCTTTTTTCTTTCCTTTTTCCCTTTTCCTTTTTTCTTTTTCCTTTTTTTCTTTATTCTTTTCTCTTTTTCTCTTTTTTTTTTCTTTTTTTTCTTTTTCGTTTGGGCTTGAGGTTTATTTGGCTTCTGTTGGCGTTCTTGCTTTTTTCGGTTTTGTCTTCTTTCTTTGTTCTGTTTTCGTTTTCTTTTTTCTTTTTCTTTCTTTTTCTTTCCTTTTCTTCTTTTTTCCTTTTGTCCTTTTTCTGTTGTTTTTTTTCGTGTTTTCTCTTTTTTGGCTCTTTTCTTCTCTTTTCTTCTGTTTCTCTTTATCTCTTGTGCTTTTTGCTTTCTTTTTTCCCGTGGTTGGCTTGGTGCGCGTCCCCCCGTGCGTGCGTCTGGCCTGTGTGTCCCTGCACCCCCCGGGCTTGCGCCTAGGGCCGGTTTCTTCCGGTTTGCGGGCTGGTTGTCGGTGTGGTGCTGTGCCCTGGTTCCCCTTTTTCTCTTCCCTTTTTTTCCCCTTTTTTCCCCTTTCCTTCCCTTCTTCCTGATCAGATAAACCACCAGGCCTGAAGGTATGAATAAATAACTCACATCCTCATAGCTCCTCAGGAAAATACACTTTTTTTCCATTAAAAGTAACATTTCCTGAAAAACTTACTTCTATTGAACAGATAGCAACAGAACATTGGAAGATCTTAGCAGAGTTTTTTTAATACTGAGAAGTGCTAAAAACCCCTCAAACTATTTAAAATATCAATCTCTTCTGTACTTATTGCAGTCACAACTTCCACGTGAGGGGAAGAGGAGGAGCAGGCACTGATCTCTTCTCTGTTGTGACCAGTGAGAGGACCTGAGGGAATGGCCTGAAGTTGTGTCAGGGAAGGTTTAGGTTGGATATCAGAGAAAAGTTCTTCACCCAGAGGGTGGCTTGGCACTGGATTAGCCTCCCAAGGGAAACGGTCACAGCACAAAGCCTGACAGAGTTCAAAAAGTGTTTGGACAATACTATCAGGCATGTGGTGTGACTCTTGGGGATGGTCCTCTGCAGGGCTAAGGTTTGGACTCAATGATCCTTGTGGGTCCCTTCCAACTCAGCATGTTCTGTGAGAATTGTCCTTTAAAACTGTGCTGAAAATTCCTCATGATTCTTCAAGAAATCATTCATTGAAAACTCCAAAACTTATGGCAGCTATACTGTCACACCACATATGAACACCTGTGTTATTCCATATCCAAACCTCCTGTTGAAAATAAGCCCAATAATGTAATGGCTTAAAATGCAAAATTTGAAAACAAGAATATGTGGGCTCATATCCTAACATTGAGCCAGGAAATACTATGGTTACATTAAATGGCACTGAATAACATCTCAATATACTAATGATATTATAGAAATTTTAAGAAGCATATAGTGTATTTTCTAGCATCATTTACGATAATTCTGGAGTGATGCCAGGGTGCAGTTCTGGATTCAATTTAATCTCTCTCCATGTGGAAGTGGCTGTGACTGAAACAAGAACTCCTAGTTCTTCAGCAAAGAATTGTAACACACTTGTATAATTATAGAATCATAGAATGGCCTGGGTTGGAAGGGACTTTTAAAGATCATCTAGTTCCAAACCCCCTGTCGTGTGCAGGGACACCTTTCCTGAATGAGATGCAAAAGGGAACAATTGTATTTGTTGACCTAGAAGCTCAGCAGCAGGACAGAGTAGTTCCTCATAGTGCATCTCCACACGGCCTCGATCATTTCCCAATTTTATTTCAGGCTTTGAAATAGGTTCGAGGGGAGTAGTTGTCATGCTATTACTGAATATTTATGCAATATTCTTCTACTAGTCTTTAGAAAAATCTAAACCTTTACTTTCATCATCAGGAGGCACAAAAGCTCCTGCTGTCCATTATAAAAATCCTATAGCTTTCTATCTGCAGATAATGTCTGTTCATTACAGGAAAAAATGAGCAAATGAATTATACAGTGTAAAGACATTTTAGTTTTGTTGTTAATGAGGAACAGGGTGATCTAAAGGGTTCATTTCCATCACCGGTTTCAATTATCTTAAAAGAAAATCCTCACATACACCATTAGCATAGTAAATAAATTATGGCATTATACAATAAAAAGGACAAGCAGTACAGTATGTATTATTCAGCTCTAAGCTTAATTTCTGGTTTCAGATATCTCAGTTTCAAACTTCTGTACCTTCAAATTAGCAAAAGGTCATCATGCATTCCCACTGTTATCAATGGGAGCCCTTCTATTTATATTTCAAAAGAAATAGGGTAGGTTTTCAATACTGTGTTTTGTCTAGGGACTATCTTGAAAGTTTCCTTAGAAAGGTTGGTTTGAATCACAGAAATGTCAAAATGTCATGCTTTAAAAACCAGCAGCAGAGTAGTTTTACTTTTTATTATATTTATTTTTAAGAGCTGGCTAATTTTGAGAAAAATGCATTTCTAAAAGTGGTCATTAAAACTTTCAACAGGCACTCCATTTTCTTTCTGTCTGATTTTCACACTTATAAGAGTTATAGCACTTTTTTTCTCTTACATATGGCCATATAAGTGAACCCAGATACCAATTATTCAAAAAATATACACTGAGTTTTAAATGGAGGCCTCTTCTGTTGTGCATTTTATTTTCAACTCTGGTCTCTAGTTCAGGAGCAACTCTCAGATTTCTAGTCTTGAAAATACATGTAGTGACTTCAGGTCTTTGAAAGCCACCAAATAGTTTTCAATAGCCTACTTATAATATTGCTTCTAATATTTTATTCTGCTTTTTTTTTTTTTTTTACATCAAATGTCCCATATAATTTCCCAAAACTTAAACAAAAAAAAATTGCTCTGTAGTTCTCCACCAAAGTTTGTCAGTTTTGGTGACATCTCTCCCTTGTGCTTTAAGGAGTACCTTTTCCCTTATTGCAGGGCCTAGTTATCTGACAAAATATTAAAGGCTGAAGATAAATAATATGGTAGGCAATTTGATATTTCTCTGAAGATTTTTATTTTTTTTTGCACATGGAAATAGGTAAGAATAAATGGCAAACACTTTGCTGTGGGAGCCCAACACAGTATACTTATACAGATAGATAGCAAAAAAGTATAGTAAAGTATTGTAGCAAGTTCAGTTATGTTTCTGGCAGATATTTTTTTGCTTTCCCATCAGAGGAGAATGCATAGGTTCAGAAGCCTTAACAAAGCTCAATAGGAAAAGTATTGAAAATAAAACCAGACAGATGATAAATAATGAAAAATATATGTTCCTTATAAAAATAATTAGAAAAATAGTTGATAAAAATCTTGAGGTTTCTGTTCAAAGAGATGAAAGACATGTAAAATCATACTTCAGGTTCTCAGAAATGTGCCCAAGTCTTCTAGCAAAAAGGAGGAATTGAGTACTGAATATTAACAAGGTAAGATATCTTAAGAATGCTTTTACATGACAACTAGAGGAATTATAAATATTGGAGTGACTGAGATGTGTTTTATATTAGCTCATTTTCTCCACATAAGTAGTTTGAGTTTTTTAATATTCAATTGCATTTGTGCTTACATGTCTTTATGCACATTGGGTTTTTTTCCTCACTTTCGCTCATTTGGTCCATGCCCAGAAATTTTAAATTTACCCAGGATTGTTGTACACAGATGACACCATTTTTTTTCTACTGTTCTGGTTACTGACTTTAATGTTAAAACTCATACATAGGATTAACAAAACCATAAAAAATAGTGGCATATTAGACAGAAAGACTCTAAAAAGTACCAGAGGGTAACATTTCTCACTACTTTTCCTCTATTGCTTTGTGAGGGAAACAAGGAACATGTTCATTGAAGAAATTCTGCAAAACACAGCTGTGGACAATGGACAGCAAAGGAACAAAAATTAGCAGCATTAATTATAGTGCTTAAGACCATGATAGGTTTCATCTTTTGTAATGTTTGCATTCAAAGCCAAGTGAGAGTCCAAAAGCAATGTGTGCAGCAAGGCAAGCTTCAATAAGGGAGTTTGTTGCAGCAGCTGTACCTCCATGGTTTTGCAAACCATTTAAAAGAGGAAAACATAAACCAGCATAAAATAAATTCAACAGCAGGTCAAGTTTTTACATGAAGGACTAAAAAATAAAAAAGTTGACAGCAGGAGAATTAATGAGGAGGAGAACAAGGAGAGTAGAAAAGACGCATTTTTGCATTCAGAGAGGGGAGCATATGAACTCTACTAACATATCTATCTATCTACCTATCTACCTCTGTATGTATGTACGTGTATGTATGTATCTTATGCAACCAAAAATTTGTTTGCCTTTAGTGGGAATCAGTTGGGCCGTTTCTTAAGAGTAGCACAGCCCTTTAACATAGGATTCTCCAATACTCACAGTGTAGTTGACTTTTCTATTCTTCCCCCATGATCCTGAATGCCATCCTGTGGCAACAGCCTGATTTATTCTCTCAGAGGATACTGATGTGTTGCCAAGATATACATTAAGCTCACTGCAGAGACGAGGTATGAGGCTAGGACAGGGAAATCAGGCTCAGAATGCTTCAGTGAGAAAACTAAAGACACCTGGGATCATGGACTGGAGAACTTTTGCAGTTTCTATATAGCCATGGGCATTAAGCAGGCTCAGCACTAAGGCCATAGCACTATGATTCATGTTACCTACCACAACTTGCCAAACAGTGAGACTTGGCTGCTGGCGGCAGCATGGGAAGTTCAAGGCTAATTTTCCAAGGGGAAGAGAAGAAACAGATCGTGATTTTCCAGGTCAGTGAAGCTGTTCCTGTCATATTCAGAGGGGAGTTATTTTGGCACTCGGCAAATCCAACAACAGAAAATGTCAAAAGCTACCTGGAAATATCTGTGACCAGAGGAAGAACCTGCTGCATGAAAGATCTCTACTCAGGACTGACATCACTTTCCAGGGTAATCCCCCTATTCAGTTTGGTTATTTTCCCTCAGCCCTGTGACAGAACACAGGGGAAAAAAGTCACTGCAAAACAGGGCAGTTTTATATCCAAATAAAAATATCTTTTGTCAGCCTTTCCTGGAAAAGCTGGACTACACCAACAGAAACTAGAGGCACCTCAGACTGCTTAAGTAAAATGTCCAATAGGGATATAATTCAGTCACAGATGGCTATGCTTCAATTATCTGTGGATGGAGTGGACCCTCAAACAGAGCAAGAGCACTTAGAAAAAGAGCAGAGCTGTCTAAAGAAGCTAAATGCATCAGGAATGACTGTGAATTTCAAGTGAGGACAAGATCCTAAGACAGCATCCTAAACCAACATCAGTCCTTGTCACTCACTGCTTAATGTTTGAGAGAGTATTATCTCAGAATCATGTCTGGTTACCATACCAGTTGACAACATGTTGTGCTAAACCCACTGCTAAGGATGAGTGGGAAATAGGAAAAGTGGCTAGCCTGTGTTTTGCTCCCACTCCTTAATGTTGTCTCAGAGTTTAGAGACTTTTTCTGGGGAGGAATGAATTTCATCTGGGGACAGACAAAAGTTGATGGAATGACTCACCCACCTGAAAGACCCCAAGGCCCACCATGAAAGCCTCCAAGCTGGTGAAATGTCTTTGTAAAAGATGTTGGCTGTATAGATATCTTCTGCTGCTGAAAGGCCCAACTGCTTTAAAAACCTCTGCTGAATGTCAGGTTTCCAGAGGTAGGGCAACCATACCCCTTTTGTTCTTAAAGGATGCCCTTGTGTTTAGAAACCTCATGCCCTTCAATGTGACAATCACCCTGTCAACCTGCTGGGATTATGGAGAAGGCCATAGTCTTGGGTATGTCAAGTCCAAGAGAATGTCCCTCCAACTGATGTTAATAGGGCTGTAGGTTCTCATGTTTAAGTTATACAAACTCCTTTCTTTTTTTTCACATGTACCCAAGATCTAAGGGGTTCTTGATCTTTCATGACAACTGTCTAATCATACATCCAATAATTTGGGATAGTCTGGCTGTTTAGCAAGTCCAGGTGGCACACAGCCTCTCTCCTGCTTCTGTTGACGTGTTGCAACAGAAAATGGGAGAGATGCATGGCTGAGATTTTAAACACGGTAGCACAGCAAAGAGGTGAGGTCTTCAGCCTCAAACCATGATTGTGTAACAACCTTCCCAGAGGACTCCAGGCAGCCACAGGCTCCTGAGCCCTAGCTGTGCATGGCATGATGCCTTGGGCACCATTCTCAGCTAGTGGGCCACAGTTCTGGTCTCCAAGCCGGATATGAACAGAGTCACTAGCTGATGTCCTTGGCCTCATGCCTGCCAAGGCTTTTCCCTGTAGATCTACCTGCTGTGTCAAACAGCCTCCATAGTAAGCCCCTTCTGCAGTTGGTACTGATGACTGGCACTCCATCAAAAGTCAACTGGATTGGAGCTGTGGTTACTGTTACAACCCAAGCTCTTTCCTACAAGGTTTGTGCAAGATACTTACGAGACTTCTACTGAAAAAAAAAAAAAAAAAAAAAGAGAGAGAGAGAGAGATGTCCCTGTATTTGGGGGAATTTACTCCCATTTAAGAAGTTTTAGTGCTGGAAAAATTTTTAAGTATTTCATCAGGATTATTTTGTGGCCTGTCAGAGTCCCTTTAAATGCTGTTGTGGCCTGTCAGAGTCCCTTTAAATGCTGTTGGTAATTCTTCACTGCCCTTGCTATCTGTCACCTCCAAAATACTTATCAGCAACTGCAGCTACCTATCAGCTGTTACAGAACCATCTGTGCAGCCTTTACTGGTGTAAGTTTTTCTTCCAGATTACTACCATCCTTCTGGAAAGAGAGAGTGGGACAAAATGTTGCAGTGGTGCTACATAGTAGGGCAATTTATTGTGAGTGGCTACAGTACAAAAGAGACAGTTAAGAGCAGTGGCTGCTGACACCTCAGGCAGTCCACAGTCCCCAAGTCTGCAAAATTAGGATGGTAACAATTATTGTGGTATGCGACAGACAGATACCTAAATCCACGGAAACCTTCTCTCTCTGAATGTGAAATCTGATTTCTACAAGACCTCATTCAGTTTTGGAAAGGCTGAAACTTAGAATCAGAGACTATTTTATTTGTTTCCATTTTGGTGATTTCAGTATCATCTTGAACTTAGCTTGAAGCCTGGAAATCTGTAATAAAAATCCAAATTGGAATGTAATTTTATGGGTTGCATTGATCTGTAATTGCTCTCTCTTTTTCTACTCGCAAAGAGAAAGAAAACTTTACTTGTACTTGCATTCTTAGGTACAATTTTAAAGAACCTGATTACTTCTGTTAGCAGCTTATCTCATCATTAAAAAGGATGAAGAGACATTACAGGCTCTGAGTATCAAAATTCAAGAGCAGCCACACAGATTACTGATGATTTAAATCAGATAGAACAGGGGGATTTTTTAGAAAATAGATGCAGAGTTTCAGGGAGAAAAGGATGCAACCCTGATGCAGGTTTGCAAGGTCAGCTAAAAATAACAACATTTTTTGTGGTCAAATGCATGTTTAGTTAATTAGATCATTTGATTCACAGAATATTACTTTGAGTAAATACAGGGCTCCAGAGTTCTCCAAAGGTCATTCCCTTCTGTCTTCAGAGAAGTACCTACATGGTGTAATCCCAGAGAAGACAGCAGCTTTGCCTGGGTCTCTGGGGCATGGTGCTCGTCCCTTAGCACACGAGTGCATGAAGTTCCTTACTGTCTGCCATACTGAGAAGCTGCTAATTCAATTTCTCAGCATCTTCCAACCTTCCCTCTGATCTTTTAATCTTGAGAGTTCGAGGTGTTAATGTGTTCTCTTCGAGAGGTGATTATTATGTTTATTAGTCATGCTTCAAAGCTCTATACGGATAACACTGAAGCATTTAACAGTCAAAAGTTACAATGCCACCTCCTAGAATTATGTCAAAGTGACCCTGCAAATAAAATCTTCGCCGGGGGTTGCTCACCACAGAAAAAGCGATTCTCCCTCTGGCCACAGGGAGCCACACAGCCACCGCGATGAGGCCAGGGAAGAAAGCAAGGGAGAGAGCAAAATCCGTAGTCTGTAAACTCCGTGCCAGGTGAGTTTACGACAGGGGTTGCTCTCTCCTTGAGGTTACCCTACCAGTTACACCTGGGCTCCCATTACCCGTTTTCTCACCAGTACCTGCTGAGGATCCTGCTCTGTTTTTAGCCAGGCATACAGAATGTATATGCAGCAAAATATTTGCACCTACTTGCACCCACACAAACAGAGTAATTAGTGCAGACTGTCATCACGATTTCTAAGTTCCTTTTTGACTGCAATTTAAAGGTAACTTTGCAAGATGTACAACGACCATTAATCTGTGAAGCCTTAAGCAACAGCAGCAGTTGTTTGACCCCAGAGAATAATCCAGGTTTTGTGTAATCAACTCAAGCATATGACTCTGAAACATTTAATTCTCTCAGTACCAGCAGCATTCTCATCGGTAACATAATAGATCAGAAGGCCTAATCATTATCTCCCCCTCCATACATCTAAGATAGTTCTGGCATTAATGTACAGGTCTGGTAGCACTCAGCTTCATTGTGCTTTCTAGACAAGACCATCATATTAAACTCTTTCAGTACCGTTACCATTTTTCTCAAGACCTCTACCTGGCTCACAGAGGCAAAACTTGTGCTGCACCTTCCCAGTGTCTCCTTCAATGTTTGTTGATCAAATCTCAGTCTGGTAGGCTGGGGGGTCCAAAAAAACCTCCTGTAGATCTTCAAGTGAGAGAAGGAAACAAAACTTAGGCATACCAGCAACTTGATAGAAAGGCATCCAGGGAATAAGTGACTAAGGTCCACTGAGGGATCAGTTTTCTTTGTTTTCAGCACATGCTTATCTTTTCCTTTCTCTAGACACTGTATGTGCACTACAAAGGTAGAAACAAACTTCTTTGGGTGTTTTAATTCTAACTAGGCATCTAAATAGATATTCTTTCAATTATTCAGATAATTAATGCCCATAGATAGTCATGCAATCTCATTTATCAGAGTGCGTAAACACATGTCAAGATATTGCCTAAGGGTGCAAATATTGAGACAGTTAGTTTGGACTAAAAGGTCTGCTTCACTGATTCTCACTGTGCAGGGTTAGAGAAGGAGTGCTGATAATACCATGGAGCTGCCTGGTGTCACATGCCCAGTTAATTGTTTACCCAGAAATCAAGCCTGCTAATGCTGAATTTCAGTCTGTTGTCTCATCTACTGATCTTTGCTACTCTCAAATCATAAGTATAGCTGCTTGGAGGTGCAGATTTGTTCTGTAAAACCAAATTACATTGGCTCAGTCCAAATGTAGCCTCAACTCCAAACATCGAAACTTCGTCTGAAAGTTGATACTTCCTAAATGCAAAGTTCCCTCTGTTTCATATATCTGGTGGAGATAAAGTGTACAGAGCAAGGAGTATTCCTTGGAGGACTTCAAAAACGCTCTTTGACCAGAAGATATTTGACATTTCCTTTGCCACTCTGCCAGGCTCCTCAGAGGGCTGAGCTACTCTCATTTCTGCCATGGAAGCAAAGCCACCATTTCACTTCCCTCAAGCTAAACAGTGTATGATGGGCAACAATTCAGAATTAATTTGACAGAAATGGAGTTGACAACTATTACTGTAAGGTATTTCTGCTATGAACATTATCATCCTGTCCTCATTTCACACACCCCCCACATCCTCCCTTCAAGTTTTTGGTGTTACAAGGAATCTCTGAGCAGTGGATAACCCAACACATACAATGCATACATGTATACACTGCTGTCTAGGCACAGCAGCAACCTGGGACTTGGCTTCTTTGGATACTCCAGCTTGGAGACAGAAAACAGCCCCAGCAGCATGGGGCTACAAAGTGCATTCACACACAGGTCCACAGGAAGTAGCAATTCCTTCTAAACAGGAGTCAGGTGTAGAATCATAGACTAATTTTGGCTGGAATGGATTTTTGGAGACCTTGTGGTCAGTACCTTGCTCAAATCACGAGATATCTAAGCAATAATGCTTTTTACTTTCTTAACAATTCTATTTCTGCTTAAAATGCCCAAAACAAACTGGTGGTAAAAAGATGCATTTTGTGTACATAGCTAGAAAAAGCAGTGAAGGTTAAATCTGAAATATGCACAATTCCTTTTCTTCTAACATAGGTATCAATGTAGAATGAATAGCACTGAGACCAACATAATCAAAAAACCAGACACAACTGGCTACAATCACCACACAGTATCAGAATGGATCTACAATGATTTGATGTATTAAAACACAGTAATTTAGGTCTTGCAACCCTGAGAATGAGGGCAAAGTCCTGAAATAATGAATGGCCTAGGGTGCAGAAAACTGAGCAGCAGTCTCTTTATACCACACTCAAAACACCTTCACTTCCCTTTGACTTCTCTTCCCCTTTTTAAAATGAAATGTGATTCAACCTTCCTTGCGTGAGCCTGGCTCCTGCCATGCCAGATATCCCTACTCAGCAGAGAACTGCATTCCACTCAGCCTTGTACACTTACCCACAGAAGGCACAGCATGGAGCTGCTTGAGGCTCACTGCCAGTGTCACAGGCACAGCCTCTCCTTGATCCCAACCTGCTGTACATAACGAGTTTGTGTCCTTTCTGTGGAGAACCAAGCTAAAGACAGGTGCTGGAGCTGGCCACTGAAGGAACCCAAACATGGCAAAAGTGCCAAGATCTGCAAGGACAAGCATTGCAAGCAAGGCAGAGCTAGGTAAAAGGGTTGGGGAGAACAGGGTTTGGTCTGCTCTGCTCCTAACTCATTGCCCTGATAGCTTCCTTTTAGCTCAGAAAACATTTCAGGGTTATTTATATTTTTACCAAAAACATGGACAGGTTCCTATCCAGCTGATGAAAGAAATTTCCTTAGCTTTCAATGTCTTAGCAGCTGAATTTGTAAAATCAGAACTTAACATTCTACCAAGGTCTGAACATGAAGTCTCAGCTCCATTCAAGTCAATAGGTGCCTCATCTCTAACTTCACTCTGAATAACTAGTGTAGGCTTATTTTAGCAACTAGCCCTGTATTACAGCAACTATAATAAAAAGGCGTCATGTAAAAAAATCAGTTTGAGTGTTATACTTGGAAAGATTCAGGAAACAAGATGATTCCAGGGGGCTTCTGTAAATGTAACTTCTACAGGAGTAACAGTATTGCCTTCTCGGTCTAACCTAATAAGCAACACGATTGCCAAGTTCAGGTAGCAATTATTTCAGTAGGCTCAACCAGAACACATTCAGCAAGCTCCAGTTATGAGTAAGTCCTTCCCTTCATTTAAAAATGGACAACAGGAACATCAGTTATCCACATGCTGCTGTTACAAACAGGGAGGCTTGTTTTTACTCAAACCCTCCCTGCTGGTTTTCCTGTGTGGCCACAGGCAAGTCAGGCATAGAGGCTGTGTGTCACTTCTGTTTCTCTGGAATTAAATGAGCTCTGCTACCAGCTTCTCAGGACACAGGTAGTGATCAAGATTTTGATCTTTTGATGAGCTGCAGCATAGAAGAATGAGATGCTTCCATTGTTAATATTCTCATACATTTATCCTGTAATAATTTATGGCACGAGCCAAGAATTATTCCTGAAAGAAATGTAGAAGATAAATCCTCTTGAGCTGTTCTATGGATTCCTACAGATTTGAGCTTTTTAGCTCCTAAACTTTGCTCCCTGCCCATAACAGTAGCTCTGCTGCCTATTCCCTGCAATGCCCACTGGGCAGGCACAGCACACATTGCAGCCATCCACCAGCTGACCAGATTATATAAAATACCTATATTTTGCCTACTTTTTTCTCAGGTGGGTCACTTAAGATGGGAAGTCTGTCCTCCATGCAGCTATCATTTTTTCAGTAAAAAACCCTCTTAGGGTCACACTTGAGACTTCTGCAAGATTTAAATATAGCTGAGGATGGCCAATAGGCCTGGAAGCTATGGGTCAGGGTAAGAACAGATGGATTAACCACAAAAATCTTCTCTCCTTGGGAAACTGGGGATGTTTCTCGCAACCCTAATGTGGGTTGGAAAATCAGTATCAAGACTCCCAGACAACCTTCTGTTTTATGGCAATAAAATGCAATACAATAAGCTAAAGGTGTTTTCATGTTTTAAAGATAATTTCCCTATGTTGTCATGACAGGGTTGAATCTTTTTCCATGTTCTAGATAGGGATTTAATAATATTGTATCTTAATATAACCATTCTCAATTTTCAAACCTCTTGGTTTGGCGATAATTCAACATTCCTATAGCATATCTTATTGCAAATTGCTAATATAATGGAGTGGATAGAGACCATAATTTTGTCTATAAATTTCACAAAGAAAAATGTCATATATCAATAAACTACATTTCTAATGCCTTGAAAATATAAAATATTGACCCTAATTCTAAAGCTGTCCTTTTTACAATTGAATCTAGCTTTTCATTCTTAAGATCAGTATTTCATTAAGTCACAGGCTGACAAAAGAAGTGTAGGTAAAAATAGGAGAAGCCTGTTCTTTGGCCTGGCTAACTGCAGATAGTCCAAATAGTTATTTTAATACATCTTCCTCTCTAGGAGAATTATAGTGACATGCATTTGTGCTTACAACACTAGCACTGACAGGAAGGTCACAGGTAAGTTCAGTTTTTTTATCTGAGTGTGCTTTTACCTAAGCCAACAGCAACACTCAGGAAGGCCTACAGCTGTACATACACCAAAAGGGAGTAGTGCTACTGTGAAAGTGCCAGAACAGTATGGATGTTATTCATCTCAATTAATTCAGTCAATGCAAAATGTTGTTTATGGAAGTTAAGTGCTAAGCTAGTGTGTCCAGTTGGATGTGGCCAAGGACTCACCTTAGAAGCAAAGGAGCAAGGGTAAAATTTAAATGGATGTGATGTTAGACTTTTAATAGGAACTTTTGGGGATACTAACCCCAAAATTTCTTCTTTCTCTTACATTAATGTCTCTAGTAGAAATGGCCTTTCAATCACCTCCTTACATGTTAAACTTCCTCATAGGTGCAGCACACCTGCTGTTCGCTTTGCTGCCATATAGTGTGTAAAAAAAAAAATCTAAAAATGGATTCTTAACTTTCTATAGATCATTGAAACTACATGAATATGACTCAGGCAAGATTGTGTGAAGTGACAGTGTCTTTTTTTTTATTAAGTCTAGTAAAATACATTTCTTTTCCCAAGAGACCTTTCCTAACGTCTTCAATGGAAAAACATACCATACAATTATGTGACTCCTAATTTACAAGGATTGTCTCTGAATTCTTCTGCTTAAGATGTGCTGGCCTGCACTGCTCCAAACTGTCAGCTTTAGCTCAGTATCTTCAATAATGGCATGACCACTTGCTCTGTGCTTCTCAGTGGGACAGATCACTGACTTCTGCACAGTCCCTGCGATATCAATCAATCCTGTCTCCTGTTGGCTCACACAGACAGCTTAGTCAGCTCCAATGAAAGGTTTCATTTTTAAAATGAAAGATTCAGATGAAGATTGCTGCTTTAGCTGTCCATGATTCAACCGCTTGTGAAAAATAGCAATGTCCTCTAATATTCATTGTTTGAATAGTAGTGGTGTACTGGAGTGACAATCAAAGTAAGATAAATTGTAATTTTGAGTGAAAATAAGGTATCTGTGTCTAGAGGATCTGAGGACACAGTTCATGGTTGCATGGGACACCCAAGAAGAAAAGAGGAAGCCCAGAAGATATACCACAAGGTGCAGGGCTCCAGTTTAAACCTCATTTGAAATGGAGGTGTTGGTCCTCTGATTCTGAGGCAAAAGTCATATTGGTCACATCCAGCAGGAAACACTGACCCCGTTACCTAACCTCTGTAGTTGCACTGTAGACAGAATCACAGAATCTGGTGTTTGTTTGATCCCTCCACAAGCTAATTCAGCATATTGCGCTAGCAGAAAATTGCTAGTGTTGGTTTGGGTGGCCATAAGGTTTTTGTCACTGTTATTCAGCGCAGAACACAAAAGCACAGGGAGGCAAAGTCACTTGGTAGGCCAGAGGGGCACGGCTTTAAAGTCTTTGCCAAAGCCAGTCCAGTGGACTGACCACAAGACCTCATGTGTTGTTTAAAGTATTGAAATGGCTTCCAACATTTCAGTGTCAAAATCAATAGCACTCTGATGAATTGGGACATTAATTTTCTTTTCCCCCCTCCTTTTCACATTTTTAATCTCTTTCTCTCTGCTGGAATACTAAATATGTTTTGAGGTTTCAGACAAATTTGGAACATTTTAGTTTTTAATTTTAATTAGTAGACATCAGAGGACCTGACCCCTTTTATAATAACCGGAAGGGTTGAATAATTGAGGTCTCAGTAGTCAAGGTCAAAATATGTAGCTTAATCTAACAGATATCTAATACAAACTCTATACACCACTGATGTCTATGATGTTAAACTACAAAATCTTTAGAACCCAAAGATCCATTTTTTCTCTATGAAGAAATTAAACAAGACACACTTTTTAAAATGAAAATTATTGCCTGACATTGCATGTTGTAGCAGTGCATCTGCTCATGTTTAGGTCTGTTCACATTAGCAATAATACTTAGGATAAAGCTGCTTCTGCCTTTAATACAGGATCTGTTATGTCACGGGAGGTTCAATGTCTGCAGCACAAGCACAATTACATAACGATGCATCACCCACAGTATCTATTAGTGTACATTAGTCAGCAAGGACGAGAGGCATATGCTCAGAGGGATCAATGCTCCTGTTAACACATTGCATCAGAGATGTGAACAGACACCCCCATGAAAATGGATCCAAGGAGCAGGTGGCCTGGTTTCTTAAGGCATTGTTCTCATTCTTCCTAAAAGTAAGAATGAGATCATCTATGTTTGATTATGCTAATTTGTTTCAAAGCTTGATATAGTTTGTCAGAGCAGGCTATTTCACCATTATAAAAACTCTTAACTCGGGGTGCTTCTTCTGCAGCAATGGATTTAGGAGAGAAAAGGGAGAAATTGGTCTACACACAGAGCTACACAGTAGCATCAGTTCATGGGACTGCTTACCACACTACAACTAGTGCATTTGGAGACTTAAGAGGAACACTGGAAGCTAAATAAGTGTGCTTGCACATGCACGAGCCAGTTTAAGTAAACCACTGCAAGCTTGTACATAAGTAGGTAAGGTCTTTTCCAACCTTACTGGTCCTATGATTATTTCTACAAAGCTGCTTCCAAACTCTAACATTCAAATTACCTGCTTTAGTCAAGTAATTATTTTTCTTCAGATTTTCAGAGAGAACAAACTAGAAATAAGGTACTTATATTAGAAAAGAATAAAAGGCAGGAAGATACAAATTGTGATGCAAATACTATGGGTTCGGTAACAAGGAACGGTTCAGAAGAGGGCAGGGTGAGGCATTTAATTCTTCTGAATGGCCAATCAACCACCCTCAAGGCCAATACTGAGTACTCATCCCATAACTTCATCTTCAGTGATGAGCTCACCAGACCCTTGTCCTGAAGTGTATTTTTGTTTTATTGAACTTTTCTTCTACTCTCCTAGCTCTATTTGGAAACTCCTCGGAGCAGTGCAGTGAGATATAAAGAGCACTATTAGTCTGCTCCCTGCTGCTTTGGTTCTTGGCCCGATGTGTAAACACAGACTGAACTCAGGGCTTGTTCAAATCAATATGCCACACTCTGAATGGAATGTCTGAAGGCAAACCGCCAATCTACAGTTTTTAATGTAGTGGTCACCACTGGCAGAGACACTGAGAGGTGCAGTAGTAGGCTCTGCATCTGCCACAGATAAATCAGATAAGGAAAGTGAATTAAGAGCTCGGTGCTCCCCATCCATTGGGGAACCTGGGGGGAGCCAGTACTGCAGAGAGGAGAGGCACTGTTATGAATGGGCAGCTTCAGAGGCTGCTTGTCACAGACTGCACACAGCACCAGGAGCTGATTGCAGACTGTGTTTTAAACATTGCCCAGTGATGTAGAGGTGACTTGGTTTGAGAGATTGTGCTTGAACAGTACTCTAGCCCAGGGCATCTCACCCAAGGGAGGCAATCAGCTGGCCCAGCTTCAGCCTTGGGCATTTACTTGGAAATTCACTCCCTCCCTGATACATCTTTTGTTGAAAAAAGGCCATTATACAACAGAAAACAGGAATTAAACCTCAACACATTTGCTAGTCCTAACATTTGCTCTATACAAAACTAATGCTTCTTCTAGTACCTGAATGACTTACAATAAAAACATAAGAATTAATGTTTTATAAAGCTGGAAGAACAGACTTTCCAGTACAGTGTAAAAATGCAATCCATCTCTCACATCATGTTTACTCTTCACTTTAAGCAGCTGTAAATGCCATTCTTCTTTTTCATTTTGCCACACATGCACTTTTAGCCTTTTCTTTCCACTTTTATGTAAATGTTAAAGCAAATTGCAATCTCTAAATAGCTTTCTAAGTCTTTCTGGTAGGTCTGTGACATGACCTTGAAGCATCTTTCCACCTCTTTACTTTCTGTGTTTTACCGGTGCAGTCCTGAGATAAGCAAGGGAGCTTTCTCCTCGTGTGAGGCTTAAGTGTGAGCCATTACTCAGCTGAAAATCCAGAGGGAATGCTGTCAGCAGAGCTCTTCCCCAGCTCTAGGACAACATGTGGGCAATGAGAAAGTAAGGCTGATAAGAGGGCAACATCTCACTGGCTATTTAGCTGAAACATTTATTGTAAAATCTCTCAGTCACTGAGAGCAGCAGCTCATGATCCTGCAGCTACTGGTCTGAGGAATTCCTTTTTGGAACAGGCCAGCACAGCACAGCAAGTGGTACTGATGCTAAACCAATGCCCCAGAAGCCCAGGCCTAAATCGTAAATGTGGCTGATAGTCAGTTTAACAAATCTACCAGAGATCAGGCGAATGTAATACAATTAGTAACCTGCTACATCACCAGAGAAAACTAATGCCAGCAACCAGTTTGAAAGATCTTATATAACAAACAAGTCCGGTCCAAAAATCTCAGCACAGATGTAATAATCCTCTTATTTATATATCTCCTTTTGGAGGGGACGAAGTACTCTTAACATTTCGGTACTGGAAACTTCCCCTGGTGATGCAAGTTGGAAGTGTCCTGAAGGATTGAGGTAGTTGAGCCTCTGCTGAACCACAACAGGCCAGGTAATACTGTCAGGCTGCACTATTCACACAGAGGGTACTGAGCAATCCAGGTGCAGCTGGTGGCTACAAGATGCTTTTTAAGAAATGTTCTCCAACCTTGAAATGAAAAGTAGAGAGAAATAGCAAGTTTCTCTCTAGCTGTGGCAGATAATTTCCAGAAGGGTTTTGCATTTGGGATGTTTTTAGCAGAGATTTATCATCTTAAGGAAACAGTGGGCTTTGCCCAAAGTCAAGACAGGATGGCCTGTGCAATTATGTTTGTGACAACTCTTTGGACTACAAAGAATAAACAATAGCCAGTGAGCAGCCTAAAGCCTTATGTACAGCTGAAACCATAATTTTATCCCTTACATTAAACTTCAGTTTTCCCACATGCTCTTAAACTTCTTGTTTTCAACCTAAAACAGGATCCTGGGCATGAAACAGCAATCCAAAAGTTAAATCACCCAGTTTTTAGTACCATGGGGATTTACTTGACTGAAACCAGCACAATTTAAATCACACCCAAGTTAACTTCTGACATTAATGTCACATTCTCAGCTAAAATTAATCACCAGAAAACATTTTGTCCACACCAATGTTTGTATTGCAAACAATGCAACCAGCTCATGTAGCATAGTGGGGTGCACTTCATTATCTTTTCACCTCCCTGGAAAATGTACTGGAATACAGGCACCTACCAGAGTGTGCCAGTTTTTTGAATCACCTATCCAAGGAGATGGTGCCCTCATGAGATCCAGTCATCCTAAAAATATATGTGACTTTGCTCAGGTAGGGATAAAAACAGTGAAAAAAAGTGTGAAAAGTGGAAAAATTTATAAAGGTTTGTGAGGACAGGAGAAACAGTCACACTTTATTTTTCTGAACCCAATCCTGGAGACTTTCAAAGCTGACAAACTGTAGATGCCGGGCTTACCCACTTAACCTAGTGTTGGTTGCAAGTTCCAGGCTAGGTTGTAGTTATGGAGAGATCCCAGGTGGAAGAAACTAGCTGGTTTTCTATCCCCATCCCTTTCTGAATGTGATTTAATGATCCTTTAGAAGCTATGTGTCCCCTTTCCCATCTCTCAGGATGTAAAAAGTTGTTTTGACTTTCCCACTGATTTGCTTTTGTCTGCCTCCAGTTTTTCAGCAATGCAAATGTCTTCCTGGCAAAGAGGACACACCATCTTTGATGTTTGATTTAACTACCAGCTGTCAGCACACAAGGCAGGAAAGAGAGTAAGCAAATCTCAGTGCAGAGACTTTCCATACAGAGAACATTTATTTTACATAAGCATGTAAGTCAACTCTCACTCCTCACGGAAACACCTGCCCAAGGCTCCTGCAAGTACCTCGGTGCTTGGTCATTAATTTAGCCCTAAGAACATCATCACAGGACCAGGCCTGGAGGAACTGACACTCAGCTTCATCTTCGAGGCATATACTGACAGCAGTGATCTAAGAACATAGGTTCCCATTTCAAAGAAACATGGAGTGGGTTTGTTTTCATTTTCCTTTTTTAAAAAGTTGAAATACCCTGTTCTTTCTAGGAAGAAAGTCTATGTGCTATCTTGTATCCTGATTCTGAAAGATTGAGGTGCTCAATAAAGTATTTTGGATTAACAACATTTAGTCCCTTCACAAAGGCACAATGCTTTAAAATGATGTAAGAATTAATTTTTAATTATTTTTATACAAATCATAATTAAAAATCAATGCAAGCCCAATCACGACAGGACACATTACAAAACCCGAAACGGATTCTCAGTTGTAGCTTATTTAATTGTCAGGTTTATGCAAAGGAGCCTTATTGCTGGAGTTTGTTCTGGTTCACCTTCAGCCTGTAGCCTGTGAAACTGCTACCTGGTGGTGCTGCCTTGGGGCATTCTCTAATCCAGTGCCACAGACAGTAATGACAACTAATTGACCAACTTACGGGCAGGGCATCTCACTCCTTACAACCACAAAATATCTCCAAAGAATCCCCGATGGAGTTAAAACATTAAGCTTAAACCCCATTTGTCAGATTGGAACATAGAGAAAGACTGATTTGTTTAAAAGTTGCAGTTTTCTACAGCTCCTTTTTGCTGTTACTTTTCTTTTTCTTTTAACAGTTTTAGCCTTCTTAACTTTCAACAGCAGAAGATGCAGCAATTAGAAGAACTAAGTATAATTAACCAGTAGCAAAATGTATTTTCTTTCCCTTCTGACTTGTGAACACTTAAGTGTTAAAAAAAAATTAATAAAAAATCTTATCATACTAATTTCCTAGGTAGGTGCCACACTTGTACATTATCTTGTCACTGTAACACATACTTTCAATACCAAGTAAGGGTTATTGCCATAACCTGGAGACTTCCATGCAGTACTGTAAAGTAAAGAACTTTTTGTTCCTGCAGTTTTGATAATTTAGCTACAGCTCTGGCCTGTCTTACTGTGCAGCATATTGCAGATTCATCTTCTGAGCTTACAAAATACCATATAAAAATAGATTATTGTTCTATCTAAATTTCCATAATCCTTGTGCTCATCAAAAATAAAGTCATATAACTGTTCTTAGTCAGGATTGTACTAATTAGTACAACTGGCACTTCTGACCTTGTGATATCTACCCTTAATACACTCAGGTTGGCTGTGCTGCCTGCATTACCATACACAGCATATACAACACCTCTTTACAAAACAAAGTGCTAGAGAGAGAGATGCAAACCAGAAAATAAAGGTCAGGAGCCTTTTGCATGGTTGTATGGAGTTTCTCCATATCCTGATTCTTTGGCTTGACTGAATATTTTGTATTTATTTTCATATAACCAATATATATTTATATAACATATAACAAGGGCCACAAATAAAAATCAGAGGGCAACTTTTTATAGATCCTTTAGGGAGACAGAGCTGTTCCCCAAAGAGCTCTTGACTGGTGGCTCTGGTTCAGGTTAGCAGCATGTTGGCTTCTACAACAGCTCCTTGAATCTCAGAGATTTCAGGGAGATACCAGCAGAAGCTTATAAAACTTAACCTGAATGTTAGGATCAAGGAAGCAATTTCCCTGTTCTCTCTTTTCACCTTACGGAACAGCTTTATCTGTTTAGTCTTCTTCACTATGCAATCAATCTAAATGCGTGCATTTTTTATGCAGAAAATAGAAAATTATTGGCAGATTTTTTTTTTTTGCTGTAGCTGCTAACATATTTACTATTTGATTTATATGTGTCACTGGAGTCAGGAAATCACTAATCCATTACTAAATCTAATCCTCTCACCATCAAGCTGTATGGATAAGTATTTAAATAAATTATACTGATAGGGCAATCAATTCTCTGAATGTTATAATAAAAATCAGAAGGAACTTAACTATGCAGGTGATGGATCTACCAGAACAAGAACAGCAATTTAAATAGTTCAGAGAAATACTCAGTCATGGTAGACTGACAGAGGTATATAAAACGAGGAAAGGTAGGGAAAAAAAAGCTACATCAGGGTTTGTGTTTTTTTTAAAACCTCTCATAACACAACAGAGAACAAACAACCAATAAGAAAACAGAACATTTATAAAGAATGAAGCTTTTTCTGAAAGAAAGTGGACTTTTGACAGAGCTTCTAAGTGGCCTGCAGGACTCATTAACCTCCCAAAGCTCAAAAATCGTCAGGTCAACAAAAAAAACCCCAAATCCTGACACTAAGGAGGCAAAGTAAAAGCAAAACAAAACAGGGAATATAAATTTCAGTGGGCCAGAATATAAGCCAACTTCTAATGGAAGGGTTAGGAAGAAAATTCCTGTATATAGCAAGGTTATTCAAGGCTTGTCCACTCCAGGGATCCTTACACTTTTCCCTGAGGCACTTGTCCTGGCTATTCTGGGTGTGAGGATAATGGCTGAGACATATCTGGGGCCTGATTCTCTATGCAGCTCCATTCATCTCTGTTTACATAATAAAGAAAGGCACTTTAATAGTTACTTCAAAGATGAAAATTAGGAAGTATTCTGAAAAATTAGCATTATATTTATTGCTATTTCTTGCAAAATTCAGGGTTTGTAAGCCTAGAGCAGAAAACAGAAACACTGCATTGAGACAGTAAAAGCATAAAGAACGAACTTGCCATCTAGCTACTAATAAAATTAAAAGTTTCATAGACTTTTGGGCCAAAGCCCATCAATTATTTAGTCTTGTTACCTGCATAATGTAGGTCACAACCTCCCACTGTAATTAGGCTAAATAGTATCTACTTCTATTTCAGCTCTGTAATAAAATATTTAAGACAACAGTTCTGATTTCAAGAGTTGAGGAATGGAGAACCAAACACATGCCCAAGCTGGGGCTTTCCCTCCCTTCCTCATCCTGAGCTGGGCTTTATTCTGCACTGAACTGCAGCATATTTAGTAATTTTTTCCCAACTGGATTCCATGAAAACACCTGCTGAGTACACCTGATTTGTACAGAACATAATGGTATTTTACTTAACTCTTGGATTAACTAAGCAGACTAGACTCTCTTCTTTCACTTAACTAAATTTTTCCAGATTTCCTTTGTAGCTTTAATTGGCTCAGTTTGGGATCTTTCAGAGTTTGTGTTGGTACAGCTTCACTTTGTGTGTGTGTGAGTTTTATTCAATGAATAATGCTAAAAATTGATCTTGATCTAGATCCTTCTCTCAGCACAACAGAGAGACTTGTGTAAGGGGCACACAGCGGCAGGTATTACAGGCAACCTTAAGTAACTGCCCTCAAATGTATGTCCTTCTGTCCACTTAGCAAATACTTAGTTGCCTGCAGAACACACTGATGTTCTGAACCTTTAGGTAACAGCTGCAGTGCAAACACAAAACATCAAACCCCACCTTATCAGTGTTACTGTACGGGAATTGCTGGAGTAGGAAAACCCATCAGCTACAATCTTAAGTGACAATGGAGCCAGTACTGAACATTGGAATAAACAGAAGCAGGAGAAAATTTATTTGACAGAAACTAATCCAGCACTAGTTAAGCGGCATTATTTCAGCAAACATTACTGCAGGCTTGTGGGCAATTAACAGAGCTTAGTTTTAAGACTCTACTATATTAAATACTATTTATATCTATTTTTGTTGTTAGTTTTGGCTTAGAACCTTCCTCAAAAAACAACCCCACCCTAGTTATAGGATACAAGGTTCAGCTCTGGAAGTTCTTAAAATTGCGCTTGTCAGGCGAGGTCCTCTAAGTCACTGGCTGTGGTGTAACAGCAGAGCATTGCATATAAAATGTTCCACTACTTTTGCCAGCTGCAAGAGAGTATTTAGTCAGAGCAGTGGCAAAGAAACCCAAACACCAAACCAAAACCAAACCCAAGCCATCAGTTCTGTTCTACCGATTTTAAGTTTGCCATTTTCAATGCAGGAAAATTACCGTCTCGTCCAGTGGAGGGAGTTTTCTTTCTTTTCCTGGATGCCTAACATCTTGTGCACTTGAAGACAGAGGTGCAGAAGGACAGCCCCTATCTACTAGTTCTGGGTTTCTTCCCTTCAAATACTTGCTGATGAGCAAGACACCGTGTGTCAGCCTAAGAGAAACACAGAGATAGGGGAACACAAGAACAACAACAAAAGCATCTTCGGTGTTTCTAAAAGTGTGGAGGGAGAAGAAAAGGCAGCAGCTTCACCTTGGGGGAAAGCACTGGCAGGCTGTGGGTTTCACAGCACCGCTGTACCTGTCACCTCCTCCTCACGAGAGATGTGTGCAAGACAAAGGGAACAGCCTTGCTGAGGGGAAGTGAGGGTGAGACAGAAATTAATCAGCAGGAGTGTTTAACACCATTGTATCTGAACCTGAAGTTTTGGCTTCTAGCATCTTGTGTGATGGTATCTGCTCCTTGAGTGGATAAAAACCAACTAAGATTGTGGGGCAAAGGTGAAAAAAAGAAGGTCCAACGACAAAAGCAAGTCAACGAGTTAGAGAGCCATAGCTCGGAGCTGGGAGTGGCAGTTCCACCACAGGAAACAGCTGGAAGGAGCAGTGAGCAGCCAGCCACCCCTCAGAGGTGAAGAAAACCTTGCTAAGAGACTGAGCAGTGTTTTATTTCAGCTCAAAGCCAGCCAGCTACACCTAGCCTGGAAACAACAAGACTCTTGGGAGGGAAACATTGGTTTAGAAATTCTTCTCTTCCATCTTGCCTAGCCACTTTGAGTCTATATTCAAAATACGGTCTCACTAATGCGCAGAGGGAAATCCTACTACTCTCCGCTCCTACTTGGTCCATTTGCTTAAAGGGTTAAATCTGCCCTTTTATTTATTTCTATGTCAGTATCTTCTGGGATAATTTCTCTTCCTGGGAGACATCTATTCCTTGTAGCCAGATAAACCTTCCTTTTGGTTAGTATCAAACACACACTTTACTAAGTGATTTGGGCCACTCAGCAACTTGTCCTCATTAATAACAAATTAGTAGATAAAAAAAATTGTATTTTATTTCATGTCGTTTATGAAAATATTGTACATTGTTGAACAGATCTGCAGAATTAGTCCACTGTGAATGAAAAACTTCCTCTCCAAAAGTAATTTAGTATAAATTGACCTTTTAGTTTTTCCCCTTCAGATTCTCAAGTGAGATTACAAAACCCTCAACTATACTCTGTCATACAATAATCAATTCTGCTATACAATAATCAGCCACATTTGCCATCTCATCGAGTTTAGTCTTGTAGGTTTGTTTAGCAAAGCCAGAGTTGCTTTTTCCCAAAGCCATGTAGAGGGGCCTTACTGAGGTTAGCTTATTATTTACTCACTGCATAGACCTAGAGTTTGATCCTATTGACCCCTGTCACAACATCCACATTTTTGGAACTTTCCCAGTTTTCCAAGGTAAACTTCACCATTCAGGGAGCTCCTTACCACTTTAGTGCTCATAAATTCACTATCTGTTCTTGTCAGACTTTAATACTTGCACAATAATGTCATTTACAACAAACTTTATGATTTATTTTTAAGCAAAAATATCAGTAGCCTTTATACAGCTGCACTAGCTGGTCTGAAATTCCTGATGTATCATTTCTCCAAACTCACGGAGAAGTCTTAGGCAAACCAACTGGCTAACTTGGTACAAAACCAGACTGACATTAGAAAGGACAACCAAACCAAGAGACTTCTTCCTTATTCCACACAGAACCTAAAGACATATGGGAAGTTTAAGTACTAACAGATTCAAGACATATAAAGATATTAACAGGAAAGCCTTTTTTTTACAGGAGATACCGTCTCTTTACTTTCGAGATCAAAATAACTGCAGCATGTAACATGTCTGACCACCTCAGGTACCCATTTTTATCCACACTTTGGACTTGTGACACACAGTGAGCCCCATTCTTCCGTTCTGCCCCTTACTCTGCAACTTCTTTCAAAAGGAGCCTCCCCTTTACAATCACCTAGAAAGTTACGTACTCTCCACACCTCTATTTTAGAGTATAGCCAAAGCTCACAGCAGCCCTCAGGGAGGAAGGGGGAGAAGAAGGGGGAGAAACACCTGGAACTGGAATTCAACTGCAGCAATTCCCCCGTGCCCTAAGCTTACCTGCAGCAAGCCTTTCAGTACCTTTCCCAGGGTGAATTCAGTATCTTTCACAGGATGAACGTCTTTTGCTAAACCAAGACGAAATGGTTCTTTGTAAACCAGAGTAAGCACACGACCTTTTTTATTTGTTGTCTCAGCTGAAATTAGTGATATTTATAAATGAAGAGCATCCTTTCAGAAAAGCTGTGACAGTTACCAGAACAGTAAAAATACAATAGAGTCCTGAGAGATAAAAATTTATTTATCTGATCAGCATGTCATGATATGGTCACAACTCATACAGCTGACATTCTCATAGCCAAAAGAGGGATGTTTTTTCTTTTTAAAAATACATTTTTCTTTCCAGCAGGAAGAATTTTTTAAAACAAACATTTCATACTAGGCAGGAATTAAAAACAATGGCTTTTTCAATATGACAACACCACTGGTAAGCACTGGATCCTCCACCAGTGTCTTAATATTGAGATTTCAAGTTTTCCTTCCCACTTCCCGATTCCCCCCACCCCTCACAGAAAAACACCACACAGAAAAACAAGACAAAACCCAGAAGGGAAACAAAGAGGTAGACGTCACTACAACCATGGCGCTGTTTTGGAAATTGTGCAAGATGTCTCATGATGCTCCAAGGAGTTCCTTTTTCCTTTATTACACATTGCAGTATTGCAGACCAGCAGTTAGCACAAAAGGTGACATGGAGCTAAGAACTATTGTTAGGGAGAGATGCCAGGGCCGCAGAATGAATGGTGCTGTTCCACTTGATATTGCTTTGCCTAGCTAGAGCTGTTTAAAAACAGATCACTCTTTAAAAATACACGTATCTCACAGTAATTACGGACTTGCTCGCAACGAGGTTGGAGTCACATCATTTTAGGATGGTGGTAATGCAGGGTCAATGGGGTCTCAGGTTCTGCTCTTGGCATGCCCTCAACTCAGAAACTTAAAGATTCATTGCTACACAGTGACTTGCAGAGAAATTATGCAGCCTGAGCACCGGCACAGCTTCCAGAGGGCGCTGGAGTGAGTGAGGGTGGGGCTGCAGAAGCTGCTTTCCCCTCTCTTCCCTATTGCTACACTCCTGCCCTTACCACTTCTGGCATAGAAACATTTGTCTCTGTGTCCTTCCTCATGAATGCTCTAATAAACAATGTTATCTATCACAAATTAACACTGCAGCTGTGTAGTGAACCAAAGTGTTATTTTACTATTTGTTGTGTTTATGGTAAGCACAATAAAGGGTGTGTATCTATTAGTTATAAGCACAATAAATATAACCAAAGAAAATAATCTAATCCATTAAGGATTAGAAGCATATGAAATAATCTTGACAAAAAAAAAAATCAACCACACACACAAAAAAGAAGGAAAAGAAACCTAATAATCTTCACATAGAAATGCTGCTTCTGGTATCTGTCTACATTTCTGAAAGACATCTTGGCTGCTGAAAAGATCTTATTAAAAAATCCAATGAAATAAATTCAGCAAAATAATTCCAAACATGACCAACCCTCTGCAGAACCACTGACAGTCCCTCCAGGCTTCCGCATCCATTTTATCATATGAAACAAAAACACAGGTAACACAGGAGGGAAGGAGAAAATTGGAGGAGAAAATAACTGGTACAAAAAAACCTCTGTTCATCATACAATATGAACATCAAGGTAGAGTAATTTTAAGGAACTAACTCACTTTAATAGGACAGCTGTTCAGTGAATAATTACTTCATTATCCCATGATAAAATAAAAGGTCTAACTTTAAAATGCATAGAATCCTTTCAATGACTTATTTTGTATCACAGCCAGGTAGTCTACAGTTTTTACAGAAGAAGTAGAGCTGCTCAGAAGCATTCATAATGTATGCAGACATTTTAAACCAGAGTACAGTTTTATTTGCTCTTCCAATTGTTGTTTTGAGGTTTTTTTAAAGAAGTGTAAAAACTATCAAATATGCAATTTTGCAAAACAACCCTTTATTTCATATGGCTCCATTATTTCCAAACAATACAGAATCCCAGATGTATAATTATTTAATGTGATTGTTTCAGATCACCACAAAATCTCCAGCTGACTGTCAAGAGAATGCACCCAACCCTGGGCTCATGATTTGGAAATCCCAGTTTTAAGTACCTTTGGTCCCAAAATTTTGTCAAGGCAAAGCGGAGCAGTTGAATCCTGTCACACACAGTGATCGGTATCTGTTATTGTCTTGTACAAACAGGTGAAAAAAGTTAACAGCACTTTATGGCAGTGTCAGACAAAAAAAAGTTAGATCATTTGCAAACCAAGTGAATAATGAACAGTAGCACAGTGATGCCTGTATCTTCACTGCAATACGATTTTTGCATCTTATTTTTGATGGTGGGGGTGGAGGAGGGAGAGGGAAGCTTTTAATTTTCCAGTAAAGCGAGTTGAACCGAAATCTCACTTTTCAGCATCTGGTGAAAGCAACTTAAAATAAAAATCCCTCCTGCAAGAGACACTATAGTTGCAAAACTAGACAGAACCATACATGGAGTCCAAGTACACCCATAATGAAGGCACACTCACCCCAGGGCACTGAAGAAACACTGCTCTATGTGGATGGGCACATGCTTTTCACATAATGAGAATTCAAAGAGCACTAAAGCTAAACCATGAGGACTTACATAATTTCAATTGTAACAACTTGTTTATGAACAATTAAATGTAGAAATGTAGAGATGTTTTGTGTGCAACCCTGGCAGAGAATCACCTTTATTTGCAATACACTCAAATTGCTCTCTTCTCACTTTGTGTGCAACAGCTTTCAGTTAGCACTTTTTTCTGTGAATTTTTCATTCTTGATCATTTTATACATTTTTCTATTATTTTTCCCCTTAATATAAATTCAAAGTCATATTCATTTGTGATCAACTGTATGGTTCATTAACATAATTTCCATCAAACACATTTTGAACTCTCCAGAGGAGGAAGCCCCATGGATGGTGCAGCAAAATGCCCTCTACGTCCATAACACCAGCCAACTGCCAGAAGGTAGAACTGAACTGCAACCGACAGGAATTCATGTTTTACAAAGTAGCCTGCTAAGCTCCACGCAGTCTGGACCAGCAGGGTATTTATAGCACAGAATTTCCTAGACATTGTATCCACTTTAGTTTTCCCTTCATAGCAAAACTTCAATCCAATTTATTCTCTTTCATGAAGCAGCATCCAAGATCACGCTGGGAGGGTACTTTGGAGTTGCTTAACAATGGTTTTGTTCCACTGTCATCTACGGCAACTCAACCATGAGGAGACACAAGTCAGGCGCTCTTCACATTTTCCAGTGCAGGCAGGAAAGAAGCCTAGGACCTAAATACTATTTACTCACCCTACTGAAACAACTGAAATCAGTGCTTGAAAACAAAGTAAGAACTATAGAGGAACAAACTGAAAACAAACAGGACCAGATAAATCAAATGCTTATCTGAAACGTTATTGTGCATTACTAATTCCTTTAGGCAGCACGTGAACACTCGCTATCGACTGCAACCCACTGGGAAAAAAATAAAAATACTGCTTTTGAAAAAACAAGATGCTCTTAAAAGGAGTTCACAGCGTCTGTAAAGAACAATCTCCTGATGTGAGTAACTGCTGTGCAATCTGCTTATATAAACTTCCCTTTTTATATCACTCCAGTCTGTCCTAGCTCAAAATAAAACGAGCTGTACTATGGCCATCTGTGGTTCTGATCAAACTACCTGGTGGAGGACAGTAATAAGCAGCTTGCCACCTGTGTTTTGCAGTTTTAAAGATTCAGTCCCACGTGCAGCAGAAATAACCACTTACAGGGTAATGCTGCTGGGCTGCCCCAACACCCTCCTGTAAAATAGCAGATTAAATACATTCATTCCATCAGCTGGACTTTAGCAAGAGCAACACAAAAAAAACAAATACTCCTCAGACTGCCTCCCTGTCAGGGCATACTTACCTCTTTTTAATGTATTTTACATTACACCAGAATTCAGGTGTAAAGAGATGGTATTTAGAAACAGTATCTTGCCTTAAACAATGAAGCTATTGGCAACTAATATCTTTTGCCTCCAGGCTGCACTGGTGCAGCTACGTTGCTACATTTGTGAGGACAGGGGTGGCATATTTGACAAGGTATTTTTCCACAAAGCCGGGGAAATTGGCATTGCCTCGTGTTTTGGTATGCTCTTTGCTCCCCCACAGAAAGGGAACACTGGCTAGGTTTTGTATGCTGCACACCACCTACTGTGATTCATGTAGCAGCAGAGGGAGTGAGAAGGGGAATCAATATTGCATGCTCAGAGCCAAAACTACTGAGGGCTTACTTTGTTCTCAACAAAATTACTCTGTAAAAGGCAGTATGCCAACATCTGAAGTTCTGGCTACCCTGCTTGTATTTAGACAGATTAGTTTTATTTTAGGAACAGTTCTCACAAATCTCTGTATAATCACATAAACACAATGCCAACCAGACCTGCCAGAAGTAAGGCTGTACATCACAGGCATCCTTTCAAAAGTATCCTGTGCTACACATCTGAAAGTGTCTTCTGTTCCCATTTGCCCTTCAGTTCAACTCATCTTCTTTCAGTAAGATTTTAGCACAATGGTGAGCTAATTAATACTGTCCTCCGTGTAGTTATTCAGAATAATTACCATACTTTTTTTTCAGTAGTATCTTCCTATAGATTTATGATAGCAATTATACCTATATTTTCTTTTTAAGAAACTAGTTTTTCTTCTATTACTCCTTAGCAAAACATTAAGATGGTTGGCATTGAATTATTTAAAAACTCTCCCACAAGTATATTTAGCGCTGTTGCAATTAGCAGGGAGAAAAAGGCCTCTATAAACCACTCGAAGGTCACCTTGGTTGGACTGCAGTATACAAAATACAAAGGTGGCTAAAAATCCCCAGCAACACCAGCAGACCTTCAGCAACAGCTCGAATCGCTCTGGCTTCCAATGTGTGACAAATAAAGCTTTCTTCTATTCCCTAAGTTTAATGTCTTTCCTTCACTGTATTTTTACCTTTAAAAGTGCATTTTCAAAACTGATGACAATCACTGAGAAGCATTCTGAACAAAGAGGGAAAATTAACCAAGTGACTTTATATTTTCCAAGTTTCCTCACAATACGAGATACTTGTAGCACACGGAACTGGGAGAGCTGATGTTTAAGACCACAGCAGGGATGGGCTGATTAATCACATGTGGATAGCTTTTAATCACACTACAATGCTGCAATGCATTTTTGAGGACCAATTCCTCACAAAACAGACCTGACACTAGATCTTATTTGGGTCTTGGGTTTAGATCAATGTATCTAGTACAACAACTGCTGACTGTGTAGCCAAAAAGATGCCACCACCAGCTCTGTCGAGTATCTTTGACTCCAGCACAATGAGTTGCAATAAAGTACAAGTTGTGCAAATGAGGAATCTCTACCACACCAATGTTGTACACACTACTGAAGAGACAAGTTGCTGCATTTTCTGAGCTCTAACTACATGCCAAGAAATACTTGTGGTGACAAAGCTCTCTTGTCACAGACATTCTTCTACGGTGGTTGTACGATTGCACCTTTTGTCCAAATGCTGAATTTGCTTAAGTGTGGGTGAGAGTATACATTTTTAAAAATACAGACAATTCTTAAAATAATACATCATCAGGTCACTATGTTACTGATCTTCACTTTTAGTGGAGTTTAAAATTCCCCCAAAGAGAGGTAAAAGTCCGTCCAGTATTTTCCTTTACTCTTGAATATTCACATTTGCACATACAACATGATACTCATTTGCAAGAGCCTGGATTCCCATTGTGTCCTCAGGTCCCATTCCACTTTTAAAATAGGCAATGGTACAAATACTGAAAGATGCAGTACCACATACCGCCTGACAAAAATGCAAGTGATTGTATGCCAACTAACCACAGGTTACTGAGGGTCATCTCCCGAGAAATAGCTTTTGTTTGACCCTTCGGTGGGGGAAAAGCTCCTACAAGAGAAAAGAAAACACATTTAATGCTTCTGTACAGGAACGACAGCCTTAGTGCACAACTCTTTACCACCACTGCTTGTCCCAGCAACAGTGCCCACAAATGATTAATTAGTTTCTTATGTGCTGTGCTGTTGAAACTTGTAAAAGATTCTCCAGTATTACTGCTTATCTTCAATAAAATAAAATAAAATAAAATAAAAAAAACAAAAACAAAAACCAAACCCAAACCCTCAATAAGAAAAATTTTCATTTCCTTAGAAACTTTAAGCATAAAATTCAAAGCATTCCTTAGAAGCAGCAGTCCTCATTGTACTCAGTGTTTGCAGGGAGATCCGACTGTCAACTAAGTTTTCTGTGTTATTTTTGAAGTTTTATTAATATCTGTGTGGTCAAATTGAATGGATTCCATATCCAATTTTACAGTTGCCCGGTGATGGGTTTGTATACTGTGAAGAAGTAACACATAGACATTCTTGAGGTTCCTCTTGAAAAGACACACAGATAAACACACACACTTTTTTAAACAACAGCTTCCACATGTTGTTTGAACATTCACTGGCCAGTCAGTCATACAGACTAAGGAAACATTATAATTTGCCATGGAGTTTTCCAGAAATACTTTACTGAAATGCTTGCTTAGATGGGAAAGACTGGAAAGAGATACAGCTGACAATAATAAAATTTAATTTTTCCATATTTTGGCTTCTTCTGATTTGCAACACTAAATTAAATGCGTCTGAATACATCATAGCTTTATGAGCTATTTGCATATATTTACATCAGCATATCAAATAATTTGTTTTACATTTTACTGAGATGCACAAAGCCTTGATGATACAAACCACTTTTGTTGTTGTTCATCTTGAAAAGTGCATATAAAAACTCTAAATACACAGAGAAAATTATGTATTTGCTGCAGCATTACGGAGTCTCAACTTCTCACAGAAGAACGTGAAATTAATGATTCAAAGAGTCAAGACACAGCAGTGTCAATTTTTAATCTCAGGAACCACACAATTTGGGCAATTAGATGTCATCAGCAACTTATCTCTGTGCTTCACATTTGCAATCACTGAAGGAACTGCAATCAAGCGTTTAAGACAAAGCTTTTCTTCCTCCATGAATGCTCTTAAATAAAAAAAAAAAAAAACAAAACAAAACCAAAAACAACTAACTAAGAAAAAGCCTAAAAAAACCCCTCTCAGTGATATACATTTTCACATATGGGCAGATGTGCCACATCATTTATTCCCACGGCAAGGTTCTGTTTGTCCACTCTACACTGCATTTGTACTTCTATGGCCCATTGGTTTTTCTGTACAGACAATGACTTCTGGTTTAAATAGCTTTCCTTTTTCTTTGGTACATACAGATGGCAACTGTCTCTTTCCCCTCTCCCAAGTCAACTCGTATCTTTGATCCTTCACTTTCCCAGCTGAGACAAGCCAAGTACTTTCAGTTGTCCTTCACAGAAATGATGACTCCTTCCCCTTAATCATCTCGGCATCTATTATCTTTCCCTCTTCCCAGTTCAATTCATATTTTTCGAACAGGGATGATGGACATGTATGCAGAATGTCCAGATGAGGTTTCAGATTTGGTAGAGTGAGGGGTGTTTCCTGTTGCCCTGTAGGATGACACTGCTTACTTTTTTAGTTACCTCACACCAGTTGGCTTATGAGCACTTACAGGAAAGGCAGGGCAAGACTATTTACAAGAGCATGTAGTGACAGGACAAGGGGGAATGGGTTCAAACTGAAAGAGAGCACGTTTAGATTAGATGTTAGGAAGAACTGTGAGGGTGGTGAGGCACTGGAACACAAAGCCCAGAGAAGCTATGGATGCCCCATCCCTAGAAGTGTTCAAGGTCAGGTTGGAAGGAGCTCTGAGTAACCTGGTCTAGTGGAAGGTGTCCCTGCCTGTGGCAGGGGGATTGGAACTACATGATCTTCAAGGTCCCCTACCAACCGAATCATAGAATGACTCATAGTGAGTGAGGAGCACAATGACTTCAGTATACAATTACTCCTAGTTTACAGTTGCATTTTTAATTTCTTTTTTAATTAGTACCCAAGTGTTTTTGTCCTGATAAATGTAATCTCACTTGTGTTACTGTGATGTTCAAGGTTATCCTGCTGAACACTTCAGAGAAATCAAGAACTTGCCAATACAAATTTTCTACAAGCTGCTAAAATATGAGTCTGTTACTTACACCTACAGCTATTAACCCTAAATGGTTTTAATTTTATAAATGAAATGTGTAAAATACACCTGTAAGAAATTATGAGATAGTTTAATTTCAAATTTTAGGCATATACTTTTTTTTGGGTTTAATATCAAGAGGTCTAATATTACAGGTTTTCCCCAGACAATTAAAGTTCTTAACACTTAAGAATATAGCAAAAAGGAAAAAGGTGCTTTAGGCTTTGTTTCTTTGTCTTCCCAAATAAAAATATGCCAAAAGAATATATTCCTACTAATGATACTGTCAATGAAAACTTTTAAAGTTTCATGTAGCATTAAATGTTATTCCAGCTTTATGAAATAAGCTTCATGAACAGAGACACGTTCCTAAGCAGTGGGTATTTTAAAATAAGAAAAAAATAAGAATAAGAATAAAATAAAATCAAAATGCTGAAACAGCACTAAGTCTTAAAACCATGCCAACTTGTGACCATATAATAGATCAGTACAAAGAGGGCTCTTGAGCAGCTTCAGGGATTCCCCTCACATTCAGCCTCAGGACTTTTCTAGGGGGTTTCCAAAAACACTTTTCCAGTAGGCCAACAAAAGCAATGCAAGGAAGTTCTCAACTTCACTCATAAATGGCAGTAACTTTAAATTATGCTAATTTATGCCTAATAAGGTCCATGTCATAGAATTTACATTTAAAACATGTCTTATTAATTCATACTGATTACACTGGCAAATTATAACCAATTATCCCATTTTGGAAGTACATTTCCATGAATAAATCTGATTATATTCATTATACTCTCTGAAATTCTGGACTAGTTAGATTTTCCGGATCTGACTTATTTCAATGGTATTTATAAAATAATGTCTTAATAACAATAATTCTTTAAAATGTATGGACTACACTTGTATTTTTAAAGATACTCATAAAGTTATTTGTCTAATAAAGTCCAATATATACATCTGGATGCAATTTATCTAGCAGGTCTGACTTTTGCCATCAATGATGGCCGAGTGACAGCAGAATTTCATAAAACAAAATAAAACTCCAGGTTGTTAAAGAATTCTATTAATCTTTTTAAGCATTTTGATTGACAAATTAAGCACTCAAAACTGAATTAAAGCAGCCTTTGCAATAAATCATCTGATAGAATCAGCATCTTTGTTTAACACAGTCACCCTGGAATATTAAACTCAGCTGATTTGCGAGACTGAACACTTTCCTCCATCAACAACTGTGATTTGCTAATGAAGAGAATATTTTCCTTTATAAACTTCCTTGCCTGTATATTGAAATTAAACTCAATTTTTTCCTCTCTGGACTTCGTTTTTCTTTTTTTATTGTGATGAATTCCTCTATTTTTTATCCTGAACACATTTTCTCAATTCCTCCCCACTGGAGGGCAGATAACACACTTCAGTATCAACTGGATGGAAAAAAAGAGCCTTGGGGAAACTTCTCCAGCTACAGTTTCAAAATATTTACCTGATGTTTTAAATCACATTTGCCAGTATCCCTTAAGTAATGCTATTAATGTCCCAAGTTTATTCAAATTGCACTGATCCATTAACATTGAAAGTTTATGATGACAGAAGTGATCCTCACAGCAAGGAGGCCAGTACTGACAGCACAGGGCTGTAGAGCAAGGCTCCACAGACTTTGTGTGATGTCATTCTCACAGACCCTTCCAATTAGAGCATCTTTTGGTTTAGTTTAACATGAAACAGAAGAGGACTACGGGTTTGGAATAGACCTGCAGATAATTTTGATCAGCTTTCTCTAAGAGCAAGTGTCAGAGGAACAGGCTAAACAGCCACACTAAGCAGATAAAATAACCTGCCTCACACAAGGATATTATTTAATCCTTCTTAGTCAAAAACTTTGAACCCTGAAGGTTTTATATCCCCTCCAAACTTAACATAAGCTCTGAATACTTTTACTATACATTTAAATGGTCACTACCTCTTTGCATCTTGCTAAATTATTCCACTCCATAAAATCTCATGGCAGCAAGGTTCACAGCTGAGCTTTCTGTTACTGCAGAAAAAAAAAGTATTTCCTTAGATCTGCTTTGAATTTGACAGTTTTGAAACACTACCCTAATTCTAATGTTACTCAGGTAATTCACCTTTCATAGATAATTTTTTAATCACACTTCTTTGCCACATAAAAAGTAGTAAAAATTATATCTCCTGTATTCATGTGAAGAATGCTTACACATTCTTACACCATTTTGAGATCCTTGTGAGAAAAGTCATTAGCAAAGAACAATTCTCTTTGTCAGATATCATCCTACCTGTTTCATAGAAATGTGTCAAGAGGTCCTCCTTTTCAATGAATCGTTGATACAGCCAGTTTGTGAGAGCTTCAGGCTCTGCAGGTACATCTTTAACTGGAAAAATCCTACCAAAGAAACAAACATAAATTAAAGCTGGAAACTGTATTCTGCATGTGTAGAATAAAGCTCTTCTCCTTCTGTCCCAGCCCTCTACAAAACACAGAGAACAAGACTTTTGTATAAGTCTAACTGCATGGTTCATGCTTCCTCCAATTCACAGATCACATAGGAATTAAGGATACAAAACTGGAATACTCCAGGTTACCATCCAGAAGCACACAGAAGACAAAGGCATTAGTCTCTATCAAATAATGTACTACAGCATTTGATAAAAGCTAGTAAGTTGCTGGGGTTTTTTAATACAATACCACCACACTGTATGTATTATTATCCCTAAAAAAAAAAAAACAAACCGAGAAGCAATGAAGTTCATACACTGAATGAAATAAAAGACTGAGAAAATTCATCTGCAGTTTTGAAGAAACATTTCAACAAGCAGAAGCCACATAATGACATCACTAAGTACCAATAGCTCTTTCATACCCCAGAAAACATGTTTTCTGTGCTTTTCAAAGGATGCCAGCAGCTTTCTTTGAAATTTTTAAGGTGAGTTTTACACTGAAAATTGACCACATAAGTAACTGTACTCAAACACTGCTGCTCTACTTTGAAAACATCAATGGAAGAATTATTGATGTTTTGGTAGTTCCATGCCGAATACTTTGTTTGCTTAGAAAACCAGATCCAGGCCAGAATTCGCTGAGGTACATACATACTGAAACCCCCAAATAACCCATCATACCTCACTGGATTTTTTTTCAAGTCTTACAGTAACTGTGAAATCTCCTCAGCAGACCCTAAGTGCCCTTTGATATATACATGAATTTATACATCCACTGTGTTTCACTGGGAGGCCAGTGCAGAAGAGTTCTGTGTATCAGGCTGGCCTGAAAAATTCATACTCTGAAATGCAAGACTTTTACTGTAGGTTTCTCTTCCCAGGTGAGCTCCCACTTAGCCTGTCATCTACACCATGCTTCTATTTTCCTTAGTAGATTTTCATTTCATTTTCAACACAGTCTTGACTGACTATACTCCAAAGAATCTGAAGTAACACCACAATCATGTAGGCAGTCTCTGAACAGATATGGGAACGTTAGACTACCAAAATAAGATGCTTCTGAAGAATGCTTTTGTTGCTGTTACAGTTTTCAACATCTTTGCTTCCCCTGTTGCCAAGTCATTTGTCCCTCCTCTCTTCTGTATGATGCATGGGAAAATACGCTGTAAGTGGGGGAGATAAGCAGCAAAGCATTGCTCTAATGAGGGAATTAAAAATAATGGTGCTTTGGTACACAGAGAGGGCTCCAACATAAGGAGATGAACAAATTTATTTACCATCTATGGTATCAACATGAACTCAGCTATTTCTGTAGTCTTTGTAGCAATTATACCTACATCTTCCTCACACTGTGGACTTCTCTGTGCTCCAGTAAAGCCAGTCTCAGAAACCAGAAATTAGCAACTGCTATCTCAGATAAAATAGCATTTGAAGAAAAGTCTTTGGTGAAAGACAAATGTTATGAGATGCCAGTTCAGTAAACAGTTCAAGTCTTTAGTGTGCATACTAAGAACAACGACAAAGACAGGCAAAAAGAACTGTTTTATCTTGAAGCCCAGATGTTCTACAGCAGGTTAAAATTAAAACATGTAGAGGCAAGTAAAAAACACACCAACAGAGAAAGGACCATTTCTGTTGAGGGTATAACACTCTGAAAGACTTACTCCGTGTCCCCAAACAGAAGCGAGCTGCCAAGCACTATTTTTACTCTCTTCTGCCTATCTGCTGTGAAGAGATAAAAAGGCTCAGCAACTGAATATTGTGTTTCACAGTATATTTTTGAAGGACAGATGCTTGCTTACGCAAGTTTTAAGATGGTTGAGAACTAACAGAATGTGTGTGTGGGCTCAGGACAAAAGTCTAGGGTTACCTGGCTTCATATGCAGCCTCCATGGTAAACTGTAGATACTCTTCACCTCTGCCTTCACTTCTCCCTTACCTAATTGGTAACAACTCTACAACTCAATCACCTAGTTAAGCCTGATATTTTGCCAAGAATGTACCTTCGAGTCTGAAAACATTATCATATGACCTTGCAAAATACCCACTAGAAACAATTGTTGAGCTGGCACTTCAACGGAGTAGCAAAGTAGCACAGGGGACACCAGTATTGTGAGAGACTAATGGAACACAGCACATCACTTTTCTGCTTGAATCCATCCAGGCTCTTGTGGGAATCAATAAGAGTGCCATCATACTTGAATCTCTGGATATAAACTCTGTAGCTAAAAAGTTTAAGAAGCAATCACTGTTACACCCAGTTTAAATTAATATTAATAGAGTGGAAAACAACTGGTTTTCCAATAAAGCTAAACTGGCTGCCACAAGTTAGCAATGGTAAGTGCTAGTGTATTTAAAAGCATTTTCAAATGTATTTTTAGATTATTCAGAGTTATTTTTACTGGCACAACATTCTTACTAATGACTGAGCTAAATTAGAGATTAAATATTAAAAAAAAAAAAATCCTCAAACTCTGGAAACAAGCCCTTTCTGTGCTAGATAAGGCGATGTTAAACACCCCTGTATTTATACTAGACATACTGCTGATATCATCATTCTCTGCCCATCAGATGGCTCAGCTGGCATCTGTGCTTTAAAAGAACACTCTCTTTAAGGAGACTGGGTTCAGGAAAGGCAACTGAGCAAGTCTATTGTTACAAAACTCGACACAGATAATCCAAAACAATTGCAGAGCGCCATTTCTCTGACTGGAGCAGAGTCATCCCTGGCCACTGGATGTGACATCTGCCAGGTCTAATGTTAAAAGATGCAGGAAACAGTTTCTTCTTTTCAATGAAATGTGTAAACAGGTGTCAACGTGGTCAGCGCATGAGCATCACCTTGGCTCTACCCCATCTCTGAGTATGCAACATCAGGAACGCCATTAGAAGCAAACAGATTGCTGATCTCCTCAGGAGAATAAAATGTCATCATCACATAGAACTGCCTAGGCCAGAAACAAGGTCAAAGTGTAGGATCTGAAGCTCCTAGAATCTCTTGGGCTCTTGAATCTTTCCAGCTTTTGGACAAAACAAACCTCACATTGCATGAAAATAAGAGCATCTTCATTCCCAGTGTGGCAAATAAGGAATTTAAGAGCACTGGATAAGATAAATTGACCAGAAAATTCAAGTGGAATGGAAATACCTTCTTTCATTTCTCATCACAGGAACAGCTGCTTTGCTATCATCAGGGGAATTGGGGAAGAGGCTAAAAGCAGTGATACCACAGGCTGCACCCTGAGAAGTTAAAAGTGGTGGTAGAAGTAAAGATGTACTCCAATGAGAATCTGCAGAGTTGTTGCAGTAATGAAGCACCGTCTTCTAGCTGGAGGTTCCCTACCAGCAGCTGAGAGGTGACAACTGCAGGACACTCTGGGTAGGTGAGGGACGGTGATTTCCTTAAACCACTACACAAATTTGTATCTATGTCCCAAACCAGAACATATGAGAATAAATGACAGTCCAGGAAAGAAGAAAGGATTTTAAGAAACAGGAGATGTAACTGCTGAAGACGTGTTGGCATACATATGACATTGTGGAGAATTAGCTACCGATAAGCCATTTTTCAGAAGATACCAAATAATTTTCAGAAATACAGCATTTTCAGAAACACTTAATCTCTCTTAAGTGGTCCTTATTGGAGAAACAACCTCTGATTCTGTATTTAAATTCTGAAGTTCATAGATACCATTAAGTACTACTACCTGCCTTTTCTCATCTGTCCTACCGTGAATTCAAGTTCTGTATTACCTGCTACTCTTTATAAATCATATTATTACTTGCTGTTTCAATGACTCTAAATAAATTCAGGACAGTGAAGGGCGTTGGTAGATCTCAGGCATGACCAAAAATAAGTCACTTGCGTAAAAAAGTGTATTAAAATATACTGCCAAACGGGATGCCCTTCACAGACACTTCTGCAGAACTCATTCAACAACTACGACGTATTTCATCTTATTTATAGCTCGGAGCCTCGTTTATTTCAATAAATCTGTATCAACGTGGACACAAAAAAAGAACCTCCTCAGTAGCTGAAAGCTTGTTTCAAGAGCGGCACAGTACAAAAAGTGGTACGAGGAAGAAAGGTGACAGAGCAGTCATTCGCATTACGGCACAAAGACGGCTGAGTTAGCTGGGAACAGCGAGGCACCTCCACACGGCACAGACACAGCACCCTCTGCGTCAGAGGTGACTTGGGCTGGCTCTGACGTCGCGGCTGCTACACCACAATCCCCGTCACACAGTGCCAAAGCAGGATGTGGTCATCTGAGGGCATCACTCGGCAGGAAGCTAATGCAAAAAAAAACCCCAACCCCATGCCACTCCTGAGGGGATGCTGTGCATCAAATAATCTCTGTAACAAGGTTTTTCCAATTTTTAACTCTTGGGTTTTGGCAACAGAACTGCAGGACGTGGGAAATCCAACTACTGGAGAAACTTGGAGACCAGCTGAGAAACACCAAGTCAATTAGACTAAAGAAGTGCTCGGTGTAAGAAGAAAAGAAATAATCCCCAAACTTAAGACACGGTGAGGAAATGGTGGAGCTGAGAATAGTAGCCAGTACAAAGTCTTGCTACATGGACACCAAACCACTCAGCTTATTTCTGCTAAGTGGAAGCATAAGGAGTCTGAATTTAGGGTCAACACACACCACAAAATGATCCAAGCATAAAGCTAAACCATCAGAGAAGAGGAAACAAATCTTTCCAACAGACTTATTACGAGGCAGGTCTCATAGTGATGCCTCTAGTTAGAGATGCTTTGTACCTTCAAGCCCTTTTCTTTGGTGCTTACTGCTTTAACAGATGGATAGAAATCTCCCACAAAAATCCCAGAAACATCTGACCTGGAAGAAGTTCATTAGATATTTTCCTTGAGTTGTTTCAGAGAGCAAATCCAGTTTTGCAGCACCTTCCAATAAGTTTTGAGACAAGTCAGTCAGGGTCAAAAAGTCATTCAATAGTTAGATGGATAAAGTTTTTACACTTTTGTGTTTTGAAGATTCAAACTTGGCAAATGTTCTTTTTTCTAGGGAAGTTTCTTTTGACATCCTGAGGAAAATCAGGCCACAGCCTAGCCTAATTATGAACTTCCGAAAAACATGGCATTTGTACTGAAAATTGAAGTTTGAAAACCAAGGTTCAACTCATTATCAAAATTGAGCCTTTCGGAAAAAAATATTACTGGATTAAACTGATCCTTATATGCCATTTTCATTAGCTAGAAAACCAACCAAAAATGATAGCATAAGGCTGCTTGCTCTGTTCTCTACACTTCTCTGTTGCTCCCCAGTAGGATGAAAAAGAAATAACCCTGCAGCAAAGGCACAGATTATGAGAAAAGGAAATCACTAGAATTGAAAGTCTTTAAAGCAGAAAGAGACAGGTTGTGATCAAGGGCCACAGCAGAAGGGACTGACTGAGACACCAGAACAAAAGCAGCTCCACAATCTCCTCTGCTCCAGTTTGAGTGGGAAGAAAATGTTCCTTTTTTCCCCACTGCTGTCATACATCAATACCTTGCTCTGGACTACTCTAAAAGGGAATAAGCATGTTTAAATCCTGAATTTCCTCTCATACAGTAGAGATGGCATCTTGACAAAACTATTCTTTACTTTTTCCAAAGGGGTACACTTTTTTTTCCTATAAATTAGTTAAAAGGACAGATGAGAAACCAGTATGCTCTCTTCCCAGTTATTTAAAAATTACCCTTAAAATTTATTTAAAATGTAATTCCCCAAGACATTCTGAATTTCAAATGATGAGCAAATTTTTATTTTTATTGCACCAAATTCGGGAAAAGAGGAGAATAACAACAAGCCAGACATACCCGATATACATTTCATGAAAATTTCAGGGGACATCCATGTCAAAATGCAGAAAAACAGAAACACACCTCTGAAAGTTTCCATCTTTTTAAAGATGAAGTCCACTTTACCTCAGGTTTTCCTTTGCTAACTGAGTTTGTTTCAAAGAGTTAAAGAAACTCTTTAACATCAACTTTAGCACCAACTTTACAAGGGCTATCTCAGGGCCCAGCATAGCACAAGCTTTTTCAGACCTCAGTCACTGATTTAATCCTCACCTACACTGTTAAGGGCAAAGACTAGTTAATACCCAATTGTAACCAAAATTAAAAACTACTGAAGAACCACCTCGAAATAGCGACCTGCAGAACAAGTGCTGGCATTCCCAGCTGACGATCCCACATACTCTAATGGCTCTGTTACACCAATGTTTTGGTCTCCACAAGGAAGATGACCTTAAAGAAGTAGTTTAGGTTTCCTGGTCAAGCCGTACAGTTACACAGATGAAGTGCATCATCCTCCACTCTTGGCTTGACCAGTTCTCAGAGAGAAACACTGTACAGAAACTTCCCAGGACACTTTCCAGCACATTAAAAGGTAGTTCTGCATTTCCAAACAAAAGTGGCAGAGACGAGAGGAAGGAGGTTGACATGACAAGGATCAGGTAGCTGGTCACAAAGTACAGCTGTTGGTTGCACGCACTGCTTAACCAGCACAAAGTGGTTTGGGGTTTTTCCAGAACTGCTCCTGACTGAGATGTGACACAGACACAGGCTCAAGACATCATGGTATTTCTGGGCAAGTGAGGACAATACCTAGGAGGCACACGTGCAAAGCTCCTGAGAGACAGTTTTCTACTGCCCATACCTATGTTTTCAAAAACAAGCTCTAAGGAATTGATGTCAGCCCACTAGACTTCAATTTCCCCATCTTCCCAATCTTGGAGAAGGTTCAATAAAATGACAGCAGAGCTGTAAGGTTTTCTTTAACACCAGATATACCTCCATGAGAGAATGGTTGTTCCCTACTCTTCCCTATCCACCACTCCCAGTTTCCCAGGCACATACTCAGTCTTCACAGGTTCACAGTGGTACCAACAACTCTGTTCAAGTCATCAATACATGATTTGAAGTTGTCAAAAGCCTGAAAGTGCCCAACACATTACAGTACTCTACTAAAAAATAACCCTTAATGAGTAAGATCAGGTGATCTGGGAAAAAATAAAAAAAAAAATCAGTTGTTGTAATGCCCTGGAGGGAATCCAACAGGAAAATTTCCATATAAGCAAAAGAAGAAGATGATGCAACATGAGTAAATTTATGAACACATGCTGTTCAGTCGCTATCTGCTAATCCTGCCACGGATAAATATAACCTTTACGTAAAACTGAAAAATATTTTTAAAGCCACACAAAAATATCTAAAAATAAATGTTATTGTCAAAAACACTGAAGGTAAAAATTCATTGTATTATTTTCAAACTACAGCTCTAATTCCAGATACATTGAAAGGTCTTAGCATGCTAAGATGCTACATCAAATCTGGAAAAAAAGGATACAAGAGTGGTATGACTTTTCTGGTATAGAATTATTCTGAGTAGTCAAAGAGAAAGGACATGACCATAGTTGCAGATAAAATTAAATACCAATAAATTCAAGGCAATGAACCCTGAGGAAGGAAAAAGCACCACCAGTTACACATGCACTGCTACAGCCTCTAAGATTAGCTATTATTACCCTGGTAAGTGATCCTGAAATCAGTGTGAGGAATTCAGGATGTCAGTCAACTCGCAAACTAGTTATAGCAGAACCAGAAAATGCACAGACAAAAGTAACAACATAATGAGGGAAAGGCTTTTGTGTAAGAAGAAGATTCACTGTGTTGGGAGGAGGGATGGGGACAGCTAAGGCAGGATATGAGCAAGCTCCATAAAATCACAGAGGGCATAACTGAGGAACAACTCATCCACCACTGGCAGGACATGGGAAACATGATACTCCCACTGAAGGCATCAGGAGGAGAACTTCACATGATTAAAAAGGAGATGGTCCTGGTTGCCACCCTCACAGTCAGTCCTGTGAAGCTGTGTCATGTACAAATCTGAGTAGGTTAAAAGGAGTACTGGAGGCCAGGCCCATCAGCACCTACCAAAAGGGTGCTCCAGAGGCAAGGTCTGCTTAGAACAGGTTACAGCCCCCGCGTGCCCACGTGCAGAAGGACAGGACAGCGGACAGGACAGCACACAGGTGGCCTTCCCACGCCTGTGCTGCTACTGCCCACTGTCAGGGCCAGGGCACTTTGTTAAATGCATCTTTACCAATTCCTACCCTGCATCCAACTAAAGCCCTTGCAGTTGAGAGGGTATCTGCCTAAAGAATCACCAGGACCGGAAAGTTAGCCAAAGCTCCAGTTAAAACCAGGACACCCTGTTCTCATTTCAGAGGTATCACACCCTGCACTTGGCCTTCAGAGGATGCTGCTGCATGAGTTTCCATTTGGGGCATACTTCATATGTTTTTACAAGGTCAACCGAAACAACTAGAGGCTATTAAAAAAAAAATAATCAAATAGAGAGGCTTGGTCCATCTAAACCAGTGATTTAGACCCTCTGGAAGAAAACAACAAACCTACGTGCAACAATAAATTTCTGATATTTTTCTTAGAATTTCAGTACTGCAAGAATTTTAACATTCAAATTCACTCTACGGAAGGTTGCACCATATTTATGCTTGTGCTCAGAAATAGGTTTGAATATATATTTAGAAGTAGGAAGTTAATTCAAGTTAAGATAACTTTCTCTTGTTTTTAAAGCAAGTATTTTTGGAAATATTCTTTAGTAGAATTCTAAGTACATCTAACTTGCAATTATCCTAGAGATTTGAGAGAGTACTAAGGTGACCTGAATAAAACATAATGGATAAAATGATATCTTATATAAATTAGGGTGTAAGTATGTTCACCTTCAGAAAAACTTGGAAGGCAGCTTTCTATAAAAAGTAAGGACAGATTTAAACATGGCTGTGGAAAGAAGCTCCAGTGAGCAGCCTGCACTCTGCATCACACAACACTGACACAACAGTGATGCTGCAGAAGGGCATTCCCACTTAAAACTGCCACCCAGAGGATCCACACTAGGATATTTGACAGCTTACTGTAAAAGTCTAAAAGCTCCCCAAATCAACAAAAGGGAATAAGACAGAATAATATAATTTTGGGATAAAATGCAACAACTTATTTATTACGGTAAAAGTGTTAAAATACTTCTGGATATTTCAGACTTGCAATTAACTGCAAACCAAAAGTAAAATGTAACTTTTCTCTCCCTCAGTTTAGGTCTTGAGACAAAAAACTACTGATGAGAAAAGTTTTAATAATCTCCCACTCTAGGTGTTAATGAGCACTGCTACTTTTTCCAGAGTGTTGCTCTGCTCAGGAGTATGGTTTGAGTGAAAAAACTGATATTTCTTTGTCAGAAAGTTAAATATAATTATCTCACAGGAAACTTATTTATTCAACAACAGGGATTTTTAATGTGTTATCATTATTAAAAAATAAAATAAAAATCAAGTTGGGTTTATCAGCACCTTAATGTTACAATGGAAAAAATAACAGCCTTCAAATATACTCCCCATGACTGTGTTTGGATGAGCTACCCACCTGGGTGAGACACATTAAAAAAACCTCTCATTGCTATTGATTTCCCATATCCTGAAACATGATGCTACTAATTTGTGAATACTTGCTTTTTAATATTTGAGTTCAGTGTAGAGTTTATTTCCTACCTGTAATGTACATGTGTGACTGTTGGTTGTCGATAGCCAAGAATCCAAGTTTGGATGTCTATAGGTTCACCTTTGGGATACGCGATAGTTGTATCTATCACCCACTGGAGGCCTTTTGCTTGGCTCTCTAGGAACAAAAAGAAATGGGGTATTAAAGGTAATCAGAAAGTGCATGTCACTTATTTGAGAGTTATTCAATTTTTATATTACTTTATGAGGTATGAGGCACAAATAAAATAAGACCTTCAAAAATCAAATTCAGATTTCACTAAAGAGCACAGAAATACTCTTAGAAACTCCAGTCAGACCTAGATTTTACTTTCATGGTTATTTCTCTTGTTCCTACACACTGTAGTACAGAAAATAGAACAAGTACTATAGCGTATGAGTACAGTCATGTGATATGCTGGCCCCAAAGTTAGGTGCTTCCCACCCTTCACCAAAAAAGAAAATTCCAAAATAAACATTCAAGCCTCTTGGTCTGCACTTCAAGCACCTTTACACCTGGGCCTTGGTAAAACTCGCACCTGCAGCTCACTGATGGAGCAGCAGCCGTGCAGATCCCTCAAAGGTTCTTAAAAATCTGAGTTATGGCACAAAGACAAAATCACCACTTTGTGTATTCAGGATAAGAAAGCAAGGAACAGAAGATGGTCAGTTTTCAAAATGGAGAGGATACTGCACCCGCAAGATCCCAGGAAAGCCTGATACCAGTACACGCTCATATGCTGCTCAACATATTTAGAAACTAAAAAAAGGATCAAAGGAGGTGAAAATATCTGTTATGAAGATTATTCAGGAGAGTCAAATTTAAATCTGAATATAGGTTACTACCAGCAATAGTTCAGGTCATGTATCAACCTAGCCACTACACCTCTCTGGCATGTCTTCAATCCACAGGTTTGCAAAGAGGGAGAGCAGCAGATCTGTAAAGTAAACCAGGAAAGAGAGGCACATTGCCAAGATGATGCTTTGAGTTTAGCTTGTCAATTTTTATATCTATTCTGGAGCTGCCTTGTATTTGAGGTCATTGTATGTTCAGACTAGTATAGTAATGCTCACTTAATCACACTTGATACATTAGTATAGCAATATGCTTACATCATACCCAGCAGTATCTTCAAGCATTCAAAAAGCTGACTATCAAAACCAGCCACCCACTGGCAAAAGCACACAAGAAGTGTCAGCTTTTAGTACAAAGTACAATACTCTTCAAGCCTGCAGCTGAGATAGCTATGAAACAACTATAAGAGAGGCTGACAAGAACACTGTCAGCATGAAGAAAATGTACAGGGATTGACTGTTCACCATCTTTCTCAATACGAGAACAGACGTATTCAAAATTAAGCCAAAAGGAAAAGTTTTCAAAGCAAACAGAGAAACAATTTTTTCTGCAGATGAGAATAAAACTGTGGGGAATCCCTTGTTAAAGGATGTCAAGACTTGGATTCAAGAGGGAATTGAACAAGTACATGGAAGAAATCCACTGGAGGGTTAACTAACAAGGCAGAAACTCCCATCTGGCTTGGGAAAGCTATCACACAGGAGACAGTCAGAAGCTAGGAGAATATGTGGGAGAAGTATGATGCATGTTTGCTGTGTTCACACTCTTCCTCTGAAATCTACTTGAAGCCATGGACAAGATGTTGGGCTAGACAGATTCTTGGTCTTGCCCAGAGTCACCACTCTAATTTTACAGAAGATCTATGACGAAATCTGCAACACACAGTCTGAGTAGCACTCAAAAAGCCACCTTTATTAATTTCAACTAGAATGCACATGCAAGGAGTGACTTACGAGTTTCTACCTGCATTTAATTTAATTTGCATTTAATTTAATTAAGTGTGAAAAGACAATTACAGCAATACTGTCACATGTATCTATCAATTATTTTAACAAGCAGCTGGTGTTTTCATGGTGTCTACTCATCAATGGAGTGGTACTGCTTTGTTACAAATGCACATGTACTACTTGAGTCAGGCTAGACAGCATTTCCTAAAATTTAGGTTATGAGTTACCAGCAGCATGCAACATGCCATTCAAAAATTTGACCAAGGGCAAGCTACACAGGTCAAGCTGAGACATTCAGTGCTACCTCCTGGAAATACAGTATTTTAAAACTCTGACAGACACGTGAAATGAGAACACAAGGTCCCATTAGAGGCTCCAGCTTGCCAGCATCATGACAGAGTGCTTGTCAAGTCTCTCTTAAGCAAAGCACTAACTACAGAATCCTTCATTTTAAAAGTAGCAATGAATCAGAGAAAAGCCAATATGAAATTAAAAGTAAATCCACAAAAGTATTCATTTAGAAATAGATTTCATAACAAAGTAATTCAATTTATTATTTTCCCAGATGTAAAGCAAGAATGGATAAAGAAAAGTAAATTGTCTGACTAAGCAACAAAGATCGTTAACTGCAATTAAAAAGTGCCAGATGAAATGAGCACATTATCTTATTATTTACAGTAAAGTGTTTTAAAATAATTTATTAAATATTTAGCTTCTACTTAAAGCTGTTCTTTCAGTGGATAATGGGTTGAACTTCATTATGGAAAGACTCCTGCAGTCCTCTGCTGTGCTGATTTCCTACCTTCTGCTTTTGTGGAGCAGAGCTGCTGCAAAGGACTCCTCAGACCAGCTCCAAACTCACCCCCAACCCCTTTCAGGGCAGAGTGGGGAGAAAAAACTCTGACAGCCCAGGAACCCCAGGTTAGAAAAAAAAATAAAATTTCTGAAGGTAACATCAGCCTCTACAGATCCTCCTCTAGAGCAAGCAGGTCTTAATGCAGCTACCTCCACGTGCTATCAAATCACAGTCACAAGCCTATTTGTGCATGCTCTGGTTTAAAATAAGCTTTACATAATCATCCAAGATCTCAGACTGCCAAAAAAACTTAAGTCACGAAGGATTTAAGAAAATTAATTTTGAAGTAAACCTTGATGTCCTTTTGGAGGGGTTATACTATGTTGCACCCTCCTCATGAGCAAATTTATTTTAAAGCCAGGAAGCTCTAACAGATGTTGAAACTGAAAAAGAAACAGACAAGTGCACAAGACACAAAGGGGTAGGACCTTAATATCTCCAAGGATGCTGCTTTCAGGCCTAAGCAGACCTTTGAACAAGAATAAACCCTATTACATTTTAAATAGAGCACATTAACAGGAGCTCAAACCAGAAAAATTGCTGCATTACTTTGTATGGTGTGAATCTCAGGTCTGGCATTTGCAGCTGGGAAAACAGGGAGCTGTGTATAGTAAGTAATGGCCAATCTACCTGCTCAAGAACTCCCTCTGCCAAGCTTCTAGTACTTGCTGAAACATTGAGCAGCCTGGTTGCTGAAAAAAATGCTGCAGAGACCATATTTAAGCTGATCTCTCCAAGCACTAGTTCTTCTTCTGTGGTGTCAGTCTGCTTTGCCACTGGTGGAGGTGCTCAAAATACTTCAAAATGTTAACAGTCTGTTTCTCTTTAACAGTCTGTTTCTCTTTAAATAGCACATAAATGTTCAAAACAGGCCCACAAGCACTTGTCCTATATAATTGCATCCAAACCACACAGTAATAATGTACCTTAGTATGAATGGTACAAACTTGCCTTATGAGTGCTAAGACAAGACTGAACAATCACATGTAACAGTAGCTTTCTGGTCTAGATAAAAAAAAAAGAAAAAAAATTCAAAATAAAATTTAAACAGTTTCCTAACTTGTTTGGGTTTTGGTTTGCTTTGTTGTGTTTGTTTTTGTTGTTTTTTTTTAAATCACCAGCAGAGGCAAGTCTTCAAAGCTATTTTCTTCTTTATTTTTGTTCTAGCTGTGGGTTCAGTGATATTAAGTTGCCCAAATTTACTTAACGAGCAACTTATCATCAGCATCTTTAAGACATTCAGTGATCTGTCATCCTCTATGATCCTCTCAGGGCAGATACTTGACTGTCTACTATCACAAATTTATTGTGGTTCAGAGTTTCTTTTCATTCTCTCTATGTCCTCCCTGGGGTTACTACTCCTTGGGGTCAACTAATGCTAAAAAATGGATTAGAGCATGTGCAGAACTCCTCAAACCTGCCAGCAGACTGTCAGTGTTTACCACTGAGAAAAAGAGCAAGTTATAAAGATGTATTTCAGCAGGAAACTTTGCCTTCAGCTGAGCTCTAGATGGTGTGACACTGTCAGACTGAATGCAGAGTGGAAAAGGATGTACCAGCCAGGCGTGAACTTGAGGACTGCAGCCTGCACTTGAAGAACAAAATATTTACTACCACTCACTATTATTCAGGTGTGGTTTCCTGAACACTTGCATCACCCTGAATGCAGCCAAAAGAGGCTGTTGCCTCTCCCTGCAGAACAATCCATTCTTGTAACTTGTCCCTCGTTCTCTACTTGTCCTTGTGTGATCAGCTGGATCACTGACCTCAGAATTAACTTTTTTCTCCAAAGATTAACTCTCAGACTGAATATCTTACTCATCATTCCAAGATCTTGCCGTAACAAATCACCTGGAACAAAACAAGAAGCTCTTTTTCCAAGATAGAAAAAAATAAAAAAGCTTTACATGTTATTCAAATCATACTCCTCATACAACAGCAAATCAAAAAGTTTGATTTAAAAAAAAAAATCAACTATTAAATTCAGTGTCCAACTCTGCAGAAGGGCAAATGGAATTCCTCTGACAAAAAGTATCAGAACTGAATGTACTCTGCTGTATTTGAAATCAGTAAGATAAGATTTCAATATGGCTCTAATCAAGCTCATAGCAACTTGTTATCAGACAAAAAATGGCTGCATGGTAAAATAAAACAAGTTTTAAAAAACCATACTAGAGCAAGATTGATCAAAAATTAGCTCCAGAATGTTTATCTTTGAAGAAGAATTTCTCCAGACTCCTTTGAATTGCCAGCTGTTTGACATTTAGGACATTTTGCTACTTCTAAAGCTCAGGAGATTAATTCTTATCAACTGAAGAAACACTATATTTGCAACCACGACTAAGTGTTCTGCTAAAAAACAAACAAACAAACAAACAAACAAAAAAACACAAACCATAAAATACCCCTGCAAACACACATATTGGTTCCTACAGGGCTAAGGTGAGGATGGCCTATATAGGGTTAAGGTGATGATGGGTATTCAATAAGTATTTTTATGCTGCCCATATTTCTATACTGCACTAACATCATCTTCTGGAATGTGAGCAGTGCTTTGTTTGGGTGGCACTGCACATCTGCCCAGAGGGATGCTCTCATCAGACACCACAGAACTACCTTATACTCTCTTTTCAGGGACAGACATCACTTAGCTACATTCTTTGGACTATTTACATTCAAACGTATCACACCTTCAAGTGATAGTACTACCTTTCCTATGTTTTCCCATCCTTCTATTTATTTAGGAATAAAATTATATAATTTTGTTAAATTAAACAAGAGTTTCAAAAGGCAGCAAAAGCAACAACTGTTCTAGTTGTTTAATTTAGAATTTACTAGTAAAAAGTCAGAATTCACCCCGATGAAGATTAGTACTTGGGACTTTAAATATGAATGAAAACTGTTAGGAGGAGGAAATTAAGATAAAGGCTGCTTGCCTTGGAAAAGCCAATGACAAAGAACTGATCAGTTAAAGTATAAGAATAATCAAACAGTAGCTCAGGAACATTCGTTCTTCCTCCTACTTTACAGAGGAGGAATCCGCTAACAAACTGTGGCAAATTTATAATCAGTACAAAAATAAATTGAAAAGGGGATTGGATATTAAGAACACTAGTAGCATAATTAGACATGAATTTTTGGGGAGGTTACTGAACCTCACACTTCTCAACATAAACCCACCTCTACCAAAGGGATGACATAAATCAGATTAAAGACCATATAGAAGGACAGATGATGTAACACTGAGTTACAATTAGCCCAATTCTTGAACTACTACTTGAAGGCCACAATTTCAGTGAAATGTGACAAACAAAAGCCAGTTGGGCTGAGGAGCTGGGGTGTGACATGATCAAACAACTGTATCTGACTTGGTTTGTGCCACATATGGTGCAGCATAACAGTATATTAAGAATGAATCATCTTCTATTACAGTTGTTTTTGTCATCTTTTCTTCCTTCACCCAGTATTATACTCAATTTCAGCTCAGAAAGTAGAATGGTATAAAAGCTGCAAGGATCATTTAAAATGAATTAAGTACTAATAAAATGACAGCAGTCAAGAACACCACAACTGTGTACCATGACTCATCATAACACAGCTACCCAGGAAACTCCACAGGAAGGGAACATAATTTTTGATGAGGAGTTACTCTAATCTATAAATCAATTTAACTAAAATCAGGTTGGAGAGGAATGTGAATTCCCATGAGTATCAATAAAGCTTGGTGGGAACAAAAAGACAGAGAGAATAACAAATAATGGAGAAGAAAGCTTCTTATAGTGAGCTGAATAATTTGGTAACCCAGGACACCAGGAGCACTGTTAAGTAAGCCAGAATAGAGCACAAAAAGAAGTGGTGCAGAGGAAAAATGTTTTCAACGAACCATGAAGTTCAAGTGCCATGCTACTGAGAAAGAACCCGTTTCCCAAGCAAGGCAGCACAGTAACAATGCACAAAAAGTTTATATACAGTCACTATGGAATTCACTGGCAAAACCCTGACTGGATACACCACATCTAGCTCCAGCACCCACAACTCAACAACGGTAACCTGAAGAGGATGCAAGCTTGATTTCACTGAGCTGGGTTTTTCACGTGATTAAAAAAAAAGGGAAAGAAAAGAGATTAAAAGTAAAGATGATCAATAACTTGTTAGGCTTCTAACTTTAAAACATAACCCTATTAATTTATACAATTGTATTTCATTGAACTGCACAAACATTTTCTGATGTGGCAAGAGAACAGTAAAAGCCTTTGAAGGGCAGAAGATTAGAGGAAGAATGTTTTATACAAGATACAAATCAAGAATTAACATTTCATACATCTCTGAAAGGGAAGTTTTACAATGCTAGAAACATTTTTGTGACCTTAAAAGAAGAAAGGACAAAATACCTCAGTGTCATTACCTATCAAACTTTTTCCTTGCATATAAAATTTACTTTCACTTTTCTTTTTCATCCTTTTTAGTATGTTTTCAAGCCCATTACTATGAGAAAATGACAGCTAAAACCACACGTTTTGTTCCTATTTTGTCCACTTATCTTTTCTTCTGTCTTTTAAATAGGATGAACAGACATGGTTCCATTTTATTTCTGAGATAATTCCTTTATTTTAGTATCCAGTTAGGTCAACTACTATCAAGTGCTCATTTCTCCGGAGTCTGAATCATGCTACTCAAAAAAAAAAAAAAAAAAAAAAAAAAAAAAAAAGCCAGGTTTGATGGTCAGCTATGTTGATAGCAATCTAAGAGAGTAGGAAAACATAAAACTGGTATTTGACAAGTGCTTTTGGTCTCCTTCCAGAACCAGAAGGTTTGTAATTCATTTGGGGAACTTCTTACTTTTCATACCTTTTTGCCTTTGAGATGGGAAGAAATAGAACAGGAACAGGCCAAACTTTTCTCCTCAAAAAACTTTTTAACAAGGACTGGGGTATTCAGTTTCTCTCTTTTAAACCTAAAATTTTTAATGACAACAGCTTTTTCAACCTTTCTTTTCTGAATATTGCCTGACAGGATATAGTCTGATGCATTCCACAGCTTGATTTTTCACTTCATTTTAAATCCTACCTTCACTCCTGCAAGAACATCATCTCAATTTATTTCCTATGTTGACAAGAATAACTTAAAAATTAAAAATCTGGAAGCAATTTCTGTACAAGAGTTCTTGCTAACCCTGAAATTTGAACTTCAGACAGAAAAAAACCCCAAAGTCCTCTGCATATGTGGCTTCATTAGTATGGATCTTTGTTTCAAATCACTAAACAATTATCAGAATTTGGCTATGGAAACACCAACAGCACTCATCAATAAGAAACTACCACAACCCCCCAATCCATTGTTTCTATAATAAGTAACATAAATCCACAACTAAGTTAAGATCTAACCTTGGTCTTGAACGTGCCAAGAAATTAATTTTTAAAATTGAGAGACTAGAAGCACCAAGTCCCATAACTACAGGTATTATTTATATCCCAGCTATACCCTCCTCTAGCCCAGGCACCCCAGAACAATAATGCTGCAGGAATATCCTTATTCCCTCCTAACTCTTCTGACATAAGACAGCCAAAACAATCCTTCAAATCTAGTACTCAGTGACTTAACTCCAGTAACAATAGGGACAGTCAACATAAAGATCTGTAGAGAAGAGAATAACTTGAACTCCATAGAAAATAGTTCAAGGGGAGGAACAGCACTGGACGCAAAGACACTTTTAAAGTCAGGAATAAAAATATGAACATAGTATATTCCAGAAATACTTTTACTATCATTCCATGCTATCACAAAGCAGTGCAAACCATCAATCTTGCTGAAAGAAGCAGCTCATCTTCTTGCTCACTCTGGGGACCTATTCCAGTATCTGCTTTACCCATCATGTGAACCAAGCCACGCATTCACGCAGCCACACCACAGAATAAATCAAATTAAAAGTAAAATTTCATTCCTTCTTTTTTTGTCTCAAGGTCAAAAATAAAGTTAGCAGAACTAAAAGTAAATATGAAAACATTTATATAAAATACAATGGTCCACAACAACCCCATGCAGCGCTACAGGCTGGGCACAGAGTGGCTGGAAAGCAGCCAGGCAGAAAGGGACCTGGGGGTACTAATTGACAGGAAGCTCAACATGAGCCAACAGTGTGCCCAGGTGGCCAAGAAGGCCAATGGGATCTTGTCCTGTATCAAAAATAGCGTGGCCAGCAGGAGCAGGGAAGTGATCCTTCCCCTGTACTCTGCGTTGGTGAGGCCACACCTTGAGTATTGTGTTCAGTTCTGGGCCCCTCAGTTCAGAAAGGATATTGAGGTGCTGGAGCGGGTCCAGAGAAGAGCAACAAGGCTGGTGAAGGGACTGGAGCATAAGTCCTATGGGGAGAGGCTGAGGGAGCTGGGGTTGTTTAGCCTGGAGAAGAGGAGGCTCAGAGGTGACCTCATCACCGTCTATAACTACCTGAAGGGAAGTTCTAGCCAGGTGGGGGTTGGTCTCTTCTCTCAGGCACTCAGCAATAGGACAAGGGGGCACGGGCTTAAGCTCCGCCAGGGGAATTTAAGTTGGATATCAGGAGAAAATCTTTACAGAGAGAGTAATCAGGCATTGGAATGGGCTGCCCAGAGAGGTGGTGGATTCACCATCCCTGGAGATTTTTAAACGCAGATTGGACGTGGCACTGAGTGCCATGATCTAGTAAATGGACTGGATTTGGACCAAGGGTTGGACTTGATGATCTCAGAGGTCTTTTTCCACCCTATCGATTCTATGATTCTATGATTCTATGATTCTATGATTCTATGATTCTATGATTCTATGATTCTATGATTCTATGATTCTATGATTCTATGATTCTGAATGTATTTGACATTTGAAGAGACCAATTCAACACAATGTTTTTCTTAACTCAAACCTTTGACATTCAATTTGCTTTTTACCCAGAAGAGTGAAGTGGTCTTTACCTTTTATCACAGCATCTCCACCGGCTGGAGTTCCATTTTCTTGTGGTGCTACAAGTGTTTTCAGAATTACTTGTGTTGCCCCAAGTCTTGGCAGGGTAACATGTTTAAGAAATGGCAAATTGTTTTTCTTGGCAAATGCCTGGCTTGTTTCTCTCCTTTTCCTAAGAAAGCCACCCTCTGGAAATAAAACAATCCATTTCCGATTGCGGCTCCTGTAGTATTTTTCTAGATGATCCTTGAGTAACACAAGCTGCTGGTCACGGTGTGTTCTTCCCTATAAAGACAAAACATTATCTAAATAAAATGAATGCTTAAAAGTAATAACACCAGACATATTGTTTCTAAGATTTCTCTCTTTTCATAGAAACAAACAAGCCCTTAAGACAAAAAAAAAACAATTTTCTCCTTCGAGTACATCCTGGTGGTCAAACTAATGCCACTTTACAGAAAGGCTGACAAAAAGCCCCTGAAATTAAAGATGAAGCTCCTGATTTGATGACTTCTCTGCAAGAGTGACATCCCGAATGTATGTGGGACCTTCACTTATATATTTACAGAATTCCCTCATTGTTACTGGGCCCAGAGCTGAATTTGCTAAACTGAATTCTATAACACAGTCTAGGGGTCAAGCTATGACTTTGAGGTCTATGTTTAATCAGTAATTTCTGCAAGCCAAACAGTGTCTCTGCTTACACCGTCTCCCGTGCACCTCTCCCGTCCCCCATCCCGCACCAGAATTGCAGCGGTACCACGGACAGACCAGGCCTCAGCTCGGTTACCACGGCAGGACCACAGATTTCACTCACATCTGCACTGCTTGAACGACTCATTCATTTCTCCTCTTTGATCTATTAGCACAACTTTGTCACTTAAGACAGTAAGTACATTTCTTAATTACTGCAGAAATATCTTCAATAACAATCTTCTCTCGTCCCATCTCTGCACACACCAAGAGCAAGCTACCCAATTTTTCAGAGGAATCTGTTTACATTAATTGTCATTTCAGAGTGCTCTGAAGTGACTTTGTCAAATCACTCAAAAGACACAGGAGTCCAAAGAAAGCTCTCCTCAGCAGAGGCAATTTTAATTCTCTGAAATGTCAACAAAACTGACACAAACCTTGCACTCTGTGGTGGTTGGTTGAGCTTTTTTGGCAGAGGAACGAAGAAGGAAAAAGAGGGGTTGAGTGAAAGGCAACAAGAAACAATATTTTATTGAAGATGAGTTTTGTGAAAGTGTTTCTCCTAGATTTAAGTCTCACTTCCAACTTACCTCATGAGAGGGAAGTAAAAAGCTCTGCCTGCTCATATTAATGCAATTAAAGAGCAATATAAAAGTTCCTCAGTTAAACCAGTCCTTTCTTATCAGACCACAGGACTCCAGGATAGCATAACAGTCAAGAAAAGAGCAGTGAACAATAAACTTTTCACATTAGATACTAGAACTCTCCAAAACCTAAAAAAACCTAAGAAATATGACTGGTGAACAAACTGTGGTTTAGCAAATACCCTGAGCTTTAAGATGCTGCTGCAATAGAGGAAAGTTTACTGGAATAGCTGAAAAGAGCGGAATGTTTAAAAGCAACCATATTTAGTGGAACACTGAGGAGCCCTGGAAGATAAAAAGCAGTTAATACACTCTCCAGAAAGAAGAGGAAGTAATTCATACAAAAGTAGAAGCAGCTCCTTAACACAACCAATTCTTGAAGACCATGGCTAGCTGATCATCATCACAACTCTTTAGAATGCCATGTGCTTTTGTACCACCAATATGGCAAGTTACCAACAGTCTCAGGAGAAAACACTACTCAACTTCCAGTCGACCTCAGAGGGATTCCTAAAACTGCCATTGGCTCTGGTCATGAAAATGAGGCTACTGTACATTTTTAACAAACAGGATGCACTGCACCATGATCAAATTATAATATTTTATAGGGAAAAAACCAAAGTATTTGCTCATCCAAATATTACTAGGGCCTTTCTAGAGCTAGGCAAAGGACCATTACTTCCTCACCTAAAGCGTTTTTGCTATACCCAAAGGCTAACTAAAAGCCAAGAAACATTTTATTTTCAACCGGTTTATATTTAGACTCATGATGACGTAATTTCATTTCTGATGTTGCATATGTGAGCCACTTTACAAAAATAAAGAAAAGCCTTAGATTTTGCCGCTCAGTAATGGTTTGGGTTTGTAACTGGAATTGCAACACTACATTCAGAAGTTACAACTACAAGCTGACAGCCGTGTGTACCTCAAAATGTGCATCTTGTGAATTCTAACTACTGAAACAGATTTGTATTTTACACAGTGTCACATCCTGTTCCTTTCCGTATTCTCACAGTATACAGTTGTATACCTCCAGAGACCTTTGTTTTATTATCTAATTTTGCCTGAGGTTTTCTGGCCATGCCTCTAGTCTGCCTACAGCTTTGATTAAGTATTTCCTTACTTCATTCTGAGAAAATTAGCTCCTCCTCTGCAAAGTGATAATTCATTAATTCTCTCTGGCTGCCCATACATTTTATGTCCAGACAAATAAAAATAAGGAGAGGAAAAAACATGTATGCTAGATACAACAGTTCACATGACTGCAGCAGGTTCATGCTTATCATTATCCATCTAAGTTTCTACTTTTAGAGCACAGGCTACCAAACAACGAAAAACCCCGCCCAGACTGTATGAAAAAATCTGAGGCTTTCACTCAATATTTCCCTTGCTGAGTTCAACAGACATTCTTTCCTGATGCTCAAAAAATAACTAACCTTAAAAAATAAATTAATTACTATTTATGCAGGTCCATCACCACCTCGAACTGGTCCATTACCATGTCACCACCAAAAGGGACAGTCCTGCCTTTCCTTATTTGAAACTGACAGTCAGAACATGGACTTAACCAGACTTTGCACGGCTTCAAGATTCCTAAGGAAAGACAAGAGGTGACGACAACAACAGGTGCTCAGAAACACAGAGACAAAAAGTACTGTCCATGTATTTTCCTCGAACACCACTCTCATAATAGGCTCCCATCACAGTTGGATTCCATAAACATTCGTGTCCAAGCAAATAATAAAGTTAGCTTGGAAAATAAAGCAGTTTCAGAACAAAGACCACTCCAAATATAAACTTCAAAGCAGTTATTTCATCCTGCAAACCATCCGGGCGCTAATAAGTAAGTCCCATAACACCACAATGTGCCAAATATAAGGATAAATCAGAGCACTATTATGTGCTTCCATTTACCTGTCTTATAAAGAAGTCTCCGTGGATTAGAGACACAATGCCAAAGTTTGTATACTTAAAAATATGATCCATCAGCCACATCATCTGACGGACAACCTGAAAAGTAAAAAAAAAAAAAAAAGTTTAGTAAATATCAATTGCAGAGAATTACATCTATTCTGGTCACATTCTTGTCACTCTTGCAACAGCAATAAAACTAGCAAATATATAGAATAAAGTCCTTTATTTTCCAAAGTATAGAGCAACACAGGTGCTACACTTCTCCCTCAAGAGAAGGATTAAATAACTGCCTTTTTGTAATATAATACAGAGTTCTACAACATTAGTCATATGCTAGTTATTTCTACTCTACCTTTTCACACAGGTAGTGTAATGCTTCTTACTGACACACCACCACAATTTTAAGCCAGTTGCAAGCTAAAACCATTTTCAGTGTTTGTTAAAGTACACAAAACAATTGTATTTGAAACCTCCAACTGTTTTACATCTACCACACAGGCAAGTTTCCTTACGTTATTTTGTACTTGGCAATTTTGGGGATAAGGTCATGCTGTTCTCACGCTTCTGATGTGCATATGCTCCATATGCTCTCAGCCTCTGAACAGCAGCATTCACTAAGACCTTTGTACAGCCCACATGCCATTAGCAATGTCTCTCATGGTAGAGCAGCCACATGCATCCCTGACAATTTAATTACATCCTATTCCTTGTCTCAGCCGAGCAGCATGGTGAGAAGGCAAAAACAAAGGCTGAGCCACTAGATTCACTTATACCATTACTTCTTGCAGGACAGCGAAGGCAGATTCTTTACCTGCTCAATCCTTCGAGATTTAAAATACAATAACTACTCCCAGTGAAGTAAGCAACAGAAGGGAAAAGCCTCCCCTCTCACAAGGTCTTTCCCTTCTATTGCTCCTACATGCAGATTTTGAGAGGGGTAGGAATTAGGTCTCCTAAATTGGAAAATCCAGTGTCTCTTACACGCTCTCAGTCATGGACTAGGCCAGCTGCCTTTACTCTTCCCTATGTTGCGAGGCCACACCAAGACTGACTGAAGTTAAGTGACACCTAAAGTCATGTAACACAGTACTCTTCCATTTATCATCATAAAAAAAATAATATGAAGAACCGCGACATTTCTCTGGTAGTCAGATGATCATTCAGGCACCTTCTGCTTTGCATCTTTCAGTTGCCTACAACACATACTTTCAAGCAAAGACAGAAAGAAAGTAGACTAAGAAATAAAGATTTCCTCTAGAAAAACTAAGGTATTATTTATATATCAGTCAATTACATCTACTACTCGAGTGTACTCTCCAAACACCCAGAGGCTTGCACAGTAACTGAAATACTCAGACTCCACATCCATGTCTTCAAAGTATTTCTAAGAAAATAGTTTGATACAGTGAGCTTTTACTTGTTTCCACATCTTCATATGTCTACATGGAATTTGTAGAAAGCAGCAGATCACACTTTATGCAGGAATTCTGTTTTGTAAAAGCAGCTCTATAATTTGCAATTTCTATCTAGAACTGCATGTATTGTTAAGTCTTTCTTCCAGAGAAATCTAATTATCTCTTTGAGTGTTCTCATTACCTATTCTCACTTTTGACCACAGAAGCTATAAGTGAATTGTGCATTATATATCTGGAGAAAGGTAACTGTCACATAGCCCAGATGTTCAGCAAAGTAAAGTTTTTACACACATGTAAGAACATACCTGTCATAGAACCTCTAAGACACATTATAGCCTCAGACATAAAATGATGCCCCAGCAAAATCTGAATGTCACATTTAGAAGCTGTCTAGCCTCACCTAAGAGCACATGAAGATGATCTTAACTTTTGTTTTAGTGCTACCAAGTACCAGATCTTGAATGCAAAAGCACCCATTTCTGGACCCTCTAGCATATGTGGAAATCACAGAGAGAAAAGGACAGCTCTCAAAGATATGAAAGGTTCTGCTTTGGAAACAAGCATTCATCTCTTCTCTGTGACATGCTAGTATGCCAATGCTTCCTGTATGCCAATGTTATTCCTTAGTAGATGGTATTCCTATGGTATTCCTGTACATCCCAAGGAACAAAGGCACACTATGTATTTGTGAGTGACAAAAGAAAAATTGTTTCCTAGATACAATCCCCCACTGGAGACTAATATTAGGGAAATGGTTTATCCTACAGCTATCTCCAGGCCTGCGGAAAATAAAAGGCAAGATCTTAAAGCAACAATTCTTCTCTGCAGATATTCACATTCTTTCCATTTCAGTAAATTAAAATGCCTTAGGGAGGGGAAAAAAAGAAAGAAAAGGTGTACCCTAAGGACAAGAGTTAAAAAAGGTATCACTGAGAGGTGTTACTGCTCTTCAAGGCACTACAGTGAGTTTATGCCCACGCATCAGCCCAACAGTGACAGGCTGGTGTAGGGAACCATATCCTTGGATAAAAACACCCACAACGTTTCACTAATTACGATTTAGCCTGCAGCAGTACTCAGGTCTGTCAGTGTTCATCTACTACTTTGGTATTTTGACAACTGTTGTTCTATTATATCAAGCAGAAGTTACACCAACATAATCTATTTTACTGGAGGAGGTAAGCAAGCTTAATTATCTGCTTCTCTGAAAGAAAACGTCTTTTGAGGAGTCAACACCAGTTCCTAGATGTTCTATGAAAATCCTGGAGGAGGAATTCTTGCCCAGCAATGCCAGGGCTTCTCCCCTACCATACCACTTTTTATTGTCTTTTTCTTTAGATGATGGTAGGTTTACCCTGAAAGTTGATCATTGCTCTTCAGAATCTCAAGTCCAACTCACCACATTTTAGGTGATACAGTGCTTCTAACTAGCATCCCTGGACTTCCTCAGTCTGTCTGAGAAGGAATGACATGATTGTGTCACAGATAAATGTCACATGTAAGTTATAATTAAGACAAAACATACAGGCAGTGTGTGGGCTATAAAGAGAAAAACTCCAGAATCCAGTGATAATAAATCTGCCTATAAGCCTTGACAGTAAGAAGTACAAAGAGGAAATATTTTTATTTATGAACTCTAAGACATGAAATCAAAAAGGAGTTCAAAGAATAGGACACAATTATCTCGTTTGCAATCAAAAGGCAAACTAGATTAATGGATATTCATTCTGTTCTGTCATCAAGGGCAGAATAGAGGACACTGCAAGATACTGGTGGTGACTATTCTATTTAGTATCCTCAGGAATGAAACAACGCTTATCAGATGAGTCTCTTATCACTTGCATTTTCAAGGAGGTTTAAGCAAAGACATTCAGAAGTGTTTTGAGCACCGATTCATAGTTGTTTACGGATATGAAGAATTTTTGGATGTCATTTAAGGTCCTTTTTCTTTCATCCTTCCTGATTAAATAAGTTCAGAAGGTAGAAAAAGCTTTTACCAATTATAGGAAAAAATCTAGGTGCCTTCTATTCACAGACTCACTTTCATTTCCCTCTACACAGATTTCATAACCAAGCAACCTGGATAGACTGACTTTCATCTTTCAAGCACCTCTAACTTAACAATGAAACCTGGGAATGCATGTCTTGAAATCTGCATTCAAACAGCTGCAAGCTCTACTTTTTTGTCTCCACTGCACCCTTCCTAGCACTGCTTTCTGTTCCAAATAAGAAAAAAAGAGCCTCGTTTATCAGTCCTAATCCAGTCAGAAAGCAGTAATAGCAGCATTTCAACCTAATTCTTTTTGTTAAACACATAACCTTTAATGTTTATGAGACCACAACTAACTTACTAAATTTGTTTTAACACTTATTTTCACAAAGAAATTGGAACAATTTCCTGAACTGTATAAAAAGTGTAATTAGTTCACTTCTGGTTCACCTGAAACCTTACTGTGTGGCTTGTCTTGTGGTAGCCTGTATTAACCAAACAAAACCAGTCCAATCTTTCCACTAAAATTCTAACTTTTAGCTAAAAGTTCCACTTCCCTAATAAGAGATCCTGGGTTTTTACTCACATAAGTGAATCTGAAAGACTAGATACATTTTAGCATGTGTATTTTAGCTTACTTCTTAGAAAGATTAAATTTGCTTAAAACAGATAGCCTGCACTATCATTTGTATGTAACATTTTATAAAACACTAGAAAAAAATACCATCATAGTTCTCGACATGATCCTTAGGAAACACTGTCAAGCTGCAAGACTGTTTCAGTCCTCAATACACAGAAAAAACACAGAACTTTAAATCAAACACTTCTGATGTCTTAAATTAACTTTTTTTTTTTTTAAAGCAGCATAAACAGTAAGCAGATTATATCTGTTTTCAGCCTGTATTGACTGGCAAAAGCAAGCAAAAGAAATTTTGGACTGCCACAGGAGGAAGGATGTCCCTATGTCTGCCACTGCAGAATCACTGCCGAGAGGCCACTTTTGCTAAGCTGTTGTACTTGTTAGTATGCCCGTCTGAGTGAAATGAAAGTGAGCCTTTCACCTCTGAAAATGCTTTGAGACCTAAAAAGTGTTGTCTGAGTGGTAAAGTCTTTAGGAACTAGTGAAGCTTAACTCTTCTAAACAAAAGAAAAATAATTCTTGAAAATTACTATCTTGCTACTAACAGATGAGTATCAAGCTTGTGAAAGACTTCATGTTAAGTTTAAACTGGATTTCAAGAAAACCGATTAATTTAAGCAGTTGCAATACTGAGTACCACTTCCTTTTGGACAGGGAGGTTTATTTTCACACCCCCCCCCCAGTACTTTCACAGGCACTAAGACAAGACAATTCTCTTCTGTTCAGAAATACGAAGCAAGCAATTTAAAACCATCTGATTTAGCAAGTTCTAGCAAGGATAAACTATCCTAATCTTCCTCATTACTTTTAGCCACTTGTACTAGTCATGCTATATTCTAAGCATGCATTGAAGCTCATACTGTTTTATTTCTTTATTAACTAAAACCAATAAAGCTATACCAGGCTCTGGACACGTACATTCCAAGAGCAATGTTTACAACTATTTAAGGGAAAACCAGTGATTTTAAGGATGTTTTGCTTTTCTAAACACAAAACTAATAGTTTGCATTGTGAACATTATTGTGATCTCAATGCCTTGCCCCATTTTTAACATGTATTACATTCAGTGAAACTTACTCTGTCTTGACTGAAACTTAAGCTATGGAGTCAACCAGGATAAATTTGACTTAGATTTATATATACAACCTAGAGTACACACATGAGTTAATAAAGCTCTATGATATTTGAAACACCTTGGACATGAACTGTCAAGATCATATGCAACCACATACCCACAGGACTACACCCTTACAGTGATATCTTTATGACAAGATTGTCCTATGCATAATTTTGATTCAAGGGAATTAAAGAGTTTATTCTGTCATTCTACTCATTTGGGTACAGTATAGAATACCATATATACCAAACTTCCTCAATTCCAAAAGAAATAAAAGCAATTAAAAGTACTTTTAAAACAGCCTGCTCTAGGCTATAGTAGAAAGAAAGAAATGAGTCTTTCCTCCATCCTGAGTAACATTTTCATAGTTTCTTTGTTGACTTCGGTTTTTTGGAGTTATTTTTTAAATCTGTTGTCATATGTAAGATCTCTAAAACTTCCTGAAAACAGTAAATCACTGATCAAGATACAATATATACATAATCTATATTATACGTGCTCAGAAAAATAGTGTCAGGTACAAGTTGTGCAGATGCAACAAAAAGAAGTTGTTTCCTTGTTTCTCCACTGTATGGGTGCAAGAAAGAAAACACTAAGATACAGCTGATGCATTTTTTCAGCTTGCCAGGTATGTTTCCTCCTTTTGTAGCCTAATCATACACAATCCCCTTCTTCCTGATTTATACGTAAATTTTGTTTCCTGTTTAAATCCTATACTCGTTTCCACTCCTTAGACATGACTTTTCTCAACAGCAAAGCATGAAACCATTTACATTAGTTGCACTTCTCACCAAGAAATGCTTAAGAGCTTGTCAAATAAGAGCTCAAGCAATTCTGGATTTAGCTAGCTAGCTTAGTTTTGGGATGCCCTCACTGCTACCAAAATCCCATATACAACTTGCTTCTAACTTTGAGAAAAAAATCCATGCTGAAATGAAGTCATAACCAAGAAGGTAGACCTGTGTTGTGTTGAGGAAAGTTGGCACGAGTTGCACAAGGACATGAGGTGAGAAGAAAAAGCCAAGTATGTGATTACCTGTCAGGAGATCTGCTTCCCTCTATGTTAACCTGGACTGGATGCACAGTGACTCAGCTCGTATTTGACCTTCTCCAAAAACAACGTTTATGGTCTAAGACCTGATCCAAGCTACTGGCTGTCACATTAGACCAAATCTAAACAAAAAGCTTCCTATTCAGGGCCTTCAGATTATTTGGTGGATTAACACCCCCAAGTCAGCCATCAGTACTCCACACAGATGGAAGCATTCCCAAGGGAACAGACTGCACACACAGAAGCTCTCCCATGCCCCAGTTGTAGCCTACCGTGCCTTTATCCTGAAGGCACATCATCAGAGTGCAGACGTCACCCGTTGCTTGATGGTTCACCAGCACCATGGCTTCATCTTCTGATACTGCTTTAACATCATCACCCCATTCCACTACTATTAAAAATAAAAAAAATAAAAAAAAGGTAAATTTTACAATGAGCACAGGGAAATTTTACTATCAACAAAACAATAAAAAAAGACCCCACACCCAGACAATTATAATAAAAAACCTACATGCTACATGTCAATTTAAATTGGCACATAGCATCAGGTAGGAATATTAGCAAGACCATTTTTCCAAGCAGGGGGGTGTCCAGCTTAGTTTTAAATTGCATGCGCAGAATAAGAACAAAACAAAAATACTCTATCAGAACATGTGCATGGAGATTGATCTTTTTGTGTCATCACACCATTCTACATTTAGGGTCTCAAAATTACATAAGCTTTTGACCCAGCTTTCATATTCATCTATCTCACCTCATTAGATGTAAAAGAAAAGAAAAAAGAATTTGTTGTTGAAAGTGGGTTTTGTTGGCTGTTTGCTTTAGGGTTTTTTTTTTAACTTAGCAAATTTGTTTCATTTCTACACTTACTATTGTTATTCAACTCCAGTAAAAGCAAAACAAAAAAATCCGTAGTTGGGTCATTAGGTTTAAAATGCTACATTAAACAAACTCAGTCATTCAAATCTAACCAAGTTAGCTAAAGGCAAGAAAGTGGGTTCAGAAAATGCTGTTCAGATAACAGAAACTATTGGTCACTATTTCGTAGACCAGAGACCAGATGCTTCAGTGGCAAGAATGATGACAGGACGAAGATACAGCTGTTGATCATCCAACATTTACACTGACTAGCAAAACCATGCTGAGATAAGGAAGAGGAGTTAAAAATTGCTAGTTCCATCACAAAGTAACCAAGTGGAGAAAGAGAAGACTGCCTCCCAAAGAACACAGGATGGAAAACTAGAAAATGTATGTTGCAAATTTAAAGACCAAAATATGTCTAATGCTGTTATTGGGGCAAAGAGACAAGTGAGTGGAGACTGGCTCTCTTCAATACAAGGGATGGTTACTGCAATGATGGCTAAAGGGAAAGGATGGGCAGGCAGAGGAGTTCTGTGAAGTTCCAAAAGTAAGATGCATTGTCCATGCATGTAGGATATAATTCTTTTTCTGTGTTTGTTCAGTGTCTTAAATGGTTCTTACTGGCTGTTATTTTCAGTTCTGACAACAAAGGAAATATTTCACCTGTACTACTGAATCTTTTGTACTGTTATTAACAGGTTTCCAGGCAGTGAACAACTCTCAGCACAGGACAATTACTTCATTACTATCTGTCTTTTAATACATGGTTTAACTGATGCAAAGGTAATAGGCTACACACTCAAAACAAAAAGCAATAATCCATGCATAGCTTCCCTATTCTTGCAGAAATCAATTACCATCACACTTTTGAAAATGGCCACTTCTATTACTTTCTAATGGCTCCCAAATTAGTACTGAATTGAGACTTGGACACCAAGCAAAAAAATAAAATGCTGTATTTTGTCACAGGTAGATAAAATCAGATTAGAGATACGAAAGTGAGGAGGACTGTTCATTCCATAATGTTCAACCTCCTTTCCTTTCCCCAGGCGAGCTAAGCACAGATCCTTCCTTACTTTTCTCAACATAAACTTGGACATTCCCTTTATGCCTCCTTCTCACTATGTGTGAATTTCCTCTGATGGCCTAACTCCATGGAAGTTGGAAAATGCTTTGACATGGCAGTCATAGTTGCCTGTGCACCTCCCTTATCAAGTATTTCACATATCCGGCTATGGCAGTATCCCACAGGGCAAGAAACTAAGACAAAAATGAGAATTGTTTTAAAGAAAAACAAATCAACCACATACTGACTTTGAAATTATTGCTTCGGTGTCTTTATTAAGCAGCCAATATACAACCTTCTTATTGAACTGTGTCTTATTAAAAGTAATAAAAACTAAGCACTAAATACATTAAGCATGTGCAAAATCAGGTTTCTCACACCTAATTATTTCCAAATAAAACTACTTTATTTCTAGATCACTCGGAGAAAAAAAATGCAATACTTCACTATAGATACTTCCCTGGAACATATCAATTTATAGTACTAATCATTTCAACTTTAGAACAATTTAAAAAGCAACTATTTTTAATCTTCAAAACTGATTCAAAGATCGAACTTTCTGAAGGATTAAAATAAAGCTCATAACTGAAAAATGTAAGCCATGAGAAGCAGCACTCAATTGAAAACAACTGAAGAGTAGACCTTATGGAGCTTAATTTGCTAGAAAAAAGTACACTTTTAACATATTAGGTGAAGACCAATGTCTGACTTTGAAACTTTCAGATATGCCCCAGTCAAAGAGACACAGGAAAAAAGTTTGTGGTGTCTATTTTACCTACTCTTGTTAAATCCACAAGGGTATAAAATACACAACCAGCTTACAATGCACTAACAAGCTTCAGATGACAAGTAAGAAAAAAGATGGGCTCTGTTATCCCACTCCAAATGCAAGGTAAAACAAAAATAAAGTTTGATTTAAATCTTGAATTGATTTACTCAATTCATTTTATCTACCAACCAGCCAGGGTAATAGCTCAACTTCTGCCACTCAGCTGACAAGTAGTAGGTTATTAAATCACAGTGAATCAGCTAGCCCTCCTCTAGCTTCTTTTCTTTCCCTCTGTCAATTCTCCTCAGGCAATCAGGCTGTCTCTTGTGCTTAATAACGCTTTATGGTCAATTGATTGACCTGATTATCAAGGAGAAAAGAATCACTTTGTGCAAGTCCTTCACAGAGCATTTCTGGATCAGAAACAGAACAGCAAACCACAAAAGTATGCAGAAAAACCACTGCCATTACTATAATTTTTTAAAGAAGAAAAAACCCAAACCCTCAAGTATCTAGAATTTTAAGTTCACAGTGTCCCTTTACAATCAGCAGGAGGAATAAATGCTTGTCTTCAATTTTCTCACCACACTGAAATTTTCCAAAGGAGAATCTTTTGCTTTAAGGAATACTTGTGCTATTACATTCTCCCACTGCAGTTGGAAACATTCAAATCAAAACCTCAGCTGCATGGCAGCAGAACCAGCAACTCTGCTTTGCTCCACTGTAACCAGACAAAAAAAACTTCAAAGACAAATATTTGTCATTTGGGGGCCTGAAATCCAGCAAACATTCCTCCACAGCTTCTTTTATTGCCAGAGCGTATTTTATAATGATACCAGTTCTGTGTCAACAGCCTGGCAATAGCTGGGCTTCTGCAAATGCAGTTTAACACAGTAAAATAACATAAAGGAAGGAAAGACCAGGAAATCAGTTTAACATGGTAAGACAGAAGTGACTTAGCTGTGAGAGACACTTGATTTGTGACTTAGGGTTGTACGCAAAGGCCTTCTCCGGGAAAGAATGAAGACAAGTATACTTGCAATTACATGAGCCCTAAGACAGAAATATTTATCCCTCTCTCATAACAAGAAGTCCAAGATCTAAAACATCAAGCAAATATTTCATATAATGAGCTGCAGATTTAGCTTTTTACAAGCTAATCCTTGCAGAGCTTAATGAAGAAAATAAACGTAATAAAAGTTTTTTCCATGTTTTTAGTGAACTATTAGACATCTAAATGTAGCTATTGAGAGTTCTCAGAACACTTGGCTACTTCGTAATCATGTTCTTAATGTAACTGTGTGCATACAAGCAATGCTCTGAATAAATATTCAAGCACTTTAATTGCAGTACGCCACTAGGCTGGGCAAATGACTACTCAGCTAACTAACAATTCAGTAGATTTATTTTATACTTTTGGATATACCTGGCAAGAATGGCAGTCTAGTGTTCTGTGTAACTGCCTAGCCATTAATAGGAAAAACTTCGTTTTGCATACTGCATTTTAAAACTTAAAAAATGCTCTGAATTTTTTGTTATAGTCAATAGTTTCACTACAGTCTGTACCATAAGAATTGGTATACATTTTTTGGCATCATAACAACTTAAGTCCTAAATTATTATTTCAAAATCCATTGAGTTTTAAAAGATTGATACTTTCTGGCAAGATCACGGGAAGTCTTTAAGCGTTCTAATTACAACTATTAAAAAGCCCAAACCCTTAAAACAGCTAGGTAAATCACCATGAAGTTACAGTATATGTTAACATATAATTGATTTGTATATCCACTTTATTTGCCATAGGGATTTCAGTAAACACAATATTCACAACTCTGCCTAGAAACTGGAGAAGAACTTTCTCTCTAGAACTTCTCACAAAATCACAGAATGGGTAAAGCTGGAAGGGGTCACAGGGGGTCAATCTTGTCCAACGTCCCCACTCAAGCAGGGTCATCCTAGAACACATTGCACAGGACTGTGTCCCAGCAATTCTCCAGTGAGGGAGACTCCATAACCTCTCTGGGTGATCTGTTCCAGCACGTGGTCACCCACACAGTTAAGAAGTTCTTCCTCATATTCAGGTGGGACTTCCTGTGCAACAGTTTCTGCCCATTGCCTCTAGTTCTACTGCTTGACATCACCAAGAAGAGCCTGGATCCATCCTCTTGGCATGCTCCCTTCAGATACTTAAATAGATTGATGAGGTCCCCTCTCAGTTGTCTCTCTCATCCTTTCCTCATAAGAGAGATGCTCCAGTCCCCTCATCATCTTTGTTGCCCTCCACTGAACCAGCTCCAGGAGCTCCATGTCTCTCTTGTACTGAGGACCTGGAGCTGGACACGGCACTCCAGACGTGCCTCACTAGGTCTGAGGGACAGGACCACCTCCCTTGACCTGCTGGCAACGCTCTTCCTAATGCACCCCAGGACACCATTGACCTTCTTGGCCAGAAGGACACACTGCTGGCTCAGGGACAGCTTGTTGTCCACCAGGGCCCCCAGGTCCTTCTCCCCAGAGCTGCTTTCCAGCAGGTCAGCCCCCAGCCTGTGCTGGTGTTACGGGATTATTCCTCCCCAGCTGCAGGACCCTGCATTTTTAAACATATCCTTAGCTTATTTTTTTCTTCTGATCACTTGTAATCACTTGCACCCATGATGCAAGACTTCATGAAAGTTTGTTCCAAGAAGATGCAGATTGGCAACACTTGGAACTGAACAGTACCACAAGTAAACAGCATTACTGAGAGACAGACTCCTTTGCTTCCTCAAGAGCCAGCCTGCTTTCTAACAGAAGGAATGTTATTATTAGGTATTTAATGTGACTGCAACCCATGACAACCAGGTTTCTATGTTTTAAACACTCCTCCTCTTACTCAATCATTTATGTCTGGCAAGTTGCAATCCTGCTTTCCTGTTATTCACAAATGACTCGTCAAAGCATGTTTTTGCTACAGCAGCTACGTACAGTTGTTAAACTCATTTGTCTCTCCTTTGTAGATGGGATTCTTTGATAGTTGGCAGTAAGAAATCCCAGAAGTGATGCCAGAGGTTAAATACTACTTACCATGATGACTACACTGCATTACAACAAATAAAAAAAAGACAAAGACATGCTAAAGGTGGGTTTTCCCCTTAATAAAAAGGTTAAATCTCTGGAAATTGGTTGCATACAGCAAAAAAGAAGAAAAAAAGGACTAAGCAAAGTTGCATACAGTTCCATTTTACAGTTTTTTTACATTTCTTAAGCATGTACTCTAGGTTTAGAAGGTATTTTAAAACACCTATATAAAATCAGACACACACTATTGAAAAGAGAAAAATAGCTCTTCCTATCCCAACCATTCCTTCCAAAATTCATACTGCCAAGGAAAACTTAATTTCTTGTCTCTAAGTACACACAAGACATAGAGACAATGAATAAAAGTACAGCACAGAAAAGGAAGGGAAGAACATACACACAATATCATATCTCAATAAACACAGCTTCACTTAACATGCTATCCTTCTGCTATCAAAAAATGTACCCTTCCTAACAAAAGTATTGTCAACTTCAATGCTGTTGCAATATACATATCTTTAGGTTATTATATCAATAATAAACATGTAGCTTCAACAAGATTTTGATATCAAAAAGAGCATCTTTTACAGATAACTTGATTCAAATTTTATGATGATAAACAGACCTGCACTGAAAATTTTATCCTTTTATTTCCATCAAGAAAAACACAACAGAAAAGTCAGGGTAGAAGCAGCAGCTAGGGAAGGGAAGCCTGTAAATAAAGGGAGATTGTTCTTACAGTGCATGTTAATAAACCAAGGCTGGGTTTAAGATGTCCCAGTCACCATCTTCATTTTTCTGCAGCAAACCATTTTGCACACCTCCACACTTAATTGTAGGAAACAACACAATTTCCTTTTGCTTTCAGTTCTATTCTTCTTAGTTTCCACCCTCTCCTTCTGCAGTTTACAGTCAGATCTGCTTTGTGGAGAAGAGGACTTTAGCAGTCACAATATTTGTTCCTTAAGTTAACCCATACTCTTAATTCAGTTAACTAACAGTTGGAGGTGTTAAAAACAGGAGACAATTACAACAGAGATGCCCGGGCTCTGTCACTGCTCTAACCATTCCAAGAATCCTGTTTTTCCTAAAGTACAGCAATTCCTTTTAGAAACAGGTTCTAGTAATGACTGTTTTTGAAGACTGACTTAATTTTCCTGGAGTGCACGTTCAAAACCTCAGGGGTACAGTTTACTTGAGTTCCATAACTCACAGGCACAAGAGATGATTCTTGTGGCTGAAGAGAGGGCTCCTTTTACCCATATGTGAATGAGAATCAATACTCAGCAAAACCTTAGCTCACCTTCAGGGAAGCAAACCTCTTCCACCACCCTCAGTACTGGCAATAACATTTCAAGAGTTTCAGCTCTTGGCAATTATGTTGGGCAAGTGGTTTATATGCTAAGAAAACTCTTAAGATTAACAGAATCTAACAGAATACACAAGCTACGATCACAGCAGATATTTAAGGAATAGTTCCAAAGTATCTTAAGTCTTACAAGAACACATCATGCACTGGACACACCCTCCACATTTTGCTGGAGGTCTCTCTATCCGTTATTTTATGCCGCTCCCATAACACTGCTTGAAATGTCCCACAGCTCACAGTTTTGATCACTGACACTAAAACCCCAGTTGCATATGGTGGTCACTGCTTCCAAAAAGCAGTACAAGACAGTGTTCTTAGTCACACAGGTAAATGGGAACTGTGAGACATGAAGACTGTGATTGATGTCAGCTTTCATGACTATACTGGGCACAAACTGTAGCAGCTGAGAAGGAACTCCGCTGTCTGTTTTGCTGCTTCTATTCTTAGAAAAGCAACTGCAAGACTGAAGAAGGAGATGGAGTGCTGAAATCCTTTTGAAGTACCTCATGCTCGTGAGTCAGACCACTCGCAGAAGGAGCAAGCTGTACAGCACATTCCTCCCTGATGACAGATAAAATACATTAACTACCCAGGGGAACATCAATGCATTCATGAACTAATATCCTAATGCTCTAATACCTCACATGCTGCAGAGGTTATAATGGTGAGAAACAAACAAAAAAAAATAAGAAATAGTTTGTTTGAAGCCTAGAGGAAGGAGAAGCAAAACAGGAGGGCAGTTTTAAGGGATACTGTAAATCAAACAGTCAGGCCTGAAAGTTAAAAACGATACCGACAGGTTTTAAAGTACGCACACAAAAATCACCTAGTTAGAAGCACACTGTCACCAAGGTCCTAAAAAGGCAGAGGAATCTGAGCCAGCAGTAAATACCCTTCAGGTTAACTGCTATCACTTCAGCTTGTATGTCAAGCTGACATTCTGTACCGTTTTGGTCTTTCCTAGTTACAGCGTGGAAAGAAACAACATCAACTTATGTTCCAAAATGTTTATTTTCAACATCAAAGAAAGACAAAGTTTTCAGGACTGTCTTTAAGACGACCATAAACCAAAAAAGGTATGTACGCTAAGGATGAACTTTTGCCCGTTCCCAGTTAAAAGTTTTTGAACGCTGGGGATGACCAAAAAGCTGTAGCACCATAAATGACAGAAGCAAAGAAACATATTTTTGTAAAACAAACAATCAAAGAAACTCTGAATAGAAGGATCTCAGCTAAGTTGTTACAAAGACAAGATTTGCAGCTTACTGAGACTGCACAATTTTACATGGAAATAAACAACAATCACAGGGCCACAAGACCACTGGCATGAAAAAAATGTCCCATGGAGTTTTGGTCCACACATGTTTTATTGGTCCTCAAACAGACTGTGTGGATTTGAAAATTTTAAGGAGAAGAACCAAGACATAACATTTTTTTTTACGAGTCTGCACTTTCCGATTCAACCCCAAGGTCAGAGACAACGATGGAAACACCAGAGTCAATCTCTCAACACAAAGAGGTCAGCACTTGCCTAAGTAGACCCTTTTTGTCAGACAAGGCTGGGGGTCCTGCATTTCAGCCTCTTTATCTACAAGAATAATTTTTACAAGTGAAGAAGGATTCTCACCACTCAAGCACGTGACTTTATATACTAAATCCACATAATACTTTTCCGTTGTTTTAAAACACAAGAATCAAATTCTCAGGGTTTCACCTGTAACACTGATGATGCTTACTCTTAACAAGAGGGTAGTCCAACATCAAATTTGCATAAATTCATATCTTAGAAGTCCTTTTCAGTTTACTGTACACTGAAACTGCAATAATTTAACTATGGTTACAATGCAAAACATATTCTAAGCTGAAAGAAAATTCTATCTCTATGACTGTTTTATGAGAAACAGACTGGCTTTCCTAGAATGAAAAAGAAAAGTTACTTTGGAAACAGGAATTTTGGAATACAACACCATTGCAACATTTCAAGCACATTTCTTTGTAAAAGGTTAAGTACTACAGAGGAGCAGTCAGAGGAGGAAAGAGTTCATTTTCTCTGATAAAAAAAACATACCAGTGCAGCTGGGTAATGAAAAAATGCTACAAATATGAAGCTTGCTATTATTGTTACCCTTATCACCCTTTCAAGCAAATAACAGTTGGCTGAGGCTCTGTATTTTTAATAACTTGAACCCAGCAGGTTACTACGGTACTTGACTAATACTCATCTGCCCCATCACTACTGCTGTGCAATGAAGCAAGCAGGAACAGAGCTGACAAACAGGGTCTGACTCAGCAAACACCAACAGACAAGAACAATTCAATAAAAGTGCTATGGTACTTTTGTCTTTATTTTCCCTTTAAAAACTACTGGTATCTTACAAAAAATTCCCATCTGTTGCATGAGCTGGAGAACTCATTCCCTATGGGATTCAAGTCAGAAAATACCATATGACTTCATGCTCAGTATATAAAGTAGGGGGAAGAAGGAAGAAAAGAGATGTTTGGAGTGATGCCATTTGTCTTCCCGAATAACCAGTACACGTGATGGAGCTTTGCTTTCCTGGGGATGGCTGAACACCTGCCTGCACAGGGGGAGGAGTGAAAGACTTCCTTGTTTTCCTTTTCTTGTGTGTGTAGCTTTTGCTTACCCTATTAAACTGCCTTTATCTCCACACATGAGTTTTCCAGCTCTTACACTTTCGATTCTCTCCCTGATCCCACTGATGGGGGAGCGACCAAGCAGCTGTGCTGTACTTGGTTGCTGGCTGGGGTTAAACCACTACAGTCCAACAAAGGGCCACTGAGATGAGTAAGGGACGAGAGCATCTTTCATACGAGGAGAGGCTGAGCGAGCTGGGACTGTTCAGCCCAGAGAAAAAAAAGGCTCCAGGGCAAGAATCGTACCCATGTATCAGTACCTGACGGGGGTGCAGAGAGAGGAATAAAGATGACTTAGCCAGACTCTCCCCTGTAGTATGCACTGACAGGTTGAGAAGTAATAGGAGCAAATAAAAATACAAGATATCCCACTTCAATACAAGGCAAAAAGGAAGAAAACCCAAATATTTTTACTTAACATTTTTCCAGGTTGTGAAGTGCCCATCCTTGGAGCTATTCAAACCCTGACAGGACATGAACCTGGGCAACCCGCTCTAACTGACCTTGCTTTGAGCAGGGGATTCAACTGTATGATCCTCAGAAGTCCCTTCCAACCTAAACAATTCTGACAGCCTGATACCAGGAGGAAAAGCACAGTGTTAACAGAATTCTTTCTTAGCAGATATGTTCAACTGCAACAAAACCTACAGTTTCATCCTGCAGCACGAAAAGGAACAGCCTTTACAATCACAAAGCACATGTTGCAAATATAAACTGGCAAGGTTTTTCTGTTTTACTGCTGCAGAACTGCAGCAAAGACATAGATCTGAAGGATAGTTCAAACCTTAATATGAAAGAAGGAGAGTATGATTCATCTGGGATCATCAAACTCAGGCACAAAAACAGGACCTGTAACCAACACCAGAAACTTGAGGCAACAATGTATTTTTTGCCAGAATAAGCCATTGTGTTCACTGCTAGTCTTGATATCTTCATTTAAAGATCCAAAGATCTTAATTTATATAATTATATATATAAAATTTATCTGTATCTACAGCTATATTATCAAATATCACGGCAAACTAAATTCCTCTGTTGAGACTGTTTTGTCTGCATGTCAAACATGATGCATGTAAACAGCTACATTGAAACAGCTACTTTTAATTACTCAAACACCAAGACATTCAAATTGCTATTTAACACTACTGACACCTACCTAAACATAAAATTTAAAGCCTAGAATAATAACAACTAAACAAAAAAGACCCCAACATGTGAAGTGTGAAGGTCTCAATTATTTCCCCTACTATCTTTATCTCAGATATTTATCTAAAATATTTACCTAAGTTGCTCTTATACTTGAGAACCAGAAGAGTCACTGCAACATCATGTGACCATCTGTGCTGGTGAAAAAAAACAAGGGGCAAGCCAGCACAATCAGAGCTATCAGAAGACAGCAGGATGGGGCAGCAGGCACCAGCTGGACCAGGATGAATCCTTACAGAACTGTGGTTTGCTATGCTGGAAGACCTGCTGGGCAAGTCTGGTTTGCCCAACAAGCAAAGCATAATCAGTACGAGTCACCCAGGTTACCTTTGAAATTGATATGAATTTCTTTTTGAAACAAAGTTGTTGTTCATTTAAAGAATATGTTTAGAGGACATTAAAAATGTGCAACCCTCCACTCTTCTTTTCTTTCTAAGCCTAAATATATAAGAGAAAGATAAACATCCTTGTTATAAAAATTTCGTAGCCATGTGTCACAGAGACTACAGAGCCATCATTTAGGCAGGAACAGGGTGACGGCTGTCTGATTTTTAGTGGGCTTTGGATTTGTTTGGGGCAAGTAAATTAAAGAAAGTATTTTCTCCCTAAGAGAGCAGTCTGAAAGCACACCTTCATCCTCACAGTTAAAGTACTAGATTGTAGCAGTAACCTGAGCTGTCTTTGCAGAATCAACTGACTAGACAGCAGAAACTACTCAGAGGCAATATCAAAAACTACAATACAATAAATATTACTACAGTTTCCTTTTGAGTCACTGGCAATGGTATGCATTACTAATTTGATCCTGTTGCTTGTCTTTCCAGATGTCAAATTCCCTTTGATGCCAAAAAAGAGTCATTCATAAGGTACTTCACCTCCCATAACTGTTAAGGTGGCTCAAAAAGTACACCTACCATATCATAGAGCCTTAAAAAGCTAAAAGGTACGGGACAAAAGCAGATCTTCTTAGTCAGGTTCCAGGAGAAACAATGCCCAGAGAACATATCCAGGTTTGTGGCTCTAAGTAAAGGGGTACTTTTCAGATTGTGTAATCAACACCAAAAACCAGTATATCCAAACCAACTGTGTGAAAAATCCCATTAGGGTAATGGTCTGTGCAGAGCAAATGGCTTGTGAAATCGCAGGCCTGTTTCCTCCAGACAGAGAACCATCTCTTTCAAAGCCTCAGTTCTTAACTCTGAGAATCCTGATGCAAACTAGTTGGCCTGGTGCAAACTGGCCAAAACTAACAATCAAGAAGTCAGTGCACAGAAACACAGTATTCCCACAGTTTCCATTCAATTGCTCAGCTCCTTATGCGGAGATGCGCACTGCAACACCACAGCATTCTGTCAGGAATCTAATTTTCTTCTTTATGTGACAGAGATAGAGTCTGTACTGTGTAATCCAGAACAATATGAATAACCGTGAAACTGGACAAAGACTCACTGAAAAAAAATGCATCCACAAGGCAGAAGGAAGCCTTTTAATAAATAATTGGGGAAAATCTGTAATGTTTCAAGAAAATAAGACATAACCAGAGTCCGATGGCTATAAAGAAATAAAGAAAAGAATCATCTGTTATCACGGATAGGTAAATAAGGGGATGCAATCCATACTAGATGTTTTGCTTTTGAAGTGGACAGATTTGACTCCTTGTAGCTTCTGGGCAGCAATACATAAGACTTAAAGGAATTTATTACAAAAATTTAAGTATATGCACTGATAACTGTTGAGCTGCCCAAAATGAACTCCTGATAAAGACTGCACAGAATTTTAATTGTTATTCAAGATGGAGCAAGCTCTAGCACAACAAAGTTCTGCAAAACTTGTTGTTTTACTCTTTAAGAAAAAATAAATGTGAGGTATTTGGAAAGCCACAGTTTTAGGCATACAGAAGATTCTGCTTTCACTTAACCTAGATTCCCAAGTCAGCCCAGTTGACAGTAAGGCTTTAAAGAGCAAGTAATTGTTGGCATATAGCAATGAACTTGCTCAGGAAGAGATGGTCATTTCCTCTCCTTTTAAGATTTGCAGATTGCAAGCTTCCCATATAATTTCAAGAAAACCAGGAAAGCTTGAAGATTTTCAGATGTTTTTCCCAAAAACCACAGCTGCAGAAATAATATAACATATGCAGCAATCTTCCAACAAATATCCCAAGGCCATGCCATATCAAGACTTTCTGGGGACAGCAGAGGAATTCAGCCTTACTCTATCAGGGACTGGAGAGGCTGGCCAGCAATGAAATGACACTATTTGGAAGTCTCATTTACATTTTTAACTGCGCATCTTAAGTTACTACATAATTTGGGACCACAAACTTTTCAGAGCACTACCCAAGAGGCTCTTTGAGGTAAAACACATACAGAACGCAGAAAATCAGCACTGGATTGCACAAAGAGGGAGTGAAATTTCTCACAGGAAACTGATAAAACACACTATTCTAGTGCAGTTACATAGTAGAGAGGTTTTCAAGGTGTTTCTGGTCCTCATTAAATCCTCTGACATGCCTTGAGGGTTATCAAATACAATAACCAGAAAACTGTAATAGGACTGAAAATGAGGAAATTACTACTTTTTCTTTAAACAAAATGTGGAACTTGGCTAAAACTCCAAGTCAGACTGCATTCATCTCTCCCTACATCCCATCCCTAAATAAACAGCATGGTGAGGTGAAAAGCCTGATCAGCCCCCAGTCATTCAGCTACTCAGCTCTAGAACTGTACCACCAGGAGAGGGCACAGGCAAGGGTTACAGCCACAAGGGTGCATACCAAGAAAAGCTGCCAGACTGACTACAGTTAAGAACTAAGACTATGCTTTTTAAAAGATATGCTAGGTTACAAAAAAAATCATTACACTACTGAGTAAGGAAACTGTTCTCCAAGTGTTCAAATCCAAGTGGGCTCAGAAAAAACATGACTTTTCATATATCCTTTAAATAAGTCATATTGATTAAAAAAATCCCTAAGCAGATCTTCATCTATTTTTCCTCCTAACAGAAGCAAACTGCATGACTTTAATCACTGGCTGAAGGTTCAAGCCAAGAAAACCAACAATACTATTATTACTGGACATTAGGATACTAAATGTGGTAAGACCACCCCTATTTCCCCGCTCTGATCATTACCTTCTGTTTATCTAAAGAAAGTTCAGATACCTTGCAGTTACCTTATAATATTCCTCAGCTCCTGCCTAAGTTATTACAACATGCTGTCAATGATGTCTTGTTTTACAGTTGACATTTTTCACCCCAGCTCATGGTACAGTACAAATAATCACCACACAAAAGTAGTGCCAGATGTATTTGGAAAACCCTTTACTTTTAGATTATCTCCATTAAATAGCCAATATGGGAAAGGCAAAAGGTCATTCTGTGCATTTATTTGTTGTCTCCCTACACTGACCTCAGAACTGAGGAGTTTGTCTCCTCTTGAAGGACACTGAACATCTAAACCTCTTCAACTTAGTCAAGTCTGGACAGAAAAAAAGAGCACCTGAATGATCATAAGAACACTGAGATTGCAGATGTAGTGTAATTTAAAAATCAATTATCCTCAAGCAATAAAACCGACTACTAATCACGAGTTGCAGCATTACTCTCTTCTCCACCCACGCACCTCTGCACCATTCCCCAGTTCCAGCGGGACAGCATTGCCACATACCACAAAACAGGACCAATTCATCAGACATTTTCAGGTTGCAGTGTGGAAGGGAAAACTTAATAATGAAAGGTCTGCAAAGGATCAAAAAATAACTGGATGCTGATGTAAGAAAGCAGAACGACAAACCTTTTAAAAGAAGCTTTAAATGTTTCCACCATCAGGTTTCAAGGACTTTATAAAACTTCTCATCCATGCTACAAATAACAGTCTTTAAAACACGGAAGCTATAACATGAACAAGAACAATGAAAACATTGTCCCTTTGACTTTTTAGGTACTACATTAATTTTTTTCAAATAATGGATTTTATAAAGGCCGGGGGGAAAATGATGTTAAGTCACCACAAATTTCATCAAATAATTTAATCAAAAACCAATTAGAAGCTAATGATGCAAATAAATATAACAGCAAAATCCTATATTTATTTAGTTTTATGTTTCTGCTTATGCAAATCCCATTATTAAAACAAGAGGCCACAGCAAGCTCTAGCTGGGAACTTAAGTATTACTTCTGTTGGTATGACAAAACCAATGATTCAAAACAACAAAGCCTCTTATTAAATTTACCCCAAGTTATCCTATACCAGTTCAGCAACTCTTAAAAACTGTGTTGCCAGGTTTCAGGTTGACAGTAAGCAGAAATCCATCATCATAAAACCAGAAGTGATGCCTTAATGGCACACTCAGGCTATCACAAATTAAGTAATTAGCAGGAAAAAACAGCCTCCTCATTATATTGTTCCAGCTGATGTACCTCAAAGCAGCAGCAGAAAGTTTACTGTTCCTAATTTTAAAAAAAGTTTAGCTCTCTAGCATCTGTTACTATTACAAAACAAATAATCCTCTTACACCTGCTGACAACTGTAAAAAATACCTTGGATTTGTGGCTGACAGTCACTACTGCGAATTTCAGTAGTATTTTTTACTAACAGAAAATGGTCAGACTCTATACAAACAAATTTATTCAAACATTCTGAATGGATGATTCCAACACCTACCCTTCATCCTCAGTGCACAGACTAATATTCAATGCACCTTTCAATTAAATACCCAGGCTCCAATTGTGAAACATGCTGCTTCAATGGCAGTAATTGAGGCTCCTCTTCCTCTCTCTGTTCTTGCTCCTCAAATTCAAAAAAAATCCACAGCTCAAATCAAAAAATTCTTCTATACATTGGGAACTAACAGTAAAAATGACAGCAGACAATGCTGGGGAACAAAAAAAAAGAAAAAGAACAGACTTGAGTACTTCAATTAAAAACAGTACTTCAATGCAGAGCAGTTTCTCTGGAGAGCACCCATAAAGGGGTTGAACAACTGAGTTGTGGAAGACTCAGCAAATGGGCTTCTCCATTTCAAATACAGCAAGTGTGCCACAAATGAAAGAAGATATTATGACTCAAAATTCTACTTTACAATTAAATGATGAATGTGAATACTCTGAAGTCTGTGAGCAACAGTAGGCACTGTAACCACTTTACATGCAACTTGTTATGATCTGTGGCTACAAGTGCCTTGGCTGAATCCTGAAGCCCTTGCCCAAAGTCTTACAAATCAGTTTTATTTCAGATTAAAAGAAAACTAGGCAAAAAAAGAATTATTTATTCAGGCTACAGAAGTCTAGCATTCCCATGGAGTAAGAGCTTTGTTCAATACAGTTCAAACATCAAATTCTACCTGTCCAACCAAATCCTCCATGCTCTCTTCAAAGAACCCCTGCCCCAAAGCAAACCCAGTGAGTGACCAGACACTCAGATTTACCACATGTTTTTTGCAAAGTATCAGGAAAGGGTGGTAATGGGACTGGAAAAGAAGGGAGGAAGCCACCCACTAGTTATTTCCCACAGCAGCCACCCAAATAACTCTTTGCCTTCCTACAGTGACGCAGTGATGCCACTTATGGCTACATGAACTCAGCTCTGCATTTCAGCTTTTAAAGTTCACTAGGCTGTTAAAACATTTGCAGACAATGTAAGCAATAAAAGAAAAAAGAGGTATGTTTCAATATTTTCTCCCTTTGAAATAGGTGAGGAACAAAAGTGCTTCTCCAGCCTGTAGAAATCTTGTCAAACTCCAGCAGCCCGAGGTAGACATCAAATGATCTTGAGTGTTTCAAGATGTGTTAACCAAGACAGAAGAATTACCTGGGCAAAGGCCTTTGCTGTTGTCACACTCCCTTCCTCTGTTACTAGTTTATAAGACAAAAGTATTAGGTTTGATGATATAAATAGAAGAGTTCCAAATACAAAAAAATATTCATCTGTTTGTTTTCACATAATCCATTACATGCAAGATGTTTAACAGACATTTATATTAACCATACCTGCATATGAAAGCATTTTTACAAATGTAACCTGAACTCCATGGGTTCTTCATTCTGTGTTAGTACATACACAGGCTACAGTTATACTCATTTCCAAGTAATGCTGTTGACAGGAGCAACAACTGGACTTTATGCCACAGACAACCACAGGAAATAAAAATGGATGAGAAAGAAGAATGCATTTGAAAAGAAAACTGGCAGTTACCGGAGTTGAAGATTTGCCAGGCCATCTATATATAGTTATGCATATCAAAACAGAATAGGTTCAGGTACAAAACTCAGGAGGCCAAATTTCTAAGGTAATGCCTTCATGTGTGCTACACAGCGCTACAGAACACTTCCTGGCAGACTCCCATTTACGACCCACACCATAGCTTTCTCCCAGGTCTCCCCAAATATACTCAAATACACCTTGACCTTCGTGTTTCTAAATGTCCCTGGGTCATATTCATAAATGATTTTGACTCTGACCTGCCTAGAGTAATCTGAGCATCACTGCTCTTTCTTGAGAGTTTGTCGTGGTTTTAAGAGGAAAATTAACAGCAAACCAGCCAAAACCAGGATGAACTTTCAGTCAGGTTGATGTCCTTTAAGCCCTTCTTTTAGGAGGCTACATCAACTCCTGTTTAATATAGAGTAGAAAGCATTAAAAACCTCAATATTTTAAATTCTTTTTACCACTTAGCCTTTTTTCCTAATACTAAGACTAAACAGTTTTCTGCATACACCCTTTGGATCTAAAAGGCTGTGATAAGCAAGGTGGGCTAAACATCATCTACGGGAAAGGATTCTGCTTCCAGCACCATCTGTCATTGCCAGATTAATGTATTGCTCCAGAAGCAGAAGTAAGAAAAGCCTGGTTTACCAAAAATTTGTTGTCTAACCTCCTTCTCCTCAAGAGGGTGGACAAGATATGCTGGCACTGTGGCTAACCCTAAATCATCGATGCACTGGTTGAGCAAGCAGCGGATGTCAAACAAGATACACAGAGTCCGAGTCTGCCTGTGCTACCCTCAGCTGAGGCACAAACTTGGGTCTCTTCTCTGCTCAGCTGTCAATTTTCACAAAACTCAGGAGAACACCATTGTGCCTGAAATCTGAACCATATGCTCAATCACAGACAGATTTGCAAGGAAGCAAATCAGAAGTGTGGGAGAGGTGAGAGAAAGAATAGCTGTTAAACAAGCAGCTTAATCACACTGGGAAACTATACTTAAAACATAGTCACACTTATCTACATAGGTAATAAAATACCCAAGTCACAAAATTACATTAAAATGGTGTTCAGTGGCCCACCCTAAACAACACACTCAAACACAACTGATGCTTAAATTAACCAAAAGTACAGGTTCTTAATGTTGATGGGTTTTTTTCTCTCCCAGTTCTGGCAAGCAAACACAGACACTATGACTTCCACAGAGACTCCACATGCTTGTAACTTTGGGATGCTAGAAAACAAATTAAACCAAATTAAAAAAATAAAACCCAACAAACAGTCAAAATCCTCCTTTTTGTCACCAAAAAACCCCACATCCACAAGCACTTATACCATGTCCTCCCAAACAGCAGCAGCTCTGGCCCTTGCTTTCAGACCACCATTTCTATTTTTAGTTCTACACAAGCGAGAAGCGGTAATAAAACTACTAATCTTTCCTCTACTCCTTTACTTAAATCACAAAATTGAGATGAATCCCTAAGCTATAAACTATTAAACTCTTTAAACAGGGACAGTACCTTTTAAAACTGTAACAGTTAAACAAGAAGTTTCCAGAATACGTTGTATGAATCAAAAGAAGTAACACCATTTGTACTATCTTGGAAAGTATTTGTGAAATGCCATAATGAAAGTATTTTTAAAAAAATTACAAACAAATAAAAACTCTACGCACTGCTGTCTTATTAAATCTTAAAGACTTGCAATTTTCTACCTTCCAATGGGGACACTAAAAATCCCCTTCTTTACACAGAGGCAAGGAGATTGTGACTCTTCCACTTTATTCTGCCCAGGAAACAGAATCACTGAGTTGTCCAATTCAGTTCTGCTTCAAGTCCAGCTGTGAATGAAATGGTTCTGATTTGATTTCAGCCTGCACTAATGAAGCTGATGATCCTCTTAGAGACCCTTCTTAATTTTTCAACAGCTTTAGAAAAATCAAGACAAAAACCACTGAAGTGAGAAGGTGAACGACTGATATTTTTTAGTATTATTCTCCCTTCTGATCTTTACATACTTTATAACAGAAGGTACAGTTGTGCACTGAGACAAAACTTTCCCTAAGCTCTCCACCATGACACTCATCTCTTTCTTAAACTGCTACTTTACTTAAATGTTTATTACTTTTTATTGTTCAACACTAAACAACTTCTGCATTTTGTTGGCTATTCATGCAGTTTAAGTACTTTTGAAGTTCTTTATATTTGTCTCTGTAGCTGATAAACTCAAATAGTATACATACAAAACTTCATATGAACCCCACTGCTAAGCTTTCATCAAATGAACACTGGTCATCTTATTCCTTTATCAACCAGTCTTCAATTTATCATAGTCCTTTGTTCTCACTGTAAGCTTAGTTTTTTTCTCTAAAGGAACTTGGCAGAAGGCACTTTTCCAGTATAAACATTAACCAGTTATAACTAAATAGCAAGAAAAGATGATGAAGTCTACTTCACTGACATTTTATTCATATACAAAAGCCCTATTCTGCATAGGACTGCTCTCTTGAATTTGCGCCATAAGCAGTAACTCAAAAAATACATTAAAGTTGGTACTGTCTCCAGAAGATGCATTTCCTTCCTCTTTCCCTTTGCTACTTGTACCTTCTTTTACCACATCCACAAAGCGAAATGGGTTAGGAACTGTGTTTTCTTGTGTAACCCAGCAAAAAAGGGGGTGGGTAGTTTTAGTGTGGATCGGGACCGTGATCCAGATCACAAAACTATCATTAAACACTTGGCCAATAAAACTGCAGCAATGGTGGTAGGATGAGTCTGAAAGGCTGGGACTGGCTTTCTTCAGTGGCACCCTCTGCTTGAATGCTCGTGGGGGGAGAGGAAAAAAACAGGAACAGCCCCATATGCAGAATCCCCCACTGGTGTCACAGAACATTTTTAGGTATTAGCCTTATATATCAGTCGCTGCAAACACAAGTGGCTGGACTATTATCTCAACTGTGCTGACTGCAACAGCAGTGCAATTACATGCCTATGCAATCACACATTTGACATGTCACCTTAAGCATCAGAGTTCATATCCCACTGTAACAAACATGAGCAGATTATGTATCTTGGAGCTGTAGTTTGGCTCAGTTCACACTGGAAAGTTACACCACTAGGATTATATTCCATAAAGGATTTACTAACTACCCTGTGTAATTAAGGTTGCACAACTCTTCCATTTCTCAGCAGCTTAAAACCTTGCCAAACTAATCTTTGGCAAGGAAGAACCTAAGGTCCTTTGTCCCTCACACACGTCCAAAAGAAAAAGGGAAAGTGGTGTATTCTCTTCATCTGTTTCAGTCTCATTTTAAAAAAAGTAATTTCCCCGAACAAAATGTCAGAGAAAATAAGTCTTCTCCATATTAAACGTTCTAATTTTTTTCTTCAGTTTTCTTGAAAAGCGTTAGAACTTCTAGGTTTTACAACAGTTACGTTAAACGAGAATGAGAAATTGCATCTCTGACATAAAGGCATCACTTCTGACACATTTCAATATACACATGATAACAGTGTTTAAGTGAAAAAAGAATTCCTTCTTTATACACTGCAAGGAATTTGTGGACAAATAATTTAACCCGCTAAGACTTTGCTTCTCCAATCAGAGTTGTACAAGAGCTTTCCTGTAATTACTTCGTGTGGTTCTTAAAAGCCTACCATCAAGAGAAGGAACAAGAAAAGGTACAGAGAACAGAGACACATCTCTCAAGTGTTCTTAGTCATATCCTTTCAGGCACTCAATCAGTAACAACGGGAGAAGACGACTAGCATGAATAAATGTGCTAAAAACAAAGGCCTAGAAGAACCAGGACAGATAAAAACACACACTAAAAATAGCACACTCAGCCATAAGTAGGAATAGAACCCAAAATTACTAAAAGTCTGTCTTTTATTTGCAAATATGTTAATTCAGAATTAATCACAGCCATTCCTGGACTTCAAAGTATAGAATCACACCTTTCTGTATAGGTATTAATCAGTAATTTCATCTTTACTATCGTTGGGCTGATGTGACACATTTGGTATGCACGCAATAGCTTTTGTATTATCCAGAGCAGGTGAAACACGAGCAGAGACTGTAAAAACCAAAAAGAAAACAAACAAAAAAAACCAAACAAAAAAACCCCAAACCAAATCAACAAACAAACAAAAAAAAACAAACAAAAAAAGAAACAAAACACAAAAATACCCAAACAGAAAAATCAAACCAACCAATTGACAAAAAAAAATACCAACAAAAAAAAATGCAGAAAGGACTTAAATAGCAACAAACAACAAAAACAACAGTGTGTGCTCTAACTTAAGTTTTGTGCCAGAAGGCAGTATCATTCTGAAAATAAAATTCTGAATCTTTTGGAATGATCCTTTACAGTTAAATGATAAATGACAGACAAGCTTTACCGCTTTTGACACATTGCTGACACTAGATGAACTACAAAAAAGTATGGTAACTGTAACTCATGTTCCAAAAAGGAGATATGGGAATTTCCTGATGTGATTTCACATGTTACTAAAAAGGACAAGGGTCACTGTATAGCACTCTTTACAGACATATCACTTGCACAAAGAAGTTGACACGAAGTTCACTGCACTCGTTACCTCCTCTTACTCAAAGGCACAATGAGCCTTTGCTCTGATGTCCCCAGCTCTTTCAACTCTGACCTTTTCTTATCGAGACAGCTCGCAAATTACACATAAACTTCCTCTTACAAACATCAAAATAAATCCAAAGATTCCTGCTTGATCTCAGCATAACTTACACATCAGAGAAAGCTTCATTTAAGTCAGCGATTGCCTAAAAACTCAACACATATCCACAGCATAAACTAAGTTTCTACCCAAACGTTGCTACCCAAATGTACTAAGTCACATCAGGTATCTTTGCACATTCAAAGAAAACATAAACAAGAACAATTTTGTTTCTCCATTTCATACACTGCCTGACCTCAAAAACACAAGTTGTTTCCTCAGTGACTCTCCCTGCCCAGTCCTCACAGTAGTGACCAGGCCCAAACCCCAAATACTGCCAGTGAAAAATCACACTGTAGGAACTGAGGAGGGCAGAATCAATGTCAGGGTTAGGGGCGCAGATATGTCTCCTGAAATAACATCTTTTGCCTTATTTGGGGCAAAAAATTTACTTTATTTCATCTGCTGTCCTCCAGCCTCTGCTGCACTTCCTGCCCAAGGAGAGGGGCCGACTTGTCATGAGAAGCAGTGCAGACAGTGAATGCTGCCTGCACAGAGGAAGTGTTGTCACAGCAACTCCACCTGTATCTTTCACAGTTCTGGAAGATAAAAATATTTGCATTCTTAGAAGATCAGAGGAGTTGAGGCTGTTGGCTGATAAAATGGAAACGAAATTTTGAATTAGAAGGACAAAAGAAAAATACGACTGCTGAAAAACTATAGAGTGGTCACATATTAATGATATGTATAAACCATTCAATTAAAATGAAATCACTTGAGGGGAAAAGAGGGGGAAAACTAAAAATCAAAATCTCAGTTTTACTCTGCTTGGGAAAAATAACAAAGGAGGAAGAAAGGGAAATTTTCCTCACTTGACAAAACCTGACAGTTCTTACAGATACTCTTTTAAAATCACCATCCTGGTTGACATGGAATAGTAATACCATAGGATTAGTTCACTTTTAATTAAGTACTGCATCATTATACTAGCAAGCATACTCACACCATTAAGACTTTTTTGTGTGTGGTAACAGAGGCGTATTACTCTTTCATCAGTCCACGACCCATCAACCTGCCCAACATTATTGCAAGACAGTGTGTGTCGTCAAGAGGCTGAAACAGAAGGTTTTGTCAAGGTGTCCTCTTCACTGCTGGAGTATGAAATATTCCAAGCACAACTCTCAAGAAAACCCCTCCCCAAGGTGCACAGAACCCTGCTGATCACATGTAACCTCCTCTCCCCTGGTGCTCTGACAGGCAGAGGAGCTGACATGGCTGCAGGCAGAGGACGCTCACTCTCCACCAGCTCCTCCCTATCCCAGCCAGAGACACAGGCTGGGCACACAGCACCGCTCCCTGCAGTGGGACTGTGTGGAGCAGAGAGAAGTAGAGGATCAGCATAGTGAGTATCAAGACTGCATTGCTAACCCATTACTCTGCCGTCCTAGAGACTCCTAATTGCAATACTGCAACAACGCTATCACAGGCTCACACGTACTCCTGCAGCTAGACAGCAGGAGAAGGCAACAAAACAGTTTGTTTGAGTGTAATCAAGCAAAGCAAGCTTCTCTCTAGCAGTCCTATTTTTGGTGATTTGATTAGATACAGGGATATTAAACTTTGGTCTGCAATAGTTACTTGACCAAAGAAGATCAAATCTATAAGACGGTTGCTGTAAAACTAGTTTTGTAAGTGAGCAAAAGGTCATCAGAAATTCACCACCACTGATATGCTCCATCTCCCTCCCATTACATCTGCTGCACTATTTAGTGCTATCTGGTGTACTTGTATATTAAACGACAAATTACAGTGCAGGAGAAAAAAGGTACTTGCCAACAAAGGAACAAGCACTCTCGAGTTTGCTTTTTTTAGAATGCATCTTCCAACAAATGCAGGAAAACATTTAGAAGTATTATTCAAAGGTGCCTTTCAAATCACACTAATATGCAGATTCCAAGTGCCCTAACTGAATAGCTCCTAGGAGAGCAGTACATTTATATAAAAAGCCTTTTAAAAAAGAGACTTAGAGTTATAAGAAGACCTTTCTGAAATCATATAAAAATAAAATAATATTGCTAGACTGTCTGAACATTCTTCATAAAAAGACACTCAGTTTTCATTTTCATAAGAAGCACTACAGAGCTCAAGAGAACAACACAGATATTTATCACACTTGCCCTTTAAAAATCAAAGGCAACCAATTATACCCAAGTTCTCTCTCATACTTGCATCTTAAGAAGAAAAAGATTAGAGAAAGGAGAGTGACCTCTTCAATTTCTCTTCCATTCCTTTCTTTATTTTGCTTGTCCAGTTATATGCTATCTCTTTACGTAACATCAAGTGCATCTGCAAACAGAAACACCTACATTTATCAAAAAGCACGGATTAGAGCTGCCAATATGGACACAGATCATGTAATTTCTGTAACAAATCCTCTAGGATCCTAACACAAAACCACAGGTTTAGGCACGGGTGGGGAAGAGAAGGGCAGACCTAGTTCATGAGTGTTCCTCAGCTCTTCCAGCTATACTCAATAAAATATACTAACAATTACACAACAGCAGCAAAGCCCAGAAGGATAAGTTAGCACTCACCATATTTTCTTCATTTGGTGTCAAGCTCTCTCCTACACATTACATACAAACTTACAGGAGTAAAAAAAGTCTGCCCTGAATCTACTTTGCCGGCTGAGTTTAAGTCCCAAATTACGAATGGTTTATGTCACTTCTTACCCAACAGATGACCCAAGCTTGCAAAGGGAAAAAGTAAATAAACTAAAAAACTAAAACACACCTTCAACACAATTAAAGCAGAACACTCCTTCCAATTAAACAACAAGTAAACTTATTTAGCTGGTTACCCTCTTAACAAAGAGCAAACAAACAAAAAAAGCCCTCACCAACTACTCTGCTACTCAAAAGAAAAATCTTTAATCTTTTCAATGAACCCATGCATACCTACTATCTTGTATTTATTTACTTTTGCAAAGATCGAAGATACCAAAGCCTATCTTTGACTTAGCTTTTGGAATTGAAAACAGAAGAATCCTGGAGCAACGCCTCTTTCAGATGCACCACTGCAAGTCTTCGACACCAACTCTAACGAAGTAGAATTTCAGTTCTGAATTAGTTATGTCATACTATATAAAAAGAGGGGACCTAGTGACAGTCTTGTATAAATCTATCAATCTGGAAAAAAACCAGGTAAATTGCTCTGCTAACATATGTTGAAGCCAGAAAGATACACTTTCCAGGTTTGTTCTGCACGTGGTGGTGAGCACTGATGAGGTTAAAGAAAGGACAAAGAAATAAGCTGTTCTTGCTATTTTGTAGCTTTCGGTATAAAACACAATAATGTCTTCAGGTCAAATAAAATGTATTTAAACTAAAACTTCAGACAAGCATTTGCTTAAAATCCTCCCCAAAAGCCATGCTTTATAGTGAAAAGCAAAAAGAAGGGCCTCCTTACCCATACACCATCCCATAAAACACTTCTGCGTAGCTGTTCATCAATGATAGCTCAAACAAGTATACTAAGACATTTCAAGACTGTAAAACAAATGATTTCAAATAGTCAAGATACATGAGCAACGCCAATCAACAGATGCTTCAGGAAGACTCCAGGATATGCAGATCATGCTAAGACCACTTTCCAAGCAATAGGCAAAAGAAACCACACAGTTCTGCAGTCAGCGGTAGAACTACCCTGAGGAAACTGCCTTCAGGAATTGACAACCATAATGTCATGGGACAATGGCTTGAATTTTAACTAGCACATTCAATATACACAGTGAATCCTCGGGGCCATAAGCTGTATGACTTTAACATCACCATTATGCCCCTAAACTTTCCCATTTCCAATTAATAAAACGCACAACACCTTAAAAGTCGATCCTTCCTTCTGGAAGGCATTTGTGCTTTAAGGCATAGAGCAGACTTTTACAAATGTACCTGCCACTGCAAACACCATGTGGACTTCTTTTAATGAGCAAATACAAACACATAAAAAGATTTTTAAACAGCGTATCTGGATAAGCTTGAGCTGTACCAGGCAAGGCAATTTTGAAGCAGTGCAACGTTGCAACAGTTCTAGCCCGACAGACCAGAATCTAGCTTGCTGCTGCTGCCGCCATCTCCTTAAGAAGAACTAGAAGCTCACCTAGAGTATCCACAGAAACTTTGTGCATCTCGGAAAGGCACACGACAGGGTATCAAAAGGCACATTATCACAGAAGCTTCAGCTCTTGTTGCCTAACAAAAAGAGTGCTCCGTCTGGGTCAACACTGACTTTCTGACTAATCAGGAGTCTGACCAGACTCCAGAGCTGCGTGCTGCCATTCCTTTTTTTCCTTGTTTACATGGACAAGACCTGCAGATGCAGCCTGGGCAGAAGAGAGGGAAAGAATTTTAGGAGGCCTGCTCATATATGGCACTCAGCAGACTAATTTCCTCCCTTTTCTAAGCACATACAAAGAACTGATGGCTGTTTCTCTTGCACAAAGTGCAGCAGCCAGGATGAAAATCAGTGCATTCGAGGACAAGACTAGAGCCTTCCTTAATATTTCGGTTCAGTCCATCACCTTGATGAGCCTATGAATACTAAATGAGCAAAACCAAGTTTAATAATAACCACAAACCAAGCATGCAGAGGGTAAAAACACTACAGATACTGTAATTAGCTCTGCTAACAGTAAATGAAGAGTCATACAGTTGAGAAATACTGTGTATCACTACTCGAATGAAAGAGGTTCCCTCTGTTTCCCTTCACTCTGAAGCTGCAGAGAAGACAGTCGCTGTTGCAAGGAATAGAAGACCTACTCTTCCGACATGAACTTCGTGTAACACTTCTTAGCCTTGTGTCCTGATAGTTCTAAGGAAAGACGACTTAGAGATGCACAGACTTAATAAAGAAAAGTTTAGATCTGTCAGCTACATGCACAGTACAAATCAACTCTGTTTTGAAGAGATGTACCTTTTTCACGAAATACTAAAATAAAGTGATCTAGATACTTAGGAAAAATAATATTTCTCATTTATATTAAGACAAAATGTTGATTGAGAAACCCCTAACACATATTAAGTTTCTAGCTATGGTTTAAAAAAACGTTTCAGTACACAGCATCTCAACCCAGAAACACAACACATCTGTGTAAGAAAACCGAAAGAAAAACATCCCACATATCCACTACGTTCAGACATTCCCCTACACATCCCCATACGAAAACATCTCAGTTTTAACACTTATTTACATCTTTATATTAGTACATTTTAAATTAATGAGACATTCTTACCTGTGTATCCTGCCCACCAGCCCCAGGAAGCCACCATAGCTAAAAGCCACTTAAATAACACTCCTTCGATATACCAGAAGCTTTTACTATCCAGCATTCGGAGAGGCTGCAGCATAATTAAATACAAGACGTACGACGGAATAGCGACCAGGTTATTGGCGACCATAAAAGCGAACCTGAGGAGTGCTTTCAGGCAGGTATAGCCCACCCGCCGGGCCTGCTCTAGAGTCACGGCCATGCTCTTCACAGCGGAGGGCGCGGGACCGTCCTGCGGGGAGAGGGAAAACAAGGTGACACAGGTAGCGCTCTCCGAGCGGGGCGAGGGGCAGGGAGAGGCGCGGGTGGCCGCCGGCCCCGGACCCAGCCCGCTCCCGCCTCCGCCGTGAGTCACCGGGGAGGCACCGACCTCCGCTCAGGGGGGGCGCGAAAGATGCGGCACGACCCTCCGGCAGCGCCGCCTGCCCTCCGCGGGCTGCGAGGGACCCCAGCCCGCGCTGCCCGGCGGGGCGCACAGCCCCGGGGAGGGGGTCCCAGCCGGCCCCCACCTCCTCCTCCCCAGAAAGGCGGCGGGCGCTCCCGCGGCTGCCGGTGGCCTCCCCGCGCCCCGGCGCGGCTGACAGGAGCCGGGGCCCGCGGGGCGGCGGCGGCTCGGCCGCGGGACTCACCTCCGGCGGGGCGGCGGAGCGGCGGCGGAAGCGGCGGGGCTGGAGGAGCTGGGCCCGGCGGCGGCGGTCCCGGCTGGCGGCGGCGGCTGGCGGCGGCTCATGGACCCGGGGGTGGCTGGCCCGGCCGCGGCAGCGCCGCTCGCCCTGCGGCTCCCTGCGGAGGGAGAGAGGGGGGCGGGCGGCGTGAGCGCGGGGGAGGCGGGAGCGCCGGGCCGGGCGGGCAGGCGCAGACCGCGGGTTCACCTCGGTTCTCCCGCGCCCGCGGCCGGGCCTGGCACGCTTTGCTTTGCTTTCCTTTCCCTTCCCTTCCCCTCCCTTCCCTCACCCTTCCCCGCCCCGCCGGCTCGGCTGGGCTCCGCTCGACGCTCCGCGGGCGGCACCGCGCCGAGCCCCGGCCCCGCAAGGACAGGCGGTGCCGCGGTCGGCGGCGGGGGAAGAAAAGGACCCTGCACCTGCCGGGGGCGGGTGTTCGTACCTCGGCACCGCCGCCGCCTCCGTGCCCCCGCCGCGGGTTCATGCCGGGCGCTGGGGCCGCGCTCCCCGCCCCCGCCGTGACCGCCCGGCAGCGGGGCCGGCGCTGCAGCGAGCACCGCCCCCGCCGGGCAGCGCAGACCCCGCGGCCGCCCGCTCACACACACAGGCACACACAGACACGCACACGGACACACGGCCGGAGCGGGGCCCTCTTAACCCCGGCAGCTCATCCCAAGCCGGCCCGCGGGATATCCGCACCCTGCGGAGCGGGCAGAGGCAGGGGCTGCCCTCAGGGCTTCTGCGCCCGTCCCGGGGCCGGGCGTGGCGAGACCGGGAGGACCGAGGGAACCGCCTGAAGCTGTGTCAGGGGAGGTTTAGGTTGGATAGTAGAAAAAAGGTTCTTCACCCAGGGAGTGGTCGGGCACTGGAACAGGCTCCCCCGGGAAGTGGTCACAGCACCAAGCCTGACAGAGTTCAAGAAGTTTGGGCAGTGCTCTCAGGCACGTGGTGTGATTCTTGGGGTGTCCTGTGCAGGGCTAAGGGTTGGACTCGGGGATCCTTGTGAGTCCCTTCCAAGTCGGGATAGTCTGTGATTCTGTGACCGGGGAGCAGCACGGCCCGGCCCCACGGCTTGGCAACCCACTGCTTTAATTCCCTTTCGCGGCTGTTTTTTGGTATAAATTGGGTAATCGGGGAAGGTGGAAGAGGGGACACTGTCACAGGTCCTCTCAGTACTCTCGTGAAGACCCTTAGGATTCGACAGCAACGGCACATTTTGTCTTGTCCCTGTAGTCGTAAGTCTCTTGTGCATGCTTTTTATAGATAAAATTTTCCAGCTTTCTTCCTTCTCTCTCATCCCTCCCCAGCAGCCACAAACATCATTATGTACTTCCAAAAAAACTCTGCGAAGATCTCCAGCCTCCAGTTGCAGAAGCAGCTGTGGGGAGAGACTTTGCAGCGCCATCCAGAGAACCTGCGCCTTTACAAAACCGCTCTAGGGTGAGGAATTTTTGCCTTCTGTGTAACTACAAGATCCCTTGTGGCGATACAGGACTCTTGTCTGTTCGCTGTGCCTGTCTGCTCTTGCCTTCTCTGTAGCGCCTGAACAGACCACGGAAGAGCACTGCCAGACCTCCTTCAGCCCTCTCTGGCCTGACCAGGCTGTTTTCCCTCAGCTCACTTCAACTATTACAATAACACTGAGCAGAATGGCTTGTGCAAATGATTTTAACTCAGCTTGAGTTCTTAAGGAAGCACAGCAGCTGAAAAAAAACACCACCACCTTAAGAAGGAGATATGCTAGAGGGTCTTTTGTGTTAAAAAAAATAATTTCAAATTGTAAATGTGGACTGAAAAATATATTGCTTTCACATACTAACCATGCCATGTGTAAAGCTAGTCCACTGTTTCCTAGACAATGAGGCTTCAGAGATGACTGCACCATCAACAAAATTAAATCCCAACCTCCATTTCAGGAAGAAAACAAAACTGTTATTGCAGATAAATTTAATTTAAGAATTTAAAAATGCAAACAACCAAATAATGCCATCATGTTCTATTTGAGCAAAACAAAACAAAACTAAACTGCTGACCTTTTTGACAAAAAGGACACATCTTGCATAAGTGTTTCCAAGTCTGGGTGGGGTTTTTGTCTGTGTTATTCTTATTACTAGGTTATATCTGACAGTTGCGCTCAGTAATCATTATGCAGTCAGCTGGAGGTGTTCTGAAATGTTGTCAGCATCAGTAAAACTTGAGTTTTAGGTTGGTATTGGTTTGTTTGTTTGTTTTCCATATCTCATGCAAACAACTCTGGGCATACACTTGAAGTTATTTTGCTCCAAAATCCTCTGGTAGAAAAAGGAAAATTTTTAGGTCACGATTAAAGATACCTTTTTTTTTTTAACGTATGACAGCAAATGAAGCCCTGTTTATACATTATTCCAAGATTTAAAATATGAAAAAAAATATGTACAGTTTGGAATACTATTCTGAAATCTGATGCATCCAATGAGGGACTGCAGAAATGACGTTAGACAACTACTGAATTAGGCAATTTATACTGCAGAAAGGAATTGCACATGGGGAAGCAGCCGTACAAAGCATTCATTCTTTGTCAGTGACTGCCATAGAGCTTAGGAAGCTGTGGTTTAGCATTTTGCTGAATGAGCTCATAGCAAAGACCCACCCCTATTCCTCATTCCCTGGCCTTCACATGGACAACCCAAGTCCTCGGAAGTGTGCACAACAAAATACCCCTTTTCTGATCTTGAGAAGCCCAACTGTCTGTCTTCCAGTCTGGGCTTCTGAAGAATCCTTTCTAGTAAAAAGTAACACATACATGTATATGTGTGCCATTTCTGCGAAGAAAAAGAGGGAAACAACTCAAAGCAGCAGAATTGGTTTGGGGTTTTGTTGTTTGGGGTTTTTTGTTTGTTTGGTTGGTGGGTTGGTTGGTTTTTTGTTTGGTTTTTTGTTTTTTTTTTTTTTTTTTTTTAATTTGGTCAATAACTGTTAACTCTGAAGCTCAGAAGTTCCCCAACTGGTTTTGGGGTTTTATTTAAAAAAAAAAAAAATCTGATTTCTGGAAGCAATTCCTCAACATCTGAGCTTCATAAGTTTTCATTAGATCTTGTTTGTCAGTTTATTATTATACATGCAAAAAAGGAAAAAAATTAATATAAGCAACTCTCAATTTGTGGCCTTTTGAATAATTTCTCTAATGTTTATGTATTTTTTGACTGAATACTCCCCATAACATCTTCTTTTCAGCCTCATAGAAATACTGACAGGGATGTCACTATTGATCATTGTAAAAATGTATTTTAATGTGCTTATTAACTGGTAGATACAGATACAAATATTGATACAATTAGGTGATTAAGTGATGTCAAGGACTGCTGGAGCTGATAAGTAAATATTGGAGTTGTCTTCCACTCACCTCCAGAAAAGCCTACAGACCAAAAACACATTAAAAGAAGGTTAGGCTTATTCCGGCCAATAATAAGGGAAAACATGGTATTATTACTGAGATGTGAATGTTACACAGTAATAAACACATCTATCATATTCAGTTACTTTAACAAGTTATCCTAAACAGTAGATGGGTTACTGCATAGTCCAGAAGAGTCTTAATTCATACAGGCTGGATTTAAACACTGTATCTGGCTGCAAGATTCAAGTCAGGTTTCAGTCATAAACTCCTTGAAAGTCTTTTGAAGAAGATAACGTTTTTCATCTCTGGGAACACTTCAAGAAGGGCTCAGCCACTGTCATTCTCACGCGCTACCCTTCCATGGCATATATTTGCATTCCAACTTTACTGTAGCATTAAAGCTGCCTGCAAGCATAGCTGTGAGGAGGAAATGCACTGCAGACATTCAAGTAGTCCCCGAGTCACAGAGGCATGGATAACCATAATGAAATCCAGGCTTGAAACTGTAAACACCAATTAACTAAAAGATTTGTTTCTGGAGTTAGGAAACAGCGAGTTTTGGAATGCTTTTGAACCTCTGTCTGGGTCAAAGATTGGCAAATAAAAAGCTGCTCATTTGTCTCGACCAGATTCAATCAGTTCTCCCTGTTTGCTTTCCTTGTAGCAAACTGAAGTTGCGGATGCCATATGGTTGGGAAAAAAGGGTTAGGAGGATGCAGCCGTGTGCTGATGACAGTAAAAACAAAATTGCCTTTAAAAATCACAAAGGTCTGTCATACAGAGAGCAAAGACAAGAAAATAGCCTGAGAAACGTCAGAAATTCTACACAGCAGAAAACAACTACTGCTTCCAATCTCTCGGAAAGAACAACTTGCTACTTGGAGAATTTCATAAAATTTTATTAAAAAATAAAATAAAATTACAGAAAAGATGAAAGTAGACAAAGCTGCCAAGAAGAACGACAAAGATGGGAACATGTGCAGAACACAGTCTGTTGGAAGAGGCTTAACATGAAATAGGGAATATACTCAAGGGTGCATAAATCCAGAAAGCATCTCAAGTGAATTAAGTAGTTACATTGGACTTGGAAAAATAACAATTTAAAGAAGCACCAAGAACCTATGTTTTCTATAGTCTGCAATAAATAAAGGGGGGAAAAAGATAAGAAAAACAAAACACAATACAAAAGGGAGGAAGGTTTAGGACCTGGAAAAAAATTACTACATTTAACCTTCAATTCTGAGCTGCTTTACAGTGTCAAATACCCTAGTGTGGAGGATTTTTGCATTACTGTCCTTCAGAACATTAAACATTTTCATAAGAACAGTTAAACCTTCCTAAATATTCCGTAACAGCAGCTTCCACCATGTAGTCTGTATGAGAGGCAAAATCACATCCATTCTCCAAGTAAATTCTTAAATTTAAAGGACAGTGTCAGTCACTCCATCTCTACCAGCTGTACCTCAGGAGGAACCATGGTTGTCAAAGACCCTTGATCTTAAGTGGCAAGCTGATCTCATGTTCTTTCTCAGTCATCCACAGTAGAGGACGATTTTTAAAAGATCTATTTTCAGTAATCTTTCAGATGCATGTTCCTTTTGAAGACTCACATCCATTTATCACACACAAAATGTGAAACCCAGGCCACTTTCCTTTTCTCATTTCTCTCTTGGAAGTAAATGTTATCAGACTATTTGACCTTTTGGTCAAAGATGCTTTTGTTTGCATTTTAATTCTTATAAGGACACTTCTGAGTGATACGAAGAAGATATTAAAAAGGCATTGACTTCAACACTTATCACATTCCTGTATTTGTGTAAAAAGGCTTTAACTGACCTGACACTGAATCTCAGCCCTCTGACAAGCTCCCTTCCCTTGCTCTCCGCTCCAGATCTCTTTCCCAAGATCAGCCAGCTACAGACAAGTCAGCCTTACTAGTTCCCATGGCTCTAACATACAGAGTTATCACTTTTGCTCATTTTCTCTAATATGTTAAACTCCTGGAAGAGAGGCTAAGTTTTTTCACATTAAAAAAAATTATAGGCCCCAAAGAAAAGGCCACAAGTGTGACCAAAAATTTCAGGCTTATGATAAATGCAAACTTTTCTTGCCCTTCTACTAACTTGAGTCCGATCTCAGATAGTGTTCATTTGAACAAGACTGAAGGATGCCAAGTTAAGGTCTTGAGTTGTTTTAGGGCAATTTTTTTCTCTAGGAAAAGGTGGCAAAAAAAAAAATTTTCTGGTTTTAAACAAACAATCTATATAAACACACAAACAAATAAACAAAAAGTTATTGCTAGTGTAAGAGAGACTAAACAAAATGTATTTTTTCCTGAGTAAATAAAAATAGAATTGAAGTAGCAGTGTTTGACTCCAAATGTGGTTTGGTTGTTGTTGCTGTTTGTTTTTTTAAAATCAGGAAACATTAAATATTATGCAAGTTGGATTGTTAAATAGCTATTTAATATTTCATTCCAAAATTTTTGTAAGCCTAAATGAGACCAAGTAAACAGTTTATAACCAGGCATTATTGCATTTGTAATTTTGCCCTAGGGAATTTTATACAGTTAGACACAGACAAAAGACCAACTCTGGCTCCAGTGAGGCAACTCCAAAGTAATGCCTGAAGTTCTGTCCAACATAAAGTAAAAACTAAAATTTGGCACACAGCTTCTGAGGTGCCCTCAGAGCAAGCCAAGCCATAGCCAAGGGGGTCATATGACACAGGAGATACAGCTACTCAATAGCAGTGTACATGTTATCTGTTATCAAGGACACTGGGAAAGAGAGAAGACCATTCACTTCTAACCCTGGGTCTGGCTATGGTCCCATCACTCCGTTGAGTAAATCCTACATCAAAATGGATTGTTACACATTGAGAAATCTTAAGATTTGTACTGCATTCTCCCTGCTCTGCACTTCGGATTGCACTCAGCTGGCGGATTACTGCTGCTCAATTTAATCGGCCAACATAGTTGGGCGCTTTCTATGGGAATGTATTTTTGTCCCATTTGATAGCTAATTTTGTTTATCGTGTGTTCTGCAGTTGTTTGCTGAGTCCAAGTGTCAAAACAGATCTGCTGGGTAGGGACACATATAAAGTGATATTTTATAAACTTTTTCAGGTGGAGATTATGTTCTAAAATCTAGAAGTACTCTGTTATTTATGATTTGTCAAGGGCTTGTTTTTAATTATTTTTTGATATATTTATTTCCTTTATGGCACAAAAGCAGTGTGATAACCAGTATCTGTTAAGTTTAAGGCTACAGAAGGGGACCAGGCCATATGATGCTTAAGTGGAGGCTATCCTGATCTCCCCAAAGAAATTGTATAGATTAATGTCTGAATGTACTTATTATTTCTACAGCATAAAAAGACCAAATGAAGGGAGTTTGGAGCTACTTTAGAACAGCACACTCACCTTTGTTCATGAACTTCACCATTTGTTAGAAAGACAAAGACCAGAACACATCACATTTGAACAATTTCCCAGTTAGTCAAGAAGGTGAGGCAGATGTAACCGTCTCTCCCTTTCTTCTACCAGCTATAGGCAAATTTCATAATTTTCCACTTAGGCAGAGCTTGCTAACCTTTACACAATGGCATTTTTGGATTTTCTATCTCAGTCTGTTTTACATAAGATGTATTCCTCATAATTTTTTGGGTTGCTTTTGGTCTAGCATATCAGGAATATAAGCCCTCTTGTTCCAGCTACATGTTCTGTAACTCATATGCAGACCTGGTAAGGTTACTTGTAAAGTATTTCACAGTAGTCTAAATCAATATAATCTTAAAAACAAGAGAGGTTAGCTCTCAAAAGAAAAGTTAGGTTTTAAACAGCAAATCCCCTCAAAAGATATTTCAATCTACTTAAAGAGGCAGAAGTTAACTTGACTTTTCTGGCTACAATTTTCCTAAGGGTATAAGATAAGAAAGAACCTAATATTAACTATAGAGGAACATTGCCTTGAGCTTCAGGTTTGTGATATTTTTCATGTGACCCTCAATTTTGCAGTAAACAAATACATATATCTCCCTACAGGAAAACCACTGTTGTTCCTGTTACTACAGTGCCATAATAAAGTTTCCATATCAACGCATGTAACTGTGAGCTGAATAATTCAGATGTTTTGAGGTGTTTGATTTCTCATTGAAACTAAACTGAAGACTTTTAGGCAGAGACCACTTATTAAAGATGGGTAACAGATACACCGCGATGCAACCAGATGGCCAGCAAGCAACACTTTCATTTGCTACTGTACGTAATGTGCTTCTGCCATACTGTGTGTGTCAATCAATGGACCGCTTGAGTAGAGCACAGCAAAGCTGAGTTCTTATCTCAGTTATATGGGTGCTTTTCACCCATTGACACTACTGTCACCAAGCTAAGTTTGAGCTGAGCGTTTGCTTTTGATTTGTGTGGGGCTTGTTTGGTTTAGTTGTTTGGGTTTTTCGGAAAAAAAAGGAGCTCCAGAGTTACTCCAACTACTTATTTAATCTTTAAGCTCTGTGTGAGCTTGGTTATGAAATCTTTTATCCATGACATTGATTTAGTTCAATCACATTTACAGACTCATATTACTTCAGGCAATGATGATACCCTGATTATATATAAGTTTGCACTTTGTGAGATTCTTATAAGCCCATAAAGCTTGCTTAAGGAAGTATGGTACAAACACAAAGATGAAGCCAACCCATGTTTAGGCAGATGGGACTCCTATAATTTTCTAGCTATCACAGTTTTACGATTAGCCATTAAAAAAAAAAAGAAGGTAAGAACTTGACTGCCCTGAATTAATCTCTATTTTTTTTTTCTCCATCTGTACTGGCAAATTAAGCACTACACTGTATGGTCCTGGTCATAAAGATCATATGTTGTGTAGTCAGTCATCAGATGAAGCTCCTATTTTCTTCAAACTCATTCAAGGTTATTTCAAGTCAACTTTACCAGACTGACCTACTTGGGTTTTGGTAAACTCTTAACATCAAGTCAATGTTTGTAGATCAAACCCTAAATAAATACTTATCACTGTCATTAAGATGATTCTCACACTTAAATCCCTAGTGAACAGCTTGTTACAAAATTAAAGAGGTATTCAGACTACTTTATCCTTCTTGTGTTTGTTGAGTTCTATATCACTGCAATCTAAAATTAATTTTGATGTTTCAGGAAAGTGGTGTTTTGTCTAGTTGAAAAAGAAAGTAAAGAGTCCAGTGTAACAAAAACAGCTGCTTTTGTAGGGGAGTCTATTTGTCCATGCGCTGAATTCCAGTGACTTCAAACAGCACTGTGCAAAGTGCAAAGGTCCCATCCCTTTCGAGCTGACTGAAGAACTTGGGGCAAACTATTCAGGTCTGATCCAAGGTCCACTGTACATTTCCAGGAAGTAAATATTGTAAAATAAATACCATCATTGAAATTCGATCAAGACAGAGGTCTATTAAAAAACTCATCTTCCCTCCCCCAGTTTAGCACAGCACGCAACCTCCTTGTCTTATGATACCATGTGCAGCTTTGCAACTCTTTGCTGAGCTTCCTCAAGACTATGTTTAACTTGGTTACCAAAAGAAGGTCACGAATACATCCATGTTGCAAGCTGGTTATGTAGTTTTTGCACAAGCTCAAGCTGACTGAAGAAATAATGCAACGCTGGGAAATCCAAAAGGAGAAGTTACACCATAATTTGCATTTAGGCTGCTCACATCCTCTGCAGTCTCACTACCTGGCTGAAAAACACTATTGCTGTCCCTGCTGAATGTAGAATACTGATGTCCAGTGTTAACAGCAATTAATCATTCCTTTGGGAAAAGTTCAGTTAAAGCTACTGTTGGCACTGGCTAATGAGTAATCATTAATTAAGGTAGATAACACTATCAGTTATGCATTAAAAGGTATCCTACGTTTTTTTTTCTTTCCACAGACAAAGATCACAGAATGGCTTGGACTGGAAGATCATTTAGTTCCAACTCCCCTGCCCTGGTCAGGGAACTTTCCACTAGACCAGCTTACTCAAAGCCCCATCCAACCTGGCCTTGAACACTTCCAGGGATGGGGCATCCAGAACTTCTCTGAGCAACCTGTTCCAGTGTCTCACCACTCTTACAGTAAGAAATTTCTTCCTAATATCTAATCTACTCTCTTTCAGTTTGAAGCCATTCCCCCTTGTTCTACCATTACATGCCCTTGTAAAAAGTCCCTCTCAGTCTTTCTCATAGACTCCCTTCAGGTGCTCAAAGGCCACAATTCGGTCACCACAAAGCCTTTTTTTTTTCAATCAAGGTAGGAGAAGGTTGGATTCCAGAAAACCCTTATACATCTCAGTTGGAGTTTCATATTAAGTTTATCATCCTAAGCCAGGGACAGCCCCAGTGTGCATCAGAGGGAGAGGAAGGGAGGAGGCAGTATTACATCTGCCATGTCATATGATTGGCATCAACATTAAAACCCCTTCCCATCTTCCCCACAGCAACTTCCAGCTAGGCCACTTTAACCTGATTTACACTAGCCAACAGTCGTCATCAGTCAAAGAGGAACTTTAATCTAGATATGAAAGTAATGCTGTTATATACTTCTTACCACAGACATCCAAGATCAGTTTCCTTAAGTCTGTGCCACAGCACAAACATGTTTGTAAAGGACAAATACTCCATATTTTCACGCCACAGAGTCAAGTGTTCCCCCAAAACTCCATAGGTTGGCATGTGCAGTAAGTGCTGGAAATTGTTCTTCCTAAAATACCACAATTGTTTATCATTAGTGCTATTGATGCATTTCAACTTAATAAAATGTTATAAAATCCATTACACCATTGTTAACTGTGGCTAAGAAAAGCAGTCCTAATGGCATAGATGAATCCAGCCAGACCACAAGGGATTACATAGTTTGATTTGCTTAGCCTAGGTCTCATTTCAAAAAGGCAGAAGGAAACAAAACTAAGGTTTTGAAATTATAGATATAACAGTAGTGCTATTTTTGCTTAGATTTATTAATCTACTAAGTATTTAGAAAAAAAATATTAAAACATGTAAAACCATAACAGAGATGCCCTTTATTAAATGTAAGTGATGCAAGTGGAAAATAATCCCCCTTTCAAACATCTGCTAAACTATTACCCCTTTTTCTCCCTGTACAAATACTGTGCCCTCAGTAGTTCCAGTTTCACTGAGCTCCTCTGGATACATCTCCCTCACCTTGTTGATCCCATTTGGCCCAAGCTGTAGCTCATCAACCCACCAGTGTTTTATGCATAGTGCCTCATGCTGTCTCAAATGGAACGGTTTCACTAAGGTCCCAGCTTTCCCCTCTCCAGTCTACAGCCTCAAGGTTTCAAATGGAAGCTGGAGCCAGAAGAGCTCAGAGCAGGAGGAGGCAGAAGAGCACAACCTGGTCTGATGGCCTCCTTGAGCAGGACACAGCACCTGCAGCATACTTATCACAGGACACTCATCATGTTGTTCAGATGGGGATCCATTCCCAGCTTTGAGGGTTAAAAAGCATTATTAAATGCAGTTTTGAGACTGATAAATAAAGTCTGGTTATTGGTATAACTCAGGTCTTTCTGCTTGCTTCTACTTATAATTGTCAAGACTGAGAGACAGCAGTGGAAGCCACTATAATTAGATTTTGGGCAGGGGGAGGAGAGAGAAGAGAAAATGGGCTGATGTGCTAAGGTTCTGAAAAATTATCAAGCAAGATGTGCCTTGTGTTAATGCTGAATAAAATGATACATCACAGCAAATTCAGTATCATAGAACCATAACTGCTTATCACACTCAGCTGTGAGAATTTTGTACTGACTTAATTGAGGTCAAGAATTAATAGCATGTCTTTTAGATAACACTTCTAAATGGCAGCATCTGTCTAAAGAGAAGACATTAATTCAAATCTTTTAGGCCAAAAATTTACAGAGAAGCAGAAAGTTCCAGCCACAGCCAGAATGTAAAATGTTATCTTGTCATAAAATGTGTCTTGATTGGCAAGCTATAAGTATGGATCAAAGCAATAATATGCTGGAAAAATAGCTAGACACAGCAGAGTGTAGGCTTAAGTATTTAACCTACTATTCAATGTTCTTTTTCTGTACTTGTATATTGCAGGGAAACTTGCCTCCCAAAACCACCTTCGCATCCTCTTTTCCATTGTTAATACTCAGTGATGACTGGAGTTAGACCCTTACTAAAGCAAAGCTACTGAAGATGAGATGAACACAAAAATAAAATCTACCAACGGTTGAAGAACAAATTATGTTGGATTTGTTACAACATGTTAATAAGGATTCTCAAGCTTGATTGGTGAAGAAACAGGACATACCATGGGGTGGTACTTTAATTCCAGACTATTTTGGTGCCTGAGATTACCAGATGACAACCTAGTAGACAGCAACCCTAGCCAGGGCAAGGTCTTGGACACAAGCATCTGCAGGAGTATCTACCATGCCCAGCGATAAACTCTTTCTTTCCCTGAAGGGAGGGAGTAGTGGGAGCATAGGCTTGACACCTTCCAGTTCCACATCAGCTATTGCTGACTCAAATTGGGGTGGAGGCCAGTAATTTGGACCATGTAAATTATATTGCACATTCCACTCCCTGCAACACACACTCATTGTGGTAACTTCTGTCTCCAAGTGGAGGTAGTATAGGAGTAGTTACATTCCTTAAATACTGATCATCTCCTCCCTAAGGATGTGGTATACATTAAGAAACAAACAAACAAACAAGACTCCCAACCAACCAACCCAAACCAACATCAGCCATTTGATGAGTCCACAAAAACATACCCTGGGCTCCACTCTCCTGGACAGCAGCAGCAGTATCTAGGACTGCAAGCAAACATAAATTACACGTGTCCAAATCTATAGCAGAAAGGCTTACATTCCAGGTGAGGAATCTCTGCTCTTCATTATGCTGCCAAAGCACCTTAACACTTGCTCCTGGCCACTAAATTTTCCCAGTGAAATGTGAGAGATAACTTAAGTGAACTACAAAAAGAATCACTAGGTATACTTGGAAGGACTGGATGTGCAGGACAACCTGTTAGAAACTACGGATTATGTCTCAAGGAGATGGATGAAAAGGTGCAAGTTAGCAGCTGAATGATGACACGACTGAGTAGAATCCACTTGTGAATTTGCAGAATGAAGGCAGTAGATTGCAGGGGAAAAAAGTTAACAAAGTGTTCACATAAGATTGCTCAAACACACTAAATAATACACTCTGAAGAAGCTTAGACCATTGCAGGAAGTCAGGAAGATTCACAAATCACTGCTGTAGCCAACACACCCAGAAGCGGTCATTCTTCACCAGTATTTACCAGAGGCCTTGGAAAACACCACTGCTTGACTTTATGATCAAAACAAAAAGATAAAAACATTGACTTGCAACTTGAGTCTTGCAATCCTGTAGCTCAGAGATCAGCAGATGCCAAAACCTCACACTGTCTCTGGTCGCCATCTTTAAAAACAGATGACAAATGAAATAACTGTACAAAATACAACGGATTAATAGTCTGCTCCAATAGAAAAAGTGTTGAGTACCACAGAAAAACTCTCTGTACCCTTGTTCACAAAAGCTCTTTACCCTGTGAGCGGTGTTGCTGAGATCCTACCAAGCCTCTTAACAGTTGATCTAGTCCACATTGAATTTCAGTTGAACTGTTATAAAAATCCTGCCGTGTTTCTACAACAGGCCATCACAATGTATGCAAATGCATAATGAAAGGATAGAAATGAATGTACAAGATAAACAATATGAATTACTCATTAAAAACAGTTCATCTGAACCTAGGTATTGTGTATACACCAAAGATGACTTTTTGTATCATCTGATCATACTGGTCAGAGAGTTCATTATGCAGGGAAACATGAGCTGGAATACTCAGATTTTTCAGTGCAGTCTAGAGTTTCACATATAGAGCCATTTGCATGCATTCAGTTCCAGGCTAAGTCCACTCCTAAGTACATCCGTTGTCTGCAAACAGAGTTCAACAGAGCTGCCTATGCAAATGCAAGAAAACCAAATTTTGAATCTGTGATACAATGCTATTGGATTTGCCATTAAAGAAAGTAACACACAAACAAGCACAGAAGCATTTAAATTCCAGCTATTACTACCAGGTAGATTAAAAAGAATGCTTACAGACAAGGTTCTAGTTTTAGCAATTCAGAAGAACAAATTCTGTTAAATTAGACTCGATCATCAAGAACATTTAAATTAGTCTTTAATCAGTAGTTTCATTACTTAACGTGCTATTTGAGTGCTTTTATGAAATGCATGGTTAATATTTACCCCCCACCAAAACTCAAATACTTCAAGGCCCTTCTCAAATTCTCTTTTAGAATTCATCTTTAATCTTTGCTATTACAGAAGTGTAAGTTTGTCCAGTTTCTCTTATCTTTCATCCCCCTTCAGAGTATCAGTTGCTTATACATGCACAGATACTTTAAAGGCTTAAATTCTTGAAGAAAAGATACAAAACTTTCATGCATTTCCAACATACTTTAGTAAGTAGAATGCCCATGCAACTGCAGTCCCTTCTACTCCTAGGTAGAGTAGAATATTTAAATAATAAGTAAAATAATTAAATAATGACATTAATCACAAGTAGCATCCTTTGCAATTACTAGATTCTTTTGCCATTGTCTGGACAACACAGATAAATATTTTACTGTATCAGGTTGTGTATCTTGCCAGGCTTGGAATTGAAGTGGTCTGAAAGTTTAATATTTTAGAGAGGCACAAATGAGTCATGGTCTCAACTGCCTCTGCTGAGCATGAATTATGTACCAGAAGTCCAATACAGAACCATGGCAGAGATCCTGTGCCCTGTGTCAACCTTAGTACAGCCTTAAGGGCATTTGTCCTACGTTAAAGGAAACTTCTGTCCACATTCTGTTTAGAAATCTGATTCCTGAATGGCTTATGAATCCATGTAGACTGTTGAGTAACCAAATCACTGGTGAATAAATTATGTCTCAGGCAGCACTGCTGCTCTCTTGCTGGACAAAGGCCTTTCTACCTCTCTCCTGTAATTTCAGCCGTCAATTTTTCATTACCAACAGCACAGCTGGAACTAAGAGCAGGTACAAATGAATCACTGCTCAAGCAGGTAAACCCCTATGACTAACTCAGGCTCCACAGCTTCTTTAGAACACTACTCAAGAGTCTTTCCTGAAGTAAAGGTAGAAGACAAAATCAATTATGTTTTTATTCCCAGTCATCTCAATATTGCTATACTGTAGTTTACTAAATAAAAAACTTTATTAGTTGTAATAATTTCTGCGAACACAACCAGAGGATGCTGATTTTTTTTTCCCACTTCCAAAGGGTGGAGATAAGGAAATAAAACAAGTGATAATTACAGTGATACATTTTTAAATCACTAACTTGCCATTAACTTTTGTCAACTTGCAAGTCACACAAGTGCTGCCCAACTCCCACCCACAGGTTAAGTGGACACTTGGCTTGTAAATCTTGTTGAGTTCCTATACTGCTGTTCCTTTACTCCTTGAATGGCCAAATATGTCAGGCACAGTCCACCAAGACTGGGTATTTAAAGTCCAAATCAAAGCTAATTGAATTGTCTAACAATATTATTGAAAGGACAAATTTTTTTGGAAGGACATATTTTACTGAACATTTGGTTCTTTAATTTATTTTTTTTAAGCCACACTTCCTGGAGTCAAGTACTAAAAATAAAAATGAGGAATGAGATTATGCTAAACAAGATTTATGGCTATCATGATTGTAGAGAAGCAGCTGAAAGTAAAAGCTCAAGAGATTAAAAGTGGCATTTTTCAAATTTATTCAGACTGCACAGCAGAGTATTTGAGGTAGTCAATGCCAACTTCTCCCAGGGCTGCCTTGGACCTGCTGGAAGTGGTCAAAGATTTACAGCAGGAAGAGGATGTCAATCTCCCAGCAGTTTTTCACAGCAAAGAATATTTTCATCTCTGCCAGCAGGAGGTAAGTGGTCAGACATAGGTGAGAACTCATGAATCAGAAAAACTACGTCACAGGTAAACAGTGGCTGACTTGGCAGTAGATGTCTGAAATCAGGACAGCCTGTGTAAATGCTGTTATTAGCCATGACTGTAAGGGCAGTGCCCAGAAAGCACAAAGCCCAAGGGATGCAGAGAGGCACATTTGAGGTGATTAAGCAGGGCATTGCAGAGGGCTCTCCCATCTGTCTTTTCACAGGAGGAGCTCGCTGTATTTGTACTGCAGAACGGGCTCCACTGAAAACAAATTTTAAATTCCATAACCCTCTTGGTAAGCTGTTTTCTGGTGAGGTAGTGTTTAATATATACATAAATATATTCAGTGAATCATCAACATTCCCATCTGCCATTTAGTACACTCACATCATTAAGGGACAGACCTGAACATGAGTACCTGATCTGCAATACTGTTTTTTGTTGAGAAAAGTTTTGTTGGGCTTTTTTTGTTTGTTTTAATTAAAAGATCGATTAATCAGCATGACATTTAATTTTTTTTTTTTCCAAAAGCATTAATTGCCATCTAAGTTCTGATCTGGTTTTGTTATCTTGCCAAGCTGAACTACTGGAGGCATTGCAGCACAGTCAAGAGTCATGCGTTGTGTCCTCCTTTTTCCTATACAAAAAGAAAAAATATCTCTCCACAAAACAGCACAACGTTTTTTTTATAGGACCAGTGAATTCCTAAAACTCTGAAAGCATAAGGAATTAGGGTTTTGAAGCTTGTTGTTGTTACCTGTTTTTGTTTTGTTTTAAAAAGGAAAACCAACACAACAACTAAGTGCTCCTTTTACAGTCAGGCTGAAATATCAGAAATAGAACTAAACATACAGCCTTCAAGCTATTCTTATGGTTCTCCTGTACTGCCCTACTCCCTCTAAAAATGAAAATCAGTGCATATTTTTGTTCTTAACCTAATTTACTCAGGCTAACAGAAATACAAACCTCTCCAGGGGATCTATTATGTGGGTTGTACTACACAGATGCAATTAGAATTAATGCTCTCAGAAATTCCTACCCAATTCACAAAGACTTTGTCCACACTAACATGCAAACCCTTACAACAGGAGAAAGAAGGAAAGGTTCTGCGTCTCTCTACCGGGGCACAGAAGACTGTCAGGCAAACTTTTACCTCTGCAAGAGTGAAAATGCATATCAATTCACTACTGGTGACAGAGAGACACAAAGGAAATACACTATAAGAGTTTGTACGTTGCAGGCAGGATCAGTTTACTGCTTAGGAAAAAGCATGTCAGAGCAACAACTGCACTAATGAGTTGCAATAATTAGCATAATTAATTATAATTGCTTTTGTTCCTCCCTCATTAAATGAGGGAAAGACCTTCTGAAGAGGTCATACAACATTTTTTGTCAATTATTACAACTCCTGAATTTCCTGTATCTCTGAAGTGGATGACTAGCTCTGAGAGGTGTCCATCCATGCTGCTTTTCCACTCTACTCAATGATCTAGTTTGGACATTGTCATTTGCACAGACCAGTTTCTGCAAATATGTACCCATGAAACTAGTGCCAGTGTATTGAAGTCTAAGTGATAAAAGCCTAGTTTTAGCCAAAATTTCCAAGTGTTCATGTAGGAATAACACTATGTTCACGTAGGAAAAATTAAAATACCTGAAATCAGAACCTTGACATCTGCACGCTTCAGGATTTTGTGAAACAAGATAAGTTGGACAGCCGTCATCGCTCCCAATTGCCAGCTGCTGCCCACATGCACTGCTGGCAAATCAGGAGGTATTCAAGCACCCCTCACCTACTCAGAGCAGAGACTGACACTACAGGCTTGGCCTCAGCCACAGCTCCACAAGGGCATTCCTTCCCTTCTGTCACCTCCCTCGTGGGTGGTGACTCGCAGCAGACAGGAAGGCTGGACAGCTGGCTGGTAACCACTGCAGTGATCCCTGCCCTCCCGAGCTGGCCATGCAGAAATGCCACAGTTCAGATGTACGTGAACAGATTGTTGCCTCCAGATTCGTGTTAAATATGGAAATACACAGCAGATGTAGGGTCAGTCGGTCCAACAGTTGATTATTACCTCTGGGATACACCATACGTCTTACCCAGTACCTTTCTTGTACTGATTTCGTTGGTCAAGTTGCTTTACAGTCAGTCAAGACAAACCTGCTGATTCAGCTGAAAAAACACCCTAGACAAATGGAACTGTTTTAACTGGATAAACGTGTGATCTGATCCAAAGAGCAAAGATGGAGTTGGGAATAAGCACAAGAGAGTCCCTTTCAGCAATGCCACACACCTAGACTGTGTTAAGTGAAGCATGAAACTGTACCCTGAGGATTCACCTACCATCTTTGGCAGAGTCCATCCATCCACATACCATTCAGTTTATATTTATCACAGTCTCTTCTAGCTCAGCTGCTACTCCTCGGTTTTGTCATGTAGTTAGAAGCTGTGTGTTAAGCCTCTTAATTTCACATTAACTGCATTCCTGAATTTAGTGCTTCTAGGAAGCAAGGAAGGGCTCCATAAAATGGATTGCCAACAAGCCACATACTTAAACTGTTAAACAAAGGTATTTTAAATCAGTCAACCTAAATGAGTCTCTTATTTTATCCTGTCTTCTTTGGAGCTTTGTAGTCACCATTGATACCCGTTAAAAAGACCTTCAAAACAACTGCTTTTATTAATCACAGTTTTAAAAGACTTCTTGAGAACTCCACACTCAAATCTGAGGGAATGTGAATGTTCCCTATCTATTGAAAAAGAAAGAAGGGATGTTTTTCAAGTCTGTGAAACGGCTCTGGCCTACGTTATATATCTACACAATAAAAGAGCTTCAGTATCTCTTTGTCTGCTCTACGGGGTCACTGGTTTAGCACTGAAAAGAAAAAAATCACAAAAAAGAAAAATCAGCTTTTTCTATTTAGGTGTCCAGTAGATTAAAGTGTTTAAGACATTGTCACAGGCTCTTTCTAATCTAAGAAAGTTTTTCCTCTCAAAAGTCTCTGAACACTGCTCTTACCTTGGCTAAGATCCTCGGATCAGGAGGCTGAGGCTAAGTGTAAACTTCACTAACATACAGCCAAGCTGTCCTTAATTTTGATAGCATTGCTTTGAGGTGGGCAAGCAAGAGGTAAAGACTTTATCCTAAAAGCAAATGAGAACACCAAGAAGATACTTCCTCAGCTGGCTGTCAGCAGATCAGAGCAACCTTCTAAAGTGTGCAGAAGTGGGATGACTACTCACTGAAATACACACAATCTGTGATTTCAGCAGTGAATTTGAGCAGCTGCTGTTTGTCAGAGAGGCGTCCCTCGGAGTGCAAACAACCCGTGAACTATCTAGGGTCACCACTAAGACAGGCTTGTTTCCTGGTAACGCAAAACAGCACCTGGCTTAAAGATCCACATGGGGAGAAGGTAACTGCGATACTGCATAATGTGCCTTGTAAGAAAAGCAATATAATACTTGGTTTTCCTTTGATTTCAAGAAGTGATTTTGTCTCTATCATGCTCTGCTTGGGGAGATCAATAAGCCAAGGTTCTGGATAAGCCTCTTTTTCCTTAGCATTTAAGGTTGTGTCCTCTAAGGCATCTACATGTGTGAGGCAAGAGCAGCTCCAGCAGTGCTGGACATAGAGTAACAGCAGTCAAGCAGAAAGAACTACCAGTTCTTGGGCTCCACTCAGAACTGCTTTGAGAGCTGGCAGGGCTCCTAGGTTCTCCCCTCTACCCTCGATTTTCCCCATCTCTTCTTGGTCTGCACAGTGCAGATACCTGAATACACCTGCACAAAAACGAACAGATTGTTCAGAGAAGATGCTGGCAAGAATTAAAAGGACACGTGTAAATATGCTGACCAAGGAGACAGCAAAGCACTGTAGGTGAACAGAAACACAACAGCCAGAAAAGAAATGTAGCTACTTTGAAGGCAAGATGCTTCCATGCTGCGGAAGAAGTATGAGACAGTATAACCTCTTGCATGAGATCTCTTTCTCTATACGCATACACATTGAATATCATTCAAAGGATATTTTAAGAATTCAATATAATTTATTCAAATTCGATAAATTATTTCAACAGACTGGTGTATGTTTTTTAACTAACATTGTGACATCACTAAATAAAACAATTCCTTAAGTTTACACGTATGTTTAAAGAAATATTGAACATGCTTCTAGACCTGTCCAATTCCTGCACAGTTTCACAGGATTAAAGTCAAATATATACATACATCCATTATCAAGTAATAAAAAACTTAGCTAAATTAAGGCATTTCAGTACTCGGGTAAAATGAGGGCATATCCAAGGAAACAGAAACAGGAAGGGAAGTCTAAGATGCCATGAATACCCATGATGAGTGCAACTCCAGGGAATCACTTATGAAGCACACTTGAACGACCTTAGCAGGAGATTACACTCTGAATTCCAGAGGAAGTTAGAATCTGACAGGGGAAATTCCTTCCCCACTCTGTGTTGAGCTCCACATTGCCTTGAGCAAGGGATTAGCCAGGAATCTAGAAATGACACTTTCTGGTATGCCTGAGCACATGTTCACAAGAATGTGAGTAGTAAGTACTTCAGAGAGTAACTGGCTACATCACCCATGGAGAAGTCAAGTCAAATTATAGAGCCTAAGCACCAGTAACTATTGTCTTAATGCAGAACTGCACATTTTATCAATACCTCCAGTCATTTTAATTCAATCACCTCCACCCTTCCCCAGCCCAACAATTTATCAAAGCTAGATGAAAGCATATCTTAATGATTAGGACCAAATCACGACACAGCTTTCTGCATAAGCCTTTCTGTTGTTTGTATTCTTAGCAGCTGCCTCAAGACCAATGTCTAGCCACTGAATATTTTCTTTCTTTTGCCAGTAAGTGAAACGGATCTGAATTGTCTTCCATTATCAGGGTGCAGCTACGCGTAGTGATGAAGTGACTGTTTTGTTTATTGAGAAACACTAAGGAGATTTAACTTGGGTCTGCATCATAGAAGTACTTTCCAAATACTTTGTTGCACATCTTCAAGTACAGGCACCAGAAACAGAACGCAGGATTCAAGCAAGATAACCTCCTTGCTTCTATTAATAGTCAAGGATCACATTCACTGCTGATAGCTGCAACAGCAGCTTTCTGTATATTGCTGTAACTCTAACACCCTTCCTGACTTCTCTGTAGGTATTTTGAGTCATTGTTTGCTATACAAATCTTGGTTTCTGTTTGCCAAGTGTATTTCACTGTGTATTAGGAATAAAAATACACAATGTCAGAAAACAAACAAATCACACACCCAAAGAATTAACCTCACTACAAACCCCACATAAAGTGAAACACTGTGCTTACATAAAAGGACAATTTATTAATTTATTAAGTCCAGGGTCTTTCCTAATCAGCACACACAAATAACTAACCTGCAAATGAGCCAGCATAAGAAGTCCTTCAGAGTTTGTTAGAAATACAGATATTTGCACAGCAAGTGACCTTCCTATACAAGCTAATATCCAATAAATAGTACCTGCAATTTGCCAGAAGACATTCACCCTCATCCTGCAATCAATCTCCCATATCTAACATCCAGATTTTCAGACTTTGTTATTTCCTGGCTTCAAAAACTGATACAAGTTCTTGGAGTTCTAGAGGCCTCTCAGATCAGGCAAGCAAACTTGTTTGGAGAAGGAACAATTTTTTCAACTGTAGCAGGGTTAATCTTACCAGCTCAGAGACAGTTAAGCCTCAGGCCAGAGGAGAGCTTTCCCTAGATAAGGTTTTTTTTCTACTAGGCTCCTCCTAAGTTTAGCTATGCACTGTGAATGTCACATGACTTACAAGAAAGTTGTTCCCCAGCATGGAAATGTCCTGTAATTTCTGAGTTCACAGGTTTCCAGCAACATGTTGGTAAATAAGAGAGGAAGAAACACACATTCATTATGCAGAACGAAAAGTTCTGTGGTTTTCGGGTTTTTTTGCATTACAATACTGAGGATTTTGTGGTTAAGACACTGATCCACAGCTTTAATGAAAAAACCCAACTAACCACAAAAAGTTCAGATCTTCAATCTGACAGACTGCATACACAAACACCAGGTGAATCTCTCTTTCTGGACCATCTAACTAGATGTAGCTATGCAATCACAGAATACGCCAAGTTGGAAGGGACCCACAGGGATCATTGACTCCAAACCCTAGCCCTGCACAGGACCATCCCCAAGAGTCACACCATGTCTCTGACAGTATTGTCCAAACACTTCTTAAGCTCTGTCAGGATTGGTGCTGTGATCACTTCCCTGGGGAGCCTGTTCCAGCATCCAACCACCCTCTGGGGGAAGAACATTTTTCTAATATCCATTCTAAACCTCTTCTGATACAACTTCAGGCCATTCCCTCGGGTCCTGTCACTGGTCACCACAGAGAAGAGATCACAAGGAAGTTGTGACTGCAATGAGGTCTCCCCTCAATTTCCTCCAGGCTGAACAGAAGAAGCGACCTCAGCCACTCCCCACACGGTTTCCCCTCAAGGCCCTTCACCACCTTCATTGCCCTCCTCCAGACGCTCTCCAATAGCTTAATATCCTTCTTATATTGTGGTGCCCAAATCTGCACACAATATTCAAGATGAGGCCACACCAATGCAGAGCAGAGCAGGACAATCCCTTCCCTCGACCAGCTGGCGATGCTTTGCCTGATGCCTCCCAGGACATGGTTGGCCCTCCTGGCTGCCAGGGCACTGCTGACTCATATTCCCCAAGTCCCTTTCCATTCCCTAACCTGTACAAACATCCAGGGTTGCCCCATGGCAGGTGTAGAATCCAGCACTTTTCCTTGTTGAAATTCATACAGTTGGTGACTGCCCAGTCCTCTCATTTGTCGAGGTCTCTCTGCAGGACCTCCCCGTCTTTGAGGGAGTCAACAGCTCCTCTGAGTTTTGTGTCATCTGCAAACTTGCTTAGTATCTCCTCCAGTTCTGCATCCAAGTAATTTATGAAGATGTTAGATGTTACATGTACGTATGTGTGCATACACAGGTATACGTGTATACACACACACACAAAACTATAGGCATAGAGCCACAAAAGTGGGGACAGAAACCACCACTTTCCCCAGTCAGCTTGAAAGGCAGTGGTAGTTTCAGCCTCCTGCCCAAAATAAAAATCAGATTTAAGAAGGATGCTGATGAATTTTTCACCAACTTTGTGAGTCTTCTATTTCAACCTTGCATCTCAATTATCTTTTCTAGTTACGATTACAGCCTGACCAAGATATTATGACATCTAGCGTGATCCCTTCCATTTTAATTTTTTTGGTTAGTCTCAAGCCAAAAGGAAGAAAGTTGATTTCTTAGGTAACTACTACGGGAAAACACAGAAAAAAATTCTTCATTCATCTATGCCAAGGAAACCCTAGCTTACAAAATTCATTATTATATTCTCTGAATATAAAGCAGGCAAAATCTCTAAGCTCCAGCCAGCTTCTACAGTGTAATCAATTTGAACAAATAACATATAACAAATATCTTAGGAATTTACCGAGAAAATAACAATGAAAATTTCTGCTGCAATGAGGGGGATCCAACAATTTACTAAGTGAAGTCTATAAGAAGTGCCATCCCTCCTCCTCTTCACTCAAGTGGGTTCTACTTTTCTGCTGATCGAAAAGCAGAGATTATTTATGAGGACCAGGTGAAGGTCATGTTATGTGATCTATTGCCTGTAAGTCTGAAGACAGACAGAGTTTCAACATGAAAACTGTGTACGAAGCAGTGTACTTCCAAAATTATTGTGAATCAATTTCTAGTATTGGCAAAAACCTCTTTCAAGTTATACTGCAAAAGTAACAATTAAGATTAGCAAATTGGTCAAAGAGTACACAAGATGACAAGGCTTTGGTATAGAAGATTCCTTTTAAAAAACAAAGCAGTTAAAATGAATGACCACTTGCCAGTTAATTTCCCTCTTAAAAGAATACCCCCTCCCCACCAAAATGAAAGGTTTCAGAAATACAGATGCATGAAAATCTAAAAACAATGTAGTAATATTTTCTCTATCATCTCAGAAACAGTCACTGTTCCCACCTGTAAAACTCTGCCTCTTGCAGACCTCCCCAGACAGCAACCCCTCAAGCAGTCTCCTCCCTCTTCAATGACTGGGTATGAGAAGTGAGCTACAAATTTCTTCCAGATGTATGCATTAAGTAGTGCTGATGAATTGTAATAATACACATACAACAGCCAAATACTGGAAGCTGCTATTGAAATGTCAGAAATAAAAGTCCCTGGATATTCCTGCCTATTCCTTCACATTAAAAGATACAACCTTGGTATTACACTCAGTTCTGTATAACCAGCCAAAGTGTTTACTGATGTTCTGTAAGCCTAACATTAGAACCTATGTACTTCAAAAAATGACAGCACAGAAAGTACACAGTCAAAGAAGCTCTTAAGTGTCCCCTGCTATCACAGTTTGTGGAGCCTGCTGGAACAGGTTTGTAAACAGAAGTTAAGAGATCAGGTAGAAGTTCTTATAGTAAGAGCACAGCTCCAAATATGAACAGCTGCCTCTGCTGAATCGAGTTCAAATTTACCCCAGATAATTTAAAAAGCAACAAATTGGCATCTGGGGCTTTCTAGGAGAAGGTTATAATTGTAGGTCTTCCAAAAAAAAAAAAAAAAATTTCCAAGAAAAACTGCAATACCAGCTGACCAGTCACTTCTGGGGATTAAAATCGTGAGTATGCAGTTCTTTGCTGCTGCTGCTGGGACGGCGGCTGTCCTTGCTGTTGCTGGAGACGGACCTGCTGGGAGTACGGATCCTCAAGAGATTTAACAAAAATAGTTGTTTTAGGCCCAGTTTTCCAGACAATACCATTTGAATCTATTACAGAGGACTCTACTGTGATGTTGTGGGTGCCAAGTATCACAAAGTTTAACAGAAACTGAGTGCTGAAGTAGTCGTTGTGTGGTTCCACCCTCTGCTCCATTTCATTGGTCATGTTGTCAATAGGAATCTGAGAACAGAGATGGTTAAAATGTCACTTCATATAAACCTGTCAAAAATAAGTTTTCTGCTCTCCATTTGAGGGAAAGAAAGGAAAAAAAGAGCAAATTTTGTCCTCAATTTTCCCAGACCAGTGCATGTTTGAGACAGCTTGACACGCCTTTTCATCCATGAGTTTTTATATCTACTCATGGAAGCAAGGTAGCCAACAAGTTTTTCTACCTGAGGTTCTAGTTTTCCACAGAGTAATGCAAGTCAAACATTACACACTTCCTAGTTCTGTTTTTCATAAGCAACAAACCTTCCCCTTTTCCCCCCCTCAAAAAACCCCAAACAAACAAACAAACAAAAACCCAACCCCAAAACCCACCAGAACAGGCCTTTCACCAAATACCACACATCAGCAGAACCTAAAATCCAGGCATGCAATCTTCGATAAAACTGTTGAGTTAAATTTAATATGTATCTCCTTAGATGCTCTTTAATTTGGACAGTCTGTCCTCATGATTTCCATAAACAAAAGAACCTTAAAATGATGATGAGTAAGTTCTAGAGACTATGTGGTAGAGAATAATCTGCTCCTGTTTTTTTTTGTCCTGTGGAGTTCCATATGATATATACCTAGGTTGAGTATTCCTGATCTCAAGCAGATGCCTAATGACTTGTTCTGAACATCACAAAGCCTCTTTCTTTGGAAGAAAAGTTGTTTTTAAAATGGCATTGGCATATAGCAGATTTGAAAATCCCAGATCCCTTCCAGGCGCTATGCCTGGCTCTGGCCAGCGCTCGAATGTCAACTGTCAGGAGTGAAAGAATAACAGAACCACCCATTTGTTTCAACCTGAAAATTCTGCTAACCAGAGTCAAACAAAAGAACATGAAAACACAGCAAAAGAGCTTCAGACTCCTCCTGGCTCTATTCTATCCATACCTTATAGTCTTGTCCAGATTTGCTCTGCAGCACCGAAGAGACATTTAGACAGACCGATTGGATTTTGCGGAAAAGGCCTGGTTTAGATCCATGCTGAACCACTCCTTCCACCTTTAGGGCCAATTGCTGATTGTTCTGTACTGCTATAGGTTCTGCTGGGTTCCTTGGAGATGGGGATAGAGCAAGCTGAAACACAAGTAAACAGACCAAAATGTAATTATAAGCCTCCAGAAAAGCAAACACAATAAAAGGATGAAACAGGACACCTTCTTATAGCAAAATTTCCAAGGAGAGGTTCATAAGAAAACCAGCAAATGGAAAAACAGATATTATCTGAGACCTTTTATTATATTAACTAATAAACATCAGCAGCAATACCAGATATTGTGTTTATATCAGTTTCATTTACTATACTTCCACAAAAGATGTGGAAAAAATCTTCCCCCAAAACAGCCACAAGTAAGTATATTAAGCTGAACAAAGAAGTGAAATGCAATAAGAATAAATATAAAAAAACTTAAGGCTTTCATTTTTCCCCCCAAAAAATGAGCACTTAAATAAAACAAAAAAAAATATGATCATAGTCATATATAGTCATTCTTGTCAGTCAGCTGATACATATCACAATTTTCTTCAAAATAGTAAACCTTGCTTTTTAAAGGAAAAGCTGCCTTCCTGGGACCAGAACATTATTTAGCTTTGCAGACTCAGAATCAAGAAAAATTCCAGCAACATTTTGCCTTTAAGGCTTTGCAACCAAAGAACTGAATCCTACTTATCGAAGTCCCGGCCTAGTGGTTCTCAAGGACCATACATGGTAGTATTCAATTTATTCCTAAGAGATAAACCCAAATGCTATTTGCAGTTAAGTATCTTCACTAAAGTACTGAAGCTTTGTGCCTTCAGTAGGGCTTTTCTCATGAAATAAAGACTCTGGAAAGAGAAATTTTAGGCCATATTTGAACAGTACTTACTTTGATACTTGTAGACTGCAGCTTTTGGAAAAAGTACCTTTGAAATGAAAGGGGCACCTTCAACAAGGCAATGACAGCATTGCACAGACAAGCTGTATGCTGCAAGAAACAGAGCCAGAACAATTGAGAAGAAAATACCATTCACAGCATAGGAAAAAGACACGTACTCGAGGTACTGAAACAGCAGTAATTTCCACTAGAAGTCCAAAAATATATTAATACAGTCACGGAATAACAGCCACTATGATGACAGTGATTACATTCAGCCTGTTTATGTTCTGCTTTTTATGAAGAAGGTATTCTGCTCTGGAAACAACAAGGAGGCCAAGAAAAAGAAAAATACAAATCTTTCCAGTCCTAGTGTTAGAGTCAGCAGAGCAGGATCTGCTTGAAACACTCGTACACAAAAACATCACACACAAACTCCCCTCCAAGCAAACAAGACTGGCATCTATCACAACTTAATACAATAATTAAGTTTTAAGCCTCTTGACCACTCTTTCTTTCCCTGCTGCACTATACCACCCTTCTGGCTCAGATGAACACAAGCAGTGTGTTCAGCACAAGCTGCTGAAGCCACGCAGCTGCCTTGGTACAGAGCCAGTGACAACTAAGTTTACAGGGTTTACCTTTGCTACCATTTACGGGACTCATTCTTCAATTCTATTTGGAATTGGTAAGGACTGTTGAATTTAGAAACAAGGCAAACAGAAGCCAGGCATGATAAATAAACTACCTGGTTCCCATTAACATGCACTTCAGTTTTATGATGTTCACTAACAGTAAAAGACAGAACCACTGCAGCCCTGTAAAGGGGCACATTATCACCTGGCTGTTTGCACTAAGCACACTTTACCTCGTGTCCTCTGATGACCTACACTGATAAGAGAAAGGATACATTCACAAAACACAGTATTGTGAATGTACAACAACCAACAGCTCTGGGACCAAAGCTAGGCTAGTGCTGGACCCTCCAGCACTGTGTGTGGTAGGGGGAGAATTCCTTCACAACAAGAGCATGAACAGAGAGAAAGCGCTTCAGTGTTTGAATGTGAGTGTGGCGAGAGGTCTGACAGAGTTGACAGTACTTTCAGTTATCTTATCAGCATCTGCTATGCTCTAAGTATCAGAATTTTTAAAAGATTATTTTTAATCATATCAGTAAGGTTACAGGTGTTCTATCAAAAACATTTTTGAAGTATTTTTGAAGTAGTGTGTCTTTGTAGAGACCATTTGTGCCAGTAAGAGGTTGTGCTAATTAACTGAGCGTGCTTTTTGGTTTCTTGGCCATATGCCCATAGATACATGGAGTTGCCAGGTGTTTAGAACCTTTGCCTACAGAATATACATTTAAAATAAAACTGTTACTTGCCAGGTAAGACACAGGAGCATACTTCCTGTTGAGGGATTCCACCTCCTCTAGTACATGATTAAATACAGACATCATTCTTCTTTCATATTCACTTTCAACATGAGCTGTTCCATTTGAGCTATATTCCTGGAAACTAAAAAAATAAAACTTTTTACTGTGTCTAACTAACTTTCCTCATCATAATCTGGAAGGCACACTACCAAACAGACCCAACAAGACCATCCTCTGTTACAACTTGAAATCCATTAAGGGATATCTTTCAAACTGTTTACTCTGTTTCTTTACTATTTTTTTCACTGTAAGACTTGCTCTTTACATTTAAACCCTTCTAAACTACAGCTTAGCCACCACTTTCTGTCCCCACCCTCTCTCACTCGAAGCAGTTACAGGTCTAACAGACTCAGCATGCCTATTTCCCCTGGCTTTTATTTAAGACTGCAGTGTTTATAACATTTTTAAACACAAAGAAAAGCAAGAATGCCAGTCAGAATTAAGACTAAACCTGGAAGTTTATAATCTCACGACTTGAATACAATTCCATCTCCTAGACACCCAGCTTCATACGAGTTTGATTAATACACCTTCTAAGCAACGCTTAATTCATAATGAGTAGTACAGTCACTTAGGGTGCTCACTTTTATTGCTCACTTTGTGATTTACAAAATCACTAAGAGGTTTTATCCACAGTATTTTCCATTTAATCTCAGCCTGGGAGTTTACAACAGTGATCCAATTCATGGGTACTTCAATGTGATTTTCTAGTGGACATAAGTTCACTGTTAGAAAAAGAATCAGAGGTGATGGATTTACATTAGAAATTTTAACTAATTTAGTGCATATATTTTCACAACTGTGAAGGAAGCTAAGGTGCACTCACAAGTGCAAGCAACAGGTAGAGGAGCTAACACAGGATGACACAAGATAAATGAGTTGGTTAAAGGAGAGATTAAAAGTCTTTTTTACTTTAATGCAAGACTATATTCAAGACAAGTCCAGTATAGTGCTCTCGAGTAAAATCAGTGCAAAATGCAGAACTCAAAACACAATCCCCAGCCTGCCAGGTATAGCACAGAAGCAATAGATCCTTAAGCCTGCCCAAAGTACAATTAGAAGGGTCTACTGAGAAACCTTTCCGAACATTCTTCCAATTCCAGCGCTTAAAGCTCCAAGGATTTAGAAATAATCAGAAAAGGAGCATGAAGTTAACTATCAAACCTACCTTGCAGATTCTGGATCCAAAATCAGAGCTTCTATTGCATGTGAAATCAAAAGGCAGCTCTGCTGTTGTCTGATATTAATACTAAGGAGTTGAAAGGCTTAAAAAGTTGGCACCTAAAACAAGAAATGCAGTGTATTTAGTAGCACTTTTCCTTGTTTCTCTAGCTTTTGTGAAGTAATCCTACAGTCATTACTTGTTAAGTAAACATGGAGCAAGAACTATGAAATTACCAAGTCTTGTGCTGCTCCAATTTTTGTGTAATAAGTTGTTCATAAAGTAATTACAAACAATAGTGTGGTAATGTTTATTTTCAAATAGGTTTAAGCAACTGGTACATAATTTTTATGTTATTAAGTGCTTCAAAATGACTTTGTGGCAGTCTAGAGAAAAGACGATTGTTAAGCTTCATGCTGTCTACATGAGAAGGCAAATGGACAAATTATAAGATATTAAAAGGATACAGTTCTACATTCCTTAGAGTAGCAGAGTCTGCATCAAAAGATGACTGATACAGATCTCCATACCGTGTAGCCAAGTTTCGGAATTCCTCCATTGAGTGTTTCATCTACAGAGACAATGTTACTAGTCAAAAACACCAGTCAAAGGAAAACAAACAAAACACCACACATTAAGAATACCAGTACACTATAACATACAACACTGAAGGAATAAGGTAACACACTCCACCAAAAAATATAAAGTTCTTGCTTCTTCACACAGATGAAAATTACCAAAATGACAGACTGTTATCCACGCATTAAACAGACATTTCTCCTGTAACAGAACACCAACATACACTCCTGGGGTTAAAAATAAAGCAAAACAAAAAAACCTCCAGCAACAACCTCCTCCATTCCCTACTGGTAAATCAAACTGCTTTAGCTTTCAAAGTCTACCCACTGATTCCTTCTTGTAGACTACATGCTTTTTAGAAGCAAACCATCTCGGTGTTTTTCATGGTATCGAGGCAGTTGCCAACACTCACCAAAAGGAGTTGCAGTACAATCCTAAGGTATATATATTCTTCTGCAGTGTAATCACAGTACCTGAGGTGTTTTAAGACAAGGTGTGAAAGGTCTTGCTGCGAGTTTGAGCGGCTCACTACATGCACATCCTTGGAAGCTGTGCGTGTGAGTGTACGAGAAAACATGCGCACACTCAGCTTCAGAGTATGACCCGTTACAGGCAGGTCATATTAACAGGGCAGGCATTTTTATAGCTACAGGTGAAAGCCAAGGCCCACTATTCAGCAAAACACTTCACTGCTACTTTTTGTTCTTCTGAAAGATATGACTGCTGAGAAGCAAAATTGGTACCCAAGTCCCAAACAGAACTGCGTGAGAGTGGAACAAGAACACGTGCCTGGTTAGAGATGCGTCCACACCTTTGGAGATCATTTCCTGATGTCATAGCAATCGTTGTGGCAATAGCTGGTGGTGGGCTTGTTTTTAGGCTGTTGCAGGTACAAATAAGTTGAGAAAAAGCTTGCAGAAGGTCAATCCTGAGTTTCACAAATCCACACTGAAAGCTCAGAGGATTAAGTGGAGTACTAGCAGCCTGAAACACAGTAATAGCAATGTTGGCAATCTAGGTCAAAAGCAAAAAATGATAAAATAACATTGCAGTGTCACTGAACTGTCTCATCAGACAACTAAAACCTAAAGTTCAAATTCTAAATGCTTTTTTTAAAACTACATTTAACAGGTTTGTTCAATTTAAATCATACTAAATATAAATGACACAGAAGTTACATAATTCCTAAGTCATATTGTAAGCATCCCACCCTTGTAATAAATGTGACTTAAGCTGTTACAATGCTATTAGGGCACATATTTCCTCTTTTTCCAAGGCCAAGTCATAAGGCTTCAAATGACATTAGCCCAGATAGTCTTTACTGTAAGAGAAAGTACATTGAACTGGATGTCAAACAGAAACACAAGGACTGAAAAAGTGATTCTCTACATCAGCCAGAAGAGAAAGAATTGGCTAAAGTTACCCAGAGCAAGAGGAAGGGGTGATAACCTTTGATTTTTTTGGACTGTGAAATGGATGGGAACATTATGAAAGCCCTGAACCTTGCATTTGATGAAGGCCAAGAGACAAGATCCAGGGATAACTAAGGACAGTAAATAACAGAACTCCAGGAGGGTAGACAAACCACTATTATTTAGAAAATACAGTTCTGTGAAACTTTGCTCCCTAAGAGCTTATATGACTTGTAGAAGCATCTGTGACAGCTTAGGACACCCAGGAGGGGCTAAATTTGAGCACTCAAGGTTTGATACTACTTAAGCCAAAAATCCACTACTTATTTTTCTTAAACTCTTGGATTTTGAGAAGAATACACTTTTTTCTTTGCAGAGGGGGAGGAAAGTCATCTGCAAAACAAAGCACTGGGACTTTCTCTTACTCAGAGAATGAAAGTATGTCAAATTCATGCATATCTTCCCCAGTGCTTCTTATTTCTCAGCATGTCACTTCTGAAAGCAAGAAGTTGTAAGCCATCCCAAAACCGTACTAAGAACCATTTCTTTGCTGGCAGAGAAACAGTTAACTAGTGTCTCACAAAACATCACGTCATCTGAGAACTGGCCCACTACTGATTAAAGTGAGGAAACATAGCTGACTGAAGCCACTTTAAACTATTGAGCTAGATTTCAACTGAAGAAATAAGATTATTTCATCACTTGAGCCACTCAGCCTCTCTTATCTATCACTTTGCTTTTGCACAAAAAAAATCCCTTTTGAATTGAAAACGTTCAGTTTATTCTGCAGGGGTAGTTTCAGAAAACCCTCTGTGGAAGAGGGTCCACTGCACTGTAATTGCTCTACAGAGACTACATGCTTTTAAAGAGAGTAAAGTACCAGTACTTGTATCTGAAAATCCAGACATTTTTAGTAGCACAAATGGGACTTGATTCTTGCAAATGGAAATACAAGCTTGTCTCATTAATACTGCAATTACCTTATCTGCTACTCATATAGCCATGGGCAATAAATGAGCCACAATTCTTTTTTAAAACTGACAGAGTTCTTTAGCTCAGCCAAGTTCTTTGAACACCATCACTTGCTATCAACATATTTGGAATTAGTGCCACTTAACCAATGGCTGTATGAATGCTTTGTTCAAGTTTTGTATCTTCTCTAGATTGCCAGCAGTGAAAAATAAGCACAAAGCTTCCAATGAGACACATGTTCCATGCCAGAAAGAGCAGGTCCTATTCAAACCTTTTGATAGCTCTACAAGCAAATACACAGCAAGATGGATGAGGACTGAGGTCAATATGCTCCATGACAAGTCCCTGTCCTCCCACATACAACTCTCATCCATAAAGTAACGGGACTACTTTCCCTCAAGCACACTAAGTCAGATGTAAGAACATTCTGCATGCAGCAATGCAAGACAGTTGTATGTGTATCAAGGAGGAATTGAGAAATTTTCCGACAAGATCAGACACTGTCTGAATGCTTCATCATTGCAAAACTGTGCTGACTAAACATCTGCAACAGATTTACTGGCAGTGTTTTCCAGCTACAAAGAGGAACAGCTACACAGGATTCATCATACACACCACTGGTTTGTGGTATCACCAGTGCTGAGTTGTGCTCTGCACTGAAACAGCAGAAACAGTAAATCTGAAGTCAGGGGGGAGAGACAGCAAGTCTTCAGCAGCAAGACTATCGTGCACTCTGTGCACTTTGCTCCCCTTTGAGTTCTACAGATGCAAACAGTGAGTGGCTCCTTTTACAGCTGATACACTCAAGCAGGTTGGGAAATTGTCCAGAATGATGCAACAAGTCAGCAACAACCAGCAATAAACCCAAATTTTCTCTCCTCTAACCCTACAAAACCTGTACTTTCTCCTCTGGACCACAACCACTCAAAAGGAAGGTACTGCACCCAGAAAAGCACTATGTGCAGCATGCAGGAAGCGAAGTCAGCAGAGACGAAGACAGGAACCCTTCAACAGAGAAACAGTCCCAAACTCTAGGGAGAGGGTAATTAAATTCCTGAATCACAGAATGACTTATTCAAGCAAGTTATTTTCCTGCCTGTATTAAATATTTACATCTAATTAGATGAGGTCCTCCCCTCAATGTCTTCTCCATGCTAGAGAAATCTTGAAATGCTGAATTAAAAGCCTTATTCACTCAGCCAACAGTTAAAGACAGACGCTTCAGGAATAATGGGTCTTTCAGAGGATAACAGTGTAAAATTTATGTCCTTTCTGCTTATTCAGGGACATTTTATTAATAAATAGTAATATCTGAACTTTATTAAACACTTATATATGAATTGTCATGACCCAGACAGTGCCGGTCACTAAAAAAAGAGAAAAAAAGCAGCTTCACTGAAGATACGCAAAGAAAACTGTCTGTAAAGATTTCTTCATGGAAACTAAAATACGAAATAAAGCATTGTGTGAAGCTGGATCATCTTTAGTTAAGAAGCAACTTCACAGTAAGAACTGAAGGTCCTTATTCATTAATGCTTTTTTTTGTTTACATTCACAGATGTGGTATTTTTACCACTTCAGAGAAGCAGAAAAGTATTTGCATAAAAGCAGGTACCATCTGAATTCTGCCAATTTGATGAAGATGAATTGTCTGCTCTCCTCTTTCTAAATTGGTGTTGCCTTGTTGTTAGGATTCCACAAGATCACACTGTCAAATACAAGGCAACATGAACTCAACAGGAGGGAGGAAGACAATTAAATTCTTCTCTATATTTTGAGAAGATAGCAGCCAATTTAGACAAATTCCCAGGTTTGACTATTACAATAGCTTTTATTCAGCCAAGACAAAGAGTGGAAAATTTTAAGTACTGTAACTTTAAACGAGATCTGTCACATATCATGTGATCTGATCAATGCAGGAAATGAGGGGTGGGGGGAAGAAAGAAAAAACAAAGTAAAATCTAGCTAATCACACTTGGCTGAGCTACAGGATCTTTTCTCTGAAGATGCAGTGTTACTTCTCTGCAGTCATCTCAAAAGGAGTCTGGCAGATGCTATACATCTTTTAAAACTTTTCAGAGATTTAAGAACAGAAACCAAACACATGCTGCAGTAGACAGAAACATCACCACTACAGTAGATGTGTGCTGACCGTCAGCGATGCTATTCCTTTGTGATAGGACTTTAAAGCTTCAGCAATGCAAGAAAGTGCTGAGCTGTAGTTGTCTTCCTGCAAACCTGTCAGACACTGTTCTGCATGGGAGAACTCCTTCAAGCTGTTCAGCCAGAAGTAGAAGTGTTCTGAAGCTACTTGAGTCAGCAGGCTTTGATACAGTTCTCTGGCCATGTCATGGTTGCCCTGTAATGAGAAGAATGTTTCTAAATGGGGATGTGAAAGAAGGCTGTGGATTTCTACAAAACAAATACAAATAACAAAACTGTAACATCTCCAGAACTACTCCTAGCTTAAAAATAGGACAGTGAAAGTTTTTTCAAACCTTTGATCGTGACAATCCTAATAAATAAAAGCACAAATCTTATTTTATGGAAATATCAGCCTGTATATACTAGTTATTTACACAAGATAATTCAATAAGATGAGAAACAAACATTGAAATTTACTTTCACCTCAGCATCTCATACTAGGTTCTGTGTAATTCTAATCCCAGCTGCTAATTTACTGAAGGGAAAAGGGAAACAGGATCTTTTTCTTCCTTTCTTCACATTGAAGAAAGAGAAGCACACATCAGGATGACCTGTATCATCTTCTAAAGAACAGTTAGACAATACAGATTAGGTATGTGCTCAAGAAAGTGCCAGGCCATTACTTACTTCCTTCTCAAATACTTCAAACACACAAGTGAAAAACCATTCTGATTGGATCAGTGTCCTAAATGGCATATTTCTGAATCAGCTTTCCAGGGAAGTAAGAGAGAAAGCGATTTCTACTCCCCACCCCCATTCATTTCCTCCTCCCAAGTCCTACCATTTTCCTTATTTTCTCATCCAATTCAAAGAAATCAATAGCATCCCTCCAAGCACAACAAACCATTTTCCTCCAGATATTTTCACTTACCATTCTGGAAGCCTGCCTGGCTATCCTGTAGGCTGTCCATCCATTGGAGGCGTTCTCAAGCTGCTGTTTGATAACAGTTTTGATTTCTGTGGACAAAGCTTTCTGACTGGAAACAAATATCACTGTGGCAAGAGAAACCTAATAGAGAGTGGTGGAGTGAGGGAGAAAGTTATATTTCAGTAACTAAAGAAAAGAAGAAAAAAGCCAATTCTGTTTTATTTTAGGCTCAAAACTACATTGAAGATTACATATAAATTTTAACTGCAAAATTTTTCTGAGTCCAATCTTTTAAGTAGTTACAGCCATCTCAGTATTTCTTGTAGATCAAAGTAACTTTCATTTAAAGAATCTTTACTCTCCCTTTTAACTGAGATATTTCAAATGCTCCAAATAAACTAACAGAAAGCTTGTAATTTCTTTTTTAAAATTCAAATTCTTTTCCAAATAGATGTGATGAGAGCATTTTTCTCACTTACAAGATATTAAGTCATTTTGCATCAGAGCACCATATATAAATGGAGCTAACTGCCATTTTGCCTATAACCATTACTTTAGAGATACCCCAATAATTTCAATAGCCAGGTTTGTCTAAGCAGTGCCACCTGCTGGAAAATTTAATGGAATACACTGCTTAGTTCAGCTCCATCTAGGAAATAGTTCTACACTAAACGCTGACGTATATAGTCAAAAGTTAAAACAAAACTGAAAATAGTGGCTGTAGATTGGCACATCAACCTGGACATAACAAATGTTTTAGCTGCCTTTTTAAATACAATTCATCTACAGTTGTTTATACAGACATTTATCTACAAGGGAGGCCTTACCAAAAGTTCCTGTTTCTTATCTGTGGCAGATTGTCCAATCAATTTATAGAGGTCCATGAGGTCTCCTAGGATCCCATCTGCTAGGACAGGCAGCTGCATGGCAATAGCTGCTAAACAGTGGCACATGAGAATCCTGGCATTGTCCTGGGCACTCTGCAGCTGCGTCAGCAGGGATTCAACCACTGACTGGCTCAGGTGAGGACGGCACTTGACCAGCTTCACCATACAAGTTAACGTGATCTGCAATTCACACATTCAACAGGTACAGTAAACACGATGTCTACTCAAAAATAAAAAAGCCAGGCACGCTTACTTATCTGCAAGTATGACTGCAGAAATATAGATCTGGCGTTTTCAAAACCATGTACTCTACAAAGGTAAGATTTTTCTAAGAGCCCAAGCCTTTGTCCCTGAGCTCATAGCACAAAATCACATCACATATTCAAGAAATGTTTATAGTCTTTGTCAGACCACCAGCCTTTACAGGTAAATAACTAGAAAAACTACTGACAGCAGTTTCTGAAGTGGGAAAATAAAAATAATAAAAGCCTTGTGATCATGTACGTTGCATCTCCATCCCCATAAAGCAAGTTCTCTCCAAGATCCTTTTGTCCTCCAGAGACACCTCCATCCATTCTTCATGTTTAATTACAGCTGTTCCTCTGAGAACAATTCACTTATTCTAGAGTTGAGAGATGGTGCACTATAGCTGTGCTCAGTTTCTCTAGAGCTCTGGACTCTGATTAGGGGCAAACCAGAAAAATCTTCATTTCCCTCCAGTTTGTTACGCTTCCACCAGAAAGGATCTGGTGCATATCAGCCACTCTGTTACACAAGATGTTACTGTAGCTTACAGCTGTGCTAGGGGAAGATAAGAGTAATGTCACCTTTAAGGTTGCTTGAGCTCCTGGACTGTCATCTTGACTACAAAGAACAAGAAGAGCTTCTAAGCCAAAAACTGCATCTTGCTCCAAAGGCAAAAGATCTACAAAAAGAAAAGGAGAGTTAGCTTGTTCTCTATTCTGTTTTCTTACCACAGTCAGTGTAATGCCTGCAGTGCTGTTGCAGTCATGACAGATAAATATCTCCCTAATACTTGGGTCTTACCTTACTTTAGAAACAAATCTGCCATCCCATGTCTCAGGTAACTATTCAGCAGTCACAGCAACTGTGATATTTGTAAAGCATGCATAAACCTATGGACTAAGGCTTCTAAATGCTCTGTTATTCTTTTGCAATGAATTTTGCGCAAACTGTTTTCAAAGGTTGACAAACAATTCACTGGTCTTACAGCAAAAGGGAAAACAAGCATTTATTTAGCACCAGTTCTACTATGCCCAGTAATTTTTTCTTAATTAGACAAAGATGGAATCTTCCCAATCATTCATAACATCATACAGAGTATTTTCTACTATTTTATAGTCCTTATTTTCCCTAACCAGTATGAAGGATCAGACAGATTTACAGACAGGTTCACAGACAGGACCAGTTAATACGTGTTAAGTGCATAAGCGTGATTGTAAACAGACCCACTTTGTTGCCCTTGCTTTCACTTACCTTTGTCCTGACAAGAGGCTGATATATTAGTCAGAATTCTCACACCATGAGCTGCAATGCCACGGTTAGTATGGTAACAGCACTCCTGTGCTAGTTTTACTAAATCAAATGATCTTGCAGTTGTAGCTGCTGTTCCTAAACAAAGACAAGGCAAACAGAACACAAAACTGCACAGTCCATAAACATACCATGTTAAAGATCCATCACAGATCTTTAAGTACATTTCTACGAAACAACTATATTGACTACAGATTTTTTTGTTATGTTTAAATGACAGGATGAAAGTACACTACAGCAGTTAGACACGCATAAGAAAGAACATTTGGGTCTAAAGGCTGATGTTTCAGGACTCAGAGAAATTTTCAGGACTCAGAGAAAATATTACGTCTGATTAAAAAAGCTGGTGAGCATATTAATTATTCAGACATGCCAGAATGACTGAAGAGAATGTATTTTTTTTTCCCATTTCTGCAGTTGATGTAGTTGGGCTTATAACACTCATTAGGGCTGTCTGGCTTTCAGGAAGAAAAAAGAAAACAGTATGATGATAATTCTAAGAACAAGATACCTTGAATCACTTTTAAATGTCTACTCTATTTCTCCAGAATATTGTCACAAGGCAGAAAGGTTCACCTGATATTGCTGCAGTTCATTGCCACAAGGGTGGCATAGCTTCACTGTACCTGGATAACATGCCAGCCCACCCTCACACCATGAAGCCTCCCTGCTACTCAAGAACTGTGCAAATCTATGGTTTCAAAGCACCTCAAGCAGAATGCAGGTCAGCCATTTGAGAGGCAACACACTGATCGTAAAATGAAGAAATGTTGAAGACTCAAAGGTAAAAACCCATTTCATATACTATAGGACCCAGAAAACAGAACAAAATCTGAGACCATGATTATTCAAGGGTATACAGCATCCTATTTTAAGTTTACATGTGATAAACACAGTCTGACTCTCAGCTAGTATTCTGAAGTTCAAAAATAGTTTAAGAATATGCTACAAAGTGTTTAGACGCAACTGATCATCAGTAGAAAACCAATCTACTAGAAATGCCAAAGATAACTATCTTTTCTTACCTGGAGCACTGCTGAAGTATTGTTTAATGGCAATGGTCCCAGATAATGTGGAAAGAACAGATAACATGCCCATTTTCAAGCTGTCGTAAGGAGTGTGAAGAGCAGATTCACAGAGTGCCTAAAGATCAGCAGGAAAAAAGATACAGAGATAAGAAGTCCCATAAGCAACCTGTAGTTCCACTTCTCTGAAAAGTTTTGAAAGTCAAAATTTTCCTACAGAAAATACTATACTAAAATCAAGCAACTGTTCTAGAAGACTGAGGATCTGGCTTGCAGAAAAGTGACAGCGGGTCTTTCTTATATGCTATGAAACATCAATTATAAGTCACTTATTAATTAAAAATCAGTGGCAAAAATATTATCAGGTCTCATTGATCGAATACTACACAAGATTTTAAGAGAGTTTCTCCTGTCTTAGAGGCATACTGATTATTTTGCCTTGTACCAATCTGCAGGGTTTTATGTAAACACACACCTCTGAAGAGCAAAGTTTCAAAAATCATTTCCTTTACCAGTACTGGTGTCCAGCAGAATACAGTTTAAGTTCCTTGATAAAAATACTAAAGTGTATTTTATTTTTAATTCAATTATAGTAGAATGTGCCATCATACTTTTGTGCCTTGCTTTTTTAGTCAACAGAGGGACAGTAATATGAGATACAAATGGAAAATATAAGTACATTCTGCCTCAGAGAGTGTCAAAGCTGAATGATAATATCCAGTAACTGAATAAAGAAAAACAACAACACAGAATTAGTTTCACAGGACAAAAAAACCTCAGTGGTGTTCTTATCAGGCATATGTATGGTGTAAGGGTTAAATTCTAAATACATCTGTAATTTGTACCAATTAGTACTTTGTTAATCCATTGAATAGTATGGCATCAGCAGACAGAGGAAGAGACAATGATTAGTGTTGAAAATGAGTCTCAATGTCTCCCAAGACACTGATGTTTTACTCCAGTGCTATTAGATTCCCTCTCAGAACTTTGAAGGATGCCAGGAGCACAGAATTAGCAGGATGGAGCACAGACTGCTGGTTACCTCTGCAGACAGAAGGACTGCTCTAGACATCAACAGCAGCAGCTTCTAAAGCTGATGTCTACAATTAGGAAGTCTCCACAACTCAAAGACCAAGCTTCCCATCTGACAGACTCAAAATGCTGAAGAAACTAACCAACTTTTGTTGGTAAAAAGGTACAAGAAGCAGGTCTTGCCACAAGAAAAGGAGAGTTTGTTCCAGTCCCTGTTTTATAAACATTACTAAGTCATTTAAATATATAGAGAACAAATTTCCCAACTATAAATGTTGACTTTATACTTCAGAAGGCAGAAAAATTCTTATTATTTCTGCACGCCATTCAGCAAGCAGATAATTCAGACAATTAGTCTTGTTTTAACCTAGCCACTGGTTTAGTTCTGATATCAAACTGCCACTGGTTTAGTTCTGACATCGATGGAACTTGTCCCTGCGCATTTCAAACATTGGGACATCTACTCAAAGACACTACGTGACAACAAAAGCCATGTTATCCATGTCTACTCCTGACCAGGCATAATGGTATAGAGTAGCATTTTGACTGCAAAGAATCCATAAAACAATCCATAAAACAGTTCCTTAAAAATACTTTTCTGGTATTAATATATTATGAAGGACAAACCAGTTCACTTAAACAAAAACCTCTGCACGCTCCAAATCATCATCTCTAAGAATCAAGGGCAAAGCAGAACATGCTTTATTTCTCACATAATTGTTAACAAAAACCCACACAGTTTTTCCTCCCAGCTGCCTTATGCTCCAACAACATAGAACAAAAGCGTAGCAAAAGCAAAGAAAAATGACCCAGAAAAAAGTAGAGCTGTAACCCTCTGCCATTAAGTTCTTGAAATATTTACTTTTCCATTAATCTAAGCCAAAGTTATTTTCTATAGTCATTTCTACCAGAAAAAGAGAAAGACGAGGAGGAAAAAAATATTCACATGCAACTGTGATTGAAAGAAGGCAGTGACAGTATCTACAATATAACAATAGTTTCCCCAAATAGCACAGGTGCACTATAAACACTGTCTAGGGTCTCATTCATACTATGAGAGTCACAAGGTTACTATTGAAAATAAGCCATTAATCCTAAGAAAGTAAGTCAAAATGACACTTGTCCTTTCAAGTATATCTTGCTGGATGACAGGCTTTGACAAATCCCAGAGACTCTGTGTTAATTAAAGCATTAATAATTACTCTATATTTTAAGATTAATATAAACATTCGCTCTCGTGTCTATTACCTCAGATCAGTTTGTCAGATGGAAAAGTTATTTCCTTACTGTAAAAAGGCCTACTACATTACACATACCTTTCCTCATCTTTAATACTTCAATTTTGATCCTTATGTGTCAACTTGTCCAATAAAGATATTCTACAAACTGCTCATTAAGACTTGGCTACTCTGCTTGGCACCTAACTTAAGGATATGGGGATGCATGTTCCTCCTTCCTTTACCTCCCAAATTGTTCTTCTAGAAAGAACCCTACAACTAATTGGAAAGTTTCATAATTAACTTTAGCTTAAAAATGTATAAACCTGAATATTTTCTCTGCTCCATGTATGTGGTGTCTTGTTGGCCAGCAACTTCAAATCCTGGATCGCAAGCCTCTTCACAGCCTTCCTGGGGTCATTTTTCAAGTACTGCAACAAAAGTTGGATCTACAACGAAATAAATTCATTGTTTAAGAGATATGCTACTAGAAGGAAGTCTTTCCAAAAGCACTCTTGAAGAAATATTGAGCATACTCAACCAAAATTAACTTGCCCTATCTGTCTGATTGCTTGCCACATGGCTGTGAAGCCACTGCAAGCTAAAACAGTCTGGCATTTTTTACCATCCAGCTCTCTTAGTTCATGTACCCTTCTCTACATAACCCTGCATACCTGAGAAGCCTCAAGATATGTTTCAATGCTCAGAAATACCATAAAACATCCCTGAGAAACTCAGTAAACACCTTATACTGTTGTAATTATGCTGCTAACCAGTATTCTGGGCATTTGATGCTAATTTGGGCATCTGTGTGATCTGCACTTAAGAGATAGCAAGACAGACATACCTTGTATGTCAGCAGTTGCAAAAACAACCCCCAAAACCCCAACCAAACAAAAACAATCCCTACCCACACCCTCTGAAGCATTTATCTCAATTTAAGCAACACTTGCCTGCATGTCCTTTATTGTGACCATTGACTGCAAATTTACAACCACGGAAAGCCAGGACATGAAAAAGCATGAACCTCCCCATCATGACTACATCAGTTTTAAGCAGTATTGGCTGCTGTTGTGCTGCAGAAATACAGCCCAAATCTCCATGCTTACTGCCATTTAAAAGAAAAAAAAAAGCAGCACATTAAGTGTTCTAATGCTGTTTCAGTAGACTGAGATTCGGTACTATCAAAAGCATCCTCTGAAATACAGAAATGAGCCATACCAAAAGTTTCAGACAGATCAATGCTATTAGTCTAACAGTAATAGATACCAGCTTTCCACAGCTGTACAGGACTGAAATAAAGCAAATAGACTTTCATGACTACTTTACAAGGATTAGTGAGATGAGTCTCAAGTGTCACTGTGTTCAGATCTGCTATATAAATCACATCCACAAAGCTCATTACCAGAGCATAAAAGCATTGTACTTTTCCATCACTGCTTTCCCATTACTTGGTGTATAGTCCTAAATTTAAACAACAGATTCAAATTCTCAAAGTTCTTCAAGAAATACATTTTAAATGCATTCCGTGCTATTGGAATATTCATTTGCTTGCATGAAAGAAAGACAAAAGGCACCCCCACAACACAAGGCAATATACAGCAGTGAAAAGTGAAGCCTGGCTTCTACAGCCACAATGAAATGTTTTCAGAAAGTCAGGGTGTTTGCTTTTCAGAATGCTGATCGATCCTAGCTGATTTCAATCCCAGTTGATTTAAAGAAAGACAGGTTATGATCTGTAAAAAAGGGTTAATGTATTTGATGGGGTTGTCTGGAAACAGAACCATCCAGAATTTGAACTTTTTTCAAATGAACTTGGTACTTAATGCATTAGGAAGAATTACCTGCTTAGGAATGTCAACCAAAGAAGAAGCAGCAAGCAGAGTAAAGGTGTGCAGAGTAACAATGACCATCTTGGTAGAGGGGTAGGATGTCACCAGCTGCTGGAGCAGCTGCCGGGAGCTGGAGGCCAAGCTGGCATCATGATGCATGTGCTGCAGAATAGGGATCAACTTCAACTTCAAATCCACGGGTGTGGCCAAACCTGCAACAAGGAAAAGAAACAGGCAGAGTGTCAGTCCTTGTACTGAGGGACACAATATGTCTACATTGCTATCAGTGCTGAATGCAGACTGTGCAGACACATGCACTGGATTCAAATAGCTCATCTCTGGGACAGGTGTGTAACAACAGCAGTATCAAGCACTTTCATGGCTGTTTGAGAAAGCTGCTCCTTGATTCAGTGCAGGTAGCACACATATTAACTCATCTGAAGCAACCTGTGAGAGTCTATGTAAGTTTATTCACCTACTGTAGATAAGCTTTTATTCTGTACCAAACAGGTGCTTCGAGAACTTAGATTTTAAGAGGACACAAGAGCCAGACATTAGATTACTGGTTAGCTAATTTAATTTAAAAATTGGACTTATCTGAGTACAAGGGCAACAGCATTCTGGTATCTAATATGTAAATATGAATAATAAAGAATTTTCAGAGAAATTAAAGCTTTTCCCTTTTATCATTCAATATATACATGTACCTTGAATCATCTCACTGATTTTATTACATATTCCGACAGCAAAATCCCTGTAGAGAAAAGAAAGTACCAGGTGAAATGAAAAATCAAAAATTAAGTAATGAAAATTCTAAAAATCAGATTTAAAAATCAACTGAACGTTGTGTTTTAACCATAAAAACCTTCCCCAAAAAGTGCCTGCCAAGACCTAAGTCTTTTCAGAAACTCTGCACAAGGGGATGATCAAATGATAAAATGGAAGCTTTCAAAAAAATGTGACAAAATGACAAGCAGCACTACATTTTGGTCTCTAATATAATTTCTGTAAAATAATCCTTGATTAAAGCTGCTATTCCACTTTGAATTTTCATATTTATGAGCTTTCCATTTTTGAAAAAACTAATGTTAAACTTGTATTCAGGTTTCTCTACAATACTATTATTGCACATAATTATATGTTTTGCTATAAATGACATTGTTATCACTAGAGAAGGAAATAGTAAAGTTTGTGAATGAGTTAATGAAATTAAAAAAAATCTTACTTAGACTGTGCAGAAAAGTTGGCAGCAGCAAATATAGCAGCTTCCACTTCCACATTATCATGGGAATCCAAACTCTGACGAATACTGTGATGCGCATTCTTCCTTTCTGGAATAATAGATGCCATGCTGCCCAACATCCTACAGAAATCAATCACAGAAAAATCAGGAAGAACGATGTTCAAGAAGAAACGTAAGATGAAACCAAACAGAAATGTAAAATGACTGGTTAAACCACTATTTTTTTCTATAAGTATGTGTGCTCTTCCACACCTATTACAGAAACAAGCAAATGCTAAAAGTTGGCATATAATTAAATGGTGACAAATTTTGTCATGAGGGTTATGTCAGTGGTTTGATAAAAACTTAATTATATTATGATACCTCTTATCTTGAAATTGTACAGTGAGAAACTTACCAAAAATTCTTTTAAAATTAAGAGTGCACTATGGCACCAGGAATAAGCATTTTTGAGATGCTTTTACATTCAAGCTCTGATATTAATACAACAGATTTAATGCTAAAATGTACTGATGGCTATTTTCAGAAACACACAAAGAACACCATGAGATATAAATTCAAAAATGTGGTAGTCTAGGGCGATATAAAAACACATTTAGAGAATTACTAATTTAATTTCTACTTTTTCTATCCCTCTTCCTAATTAAGACTGCAGAAGTAAGTACAGAAGTAAATGTCTGAACAGTCATAAATTTTAACCACATGCTATGAAAGAGAAGTTTCTACAGTAGTTACTATGATCAAGTAATCCAATATCTGACTTTCATAATTTGTTTCTAAGATCTTTCACTGATGTGGGATAAGGTTATTAGTAGGAATAGTGCAATACCTTTTGTGTAACTGCTAACAAAGTTGCAAGTCAATTTATACTTTTTTATGAAAAGATACCCTTCAGACACATTTAGCATAATCCAGTTAAAAGAAAAAGGAATGCAGGATGGTAACATTGATGGTAATTTTAGCAAGAGTTCTGTGCAAGTATTTACACACACTTATCTAGCAATAAAATTTCACAAAGTTTTGGTTTAGCACATCTTTCTTTCTACATATTCTTTCTTACTGACACTATTCAAGAAGGACAAAACCAAATCAATAGAAGATTTTAATCTGGAACTGCTGAACCAACAGCCATTTTGATGTTTCCCTTGATGCATCCTGTGAATTTATTAGTAATTTAAGTATTTTTTCAAACAGACTGGATTCCTGGGACTTCTATCAGTCTGCTAACTCTCAATGCCAGCCAACAACTGCAAGTATATGTTAGAATACTACAGTGGAACTGCAAGAAAACATGTAGTCCCATTGTATTTAACGATTTCTGAGACCAGAGCATGAAAGCACAATCTCAAATGAAATATCAAAAGAAAAAAGAAGTGGACATATGAGCTAATCAATCAAACCCATTAATGCCTCCCATCTTTCAACAGTGAAAGTAGTAACAGTTCTAAATGGAGAGAAAAAAAGAACATAAAGGGAAAAAGAGAAGTGCTCTTCACATTCACATTCACCTGCACAGGGGTTGGAAGATGCATGGAAGATGCACAGAAGATGCACTTAAGATGAGGATGTTGGACAGTGCTGGAGACACAGACACCAAAGCAGCAGGACAATGACATTAAAGACAGGTTTATTTTATTTGTTTTCCCATTTGATTCCTAGGAAGCCCAAAGCAATCAACAATACAACAGTACTTCCTTAGAAGTTATTGATCAGACCAACAAGCAGTAAACTTCTAGGACAATGATGAATGAAAAACAGGTGCAAGTATAACAAAGTTCGCATAAGCTTTGGTTATTAGTTAACAAAAATTATTTTGACATGCAAGGAAGCACTTTCCTTTTGGTCCTGGTCTAAATATATCATAGGCAATATATGATATATTGCATATGGCTACTGTCTGGGTTATCCATACAACAAGGTTCAGTTTTCTTCTTGTGAGTACACAAAATTTCAACACTACAAATTCTGTTTTACCTGAAGCCATCCACAAAATTCTCACCATCGTACATGATTAATAACCTTGTTCTTCTGATCACAGATCTTTATCATTCACCCCCTTTAAAGACAGATGTCTTTGCTTTTAACTCCATGAGCAATGTATAAAAAGCCTTCTATATTTCATTCACATAATCGTAGAACAGTTTGGTTTGGAAGGGACCTTAAAGATTATCTGGTTCCAACGCACCTGACATGGGCAGGAACACCTGCCACTAGACCAGCTTGCTCAAAGCCCCATCCAACCTCACCCTGAACACTTCCAGGGATGAGGCATCCACAGCTTCTCTGGGCAACCTGTTCCAGTGCCTCACAACCCTCCCAGAAAAGAATTTCTTCCTAATAGCTAATGTAAATCTATTCTTTCAGTTTGAAGCCATTCCTCCTTGTTCTCTCACTACGTAGACGCCCTTGTGAAAGGTCCCTCACCATCTGTCTTGTAGTTTCCCTTCAGATACCAGAAGGCTGCAAATATGTCATTCCAAAGCCTTCTCTTCTCCAGGCTGAACAACCCCAATTCTCTCACCCTTTCCTTGTAGGGGAGGTGCTCCATCCCTCTAATCATCTCGGTGGCCTCCTCTGGACTTTCTCCAACAGGTCAATGTCCTTCCTGTGCTGGGGAACCCAGAGCTGCACGCAGTGCAGTGCTCAAAGTGAAATCTCACCAGAGTAGAGTAGAGGGGCAACATTCCCTCCCTCAACCTGCTGGCCAGGCTGCTTTGGATGCAGCCCAGGACACGACTGGGTTTCTGGGCTGTCAATGCACACTGCTGGGTCATGTCCAGCTTCTCATCCACCAGCACCCCCAAGTCCTTCTCGGCAGGGTTGCTCTCACCCCCTTCATTCCCCAGCCTGTGTTGATACCGGTGGTTGCCCCGGCTCAGGTGCAGCACCTTGCACTTGGCCTTGTTGTTCCAGTCGAGCACACTGATAATTAGCTACAGATATGAAGTAAATTAGGATCATTTATGTAATACATACCGGAGTGTAATAGCCCGAGCAACTGGATCATTGCTATGAATTACTGAGAAAACTCTTTTGACAAATTCATCCACATTTAGGATCTTCTCCAAGTGCTTCTCACTCTGTTGAGTAACTTTCAGCACACACAACCTCAAGAAGTTGTTCCTATTAGAAAATACACAAGTTTCTTTGTCAGGCTATTTTATAACAAAAATTCAAGGACTTGAAAACAAAATTATTTTAAAACAACTTCTGAAAGAAAATTAAAACGAGGAAATGTCTACGTTTCAGAAATGTTTGAGTAGACTGATGTAATACAAAAGAGACTATTAGTACACTAGTGTTTTATTTTCTAGTTCTGGTAGTGTCAGATTTAGGCCCAATTCCAGGGAAATGAACCAGCTGGCACCAGTGAGGAGGGGTGTAAGCAAATGCCTGTTTTGTGCACACTTAGGGATCCAGTTCTTCTAGAAAAACACATCCAAGACTAAGGCAAGAGAACTTAATTGCCAATGTCAGGTGTGAGTGAATTTCTTTCCCTTCTTGGAGACAGCAGTGAAGATTCCACATCAACATTTAACTTTGTAACTTATTCCAAAGTAGCTCCAATTCCATTAGAAACATCACTTAGACAGCAGACACCTGGAAAAGCTATACTTTGAGCTTTGTTATTAACATTGCATGACTTAGAGACAAAATTTGCACACGTGACCATTCATCTTTTTACGAATTACAAATCTGAATGTGCCTGTGAAGCAGACCTTACATCAGTGAACTTATATCAGTCAGGAAGGGAATCCTCAAATCAGGACAGATGAAAAGGAACTCTGTCATTGATCACTAACAGCCACTTAAACCCACGAAAGATGGGGAAAGCAAACTTCAATCGAGCACAATCTGTCCCCAAGAGTGAGTCCTACCAACCGGAGATTTGAATGGAGAGAAACTCACCGATGGCACTTACCCCACTCTGAAGACATCAGCCAGCTTTAGGAACGCCGAATTGATGAGAATAGGGAAGGGATATTTCTGGAAGAGCCTGGGAAAACGAACGACGGCTTCGCACTGCTCCCCCAGTTTCCCAGACCTGAGGCCTAAGCGAGACAACAGGAATTACCGCAGATACCTCCAGACCCAGATCCTCCCTCCGCCCTCGCTGTGGACAAAGCGGCACAGCGCCAAGCTCCCACCCCGGCCCTGCGACAACCCCGAGCCCGCGCGGCCTCACCTTTGTCCAGCTCCATCAGTGCGGAGTTGGCGTCCAGCTCCTGCTCTCCATAGCCCGCGTCGGCCAGGAACGACTTGGCACTGGACGCCATTCCTGCCCCTCGCCGCCGGCCCCGCGCACGCGCACTCGCACTCCCGTCGCCGCGCCATTCCCGCGCAGGCGCGTGCCCGCCCCACCCACTGCAGCCGCGGGAAAGGGCAGCCCGGAAGCCCCGCCCCCCGCACCGCCAACTCCCAATCAGAGGAGGAGGGCGCGGCGCCTCGCTCTTCCCGCCGGCCAATGAGAGCGCGCCGCGGGTTTGGCGGGCCGGTCGTTTTGGCGGGAGTTGTATTGGCGCGCACCGGCCGTGTCCGCCCGGCCATGCTGTGCCGCGCGCTGCTCCGCCGCGCCGCCACCGCCACCACCGACCGTGGGTACCGCGGCACGACCGCTCCTCATCTTGACCTGCCCCCGCGCCCCTCCACAGCCCCTGCGGCGGCCTCGGGGCTCCTGGCGCCCGAGCCGGCTGTGTCTGGTGCGCTTACGGTCCGTCTGTCCCGTTGCAGGTCGTTCCCCGCCGCTTCCCCTGCAGCATCTCTTAGATGGCTACCAGTGCAGCCAGGAAGATGACCACCTGTCTTATGGGGAAACGGGGTTGCCGGTCCCTCCTTTCGGCTGCACCTTTTCTACAGGTAAAGTCACCTTCTGAAAACCCTTTTGGAGGCCAGGGTGTGGGCACTGCTGTCAGCTTTTTTTGTTGTTCCTGTTTGATTCTGTCTCATGATTTGGTTTCAGACTTTTCTTGTTTTAAAGTGAGCTGGTAAAAGTGCACTTGCTTCTAGATGTGATATACATTGGATCGTGGTGCTTCTATATATACTGATGGAAAGTATTCCCTTAAAGAAGCAACTACAAAGCATTTATTTTAATACCTCTTTGTTTCAGCTGTGTCTGTTTCAAGGTATGTCCTCTTGGTGACAGTGCGAGGCTACATAGGTGAAAAACTGGGGTTTGTTCAAAATAGATAAAAGATGCATGGAGAACAGTTTGTAGAAACCAAAGGTGGATGCATGTCACCAGGCTGTTAACACACAGCATTTCTCCACGGTGAGCATGTAGTGGAGTAAACATGGAAGCTCCTGGATTTTTAGGGCAAAACTCTTTCATTCTTAGTACTCTGGTTTCAACGTGAGCTCTTACGTTTTTCCAAGGCAGCTTCCTGCTTTTCCAACTCAGATCATGAAAACTGCTGGAGGCTGTAGATGATACATAGCATAGACAGAGAAAACTATAACTAGAGAACGATTATAACTGGTGAAAGAGGCCACTATCTCAAAAGTTGCTCCTGGAGCCATTTGGTTGCCCATGTGCAGTTACTCCTGAATGGAACGTCTAGAAAAAATGCTTGCCAATATTTCTGCATTTTGAATATTTAAGTTGCTATGTAAATACTGTTTATTTTGCAGCTATCTATTTGCTGTGTACTCTATTTAAAGAGTCTGTGTCCCTTCACAAAGAACAGGGGTATGAGTATGAATTAGCTACATAATATATTATGTTTCAATTTATTTTCAGCACCGAATTGGGAGCATGTACTAGCAGTTACAAATGAAGAAGGATTTGTTAGACTCTATGATACTGAAGCTCAAGCTACCAGGAAACTCATCTTTAAAGGTAAGTGTTGAGTAGAAGGTAATCTTCATTTGGTATAACAAGTATGGGATTTACTGGAATCAAAGTAAGCTTTTTGCAAGTCATTAAAACATAAATGTAGGCAGTATTTAAATCCTTTCACATACTTTGCTGAGTCTTCTTAACAGAGTAGGAGCATGAATGTGCTCTTACAACAGCAGTAGTAGGTGAATTGTTCTATGTTGTTTTTCATGCCTAAGCAAGCTGTTGACAAGATTTCTGATTTCAGTGTCTGATGTCCTTTAGTCTTCTGCAAAATATTGTGCTGCAATGCACTGAACTAATCTTGACTTTTGTTTTCTTGTTAGAATGGCAGGCTCACTCAAATGCTGTATTTGACCTTGCCTGGGTACCAGGGGAACACAGGATTGTAAGCAGTCTTTTGCCTTCTAACTGTTTTTAATGCTTTGGCGACTGTGTACAGAAAAAGACTAAAGCTTTTTATTTTTGCTTCTGAAGGTCACTGCTTCAGGAGATCAGACAGCCAAGGTGTGGGATGTGAGAGCCGGCGAGCTTCTTGGCATATGCAAAGGTCATCAGTGTAGCCTCAAGTCAGTTGCTTTTTCTAGATTTGAGAAAGGTAAATGTTGATATTCCCTATTTGTTCCTCTTTCTCTCTGGCAAAGTACTTTAAGAGCTAAAAAAGGGCTTTGGAAACTGACAGGTACAGATATCACAGGCCTACTGAGGAGGGACCCAGCCAGAGAAGCAGAACTAACTTGCTGGAACTCGATGGTGTTGTGATGCTGACATCTGCACTTTTCCGTTCTTGGGCAAAGTTAAGATAGAATATTTACTTCCATACATAAGTGTGTGAATATGCTTTTCATAAGTAGATTTCTCTAGAGTATTAGGAAAGAAAAAAAGAATAGGAAAAGTAAGAAAACTAGTCAAAAAGCATGGCAAAACAATGGCCTGGTTTTCGTATTTCTAGGACTGGTATCTCAAGTGTTGAGGCAGAAGAGCCAGAGTGCATAGATGTCATTGTATTGGATTCAGTTAATTAAATTAACACTTTTGGAAGCTAATAGCACTCTTTTTCTCCCTCTCAGCTGTCTTCTGTACTGGAGGCAGAGATGGAAACATCATGGTTTGGGATACCAGATGCAACAAGAAAGGTAAATGAACTTTCATATATGTATGAAAAAAGCTGGGTATCTCATGTAAAAGTACTGCTCAGAGCTACTTGTTGGACTAATGCTTTTGATTACGATATAGGCAAAACTTCAGTAAAAGGGAAGGATTGTCACATAACTACTACTTTGGTACCGTAAAGGAATGGAATAGGTATCTCTTCTATGTATGATGCATTTTTCCACTTTGTAACAGTCTCAGGTTTGCTGCATGATACACATGCTGGCTTGATAATACCCTGTGTGTTGGTAAGGAGATAAGGGGGAACAGAATACATCCCTGTTAGGACAGCACAAAAAACAGATGAGCTGGGAGAGACTGCTTAGGTCAGAGCCATCTGGAGGGATGAAGAAAAGCTGGAAAGGCTTCTGCCAGAGAGGGAAAGAAGGCAAGAACAGCAGAAGCAAAGGAGCTTGTGAGTGCTGGCAGCAACTGAGTATATTGTGGGAAGACCTACTGTAAATGTAAGGGTGAGCTCATTCTGCTCCTCTCTTTCTGTTTCCTGGAGCTTCTCCTTCCCCAGTCAGGTTATGCCCTTATGTTTTTTCCCAGTTTTCTGCTCTGTCAGAGCAGCTTCCTTGCCTGCACTGCCAGAACATGTCTTGATCTTCCATCTGTCCCAGATTCCCTGGCTCTTCCAATGGACAAGTGGGGGAAAAGAGAGACTCCACATGATTGAAGTGGAACGTGTAGGGAAAAAAAAGTAAGAAAGTTGCATTACTCTAGTAAAGCAGTAAGTTTCATAAAGTGAGAAGTAGCAGACAAAAGACTAAATAGAAAATTATAAAATAGAGTAGAAAAGCACTGTGAGTGCAATTCCGCTTGGGATGAGTTGAATGCTCCAGACCAGGTGCATGCTGAAAACCAAACCGGGGGTAATGATTTCTAAAGGCAGCCTGCTCAGTTTTAGTTTCAGTGTCAATGCTACACTGACCTTTGTAATTTTTTGCATTATATATTCCTGGTGCTTACTGTATTCTCACCAGTTTCATATATAACTAACAATTTTTGTTTTCAGAATACATGAATGATTTTAAAGGTTTGTCTCAGCCACCTCTTAGGACTAATTCCAAGTTGATGCCTGTTTTATTAAAGTGACAGGGAAATTGCATGGAAAGTATTAATTGAGATGCCTTTGATTTCTTTCAGATGGATTTTACAGGCAGGTGAAACAAATCAGTGGTGCACACAATGTGGCTGACAAGCAGACTCCTTCCAAACCTAAGAAGAAGAGGCAGAACTTAAGAGGACTTGCTCCCTTGGTGGTAGGTATCCGGGGAACAAACAAAGCATAAACCTCTCTTCTGGGGACACTGTTATGCATAGAAGTCTTCCTAAGTAAACATAGCGAGAAATATGTGGCTTGTATGTGGTAAATGCTTCCATTTATCTTTGCAGAAGTAGGTTTTTGTGTCATGGTCACTTGCTATGGCTAATTTTAGACTTTGTTTAGTTGCCTAACAACCCATGTGCCATCAAAGCCAACTTTGTGCAAATGCTGTGTGAAAATACATCTTTTCTTCCCAGAGAGGAAAGGAATAGCCAGCATTTTGAAGGGGGGGAAATGGCAAGGGTTGTAATATTTATTTTTTTTCTGTGTTTTTCTCCCCCTAATGTGACCTGACAAATTACTGCCTTATTGGAATAAGACCTGGTAATATTTAATCTATTAAACTTTGCGATAAAAGCAGCTCTCTTATCTCTGACCTGAAAGGTATAACCTCAAACTTCTGCCCAGACACTCACTGCTCAGCAGCAATTTCCCTGGTGGGAGTGTTTGAAGGATTGTTGTGTCCTTAATGACATCTGGTATTTCCAGGTTCTCCTGTGTGGCTAGAGGGAGGAGGTTTTCTCAGTATTCACTTGGCCTTCAACTAAGCAGCAAGATCTTGCTGACCTTAAAAGAAAATAAAGTTCTTTTTTTTCTTTTCTTTTTAAGGATTTCCAGCAGAGTGTAACTGTGGTGCTGCTTCAGGACGAGCACACTCTTATCTCTGCAGGAGCTGTTGATGGGTAAGGAGGGAGGATGCTTCCTTGTCTGTGTGCTCTTCTTAGTGGCATAAAAAGATTAGGAGATTTTTTTTCTAAGATCACTCGGTGCACAAGGCTAGAGTTATTGCTAGGTAGAATCAACAGCTACGCTGTCAGTTTGCATTGGCAAAGCTGAATGCTGCTTTACTTCCTTACTGGAGATTGCAGCACTGGACAAATTGTGCATATATGGTAAATGCTCGTTTTGGTGTCCTAGGTATGGGGCAGAATGAGAGCAATTCTTATCTTTCTCTCTCTGTTCTCATGGACTTCTGAGACCACACATAGACTATTGTTATACAGCTGTTTTGTGATGTGAGTGGGTGCTTGGTGCCTGGATATGTGTAGGTGTGCTTGAGAAAATGTTGCCTTGAGTTACAAAAGATGCGTTCTTTTAGGTGCCAGATCCATTGCAACATCTTGGAGCTCAAGCAAACTGTCTCATTGATAAGCATGGAAATTACCCTCTTGGATTCAATTCTTTAGCAGGTTCCATGTGCTCAGAGCCTTTCTGGGGCAGATAACATTGACTTTTCTGCTCATGACAGAGGCTTGGTCCCCAAGAGCAAGGGAAAAAGGGAAAGACTTAATTTTTAAAACTACAGACTAAAACTACTACTCACAAATGTCAGAAGTAAAAGGCATCCTTGTATTACCTTTTACTAGTTGAAGAAAGTTGGCTTGCAGGCTCTTGTTTTATCTTGTGTTAGTTACAGAAGGCAGTGCTGCCTCCTCGTCCATATCCAGCAGAGCGCTTGTTTTGCTTTCAGCACATCTCTGCGCTGCTTCTGCTCAGTTCTTGTCTCCTTAGCACTGGACACTCCTCAGGAATGAGCAACCTGACTTCCTGTGCTCTTAGAAGGCCCAGTCAGCATTGCAAGAGAAATTTTGAAGTTGAAGACACTTGTGCGTGCTTTTCTATTTCAGTGTGATCAAAGTCTGGGACTTGCGTAAGAACTATGCTGCTTACCGTCAGGACCCGGTGCCCTGCAGGTCTTTTTGCTACCCTGGAACCAGTACTCGCAAACTTGGTAAGTTATTGGAGATGCATTTGTTGAAGTGCAAAGTGAATTGAAGAAGTAGTGACAGTGACATCTCTTATCTTTTAAGCCAGTTATTGATCAGACTGGCAAACTCCACAGAGTATTTTGATTGCCAATACCAAATTTTCAAGTTTAAGAGTGAAAGTGCCCCACTTTTTTATTGCACCAATGATAAAAACTTGCAAAGGCTTCAGTAGTACATTTTCATAAATGGAGATAAGGGAACAGTAGAGCTCTTGATAAGGAATTTAGCTAATCTTTTTCATACATGAGTAAAATTCAAATTGAACTGCTTTCTTTGCATTATATCTTCCAAAGACAACAGACCGGTCTGGGTTTTTACATTATCACCATCCAGAGTCAAACTATTCTTGAAGCTGCTTGTTATAAAAAGGATAGCACACCTGTACGTGTTTTTCTGTCTTCTTTGTATCTTTAGTGCCTTACAGTGCTCTGATGCCACACAGTAATTCCTGATGATTTGTCTAATCAACTCTCTTGATGTGGTAATGGTCAGTGTCAGTCCCGAGGACATGAGGGAAATCCTCGAAGAGCTGGTTGTGAAATAATTTGCCTGCAGGGAAAGATTTTTCTTGAATCTGAATCACTAGCAAATCAGAGGATAGCTTATTGTATCAAAGCACAAGGGTTTCCATTTATTTTTCATCTCTGCTTCTGCAATTGGTTGTTCCTGTTATCTCTTTGAAACCATCAAATAAATCACTGGCCTGCTCTGAAGGTGTGATTCCTTTCTAAATACCACCCTGAATTGTTATGAGAATATGTAGATGTTATTCTAGAAACTTTCCTTCTTCAGCAAGTGCTCTGTCAAACATACACACTTTCCAATGACAATCTCATACATGTTAGAAATCCTTTCCAAATTTCACTCTCTGGGCATTTCTTTGAGAACTCCTGGTTTCCAAATGTTTTTTCTTACAAAGAACTTCTCTCTTTGTCTATAGGATATTCTAGCCTAGTTTTGGATTCCACTGGTACTAATCTGTTTGCTAACTGCACTGATGACAGTATCTACATGTTCAATATGACAAGTTTAAAGACTGCTCCAGGTAAGCATATCTGTGGAAATAGCTGCAAAAAATAGATATTACAGAGAATAGAAAGGCAAGTCTATCCCTCTGACTTAGAGAGACAGAGACCAGGTTCAACACTTAGGAAACCTATTCCATGCTCTTATCTCTAAAGCTATATGGGAGAGATTCATATTTTGCATTAAGCCATCCACGCAAAATTAACAGCACAAAAACTTTTATGAGTGCAGATACTGGTTCACCCAGAGACTGAAGGTAGTTTACATGTTGGCTGTAGTTCCCTGGTGAGGAATGGCCAGTGTCCAGCTGCTACCCACCTGAAGCAAGTTTGAATCTTCTGCTTACTGGCAGTCACAGGTTTCTCAGACTCTTAGATATGAATCTACATAAAATGATCACCTGACACATTGTATTTGGGTATTTTAAAGTGCCTTTTAAATTTAACTTCTACCACAGTTCCTGGGAGAAAGGATCCCCAGCATTTTTAGATTCCTTCAGCTCTGCAGCTGTGACCTTTACATGTACAAGATTGCCCACAGCCTTTAATACACTAAGCTGCTTTGTCATAGGCCAGTGACTGCTTTTCAGAAAGTGGCAAAACTTGTTAGATGCATTCCAACCAGACACATGACGTATTTTCCATTGCCTTTTCTCAGTCTCTCAGTTGTCTGAAATTAAATGAACAGTGTATCCTTCTGTCTGCTCTTCAGGAAGGCGGTCTGGTGGGTGGGAATGCTTCCAGAGTGGAGAAGTGGTGCAACTAGTAAATATTAATAGCTTGGTTGTTGAGGTTAACCCCGGGTGCCATTGCCAAGATGTGGAAATGGGCTCACTGGCTTGTTCCCTCACAGGAGCAGGCTCTCACCAAAGCACTCCTCAGCCTCCTCACAGAGCTCTTGCCTTCTGTGTGCAGCCGATAAAACCTAGGGAGCAACCTCCATTCATCCAGCTGGATGGAACACGTGCAGCCTCTCGGTGTGCGGTGGTTCCCACAGAGGGCAGCGCTTGCCCGCAGGTTGTGCCTCTCTCCGCCCTCGCCAGCTTTAATCACTGTTCCAACTGCTTTTATCCAGTATTGAAGCAGCTTTATTTTGCAGAGGGGGACGTCAGAAAATCCTCACTGTAACAGGACTTGCTGCCTGGTTTAGGAGGGGATTTGCTGTCTGGTAACTGCTGCACTGAGAGATCTGTGGGCAAAAAAAATTAAGGGATTTTTCAAAGACTGACAAAGGCAGCCACGTGTCCTCTGGTCTGTGGGTTGTCTCCTTCATGAGAACTACTGCTAAAAGAAGGCTGGAGGAGGAAGTGCCAGCCCCACCTGGTGCTATGCTGAGAAATTTGCCCTTCCTGCCCCACTGAGAGAACAGGACATGGTGTGGCTAAGTGTTCTAGATCCACACTGGAGTCTTGTGCCAGCTGCTGGCTCTGAAGGTCCTCCCAGTAGGGGGAATGTCAGCAATTTGCCACCTGTGTGGAAGAAGGCCCTTACTTTGTGACTGCCCTTTTTGATGTAACGGGACTGGTGATGGCGGCCGAGGGAGGAAGAGACAAGGACCCTGAACCAGAGTAGTGAGGCAGCCCAAGTGATGTCTGAGTCTGCTAAAGCTTTAATTAAATTGCCACTGCTTTGTTTGGGAACCCTGAAGGGCTCCCGCAGAATAATAAAAACTTCCTGCCACAGGAGCCCCAGAGCAAGGGAGCAATGCAACCACTTTCTCCAAAGGATTCGTGGCTAGACAGGAAAAGCCTGTAAGATCAGCACTCCTTGTGCAACTGACTCCAGGGCTGTGCATTGAGTGGGGCTTTTATTCATCTTTTTTTAATTTTCTCTTCACAGTGGCTGTTTTCAGTGGGCACCAGAATTCAACCTTCTACATCAAATCCAGCACCAGCCCAGACGACCAGTTCCTGGTCAGTGGTTCCAGTGACTGCAACGCATACATCTGGAAGGTGAGGCAATTGGGTGAGAACCAAGCATGCAGCCTGGAGCTGCTCTTGCTTTTCATGTTCACGGAGGACACTCCTTGCCTCCCAGTCCTCCTCAAAGCAGCGTGGGGTTAGCCCTGGCACGCTGTGCCCAGAGTGTGTATGTTGCTGTCAAGGCTCGATGTAACTTTAATGTAAAACAGAGGTAGCCTCCTGCCATCAGTACATCTCTCATTGCTGCTGCTTATTGCAAGTTGCTGTTCTTAATCTGTTTTAATGGGCCTTAAAATCCTCTTTCAATCCTATTGATACAGCCAGCTATGACAAGTAGACAGACAGTTCTTGGTTCATATTTAGCAATAGAACTCATTAGCAGAAACCTAAAAGTTTAATTGTTTTAAAGGGCACTTTTCCCCCAACTTCCCCTTTTTCCAGGTCTTGCTTCAGACATAGCTTTTTCTTATGCTTAATTTACAATAGTTAAAGCCTTCATATTGCAGCAAGTGCTCAGCCAGAGCCTTCAGCAAATTTCCAAAACACTGTCTGACAGCTGAGAGGCTTTGTCACTTGACATCTTGCACTGACGTGTAGGAAATGCAAATGTCACCAAGATAATAGCAGGGACCTCAGAATAAGGCATGCTTTGAGTTCTGTTCTCCATACTGGACACCCATATGGGAACAGAGTAGACTTCTTACAGAAGCAGAATAGACAGAAACCACAGGTGACTGCCTATTTCAGGTTTGGGGTAATTTTTAGGGAATGTTGACTTGTTTACCCATTTTACAGTGAGTTTGAAAGTAAAATACAAATCTTGCAGAGGAGAAGGTCAGCCTGCTGAGACTGCAGTTTGAGCATATAGCCTCTTTGATTTGAAGAACATTTGTAAGCAGCTGGGTTGCTTACTCATTAGGAGCAGGAGTGTGGTAGCATGACTATTCCTATGCCAAGTGGGGTAATTTTAACTTTCCTCATGTTCTTGTGCAAGTTCAGCAAAAATGCCTGTGCAAACTTGAGTTGCACATTCTGCGTTCGAGTGTTTTGATACTTTCTTGGAACACACGTTGGGACACAGTTGAGAGTATTCAAGGATGTCATTACATCTCAAAATTTAAGCATTTAAGCACATTTAAAATGCATTAATATACAGAAGGCTTCTGTTGCTGTTGCATATGAGTGACAGATCATATTACATATTTATAAAATTAATCGTCAGATGATTACTTTTATTTTAATCTCATAGCCATGTCGGAAAGTGGGACTTCCAGCAAAGTTGTCTCTTTCAAGATCTGTCCTATCCCAGGCTTCTTAATGTAAATGTTGATAGATTTTACTGACTCTGAAACATACGTATCTTTTCATGGGATGAGGACTTATTTTGCTGTGAAAAAAACACGGTTAGATATTACATGTGCAATTAACAGGTAATGTTAGAAGGAACTTAATGAAGAGGGCTAGCTTTCCAGATCTAGAGAGGGATGAAGGGCAGAGGCCTTGTCCACTCAGATTATTTCTTTGAGAAACTTTGCAGCAGTGCTAAGTTTGTGTTTGGGTGAGCAATTCAGAAAGAACACTGTGGGGAGAAGTTATTGCTGACGAGGATGCTATTTCAGTCTATTTTCATATATAAATCACTTCCAGGCAATGCACACTTGCTTTATTGTGTTGGGTTTGGTTTTTGTAAATTACAAGTTCATTGATTAATGAACTGACTCTTGAACAATCATAAGATTTTAAAAGCAAAGAGCAGAGCTTTTTCTGCAAAGATGGTACCTAACTGAGATACCTTCCTGGTAATAATACAATACCATTTATAGATGTGTACTTCCATTGTTCTTTCAATCCTTTGATGCAGATCACTCCAAGGTGATCAACTTATGCTTTGGTCTGTCTCAGAACTGGAATGTACGTGCTTCTGTATCATGGTGCATAAAACTAGATATGCCATTTTATGCTGAATCTTGAAAATGGATATAACAGCTGTTTCAGTGAGTAGAGTAACTAAAAAAAGTCTCATTTCCTTGGTTTCTCTTTTTAACTTTTCTGCAATAGGTCTCACTTCCCCAACAATATCCTGTCAAATCAGACAAAAAAAGCAGCATGTGCTGTGGCTAATCCTGACTTGACATGCACAAACTGACCAACTGTCTTCTGCCAAACACAGTGGACACAGCTATAACTATGCGTCCCTCTTCACTTCACAGTAATATATCTTGGGGATAGTTGGTTAATTTACACTAGTATAGCATAAAACCACTGCATCCCAAAAAGGGTAATTCTCTTACTCTGCATTCCTTTCAGTGATCAGTGGCTACTGGACAGCTACTGTGGCTGTTATGAGTGTATAGCAAGACTGCTATTAAATGTAAATGAAGGTGTTCTCTGCACCAAGGTATCCTGTTGTTTGTTCCCTACACAGGGATTTTGTTTCCATGGTATTGCATGTTTTAGCAGAGAAGAGAAGAGAATACTCTGACCAGGGCATTTAGTGGCTATTTGGTCAAGTGATTGTCTCTACTATGCCAGGGGAAAAAAAGTGTCCTATTAAGATGAACCTCTTTGTATCAGAACAACTTCTAAGATCTGAAGCTGGATATTCAACTGCAGTTTTGCAGGCTTTTGTTGGAGGTGATCCACAAGAGAAAAACTTGTGTGTAACTCAAAAGCCTTTCCCAAGGTCTTGCATCTTCCTTTGAAACCTGTGTATGTATGTAATGTCTACTCCTTTTCCCACACAGTAAAGGATCTGTTCATTCACTTAGTCATTTATTCAAATTCCTTGATAAATTCCCCTTAAAATGTCACATCAATGATGGTGACTCATAGCTCCAGAAAGGATTGCCTGCTGAAAGCAAGGAAAACTTGGATAGAATCTCTGTGAGTGTGTAGAGGTGTGTGTGTATGCATGTGTTTTCTTCTTTGGGCCACTTTAATGCTGGCTTCAGCTCTGTCTGTCACTTACAGGAGCTGTAGTCAAAGATAAGTAGCAATACTGTAGAAAAGGAGAAACATTCTTCATAAAAATCTAAGAGAAATGGAGATCAGTTGAATGAGCAAAATTTAGAGAGCTTTTTTATGAACTCTTAAAAGGATCTCTGGAGCAACTGGTTGGCTGGAGGAGGCACAGTCAGACAAATGCTAGTGCAAAGCCAGTGAAGGTTCATCTGTAGAATTGTGTTTGTGGCAGTTTCATTTTATTATTAATCCATTGACTTTTGATTGGGAATGTATTTGCCTGTCCTGATTCAAATTATGAGCCTCCCAAAATTTAAGCATCTTACATAGAACAAGTAGAGGTACTTAATACCTTAAAATGCTTGTGTTGTGTTTTGGGCTGACAACTCTGGAGGCAGAAATCCTGTGTGTAGCAGGAATTGAACAAGTGTTTCCAGGCAAGTCAGTACATCTCAGTGCTGACCAGCTGCTTCACCTCTAGAAATGAAACATGAACTGATTCTTAGGGCTCTGTCAGTTGTTGCATCATGATGACAGCCCGAGTGCGTTTGATTTATGCATTTCATACAGGGAAGATGGAAAGTATTTACATGCTTCACCGGTGGTCTTAAAGATGTATATTAGGCTGCATGCCTTCTGACTGTATACTTGTTTTTCTATGGAATTTTTAAGGTTTCTGAGCCCAGCCTTCCTCCGTGGATACTCCTTGGTCACTCTCAAGAAGTTACCTCCATTGCTTGGTGTCCTTCAGACTACACTAAGGTTTGTTTCCTGGAAAATGGTCTTTCCCATGAAACAATACATGTGATGTGGCAACATCTGCTTTCAAAATTGCAGCAGTCTTTGTTTATTTGGGAGAAAATTTTCAGTCAATAACTTTTAAAAATGTTCATTTTGTGGGACAGTAATACAAGCTTGTCATATGACTACAACGTATCAGAGCTTTTTTATTATTTTCAAATAATTTAGGCTATTTGAAAACTCCTAGAAAATTGCATATCAACAAAGACCTCTTAGTGAGAGCTTATGATACTACCTATAAGAGACAAAACTGACATCCTTTAATCAGGGCTTTTGTAAGCCAAAAGCTTGTTTTGTTGTTCCATTTTTTCATCTTGCTTTCCTTCTGACCATTGATACATCTGCTAGTTTTGAATGCCCTTTAAAAAACATATTAAAAAACTCTTTTCATTGTGACCTTTTTTCAAAATCTGAGCTGTTTTTATGACAAAAAAACCTACAGTGAAATTGGGTCAGTAATTATTCACCAGGTATTACAAAAAGGAAAACAACTGCAGTAGGAGATCAGTTCAAATGTTCAACCTAGCTCAAAACGAGAAGTAACCCTGAAAAATCCTGGACAGTGTTGTAGTAATAGCCAGAGTTTCTTTCATCCTACAGTGTTAAGCCAGTCAGTCACTTTCCCTACCTTGCATGGCAGCACCAGGTCTTCAGAAAAGCATTGCAGTGTAGGAGGGTGGAAGTCTTGCAGGCAAATGTGGAATTGTTCTGGTTGTGTAAGACGCACAATACGAGAACAGGCGTTTTAGATGAAATCTGTGATCTAGAGATAGCCCAGCATCCTGATCATGATGTGTTGGAAAGGCAGACCAATTCAACCTTTAAAATCATTATTCACACTGGGGAAATAGTCAGCCATTGTTCAGATGACAAAGCATGAATTGGAAAATGTGGTGCTAAGACAGGTCAGGAAGCTGCTTGGAGTGATTTGAGAGGCAAAGTTGCTTTCTGTAGGGACAACATCGGTGTGACAAAGGTCAGAGTAGAGTAACTTTCCCATTGAGATTACTGTGAACTTTCACCACAGCATTTCCTTTTACTTTCTGCTGATTCCCGATTGAGTCACCAGCTAATCTGTCTAAAGAGAGCCATAAAATGTGGGCTAGATTGGTCCTACTGCTTCTTCGTTTGAGATTCCACAGATCCTTTTGGAGAGCGTGGTGCTGCGGCAGGAATCTAGACCAATGTTTCTAGCAGAGTTGGTTTCTCTGCCAGATACTCCTGACATCTGACTCGGAAGAGATAGCGCTTAAGGCCAGGGCAACAGCCTTCCAGTGTCACCTTCTCAGCTGCAAATGTTTGTCCTTGAGCAGAAGAGGTCCTGAGCAACAGACAGAGAACGAGGTGCATTTGCAAAAACCAGCATGGCTGCTTTTGTCTTCTGAGTGATTGAAAACTCAAAATGTGCCATGACTTCCTGAGCAGAGCACTGCAAGGCAAACTATTGATGGTGACTGAGATTTCTCTAGCAGAAAGATATGAATGCAGCAACCTTGTGTGTTTTAAAGCAAATCCTGCTCTCTGGTATGCTAATGAAACAGAGCTGAGTTATTTTCTTTGTTTTATGGTCAAATCTTGTGCCCCCCTCACCAGGCTTCAGCATCGTTCATATTGGCATGGTGTGTCAAACATAGCTGTAGTAGTTCACTTGGCCAGTCTTCTATAGGATGTGCCTTGGATACCCTAATATAAACCAATTTATACCATAGATTGCCACGTGCTCTGATGACAACACTGTGAGGATTTGGCGCTTACGACGTCTTCCTGAGGAGGAGAAATCAGCATCCAGAAAAATCAATTTGGTGGGCTGGGTCACTCAGAAAAAAACAGAAGAACAGCGTGGAGCAGGTAAGGCCCCTGAGCTATTTTGCTCTGCAGTGTGGCTTCTGAATTTTGGCTGTTTTCTCTGCCAACAAAAGGCTTTGGCTTATCTTACTATTCTTCTGGGGTTTTTTTCATATTAGGCAATAATTCATATAGCCAGACAAACACTTCTACTTGTAAATACTTCTGCCATCAACAAGACAAGCTGGCTGAAAGAGCTTACAAGTATGGCCTAGTTTGTATGACCAGACCACAAGGCAAATATTCATTGATACAGTTTCTCAGGCAGCCAGATCTTCAGTGGGTTTCAACAGGGTTCAATAATGGAACAGCCAAAGGAGATGTCACTGTAGCAACAAGTCACACCTTTTTTTTTAGTATCAGTTAATAACCGAGAGCAGTAAGATCATATGCTTTTTCCAGTTTACCCAGTAAAGGTCTGACAGCACACATACAGCCTTGGAACTCTGAACTGTTTCCTCCTGCCCACTAGTTCAATTGTGCATAGATTTCTTTACTGCAGATACTGGTATTGTATCTCTTCAGGTTCAATCGGTGGTACTGACTGTATGCAGGCTAATGCTGTGTAGTGAAAAGTACTTAAAAATGCACATAGACAATCATGATATGACTCTAGTGTTTCATAATTAGTCAGTTCATCTATCCACATGTTAAGGCTAGTGAACAAATGCAGTACCTTTCCTCAAAGCCTAGGCAATCAGACAAGCTATGCAGCATACTCTCACAGCTAGCGAATGTATCTGGGCTCTGTAGAGAAAGTAGTCACCAGGTAGGTAGCACCCTAGACCAGAAGAATGGAATCCTGGATCTTAATACTACTTTGATTTGTCTGAAACCTGCATTTTATTGCAGTAGAGTAGGTGAAAGGAAAATAACCACCCTCCCTTTAAAGTGAAATAAGATGAAGTTCTCTGTAGAGTAGCTCTGAAACTAAGAATACAATAGCTTCCCAGCAGCTGCTGGTGTGACTTCCTGCATTCCAGCTATCTTTTCTAACCACGCTCCAAATGAATTTCAGCTTGGCTATCACAAATAAAGGCTGAAGGTCTTCAAATCCCACTAATGGGATAGCATTACCTCTAACCTTTTGCCAGTGAGTAACAAGTCTAGCAGGAAGTTTGCAGGACAATAGGAGGGAGAGTGCCAGGTCTGCTTCATAGCTGCTAAATGGTTTGTGTGTGCGCACACTCTGTTTCAGAGAAGGCTCAAAAATCTCTTTGTGTAATAGTTTCAGCAAAAGAGAGGTAGGCATAGGTCTAGTCCAGAAGCATGGAACCTAAAGTAGTTGTACACTAAAACTTTACAAGTCACCTTTGGCAATTATACTGGAAAAATGACTTATTTCTCCTTGCTCTTGCTGCATTAAAGTAACTCAGGAGGGAAGAGGAAACAGAGACACTGCAAACACAACAACAGGCTTCCTGCTGACCTTGGCTCCTGAACACAAAGCACGTGCTTTTAGAATATGGGAGTTATCTGCAGAGACTGATTCAGAGCTGGCAAGCAAAGTACTGTTTCAGACCTGCTGGAATGAACCTAGGTAGTTCCCCACCCATTTCTGTGGAACAAATTGTGAGGATTAGGGTGGATATTGACTGTTGACCTATATCGTCAAAGGTAGCAAGCAGAGTTTCCTTTGCTTTGGCAAATACTTCTGTGGTTTCTCTAAGGTGTACTACTTTCTCTATATTTTTGAGTACCCAAATTTCTGGAGCAGACCTGTACGTGGACAATTTAGAGATTATCAATCTGGAGATTGATAATATCACTCTAGGAGATTTGTGGCAGAGAACGTAGGAAATATCTGAAATAACCTGCTTTGGTGTGATGCAGATTGACTGCAGGTATTTACAGTATTGTACTATGTGTAGTGGCAGCATAAATGGAACCAGCTTGAACCTGTCTTAGTAGAAGCCTGAATCATGCACGCAGTCTGGGAAAGAAAAGCCTGATCTTCATATTCTTTATCTCAAATTTGTGTTTGCTTCTTGCCATGACACTAATCCAATTCCCAGGGTAGCTCTTTTTCCATTATCCAGCATGACCAAAGCATAGCTTTCAGACTGGTTTGGGATTGAAAATGCTTATATCCAACTAGTCATGCAATATTTCTGCTATATGAATTTGTAATGGTCATTGTGGATCAAGAGTTGCTGAGCTTGTTACTTTCTTCTGCCTCTAGGAGCTTAGATTTTTGAATGCAACTAATTCCCCATTTGAGTTATTATTGTCTTGTAAGTGCTCATTAAAGTAAAGATGAAGAGAAACAATCTTGGCAGTTACTTTCTCTTAGTCCAGATTGAAGCAAGTTGTTACGAAGTAGCATATTTTATCAGGAAAGGAGCCTTTAACTCTATTCTGAGTGTTAAAGTTATTTGTAGTGGGATCCTTTAATGTGGGATCTTTTAATATGGGATCCTATTTAATTTTGCTCTGATGCAACACTACTTGTATTTTGGATACTAGCTAATACAGTAAAAGGAAGGATCAAAAGAGGCTTAGTATGGTATATAATCAAAGAGTCTCTCACTGAACATGTTATTTTTGAGACAGCCCAGCACCGTAAAGAGAATGGCAGGTTATTCACACTAGACTTCTCGTTGTTCTAATGAAGTGCTCTTGTGCTCAGCAGTGGAAGAGCATAAAGTAACTAAGGCACTGTGCTGTTTAATTTCACTGCAAGTTAGATGAATGAGAAAGCAAGCATCTAACAAACCCACTAATGTGTTCTCTGTTGGAAAGAATCCCCTCTAATATTGCTGCAGACCAAGATGTTTGCTTTATATGATTCACATTGTTGCTAGTGAGGTCCTTATGGCCCTATCTATGACTACTGTTTTAAGAAGCTGGGTGTTCAGAACTTCTTTTTTACAAGCAGAAGTGTTTACATCTTGGCTAATGAGCTCAAAAGCCACTGTGAAATATCTGTTTGGGTATCATTTGTTTTAAAGAAATAACTTACTGCAGTGACAGATTTTATTTCCTTTGAAATTTAAGTCCTTGTTCATGAGGTGAAGAATTTCTCACATTTCCCTTGATGTGGTAAATAACTACCATGTCCATACTAATATAGCATTGCAGAAAATCCTCCAGCAAAAAGACAAGAAAATGAAAGTTCTCACACTTCTAACATTTTTAAAATATGCAACTATTAACACCTGACTAGGTGCATTATTCATATAGTAGGGCATCATAGTGTAAGGCTTCCTTGGTATTGTAATTAGCTGTAGGACCTGCTTACAGTACCTTTGTCCCTCAACTCAGTTATGCAGCAGTTAAAGACGGCAGTGCAGGTGGAGACCAGCATTTCTGGACCAAATCAGTGCAAGGCTCCAACAAGGCTAGATAGGCTTGGAAGGTCTGTTTTGTCTGTTTGTTGTGGCTGCAGCTCATGTAAGAGTGCTCATTACAGAAGGGATAGATGTCAAACATTGCAGAAATGTACTGTATTATACTTATCAATATGATATAGGATTTTATATCCTAGCTGAAATTAGAGGGTTTTATACAATTTCATAGTTAAAAATGGTGTGTCTGAGGTACAGGGTCAGCACTGAATTCATCTCCTAGTTGAAAGGGGGGTTTATAACGGGGCTGTCTTTAATCTGCTGTTCTGCGTTCCTCATCAGACTACTTATTTCTCCCCTATCAGGACAGCCAGCCAGCCCACAGAATACTCCTGCCAAGGCCTTCACAGTGGGCAGCGCATGTATTTCCTCACCACGGCCGGCTGCCTGTGCTCCCATTTATTCTGGAGACCTTCCGCTGTCAACAAACACTCCGACGGCTGCTCTCAAATCCCAGACGGCCACAGCCTCCACCCCAGCCAAGCAGACTGAAGCCAGCCCATGTGCATCTCCCAAAGTGATCTCTTCCTCCAAAATGTCCATTAAACGTTGGGTTACAAGGACTCCATGCTCTTCTTCTCCAGAAGTGGGGAAAAAGGCTCCTTCTCCTAGGAAAGCCCTGGCAGAAGTCACCCAAGGTCTCCTGGAAGCTGCCTGCCCTCCTAAAGCACCACACACGCAATTTGAAAAGCGTGCCAAGAGAAGGCTTGACTGCAGCAAGGAGGATGATGTGGGGCACAAGTGTCTGCAGGCCTGTAGCTGTGTGACTGAACTGGACCATGCAGTTAAGAAATCCAAACTGAATTTGTGTCACTTGATTCCAGACCAAAAAGCTTGTGATGAAGACTGTCTCAGCCAGGCTGACTTGGTTAATGACTACGAAGGCTCCAGCTGTAGCCCAAAAGAGCCTTCCTTTTCTGGAAGCCGTATTAATCCATCAGGTGTTCAAACTCCCCCCCATCTTTTCAGATCCCCATGTGGGAAAGGCACTGAGGTAGTAGATAAAGAGAATAGTTCTCCTGAAAGAAAAAATTGGTTGTCTGCTCTGGGAGAGAAGCTACGGATTGGCAGACCTGGCAGCCAGAGCACGTCAGACAGCTCCCCATCATCTTGCAGTCCTGTTGCCAAAAGACAAGAGTCTGTGGCAGTGGCCACTTCACCAAAAACTGTAAGTAGGGCATTCAGCAACAATTGCCATGAAAGAAGTTATCCCTAGTTGTCACTCCTCACTTGTTTGTTCTCTCTTCCTTGGACACTCAAAGAATTATCTGATCCCTTTGACTATGGACAAAAGGGATGATTTCTGGCCTAATAAACCAGGTACATTAATGCTGTTATCTACTAATTCCCTCCATACAGGAACCGAATTTTTAGGATAGTGGTATCCCTATTTTAAAGGGACTTAGGGCACACAGGAGCTCAGAGATCCTTGCAGTCCCCAGCTAGATGTTGGAAGAATGTCTCCATCATCTTGAACACAGCTCTAAGAGGCACAATAATGACATCACCTTCCCTGGCAGATCTGCTATGTATGTGTCCACAGTCCCATCTGCCTGTTTATGTTACTGGAAAACCACTTTTAGCATCAGAGGAAAGAGCTAAATTCTAACTCAGGTAGCAAAAGAATTTATTACCCATGTTATAACTGTGGGGTTAAATAATGCCTTCAGTTTCTTCAATGGAAAACTAGAAAACAAAGGAAAACAAGAGAGGGCAGGATTTGACCTACATAATCCTGCTTTTGATGTGTGGGAAGCCTGGCACAAAGCTCATCCTAGGATCTGAAATGAAAGTTAAGCTCATAAAGCAGCTGAAAAAGTTGGCTTGAGGTTTTAACATGCAAACTAGGAAATTATAATTATATTTTTCTGAAACAGACCAAACTTGGCTCGTCTCGGTGACTTTGAGTCGTATTTTGGTAAATGTCAGGTAAATTTTCAGTCATCAAATTTTAGTTGTACTCTCAATTGAATATCTGATGCTAGAAGTTAAGGCTTATTTTGATATCTCATTTCTTACCCGACTTCACCTTTTCCAACACTTTTATCAGATATGACATGGTTAAGCCACTACTCCTTAAGTTATTCCTAGCAGCTGGACTCTTCGTATTGTGGCTGTACCAAGTCTTGGTTATAGGAAACCTACAACTACTTGTGCTTTATGCTGTACGTGTTTAAACACAAGACAGAAAGTTTTGCCCTGGAGAGAGATTACTATAGGATAATTACCTTTCCTGCCCAGTGTGCTCTAGTTCAGATCTTGGGATTCTCCTGTGTTGTGCTCATAGCCTGAGGAGGTGCTGGGAGTACCCAGCAGCATTCACTGAATTTCCTGTATCTTGGAAATCTGCAGCTCTCTTATCTGCTATAGGGAAGCTGAAACTGCAGCTGGACTGCATTTCTCGTGGCAGTAGGACAACCCTAGGATTTAGACAGTGTTTCTTGTAGGTAGTAAGCGTCTTACCTGTGAGACAGATTGTAGCAAAGAACCTTTCATTTACTAACTTAGTTGGGAAGCTGAACAAACTGGAGCAATGATGGAGGGGAGACTTTGAGACTCCTGCAGCATATGAATGTTAACCTAGAAATGTTTCATGTTGTTTTTTGTTTCTGTTTCTTGCTAGGCTGCAACCACTTCAGTTTCCATGAGGAAGATCTGCACATACTTCCACAGAAAGCCACAGAATGAAGGAGCATGCGGTGGTTGCACCTGATGGATGTTGACACTGAGGTATCAAGACCAGACTTAACAACGCCAAAAACGATGCACCGGGATTACACAATTTGTTGTCAGACATTCATAGACTTGAGGTTTTAGTCTTCCTGTTTTTAAAGCTGTTAACAGTTGAAGTCAGCTGAATGTGTAAAATCTATACAATACTTACTCATGGTCTCTTTACTGACTTCAGATATGTATTTTTTTAATAAACAGTGTTTATTAAACTGTTTATGGCAACTGTTATAGTCCAAAGACAGCAACAGCTCTGCTGTTTATTGTTGACAGGCACATATAGCTTGGCAGTTTGTTACTAATCTGCTGTTGAAACTGCCTATACTTAAGAATAGCGTGTAAATCATTACACTCTCCTGAAAAGTATGTGTGGAAATGTATGTAGAGAAACTTACTGGAGGTAGATCTGAGCGTTTTCATGCTGAATGGCATTTCTAGTTATTCCTCTAGTACTGCAATGACTGCCTGCTTCCAGCAGGGAAATTAGGAATGTGTTAATTAAATCTAAAAGACTTTAAACACCTCGTGTCCATCTGATGGTGACTGTACTCTAAGAAGAGACAAAGTATAATCCAGTATGTAATGCCTGTACTTGCCTTGCTATCCCCTTTCTTCTCCCACTCTGGAAACTACGGTATTTACCTACTTCCTCTTGAACCATCAGCACTACAACTCTTGATACCGATAGTTTATCTGAAATAAGATACTGGCAAGGTGTGTTAGAAAAATTAGCTTGATGTATCCTAAGTAGGCACCCCATAACAGCCCATTGCTCAGTCAGCTCTTACAGATTCAGCCTGTAGCAAAGGCATTGTAACTGCTTATAACATAACTTCGTAACAGTTGCATAATACAGTAGTTATAAAATAATGCTTTGTAAATTGGGGGAGGGGCAATTGACATTTTAGAAAGCACTTGAGAGAGTTTACATATTAATATTAAATGCTTTACCGTTGTAAGTCATCCCTGATGCTGAAATGAGATCACTGTCCTGCTGGTTAATGACACTGTAACTCCTCAGCCATGCTTTTCCCAAGGGGAGCTGGTAGAAGATCCTTAGGTTGGAGCATTTACTCTGTGTTCTGGTGTAATAGTTCCTATGAACTTCAAAACAAGGCAAAACCTTAGAATCCCTAGTAAGTTTTTTTACTGCAGAAGAATTGGGGTATTTCAAGGGAATATGATCCAACTACCTTGTGTTTTCCACCTCAGATTTTCATGCCTACTTTACAGTAACATCAAATCGTGTAGTAGCTGCAAGCGATCAGGAGACATGCTGGTTTGTGTTTTATGTGGTAGATTGTATTTTGCAGGGAAATAAATTACTTGAGAGCAAATGGCTTTTGTGAAAGGTCTGTTACAGCTAGAAAGCGAAAGTAAATGTGTAGTGGGCTTTTTTTAAAAAAGAAAAGTACTTATTATCAAGTTACATCTTTTAGCAGAAGCACTCAAGTACAAATAGGGGCCAGAACAACTTTTCCTTGTTTACTGAATAACAAGCCACCATCTTGTGAAAGGTAATATAGTGCTTCAGGCATTTTTTTTAATAGTTCTTGTAAAAAAATGGATTTTTAAAAAGTGATTATCTGAATATATCTAGTATTTTAGGCAAAACAAGAGTATAAAAAAATCCACTAGCTTAACTTTAACCTACTTCTGGATGTTAAAGTAGATGGAAGTAGTAGAAACATAACCTAAAATAAGTAGGTTTGGTATTTAATTCTGTTTTAATTTTAATTATTAGAGCAGCTGTGTACGGTACAACTTCCCTTGCCTACAACTAGGTTTTCATGCAGGATTCTTCCATGCAGTTTGTAAATAACAGATTACAGAATAAGGAGATGTGAACCCTACTGAAGTACATGAGAGTCATCAGGCACTACAACAATAGGATTTCATGTTTCTCCATTCTTTCGTAATATTTTCCTTCTCCAGAAATGTTTTGCAGCCAAACCATTATCTCCTGTATCTCATAAATAGCTGTCTAGAGATGATTTACACTAATGGGTTACCACTTGCATGAATAATATTCTGTGGGGATGTGAGATTTTCTCCTTTCAAATAGTACCTGTTTAGCGGAACAACTTGTTTTATGGACCACCAGGCATTTTTCTTTTTTCCTTTTAGGCTGATGTCAACCTGGTTCAGAGTCTAGGAGAATTAACTGAAACGTGTTTTCTATGTCCAACTGCCTTGATCGTATTGTGATAAAATCAAATTGCAAAAGCATAGAAAAATTGCTGATACAATTATGCCAAGTGGTTCAAGGTAACCAGTACTGTCTTATCTGAGAAGCTTGATTAACTAAGCATTCAAGGAACTGAGTTCTTGTTTTGAGTCAGCAAGCTATACCTCTTAATTTTTCTTTCCTTCTAAAGGATTTACGGAAACTCTGACCTCCATGTTTTATAATCAAATTAAGCCTTTAAAGGTGTTATTCTCAAATCCTATGTCTATAGGTAAATCCCACCTTTTGTAGGTTTTTCTATGCAGATGATAGTGCTTCCTGTTGTCTTGTCTCTGTCCTCAGTGCTTACCCTCTGCTGAGTGGAATTTAGGACTAACCACACCAGTTAGTGATGGTGCTATTTCCAACAGTCGTTATTACTGCTTTGTTGGAAGTTATGCCTCTCACTGCTCAGCTCTGAGCGGTCAACGAGCTTAGTTCAATAGCAGCTGGAGCTAACCTAGCTTGCAAAACTGAAGAGGCACTCCCGGGATCTGTACAGGTGCATGGTCAGCAAGCCTTGGTAAGCATTTCTTATGGTAACAGCACTGACTTAAGAGTCCCTTGAGGAAGCTATCCTCAAAAAAAACTCTTAAATTTAATTGCCTCAGTTCCCTGACTCAGCAGCTAATTATACTGAAACTGTTGAGGGTACAGAAGTGAGAATGTGGGGACAACTTTGCCGCCAACGGACTATTCTGTCAGACTATCTCTTGATGTGTAGAGTTGGTCCCTTCTTGTCGGTCAGGAAGTGCTTAAGTCTTCCTCTGGCACCATTGTATTTGCAGCCACTGAACATGGCTGAAACCTCCGGTATGGACCATCTTACCTTTGAGTGTCCACACCACCTTGTAAACTGCTTAACTACTGAGGTCACAGAAAACCACACTCTTGTGGCATTGAAAAATGTTCTAGTTGCTATCTGTATGTGGCATATAATTTCTTAAGTTTTGTTTAGAAATAGATGCTTTTCAGCCAGGGATTTGCCAAAAGCATTCGGTAGCTGGGTATTCAAGAGGTTCCTCAAGGTCAAATATTAAGAGTTTTTCATCACTAATACTTGTTTGGCAGCAAATGGGAAATAGCATTCATCTTCAGGTCAAATTTACAATCAAATTTCATTCTTTCCCTCCTGAAGCTGATGTAAAGTGTTCCAAGTGAGTGGAAATTATCACTTTCTCTACACAGAAAAACAGAACCTTAAGGTTCACAGTTTTTCCTCTCTCTGATTTATGTATGGCCCAGTCTACAATAAATAAAATACGTCCTAATACTCTAGAGTGTCCATGCGTTGTCTTTCAAAGAACAGCTTTGCCCATAACGAAGTGTTCTCCATCTGCACCACACAAAATGCCAAATACAATGCAAAGCAAGGATGAGGAGAAAGCAAACATGAAAGAGACCGTACGTAATTTCTTTTAAAATACCTTAAAACATTTCATGCCAATTGTTTTATAGAATAATGCACAGTTGCTATGAGGACAGCATGAACCCAGAAGGGCAAAAGCAAAATTATAATCAAAGATCATCTTTCATTTTTAAGCCTCAATCTGAATTATATATTCTTCTACTGGGAATAGCTAACTTTCCATCTTAATTTGTGCATTACAGAAAAATTCCAAGGACTAAAAGTACAGCTAGATCAAAACAGGAAGACCCATTATTCCAGTCTTGTGCAACTAGACAAAGACTCACAGATCAGAAAGCATTATGTATAATGAAGTCCAAATACCGTCTTAATTTTTCAGTATGGTATCTTTAACTCTGCTTAAGGTACAGCAGTTCTTATTTTTGAGGTTGTTCAGTCTTGATTCAAAGGCTTTGCATGATTACATGTACATTATAATCATACATAAATTATTCTAGTGTTGAGATACTGTGAAAAGACTGACTTTTTGAATTTGCCTTTTACCTCTTAGCTCAGATTACTCACTTTTTGATCTGGGTTAAAGATATTTCCACTACATTAGATCCAATTTGTAGAAAGCCCAAACATGAGATAAGTGCTTGTTATCCTCTTTCACAAGCTAAGGAGATCCTACATACAAAACCCAAAATATTTTTCAAGCTTGAGTAAAACAGCTAAAGAAGTGCTTCGTTCCTTCATATTAAGGTGCTACAGCAGTAGCTCCACTTATATGAGCTGCTCTGTGTCTTTCCTTCACCTCAAGGACTCAGCTTTATGGTTTACTTCTCCTCTCTTGTCTAAGGAATGACTGAATCGTTCAGCAAAGTATCTTCAACCACCCACTTCTGTACCATGCCTGAATATTTTCATTTGGGTTATAAATTATATAACTCCTTGGTTACCTCGTAAGTGTGCTCTCACAGAGTCTTGTGAGTGTGGCAGAGGAGATGGACATAAATCCAAGCAGCAAAGACAAGGCTGACCTAGGGGAATTGATCATTCTTACATCAAGTGTGATGAAATGTCACAATACTCTTTATCCCTCTGGTTGTAACATCATTATGATAAAAATATCGATCTATTGTTCTATTTCTGTTCTTGCAAAAGGTGTTAAGTATCCAAAACCCAGACTAATAATAGTCCATGGGACTGTAAAGCCAGTTTCACCGTGCACTCTAGCAACAGCAAGGTAGGCTGCGTTGACAGAAGTTTAGCAGATATTGTCAGGGTGTATTACTGAATTATTCAGTGTCACCGGTATTTTTGTTCTGCTGATTTTCATGGATTTACTGATGGAGGAAGTGGCAGTTTGTATACTGTGAGATCAAGAGATGTGTTGGATTCTTAAAAACAACAGGGGACTGACATAAATGCAATGAGAGCTTGTTTGCTTGAATAGACTGATTTGCTGCAGGTAGTTGACAACAAAGGGATTATATGAAAATTAGAAGTGTTACATCATAAGGAACTGGCTGTTTGTAAACATAGAATTTTTAAAGATGCAGGACTGGAGAGATAAAGAGAAAGCTGATGTTTGCACAAGTTAGTAGGGGAAAAGCAATCACCGTAAGTATAAAAGAACAAAGTACATTGCGTAAGACATACAACTGACAGGAGAAACTAATATTCATTCAGTTACCTACTTAGAAGAAAGAATAGGGCTTGGGAGGCCCATGCTACACCTTCGTATCAGACCCACACCTTTATACTCTTATTTTTTTCCTCTGTGCAATGGAACAGTTGTCCATGCTTTCCAATTCACTCTGATTAAGAGAGAGTGTGAGTTTGAAAGCTGTTCCTGATCCTTGTCTTTGTGAATGCTCTTCTTCCACCTGTTCTGATTTCACCTAATCTGCTCCCGGAAAGAAGTCAGTTTTGACCAAGTATTAAGATTAACCAGAATAAGCCTATTTTTCATTAAGTTGTTCAGAAACAGCTATTCTGAAGTAACAGCTTTACAGTAACTCCATCACGTAGGCGAGTCTTCAAGAAAATGATGTGAGGCTGCTAAGGGAGTGGTATAACATAAAATCAAGGGTACTCTCAAGCATGAAGGCAGCAGGAAAATTTTCTGCATGAAAATTAATTTCTTAATTTTCTTGTCTCAACACCCCCAGCCATATCAGGTAGAAAGTGTGACACAGAGAGGGGCTCTGGCGGTGGGTCACACAGCTGGTGGTTTGGCTGTTGACGTGCTTCTGCCCATCCAAGGCTGGAGGGACTGCTGCTGCTGCACCTGCTTCCTGGTGGCAGAGCCCTCCTCACCTTTCTGTCCCTTGCTGATTTGTGCAAAACTGTGCTGCTCCGCTTTCCCACTGCACACAGCCCACGGTATCGGGGGTTTTTCCCGCAGTCGCTGTATTCTCGGGCCCAGTAGTTCTCCCAGGCCGTGCCTGCATCCCTGCACCTCCACTGCTCTGAGCACAGCCCTGCATTGCCTGTTCTGCCTCCCACCATCTTATGTCTCCAGCGTGGCTCCGTGGCCCCTCTCGGAGGGCCTGTGGGTCCCCTACTGTGCTCACACAGCTGAAATACTCCAAAGAGCATGTTCTGGCTGTGCTTTTATCTGCTTGCTGTGCACCCAGCAGGGACACCACCTTGGGCCACCCCTGCCAAAGGGCGTGCGTGCAGCCTTCTTTTTCATTTTCTCCCTGGGAAGCAGAGAAGAGTGAGTTTTAAATATAATGCATAGTTCAATGCTGCTAAACAGAGCCTGTCTGATTGCAGATGCAGCTGGAGCTCCTGGCTTAGTCCTGGCACAAGCAAGCTAAGGACAAAAGGTCTTCGCTCCTCTTACGCAAAGAGACAATTTCTATGGCAGCTGAGGGCAGCATTAGTATTCATGCCTTGGCTGGGCTGGCAGCAAGGCGGCTAACTTGATATTAACTGTGGCACAATGACTGGGCTTTATGGGCTGCTTCTTAATATATATCACAGGTAGCCAACCAAGTGTCTCTTTATCCTAATTTCCTTGGGGTACTTGCTCTCCTACATGTTCCAACAATGGGCTGTGGGTTTTTCTTGTAATGGTGGTGGGTTTTTAAGAGCCACAGGCAGATTCCCTGCTTGGCTCGTTTTTTGTCATGTTGTAATTCTGTATTGGTTTCTTTTCCAGCTGACAAAAGTTCCTCTTAAACTCAAGTCGTCTGTGTTTACAAATACTTAATTGTGTAATATACTAAATCTTTTCCCCAGCATTTGAACGGGACCATAGATTAGCTGCTGAGACATTTCCACATCATATGCATTAGGAACGTGTTACCCTGAATGACTAATGGAAATTATTTCTGCTTCAGGAAGCAAAATGATGCTGAGTGAAAGAGTGAAGAGGGTTTATATGGAAACAAGAGTATATTCCCCTTTGCTCAGACCCGCTGAAATGCACCCTCCCCTTCCCCCTCATCATGTGTCTCGCCACAGCACAAGGGTGTGCCAGAACATGTTCCCACAACCTTTCAACCCATTCAGTGCAGCCTGCAACTTTCCTGGCTATTTTTGTGTACTCCACTCAATGATTAAGTGCTTGGGACTGTGATAATACATCCTTTCACCACCAGTGCCCAACAAAATGCACTCTCAGCTGCTCATAGACAGCTTTTCCGGTTCTTCTTCCTAAAAAAAATTGGATTATCTGTAGATCATCCTTCTGATCAAAAGGAATTAAACTTGAAGATATGTTCTTCTTGGTAAGGACTTCAGCTCTTAGTAATTAGGTATTATTCATGTCGACAGTAGGGTTTCTACATCTAACTGAAGCCCCTTGCAGACTGCCTTTGCATGTTATAAACAAAGTGGCTCATCTGTAGGCAAAGATTAACCACCTCTGGGTCAAAACAGGGCATCTATTTAATTATATAAAGCTGTAGCACACAATGGTTTCTTTAACACCTCTGGTTCTATAGTGGTATTTTAGCTTTGCTTCAACTTCTCAGTCTCTTTACCAAATATGCTATAACCTTGCTGATGATTTATCCTTGGTGGAAAGGCCTCTTTCCCCTCTCACATCTGACAGTTTTTCCATTGCTCAGCCACACTCGAGTGTTGTGACCTCCACTCCCTTAGCAAGAGTAATTCAATCTCGTATTGACCAGGCGAAAGAGCTGCCGTCAAATCACTGTGGTTCATCAAACTTGTCAACACCGGAACAGAGTCTCCTGTTCTGGGTTGGGTGTCACAATGAAACAACCCCAATAAAGCATCACAATTGCTCCTGCAATATCAACTGACAGGGAGCAAGGCATACCATCTCCATCACGGCTGACGGACAGGTCACTGACAGCTCACAACCCAAATCACCTCTGCTTCACATTATACCCTGGTGAAAATTAAAACAACGAAATGGTAGCATTACCATTAAACAAAGTAGGGGAGCATCAATCACTGCAATGCAGACAAGACGTGACGGAATCAGAAATCGGAGCTTTTGGTTCCCACCTTCCCACTCATCTTCAGGAGTGCCTGAATCCTGTAGGAGCCTTCATTCTCTGAGCTTCCAGGCAGGCTCTGCAGCAATGTTTGAAAGCAGGAGTTTGTCTTCCAAGGACCCTTGGCACCAGTGAACGTTTCAGCATTAAGGCCTGACTCAGTAAACAGAACTGGGGTTAATTGCAGGGAGCCAAAATGAGAATCTGGCCCTACACATCCCTGCAGAGATGAGTGATTTTTCATGCCAAGGTGACCTGCTAGAAACAGGGTCAGGTAGAATAGGAAAGCACTCCCCTGATGGGTTACCTCTGGTTCTGCAGGACATATCCACTGAATCCCACAGAGCAGCCAGGGGAAAGTCTATATCCAGAAACAGGAAATGAGGCTGTTTTGGGACCTGCCAGCCACAGCCAATATGAGTTGCACAGGCAACAGGCTAGACTCCCAGAGATATAAATCAGCCAGGCTCAACCGACACCACAGCTTTGCTCGTTTACACTAACGGAAGGTGTTGCTCACTGTATTTCAGGTGTTAGATTCTAATTTATACTCACTCTCTATCCCAATAGGATAAAGCAAATCACATTCATTGGCATGCCCTTGGCTGAAGAGGGTATTGCATTATGCCTTTGGTTTGATTTTAAAAACCAAAAGCAAAACCTTAACTTAGTCCTTCCAAATTGCCATAGGAAAACGCACAACAAAACCATGCTGTAAAAATATTTGGAATGTTAAAAATAGACTGGCATTTGAATAGCTGTTGAAAGGGAAAGCATGCCCAACTAAACCTGGCATGACCAAAGCTGTTTATTTTCCATACACTTCCAAACAGGTTCAGCACACAGAGAGATCATTTCCTCATAGGGTCGCTGTATCCCAGGTAGCACTGATGGCAGTTCCTAGTGTAACTGTAGCTGGTTTTCCACTGCTGTCACCTGCCTTCCTGGCCTGGCATTCAGTCTGGGCATTGTCGTCATCAAACTGGAAACTTTTTCACTGAAGGAAACTGCGAAGGTTGAATTAATGAGACCAAAAATCTTACCTAGGAAAATACTAGCATCTTCAAATTTTAGCCTCTGAAATTCTTCTATGTTATTTTAAAGGCAGAACTTACCGATTTGTCGAATCATCAGACAGATCATTGCATGAAAACATTTGCTGCTTTCTCAGTGCCCTGTGTTGATGCACTTGCACATTGCTCATTTTCCACCACCGAAGTCATGCTGTGCTATATCAAACATTCATGTGTAAGTCTCTGCAGCATCCTTTCATGGCAAAATAATGATACCTTAGAAGCATATTTTTCTAGCTCAAGTCTAAGTGCCAATGTATTTTTTATACATCTACAATCAATATTCATCTTTAAATATGAGAGACCTATAGCACTTCTTATGAAAGCATTTTGAAGGGCCAGAGCACAGCATAAGTGGAAGGGCCATATTATGGAGAGGGGAATTGATACCAAGAGGAGCGATGAACTTAATGTTATGTGAAGCCAATGGACAGGCAGAAAAGCAGTAGATAAATAACCACATATTATTCTTGTTCAATTGAAGCCTCAAACCATCATTAGCAAGAAAGTGCTGCTAGTAGAATTATGAACATCCTCTCTGATATTTTACATGACCGTATTTATGTGTGTTTCTAAACAAGATCTCCGCAGCAGACTGCAACAGTCAGCTTCACACTTTTTCAAGGCAAAAAGCTTCACCTTTGCTCTTTCTTGCCAGTATGCCTCACTTAAATTGAGCCTGGGTTTTTGATGACTGCCTGAGGTGGTTTCTCTGTGTGCTAGAAGAATCATTTCAAAAGGCTTACTCGTTCTAAAGTGCACCAGAGGAATGTGGGGAAGTGCACTGGCAAGGGAAAAGATCATCAGTGCAAACAAAAAGAGCAGTTTAATCTTGCTCAGCTGTATCTCAGCTGCAATTCTACTTTCTCTGGGCAGCTTTGACACAATCACGATGCAAGCGGATGGCTAGGAAGTGCAATCTTGCAGTAGCACCCAGCCCCACCTTGAAACAAGACCAAAACACCCACAGAAAAAGGAAAGGCTTGCTCACCAAGCCATAATACAAAACAAAATTTTCCTCTACCATGGCTGCAATTTTTTGGTAGTCTCTTACATTTCTGTGTCTATCGTGTGTAGCAGGAAGCTATCATCTGCATTCAGCCTTATCACAGGTAGTGATTTTGCTTGGTAAGCCTGTGGATGAGTCATTAGGTCCACCAGCACAACACCGTGTGCTGCTTCATGCCAGGCACACCCTGAGGAGCCAAGGCAGCAGGGTGGCCATACACCTGTGGATGCCCACAGGAAAAGAGGCTGGAGTTGAACCCTGTCCTGGCCAGCAGCAAGTTGTTTGACATTTTTGTCTTTGTTTTTCCTCCTTTGTTAAGTTATTCCTCTCTATTTCATCTATTGCTAGTGGCATCTCCCACATGCAGAATGCTTTAAAATCATTGCATAAAAGGACATCTGTGGAGATGCACTTTCCTCTCCAGGGTAACTGGCGGAATGAGAAGAAAACATACTGCCCCCCAAATCTGAAAAGTTAATTAATTAGAGGCTTTCTGGCTCAGAGCTGGGGAAGCCAAAAATGTGTTTAGTGGAGAACTCTCCTTTGGTCTGGCATCTCACTGTGGGTAAGGGGGGGGAAACCCAGGGAAAGATCACTACAGTTTGCTTCAGAGGATGACTTCTTTACGGTGGATGTTTTATTATACTGGCTAAGGCTTGCTGAAGCTCTCTAGAAAAAGTCATATCTCCCAAATAAACAAGTACCTAATCACTAAAAAAACCTCTCACTCCTTGCATGTTCTTGCAGTGCTGCCACAAGCCACACAGAAAAGCAGGCTTGGGCCAGGGAATCCCTCTCCACAATCCTCATCCACAGCAAGTTGTGTCCTGGTGTTCCCAGGAGACCATCTGACTCTAGCAGGGCCCTTGCGAGCTGCCAAGCAGCAGTGTCAGCACTGCTCTGCCTGCATGTTGGGCTTTGCTTTTAGTCTCACTGCTATTACCAGAACCTACACTTGGACCAAAACAGGTTTCCTTCCTCCATTGCAACGACTTGGAAAAACATGGACTTATTTCAGATAAAGCCCAAAGAGGTGAATGATTTGAGGTGCATCACATCTGATTAACAAAAATCCTTAAGTAAGAATAATCCTTCCCTTTGAGCTACTTTGAAATAACCTTTAGCACAGATGTCTCTTCAGGCTCAGGACAGACGAATGCAAAGCAGACAGGTCCCGAGAGTGCTTTCCCCTACTCTCTTATACTTCTTCTGTATCTTTTTGCCATAATGTATTTGCATTTTAAAGTTACAAATGGAGAAAAATTACACCTTGTGGGAAGTTTAGCTCTGCTCACGTGATCTGCTTTCTTTTTTTAGCATGATGCTTCCTGTATGCTCAGGGAGGTCAGTCACTGTTTCTGGTAAAGTACATTCCCAGAAGAGAGGGGCAAGAGAGGAGGAAACGGAGTGCAGGGCAGGCAGTTTCTGTGTGAGTAGCTAAGTAGCCCCCAACAGCACAGGGGACTCAAAGGGAAGAACTTTTTTTCATGCAGAAATCTCCCTTCCTTCAGGCCTTCTGAGAAGCTGGCAGAGTGAGCGCAGCATCTCTTTGCAAACTGGTGCCTCAGAGATGCAGCTGCTGATTTGAAGTGTGAGGGTGAAATGAAAGTTGCAATCACCTCGCCCTGCTGCCTTCAAGGGCAACAGCACCGCTGTGGAGGGAGATGCTTTGGGCCCATTCTCCTCACCCTTTTCTGGAGGCAAAGCTCCTGGTAGTGCCTTCCTGCACCCAAAGGCACCCGGGGGAGGGGGAAGAGAAACCCTGGGGAGCAGCAAAGCCCAGCGTCCTGTGCCTCTCTGTGCCCAATGTGCCATTTGGGCTCAGCAGCCTTTTGTGACAACATCCCCAGATTCAGGTGGGAGGCCACAGGACATCCCTCCTCCCTCCCTCTGCCACCACCACCACCGTGTGTCATTTGGCTCCTCCGTGTCCAGGACCTGGCTGAGGAGACCTCCTGCCCATGGTGCTGGCAGAGGCCATGGTCATTCTTTCCATGTGATAAATATGGTAACAGAGTTTGCACAAGGTCAGAGCTGGGAATAAATTCCATTGCTCAAATAGGAGAGAGCTAAGTTTCATTCACTTGCCACTGTTCCAGCTCTGTGTCAACGCTGTTTGTTAAGGGTGACCTATTACAGGTGACCTAGAGGCTGCCCTGGAAACCAAATTCATTTATTATCTCTCCTCCAAGCTTGTGAAAGCACCTCGGTACAGCCAGTGACTGAGCATGCTGGACATGTTTGCTCCCAGCTGGGCTGGTGCTGCTTGCACAGGCTGCGTGCGTTTGGGCAGGCACAGCACGCTTGGGAGCTATAGGATCGCTGTGCTATGGACCCAACCCAGGTAGCAGGGCACTCGACTTGGCTGCCTTTACTGCATGCAGAGGTCAACCGCTTGCTGCCGGCACTGCTTTCCCAGGCCAAGAGCAGCCGCAAGCCCAGCATCTTCACACGGCAGTTGTGCAGCCCCTGCCCTGTTCCCAAAAGGCTCATCTTTGGCTCAAGTGGGGAAATCCCTTCCGTGCATCTGTATGTTGCGAATAGGTCCAGTCACTTGCCAAAAACTGGCTGTTGTGCTAACAGATGCACAGAGATAGAGTTATGCATTACAGGCAGTTTTAAAAAAAAGAAAATCTGGCATTTCAACAGCCCTGAGCACTTGCTCTTGTGACTTATAAAAGGGAGAAAAAGGATATAAAATATTCAATACAAAGTGTATACTAAATATTGCAATTGCATGTTGAAGACCATTAATCTCTCTCTGCTACCCATTTTTCTCAGATCACATGGAAAAGACTTATTTTGGAATACCTGAAATATGCAAGTGTTGTCCACGTTAATAAATTATGGGCAAATCAACTGTCCATATGCATAAAAACTGCTTGGTAAACATGAGAGAGGAAAAAAAATTCTCATCTGAATATAGCTGATAGCCTTTACACTGTTCTGAGTAGGAGGTTACCTAACAAATGCACATTTTATTTGAATGATGAATCTGCCTCACATCTGTGCACCAGTGTTTGAGATCTGCTCAGATTCACGCTGCAGTTGAAGTTAAATTAGTATTTCTACACTGGTTCTCTGGTTGAACAGCCAAGAGTGTCATTTCAGGTAATGATGTTTTGACTAGGGGGAATACAACCATGGAATAATAAAACAGCATTCTGAGCTATCAGACAACAGATCATATTGGACAATGTGAATTCAAAATCTTAAAGCTGTATCAAGTGAAGGTGCTTCATCCTCATGCTGGTTCAGATACTCAAGAAAATCATCTGGTTTGCTATCAAGAACATGGATGGAGTGAAACTTAGGTCGCTGCTTCCTAAACCATTCCCGTTCGTTATTTTAATTTTGAAAATTCAGAGAATAATGTCCTTTCTATGCTTTGATATATGGATGGAGAGGGAAAATGTGTTTTCAGGATGGAAGGTTGTGTAATTTACATGAGGAAACTCTAACACCGAAAAGCTACATCTGAAATCTGAGAGCTCACCATCGTACAAACATAGAGCTACTGTGGCCTCAGTGTGCAGAAGTAAGTTTTAAGACTCTTCAGAAAAGCAAATTACAATCATTTCCAAGTCTCCTCTTATGCATTACTAACTTTTTAATTGTCATCCATGTGTGTTCCATAACCAAGGATAATTCCTGCCTTAAGGAATTATCAAATCTATTTAAAGACTGATGAAAGTATAATATATTGCAGGTAAGCCGCTTCCATATTTTAAAAGTATCCAATTAAACCTGCAAATACACCTGTGGAATCAGCTGGTACCCTGTATTTAAACAGATAGGACTTCTCTAATTAAATTAGATGAGAATATATATGCCCAGTACACATCAGTGATGCTTGCTGACAGGTTTGCATTATGTTCCTTCAATATTTCTCTAGGGGCCCGCAGGCCAATTTGAAATCTGTGCACTGTTTATTTTCATTTTAGCCTCCCTCAGTGACCACATCATTTGTTCACTGACAGCACACTTGAAAGCCTCTACAGCTCTATTTGTTTTTACGTACAGGCTATTCAAGATCTTTTCCCATGCCAAGGTGAGAAGCATCACAGCAGATCTGTAAAGCAGGTTAGCAGGGCTCACCTCTGATGAAGGTGGTAAGAGGGGAGATGCTAAGGCTCTCTTGGGAGAGCATAAACGAAGTTATCTTCATGAGGAGTAAACAGATCCATCGCTTGGCATGGAAGAAGGGTGGGAATTACAGCTGAATTAGAATTACCTTTCTCTGTTTGCATTGTAACAGGTTTAATGTGTTTGTTGAATTCATTTAAAGAGACATTCAGATGTTTACAAAGATCTTCCTTCTGTTTTCTGTCCTAAATATTCCTTTGAAATATTGAGCCTTGAGCCAAATGCTTAAGTCTTTAGTAAGAACTTTGCCTAAGTAATAAAATTAATAATGACTTCAGATTTTGGCCGTAGATAAAAACAAATCTCCCTGTGACAGAGAAAAATAATCCATTGATATGATGGTCACTGACACAATAAATCATTTCATAAATCCCTGAGCATTGATCTTTCAAATGCTTTGTAGTTTGAAATAGACACACTGCATGCTTTAGAAAGTCCTTAATTATGCACTTTTTTCAATACAAGTATTCAAACCTCTCACATGACTAATACTTTTGTTTAAGACAAAACCTTGAGAAGGGGGTAGGATTAGTTGACATAAGGCATAATAATGGCTGTCTTCTGGACAGATGTGCTGAAAATGCAAGGGGCACTTCTGACACATCTGTCCAGAGGCAGCAGCAGTCTGGCTCTCCTCTCTGGTTAATAGCATCAAAATATTAAATCAATAAATCATCCTCTCCCTCATGACGTAACACCTGATATTGCTGCATTTATATAAAGCTAAATCAATGCTGCTGACTCAAACAACTCCCAGTTTGGTGTAGCAAAAGGATATCCTTGCATTTACCAGGACCTGGTCCACTCATGTTATTGAAAGTTAAATACCAGTAAGCCAGGGTACTACATTGCAACCTCTGTCAATGACTGCCCTGAGTGAATTCTCTTGTCTACTGTTATATTTCAGAAACCTCTTCAGTGGAGAGTTTTTTCTACTTTTGGATATTGTATACCTACACAAATACAAGTGACTCAGCAGAGAAGATTCCAGCAGAAAAAAAATCCCAGATAATCTGCTGAATTTGTTTACTTTATTGTAGGTGATACCCCTTTCCCAAGTTGCTTTAGCATCTCTGCTGTGCCAGCATTGCTTACCCCTGGGTGGGTGAGATAGAACAAGTACTTAAAGGTTTCCTAAAGGATATGGACTGAGATGCATCCTCAAAATGGAGGATGAGTCCACAAATTTCCTGGAAAGTTTTGTGTTTGTCATCTAGCCAAGAGTGTGTGTGCTTTCTCAGGAACATCTATGAACTGAGGTCAGATATATACAGGACAACACATCGGGACTGGTCAAGTTAAGCAATATACTTCCCTCACGCAGATACTCAGACAGGTCTTGTTAAGGAAAAAAATAAAACATTTCAAGTCTAAAAATTTACTAATTTTTCTACATTATTGAAAGAAAAGACAGATTAGAGCATATTTCCCTAAGCTAGGTTTGGGTCAATAAACTTGATATATTCTTAAGGATGAGTTTTTAAAGATCACTACCTTCTGTCTGTAAATTAACCCATTATCTCAGTGCAAGGTCTAGAATTTTAGTAACAAGGCACTTTTCTGATCAGGACAACAAACCTGATTTTTAAACAAAACTGAAAGAATCTATTTCTCAAATGTGCTGGAGGGAAAAAAAGGCGGATAGCTGTATTCCTGTAAAATCCTGCCCTCCCTCCTCCTATTTTGTAGAGGAACAAAGCTCTTATCTTGAATGTTTAAATTCCACAAACCCAACAACAATGGAGTGCTCAGCCCTGTGACATCTAAATTTCCTGTGTGGCTCAAACCCCTCATTAGTGAGATACCCTTTATCATGGGCCAGCCACTTTTGAAGTTGCAAGAAATCCCTGAAAGATGATGGGACACTTTTTTGCATCACTACTGAAATCTGCTGTTCTAACCTGCAACCCAAGGTAAGCTGTGAGAGGTACGTATGGGACTGGCTATACCTCCCCTTGTGAGGTGCAGTACTTTGCATCACCTTCTGCAGCTCCGCAGTGTCCGTGCAACTGTGAGGGTCCCTCCAGCAAACTTAAGCCTAATTCTATTACATCAGGCAAAAAGCTTATAAAGCCTTAAAGGAGGGATCAAAAAAAAGCATGCATTATTTTTTCTCCTGTGCTGGTGACCACAACCTTACACAAGAGTGTAAGGAAGGAAGTGAAGAAAGTGGGTTGTTGTGCTGTCTCACAGCAGCAACTTTCTGCAGCTCCTCAGGCCACAGAGAAGGGGATCTCAAATGTGCTACGATACGTAAACACAGCTCTGGGTGTAGCAAGGATATTGCGGGCAATATTAATCATATCCCAGGGTATCACTTTGCCTTTCTAGTTCAGACCCTATATGCAAACATCAGACACACCAACAGACAAATACATTACATATCAGTGCCATGACTATGCTTCCAAATGGGATGAAGCAGGATAGGACTTTGCCGAGTAACTGCCCAGAGTTATGTTTGTTTTCTGAGCCAGATTTAGCTGCGCACAACTCTCACTGATATAAGACTTACCTACTGTATGCCAGACCTTAATTAATTGCTTGTCCTTCTCAGCTACATAGTTTGCAGTTCTGTTTCTCCTGACCTAAGACACATTTATTGTCAGAGGGGAGCTCATGCACAGATGGTATTTTCTTCAGCAGTGTGTGTGTTCTTTGAAGGAAAAGTAGTTTGTTGATTTTTTACAAAAACAATTCTAGTGATAACTGTTTTTCCATGGTAATGGAGTATGTCTCTCTGCAGCCTTTCCACACACTTTTATGGCTCTGAGACAGGTGTCGCTTCATCAGACCCTGCACAGCTAAACACCTCTTGTGGGCAAGTGCCTCCCTTTCCACAAAGAGATTTAATTTCATCCTAAAAACTAACCAGCTGCTGGCCTACAATTAAACATCCAAGCCTCCATCTTCGAAAGTTTTCACCTTGGGCTGCAAACCCCATTTTTCTCACTGTCAGCAGCGCTAATCCCAGAATGACACCTGCCAACTTCCTGGTGGTCCTGATGGGGAAAGAAAGAAATGAAGTGAAATTTGTGAGGGTCCCCCCAGCACTGGGTGCATTTTGGTTTTTCCCATTTTAAGTTCAAAGCCTTCTACATGGCAGCTGAATGGGAGACTTTCCAAAATCTACAGGAGGCTGGGAAGGAATCCAGCATCACAAAGAGTATCCTGACGGAAACAGAAGAACTGGCAAATAACCATATGTGAAACGTACCCCTTTTTGTCACAACCAGAGGCACTGTTTTCCCAACAAACACCCTATCCATCTGGAAAAGAACAGTTGCTACCTGTCTCTGTGGTTATGATCCTTGCTGCCCAGCCAAAGAGAGCCTTAAGTACGCAATCCCTCCTCCATATACATTGCCCTCTTCTCACTTCTTGTTACGTTTTTGGCATTGCTGCAATTTCGTAACAGATGATATTCTTCTGAGACCCTAGACCTACAAAATTATAGTAGTCATGCAAATGGATTCATTTGCAGAATAAAGACTCATCACAAGCACAGTTTCATAGGACTGGGCCTTATATTTCTCGTTGAAGTCCTTGCAGCAGTTTCTCTCCTGCCAAATCCCTTTCTGTCTAGATCTTACTTTTACATTGAGACTCCATTTCCTGTGGCTTTGGTTTGGCTGCAGTTTGTGCTCTCTTTTCCTGCTAAATCCCTCAGCTTTCTTTTGCTGTGTTTTTGGGGTTTGTTGTTTGTTTTTTGGGTTTTTTTGCTTCTTGAGCTGGTAATCAGACTTCTTCTGCACAGCACTGAAAAGACAACACTGCAGGTCTGTCTCAGAGCATTAGTTTGCAAGCATGGGAAGAGGCAAAGAAAAACCCTCTGTGTCTAAATCCTACCATTTAAACTGTTACAATGGACGATGTTTGCAGAAAGTCTTTTCAATATGTTTTCTTTTAGAATACCTCAAATGTCATGCACACTGCAGGCACAGACTTTGTAGGTCGGCATCTCCTCTATTTTCTTCATAAGCAGTGAGCACAACTATTTCCTGATATGTCCTTGCCTTTCTCCAGAGGCTGCAATAATACCAGTAGTAATTCAGAGAAGAGAGCGAGAGGCTCCTGTTTTGTGTATATCAGTGAAAAGCCCAAGGACAGAGCCAGCCAGTGTTTCTGGCAGCACAGCACATGATAATTAGACAGCCCTGGTTACATATCCGTCGGTGCAGGAATGGCATACTTTCCTGGTGAGTTGGCAGGGGCAGGTAATAAAGCTTGCATGCTTACACGTCCATTATGAACAGACTTATTAAGAGCCTCTCCTCCCAAAGGAATGCTGTAGTATACATGGAAATGAGTCTGTGGTCACCCAGCACTTCACAGGTATCCAGCTGTGCACTCAGCAGACACGGAGCATGCAAAGTCGTGCCATGTCTCCCAGGCAGAATCCAAATATTCTCGCTTAGAGAAGCAGGATCCTTTTAGTTGGAGCAAATACAAGGTCCATTTGTTTCAGCACTGTTTGGAGCACAGAAAAAAAACATTTCTCGTTCTCTTCAAAGAAAGATGGTTGCACACATACATGCAGGCCCCCAAGAATATTTTTTTCTCCATCTAAAATCCTCCAGATTACTCACAAGTTTCTTAGCCAATATCTCATTGATTACTGTTGCTATAACTCCTAAACAGATAAAATATGTCAAGTGTTTCAGAGAAATGTCCTCTCTCTGTACTGACGTGCGTAGAAATGCCTCTCATACTTTCTGAATCTAGCTTATCTTTCCCAAGGGCTGAGGCATGACAATCCTTCACTATTCTTTTCCCTGGTATTTAGAATGGTGCTTCTGCCCTTCTCAAAGGATGAGGGAGGTCAGAATCCTCCCCCGTACATTTTGTTGAAGTTAAAGTATTTGAGACAGGTTATTACCGTTGATGTTATTAATTGGTTTAGAACATATTTTTACTTATAATATTTATGGACTTTATTGTGAATACTACTCCTTCCTTTTAACTACTACCTACTCCCTTCAGGTATACTTCGTTTGAAGCAGCAGGTACAGTGTAAATGCTTCAAAACTCAGGAGCTGCTAGGGTTTAGGATGCATGTGATGATGATTAGTATTTCCTTCAGGAACTTCATGTTTCTGAGATATTCTTAACATTGAACTCTTGCATCTCTCAGACACTCAAAAATCCCAGGGGATCTAGGGAAGTTACAGTCCAGCCAAGTCCACTTATTCCCACAGTTTGCTTTCCACACTTCATTAAAAAAGTGATTCAGGATTTCTCTTCAAAGCTTCAGCAGCCCTGCACATTAAAAAAGAAACCTTTCAGAAACAAATCCACATATGCCATTAAGTACATACAGTACTCTCAGTGGGATTATATGGCAATAAGGAAATATTTCTGGGTAAGAAACCAAAACAGAAAAATATTTTTAAAAAGCAATGTAATACAAATGAGGCTAGCAACTCCACCTGACTCCAAACAGTGTTCCAAGGTCTTCAAGGATTCATCTGTGCTTACCAGTTCTGCTACTTTAATTATGCTAACAAAGAGTAGCATAATGCCTTTCTGGCACGGTAGCGATTATACTGGTACAGTTTAGTCCAGTTACACACAGTGAAACAGGGTATACTGGTAAACTTTTTTTTTATAGCTCTGTATGCAGAGTGCAGTTTTTACCAGCTCTATATAGATACATATATATCAACAGAATAATCCTATGCTTGTTAATAAAATCTTTGTGTCAACTAGGTATAAGTCCCAACTAAATTCACCTTTACTTGAACTTGCTTATTTCTCTGTTACTTCTTCCAAGATTTTTCTTTGAGAATCTCTTTATCACGATCCCCCTTTACCTTCCCTGCTGCACTTCTGTGTCTGCTGCTGCAGCTGTCAAACCTCTATCCAGGTTTGATTTCAGCCTGGACTCCTCCCAGTCCTCTTGCAACATTTTCAGATCAAACATACAGGTATGATCATCTAAATTCCATTTTTCCTGACAACATTCACTTCCTCTTCTTTCCTGTCAGATGGGTTAACAAACTAGCTGGAGCAGAAGGCCAACATGAGCCCAGTTATTCCAGCAGGACAGGTGGGTGTTAGGCAATACTGTTACCTGTTTATTCCTGCATTTTCATATAGAAAGATAGGGAATTAATACAGTTTGAGAGAGGTAATTTTCTTCCTACCATCAGATGATCTCACCAGCCTGTTTTCCATTGCAAAAAGGTTTTCCTAAGTACAGACCTTGTTTTTCCCCACATAAGTTCTCTCTGAGGCTCTTGCTCATTCAGATTTATCAGACATTTGAATTAGAAATTAGCAGCCACCCCACAAAACTGGATAAGGTACCTACATATGTTTATTTATCTTCCCTACCTCTTCTCTAGTTGCAGCAACATAATTACCCTTGACCACTGGAGATCACTACTGGAATAACTCCTCCACACCTCTCGAAGGGAATCAGCATCACCTCAGCCTCTGTGGATGCATCAACATGTCCTTCTCTGAGGTAGTCACAAGCTGGAGGCGCAAATGTGGAGAATCTTCTATCTGAAGAGAAGATGGTCACCACCTCTTAATACATGTTTTCATGCCACAGTTAGCAATGTTAGTTTGAAGAGGGGTCTGAGAGCTCAGGATCATCTCCTACAAATTAGTATGGAGAACTGTCTGTTTATGTTAACTACAGCCTTACTCTCCTGCAACACTTTGGCCTTGTAAACTTCAGGATGATGTCTCTGCTGGTCATGTCAGCTGCAGGAGCGTTTATATTTTCAGAAGGAGATTGGAGAGCTGCCTGCACTTCGTGATGTCCTCCTTGCAGATGGGGTAGGTACCAGGCTTCTGTAAAACATTGCTCAGGGGACTAACCTGCAACTCCAGACAAGAAGACTTGCTTTCACCTGAAACACTTTCAAGCTTTTATCTCTGGAAGCTGAGGAAGCAAAGGGCTTCACAGTGCTGAGTATGGTGAGATTCCGATCCCTGATAACTTCATGCCAGTCATTTAAACAACCTAGTGATTAAACAAGGAAAGAACTTAACTGATGTTACTATTAAAGAAAAAAACAGCCAGGCTTCAAAATCTGACTTCCTTCATATTTACTCGACTTGAGTGAGAACAGACAGACTGCAAAACACACAGTGGTAGCAGCAGGAAACAGAAGCCCTGTACTGGCTCAAACATCAGCCTGAATCCTGCGATGACCCAGATCACAAAGATTAAAAGCAACACAATCCCTGAACTAATGAAGTAGGTAAGTGGATAGGACTTAATGATGGTGTGATACTTGGATTACAGTTTGTGTACATTTTGCAATAAAGAGAAACTCTTTGGCTAACTAATGAATGTATTTTTTCTCCTTTTTCTCAGATGCTCTGGAACCAGCACTCACACTCTCATAGCTTCTTGATCTTGCCAACAGTTCTGAGAGGCATGTTAAATGCTAGTAGCATCAGAAATGTAGCAATACAGAAATGGCTTAACTTTCTCTGCTAGTTTTTTATTTACACTTTAAGCTGTTTAAGTAGGGCAGGGACAACTTAATTTTATGGATTTGCATGCTGGATTCAAACTGCAGCTCTTAAATTTCACTGGGACAATTAGGTGTTGCTATAAAAAAAAGTAGAATGAAAAATTACACTGGGATATGTAGTGAGAAAGTCTAATGGTTACTGAAAAACCCCACATATAGAAAGGGCAGTAGTCCAATGATAAGCGACATGCAGTACAGTTATGTGACAGTGACAGAGAGAGCAAACAGTGTGCTAACAGCACTTGTTAACAAAGGAACAGTTACAGCACCAGCAGTTGTGGGTGAACGTGAAACCTCTGTAAAAAAGCGTGTACTTCTACCACACTGCTTTGACATGAGAGCAAATAAGACACTGAGCTACTAAATTGGTGCATAAAGAAGGAAGATGGCACAAGCAAGTCAGAGATTGTTGTAGGTCATTTCACACTGTAGATAGCCCCAAAATATATCACACTTCTTAAACCTATGTCTAGGCAAGCATCAGCAGTTAGAGCTTGTGGCAAGGTTTTATGAGGTGTTCAGATACCACAACGATGGCTGCCACAGGCTTAGTCAAACTTAGAAAGTGTTTCATAGGTAGTTGCCACTATGAAACTTTTTCCTTTTTCATGTGAGTTGATTTAGACTGCAAGGGATGTCATGCAGTGAGAGGCACTTCTTGTCAAAATTAGAGATCAGTAAAGGACCAGGAAAGGAGAATTTTTTTTTCATTTTTGTTTAGAAAGAGACAAATCACAGAATATGATGTATCACAGCAGGGCAGCCTAACCCTTGGGAGACAGGATGGCAGTTTTGGAGCACTTCTGTGGACCAGGTCTGACACCACTGAGCCCCAGGAGCTTTGCAGGTGTCAGGCCTTGAGGTCCATCCAGGCACAGGGGCACTAGAAGGCCTTGGGTTATGGTTTTGTAGTTGGATATCCCTGTATTACTGACTGCATCTCTTCTAAATCTCCTTACAGGCTAATTACTTTGGGGATCTCTCTAAACATTGCAGGAAAGCACTTCATCCTAGGCATTAATATGGCTGCCAACTCTGTACATACTGCTGTTTTGCAGTCGAAAGAGTGAAGACTGCAATTAGTTGCTCATCTTTCAAGCCTTTATTTTGAAGAAGGTAACACTCCAAGCTACAACCAAAATGATTAAGACACCAGAAACTGCAGAGCTGATGAGTAAATAATAACCACATGACTCATTTCCTAACTTGGAGGTGCCTAGAAACTGAAATTAGCAAGTCACAGAGCAAAAGACTTCATATTTCAGCGATTTCATCCTTTCTTTTTATTGTACATACAGAGAGAAAAGTCTGCATGGGCCTTACCATGACTGTTTACAGAGGAACCTGCACTTTGTCATATTTAAAGGCCATGCCTTAAAGCACAGTTCATGACCAGGGGTCTGCAAGGCACCTTCCTGAGCTGTTGGCACCATGGGGCTCTCTATTTCTGGGCTCTTCTTACTTTCCTGGCTGCACACTTGTGGTTTGGGCTGTTATTTATGATAACGGTCAGATGGATCAGGACTGACTTTAAACCAAAATTTCCTTGCTGCAAGGAAAGCTGAGCTTTAAAGGGTAACTAGAGTCTGAATTAGAAGAAACCACAAACCAAGAGAACCCTCCTTATGTTCATGAGTGAACTTACTGCCTGAAGGTGGCTGGTCTCTGCCAGCTGCTGCTGACACCAGCCTGCTTTTCTTTGCAAATATGTCAATTCACAAATGGACCTCAAGGATTTAGGAAATAAATCCACCATGTTTTGTGAATCTTACGTATCATTAAGCTGCAAAACCCCACAAATTCTGAGGGTGTGAGTAGCACATAAGTTCTACACATGGTTTGTGTTCATCCCTGAGCAGGGGAAATTTTATTAGAATATTTAACCTAACCTGGCATTCTAGAGGTAAGCCTTACCTTGGCTGTACCCATAGAAATTCATTATGAGAGTAGATACAGGAATGGTTCATCTCACCTTAACAACTTGCAGTCTGGATTTAGGAGGTTAAGAGGTAAAATGTTAAAGCAGATATGAAATCTACTTCATTTGAATGTGATTTGAATGTCCAACAGAATGTCACTGTAGTCCCAAGTCACCCAAATAAATGGCTGCTCAGAAATGAGACACAGGGAACATTATTCAGAGTTTCAAATTAAGGAATGTAAAAAATTGAGATAGCCTACATTATTGATAAAGGCTGGTGCAGTGAAAGACACAAAGAGCCTGAGCTTTCAGAAAGTTCAGCCAGTGATGTTCCTCTGTGCAAAGCCATTGGACCCCATAAATCACTCATCTGCAGTGGACTTCAGCACACACAGCAGAGAAGCCCCTCAAAAAACAGTAAATATTTAAGAATACAAAAAATCAATAACAGACCCGAGCAGCAGAAGATTACTTCCAAATCTATGACTCATTTCTTTCATTCTTATATTCACATAGTGCTCATTTGTTCTCAAGAGTTTATTAAAAATAGCATCCTTTCAAATTTGAGCAGAACAAACCGTAACAAAACTATAACCAAAAAATATAGTTTACCTACAATTTTGGCAATTATCAAATGTGTTGCTTTGATTTAATACAATTAGCAACGGCTTTGCAAACATTTTGGGTACTCTGGTAATTCAAAACAGGCATGATATGTATTTGTCTGTATTTACAGCAGAAACAAACACCCACCAAGGTCCTGTTGACCTCTCTGACAGTGCTCTAGAGCTGCTCACCTGCCCCAGGAACCTCACAAATGGGCTGAGGTGCAGTGTCTGTACAAGTTTCAGACTCCCCAGCTGCTTCAGCAGTCCGAGCACAAGCAGAAATGGGAGGCTTTCCATCCTCATGTCCTCACCCCGGCTTCAGAACAGAAACTTGCTTTTTGTCTTTCTACATTGTCCCAAACTGGTGATCTCCCATTGGTCCTTGCACAGACTCGGCCTTTCCATCCTCATTACTCAATCGGCCTCCAACCATTTTCCAGTTATCACCTCTCAAACCCAGTAGACAGCAGCACCAAAACCCTTTTTTTTACCTCAAACATGATGTTGGCTGAACAACCCAGACCACAGCTTTCTCTGACATGCTGACTTTTTCTTTGCCTTCATCTGACCGTGACTCTAGGAGGCCTGTCACACAATCATGTGCCCATTTATCCTTCCTATATTGCTTCCCTCCTAGTTTTCCAATGAAATTCCTGGTTTGCACTAGCATGACTGTGCATACACAGCCTGCACAATGCAAGCAAATTAGCCTTTCATCCAAGGTGACACAGTTACCTTTCTCCCTCTCTTTTTACTGCATATTTCAGAGGAGGAAACTTTAACTCAATTTGACTCCAAACGTTTAGTTGAGCCTTTAAGCATCAATACTTAATCATCCCCGCACTGAGGGGCTGCAAGAATGCAACTTCAACACATCTATCAACTGCCTCTCCACTGACTGTAGAGGGAGCATAGATCCATAATTCAGGCACCTTTTGTGTCCAGGATTAGTTTGTATGAATCCATGCAGATGTGTATTAATTGATACAAGCATTGAGGTCTGACATATATATCTTATTTAATAATTAATATATTTTTGTGGGCTTATCCAGCACCCAGGGGAATGGGCCTGCAGGTATTCTGGAATACAGATGAAAATAACCACATGCAGAAGTTGCATGACTAGTGTACAAGTGCAGGAGTCTAAAGCCTTAGTAGAAACCCCCCAGGCAAGGGGTTCTTGGCATGCTTAGATGAGTTCTGCATCTCAGAACCCAGCCATCAGATGCAGGCTGCATGGAAAACAAAGCTACCAGGTCTTTAAAAGGAGTAGCTTTGGATCTTAAATTCTCCTACCTGAGCAAACTTGATATAAGGACTTGATAAGCACTTGATAAGGACTGTTCCCTACACAACATTATCAACAGTGAGAAGATTACAATATTCATTCAATATGATGGAGTCTTTTCGCCACTGTGAGTAGGTGCACTACCTTCATCTGCATTTCTGGTCCCTGAAGTCACATCTGCTCTTTTTTTGCTGTACAGTTGTTGTACACTAAGACAGCCAGCACAGCACAAGGGTTTTGTTTTGTCTGTTTAAAACCTGCTTGCATCCATGAGGTGTTGAAATTCACACTTCTTCTCAACTGCTGAAGCCACACTCTGCAATGACATATCACAAAAGTGAGGTCAACTGATTATCAGAAGGAGATCTATCACAAAATAAAATAAACGACAAAGAAAAACTGGCCACTGTAAAAGCAAAATAAAAATAGTGCAAGGTGGTAACACAAGCGAACAAACAAACAAATAAAAACACAAGCAAAAAAAAAGTACAAGAACTCACATCACTCTTCCAAACCACAAAAATACTCTGATAAGGGCAGCAGTGTTCAGTGGAAACTACAGAACATCACTATTGTCCAGCTGCTTTATTATTCTCTTATAAAAATGGATCTAATATTAAACATTGCAGCTTCTTGTTAGAACATGAGGAACTAATGCTGGCTGCACACCATGAATCATAGTGAGTTTCTATCTGCATTTAAATTTTCTGGACTTTGAACAAACTGACCTAAGAGCTAAAAATACTATCTAGTTCCCATTTCTGCCCACCCTTACAGTTCACAGATGGTGACGGTTTGCTGTGAAGGTACCAGTACCTTCTCTTTTCAAAAGAGATGTGATGCAACCTCTTACTGATCGATGTGGACGGATATCTGAGCAGACAGTTTCTCTGAGCTATCAGTTCTTAACTTCTGCCTTGCCCGGACATGATGACAGGAATCTAAAAGTTAATTACCTCGCAATTTTCCTTCCTTGAAAATATTTTGTAAGACTGACTTCTAGCTCCTGCTACCGTGGGAATACTACTGCCTGTGTTTGGTCCTGAATGGCACTGGCAGTAGCAAGCACTGAAAGATGTTATCTTCTTGCTACCTGTAGAGATAAAGTGAAGAAAAGAAAAAGAAAAGAAATGTGGATTTTTACATCAAAATTACCACATATATTATGGTTTCTCTAAAAGATATAAAATTCCACACTGGAAGTCCACACTGATTTAACAGAAATATCATTCAAAGATAAACTGACAATTATGAATATGTGACTGTATCTAGTTTAGCGTAGGCAACTGTATAATACTATGCAGATGAGGCTGTTTAGATTGAGGAATCTTCTGTGGAACATGTAGACCAACCCTTAGTACACAGAATTGTGGTTTTCTGTCATGCATAAAGGCAAATTCAAGCATCCACGTTCAATAAGTCGAGCATAGACATTTACAATGATTCTTACTTAGTCACTGTAGCTGTGTTATTTAGAAACTTCACCAAATACTGCTAATCTTACAATACATTTTGCAATGCATATAGTGGAAATAAAGCAACTCCATAAACCAGGGATATCTTCAGTATCCAGAGTATGTATCTTCCTAAATGAGCTGCATTTGTTTAAAATAACTAGCAGGTCTGACTTAAGAGCACACATTCCTTGAAAGTGAAACGAGTCTTTTCAGAGCACTGGTGCCTCTTGTGTGAAACACACAATTTCATTTAGCTGGCAATTTCATCTTGACAAGAAACAGGCACAATTATATTTTTAAAATTCTTTGTCCATTAGAAGAAGTAGTCCCTACTAGCTCATTAAAAACAAATCTTGCTAGAGAAGACTTCTGCGAAACTCATGATGGCAATAAAATTATGCTCACTACGAGGGGAACACTTCACCTGATGAAGAGTCATAGGAATTCATAACAAGCAAAAGGGCCGTAGCAGCAAATTTGAAAAATCTATTTGTTAACTGATAAACTAAATTAACTATGTAAGTAGAGCAATAAGTTTTGTAAGCTTATTTTCCAAACAATACTACATTTTTTCCCCATATATCATGCATTGTTTGTATCTCATGTTCATTTTCTTCTGTTCTCAGACCAGAAGCAGCACTACAGTAAAGCAGACAAACTGTGACCATCACTGGTAATGCCTTTTCATTTTGCAAACCATGCCCCTACCCTGCCTTGGAGTAGAGGGTCATTGTGCTCCACAGAGGGATTGTGTCCCACAGTCTGGCATAAATCTGAGAGTCAGGATATTATTAATGCTGAAAAGTCAGTATCTCTTGGATACACAGTAAGGATTAACCACAGTCTAATGACCTTTCCTGGCCCCCACAGAGGAGTTTGGGGTGTAGACAAGGAGGGTTACAGAAGCCAGAAGAGCTGGGACCTGCCTCATGTGTGACTCTGGAATTGTAAGGGAGCCATGGGGACAGACCTTGGCAATTGAGGGACAGGCCCCATGGTATTCCTTGGCTCCAGGGCAGTCATGGTGTCCAGGGGTGGCAGGGGTGAGGCATAGCTCAGGTCAGGGCTGAGCATACAGGGCAGTCAGGCTGGAGGTCTAGGGCTTTATGGGGCTGAATGGGGCAGTGATATTCAGCTGTGTCCCAGCATGGTATCTCTCAAGGTCTCCACGGCTGCCACCCCCAGTTCCACACGGACTGATGTACTAGTATGCAAAATGCAGGTCATATTATTACTCACAGCAAAACCTGATGGCAGCTAATCCTTTCCTGCTTTCTCAAGGAAATGAGACTTATGCAATCACATCATTTGTTGTCCTGTCGGTTAGACGTACCCCTATGACAAATCCTGAGTCTGTTGGCCAGTTTTAACCACAGGGTCTTAAAGATAAAAACTCTACTGGATGTCATGTAAATCTGCACGTGGGTTGTCATGGGGACACCCATAGCACGAGAAAGAATCACTAGGGGCACCGTCTGTATGCTGCCCACAGGAACACTGAGGCACAGGGGAGGTCATAAGGACTCACAGGTGACATCTGTTGTTAGTGAGGTACTAACTAGCAGGACATGGGACACCTACCATTCATTTTGCTGTGCAGCTTGTTGTTCCCTTCTTAAAATTAATCTACAGAAGAAAAATCTCTGTTAAAGGTCACAGCAACAGAGATAAGTTTGCAAGAAAGTGTTGTCAAGAAGCCAATAATTTAATGTCTGATAGTTTCAAGTGCATCACACTGACATTATAGCGTGGAAACTTTATACTACTCTTACGTAACTTCTGATGCTCATATAATCTGGAGATTACCATTCTGAAAGACTTTTAAAAAAGAATCCTACTGCCTTATAATTATTTGGAATTTTATGTTGAACCAGACATTTATAGGCCTGTACGTCACACGTAGCAATAAATGAAAACTGAAAAGCGTAAGCAGTTTTCCAGTGTTTTCTCTTGTGGAGATGAACATGCATCTTAGGAAGCCATTAATCCTTAGCACTGAAGGGAGCAGTAAGAGAAATCTGATAAGCATACCAGCACCAATTTGCAGTTAGTTGACAATAACATTTTCTGACTGTAAAACCATTATAAAAGCGTGTATTTCCTTGCCTTCCTCCTACCCACCAGTATTTTCTGCAGAGAGCTAATCACCAGGAAAGCCTCACACCTTATGGTACTGACTGCAAGAGGATGTGGTTTGTGCCCTTGGCAAAGCCCAGAATCACCAATTCCTGTTAGACTGGTTGAGGAAGAAGGGCAATGGAAAGATTCTGATTTTGGACAGCAACCATGAGAATAGCATGCTGCTTCTTTTAATCTTTTCCTAACTACAATTTACTTTCTGTAGAAGAAGAACCAATATTACTTTGTTCAGTTCTGTTTCTTTATAAAGAAGGAAAAACATCCTGTGTCCTTGAACACAAAAGGAATCAAGCAGCAGAAGAGACAGGCTTTGCTCTCAAATACAGTCCCCTTTATAGATAGCAATCTGGCCAAAATTCCTCTTTTTTAATTATTTCTAACACTGACAGACTATTGGTACTTTTGCAGCTGCAGTGATCTCTTTCTTACTGCCCTGTCACAGTTCCTCAGTTTTTTTTCTGTCCCTCCTCAAAAAACCACAAACTTTTACCAAACTGCACTCAATAAAATCTCTTTACCTGCATATGCTTGTATATTGGAAAGTAGTTCCTATTGCTTCCATTACCTGGACCACAGAAGATCCCCTTTCTTACCAGGTTATTAAAATTTACCTTAATGTATTAAAACTCTTTACTCCTCAGGATACCTAATTAATGTTCAGATGCAGCAAAAAAATAGCAGCATGCAATCTGAATAAAGACACCCATCATGACTTGGCCTATGAAAGTATTACAAAGAATTTCAACTCTGGTCTGCAGAGGTAAAAGCAACACTAAATCACATAGTGCTACAGTTCCTACAGTGACAGAGTGTTTGCAGTTAAATGAGTTCAGTGATCAGTGAAAACAGCAAATGTAAAACACTAAGTATACCTTGGCGGGCAAAAAAGACTGAAGAAATTTTCAGATCTTCAACTGATGTCAATCAGTACATCTTTGGTGAAGGTGATGAAATTCTTAAACGTGACAGAGCTAAAAAAGTGTCCCAAAGCAATTACTAGAAATTAGGATGGTCACAAAAGGGTGTGTATGTGTGTGTGTGAAATATAGAAATTAATGAAACATTTTGCATTATCTAGCAAAAGAAACATACTGTAAATAACATGCTTATTATTAATCAGATGAAGAGAACATTATAATATTCTACTTATAAACCAATTAATCCCACTCCTCCAAGCGCTGCTGATTGACTCTTCTCATCATCTGCACATCTTCAAACCCATTATACTACTTCTGAAAAGTATAAGGTGCTAGGTTGTTGCAACCACTTTCTCGAGTGTGAGACACAAAGAGCCAGTGTCTGGGAAGCACCCCTTCCTAATGGCAGAGCAGTCAGACACAGAGAAGCAAAGCATATACAGGTTTTGAAGTTCAGGATAAGAATTTTTCCTTAATCCTTTGGTATAGCTCCAGCTCTGTGGGTGTTTTGGCCTTTAGAAGCCAAAGGCCTCTTAGCAAGTCACACTCCAGTGTGACCCGAGCACCTCAGATTCTGGTCATGGTAAGCTGCTTCTCCAGCAGTGTTGGAGGGACAGGCAGTCTCCAGAGAGCAATTCAGCTCACCTGAGATTTGACTTTCCACTACAGGGTGCCTATACTGCTCCCCTGAAGGGAGAGAGACTTGGTTATCAGGCTTAACATTTATGTTCTTCAGGTAGGTGCCTGGGTAGGATCAGGCTGCGTGTGAGTCTCTGGGCGTCTGTGCGGAGCAGGGTTCCTAGCCATGCAGACTGTACTGAATTCTAAATCAAGAGACTCTGCACTTAGCTCATAAAAGAAGTATACAATCATGCACAAAATAATAAACTTCAACCATATTTTCCCAGCCTCGATTTCCACAGTTTTGTTTGGTAATAGGTCAGACATCCTGTAGAGTATCTACAACCTGCTTTCATCTCACCTCGTCTTCTCAAAATCAGAGTGACTTTCTTTGTCATTGTAGTGTCTCATAATTAAAACCCTTTTCTCCTGCATCAATAAATTGTCTTTCTTCCCAACTGAAACCTTTGAAGAATGCATAAATCTTCCCCTTTGTTCCCCCTGTGAGACCCTCTGGAAGTTTCATTCTTTTAATTTCTGTTCCTTCTTTCTGTTTGAGGACTTTCCACTTTATCTGGTACAGCCATTAAGGTTAATGGCTCTTCATCACTCTGACAAGTATGTGGTATAGACCCAGTCAGCAAGCAGCCTGTTCCACATTAAAAATATGACATTTATAATAACATTGTCCAAAATTCATTAGATGTGTAGAACTTGGAGGCTACCCCATATGTCTGGGATCAAATAGAGTATAAATGTTGTTTAAAAAAGTTGTTCTAGGTTTTTTTCTAAGATAGAGTGCAGGACTGAGCCTACTTTAACCTCACAAACAGCAGCTGACCAGGCAAGTCAATTAACATGGATATTTAAGTAAGACTTTGGTAACAATGACTTTGAAATTTTATCCTTTTTTTCCCTACAAAAAGTAATAAAGCTGCAGAAATGAAAGGGTTTGAAATCCCTACTGCTCTGTTGGACAGAGAAAACAAATACTAAAGACATTCAAATCACAGTAGTTTTGTAGTGGATAGTAATTATTTGTGTAGACAGCAGTACATTGAACAGTGGACTTCTGCGAAGACACTTCTATCTTAAAAAGCCAAGAACTTCTATACTCTGAAACCTCTGTGGTAAAAATTGGGGAAGACAGAAAACGGTTTTTGATCTAGGACATATATTCAGAGGTATGAGCGGGTCATTTCCAATCACAGAAATCAAATATATATGGTTAGTATATCAATTTGTCCTCATTATTTTGGAAATGTGGTGAATATTAATAAAAGATATCATAAGAAGAGATCCTTCTTCTATCCATTAGAGTGACCTAGAAAAAAATATTTGACTATGCCTGTATTGAATAAAATTGGAAGACATCTTTTAACTACACCCCTCTCTTTTTCTGAACACTTCAATTTGCCTGGTGGAAAAGCAGACATGGGTTTCACAGGGCACTGCCTGACGCAGGGCCCAGTACAAAATAAAAACATAGTATACAAGAAATTCAGAGCACAGCAACAGTACTCACAGTTCTTAAAAAAATGCACCTCTCACTTTGTGAACTTACTAGTGATGCTTCTCAAAAGCCACAAAAATCCAAAAAAATCTTAGGCTAGAGGCAAGCAATGAGGTTGTCTGTGCAACAACATCTTTTTTTTTTGGTCACACTGCTGAATTTGTTACAGGACAAAGTATTTTGGGATCAGTGAAGATTCTGTCTTACCAAGTCTTATGTTGAAAGAACATCTAACATTTTTCTGCCTTTTTTTAACACACTGTATCAGTTATCAGCTCAGGTGCATTGATACTATTTGTGAGAAATGCATGGGAAATGTCTTTAGCCTACAAAGTAATTCATACAAACCAGTACAAATCCAATCGTTTTTCCTTTGATCTTGCATTAATTTATCAGCTATGAAATGATATCCTGTTTCATAAGTTTCTAAGCATTTGGGGGTTTTAATTTGATTTTTGATAGAGTTTTTTGTTTGGTTTGGGTTTGTTTGTTTCTTTCTTTCTTTTTACAGACAGGACAAAGGAGAACTACTTTACTGTGAGAGTGGTGAGGTACTGGAACAGGTTACACAGAGAAGTTGTGGATGTCCCATCCTTGGAAGTGTTCAAGGCCAGGTTGGACAAGGTTTTGAGCAACATGGTCTAGTGGAAGGGGTCCCTGCCAAATGGCAGGAGGTTTGGAACCAGATGTTCTTTAAGATCCCTCCCAACCCAAACCACTCTATGACGATTCTATGATGCTGCTGCAAACAGTGAGACATCTAATCCAGGTCAATAGAACAGTCAAAGAGACAGAGGTTTCCTGGTCCAAAGTACACATATTTCAGAATATATAAATATATACTTATGTATGTATGTATGTATGTATGTATGTATGTATGTATGTATGTATCATCTTAGTCCAATCCTATCCCAGTATATGTTTAATGCTTTTAACTGTGGCAGGGAGATCAGGATCATGAGTTGCCTCTAGAGTTGCCTAGATCCAATCCTCTTAGAACAGCATTGAGCTTTACTCACACATCAGCTCATACTTCTGCCATCTACCTTGGCTCTGCTTTCCAGAAACCTTCTTTAATGTTATTTTTTAAGGAAAACTGAATATTTTAAAAGAAACTTTAATTTCAGAAAATGGAAATCTATGGTTTTTATTTATAAAATCTGACCTTCAGGCTCATTTGAGAAGTTTGTCTTTGAGAAGTTTGAGAAGTTTGTCTTTAATTATGTAAATTAGTACATTTTATGTTAATGTAAATTTGATGACTTTGGTGGTTCTATGGTCTCCAAAAACTTGAGTAGAGAATATCTAGGCCACCAGTCTTTACAAGAAAGGAAAAAGGGAAGGGAAATCTGAGATATCCATGTAGGAGGACATGCATATAAACTAATAATCTATAAAGGGATTACAGCAGGTGCTTGGTTATTTTATACTATGGTTATTCTGCTTCACCTCAGAGAGTTCTGAGGTCTGTTAAGACAGAAAACAGTCTGAATTTTTTTCTTTTCTTATAAGGTTTCAGCTTTTTAACAAAGAGATAGACTGGAGTATGATATGCAGTCATTGCAATCTGTTCTTATCGGTACTGGCTAATTAAGGCTTTAGCTAACTTAATTTTGAAAGATGGTTTCAGTTAGAATCTGAAAACTCTTGTTTAGTAATACAAGAAAGAACTGAAAACATGTTACGACTGAGAATGAAACAGCACTGGCATGCCTCGTCTTAATGGAGGCTGTAGCTGTCACTGACAGAAGTTCATTTTATGGTAACGATTACAACACAAGGAAGACAAAATCTTTTTAAAGTGTGAAATAACCTACTGGTAAACTCGTATATTTGAACAAGGACACAAAACATTAGAAAGTTGAAGTAATAAGTGGTAGGCTTGAGTGGAAAAACTTAAAAAAAGGCTTTATTTTCCATAAAACATCTTTTCCGAGGAATCAGTTTTGTTTCATTTGAAGAAATATCAATGTAAATTTCTATTAGCTTGACTAGCTATGTGGAATATTTTTCCTGACACCTTGAAATAATTGTCTTTCCTAAGACATCAACTGGACAAGAAGATTTGCCATTGCTTCTTGGCATTTTCCCAATGGGTTAAGCAGGACTGGTAGGATTTGTATATGTGTGTGTGTGTATATATATGTGTGTATGTATATATATATATATATATACGGCAGCTTGTATAGCAAAGGTACTCCATGGAGTAGTGTGGCTCAAAAGAGAACAACAATAAAGTTATGCTCATCATCTGCATCATCAGAGCACTGAATTATCTAAGTGTTGTCCAGAATGCTTCTTCTCCAGTAAAGACAAAATTTTGAATTAATGCAATCAAGTGTAATGACAGCTTTGGTAGTAAGTCCAGCCTGAGAGAATCCCATCCCTGTCCACCTGCTTCACCTCTCCAGGGGAGAAATGGGTTATGACTTCTGAAGCCAGCTTTGCTCTGAAGCCAGCCTTTTAATGACATGGTAAACACCATAAACTCTAGAGCGTGTATTGAACAACATTCAGTAAAAAAGTTGTACTTTTCATGCTTTTACAGGACTGGATAAAGACAAATATGTCTACAGCAAAAGTCCAGGTTGACTGATGTCCATTATACATTCTGTGTTCAGCTTTGTATACTGTTAAAAAAATTTACATATTAAAAAAATATAGTTGGCTCATCTTCAAAGAATACTCAAACCTATCTAATATTCCTGACATTTGGCTACTTGTTTTCATTCACAAAGCTGTTTCTTGGAAGTGAAAATACAGCACTACTTTCCTCTCAACGTTGAACTTCATCTTTCTTAAATAGCAAAGGAGTACTGCTATTTAGATTGCAGGAACAGCAAGAAAAACAGAAGAAAATATTTTGTTTATTTATTTATTCATAATTTGTGAAAACACAGTTGGTAATTGGTTTTGTAAAAATAATAATAAAAGGAACAAACCAGAGTTATGAACTCAAATTACCACAGCAGTATGAAAAGGCTAATATCAGAGGTTAAAACCATGTTGTGTTCTTAGCTGGTAAATCAGGGTGGAATTCATCTCTTCCAAAAATGGCAAGGTCGCATACTGTCTGATCACATTCATACTACATGAAGTTTTATTTCACTCAAAATCTTTGTCTTTTTAGTTGGTGTTGATCTAAGATGTTAGAAATGATTGCAGTCTACAGCAACACAGGAAAAAAAATCAGTTGTTGAACATGTCTGACTCTTGGAGATAATTCAAATGGAAAAAAATCCAGGTCATTGGCCTTTTTAAATAGACCCCCGGCAATATTTACTCCTCCATAAATAGCACAGTCACATGAAATAAAACTGTGTTCAGTAAAGCCTGCAAAACAAAAGAACAATTTACAGACTGAAACGCAAACTGTGGCTCGTGTTCGCTGGGTAGGATTAAGTGAGCTGGCTGCACGGTCTGTGCTTAGTGATTGTGGTGTCAGATCCACTGGAAGGAGAGCAAGTCAGGTCACTAAAGGTGCTCCATCCTTCAGCAGGGAAGCGCTGGGATCCTGCTCTAGACTGTGACTTGTGAGAGAAAGCTTTTGCTGTAATGTCACGTTTCACTGGAGCAGAAACAAGCTCCACTGCCTTTCCCATCGTGACTAAGAGCACATCTACATAAGGAAAAATCATGGGCGTTAGTGTGCTGCTTTAATTCAACCACTATGGCTGTAGTGCTGTAGGAAGGGCAGTACATTTCCCCAAGGTAGACAAGTCCTAACATGGAGGCAGATGCTTCTGAAATCCCAGAAAGACCATTTAGTGCATCTGTTAGCAAAAAGAGATATTTCTGGATGTTACAGAGAAAAGGACAAACAATTAAATTACTATAAACATTATTTCTCTAAAGCTCACGTCAGACTCTTCCGTGTGCTTACTCACACATATGACTCTATTTCAAGCCTTACTTTTTAATCTTTTTCCCAAAGATCGAGCTCTGCAAATCATGTTATTACATAAAAACCACAGCGGTCTTTTTAATGTCTCTTTTGCAGCTCTGAAAACAGTTAAAAAGGTGAAAACAGTGCACACAAAACTTTCTAATCCATACAACAAGTTAGTAGTATCCAGAAGGGCATGTGACTTCATTTCATTCATTAACCAGGGAGTGAAAGGATTGATTTTAATTAATCAATATTTAGGACGCTTCCTTACTAGTAGCACTCATTCTGGTTTTGCAAAATAAGGTTAAACAATGCTCCTGAAAAGCTATAGCTGGAAACTAAGCCTGGTTAGAGAGGGTAGATTTGCAGACGAAGGGTGCCAGCCCACTTGCTAGCAGGCCGTGGAGAACTGCCTGTTCGACTGACTTGGCTCTTTGTTTCCAGTTGCTAAATCACAGCAGAGACAGATGAAAATATAAAAATACTTTTCTGCTATTATTCCCCAAGGAGAATAGAATTACAAGTGAACAGAATTACAATGTTAGATTGAGACTCAATTCCTTACAATGAGTATCCTTCACTGTCAAAGTACTTGGAAACCCTGGTACAGCAACGCCTTTCCACCTTGGATTTAGGGATAGATTTTGCCAGTCCTCTTCATTTCTCTTCACTACAGCCTGTATATCTGGTTTGCATCTCTTGGCCACGTTTTGTACTTTTCTGGTTGCCACATTCATTAAGTCTCCAAGAGCAGCTGATTCTTAGCATGCAGTAATTCTTGTTAGCCTGCTGAGAAGCTGACAGAATAAACCTTGCTGTTTGTTTGTTTAATTCCCTTCACTGAGCATTAGGAATTTTTTCTGAAAGAACTCAGGCTTCCAGGTGTTCTCTTTTACATGCAAACATTTCATAACAGAAGTAGTTCCTTTTTATTTCCTGCATGCTGTGTTCAACATTCTTTATAGAAGATTGTAAAGCTGAAGACAGTTCTCGTTGGCATTTAAAAAGGCCTGGTTTGCCACAGACAAAAGCATTTCAAAAGTGGAAAGGCTACAGTGTTTTTGTTGTTGGCAGTGGTGGTTGGTTGGTGCGGTTTGGTGTCTTTTTTGCATTTCAGTGAATACAGGTACCATTTATTACATTTACAAATACTATGAATCCACTCCTCTTGCTGCAGATCTTTCCCCATTTTATATATAAAATGCAAACAAATTTTCAGGACTGGGAACAGATTAGTAAATACACATATGCTCATATCCTGTAGATTCTTGCTAAAGAAATGTCATTATGGCAAAGACGCTAACTGATCCTGAAAGCTTGGTTGTAAACCTGTACCCCTAAGGGATCCTTTGCTTCTTACTGAGTCAGAAAGACTGTTGAGTTTTCAGACAGCACTGTTCCCACCCAAAATGGCAGTTCAAGACACAGGCAGAACTACGGAGTTAAATTGGGATACATTTTTACTGGACTGTTGGTTACAATAATCAGTGTACATCTGTCTGCGTGTACAAAATTAATAAAATACATTTTTTATTTGCAACACGATCACATTGGATTGTCTGACAGAAGATTCAATTAAAAGGCTTTTAAAATGACAACATGAATCAGAGTTAGTTTTAACAATCCATTGCGTCCACACACCCATACATATAGTTTTGCCTGGAAATACTCTTAATGACATGTTCATAGGTATGCTGAAGGAAATCAAACTCAGGACCCTTACAAAGATGGTCTTGCCAACTAATCTCTGAGTTCCAATCCCAGAATTTTGAATTCTGCTCTGGGAGGAAGGTGACAGATGGCCATGAGATAACTAATGCTGTATTTATTTAAGGATTTATCAAGCAGAAGACTAAGACTTGGAACACTTACGGTAGATAATGACTAGCCAGTGCAGACCACCGAACATGTAAACATACCGTTTAACCTGAAGTAGGTGAATAGCTCACTTGGTTTTACTGGGACAGTCCAAGTGCTTAAACTTAATTCCATGCATGCTTGAAAGAGCACAGCCTTAGCCCAGAAAGTATTTTAAGCTAGGACTGGGGTATCTCTCCTTTGCAGACAGGCTGAGTGAGTTGGGGTTGCTCAGCCTGGAGAAGAGAAGATTCTGGGGAGACCTTATAGCCCTTCCAGTATGTAAAGGGGGTCTACAAGAGAGCTGGAGAGGGACTTACTAGAAGGACATGTAGTGATAGGACCAGGGGCAATGGCTCTAAACTGAAAAGGGATAGATTTAGATCATGTATTAGGAAGAAGTTCATCACTATGAGGGTGGTGAGGCACTGGAATAGATTGCCCAGAGAAGTTGTGGATGCCCCATTCCTGGAAGAGGCTTGGATGGAGCTTTGAGCAACCTGGTCTAGTGGAAGGCGTCCCTGCCCAAGGCAGGGGATTTAGAACTAGATGCTCTTTAAGGTCCCTTCCAACAAAAACCATTCTATTATTCTATGATTCTATGAAATACCCTGAAGAACTGCTGCAGTGGTGCAGTAGTAAATAAAAGCATGGTCGCAGCCCCAACAGGGCTCTTCCTTACAAATTTTCACTTTGTGAGGGAAATAAAGTTTTCTCCACAAAGCTTCTTGACTGAGAGTTCACCCACTTAGGACATTCCCTTCACTAAAATATTCTTCCACTCTCTCTGAGAAGAGCTAGATCATAGCTTGGCCTCCAAGCATCTGTACAGAAGAACGGGAAAGCAGAGCTATAGTTAACTCCTCATCTGCTGGCAGCCAGGCAACTCCCTGAAGCAAAAACCAAGTAGCAACATGTAACTGGAAGCACTGCATTTGCAAGCCAAGTTGGTCAGGATTCTGCAAGATAATGATATGTCATATTCTTGTTCACCTTTCCAAAGGTTTCTCTCCTGGATAAAAAAAAGCTAATTATTTCCTACTTCTGGAAATAATTCTCTGTGACTGAATATTAAGAACTGCAAATGTGACTTTTAGTAAAATCTGCTCCAGAATGTCGCTTCTCCATTTTGAATAATGATCATGAACGATAATGAGCCTTCTTCCAAGTCAAGTTAGACACATGCGAGAGGTTTTGTAGAATCAATGCTTTGGTGCATATTGAGGGCTCTGATTTAGGAGTGGGAATAACTTGGCATAAAACTACTATTCACAACATTCTCTGCGGACACCTTGGATTTCTATGAATTGGGTTTGGAGCCAGCAGCTTAAAACCTGGCATCATCACTGTATGCCTTTAAATACACTCTGAAAACCAGGGGGTTCAGAAGCTGACTCAGAGCAGCTCAGACAGCTGTGTAGGAAGCAGCATGTGCAGAAAGCAGGGAAGGGAAATCTTTAGCCTTCTCAAACATAGTTGTTTCAGATTGCCAGTCAGAGCTCTCACTTTCATCTTTTTTTTTCTCCAAATACCCCAGTCCTGCAGGCCTGTACGTTCCAATGGTTTCATACATCCATGTAATTCAACTGACTTCCAAGTGTACCTTATTTCAAACATTACCATTTCCATTTTGGAAACTGTAGCTGCTCTCTAGCAATGTTGCTCATTCTTTTCTGAAACAGAAGAGTTATATTAAAAAGAGAAAACAAAACTCAATGGCTAAAAATTCCTTTTATTTATTTGAGAGAATAAAACAGTTTCTTTTTGTTTGGCTGACTCAGATTTCACTTTTTTTTTTTTTTTTTTTGTATATGACAGTATATGACAATATGGTCTGAAAATATCTTCCGGTGCAGTTGACATGAAAGTCCCATCATTGCAAGTATTATTTACGGAGGTCTTTGTGTCATGAATTACAACTGCCAACAGGTTTTTACAGCATAGTTTCAAACAGCATGGAAGCCATTCCAAAGTCTAAGCAACCTCGAAGAAAATATTTTAAACCTCAGAAAAATATTTTTACGTTACTTAGAACTTATATAAGGCCTTCTTAACAAACTCTGCAATATTTAATTGATGAAACTTTATGGTAGACTCTTTTATACCGGGAACTGGCAGCAAGGCTTGAGTTGCCAATAAACAGTATACAGGACACACTGGGCAGTGTCAGTTTCTAAAAATGGGTGCAGAAGAAAATGACAGCTGCTGGACGGCAGGCAGGAACAGAGGGACACACTGATCCAGGGGCTGGGCCCTAGTGACCTCTCAACAGGAGCTGTGGGCCTTGAAGTTAAATGTGAATTAACCAGGTAAGGAATGCGAGGATTTTCTTTACTGCAATGAATACAGGAGCTAGCAGTTTAAAGGAGAAATGTTCAAAGACTGCCATGTTGTCTGCAAAATTGATTTTGTAATATATTTAAAAAAAAAAGAAAGAGAAAGTTACACACCTACAAGAAAGATAACAGTGTATTACACTGGTACCTATAATTTCTAGATATGTTGCATCCAGAGTAGAATCTAAAGTATACAGAAAAGAATTCTCTTAGAGTGTTCTTCATCTATTTCCAAACAGGAAAGATTATCTCACCAAAAGCAAAAAAGACCAGAGGTGTGCAAGTTAAAGTAGAAGCTGTGTTGACAGAGGAGAAGAAAGACAGAAGGAAACTGAGAAAACAGTTTCTATTGAACAGGCTTACACAGTCTTAGTCTTCTTTTATGTTCACATAAAGCCATAATCTACCTTTGGCTTTTGATTTATGGTTTATACATACAATGATTAAAGTCCAAGTCATGAAGGCATTTGACAAACATTTATGGTTACCTGACAGTATTTATGTCCTACCACAGCTACTGAAACTTGAGTGTGGATCTAAAACACTACAAATAATTATTTGCTGAATTGATACCTAAAACTACGTAGTAAGAAGAAATGTGCTGATGTGCATAAAACTTATCTCTAGGTGAATGACTACGAGCTAAGGCATCCCACATTTGCAGTTCAAAACGGGGCGGGGGGAGCTATTTGTACGTGGAAATGGGGCAGTGCAAGTCAGACTTTAAGGCAACCACGTACTGCACACACAGTCACGACTTTTATACACCACAGCAGCCACAACTCTCGTTTCTCACGGCCCACCTCCAGCCTGGACCATATAAACCGTACAAACCAGAAGAATTAGTTACTCCCATACATATTCACTCCTTGGGAGCTCAGCACGTGCTCGTTCCAGGTAACTTTGTGCCTCCAGCTCGCAAAACAAGACCTTTCTCTCACCGTGGCTCGGTGAGAGAAAGCCAGCACCGCGTTAACACCGATCTTCGGAGAGCCAAATTCACGCGGAGATGTAAGGCAGACCTAAAGCGATGAGGTGTCTGGAGGGTGGGGGGAAAAAAACCCAAACAAGTCGGGAGCACTCGGAAGACGGCACGAAACGCATCCGCGCGCCGCCGCGACTCCAGGCGCGCGCGGCTCCAACTCCAAAACCCCTTTAACGGTGTCGCTGTGAGAAGCATCCCCGGGCTCGGGCTTCACAGGGAGGGGGTGCCTTCCCCGGGCGAGAGTGCCGCGGAGCAGAGACCGCCGCTTCCCCGCACCGCCCGCCGGATTGGCCGGCGCGCGCCCCGTTCGCCATCCCGCCCCTTCCCCTTCCCTGCGCCGGGAGAGCCCCGCCTCCCCGCCCCTCCGCCTTCCGGTTGGGCGAGCCGCCTGTCAATCACGCCGTCCCCGCCGCACGTCCCGGCTCCCGCGTCCTCCTCGAGCCCCCGCGGGGGGAGCGGGGGGCGTTCCGCGGGGCTCTCCTCTCATTGGCTGCGCGGCGCCGTCAATCACCCAGCGCCGCCAGCCGCGGCAGCTGCTTTCGCCCTCGCCCCGCCCCCTCCCCCCCCCTCCGCTCAACTCCGCTCGCTCCGCCAAGTTGCGCGGCCGCTGCCCGGCGGCTCCGGGGCTCAGGCGGCGGCGCTCGCGGCGGCCCGGGACGGGGCGGGATGACGGCGGGGAGCTCCTGGCGGCGGCTGAAGGGGGAGAAGAAGGGGCGTGTGGAAGCGAGCGGCTGAAGCCCGGGGGAGAGCCCGGCCGATGACAGCGGGATCGGCTGCAGGGGACGCGGAGCGAACGAGGCGGGAGCGGGGCAGCGGCGCCGCCAAACCCGTCCCGCGGCGGGTCGCGCCGCGCCTGCCCTGAGGAGAAGCGGGACCCCGGGAGGGAAAGTTTGGCGCCCGCCCGCCCCCGCCCCGCCGGGCAAAGTTGTCTTTGGATTTGTTTGTTTGTTTTCCCTTTCCTTCTCCTCCTCTTCCCCCCCTTCCGCTCCCCCGCCGGCTCCGCGCGGGGAGGAAACGGCGAGGGAAGCAGGAACTGAGGAGCCACCCGGGAGCCTCCCCAGCGCCCGGCAGAGCCCGCTCCGCGCCTCTCTTCTCCCCGTCGGCGCGGCGTGCGAGGGCAGCCAAGACTTCGGGGTTTTTTTTTGGTGGTGATTTTTTTTTGTTGTTGTTGTTTGTTTGTTTGTTTTAAGCCCCTTTCTTTTTTGCCCGCCCGCTTCTCCTCCGGTCTAATATATGCTCGTGGAGAGCCGCCCCGCCGCCCAGCCATGTCGGCGGCCATCTCTGCGGCGGAGAAGGTGGATGGCTTCACGCGGAAATCGGTGCGCAAGGCGCAGAGGCAGAAGCGCTCGCAGGGCTCCTCGCAGTTCCGCAGCCAGGGCAGCCCCGTGGAGCTCTCGCCGCTGCCCCAGCTCAAAGGTACGAGCCCGCCCTCCTTCCCTGCCCTCCGGCTGCAGGTGCCGCTGCCGGCACCGCCTGCCCTGGCTTGGCCCCTTCCCCGCGCCCTCTGCCCTTTAGCCGTGTCCTCCCCTGCCCCCGATGCTTTCCAGGTAGGGACCCCGCGGCAGGAATTCTGCTTCCTCTGCTCACATAAGCCAGCGTCGCACAGGTTGGCTGTCGCTCGCTGTCCCGGGCGCTGCGGCCACTAAGTCGGCACCCCCCTTTTCTGGCTAGTTCGTGTGCTTTTTGAGGTCTTACCGAAGAAAATATAGACGGTAAGTTGAGTTCAGGAGGGCAAGGAATTGAGCGCTAAAACCTGTGAGCGATCGGTGGCTCCTCCCACGGGGGATTTTGCCAAGAGGAACTCTGTGCCCGTGCCATGGTATCCCGAGTTGCCGGAGAGAGTTTGCGTTTGGCTGCTCGGTTCTTTCGCACCGCTTTTGGGACAGTATTTGAATGGCGTTTTGGTGGTCTTGAGGAGTTGCCTCGGAGACCTTCTCCTGCACAGTGATGTATGAAAACACTCACAAGTGAATGAAAACTCTGAATGCTGAACTGAAGATAGACAGCGAAGGTTTTATCCTCTGTACTGCAGCTAAACTCTAAGAAGGCTCAGTTCATTAGGTTACAGTAGTGAAACGAAGTTCATTGCAACCTTCTACACCTTTAAACATCAGAATAGATTTCTGTATGTTTTAAAAACTAGAAAAAGTACTTTTTAGGCAGAGAATACAAACTTGTTACTAAAGCATTTGTCAGGGACCTGAAAAATAAGGGAGAGCGATTACCTTAATGTGACCCAGCATGTTAATTTTGCTCCCACCAGTTCTAAAGTCTTAAGGCTTTTGAAGCTGCATCATATGATGGTGGGAAAAAAATATCTCTTATTTGCAGCAAATATCCGAAATCTGAATGAGATATGCCAAACTTTAAAAATATTCCTAGGTATTAAGTAATTTTTCTTTTTCAGTTTGCGTTTTGTGGCTTTTACAGTCATGTCTGTAGTATTTCAACACAGTCCATTTTCCCTAGTGTTTGAGTGGCGGATATAAGTGAATCATAAATATGGGTCTTAGCAGAAATGTTATTAAATACAGATAAACTTGGGCAGGGGAGTAACAAGGACAGGGTTGGTTGTTTGGGTTTTTCACACATTTGTTGCAGCAGCTTTAAGTTTTAGTTTTAACAACAGCAAGGGATGTTCTTGCCTCTTGTTTTGGGCTTTCATTTCTGTATGAAGTTGTGTCTTGTCTTGGTGCACTAGTTTGATTTGACGGATTTATAACCAAGATAATTTGTTTGAAATCAAGATTTGGTTTCTGCTGTTCACATACTGTTTAGACAGTGTATTTTCCTCGGAGATCACTTTTAGAAAACCACACTTGAGACCTTGTAAAGGCACTTGATAAGTATTACACATAGGTGGCAGACTTCAGAAAGTTTGAGTCCTGACCCAGCAAACAGTTAAACATATATGCTTTATTCAGGGAGTAATTCCAGCTTAAATCAGCAAAATGTCCAAGTTTACGTTCTTTGCTGAGCTGGGATTTTAATATTAAATTTTTACCTCTGTGTTATTAAGTCTTGTAGTTTTGTGAGTGTGGTTTTACAGCTTTTTACTTATAACACAGAGAAATTTTGTATGGCATCAGCAGCTCAGATGTTTGGAAATTTGAGGCCGTAAACCAGCAGAGGAATTTCTTCAGTTATGCGGGATTTTATAGTAGTTTGAATTTCCTTATTGCCTTAAGTTCTTAAAGGAAAATCCCATCTGTGATTCAAATGTAAAGACTTACCCTATAGACCTGCTTCAGAACAGAAGTTGCGGGCAAGATATACTCTTATGAGCCGTAGTGTCCCAGCTAGGCAGTTTGCAGAAAGTCCTCCATTTTGCAGCACTCCTCTGCGTGTTTTTCTCCCTTGGGTATGTGATGTTAGATTTGTCCTGAACATAGCTGTGGACATAGGATAATTTCTTTCCACCTGCTTGATGTTCCCTCTCTCCCTTTCTCTCTTAAACCTCTCTGGACCCTGAAACCAAAAAAGGTTCTAGAAAGAGTTTGCTCTCTCTGTAAATGTGTCATTTTGCGTAACTTTTTGTTCTAATTACGTACATCTTGGGAAGATGCAGCTTTGCTTTATTCTCTAAAGTTAATATGGGAATCAGTATTAGCTGTGATGCTGCCAGTGTAGTATCATGTACAGAATCGCCAGCCAGAGTACCTAGGGAGGGGCTGAAAAAGGAAAGCACAGTCATTATACTGATGCCTGCGGGTGCTCAGCATACACTTAAGTATTTAGAATAAGACATTTTGCTTTTACAGATCTCTTCAAATAAATGGCTAAATCTGAGGTGTTTCAAACCTCTGTTGGGAGAAAAAGAGTGGTTTTTAGATGAAAAAGCAGCTTGGTATTATGCTACTGCAAATATTTCATCTTGTTTATAGTACTGACTTGTTTAATCAAAAATATTCTAAAATAAGTATAAACAGTATTCTAAAATTCCCCATTAGATTTGTCAAACTGGCCTAAAACACTTGTATCTATTGTACTGGGGGGAGAGATGGTCCAGAAGAAAAATAAAAGCTACTCATCCACTTCAGGAAGTACCTTCTTGGGCGTAGTGAGTGTTGTGGGATTTTTCCTTTTCTCTAGGGACTGTTTTGTTTGCCACTGAAATGGTCACATCAGGTTGTGTAACACACTTTCAGAGTTGTGTTGTTTCAAAGGCTTTAGACAGATAATCTTAAAAGTACCTATTTCTGGAGTTAATTGTGCTGCTGCTGTGCGTTACCAAAATTCCGTCATTTGGCTGTGTATTCCTTCTAGCAGTGATACGGTAGATTTGTTACTAGTGGGTAACAGTCCCACTTAGTACCCAAATAGTAGGTACTCTTCCCTCGGAGGTGTTGTTGGGGGAGTGAGATTGAGAGGAGGGGAAGTTGTGTGTTGTCATCAACCTTCAGCTTATTTTTGTGCGTGATGATTTCTTTTTAGATAGAAACTCAGCAAACTCAGGATATTCAAAATAAATTAGTAATGTGTTCTTCAGTTAATTTAGCAGGTTTTCTCAAGTGTTTGTTATTCAGGAGAACAACATTTTACTGTATTATTTAAAAAGTGAAAAAGAAATACTGGAGACACAGTGACTGTATTTAAAGGGAAAAAAAAGGTTGTTAAATCTGTTAGAAGTTGAAGTTGTTTTTTTTCCCCATCTCCCTTTTCATTTTGTTACCTTAAAGTTTACATAATATAAATATTTTTAAGAATGTGCAGCCAAAATAATGTGCTGGTTAACAGTAGGATTTTATCACTTCATGGACAGTTCTGAGAGTATTGAGTTTAAAGAAGTCTGGCAAAGGAAGTGTTATTTTAAATGTCTTAAGAAGTGGTGATTGTCTCAATAGAAGGTTGTTTTAACAGGCTGTGAGAATATGCAGTTACCTTTGTTTTTGAAAAAGAGATATAACTTGACCTTGGAACCTGATCTGATTCTTTACATTAGATGTAGTGCTTGTCATTTTTGGTTGAAGAAGCATGTAAAAATACAGGTGGAAAGTGGTTTATTTAATATAGTTAATATGGTCTGTCAGGTTGTAAAGCAAATAGATCTTTTCCTTTTGTTTTTTCCCCCCTGTGTACCAAACATGTCAACTGCAGCTGGGAAGAATAAACATTTTCTGATGCCTTTCTGTGATTTTTCTCAATAGTGAATATCCATTTGGGAAGATGCATATCACCGCAGGCATTTTTCCTATATCGTGCTCAGAGAATAAATACGTGAAAATAAATTCTTAGTATTCACTTCTAAATTAAGTTGTCTCCCCACAGAGAGAACTCTGGCCCTAACAGCAGAAGAACTGGAAAGTAGTACAGAAATCTTTTAGCCTTAGGCTAACAAGAGCTGTAATGATCTCTGTGGGGCTGAGAATTGTGGAGGTGAAGTATACTGGAATAAGGCATTTTTAAGAAGACCTTCCAGTGTGTAGTTTCAGCTGTAAAATAGGCGTTAACTGTAGTATTTTTCTTTACTTAAACCCTTGAGAGAGAGAGAGCGCTCAGGTTTGACTGAAAACCAGTTGCCATGTTGCTATACTTTTGTGGAAATGTTACAGGAAGGCCTAATAAGCTTATGAGTAAAACTTTTATGTTCATTAATCTGTCAGGATCACTTCAAAACCTTAAACTTTGAGTTTTGAGTCCCATAGCCTGTGCTTCAGTGACAAAAGTAAGTGATATTAAAAACAGCTGAGAGGAATTTTCTTCTTCTATTAAGTTGCCTTTGCTCCCTAAAGGAAAATGTGCTTTAAAATTTTAGAATAGTTTACTTTTACTACAGCCTTAATAAATATTTGTAAGTGAAATGAGTTTTCTGTCTCAGACTTGCACTTTTTTTTTTATCCCTCATGAGTCATTGTTATTTCCTCTTCTGTAGTCCCCCATCCTCTACCTTTTGTATTCAACATCCCTTGCAACTGCAATCAACTTGGATGAGTTTTTCCTTGAGAGTGAATCTGTATTTCAAATGAAGAATGAGGATGTTCTGTGAGGAATTTGGGTTTAACTCTTATGTATAATCTCAGCAGAGTGTACTATAAAATAGTCAAAACTTCCTTTTTAGTGAAGGTACAATCTTGAGAAATAAAGAACCTATAATAGATAAAAAAGCTTTAGTAGTTCCATGAAAAACGAGCTGTTTGAATTTTTTTCTATATTAAGGAACTGTTCCTAGTTTATGGAGTGGAACATTTTAGTCTTTAATTCTTAACAAATTGACCTTTTTTTATCCATAGACTTGAATTTTTGGTCTTGGAATATACTTCCATCAAGAGCAACTCCTAAATATAGAGCCTATTGACAGTCTTCACATGAACTTTTCTATTTAAATCTTTCACATCTTCTGTGTGCCAGCTTAGTATCAGATTTCTTTTTCCATAATCATTGCTTTCTAGTTTAGTCAGATAGTAGTTTTGCAGGTGCTGAGTTTAGTGTTAGCTGCTGCAGGAAATACAAATGGAATTAGTTATTGGTCCAGGCTGTCTGATCAAAAGATGATTACTTCAATCTGCAGATTTATTTTTTTTTTTAATATCTATCTACCTTAAAATCATTAAGTGCTTTTGAAAAGGTGTCGTATCAACAGTTCTGGACAGATTAATATTCTGTTTAAGCACTGAGGGGATATGTATTGTGTTCTGATGAAAAAAGACACTTCCATTGAGAAGGCCATAAAATTCAACTTCTATACCATTGTCATCCTGACTCTGGCTTTAATCTAACAGGCTAAAATTACTGTTCCATAGCAGCACGTGGATTTTGAAGGTTGGAACTGCAGATAAATTAGACTAATAGGTAGTAAATAACATCTGTTTTATAAGACTCCCTTGGCAAAATGCTCTGCTCAAAACTGGACAGTGACAGCTTCTTTTTTAATGCCTGAATCATTGATTTTATCAGACAATCGCTGAACTAGTTTCTGTCATGAACAGTGAAGTATCTCTACAAGATGCCTATTTCATAGTATACGTCTGACTTAAAAGCAGAACTCATCATAGTTAAGGTTGCCTAGTTTTCCTTCACAAGACCTTATTCTCAGCTGCTTACAACATTGCTGAACTGTTTGTACTGAAGTTTTCCATGCCAAGTATGGACAGTTTTATTTGGAACTGTTCCTCAGGCTAATTTTCTTAGTTTCAGCAAAAAACAGTTCAAACTGCTTCTAAGACTAGAGGAAAAATAAATTGTATATTGTTGGTACTAAAAAGAAAAAAAATCTAATTTGGTCCAGTTTCTTCTTTGGTCCAGTTCTAGCTGTTGCAGCTCAGCACCAAGACTGATGAGTCAGTATTTACTATGCTGTTACGTATAGATCCTTCAGGATGTGCTGTGCTGCTCCCATCTGCCTTGCTCTGTGAGGCTGCTGTGTGTGGTTTTCTTTGGGTTTCTTGTCTGCAGCACTGCTAGGCACAGCAACTCTGCCCATGGAAAACTTGTAATTTTCTGCAAGCAAGAGCCCAGAAGTACATTATAGGTGAGGGGATAGTATGGAACTGGGGGGCTGATTAGAGAAGCTTGAGCGGGAAAAAAGGGCGGAAGCCATCTCCTCTCCAGTGGCTGCAGTGAGCTCAGTGTTGGGAGTCTCAACAATCCTGTCAGCTGTGAAAATTACTGGAAATGTTTCTTGTCATATTCCCTTCTAATTTCTTCATAGCTTTTCATCGCCACCTTGGATTTTTTGAACTTCACGTGGTCTTCCTGAAACTTCACAGGCTTAGGGGTTTTGTTCTGTACATCAGGAATCGATTGCAGATGAGTTGGTTTGTCAAATGAGTCTTTTCTTGAGGTTTAAAATTGAGGAAAGCGTAACTTTAGTGGCTGTGATTAGAGTGTGAAATTCACTTTCAGTCATTGTGTTTAGTAGTACTGCTTCTGGCTGCTATACTTTTGGGGATGAGGTTGGCAAGTGAAGCTGGGAAAGATTCGTGAAATGTACGGGCAGGATACTAGGGCTCAGTGTTTAAGGGTAAGAAGGCTATGGGAAGAAACAGCAGCCCGATCAGAATTTAGCAGACCTGTAGCCTGCTAAAATAGTAGCTTGTGTTGCTGCAATGGATATGGTGAAAAAAGGCTATGGATTAAAAAATAAAAATCGTGCTGTTATGTTGCCTGGGTACCACTGGGAAAAGGTTTCTGTCTCATTCATCTCTTTGCCGTTGCTTTTCCTGACCTTACCAGGCAAAGCTTTGGTGACATTGGTGGGTTTTGTCACCTTTGATATAATAGGGTTCAGAAGAAAAATACAGATCTTGCTGTGGAGTTGGGAGGTCAAAGTGCGAGTAACAACGAAAAAGTTTACTTGCACATGTGTATTCAAGAACAGTGCTGCAAAAGGAAGATGTTGTAATTCTAGTGATTTTTAAACACTGAGAATTTAAAAGACATTTAAGTTACTCCCTACCATAACAGAAAAACTTTCCATATGTTATGAGTTTCAAATTACCGATTAAAAGTTTATATCTGAGACGATCGCACACTTGGAGACTTGACAAGCTGTGGGTAGCAGGCATGAAAGCTGCATGGTAGGTTTTCTCAGAACTGAAAGAGCAGGTGGGGTGAGCAAGTTTAGAGAAGGACAGTATAGATTGGGCCATGAAGGCTGATCTGAAGAAGAGCAGGAATAAAAAGTTACAGCAATGTCTGAGTATGAAGGGGTAAAGAGCTTTATTTTTGCTGTAGTTGTATTTGAGAATTAGCAGAGTGCATCACTGCGTAAATAAATGAACTTTTAGAAGTGATTTAATGGGTTACTTTTATTTCTGGAGATGGTTGGTCCTTTTAAAAATAACACAATTTTAATTATATTACTTTCTTCCCAAGTAAAATTTTATAGGAAAGTGTAGGGAAATGGGTTTAAAAAGAAAAGTTCTAATTTAGTGTAATAATGTAAAACTTTTCAAAAGTGTATCCTGTTTTCTATTAAAAATTCTATGCTTACTTAAAATATGGCCTACATAAAAGACGGAAGTCTTGCTAACAGCATAAGTTTTGGTTCCACATGTATGTAGCAGCAACAAATGAGAACTTAACTTTGATTTTGAATTATGTATGTGAAGTAAACTTGTGTATTTCAGCATCACTGGATTCTGTAGAAAAGCAGTAATTTTATTTTGAGAAGACAAATTAAGGTGCGAATGTCAGAACCCTCTTGAGAGGCATAAGCTTGGTCCCACTATAAAGTCAGGAAGGACACAATTTGGTAATTCATCTCTGTGTATATTCCCTTAAGAGAAAGAAGCAGGATCAAAATAAACCCAGTACATGAAAATGTTGTAAATTTAGTTTAAAAATAGCCAGGAGATTTTGCCAAAAGGGAATATGCGTAAGTGTAGGATCCCTCATTACTAAATACTTGATGTTTACAATTTTTGATAGAACATAGCTGCTAGAGCATGGTTAAAATTGATGAAAAAGTAGCTCAACCTTTTACTTATGAGGCTAAGTGTTTAATTAAAGTGAAGTAGGCAAAGAGATCCTGCAAGTGCTTGAATATTTGTCTGCTCAGGATGATCTGTTCTCAGTCAGGTTGGTGGGAGTTTGGTCACTAACGGCAGCAAACCCAGAATTTCACCTGTGTTTCCTGTCTAATTTAAACATAATAACGCTACAAAAGGAAGAACTATAAAGTATCTCATATTATTTATCTGAGAAGACTGAAAAGTAAGAAACATTTGTTCAACCAATTCGTAAACTATCTATTTATCCAAGGAATTAAATCCATGTGGAAGTTACAAGTACTGGATATACGAAGGGATTCAAGGGGAGAAGTGGTTTTTCCTTCCCTTTTGAAAAGCTAGATTGAATGTTTCCTCTTGCACACATTTCCTATTAAATTACTCCCCTGTACATCTCCTTCACATTTAAAATAGCTAAGTGCTAAATTAAAGGCAAAATGAGTTTCTGTACTTCTGCAAAATGTTTAACAGCTACCCCTTGGTTTCATATAAAAGCTGTTTTTATATTGCACTGAGCACAAATATTGCCATGTGAAAATTACATGGGTGTTCCTTCAGTTTCTGGGAAAACATAAACAAACTTGATTTGTAATGTTGACTTGCTGTTCTAGTGTGATGTCAAACTGGAGCAACTTCATCTTACTTAAAATTAATTTTATACTTGCATAAGGTGAGGAAATTATTGGGGAAGAATGCAAGTTAATAAATTTTTAATCTTAATAATATCACACACTAGATCCACTTATGGCCGATTTCATTATTAACACTTAATTATAAATACTGTAATTTCAGTCACATGTGAGTTTTGCTGTTGACTTAATATAAAGGGAACTTACTAAAATTCTGTTTACTTAAGTTCTGTTTAATATCCAGTTCTGTTTAATATCTTTATCGATGATTTAGATGAGGGGGTTGAGTCCACCATCAGCAAATTTGCAGATGATGCCAAGTTGGGGGGGAGCGTTGATCAGCTGGAAGGCAGGAGGGCTCTGCAGAGGGACCTGGACAGGCTGGAGAGTTGGGCTGATTCCAACAGGATGAGGTTCAACAAGGCCAAGTGCCGGGTCCTGCACTTTGGCCACAACAACCCCCTGCAGCGCTACAGGCTGGGCACAGAGTGGCTGGAGAGCAGCCAGGCAGAAAGGGACCTGGGAGTTTGGATTGACAGGAAGCTGAACATGAGCCAGCAGTGTGCCCAGGTGGCCAAGAAAGCCAATGGCATCCTGGCCTGGATCAGGAACAGTGTGGCCAACAGGTCCAGGGAAGTGATTCTTCCCCTGTACTCAGCGCTGGTGAGGCCACACCTTGAGAACTGTGTCCAGTTCTGGGCCCCTCAGTTCAGGAAGGATATCGAGGTGCTGGAGCAGGTCCAGAGAAGAGCAACAAGGTTGGTGAAGGGACTTGAGCACAAGTCCTGTGAGGAGAGGCTGAGGGAGCTGGGGGTGTTCAGCCTGGAGAAGAGGAGGCTCAGGGGAGACCTCATCACTCTCTAAAACAACCTGAAAAAGGAGGTTGTAACCAGGTGGGAGTTGGTCTCTTCTCCCAGGCAGCTATCAGAAAGACAAGAGGGCTCAGTCTTAAGCTGTGCCAGGGGAGGTTTAGGTTGGATATTAGGAAGAAATTCTTTACAGAGAGGGTAATCAGGCATTGGAATGGGCTGCCCAGGGAGGTGGTGGATTCTCCATCCCTGGAGGTTTTTAAGATGAGACTGGATGTGGCACTTAGTGCCATGGTCTAGTAACCACAGCGGGGTTGGATTAAGGGTTAGACTTGATGATCTCAGAGATCCCTTCCAACCCGGCTGATTCTATGATTCTATGAAAATTGTAAATACAATTTCTGTGCTTTCAAACTTAGATAGTGCAAATAGATTTGGTTTCATAGCAGAGAGCTCAGGTTCCTATGAATCAAAAATGTTTTTAGTGCAGCCCTGTATAATGGGTATTAAGCTGAGCCTGTGTGGCACACAGCTTTTGTCACCTGCTTTTCATCTCTCTTTATTCCCTGGTAATGTAGGTGCAGAGCACTACAGCTGATGTGAGGTAAAATAGGGAGCAGAGCTGCTCAGGTTATTCTTTAATTCTTAGCAGGTTAGTTGTGAAATGCTTCCTTGAGTCCTCCTTGTCACAACCTGAAGGGTGATATTGCATCTTCAAAATTACGTGCAACAATCCAAAATTTTGTTGAACTCTTACACTTTAGATAGTATTCCTTAAGGGTAAGTGCTTCCACTTGGGGAAAAGTATAATTAACAGTTTGTGTCAGGAACATGGAGCATCATACTGATGTCCTTTCTGATCTTTTTGATTTGACAGTCTCAGAAGCTTGGTCTGTTGTCTCTTTCCATTTTTGTAGGGTCTCTTGGGTCTTGATAGTGGTGAATTTTCCTGGCGCAGGAGCGAGGTAGTAGCAGGAACAAGTTGCCGTGTGCCAGCCTCTCTGGGTGCCTTCACCTTGTGGCTAATACAATGTATGTAACCTGAGTTAGACTTTAAAGAGAGACCTGTTTACATACTCAGCATCTTATGCCTTCTTGTTAGGAGGATTTCTTGAAAGCATCTCTGCTTTACCATAACAAAAACCTTTGTTGCATTTCAGTATAGCAAAAGCTATTTAGGAGTTGTCTTTTCTGTTTTGGGAAAACAGTTTTAATTATTTGTGTCAACTTCTGTAATTTTAAGTTAAAGTTTGCCATCCATCCAATATTCACATCTTCTGAGAAACAATTTCCCATTCAAGACATAAATTACTCTCCCCTTTTCCCAGTTTGACTTGGCTGTGCATCTTAATTCCGTGCTAGGATTTATCGACCTTAAATTTAGCAGTATCTTCCTTAAAGAGTCAGGGTTCCTAATTTAAATTAATTTTAAGATCACTGTTACTTATTAATCATGAGCTATTCCACCTTTGTCAGGCCAGTGAAATGATTATTTGGGCTTATGTCTTGCATGCAGGAGAGAATGGCGAGCTCTTAGAGGCTCTGGGTATATTCAAAATAGGCCTGCTGTGGCATATGATCAGTCACTGAAACTGCTTGATGGGTTTTAAATGAAGACAGCAAATACAGTTGCAGTGTATGCCAAAAACATAAGTGAATGCATTGGGGAACATAATAGTTGACTTACTGATGAGAGAAAGCTTGTTTCATATACAAGAAGAGTAGGGGGTAATTGTTTTGGTAGTAAGGTAATTGTTTTTTGAAAACATGCTTCAGCTGTGTAAGAAGTGAAACTTATTTGCCTGTTCTGGTAAATATAGTATCACTCTGAACAAAACTTCATATGGTTGACCACATGCAAATTGCCCAACTTCTCAGTACTTTCAAAATCAGCATTGATTCAACTGTGTCAAGTCATTGGACAAAATTTTTTTTCTGTTTTTCTTTATAATTGTTGTTGCATGGAGCTGAATTTCAGTTAAATTTTGAACTGCTGGTATGCTCTTGAGGAAACATTCATATTGTTCAAGTTGTATGCTTTGTTAAGGGTGACTTTAGGGTGTTTTTTGTCCCTGTTTCAATAGTGGGTATGCTTGGTGAGTCTTTTTTTGTTTGTTTAAAGAATCAGTGGTGCTTTAATTCTCCTTTTTGAGGAGTTATGGTAGAAATGAAGTGAATTGTGGCAGACCTGGTTTCTAGAGTCTTGCTATCTAACATTTTAAGGACCAAGAGGATAATTTCTATTACTTTTCACATCTGACTGCGTGTTGTCTTCTGGAATTAGACAGTAGAAAATAGGGCTATTAATATGAAAGCATTTCAGCAGGGTACTTTTTTACTGTCTAAAGTGTCTTGGCTGACTCAAAACTTAATTAAAATCAAGGGATTTAACATGGTAGTAGCTAGAGACTCTTAACTATATGAGGTTGTTTGTACTGTCTTCCAAACTTTCTTATAATCTAGATAAGACACTTGCAGTTTATTATCATTGCAAGAAGTCATGTCACAGAATTTGTGACAGATGTTGTTAGATCAGCACGGGCTTTTCAGATTTTCTGGACTGATTTGTTGAGGTCAACTACTGGCCATGTGGAGCAGCAGATGAGCCTCTCTGAACAAACAATATATGATATTGGATGTGAGATGGCTTTCCAGGAGTACTTTTATTAAGTGACTTCAAAATTGTCCATAGCCTAGACTTGTAACTAACTCTGTAAACCACAATGCAGTGTGTGAGTAAAATTCACTGTTGATTGTTATTGTCATCTAATATGTGAATTCTTTTTTTTCCTTCACTGGCATGTATCACAAAACTGATCTTAAATCCAGAATATTCTAATAAGCAAAATTTATGATTTTTTTCAGCTATTTCAAAAGAAAAGAGATATTTACTTGGATGATGGTATGATTTTTAGGTGGGTGTTTTTGCCACTTTGAATTTGACTTTGCATAATTGATGGGAGAAGGGTGTATGTTAACTTGGGTGAAATGTGTGCCGTAGGGATAGTTAAGCAAGTAGGGTACCACTGTGTTTTGAAGTATTGTTTATGTGGATGTTTCAGTGCAAGTCTTGCCTGATGACCATCTGCAGAATAGTCTACCTAAACATGGAAGTACAGGAGAAGCTCAGCGTGTTATCTTGATTGCATCTTTGCAGACTTTCTGATTTCTGAAATGAAGAGATTAAATGTATGAGCCCACAGGTCCTAGACAGGATTGACCAACGTGCCTTCTGTACCTTTAATTCTGTGCCAAGTATTTTTTTTTTAAATCTCCTATAGGTAGTATAAATTTCCTTTCAAAAGTGATTGAAAATACCATTTTACTTCATTGTCTTCCAAACCTTCTTCTCTAGTGAACAAACCTACTGTATTGTAGAAGGACTGGTTAACTTTAAAGATGCATAAAGTTGCTCTGTCTGACTCCCTTATCTGTCCTGGAAAGTCAGAGCTCTGTTTACTGATGACATGCAAAAGAACTTAGCCCCTTCCAGAGTCCCAGCAACAGCTCTAGATTTTGGGGTAACAAGTAATTTGAAAATGCATGCTGTTGAACCCAGAATGGAGGGGGAAGAGGAAAAACCTACAGTCCTGGTCTACTAAAGAATGGTACTTATTCCTTAGGGTGACAGTTTTTTTCGATGTGGAAAATCTGACGAAAAGGTTCCTTGGATGCCTAAAGTGCTGCACGAGTGCTCGTCTGAGTAGTCCCATCAGTTTCAGTTGGGTTGTTGAGCTACCAAAAGCTGGAATTGTGGGAAAATCTGTTATGGGTGTATGGAGTTACTGGGGAATGTTATACACTACCAGTGTAGCCAACTACACTGTGAGATTTTATACAGGGGCCAAATTTTTCTTTAAAAAGGAGCTTAAAGTGATATAAAACAAAATCAGCCAAAACCCACAATAAAACAAAACCCTCAAAATGTATTATTCCCCAAAAATATCTAACTTGACTGAAAAAACCTACCTATACATTATCTCATGTCTTTATAGTTGGATGAAGTGCTTCCACAGGAGATGGTAAACTTAACTTAGCAGCTCACTGCAGAGCTTCTGCTCCCAACTCTCATCCTGTGTGAGAGCTGATGCACATCAGGCCCCTCCAGAAGCCATTTAACCTCGCTAATATGACTGTGTTATTGAGTTAAAGCAGCTTATGGAAGAGCCTGACAAGTTCCAGAGCCAGTGTTGATGGATGGATGTGACTGGGAACAGAGAAGAGGAAGGGAGGAATAAATGGCAAGGGGGTGGTAAGGAGACACTCCTCTGCTTGTTGCCAGCCAACTGCTTTGCTGCCTGTCAGGCTGCAGATGGAGATTTCTGAGAACCTGGAAACATGCTCAGTCCCCTGTTGTAACATCAGTTGCATCAAAACTGCATCTCGTAAAGATGCTTTACTGTGTCTGTAACATCAACATTGACACTGATGCTAAGAGAGATCACAACAATAATGTACACAAGAACCCTCGAGGACAAAAATAAAGTTTAGGTTAAATTGGAGTCCCTGTTCTTGGTTTGTGTAGGTTAGGGCAGAGTTTATCGGACCAACTCCTTTTCAGACTAATGGTGTCTCTGAAAAGATCAGGCTGCACAACAGTGCTGATAACTTACTGATGTGAAGAAAACCCCAAACCCAAAGATTTGGTGTCTCAAAGTACATGTATGTGCTCCTCTCTCCATGTCAGTGTTGAGGCTTCATTCTGCTCTAGCAGATGCCTCCACCATTGAGTACGACTGCACACAGCATAGGAAATGTAACCAGACAACAGGCACTAATTGCTAAACTTTGCACAGTGGAATGCAATGTGATCCTTGTCATGTATTGTTTGTCAGGGAATTATGTAGAAGTGTAGGATTGTCACCAAGTTCAATTTAAGGAGTACAGCATGTGTGGTACTTTATTCCATAGTGTCATTGTCCTCTAAGTGCTTGAAAGGGCTACGTATGAACTGCTTTAAGAGGCTGTCAGAGGAAAAACTTATTGGTTGTTTCTCTGGCTTCTGCATCTTCCTGGGTCAGCTTCTTCAGGAAAAAGTAGAAATATTTAATTAGAGATACTTTAAAAAAAAAAAAAAAGAAAAGTTGTCAGAAATGATCGAGAGGGTTTACTTTGTATTGGAGGGAAAGTATGATTTTTGAACTTGCCATTTGTGTAGCTGAGAGAGGTTTTGTGGCTTTAGAGTCTGGTTTCTGCTGCTGAAGCAAGGATTATGTTAGGTTCTCTGGCTTTGTACTGAAGGTCTTGGGTAAACAATTGATGAGAAAGGAGAAGTATCTATCTTTTCTTTCTGGCAGAAAGGCCTGTAAACATAGGAGATAAATATCCTGTAGGAAGACATCATTGTAGTCCCTGAGCTAGTGATCCAGTGCTGTTTGTAGCTCCAATTTGTAGCTACCAGTGAGGTGGCTCTGTGATTGTGAACTCTTTCCCTATCTATGCTGTTTGGGCCTTTCCTGGAAAGATTCATCTCTTAACTCAATATTTCATGCTTAGATTTGCATTGATGACCTTATAAATTTAAAAGCATTCAATTTAGAGACAAATCTGTACAATCATGCAGTTTTAATGTTTAATAACTTCTGCTCAGGGTGAACTTCCAGGTCAACTTCCTTGTAAATTTTATTGCTTGATATTGTGGCTGATATGTGTGTCTGTAATGATGGAGTTTTTGTAAACAGTAGAAATAGTCTGTTGAGAATTTCAGTATTATGAAGTGCAACAATCAAATTAACAGTTTTAATCGGGTACAAACACTTTACTATCCATTGTGGAAATGACCAGAGGCAAGAAAGAGTCATGGTTAAAGTGGATCATAATTTGCAATAATTCTTTTGGTGCTGGATGTTAAGTTTTTGTCTTCAGGATTTCCCACCATCCTACTTGATTTGGGATTGTTTCATTGAGGCATCCACTGTCTACTTTGAACTTAATTTATCTTCTATGGTCCTTATGGTATTTAGGGCATTTGAAGAATAGCAATTATCTTGAATTTCACACATATGGTGTAAATCTTGATAGATGTTAGATGGAAACTGGCTTAAAAATCACGTCACGGATTGTTAAACTACTAAAGATAAAAGGTACAGTGTTGATGCAATTGTGGTGGTGCAGTTTATTTTATTCAAACAACTAGAATAAACTATTATGGTATGATTTTTATTGTGGGATAGAGTTGTCTAGCTTCCACTGTGCTGGGATAGTTAAAGACAAGGCTTTGAGAAGTTAAGAGTGCTATCTGACAAACAAATTTTCCCCAATCACTTAGTGGTTCCCATGGTACCTCTCATAACATTCCTGGGACAAATGTGCAATGTGTCAAGCAGAGATTGAGCACATACAGCCAGGTTGTGCTGATGTAACAGAACTGACTCTCTTGTTACCTTATTTACTATCATGGTTGCATGTAATTTTAATTTCTTTCAGATCACTAAAATAATAAGATGATAAAGTAATTATGATTCCCCTTATAAGTTTGAAAAAAGAATGTGTGTGTAGAAGAAAATACTTCTTTTGTTTTTACTTTAAGTGTTTTAAGAACAACAAAACAGATTTATGGGCCCGTTTTTCATTTGGGCGAAATTTATCTAATTGAGATAGATCAGGTTGCTACTGAAAAATGGACTGGTGATTCATGGCAGGAGAGAGATTCCCTGATACTCTGGTATCTAACTAAAAGTGGCTAATGCAGGAATTCCTTTGATATTCTAGGGAAGGTAGTAATTTAGTTATTTTGTCTGAATTCCTGTTACTGGCTTTTAACCTCAGATCTTTAGTCTGTTTTCACCACTGTTAGAAGTATTCAGATGCTGTCTGCTGGTTTTTGAAACCTCTAGGTAAATTTTGCTTATTTTTATTTTTTTTTTATCATCAACTAGCTACTCTGTATTAGCTGTGTCTCACTTCGAGACCTTTGTAACTCGGAGTATAGTTAAGTTTGTAGTGAGGAAAAACAAGTGGGCTTGACTCCTGTGTTAGTCTGGGTATCAGCTTGGTGCCAGCGGCAAAAAAAGCTGTCCTCCCTGTGTCGGTTCCTTAAATTAGGCTTTTTGGATTTTATCCTCAGCATGTCACTGTTATTGCTTTGTTGCTATGATACAATACTTACTCATGCAATCCGCTCTAGAATATTAGAAGATCTGAACTGAAATGTTATGTAACTTACAAATGTTTTTACAGCTGATGTTCATTATTTTGCAGAGTGTAACAATTCGTGTCTTTGTAGTTATCTGAGCAAAATAAGCATCTTGCAAGGTTTTTTATTCAAAAGAAAAGCGGTTAAAATTGCAGAATTGACATTCAAAAGTGAATTGTTCTTCATGAGGGAGTAGTAATTGCTGGCTTTTTCAAAAGCTCACTGAAGTTGTTATGCTCAGCTAATAGGATCGTAACTGTCAGGTGGGGAAAGGGAATACAATACAGTATTCTGGAGTCGGAATTTTCAGGGCAGAGCGAGCAGTTTGAATTACAGTGGAGGCGTGTCAGTCCATTGTAGCAATTACTTTTTGCTTATGGAAACGAAAGAATTCTATCAGATAATTACTCAATACTAAACCCAAGTTTTTACTCTTGTTGTTCCAACCACTAAATGAAAGGCGTTCTGGTAAAGAAACTTGAGAAACTGGCATTACCAAAGAGTGTCTGAATTGGTAAAGGTGCAATCTTCAAATGAAGTTTGTTCAATTAGAATCATTGTGAAACAAAGAGAAGCGTGAGAGATTTTTTTGTGATTTGTTCAGGTTTTAAAGTGAGACTTAAGATTTTCCGTACTCAGTGTTCCAATGCAGTTGCCTTTTTCTTGTCTTGATAATTTCTTCATGATGGAACATCAGTGCTATTAGCATCATTCACTCACTGCAGTATTGCTAAGGGATGTAGTCTGGCTATAGACCTATCTTGAAAATTCTTCAGGGGGGAGAGCATTCTTCATTTGGAGATAAAATTGGAAATACAGGTTTTTTTCACAGAATAAGTGAAGTCCCAACTGGCTGATAGAGGAGGTCATGCTACATTGCCGAAGTGGCTTTGAACCCCCAACAAATAATTAAAACAAGAACAAAAGGCACATTAAACCAAATTTTCAGTTAAAACCACGACTGCTTTTGTTGTGTTCATGCAACTTTGGAACAGTTACAACATATTAAGGAGGTATTAAATTTTTAGAGTGTGTAGTGCTTAATAATCCATCTTTTTTGGAGTTTATGTGAAATGCTAATGGAGAAATTTTGCTTATAATCAGGTTAGAGGGGTACTGCACTCTAAAATGAAAATGTCAAGTCATAGCCAAACACATTGTCTTAATAGGCCAAAAAATCTGGAAAACCCTTACATGACTAAGATTGTAATAAATTATTTAGACCAAAGCATTAACATTCAGGGTTAATCCTTTAGAAATATTGGAGTTGATTCTTAAGAGAAACATTCATCACATGATGTCAAAAGTATGTGAAGCATTTTGCATTGGGGTAAAAAGACAAGGTTCCTTCAAAGCAGATTTTACAGCTTTTAAGCAGGTTACATAATAGAGGATTAGGGAACAGAATGAGACAAATCGGATGAATGAAAGGTTAGTATGATGCACTGCTTCTGTGTATGACTTTTGGTGGGGGAGAGCTGGGACTTACCAATGTCAATGCATTTCAAATGAAGTTAATTCAGGCACTGATTTTCTGTAAATATATGTACTGCCCTATGTTTGTCTGTTATTTCTTGCATGTACCAAAAGTCGTGAATGGTGGGTCTTCCATTCTAACATACTCAAACACACACTTTCAGTTTTGACAATATTGCTTATTGATTTGCTGGCTATAGAGCATACTATTCCCCATACTAAAAAAAACCCAGTTGTAGCTATGCAAATTTTTGTCAGCAACATAGATTTAGAAATCCTGTTTTTGCTTCTGCAGACTTAAGGGTTGTTTGTTTTTGTTTTTGTTTTTTATAGATGCCACCTTCAATGAGCAGCAAGATCTTTTTTGTCAGAAGCTGCAACAGTGTTGTGTCCTCTTTGACTTCATGGACTCTGTTTCAGACCTGAAAAGCAAAGAAATTAAGAGAGCAACACTGAATGAACTGGTTGAATATGTTTCAACAAATCGTGGAGTGATTGTTGAATCAGCTTATGCTGACATAGTGAAAATGGTAAGTAGAATGCTCACGTTATAGTTTGAATTTTAATAAAATATCTTAATCAGTTTGTGATTCTTGTGGCATTTAACTCAGAATTGCTGCTGGTTATTCTGCTTATACAGTATAATGTAATTTGTTAATGATAATTTGGCTTAGAAAGGCTTGTAAAAACAACTTGTAAGTTTTAATTATTAGCTGAAACGTGATTCATTCAGGTTAATTAAAATGAAAAAACTGGTACACTGCAGATGCTTGGAGTCTGGGTAGGCTTTAAAGTTGTTCTCAATCAGAAAATGGCAATATATTGATGCTTGCCATTCTTTGTTTATTTACAAGTGGCAGTGGAGTGTTAGGCTGAAGTTTTCTGGTAAAGATTCATGCAGGTACTAGTGACAGCAGAAAGGCTTATCCGTGTAAGAAAGCAGCTCTACTTTGTAAATACTTTATATGACTTTTGTTTTACTATTTTGGCCTTGGAGAGCTGTGCTGGAGTAGCCTAAGTGGCTTACTGAAGTTGTAAATCATAGGATGACGTGTGCCATGCAATTTCTACAAATGGTTTGTTGAATAAGCAACAAAATATTTATGGTTGTTGTCTGCTGACTTTTCCAGGTGTTTATATACATTTTCAAATAATACTTAAGTGAAGTTTTAGATAGACCTGTACTCTGTGTACAGGGAACACAACTGAAGGACACTGGAAAATAATCTGAAATATTTTGTATTTGTTTTTTTCCTAGAAATTTGAAAAGTAAAAAGAATGGCTTTAGTGTCCATGCATTTAGGTAAATGGTTTTCTAAACTTTGGTTAAGTTTACATAGATAAAATGCTGGCTTTAAAAGAGCTCTCAGGAACATAAGCAGACCAGTTAAAATATACAACCTACAGCTTTTGTAGTTCTTCATACAGTACAAGCTATTTTTTTCTTAAGGTTTTTTTTGTTTGTTGTTTGTTTTCTTTGGTTTTTTTTTTTTTTTTTTTTGCAGGCAGCTGATAGGGAAGATCAGATCTTTTAATATAAATAAGCATAGAATTTTTGCCATTACACTGAAAGGCTAGGATTACTGAAACCCTTTCAATCTTTTGGCTGTTTCAGCAGTTGCTTATTAAGTTTTACAAAAGATCTAGGACACTGGGGGGAGGTTTTATGGTTTCATTTTTTTAAATGACCTGAGTTTCTGTCCTAAATGTTTTTTACATAAGAAAATAACAGGACAAAGTATGTTCACCTCTTCTTAAGCTTCTTTTTTTTTTTTCTTGATGCTGGTGGCAGCAAGCCTGAATCCTTGCAGTATTTTCTTATTCTGTGTGCCCTCTATAGCCTCTTGTTAGAAGAAAGAATATACTAACTACCCCATCCGACTTGTTGAAGGGAGATTTTCTTTTGTGTTGGAGTTGTTTTCTTTTCTTGGTGGTAAGGTGGTGTTGAGCTGTTCTTTTGAGGTTATTGTTGTTGTGCAAATGATTGGGCTCTGTGGATGCTTGTTTTTCCTTCCATAACAAATTTCCATTCCCTTTTCTCCCCTAAAATGACAGAAAATGAAGAAGGCCTTAAATGTTCAGTGAGAGCTTTTTGAGAGCTTGAGACAAAAGATCCCTCCAAGCCTGAATAGTATTTCTAATCTCCCTGGCAACTGGCAGCGGAAAAGGTCTTTGCTGTGAATTAGGACGAAGTACCAGCTTTCAGTAAAAACTCTGGATGGATCTCCCTCCAAATAACATGTGTGTCAGACTTGAGGCCTTTCTTTGTAGCAAAACTTCTATGAGATTTAAAAGTTACTGTTTTGGTTTTTGTTTGGGTTGGGTTTTTTAAAAGTTTTTAGACTGTTCAGTGTTACTGCATTAAAAGAAAAAAACATATGAGGTTTTTTGGCAGAGTTTGAAGGGTAATGTTTTTTGGATGAAAAAGTAGAAATTGGCCTTAATGAAATCCAGCTATCATCTGACTGGTAGGAAAGGACTGACAGACAACAGAAGCAGAAGCAGAGCCGATTTCTTTCCAAAGCCCCTTGTCTTCCCCTAGGCCTGAGACACCTTTCCTCCAACTTGCAGAGGAAACAACCTGGTTTCCTTGGAGTCACCTGAGTCTTGGGAAGGTGAAGTCAACAATCCCTTAAAGATAGCAAAAGGAAATGTTGTTCCTGACCAGTGCATAGGCAAGGTCTGTGCAGGTGAGGAGGTCTCCCTGCATTTCTTCTCTTCATATGGTCTCCCTGTTACTCCTCTATCTCCTTGTGCCTATCAAGCTCCCCTCATTCTCCAACAGCATATAAAAATCCAGTGTAGATAAGATTGTCCTAGCAGGTTAGAAGAGTTGTGAATTCAGAATTTGAAAGCAATCAGGTATGCTTAATCTGCATGCTCAGAAATGTGAACTGAACCTAGTATCTCAATGTTGAGATGCTTGATAAGTGTACAGACAATTAGGGACTTTTTTTTATTTTGTTTTAATCAAGTATAATTGCTGTATCTCAATGCATTAACTGGCACATTTTCTGATACTGTTTTTGGAAAACTTAAACCCAGCATCAGCTTTCTAAATTATCTGGAAACCTACCCAGCTGTAAAAACCTTTTATGATTTGTATTTCTCAAATCAGTTTTGGGATAAGATGCCACTTATGAAAGAAAGAGAAGGTTTTAAATAATATAAGAGGATATAGAGAAGAATTTGCCAACAGAAGAACAACGGGAGTTTTAACCCAAACCATGTTTTTGATCAATACTAATAGCAAGGCCTTAGAAATAGGCAAATGAGATAGGAAGCAAAAGTATTGCAAACATAAAGAAAGCAAACCCTTTTTTTTTTTTATAGGGAGACAGGCTATTAAATAAAAAGGGTGTAAGGTTTATTCTAATATTTATTTGTTGTATTCTCAGGAGATCAGTGGAAGTACTGAATACTCTGAAAAATCATACAGTTACCTTTTTAAAGGTCTGGCTGAGAGGCTTGCTGTTTGTTTCTGCTACAGAAGTATATTTAATAGTTGGTACCTTTGTTTTGAACTTGAAATGTTTGTGTTCACTACTCTGAGATTCTGTGCTGAAGTATTGATCAGTTCAGTTCAGCAAAATGCATCTAGAAAGAGATGCATTTTCAGAAGATGTAACCAGAAGACTTGTAAGCAGAGGTAAAGCATCTTCTGTAGGGGACTGATTCATATGTTGCAGGGTTTTTTGTTGTCTGTCTAATAAGAGTAGACAAAGCAAATAACAGAACCAGAATTGTAATCTTGGTTTTGGGGCTTGATTAAAATTAACATTCTCTGACTCCTATTTCCCCCTCCTCTTCTCCCCCCCCCAGGCACTTGCTCTTTTGCTCTGGAATCCCAAGTCCCTTGTGTTTACAAAATTAAAGGACGACTGTACTTTTTTTGTGAGGGGTTTAGTTGGGGGGGTTTTTGTTTGTTTGTTTTTCCTGTGCAGTAAGTTTGGAGACAGCTGTAGTGCCCATCCATACAGACATCATTGCTCTTCTACTGCAGAGCAGCAGCTCTGCAGCTTTGCTGTGTCCCAACAGGAGAGAGCAACAGGATGTAGAATGAAGGGCATGGGAGGAAAGGAAAAGTCACTTTATGCAACAGCTTTTTATCTTGTTTAATGAGGCAGCTGATTCTTCTGTGTAGAGCCAGATGGGTGACTTCAGGATCTTTTTCTAAAGTCCTTTTTGCAAGATTCTTCAGACACCTTGGAGACTCCATGGAAGGTGTGCAGGAGCATTTGCTGCAAACTGTCAGACATTTTCTTTTGTGCTTAGTAGGCTTGGGTGATGAGCAGCTATTTGAAACAGATTTGATCACAAAGACTAAAAGAGTTTGAAAGGTGATTGAAAAAGTTGGGCTAAACGTCTTCCTGAAAGAAGAGTAGAAAACACAGAAACAAAATTAACTTCATGTTCTCTTTTGTTCACGTTAAAGGGTTTTAAATCCAGTGTGTTATATCTGATGGAAGAGATGACATTTTTCTTTTGACATCTGAATGGTCTTCTATCCAAACGTTTATATACTTCAAAAATCCCTGAAGAAACATTTTTAAACTTGCCCCTTTGAAATTGATTTGATGTGACTATATCTTACTAAAAGTAACTTGGTAGCTATTTTTTCTCTTCGTGAAATCAAGAAATTACAACTGTTACATATTTCTAACTTTGAAAATTTCAAGATGTTTCAAGGTTTTGGAAAAGTGAAAGAGTGAAAAATGTAAACAGAAATACCTTGAAATGAAGTAAAGTGAAGAACCCTGAAATAAGATATATTTTTGGGATTGTCTGACTTACATATGGAGAAAGCTCTGTTTAAATCATAACTGGTTAGTCATACTGTATTTGTTGTCTTAGATAAAACCTCAGCTCTTGGTGTCACATAGTTAAAAATTGTTTTTTATATAGGGAAACCAATTTTTTTTTTAACTTCCATAGTTTCAGGGAAAATTTTAAATATGACCATGTCTAATTACAAACTTGTAAAGCGGTTTGGACAAAAGTTACTCATTATTTTCATTGGCCTGTTTTCAGACTCTTGGCTGTTTGTATTTTGAAGTTTAGGGAAAAAAAAGAATCACAGATGTGGTTATTATGTTACTTTTTTTTTATGTAGTTTTGTTTCATGTGAATTTAGGATAAAAGCACTACCTTACTGAGTGTGATCTGTGGAAAAATAAGCAGTGATACAATTTTTTTTTTTTACTTGCAGATAAGTTCTAACATTTTCAGAACACTTCCACCTAGTGATAACCCAGATTTTGATCCAGAAGAAGATGAACCAACTCTTGAAGCCTCATGGCCCCACATACAGGTATGTGATTCCTTTATTTTCAAGCCTTTTTGTAAGGCAAGAAGTGTGAATACTTAAGTAAGTTTGTGTCCTTGGTAAGAACATCAGAATTGCTTTTATAATACAGTTGAGTTTTTATACTTTGGGGGGGGGAAGTGGTGTTTTTTTTAGCATGTATAAATATGGCAGAATGTAGCTCTCTTAAATTGCTTAAATACTCTTTTTTTTTTTAAGAATGATTGCACTGTAAAGTGTGGTGTATGTATTGAAATATAGATATTTTAGGTAATGTTCTTTACTTAAGAGGTTTTTCTGCGACTGAGCCACTTCTTAGTGTGGTTTCAATAAAATATAAGTTAAATGTGAACCGGTCAGTTTCTTGTGACAATGACAAAAAATGAAGTAAAACCCTTATTTGTCTTTTGAGTAAGAAACATATATTCCCTCTTTCTTCCCATCCTCTTCCCTCTCTCCATGCAAAAACTTGACAATATCAGCATTGTTTGGTAGCAGTTGGTCAGATATTCTGTTGTTGCACTTCTGTGCCAATCTCGTGATTTTTATAGCATTGCTGTATCAATTGTGTGACTGACTTGCAATGCTGCCGAATTTTACTTTATTTTCAATTAACCATTAAAAGTTATAATCATCTAAGTTCATACCTTGGGTAGGTCATTGCTGATTTTATATGAGTAGTATCTGGTAAAAGTGAAGTAGCAACTCGTAGTAGTGGGTAGAAGATTAATAGCTACTGCACATCTGCATACCATTTTCTCTTCCCTCTTGAGAGTTAAAATGCTACTCTGCCCCTCTGATATTACAGTTCTACTGTACCAACAAATGCTCTTATTTAAGAACTGGACTTCAAATATTGTCTGTAAGAAGTATGTCTTCAGCATAGTATTTGAGACTTAAACCACATGAGAGTTAAATTATCACAGGAAAAAACCTTTGCAGGTTAAAGGCTGTGATAATTATTTTCTTGTATCTGGCTAGTTCCAATTCATAGGAGAATGTCTATAACTGAACTAGATGAGAGGCTTGATTTTTGTAGAGTGAGAGGGTGCAAGGGCTATGCAAGTGTCTCTTAAAGTCAGTAGTGGCACCATCTGACTTCTAAATATCTCTGTCTCAGGAGTAAAATTTGTAAATGTTAGCTCAGTTCACTTCAGGACATAATTAAATTCTAGTTCTTTTTATAGAAAAGGACTTTTGATTTTTGTGATCAGTTCACTTGTGCTTTAGGCTTGTCTAAGAGAAAGTGAAAGAGGTTCATAGCCTGTGGTGTTATTTGAAATTTTATTTTCAGCGTTTCCCATGCCTTTTCTAAGAGAGTATTGGCCAGGCTGTCTGGTCACTAATTGTGGATTTCCCTCTCTTGCATCAGTTGTTCATGCTGCCCTTGGAACAGATTGCTTACTACAGCACAATGGAAACAGTTTTTGTTTTCCTCTCCTTCCTTTTACAGTTCATGTGCTACTGGATGGTAGAAGACTGAGTTTGATAACTTACTATTTGCCCTCCAGGAGCACACAGCTGCTGGAAGTGTCGGATTTTGTGTGTGGAAGAAAGGGAGTGTGCACAACCATTCCCTTCCATCAAAAAGCATTATTATTTTCGGCATAGTCTAAAGGACTGTGGGGAGCAGGGATGGATGTTTTGCTCACTTCTATTTGTGACTGCTTAGTTGCAAACAAATTCAGAATTCTATCTTGATCTGACAGTCAGGTGGCCAGTTTTCTGGGAGGGGAAAGAAAAAATCTGAATCTCTGCTCTTCTCTGCTTGAATCTGTTGGCATTTCTCTTTAAAATATCATAAGATGATGACTTAGTAAGTTACCAGAGTGTGTAGACACAACAGAAGACTCTGGACCTTCAGTAAAATGAGTGCCACTTGAAAGATGTTGCTTTAAGGCAATGCTTAAGATGGTTTGTAACAGCCAAACTAGGTTGAAGAAGTTGGCATTAAAGCCCCTGTATCTTTTGAAGCTCAGGGAGTTGCACAGTTGGTGGAATTGATAGCTTAAAGCAATTATATTCTAGTGGTCCCTGCAAGAAAGACGATCAAATCACGGAATTATTAGGATTTGTATTTCATAGCTCTTTGACCCAAGCAGAGACCACTTTTGAGGACAAAAACTACTAAATCCAACAGCTTTCCTCTGATTTAGTGTTTTCAATGGTAATGCTTCAGTTAAACTCAAAGTTGAGCATACCTGTCTCTTTAGGTAGGATCCGTTGTGGCCAGAATCCATTCCGGTGCCCCTGGCTGATAGTTGTTGTTATGCTTTTAAGTTTGCAAATGTTAGGGTACAGGTGAAGTGAGAGGCTGGCTTGTCCAGAGATGGACACTGCATCTTGCTTCCTGGAATAGCTTGGATATAAAGAAAGTTTCATATATTTCCCAGGGCTCCCAAGGATTTCTAAAGTTATTTGATAGACAGTTGATATCTTGAAGGTAATCTTGGACAGCTTGTAAAAAGATGTCACAGCATTATGTTTTAACTTAGTTCTTCTGCTTGATGTTTATTGCAGTCACTGTAGCTGTTCATGGAAAGAAGCCACAATTGTCCTTTCTCCCTCTGTCCTTTAGGGAGAACAAAATATGCCAATTTAGTATTCACTTACGAAAGGTACTCTATCCCATGGCAATTCTATTGGCCACTTCTCTATCCTTTCAGGTTTTAATAAATCTCCTCAATCATTTGAAGGGCTGTGGATCTCTGTATTGTCAGTATCTTCCTGGAATATCCTATGATTTCATCTATCACTTCCATGGCTTCATTGTGTAGTTGGATCTTAGTCATCCTATTGTTAACCCTTTCTTGGCTTAAGGGCTTGCAAATGCTTATCGGAGCTTTTTCATGGAACGCTGTGACTTTGCAGTCCTTGAGTTTCATCCTGTATTTATTCTTCCAGGCCTTCAGGGTCAACTTGTCCTTTCTCATTGGTAATATGACATACTTTTTTTCCTGTCTTTTTCCACTTGTGGTAGCTTCCAATATTGTCTAAGTGGTTATCACACAGTGACCACAACAAAACAGTCTCGACAGAAATATTTAATATAGCAATTTATTACAGAAATCTTTACTAAATTTAATTCCAAATTAATCCCCATGAAGCTGTGCTAATAACCTCCCTCTGGCCATATGTTTCCCATTTCTGTAGAAAATAACTAATGAATTTATCTAGTTGCTAATTTGAAAAAGGTCAGTAGAATCATAGAATGCTTTGGATTGGAAGGAACTATTAAAGATCACCTTAGTCCAAGCCCCCTTCCAATGAGAAGGAACACCTTGCAGTAGATCAGGTTGCTCAAAGCTTGGTGTCATCTGCAGACTTGGTGGGGGTGCACTCATTTCCACTGCCTGTTTTGAGGAAGATATCAAACAGCCATGGTTGAGCTCTCTTTCTAAGACAGAGGATGAAGTATGCTAATATTTAAAATTATATTATTGGGTTGTCTATTACCAAGCTTTTAAAAATTCTGTCTTATGTTGTCTGTTTGGCAACTGTGTGTTATTAAATTAAGACTGTACAGGGAAGCTTGGGTTTTAATATGATTTTAATACAATACAGTTACATGAAATTTGTATACACGAATCTGTTTATTCTAGAAAAGAGAAGACTGAGAGGGGATCTCAAAGGCAAATGTCAAGAGGGTGATGCCAGATTCTTTTCAGTGGGGCCCAGTGACAGGGCAGGGAGCAATGGCCATAAACTAAAACACATGAACTTCCACTTCAACATGAGGAAGAACTTCTGTACACTGAGGGTGGCAGAGCACTGGAACAGGCTGCCCAGGGAGGTCGTGGATTCTCCTCATCTGGAGACATTAAAAACCCACTTGGACACGTTCCTGTGTCACCTGCTTGAGGTGACCCTGCCTCAACAGGGGGGTTGGACTAGATGATCTCCAGAGGTCCCTTCCAACCCTAACAATTCTGTGATTTTATGTAAACTGTTGATAAGGAAAGCTCTTGTTACAGTCTGTCAGAGGAGGAGAAAGTGAAGGGTAACTTGTGTTTCTGAGCTTCTGCTTTGCAGATGCAGCAAACCCTCCTTGAGGCTATGTGTAAGTAACTGTCAGCTCAAATGTTCTAGATAAAAAGTACTTACTGTCACGCATTTCTCTCAAGTGAACTTGATAATTATAATTATGAATTACTCAGGTGCTGGCTCTCAGTTTAATTAGAGCTCTCAGAGGGGTAATAGTTGAAATACATGCCTGTGAGTATGAGCACAGCTCTGCGTGGGTTTTATTTAGAAGTCCAGTCAGTGATAGCATTATGTACCTAAATTGCATTTTGGTATTATTACTAATCAGTTGTTTAACTAACATGGAGTTATGAAATAAGCATTGAGAACATAAACAGCTCTGAATAGAATCTAAATGTATGAAATCTTCCCTCTCAATTCAGTCTTAGTTAAGAGATGCCTTATATGTATTTTATTAATCTTAACATTGTTACAGGAGTACAGTATTTTGTGTCTTGGCCTTTTGATGAACCTCAAAATATGAGACTTGTGTTCTGGCCTCTTCGTGCCTCTCTCTGCTACCCCAGGCCCTTGCTAGCTCTATCTCCTGACAAATTTTTTTGTCTGTGGGTGTTGTGGGATTGTAGCAAATGGGGACTTGAACTGACAGAAATAATATGCTACAAAATATAACAGATACTGAAGATAAATCTGCACAGGATCTTGTTATTAGAATTGAGTGTCCAGGATATAGAAGCCTAATATTAAGCCTAGCTCTTTCAGTTTCTGTGTATTCATTCAGCTTTTTTATGTGGCTCTTCATTTTTGGAGTTTGCAGCTGAAATTTAATTTCAGGAACACTTAGCAACCTTTTCTTCATCTGTTTAAGGAATTATGTGATGTTAGAGCACTTAATTTTACCCTCGTTGCTGCCAAGTGTTTGGTAACTTATTTCTACATGACGAATTCTTAACGCGGCAGGAAATGTGAACATATGTAACATTTAGAACTTGTTTTTTGCCCAGTAGAGATATTTTCAGTAGGTTATTTATTAAGCTTTGACACTTCAGGGAATTAAAGTGTTCTTGATACTTACTGTAATTCTTTCAGTAAATTCCGGTAGAGGCTGTGATTAGGCAGTTGTGTTAGGCTTTGATTTCCTTTGGTAGTTTTTAAACATGTGAATAGTCCCACTGGCTTTGGTGGTGGTGACAGGGCTGAGATCTGTGTTGAGGTGTACTTACTAACTTAAAAATTTTCATTTCAATGTTTGTAGTTGGTGTATGAATTTTTCCTGAGGTTTTTGGAGAGCCCGGATTTTCAGCCTAGCATTGCAAAGAGATATATTGACCAGAAATTTGTACAGCAGGTAAGTGGGGAGTTTTTCCACCCCTAGATTTAAAAATCACCTCTCAAGCGTAATTTATCAGATGGGCTGTTTAAAATTTTCATGTTGACACAGGGTGTAAATTTCAGTTGTTTCAGCAGTGGTTTCTGCCAAACAGTAAATAAACAGCACACCGTACCACAGAGGCTACATGTAATTAGTAGCTTCAGCAACAGTTCATTTTGAGGTATCAACCTCAGTGCTTTGCAGTGCAAGATATTTGTAACTTCTGAATGCAAGTTGTGTTTTTAATGGTTTTTAACTTAATTTCAGTCAATTCAACAGTGGGCTAATTACATTTTTGTAATGCTTTTGTTTGTTTCTTTTAATAGATTTATCACAGGAAAACTTGCAGCAAACTACTTTCCTGTAAAAAATTTGTGTGCTTACTGTACATGAAATGTGTTCCAGCATCTATTGACTTGTGTCTAAATAGTGTCAGTCTGTTTACTGTCATGTACTAACTACAGAAGAAGAATCAAATAAGAAAGTACAGGAAAGTACAGTATAGGAAGATCATGCTTCACCATGCAAAATAACAATGTATGAGCAAGAAAATGAAGTGAGATTTCATATTAGATATAGCTGCTCAAGGAATTATGCTGTAGAATACCATAGCAATTTTTGTTCAAGGTGAACTCAGAGGGGATTTTTTTTTTTTTCCACCATGTCAAAATATTTGTTTGCTCAGTATCTGAAGAGTGAGTGCTGGCAGGCCATCACAGTACAGCAGTGAAAAGTGAAAACATAGATGGACTCTTTCCCTCCCCACCTTCAGTGACTGCATTTAATTCCCACTTATTTGGTTCTACTATTCTTGTTTATAGATGTTTCCTTCTTCTCTGTTTTGTTCAACTTTCCCATAAAATTTAGGCCTGAAGCTGCTGCTGAACTGTTGGCTGTGGCTATCCAGTTTACTAATTGACCCGTGGTCCTTAAGAGCCTTGTTGCAGAGTTTCAGTTTGACATTTCACTTGATCTTTCTCTAGAGTGCAAGAAAGACAGTGCAGTGAACAGCTAGCTATATATGGGGAAAAAAGGTGGAGTAGTGACCTTGAGAAATTCCTTCTAAATATAAAATTGAAATGAGCCTGAACAAAGCTCCTGAACAGCTGTTTCCAGTCCCTTGTGCTGCTTGGTACAGATATACCCAACCAGAGGCATTGGCTGAGCAGGAGATGGTAGTGACTGCTTGAGTTAAGTTACTGATTTGTTCAAGACAGCTAGCACTTCTGAATATGCTGTTACTTGAACATGCAGGAAAGAAACCCCAAATTAATGGTCTTTAATGCGATTGGAGTATTTTTTGATGTTTTCGAGTGAGTTTGGTCTTTTCTGTGTCCTTGGAAAACTTTCTACAAAAAAAAATGCATGCAAAGTCTTGTTAGCTTCTTGCAGCATTTAGTCAGTATTAGCAGAGAATCAGTTAATAATTTCCTATCTTGTGCGTATTTTATGACCTCATTAATTGTAAAATCTTTTATATAGGATTGCTTTTGCTTAGCCATCAAGACATAAGTATCTTTTGGAGATAACTAGTAAAGGTTTTTAATTAAGAAATTTTAAATAAATGACACAGATTTGATTCATTCTGATTTCTTAACAAGTATAAACCACTTACCTGTGGTTTGATCATCTCATTCTTGCAATTTTCTTTTTATTTTGATAGTATAATAGTTATTGGAATGGCTTTGGTGTCTTTGTATACAGGCTTTGGAAGGGAATGAAGCTGATGGGTTTATTAAAAAAAAACACCTTTATTAAAAATGTAACTTTGAAAATATACTATTGACATCTAAACAAAATTTACAGTTAAGGTGATTCTATTTTTTCTAATGTAACCTTGTAAATTAAAGATAAAACTCAAATCAGGTAGGAACAAAACAAAAATTCAAGTATTTCAAAAGTAATACATTTAAATTTAATTTTTAAAGCTGTTGGAGCTCTTTGATAGTGAAGACCCACGAGAACGTGATTTCCTAAAGACAGTGCTTCATAGAATTTATGGAAAATTCCTTGGTTTAAGAGCATTCATCAGGAAACAGATAAACAACATTTTCCTCAGGTATGCTGTGTGCGTGTGTGGCTGTGTTGAGGAATATTTTATCTTGCCTTTACGGTCTGGATCTGCAGTGATTTATTCTTGAAATAAAAGATGTGGTTTTAGTTTGTGATCTGGCTTTCAAATATTTCAAGCTTATTAAGGGTTATTTCTTTGGGATCTCTGATCCTCTGTTTCAGCTTTTGATGGTTGTCTCTTTTTGGTACCAGGTTTATATATGAAACAGAGCACTTCAATGGTGTTGCTGAACTTCTTGAGATATTAGGAAGGTAAGTTTGATCTGACACAGAAGAAATATAACATGTTATTGTGGGTGTTTGCTTCAGCTTTTCTGCTTTGGGAATGAAGGGGGAAGAGAGTTATTACAGCAACAAGTGATAAAGAGCAGTCACTGATAATCTAATACCGTCTGGGTTACCACATGAGTATTAAATTAGGATACAGAGTATAAATTATTCATTTTTCAGTGGAAGTTTTAAAGATGACTGGCAAAATGTTTCTCAAGGGTCCTTGTTTGTCAGGCCTATCTACCCTTGCTTATCTTACATCTGATAGATGACTTGTTCTTTGATTCAGAAACTGAATGTTAACTTTCACCCTCATGCTGAATGAAATGCTTTAATCCTCAGCAGGCTGATTTTCTTTAGATTCTATTCAGGAAAGCCTTGTAAGTGCTAGGGGTTTTTTTTTAGTTACCTTATTTTTACATTATTTCACTAATTTAATTTTTAACTTTGAAGTTTCTCTGTGGTAGTTTTTTACTGTTTCTCCAAAATTGTCACACACATTTCACGGTAGAAAATTTTATAAATATTTCTGGTCTAACTGAAAATACAAACATTGTGAAGCTATTTTGGAAAAAAAATTCATGAAAATCAAGCAAAAGGGATGCCATTATTTTCTCAGATTTGCTTAAAATGTAAGGGGGAAAAAGAAGCCAACCTTTTCCTGAAGGACTTCTGTCTGTTCTATATATAAGATGACTGAATCAATGACAAACTACTTAACTTTGTTTTTGAAGGGAAGGGTTGTTCCACAATCTCAAAACAAATGTTCAAACTGCAGTGTTAAAGTAGTTGAAAATTGTATGCCATCTATTTTTTTTTCCTTTCCAAGTTGCTATTGATGGTGGGTGAAATGGATCAGCTTTCTGATGCATGTAAGCTTTACAATTGGACAGCAAGACTTACTGTAGATGATTTTACTTAATGGAAGTCATGATAAAAATATTTCAGCTCATCTAATGAGTATTATTTGTCTTCTACTGTGGTTCTCTGTTATTCCTGCCAAGAGTCTAAAATTCTCATGATACCAAAACTTGAAAGGTTGTGCATATGTAGTGCTATTTCATGGCTTCAAAATAATCAGGTTTATAAACTGAATTGGAAAGGGAGTGTCTCTTGAACTTAAAGAAATTCTTGACTTGCTAGGAAAAAATATTTTTTAATTAAAAATAAATCCTGCTTATTCATGTTTTCAGTATTATCAATGGTTTTGCACTGCCACTGAAAGCAGAACACAAACAGTTCCTTATGAAAGTTCTGATTCCCATGCATACTGCAAAGGGATTAGCTTTGTTTCATGCACAGGTAAGCTTTTACCTATTTCTAAGCGTGGTGGGGTTTTTTGTATTTACATTTGAAAATAATGAAACTTTAAAACAGTATATGTTATAATATCAATAGTCCAAAATATTTGCAAATTCAGTCACATAGTCACACTTTTAAAAAAATCTTATAGATCTTATATTTAAATGGTAATTTGGATGTAATATTTAGCATATATTACAAGTGAAAGAATGTAACAGTGAGTCGAAGTCATGTCAACTGAAGTGGGAAGCTTTTTTGCTTGTAGTCTTGTCACACTTTAAGTTTCATTTAATCAGAGGACCTCATGCTGTTGTCATTTCTTTTATGTAACCTAAATGCTGTTTCTAAAGGAACCTTGAGTATGGCCAGGTACTTATTTCAGAAGTGCTTTTTTATTTCTAAAGACATACCAGTGATGGAGTGGGGAGGAGAATGTTTGTTGCCATTTATAAATGGCAGAAATGCATAGTAGCTCTCTAGATCAGCTGGAAATTATGTAGATCCATGACACACTGTCAGAATGCTGCAGCTCTTCATCTGACTTTGATTCTTATACTTGCCACAGACATTCAGCATTTTATTTGAGGGATAATCTGTATCCTTTCCAGACATATGACACTTGAATATTGAATATATTTGATGCAAACTTGCAAGTAATTCTGCTGTGGCTAATTAAAACTTGCCTTCTAACTTAGCTCACTAATAGAGCTCTTTATAGACTAAAGATACAAGGAAATGGGTTTTTAATTAAAGTGAAATCACTATGACTGTATAGTCAACAAACAGGATCAAGTGAAGAGCTCTGTTAATTCCTAAGTCTCATATGAAGTTTTAAATTAATTAAATCACTTGTCTTTGTGGTTTATTGCTATGCAATAGGCTGCTCCCTGGAATGAGTCAGTGATACAAAAGAGGCCAGTCACCTCCCAGAGGTGTTCTCAGTGACAGATCAGTACAGCAAACTGTCCTTTTTTTTCTGGAATATGTTAAATCCAGTTCATGGGTTCCTGAAAGGGACCCTATTAATTCAGCTGTACTATGTACCCAAAAGTAATGTTTGGTCTGCTGACCAGCCCACTCCTCTGTCCCTCCATAAAACACTTTGCACATGCACCCAGCACTGTGTGTTCGTGGTTTCCTGTTATCCCAAGGATGCAAGCCAGTGTGAAATCTGCTTGTCAATCCGAAGTGGCCTGGTTGCTTTGTGCAAATGTAGCCTACCCTTGAAAGTGAAAGCCTTAAAGCTGAATTAAGCTTGAGTCTTTGTGTCTTTGAACAATAAAGCAATACTGTACTATATATATATATATATATATATATATATATATATATATATATATATAAAATGGGATTTTATGAGATTAATGTGTGGCATTTACTGTTTTTTGAATCTACACAAATATATCCATAGCCTAAGGGTAAGAGAAATAAATTAGACCTGTTGCAATTACAGCGTTGTAATTATCTGCTTTGGCATAACAGATTAAAAAAAAAAAGAAGGAAAAGTAATGCTTGAATTCAAGCATCCTGAGTAGTGAAATGTAACACATGTATACAATTTTGTCTTTGCTTTATATGGCTAAATGAAAAATACTGTGACTTCTTAAAATCAGTCTTAATGGAATCTAGGATTGTAACTGCTTCAGTGATAGGATTGTTGTATGGTTTCTGCATGGGATGGTCGTTTAGTTACTCAACTGTGTGCTAATTAACTGAACTCTAAGCAAGTATATAACATGAAATATCGCACCTTGGCCTGAGAAGACCCCTGCACAGAAACCACTAGAGGCTGGGAGAGCAGTGCTGATGGCTTGATGACATTGTGCTTCCCCACTTCTTACACCCTTCCACAGGCACTTGTTGGCCATTGCTGCATTGGGACAGGACACTCAGCTGGTCAGCAGCTGCCTGATCTCTTGTGGCTGTGGAATGTGTTAAAATTCTTTCACCTGTAATCTTACCACTGAATGTTGTGTGCTGTAGATGTCTAGTATTTGAGCAGTGTGCAATGTGTGCTCAGTCAAACCTGTGTTAAAACTTGTTTTTTACTGAAAGTATGGCCTTTTTTACCCCAGTATAGATGTTTGAAAATGATAGCTTTGTAATGCTGATACAGGAATTGATGTAAAGAAAAATCTGCCTGGTTACTGGATCTAAGTTAAGGAAATACCTGTCAAGCTTAAAAGTAATTTTCTTTTAGGAAATTTTCTTTAGGCAAAAAAAGATGATTTTTAGTATGTGGGAAGTTTTTGTAAGGTAGAGCAGGCTTGTATATCTTGCTGCTTTAATTGCTGTTTTGTTTAGTTTGGACTAATATGAAGTGGCTGTGTAGGGATGTTTTGGGTTGGGTTTGCCCGTGATCTGAAGCGCTTCCATTAGAAGTTGTGATAGTTATGCTGCAATGTCTAAACAGTGTCTGTTTAAACTAAATAATCATATGACTTACATTCTAGCTCGCCTATTGTGTTGTACAGTTCCTGGAAAAAGATACAACCTTAACAGAGCCTGTAAGTGTTTTTCAGTTGAATTTTTTTCTATTTTTAATTTCAATTACATATTTCAGTGTAACTTGTTCGAATTGTATAGCAGTGCTGTCTGTGCTATCCTGATTAAAGATCCACCGGTGAGGTTTTCTTGGGGGGAAAAAATTAAATCTAGAACGGTTGTTAAGAAAGTGCTGGGTCTGGAAGGGCAGTTCTCTTAACCTGTGGCCAAGATACTAGTGGCTCAAACTTTCATTTAATTCTGTGCTCTATCATGCAAATTACTATGCTTGTCACAACTGTATTCTCTCCTCATAAGAACTAAAATTTCAAGGGTTTTGGTATTAATTGCTTGTGCTTAGCCACTGCATGAAGTAGTAATGTTTTAGGGAACAAACAATCCTAAAACAAAAGTTGAAAAGAATAACAACACTTTATTTAGACAGAACTCTGAAATTCCAAAGGCGCTGTTCCTGCTCTTCGGTTCCTGGGGTGCCTCTTGGCAGTCAGAATACAGGTGCTTCAGGCATCAGTGGCTTTTGCCAGACAGTCTCCCATAATACATATTGACAGCTCAGCTAAAAAGGGTTTTGCAGTGCTTCGTGCAAGGGCTTTGGCAGGGCCCATAAAAGAGAACAGAGGCCCAGGGCAGTGCAGCAGTTCGTGGGAACACAGAATGATGTCAGGCCAGCTACAGCAGAAACTGGTTTTAGTTGGACAATCAAAAATATTTTCCCTAGGAGTATGCTGGTTTTAAGTACTTTATCTTTTTTTGTGACAGAAAAATGAAGAGTTTATGCAAATTCTATTTCTTTTTCTATAAAGAATAAAAGATAAACAGCTTTGGGAAAGCACCATTGATCTTCACTGGTCTTCCAGTAGAAGCTTGTTTTCTGCACAGGCACTTCAGTACTGATGTTCCCCATCAGCTGACAAGTTATTCTGTAGGTGGTGGAAGGTGTCTAGTAATTTACTTTGTGTGCTTGAAAGCATCTTCTTCCCCCTGTGCTGCAGTGTTCCCAGCTACACTGGTCAATTAGCTTATTTTGTGGGATAGGGTGAGGAGAAAGGACTTGCATAACCCACATTCCTTAAGCCAAGCGATAAAACAACCCAAGCATTTTGACAGTTAAAGTTGATATGTGAGCAGAAAATGTGTAGTATTACATAAAAACCTGCAAGAGTGAATGAAGTGACAACGTGACAAAGTCTGAACTTCCTGACATGAATTTACACAAGTGTGATGCAAGATCCAAACCCAGACTTTGAAGTGAAGAAGGTAGGGCTTTGAAGTAGGAGTGCCATCGTGCAATTCTGAGGTTTGTCTGGACTGTGGTATATACAATTCTGGTTGCTTCTTAATCAGTAAAGGAGAATTTAGAATGGAGAAGATATGAGAATTCACTGCAGAGTCACTGCCTGTGTTTGCTTTGGTCATTACTCTGAGCTCACAGTAAAACTTGCTTTGTAGAGAAGTTAAAGTTAATAAGATGATAAGAAGTGAAGCTTTAAGAAACTTTCTGAAATGCTTGAAAAGTAAATGTTAAAATTTGGGGCAACTGATGAGATAGCATTGGAAATTTTTCTTGGCTTTAGGTCAAGTAATATTTTAAGAACTCCATCAGAAGGCTGTCTTCACGCATACCTTACTGTTATTTTTCTGGCAGGAATTGTCACTCAGGGTCAATTTAGAGGACATTCAATCTGAGCTCTCGTAGCTATGGTAATCTGCCTCAGGTCAGTGCTGATGTTTGCAGAGCTGACAAGAAGAGTTTGTTACCTAACCCTGCTAAGTGCAATGGCCTTTACATTGAAGAAATCAGACTAAACGTGCAGTCCTTGTAGGTGGGACAAGTTTTCTAGCAGGTGCCTACTGTTTTAAGTCACTTTATGGGAATTTTGTAGCTCAAGGAAGAATATTAATCTTAAGCCTTTTGTGTAGTAAGAGCAACAGAATTTCAGATCTGCATTTATATTGACTACTTCTTTGAATAAAATCTATAAACATAGATGTGCATTTATCAGCTTTTTGATATGAAAGCATAGTCAAGCTGGAAACTGATATTCTTGAGGTGTATGCTGTTAAACTCAAACTTGTTATTTCTTTATCAAGTTGAGAATATGAGTCTCTGTAGCAAAGTATACTCAGACATTCTAGCAGTAACATGTGCTGGAAAACTCAGTTTTGTGTTCTTGAGACCAGTAAATTCGTGTTCCAGTTAGGGATGTATGGTAGGTTCTCACACTTTTTGTTGGCAAATGTGCTTGTCTGAAGTTTTTTGGCTTACTTGCCTTGCTCTGAAGGAAGGGAGGCTGTCAGCGGAATGAGCTATTATGCCTGGAAAAGTAAGGGTTTGTTCTGTAGAATTATGAAATCTCAATAGTATATAAGTTATTCACTTATAAGGTAATTAACAGAAAACAGGCCTAGATTGAAAGAGGTTTTACATACGCAAATTTAAATTACTAATCTAGTGAAACAAATGTAATTAATTCATGCAAGTCTGACTCCTTGGAGGAGAAGCAAGCGAGCGAAGGACTGCCTGATCTGGTAACTGCAGTGAAATGGGGGAACTCAAAACTTCTCCCCCCTCACTGTGCCACCTGCCCCAGCTCTTCTGCTCCGTCCATGGAGCAGTGGGGAGGCCAGGTCAGTGCCTGCCTCCAGGGAGGGAGCTCTGCCTCTGTGGGCCAGAGGCCAAAGGTGTCACCCGTGTGGGCTGACCCCGGCCTCCCGCTCCTTCATCAGTGTCAGATGCTGGTGTTAATATTTCAGTTGTCTGCATCTTCCAGCCAGCTGGGTGGAACTGTATGGTCAAGGCTTTGTGAAGAAACTGTTCTTTCCCTGTAACTTGCTCTGTTTTTGTGGGTTTGAGCATAGAACTTTACCAGCTGCCTGAGGCTTCTGCATTTGCTCAGTGTCATTTGAAGCGACAGTCAGTTGTGTAGTAGCAGGATGTGTGAGTATCCTAGGATAAAGACTTGTGGGCACTTAAAGTCATACTAACTTTTTCTTCTGGAAAGCCACTTTTGGTAGTACATGTAGTTGTGAGTAAAATGGCCAGCTGGAAAGCCAAAGGAATTCAACATGACAAAAAGCAAATATGGAAGGTATTCAAATAGTTGAATAAGTTTTCCCTTTGGATATGATCAATTAGGTGCTTTTGTATCATAAAAATAGAGGTCTTTTTCTAGGAATGAAAGTGTATGAAAGCTCCGAGAATGTTTTTGCTTGTGAAACATAGCTACAGCTTTTTTTTTTTTCAAGCCAGCGTTAATTTTGTAATTTAGACACCACATGAGATGTTTTCTTTCTAGGAAAAATGCCTCCAGCCTTTCTTTGTTGTGTTCTCCCCATTCCTCTTGAGCGCTGTACTTTGCAATTAATTTTCCCGAAGATTTTTTTTTTCTGGTCTTGCGTAAGGTAGTATAGATACTGGAATATATTTTCCTTGCAAGTTCACATCTTTCTTACTTTAGTTTCCAGTCTAACATTTCATATTCTAGAAGAGAAAAGGAAGAGTTGGAGGCCATGGCTCCCCTGTAGAACCTTGTTTGTGCAGGCAGCATATAACACTTCCTCTCAGGCTCCAAACCTTTGGTGCCAAGGCAGGTGTTGCACAAAGTATGGATGAGTAGAAGACAAAAAACGTTCTGTGAAATTTAGCTACAGGGGGGTTAACTTCATATTGTGATGCTTTGATGTGATCAGCATCCTATCAGTTAATGTATGTACTGGGATGGGAGTGGAGCGTGAACAGATAATCATAGACATGTGAAGTGATGAGGGTTGAAGTTATTCTAATAACCTAAACAAGATTAAGTATTTAAATGAGTTTATTTTCAGTGGAACTGCATTTAGCTGTATTCAGTTTTCACTGAACCTCTGGATAAGGAAAAGCAAACTAGTACTTTTTTTTACCTTATCAAGTATGTAATAGAAACTTGTTCTGCTTTAACTTGTTTGTATTTTTCATATAGGTAATCAGAGGACTGCTCAAATTTTGGCCCAAAACATGCAGTCAGAAAGAGGTTGGTTTTGTCTCTCATTTCTGATGTCTGCTGTGAAGTAAAATGGCATGAGGCAGGTTCACAAACCTTCCCTCTGCTGTGCTCAAGAGATTTTGCAGAAAACTTGGAGTTCTTGAGGCTTCTTGAGGCACTCAGCTTTGTCATGCAACTCAGTGTAATTGTTTTGTATGTCTCTGTTCTGACTATGTTAAAACCATATTCAAAGTTGCATTCTAATTAAGACATTGTATAAAGAAACAATTTTCTGAGGTGAGAAGTATTTTAGTAGATATAGACTAGGTTGAAGGTAGTCATCTGCAATGTGACATGTTTGAGATGCTGAGCAAGTGTCTGGTAAATAAACATACTTTCTTTTTTTGTAGTAGGCTAATAATTTTAAATGGTCTTGGGAAATTTTCTTTTCCTGCTTTCTCCTGTGTAGTTAAAAGGAGTTTAAAAACCAGGAGTTTAATTTATGCCACCAGATTCCATCCCTGACAGCTCTTTAAAAGTGGGATCCCTTAACGCTGTTGTCCCTGTTTCTTTGAGTGGTGTTAAATTTTTCTGTGCCACCCACCCAGCGTTCTGCTGGTTGCAGTTTTATGTGGGAATTAACTATTTATCACTTCAAAACTTACTTTGGAGATCTTGCATAATTGTAATCTCTGCAGCCATTCTTGAAATAAAGTGCAGAAGCAGTTTGAAGTATTCAGTGTGTTTACACAAAAGAAGCCCAAGAGGAGAGCTGTATCCTGGTAGCTGAAATGGATGATTGACTTCTTTTATGCTGCAAAAACCCTGTGGATGTCTAATGTATTGTAATTATACACAGTGTTCTTTGCAGGATTCATGACTAATGTATAAGCTGTATTTTGTTTCTGTTTACAATGGTGATACAGAACATTTTCATCCCTTTTTTTATATAAACAGGTAATGTTTTTAGGTGAAATTGAAGAAATCTTAGATGTAATAGAACCGTCACAATTCAAAAAAATAGAAGAGCCTTTATTTAAGCAAATATCCAGGAGTGTGTCAAGTTCACATTTTCAGGTAAATTAAAAAAAAGTATAACCCTCCCCCAACCTTGCAATAACTTCTTTTATGGTTGTTGACCCCTAAACTTTGTTGTTTCAGGTTGCAGAAAGAGCTTTGTACTTCTGGAATAATGAATATATTCTTAGCCTGATTGAAGAGAACATTGATAAAATTTTACCAATTATGTTTGGCAGTTTGTACAAGATCTCCAAAGAACACTGGAATCCGTATGTACCTTTATCTATAAAAATAAACTGTCCACTGTTTCAGGTTTGGATTGTGAACTTGACAGATGAATGCCACTGTCAGCTATATTGTGCTTTCACTGTTCTGCATTGTTATGATGGAGACCTGGAATTTATTTTAAAAGTATGAGGAAATTGGATGATGGTCTTTATATTGTAATCACACTTGATCTTATGTGTTAGTTCAAAATGCAGATTAATGCTCCTTAGACCAAAACCATTTCCAAGGGTTACTTCTGCAACATTTATGCTTTACTGTCCTTTACTACTTTTAAGATGAATAAAATTCTGGGTCTTAATAAGTAGTTATTGCTGCCCAGTGAGATAAGAAGGGGAAAAGATATTCTCAGAGAAGAGTAATGCCTACTAGTATAATGGATGGTAGGACTGAGAAATGATTGACTGCTTCATATTATATTTAATGCCACAAGTTAAATATTAGTATCTTTATATCATACTTGAAAGATATTGAAATAATAAAAAGCAAAGTGTGCTGGTGCCAGCACCCTGAATTGAGTTGCAAGTCTGTGCAGAATGTGAAACTTGTGCAGGCAAAAGCCAGGGTGAGCAGGAGCTTCCCAAAGCCCTGGAGTAAATCAGATGTCCTCTTTTAAGCCCTTGGAGGCTTTGAAATTATTCTGAATTTATCTAGATGGTGTGTCTAGTTGTAAATCTAGTAGCTGAGACTGAATATAAATTTTGGGGAACTAGTTCTTTGAATATCAAGATACTTGGGACCTCAACAAATCTGGAGGATATTCCTCTTTCTCTGTAGACAGAAGTTGATCTTTATGAAGGAAGTAAAAGACACAGGATAATTGCATACCTTGAGGACAAGGAGGTTTGAGGAATAAAGTCTAAGCCTTTGGTTTTAGTCTGTTCTGGAGGGCAGCAAAACATGCTTATATCCATCTGGCTGTCTGATATGGACTTAACCACATACTCAAAATCAAGCTTTTCCTCTCAGAAGACCAAAACTCTGAATAAGCTTTTGACTTCAAACCACATGAAAGCGAGGGTACAAAAAAAGAGAAAAATTAAAAGTGTGTAAACAGGCAAAGCATACTGTGTGTTCTGAATGAGTGCGAGGCTCTGATGAACAGCTGGGAGATTTCCTAGTACCACAACGGACAGAGTGTACTGAAAAGGCAAACCTGGTCCTTTGGTTACTTCCTTAGGGGTTTTTTTCTACTCATTTTTCAAGCTCACAGGGCTGCAGCCTTGCAGTCAGTGGGGAACTACTAGTGAGGGAAAAGAGGGGGAAGACAGTTTACCTACTTTTTGATTAGTGATAAGATTAATGACAGGTACCTTTTTGTGTTTCATTTTGTTGCTATTTTTGTATTTCTCCGTGTAACTAAGAGTGGTTTTAAAGGAGATAAACAACACAGTGTTTAAGATAGTTTATTGAAATACGAATGTTATCACAAAAAGAAGGGTGATACCTAATGTGGAAATAAGGTCAGCCAAGTAACACACAGCCAGTGTTGCTCACGCAGCTCTTGAGTTTCTTAAAGAAAATAAGGTACCCAAAACCATTATCTGATGTTCTCAATTCAGTTCTCTAATGGGGCATGTGCAGCAGCACTGCCTGCTGCCCAGAAATGCTGCTGGGAAAGCTTTGTGTGGTTGTGCTAAACCACACTCCTGTGGCTCCTCTGTTGCCTTCTTGAAGCTATTAGCCAGAAGTTTTATTTTTCTAGACTCTCATATTTCATTATTCAAATATTACAAAGTTGTTGTTAAAACTTGGTTTATTAAAGGTTAACATAATTGAATGGCTTTTAGAGTACAGCCACAGCATGAATAATTATATCTTGTGCATATTACAGAAGTCAGGAATTTAAGGTTAAATAGCTGTTTCAAAAAATGTTTAACTATACTATAATTTCCTCTGTAAATTAATGAAATGAAAAGGATTTTGTTTCAGAAACTCACTGACCTTACAGTAGTATCTTGAATAAGAAACTCAGAGTCCAAAAAAGAAATCAGACATTTGTTTAGTGAAGCTAACTTTGTCATTGAGTAACTCTAATGGCTGTGCTGCTTCTGTTTTAGAACCATTGTGGCACTGGTGTACAATGTGCTGAAAACCCTGATGGAAATGAATGGCAAGCTTTTTGATGAACTCACAAGCTCATACAAAGCAGAAAGGCAAAGGTACTGGTTCTTTTTTTCAAATGCCCATTGCAGATTGTATATCGAAGATGTAATTTCAGATGTTACTTTGCTGTTGTGCATGTGGGGTTCTGTAGTGGAACTGCTCATGAGATGTCTGCTGCAGGATGTCCCTTGTGTGAAGCTCCCATATGCAGTGATATGGTGGGAGCTGAAGGCCCAGGAGGTGGCAAGAAGTCCCCAGCTCCCTGTCCTGCCTGTGCAGGGAGCACATGCTCTCCTGTGTGGTGAAACTGGGCTCAGCTGCTGCTGGCTCTGCTGCCTCAGGGGTGTCTGAAGACAGCTGAGCTGGAGAATGCTTCATAGCTCAGCAAAAACATCTCTTACCCTACTGACCTACTGAGCAACACTGCTGGAGTAAGGGAGGCAGGGTGTAGGTTATCCTTGGCCAGCTGAAACCACGTGCCAAGTCTCCTTTCAGTAGCTGTGCTCTTCTCCCCTCATAATGCTTAGTCCCTTCTTATTTTGTTTGCATGTGATAAAGAAGCTTCTTAGAACTGCAGCTGTCTGTGCAAGGCCACACTACAGCAATTGTCTGCGTTTGCTGGAGCAAAGCTACAGTTTCACCACTAACCATTAGTGATTTGTACACTCACTTTTTAGTTGAGGAAACTGTAACTGCCTCTAAAAATAGCTTTGGAGAAAAACTTACAAGAGGAATTAGTAGATGTAAGTCACAGTTAAGTTACTGCATTTCCAGATTGCACTTAAAACACATCTGAAATCGATCCTTCACTCTTTTCTACAGAGAGAAAAAGAAGGAATTGGAACGTGAAGAGTTGTGGAGAAGGCTAGAGGAGTTAAAGCTTAAGAAGGCGATGGCAGAAAAGCAGACTCACAACGTGCTCAATGCACATAATACAAGTGCCAAATAAAAGAAATGACCACCTCTACTCGGCAGACATTCTTTTTTGTACCCTTTTGAAATATATAAGGATTTGCAAAAGAAACCTCATCAGTATAAAAGAAACAGCCAATTTTTTTCTCTGGCAAATGTAAGGATTCGAATTTAAATACAGCAGTTAAGTGATGTCATTATCACAGCATATTGTAAATTTGTCTAATTATTGATAGACTGTCACTTCCAACGTTTCATAGAACTGAATTATCATCCTTAATGAGTGAAATAATTATGGGAGTGGTGAGAATTATGACTTGAATTTTTGATTGTGTTGCACATAGGTGGTATAGTTTGCTATGTACACATTTTTCTTTGTTTTGTATGTGCTTTTCACATTGCTGCATACTTTGGTTAAGATGATAGAAAAGGCTTCTAGTTGTGCTGTATTTTCTCAAATAAAACCAAGGTACGTTACCAGTAACTTGAGATACTCAGTATGTGCCCCTTACAGCATTGAAAGGAACTGGGATACAGTGCTGTCCTTGAATTCCTGATTGGAGTCAGATTTAGATTTATATAATGCTCACATAGAAGGAGGCAAGGTAGGGAGAGAGTCAGCTGCAACAGGTTGGGGTGGCCAGTGCCTCTACCCCATTCTTGCTGTGTCTTGGTCCTGGGCTAGTTAGGGATTTCCTCCTGCTACAGCTGAGGATGGAGCTTCCTCTAGAGAGCCCATCAATGATGCTCCTCATCAGCCCAAGGACCCTGCAGAATAGTGCAGGTCTCTCTCACAGACTATCTTGGATGTTTCTGTGTTAGTTTAGCATCTCATGGACTGAAGAAGAGACCAAAATTGGCATTATTTTTTTTTAATATTAAAGAGGAAAGTGAATGTCAAGAAATAGTTCCTTGTTTTCTTTAAAGAAAATGCAGTCTGTTTCTTAAAGGTGGAAAGCTGACAGTAGAAGTCTTGTCTGTTTACTTGATCAAGTATTTTTCACATCTTTTATCAGAGTACCATTCCAATCTCTTAAATTGCAGTTGTGTGGAAAAATTTTGTAATGAAAGATCTTTGGGGAATTTAGCAGCATTCAATAAAGTCTTTATGTTTGTATTTAGTGCGGTACCTCACATCTTTGTGTTTATGAAGACCAGGAGAATTAGTATGACTGTTATGAATAACCTTTTTTAAGTGCTCAAGTCTCTGACTAACCTGTGGCTTTTCACTGAGTGGCAAAAGTGTTGGAGGCACAGGCTGCTGGGGGTTTGTTTTTTGGTGAGTAGGGTGGAAGGCTTGGCTCTGCTCCCTGGTGGTGAGAACAGCTGAGGCAGGTGTCCTGGGCTTCCCTTCCCTTCTGTGTGGCTGATTTACTGACAGTATTCAAGGAGTTCCGGGGGGAGTGCGCTGGGAAAGTCTTTGCTACACTGTTTGAGTCGACTTCATTACACTTTTATTGTTGCTTCATTTTTGCTTCTTAAGTAATTGTTTCACAGAGGATACGGGACTAGCAGTACCTGAAGGGGTTTACACTTCCAACAGCTCTGTCAGATCAAAACGAATTAATTGCTACTTTCTAACTGTCAGTTTTATATAAAAGGGTAGACCCTGCCATGGTAGCTAGCTGCACTAAATTTGGGGGGAGGGGGAGGAGGAATCCTTTACCTTTCACAGTGCTTCTTCTTGAAGGGAGAGGACCATCACACAGGCACAGCTCACCTCAGTTTAGTGCTTTAGTGCCTTTTTGCACTTAGAAGAATAAACCCCTAAATTTGTGACACAAAATATTTTCAGCTGTCCTACAGCCTAAAGGAAATTATATAAATGTTGGGGAACTGAACACCTTGCAGTGATACAAGGACCAAATCACTGACATTTGCAAAGGTACTTAAGCTTGATCTCCGTATTTGTAACACAAAAACAACAAAGTAGCTCTAAGAGGCCTTTCCAAACTGTGCAACCCTTGCAGTTAGAATCAGTCCTATAAATAGGTATGTAAAAGAATGGTTTCTTGGCTGGGATTGTTGGGCCTGCTCTTGTAACAACATTTCCTTATAAAACAAAACATCTTGATAGCTGTGCTGTAGTGACTGAAGTGGATTGCTGAGGGAATTTATTGATGGGGGGGAAAAATACATACTGCAGAAAGGAGTGTATTCTTTATTTAATGATACCTCCTCCTCACCCTATATCTGTGGCTGTCTTCCACCTCACCTTCTCTGAGCTTGTGGGCAAGGAAAGAAGAAAAAATGCAGTAGGATCCAGCAGGAGGAGCAGGATCCATCAGTACCTGATCTAATTATTGTTTCTAAATGTTTTTGTAAAATCCAAGAAAGAGCTGCTGTAATATTATTTGTTAAAGAAACACTTGGGTGTTTCTTTCACAGTGAGGAATCAAGAAAGCTCAGTTGTCTCTCTTATAGGGCTAAGGGCCTGTTCCCTGGGTATTTGGGAAAGCACAGGGCTAGAAGCTGACTGGGGAAGCCAATGGAATGCTCTCCTACCAGCATAGGCTGTTATGTAGCAAAATCAATGGGGTATTTCTTGATGTGGATGGTCTAAGTGTGTGTGTGGGGGTTATCCACACCCCTCACCTGGTTTCTGTCCTATTCCCCACCGTTCAACAGGGATGGAGTAGCTCAGTTGGCTTCAACTGTGCAGTTAAAGCTCATTCCTTGCTGTGCACTTTGCTGACCTGTCTCACCTGAACAGGACCTCTTCAGGAGGTACCACTGCAAGGTACTGAATAAAGTGGTAACTGAGCACCACCTTTCTCACATACAAACATTTTTCTCCCAAACAGCCAGTTCTGCTGTTTTGTTTATCTTACTACTGTGAGTTGTTGCTCCCTTGTTTAAGGCTGTGTTTGGTCAATGCAGTGCCTTGATTTGCTCTGGGAATCATCTGAAAGTAGTAAATTTTGTTCCAAAAGAACAAAGAAGCCAAAAAAGAAAGGAAAAAAGCTGAGGGGGTACTTTTGATACACTTACTTATTCCTCTGTTGATACTGTTAGAAGAGAAAGGAAGAAGCAAAATACTATTTGGCATTCTTGCAACAAAGCCTTCAGAGCAAGCACACTGGTACGCTGCTGCCCTGTAGACTCCACAAGTCCAAGTCTGGTATCTCAACTAACACAGGACTTATAAGGAAGAAAAGACACCACCACCCCAGCACAGTTAGTTAGCAGTCGTTCCCTTTATAAAAGAGAATCACATTTCAATGCCCTGCTGATGAAAGACTATTTTTCACTTCCTTAGCAAAGACTGGTGGGGAAAGAGGGATAAGCAACAGCCTGAGAAGGACTTTGAAATGGACCATCAGCTAAGCCCCCCAGTTTATCATGTTGCTTGACTTTCCTTTGAGTTGGACTGATCAGGAATAGCTTTTTTGTTTTTTACCTTATTGTGCAGTAACACTTCTGCCTGGACTGCCTCCTGTTAAGCTCCAGCTGAATGTGAGAACAGGTATTTTCAAAGAAGGTACACAGTATCTTATTTGAAACATTTTTTTAATATTAAAGTCACTATACTTTAAATCAAAAATGACATGTAATAGAATTCCAGTGTGTTTTGTTTTAAAACATACTTTGGAGAAGGGAGGCCAGGCTGCTTTTAGAGTACTTTACCTTCTTCTAAGCACAGTCAGAGCAGTGACTGTGCTGTGGTAGCAGGTGCAGCTCAGCTCATGCAGAAGTTAAATGGTCTGTTTGAGAAGTGCTCAAACTCTGTCCACTTTTTCACCATTTTCTACAGTGTTGAATTTCTGAACATTGGTGACTTCTCTTCTTTCCCCCTGGCTCCCCCATACATTGAGGTAAACTTGTTAAATTGGGAATAGAAAAGCATGAGTTTGTTAGACCTGTCCTAGAGTTAGCTCCTTTCTGAAGTTCGAAGGCCGGTTCACTAGGCTGTTCCTCCAGCCATCATCTTTCTGGCAGAAAACATACCTGGTTTTCAGCTTTAATTGCTGATTGAAGTTTATTCCAGTTATTTTCTATCCCTCCTGCTATGAACAGTTAAAAAGCAGCCTTAGTCTCAGCTTATATGGTTCATTACTTGACGACTCCTCTTCAGATGTCGTTTTCGGATTTTGATCATCCACTTAACACTTAACTTAGCAAAGTCTGCGGCCTTAAACAGAGCCAAAAAGATACCACAAAGAAGAGCAATCATGTTCCAGGGATTTGCTGTGATAATCTGAAAGAGATGAAAAATACTAGTCCCCTCATCCAATTCATCATACATTACACCTATTAAACAACAAACAGTTCCATTTTCCTAAATGAAGTGTTTTGCAGCATATTCCTTTATGCTGCAAAGGTTGCCTGTAGTGCCTTCTCTCCATATTGTGGTTTTCTGATTCCTTCCAGGAGGAATAAAACACAGTATACTTGCTGCTAAATTCTTTTTACACTGTTTTAGGATATTGAATTGTTTTAAAACTTTAGGGGTACAGTTAAATCGCTAATTTTAAAATTATAGATTAAACTTTACTGTATCATTTAAATATTTATAAAAAGAAGCAGTCACATGGAAGAAGATCTTCCAGAAGACAAAGGTTAGGAAAAGCAGCTACGATTAGATTGCTAAACCAGCTTTTGATCTACAGCAAGTACTTTGTATTTTTACTATGTTTGTTCAAGAACAGTTAAGTTTATTTATAGTTTGGATTTCTTGCACCTCTAGACACAAGAATGACTTCTGGGGTCCCTGATGAAGCAGGCAGAGCTAGGCTTAGGCAGCAATGAACAGGCAGGATAAACTTTTGGGCCAGCCAGCACAGTGTCAGTAGGTCACCCCCCTGAGCCAGGTCTTATACAGGCTTTCCATATTTGTTAATCTTCCTGAAAGCTGCCAATGCTTGTGAACTGTGGCCTCTTCAGCACCAGGAAATGAATACTCCCAACCCACTGGATCAAGGGCAGCTTTCAGTTGGAAAGTGGCAAAGGTGTGAACCCTACTTGGCAGAGAAGAATGAGAGGCCTGGGAATATGACCTGGCTCTCAAGGCCAAGGAGGTGCCTGGGTCCAGCATGGACAGGACAGCAGGAGTGCAAAGGACCAGCTTCCATCTCCTGTCCCACACAGTCTGCATTCACACTGGTTTTGGGCAGGAACACAAGAACGCTGTGGATTTTGCTGCTGGACCTCAGTTGTCAGGTAGGGTAATTTTAAATACAAAATGTAGAACAGATTCACTGCACACTTTTGCCACTCTACATTTTTCTGGGAAGGGCAAATGTATCTGCCCTTCTCCCCTAGAACACTAGGAAAACAAACTCTGGATCAAATGCTTACAGCACACGTACCTGCAGCATTCATCTTTGAAGCGCTCCAGGGATTGATCATGGTGTAGGCACATCATGTCTGGCACATCCTACACCTCTGGCTGCAGCATATTTAGCTGATTTTTAGAGTACTTTTTGTACATTTAAATAACAGTACCAAATTTTCTTCTAATGATAAAAAATACACTAGGCTATTTTTATTATTTAAGCCTAGGTTTTTTGTTTGTCAATTAATTAAAAAAAGAAAGAGTCATTAAATCAGTTTATCCAAGCACACTTATTTAAGCAAGAAGTTCCATCTTGACCTGAAACTACGCTTTGCTAGAACATAGGCTGCTTTTCTTAGCTACGTGTACCTCTACCTGCAAGCAGAATGCTGAGTGTCAACAACCCAAGGGAAGGCATCAGATGGTCCTGACCTCCACAGACTATGCATTACTGGATATAAGGAAGAGCCTAGCCTGAAATTTCAGAAGTAACCTCACTCTTCCTCTGCATTTCTGCTTGGAGTGAGACAACAGAGGTAAGTGCAAGCACACACAAACCATGAGACAGCATTTCACATGGGGAGTAGGGTGTTACTCACATCCTGAACAGTCTGTATGAAAGGATCTTTCCACTCAAATACCACAAAAAACAGCTGGTCACTTCTTGGTTTAGTTCTCTGGTCAATATAGTTAACCACGCTAGTCTGGGGAGAGGAGAAAAAAAAGGTGCAGGTTACTTTCTTCAGTGGTAAAATGAGTCTTTTGTGCAACAGAAAAGGCCTGCAAGAAGGTAAAAATAGCAGACTATTTTGGGACTTCCAATTCAGCCTTTCTCTACCTGGAACAATGAGCTCCCAAAACAGGGAAACGGTAGTTTCCTCTGTCTGTCTCATGTTCATATTATTTTCCTATTTCTCACTCAGTATCACACTACATACCATTTTTTAATTGCCTTTCAAGGGGAGGGGAATAATTTACAAAATTCATTTACTTGGAGTAATACAACATTTGGAGAGTTCTCATGAATGAATGCTAATTTAGTTTTATTTACCAGAGAACTACACAGTGGTGGCAGGAAGACTCCTTTTTGAAAAATCACTTGTAGAATAAACTATAAGATTCCAGCAAGTGCAGAATGAAAATGGAAGGGGAGAAAAGCCCAGATGTTAAGAACCAAAACTATGCTTCCCAGTACTGCCAGTACTTCCCAGTACCAGGTTACCACTTGAAACTAACAGTGACCAGCTGTTAGTTGGAATTGAGCTGTAGCACAATTCCAACAGGGAACTGGGTTAGGATACCAGACTATGTTACAGCCACATGAAACCATAGTCTTGAGAACCACAGTCAGGAAAGAATTATTAAGACATCAGGCCCCAGAAAAACCTTTGTATTGTAACACCCACCCCCAGCCCAGAGGTTTGTACACAGGCAGTAACTAACTGCACTTGTGTCCCAGGGGACAGTACAAACCACTCAAGAGCCAGACAGTGGCCTCACAGGAAAGCACAGTGATGGAGAGACTTCTCCCTTCTCCAGCCCTCAAAGGAGTGTTTACATCTTGTGTGTGCACGAGGGAGTACTGCTGCTCGTCCTACAGTTGTTTAATTCTGTACTGGAAGTAATGAATCCAGCAGTACTGTAACTTCATTTCAGGGTTGTAAATAGGAAGATGAGACAGATCATGGAAGAACCTGCCTTTCCCATATTTTATGAACCCGTTTTTTCCAGGTAGAGGAAGGCTGAGCTGGAAGTCCCCTAAACAGACCATCTTCACCTGCTTACAAGCTTTTCCATTGTATGAGGGATGACCTGCTACAAAAGCCTCCCATTTACCACGGCACAGTTTCTTTACAAATACCTCAAGGTTTCTATTAGTCTTCTCCACAGATCCTGCCCTGACCAGATTTTAGGCTGCAAACAAATAGAAGCAGGAGCTAGAACACCATGTGTCTCCATTCAGAGCATATGGGAGCTTCACCACCTCCTGTTTTCTGGTCAAACACCTTTGCTGCAGACTTACCACATATTTCTACAGCTCATTTCCTTATTGCAGGGTACCAGCACCCCAACTACACTCATCTAAGAAAACTGCACACTGGGAAACAAACAGTACACAAAGCTAAATGAAGGCAATGAGAAGGAAGAAAATTCAGATTAATGACTACTGGGCTAGTTAGCAGGGTGACTGACTGTGCTATTTGACCTAGTATTTGTATCCATCTTTCTGGTACGCCAGCTCCCAGTTTTAGATTTGAAAGGCTAATGGACTTCCTCATGCAATTTGAGCAGATGTTGTACTGTCAAACAAAGCAAGTGCAATTTATGTCTGAGCTGTTTCAACTTCTGCTGTTTTATTAATAGGGATCTGATTCCTAGTTCCTAGGTTTTATTAAAAACAAACAAATGAACCCACAAAACAAACAAAAAACCCCCAACACAGCATTCATCTACCCTGATGATCAGAGTCTGTAACTACTGAACTAAACAGATTTTTATGGTCACAAAAAGCTTCTTTTTTCCCCTGACTTTGAGTCAGCCTTTTGTTTTCACTTTGAGATATGTTAGACTTGGGCATCCAAAGGAGGACTTTCAAAAATCCTATACTTGGTAAGCACCAAATGGCAAGTGATACAGAGCTGTAGGAGATGAAGGACTGACAGACAACTGCTGTCAGTGCTTACATGGCAGCAGCTGACTGATGCATTCTTTCCTGTCCTCCAAACTAAGGCATCAGTTTGGGACTTGCATGACTCTGGGATTTGCCTCCTGTCCTCTTCCAATTGAGTGGGAGGGTACCCACTTCACAGTCACAGCTCTGCTCTTCCCTTAAAGCTGTGTCATGTAACTCTGAGAACTAAAGATAGAAGAATTGAAGACTCTGCTTCATTTTGCTCTCCACAAAATACTCTTTCCAAGCATACCATGGACTAAGTGAAAGTGTAGTCTCTGGAAGAGACACTTCTGGGAAGGACTGCTTTTAAAATCCTCACTGCTTGGCACTGATGAGACACTTCCTTTTCAACCAACACTGGGAGCAAAACAAACTCAAAACACAATTATTTTCCTGTCCATTAGTGTGAACAGAACAGGAATGAAAGTCAAACTCATTTCCTCTCTAGATAAGTTTGCATCTTCCACCTGGATATTTTCTAGTTTTAAATGATGTAAAGTTAAGTCACTCCGTGTCTCTAAGGACACTCAACAGCTAAAAATTCCAAACCCAAACAAAAAGCAGACATGAGAATGCTACAAAGGATACAAGGCTTATGTTTACCTCTTCATCCTAACATCAGCCCCTATGGTAACCTAAACAATACCTCTTTCCAATACTACCTATTATTTAGACAATTCTTTTGGCAGTTGTTCTCCACCTTGAACTAAAGGTAGCTGTGTTAATACTTCTATGTCAGTCTCTTTGGACCCTTACCTCAGACTACAGGGGTCATGTATAACACATTTGAGGCCTGAATTTCTGGCTTGCCTATTAGATGTTTTCCTGAGATGTGTCACTAGGCCAAACCAACAGCTGAACACAAAGAGACATTTACACTTTTAGAGAACCACTCCATGTTAAGAAAGAACATGAGTAACTGTACAGCCAAAGCTGTGCAGTAGCAAGTGGCATAGTGGATGCAATTAAACAAAATCCAACCAACATGCCCCCCCCCCCACTTCCAACTCATATTGCTATTTGCCCCAGGAATTAGTTCTGTTGGCCGGTTATCATTTAAAACTATGGCAGTAACTAATTCTTAATAAACTAAGAGATCCCCAAACACTATTTCTTTCCTTTTTTTTTTTTTTACCTCTTGTTTGAATTCAACAGTCTCACTACCATCTTCTTCTTTTGTTTTGACCAAGGACATCTTGACCCAAGTTCGAAAGCCTCCAGAAAACTTCCAGCTGGAGTATGAACTCTCACAGTCCTTCATGAATTTTTCTTTTTCTGGACTAAAGGAAAAAGACCATTATTTTACTGACCACCCTCTAAGCACTGTAGGCAGGAGAATGTCAGACCTACAGGCACTTCAAAAAATGGTCACAATTCCTTTTATCTTTCACCTGCTAAATTCAACATATCTAAAACATTGTGTGTAGTCATGTTTTCATTAATGGTAACACATCTTTAACCGCAGAAGACTTACCTGGTGCCCTGTGACCCTGGAGTTCTGCCTGCCCTGGGGAAGGCCTCATAGGGGAGTTTAGTTCTGCTCATCTGTCATCTTTGGGACAGAAAGGAGCAGAGCCAGGACCTCAGGAAACAACTCGTCACCATGTTAAGAAGCAAGAGACAGAAGGAAGAGCCTAGAGGCAGGGCAGGCTGCTTCACCTCATTTCTGGGATGCAAGTAAACTGGTTGCCAAATAAACCAGTTGCAATGCAGACATACTTAAAATGCTTTGAAATTGGCATTCAGTATATTCCTATTATTTTGGAAACACTACACCTTTGGTGTAAGGCTCCCATCTGCAACAACATGGCTGTTTCCCCAATATTATGCAATCACAGATATTTGTAACCCCCAGAACAGCAGGATTGCTTTGTATGTTTTTTGGTTGGTTTGTTTGAGGATCTTTTTTAATACTGTGACTGTAAGCCATTTAAAGGCTTCTAATACCCCTCATGCTGCAAGTAAAGAGATTTATCTGGTCTCCATCTCTTCTCTACCAGCTGCACAGGACACAGTGAATTAACCATGCTACTTACATGGAGCTCCTCCCATTATTCATCTCCTATTATTTACCTACTGTGATTTTAGCCACTTTCATGTCATCCCTATGAAATAAGCCTAGCCCTGCAGCTGCTTTTCCAACAAGGTTTCATTTGAGAAGAAGGGGTAAACCACTGTGATGAGTCATGAATCATTAAAGCCTATGCTGCCTATTTTTACTAACGATAGATTCAGTTTGCAGAGAGATGTTCAGGGTATGTTGATCCTTAAAACAACATAGAGGGTTTTGACCCAAACTTCCTTCTTCCTAGTGAAGGGAAAGGGTGTACTTTTCTTGTATGGCAGAGGGTGTGCATGACCAGGTCCGCTGAGAGACTAAGGTGTTTTGGTCTTTCAGGAGAAAGATGCAAAGAAGTAAAGAAGAGAAGCAGAGCTGAAGAAGCAACCTCTTGCCTCAGACAACAGTCCAATCAGGAAGACTTGGGCAAATCCAGTCAGTGCTGGTTCAGGACTTTTCCTGTCTTTTTTTCTTAGTTTTCAAAATCAGGGCTCCTTTTCTTCCTAGAAACCAAGGTGGCCTTGTCCGAAAGGCAGGAAAAGCATGCACTGATAAAAAGAATATCACACCACAGGCTCCTCTGTACTATGCCTCCTGCTCAGGCTTAATAGGTGAATATGCACATGCTCATAGGAAGGCAAAACCCACCAAAGCCATTGCTCCCGTCAGGGCTTCAGGCAATGGCTCAAACATGGAACTCCATTACACACACACATAGAAAGGAGAACCGTTCCTGGAAAGGAAAACTAATGCTCTTTGCTACCCATCAAGACAGGTGCTATTCCAAGGGTTTTTTAGCAAGTTAAGAATATCTTTATTTGTGACATCAGGTGCTTGTTTAGTGACCCCGAGAGGATGGCAGTACACCTCTCTAACTCCCACAAGAAAGATGTGGGCAGAACATAAGGACAAAGCCTGACTGCTCCTCACCATACAAACCAGGGACACAGGGACACCTAATCCGACAACGACTTCTTCCCCCTTCTGGATGTGGGTACAGCAGCAGCTGATGGGACAGAACAGAAGAGCACTGGAGTGCTTTGCCCCTCAAGAGGAACATACTTAATTAGCACTCTGCCAGCCAGTCATATGCCTAATGTCAGACTAAATACAGCATCCTAGAAAAGCTTTCCAAACCAACATGGAAAATTGAGGCAGGAAGTTATGACACAGAGCTGAACGTTACAGCCACAACTTACATGGTAGGCAGACAGCAGTAGAATACTTTGTCCTCAACAGTAATTGTAGGCTTGAAAAAGAAGGATTAATAATATGAGAAGGCATCTCCTTGCATTTGCCCATAATTCAGACCACTGCCACAGAGTGTGTGTGGGGGGGAAACAGAAAGGGGGGGTGGCAGGAGTAGAGCAGAGGCAGAAGCTTTGCATAAATTATGGCAGAGGGCAAATAATGCAGCTTTAAAACCACACACAGCTACATGAACACAAGGCAGGCAAGCAATTTTAAGCTGAAGAACAGTTCTCCAGGCAGTTTCTTTTAATTCCCTCTTCACCCCAAAGACAGACAACCTACAAAAGATGCGCCTTTTTTTGTTGTTGGTTGGAGAGTTTTTCTTTCTTTTTTTTGTTGTTGTTTTTCAGTAAGTTCTTCTTCCTATTACACTGTCCTTTAGAAGTATGGTAAGGTTCCTAGAATAATCTGTACCAGGCTCTCCCAGGATATTAATGGTGCCTCAAGACCATGCAAAAACTGCTACATCACAGCAGAGAAAGAGAACTGCAAGAGGCCACCGTCTCACTCGGGTGAACTACAAAGCCCTGGTCTCCTCTCAGCTAGTGCTCTCTGACTGTTCAACCTACTAAACAGGGAAGCCCATTGCCCAGAGCAGTCAAGGCCAGACCATGAGAGATTGTGTTTGTCCCAACTGTGGGAGTCACTGACCTAATTCTGTAAATGCTGCAGTGGATCCTTCTAACACCCGTCTCTATGGACCAACTCACGTGAGCCAGAGGCAGTTTTTAGGACATCCCACCATCAGATTCCAATGCAACAGCAAGAGCCAAAACCACAGATGGTTCAAACCCAATTTGTGTTTACTGCTTTTGCATTTATCCAGACCAGAAAACTCTCAGACAGCCATGGGATCTAATAAAGGGTCAGCTGGTGTGGTTCCCAATGTTTTGACACTTCTGTTATAATTCATTTCTCTGCTTGCAGCAATTCAGATCAGAGGCATGAACATGGAGCTCTGTTTAGACCCTTTAATAATCTCTGATCCGTTCCGACTGGTATCCATAATTTCACAGGACCATGAGTTATTTTACATGCTACACTAACAATAGTTTTGTCAGTAGTACGTTCAGAGGATTTTCTTCTAAAACCCATATATTATACTAATGATAGTTCAGGAAAGGAATCTGTATTTTTAGCCACACTTTTTGGGTAATTTGCAAGGGTTTCATTATTTCCTTCCCTCCAATTAATATGGCAGAGACAGCAGCTGCCACTGCATTAAAAAAAAAGAAGAAAAGAAGTCAGCAGCAGTATCCCTCCAACTCAGAGGCTAACAACAGCACACGGTGCAGCAGTGTTCTGTGGAGACCAGAACAAAACTTGAGAGCAGTGCCAGTTTCATGTAGTCTGTGATCCGATTTTAGCACAAGAGCTGCGGAGAATAAAACCCTCGACAGAAACAACTGGACCTTGCTTGAGTCCTCACCACTTGCTATGCCACAAAAAACCCCTTAAAGATACAAGTCTCTAGATGCCATTTTTATTACAGCTTGTGGCTGATGCTTTCAGCAGCCTTTACTGATATAATTATTGCTATTTAAGGCAAAAATGAGCTGCACATAATACTGCCTACACAGAAACTGTGGTGCAGATACAGCAGGCCTCTTCTCACCAGTTTCAAGGGGGGGTTGGATCATGATTTGAGATGATGGAATACCCTATATGTTTCACATCAGTCTCCCTGCCTAGCCCAACACAAGCTGTTTGCAGCCATGGCAAAAAACTGTAACAGTAATGATGATATCTAGTGAGTTTTAGCATCTCTGATAACAATGTACATGAACTGCTGGACACAGTGCTAATATTGCGCTCTCATAACCAGTAAGTGAGACACTTTGTCAGGACAAGTAGTTGACAAAGGCCACTAACTGAAGTTTTAGAGGCTCTATGGAAGGACACACAACAGTTTCTAGAGATATCTTAGCCCAGACTTCCCATCAACTAAATTTAGCATCTGCTGACGAAGCAGAAATCATTTCTATTTTCTCTTCTACTGAAAGTTGGACAGAACGAGTGCACTCTGCATATGCAGTGCAGTTTCACATGCACTTCACAGTCAGGAGAAACAAACTTCCAACCTGCCCTGAGCCTGTCCAGCTCACAACCCGGGACAGAAGGACAACAAACACAATACTGAGCAAGACAAGCCACACAATCCATATTAAGGTTTGGAGGATGCTGTAAAAGAGACAACGCTACTGGTCTCCTGTCTACAACCGGCTCTCTTCCTGTATTTCATCTAGACATGCAGATCATTTACTACTAAGGCCTACATGCCTTTGCCAATTTTACCATTAACCTGGGTTAGTTCAAAACCAGTTTTAACTCCCATTCCTATTACCTGCCTCAAACAAGCACAAAGGATGCATCCCCAAACAGACATCCCCATCCTCTTTTTACTTTTCTCCAAACATAACCCAGCCTTCACTCCCCTGGCCTCCATTCGGATGCCTTCCAACACAGGGACAAGGCAGCTTCTCTAGGAACAAAGTGACACTTCCCCATCTTTTCATGGACCAATCTGCCATATAACCGGTCTGACCTGGCAAACCTGGAAGCAGAAGGCTGCGATCCAGGTTTCTCCCAGGCATCTTACAGATGATTCTTAACCGACTCACCTACTCTGGCACAAGCACAGCCTTGAAGCTCAGACCTTTGCAACAAGCAACTGTTGTTCTGCACACCTAACCTGCACGTGCACGACACGTGGCACAAGCGTCTGGGCCAGCAGCACGCACAGCTGCAGAAATACTGCCAGTGTAAGTGGGGCATGTGTGTTTTAACTTGGGAAGAAACAGCTCTTTAAAATGGCTTATCTGCAAGTCGATACAACGAGCACAGAAACGTGGCTTCCAAGACCCGGTTAAGCACAGACTGAGCTGTGTCTCGTAAGCTGGCTCATTCTGCAAAGAGCCACATGCAACACCAGGGGTGCTCTCAGACAGTGCCGGTGTCTGGCAGTGTAGCAGCAGCTGAGCACCTTGCTGGAATCGGTCCCACTGTACGTGTTTCTAAACGCAGCACAAGCCACAAAAAATGAGAAAAACCAGCACGCAAGGAACAAGTAGCACCTTCTACATCACTACTTCTAACTGGTATTTTCTCACCCTAAAATATCAATGCCTAAAATACCCGGAACATTAGCATTTTATGAGGTGTTTTAGTGTAGTTACAGAAAGTACTTAGTGACTTAAAATCTCTCCTTCACTGAAGTAGAAAAGCTGTGTAAAAAGGAAATTCAGATAACTGGCCTTTGGCCACCCAGAGATACTGCAACTGAACACTTCCAGTCTCTGCTGTATCTGAGAGCACCATTTTGATAAGTTCAAACCTCTGAGAATGTGTTGCTACAATAAAATCTGTTATTTCTCTTCCCTTCCCTCGCCCAATTTGATTCTGCATAGTCCTTTCTCCCCTGTCCCTTTTTCATTGAGCAGGTATTACCAAAATCGGGCTTTCTATCAGATGTCAATATGACTAATATCTCTTGTCTAGCTTTTAATCTGGATCACAGAGAGAAGAACAGAACTTGAACTGTTAAACTTAAAGCAAAACTTAAACAGTTAAGTATGAAATTTATTGTCACAGGGGAAAAAGAGTGGGGCTTTGAAGAAAGTTCAAGATTAATTCCACTCATTAAAATTAGAATAAGGTAATCAGTCACTCTAATGGCACCAATGTTGAACAAATATGAAGCAATTTTGAAAACCCCATATATGAATCATTCTATAGAAACCTACATAAAGCCAGTAAGACAACAAAATACAGTTAATCTTTCAATGAAATCACAACAAATCAATCTAGGGATCTGATCTTCACAGTAACTGCTTTAAAAAAACCCAAATGGTACAGAAACATTGGTGTTCTCTCTGCACTTCCTGACACACTACCCAGGACAGCACACTTCCTGATCACCCATAGCAGCAGACAGCAGTAAGCCAGCACAAACTTCAAACTTCCAGAAACTGCAGCAACAAATGATTTGAGCACAGCCGAGAGCACGTTTTGTCACTGAAAAAGTTCTCAGTGCATTTTCTAAAAAGTAAGATCAGCAAACAAAGATATGAAAGAGCATCAGCATAACCCAAACATTAAAAAAAAATACATAAAAGCCTGTCTGATTGTTACTAAAAAAGCTTGCTTTCCCAAGTATTATGGTAGCAAGTTCGGTGCAGTTACAGCTCATTCCTTTACATACCTGTTGACAAACTCTTGGAAAGAAGAAAACAGAAGGTAGTCAATGGCACTAAAATCTTGGTCTGTTTCATTTAAATGAAACTGCAAAAACACCAGTTCCTTTTTCTTCACATCACGAGGGCCTTGAACAACCAAAGCATACTTCTGTAAGCAAACAGAGATGGTGAGAGTGGCAAAGGAATCCTCATTTCCTGTTCAAGAATTTGTCAACTGGTACTAATACTGTATAAAAAACTAATACACATTGAGAGTTTCTTGGCTGCTACTAAGTACACATCTATTAAAATATCTGACAAGAATGCCAATTGAATTCATCCTTTTAGTATCAAGATTTAGTGTTTTTCTAAGAAACCGGCTTTAATTCTGTCATCATCCCTTGGGTTCACATGGAATTACCAGTCAAGGCCCTGCATTCTGCAGGAGGACAATCAAAACTGTTTTGAGTATTAAAGTCTTGGAACTTTGCTCTTGACATGAAAAAAGTTAATCTGGAGTCTGATGTGGAGAACATCAGAGGTCTCTGCCTCAGTGCCTCTCTAGTCCACTGCAAGACTAGAGTCTACTGGATCAGCAAGCTTCTAAATGAATCTACAACACAGCATAAAATTGCATGTTCTTAGTTTGTTAAAACTAAGCAAAAAGAGCATATAGGAGCAGAAATTAAATTAGACTTGCACCTAGACCTATTACTTTCAAACGTACTAAGGAGCTGCTTCCCAAAAACAAATGGTGACTAGATGAGAAGCAAAACATGAAGAGGAACAAAGATGACCAAATGGGCACCTAGATAGTTTATTTGTTCATGTTTAGTTTCCTTAAAAACAATCTGAGCAATCACTTTATCTAAAGGATTAATATGGTCATTTGTGGGTTTTTACCATTTCTTTATATAGCAGCTAGATTCCCTGCATTTTTAAGGGCAATTTAAGACAATCACCCAGTACACCCCTCTTGCTGGCTCACAGCACTTCAGTGAAACGTTTGGTGGTTATCTAAGATTCTTCCAAGTGTGAATTATAGTATGTAAATCCCAGCAAACATACAAAAAGAGATTAGCTATCTTGCTTTAATGGAATAACTGCTACGGCTTTCAATCAAAGCCAGATTTACAATACCAAGGAGAATGCTTCCCAGTTCATTTAGGACAAGAATGAAGCAAGAATTTTGTCGTGAAAAATGACATATTTTATCCCATTCAAGTTTCTGTGCTGCACACACCCACACGACAGCTGATCTTCCAAAACACATATACACACTGACTGAGGTCTTTCACATTTCTGAAAACAAAAGGACAGATGGCTTGGAAAAAAACCTGGAAGAAAGGATTTTTTTTTTTATAGCACATAGTAAATATTTTTTACTTTCAAATACAATTATGAGCAGAAAACCCATACTGAATAAGCTTTGTTCTATTATATTATTATTACCATAGTTTGATTAGTGAAAGGATCTGTGTAGTTGATTCTCTGAGTGGTGCATTCAATGTGTCCTGGCTGACCTGGATTTATCAGAGGAGGAATGTGATCGTAGTAATGATGTTTGCAGCTAAGCAGCCGAGCCTTCCCTGGGTAAAAGGCAATACCTGTTTTGGGAGAAAAGCATTGGAGAGCACTGATTTCCTTCCCAAGTACATAGATTTTCATTCTGGAATTTAATCTGACAGGATACTGAGCTATCCTCAAGATCCAACAAAACAATCAAATTAAACTATGCACTTCTGCAATTTCTGGAGCAGGTCAAAAGCACCAGCTGCATCAGGACAGAACCCCTACCAGGCACTGACAAAAAAATCAGTGTTCATATTCTGTTACAATAACTCACAGTTCACAGAAGCTACTAAGTTTCCCTAGTCTTTCCATAAACCAGCAGCTAATACATCAGTAGTCCCTTTCACCCCAAATGAATCCGTAAAATAAGTTAGGAGACTACTGAAGTCAAATGGACAGGTAGTGCTTCAGTTTGTCCATGTTTTCAGATACTGGCATTTGACACAATCAAATTTTAATTGGAAATAATGTATGAACTATACATGACAGATCAAAGATTGCTGGTTGATCTTATAAAACTGAAAAGATCCTTTTCAGAACATCTGATGTCTTCTCTTCACTGGATATGATGTCATGATAAAAACCAAAGACATCAAATAAGCACTGACTGTTGCCATCTTTATAATTTATACGACTGGGTAGGCAGGCTACTACTTCACCTGGATGGAAACTCCTATGTATTGTAAACCTCCCATTTCAGTCCAACAACATTCACTGGAACTTCAGCCACCTCAGCTTTAGAAGGCTAGCAAAATACAAGACCCAAACCTCAAAATTCTGTTACACCACATATGCCACATTTATTATTGGAGACGAGCTTGCTGGAAGATAATCTAGACCAACCAAAAAAAAAAGTATTATTGATTAGATACAATTAGCTCTCACAACTGAAATGATGTGCCCATCAAAATGTGACATGTCAAAGCAGTCAGCATGTATCAGTCTATAAATGCTTTATCCCTTTCTTCAGAGCTCTGTGTTTGCAACTTGCCATCTCATCACTTTAATAGAGCAATAAACTAAAGGACTATATTAATTTAGGTTCTCTGATCTAGCAGGGATGCCCAACAGTACTTTTGGATTTATATGTATGTTGCTCTGCTTCTTTAAATGAAATTTTTTCCTGTTGCTGTATGAAAAGCTCATGTGGAAAAAATAAAAAGGAGGGAAAGCTTGAGTTTACAGTCAAATCCATATGGTCCAAAGACCTACTTACAGAGCTAAGCCTGACCATACAGAAAAACAACTACAGGAATATGGTGACAACTTTGAAACACTCTCCTTTCAGCCACAATTACTGGAGTGGTTATTTGTAATTAATAACACTGCAGTGCCATTGTTAAATTGGAAACTGACCAATGACTGACTGAGCTGCACTTGATACCCCAGCTCTATTTATGAATGGCTGCTGGATAATTTTAAAAAATAATAAGGATACAACTCACTTTTCAAAAATGTAGAGTAATACCTCTTGCAAACTGCAACGCAGTTTCTGCTGCCATGCTACATTTTTATGCCAACATTGTTCCCTGCAGTCACATCACATTTTCATTGCCTACTGATGCAATATGAACTTGTAAAAAACACAGGATGGAAGTGGAAAGTGGCATTGTGATTGGTTTGAGAAATTCACCTTCTTTACTGTGAATGGCACCTCACTGTCCAGTGCATCACTGAATTCCCTGACAAACATCCTACATGCTACCCTGTTTAAACAATGCAGTTTTGGGGATATATCCAAAAGGAATTATCTTCTTCCTCTAAAAGAGGACTCATTCTGGAGCCTAAAAACACTTCTTATCTATCAAATGTTGCATAATGCATCACAGCTTCTGTCATTCATGTTATTGGCACAAAAGCTCCCACAATCTCCCGTACGATGTCAACATTTCTGTGCAAAGTCAACACAACATAGATTAAAAAAAGAGGAAGTGAAAGACCTGGGTTAAAGTATTATATGCAATCTGGGCCCTGAAGAATCAACACCAAAGATGTTTAACAGTCCAAGGAAAATGTGCACAACAACTTAACCCCTTTTGTTTGCTACAGTTCTTACCGGGTGCATCATACAAGGACACTTCCTTGTAAGTGACAGACATCACTGGGTGCTTGAGCTTCTCCCTGAAGTCACTGATGGTTTGGTAGACAAGGAACACAGCTACAGCCATGAGCAGCAGATACATAAAGAGGAGAATTACTGAAAAAACATTCTTTAAGCAGGTCTTGCTGAAACGCAAAGAAGGGGTAGTGGTACCCAGTTCACCATCTAAAACCAAACAGAATATGGATTAGGACTTTAAAATACAGATATTTGGGCTGAATTTACTCAGTTTTCATTTAAAGATCAATCACTAGAGAGGAAAGTAAGCCTCAAACTCAGCTTCACATAAAAAGCCACAGTTATTGCTGGTTTTGATGATTAGTCAAACAGATGCTTCCTTCTCGAGCATGAGATATAAGCATCCTAAGATTGTACCTCTTTCTTACAGGTCAGAATGTGGCACTCAGCTTAAGGATACTACAGTCAGGAAACAAGGTCTACTTTCAAGAACAACTCAGAAACAAAGTTCAAAGTTCATAAGAAAAAGTCTGTTGATGGTCAATCTTTGCCTCTGGAAAAAACAACTCCCTTCCCCGCCTCCCAGTCTGAGGTGATTCTTACACACTCAGCATACGCATTGGCAGAATGATTTAATACTCTAATGCTCTTGCCCAGCTCCCTGCATTGCATCTCCACCACGGTAGAAGTCACTAGATATTTGTTACCCTCCAGTTCATAACTCCTTGTGCATTCTACATAAAATTTCAAAAAAGGCTTCTCCCAATTACAGTTAAAAAAAGTCTGAGCCAATTCTCTTATAGTCTCCTTGCCTTCAAACCTTATTCTCTGAAGATCTTCAGACCAGTCTCACTCTCACACAGACACTGCTTTCCCCATACTCTGTGCATTTGCCATTTCTTTTGGAAATACTCCTAAGGAAAAACCTCGTGTACTCTTGAGTTACACATCACGCTTTGATCGTGAGTGAGATATAGCTGAACACAAAAAAGGAGCATTAAAACCCAACATAAGAAAGGAGATAAGCAGCCATACTTCATGCTGACTGTTCTGTGTGGCGTAATTTAATGAGTCAGGCCCTCTGAGGCTGTCCCACATGCTGCTCTTCAACTCTAATGGCACAGTTTGGTGTTTGCTCCTTCCCACAGCAAACATGAGCCTTTTAGTAAATCCTATTGCACACATAACCTCTTACAAAGGTCTGTGGTCACACACACGTCTCCAAGTTACATGTTAGGAGATGGCAGCCAAGGCTAATTAATTAGGACATTGATATGCCAAGGCTAATTAATTAGGACATTGATATGCATAAAACTGCACTATTGAAACAAATATGTCTTGAATGGCTGCAAGACATTGCGGCCATACTCCTTTCAGGTTGGCTTACCTTAATGCCTACGTCTGAGCTGCAATAAGCCCATTTAACACCCTCCAAAAGCAGGCCCAAATAGTCTTACTAAAAATCTGTTTAAAAGCACATCTGTTCAATATTGCATCTTGCTCACATAAAGCTGGCACAGACTTTGCTTGCAACCCACTGCCACCACAGATACTGCAACTGAAGTCAGACACAACACAAAGGAAGATGACATACTAAGCTACCTCAGAGCCAGATGTGCTGCATCTTCTTTGGTTGAGCACAGTTCATGACAAAGAAATATTCTCACATCAGTCTTTGGAAAACCTCCTTGGCTTTCTATCACTACTGATTCACAAAAAATTAATAATTCAGTGTTTTGTTTGTTTTCAGAAGTGCAGCAAAATAACAAAACCAAAATAACCAAAGCCACACATCGCAATAGTTTATCAGGCACCAAGAATCAATAATTTCTGGGTCAACAGTTCTCACCTGGTAAAATAACAGAGCTGGCATCTTCATGAACTTCCATCTCTCCTTCTCTCTCATCTGTTGGGTTTTCAGATACTCGCTCCACATCTTCACTCAGCTGTGTAGTTAAAAGAGTGGTTCAATTTCCAAACATGCTCTCAACTTGCAATTGCTGGAATTTCTACGGTACAAATAAAAGAGGCTCCAACTAACCAAACACACAAAAACATGCCCCCAGACCAAGAGCACCCAGCATCTCTTCCACTTGTTCACCAGACAAAAGTGACATTTACAGCTAAAACCTAAAGCTAAAAATTAAGTGATTTGCACACTGCAAAAAGAGAAAGACACCACATTAAATTTAACCTACTTCTACCCTGCTGCTTCAGCAATAACACCACCTTTTCTTTCAAGATCCAAGTAATTATTTCCCTGGCAGCTCCAACCCAGTTTAAACCTCCAATTAGGACAATGTCCTCTGATGTAAGCAGGAACTTCGTTCTGTCACTGAAGAATGTATTTTCAGGCATAAACAAACCACAGCACATACCAGCAAACAGAGCATTACCACTTCTTAATAAAGAGGTGCAAAAAGCTCGAGACGCATTTTGACAGTTGTTAAGGTAAGTCACTCAAATGCAGTCTCAGCCACATAGGTAGGTCATTATGAGACAACAGTCAAACATCCCTATATTTCTGGTACTTATTTGATTTCACTCTACAGATTATTATATATTAGTGGTTATGCAACTAATTAGTCTTACGGTGTTTCTGAAACAGCAACAGAGACCAGATGTTTTCTTGTTTAGCTATTCAGAGCTCTGGGCCCAAACTGCCAAGACACTTGCGTCAGAGTCAGAAGCTTGTCACATCAGATATGCATCACGTGAGATTGTGAAGAAAAACAGTTTTTATACAATAGATAGATAGATAGATAGATAGATAGATAGATAGACAGATAGATAATCTCCTGTGTGTTTTCCAAATTTCTTTTCTGGCAGGGACTGACATACAGATTTAGAGCAAGGCAAACTGGCACACAAGCTTGCAGCACGTCATGTGTTGCATAGTAACTGTCCAAGCTAAACATTCAGCATCACCTATCTAATTGGGTAAGGGAGATTAACTTTGTTCCTATTTCAAAGAAAATGGGGGCACAGTTAATGCAGCCATACTGAATGCTATAAACTTTACACCCCTAACTTATTCAACAGTAACACGCATGTATCCATAAAGAAGTGCTTTTATTTCACCCAACTTTAATTCAGTATTGAAATCATCATTATATCATTGCCAAATCATCAGCATCTATTAGGAAACAGTCCACTCATTTTACATCTTCAAAGTCTGACGCAAAGTCTCCATCACCTCCTGCTGTGTTTCTGTATTCATTTCCACCATGCAAAGCCAGATGAAAGCAGTTACCCAGTTGTTTTTAAATGCTTAGAACATAAATAAAGCATGATTTCCTGTGGCATGGTGTGAACAGGTATCTAACAGGCTAAACTCAGCTCATTTGCAGGAGACTTACCAGGGTCCAACTGAAGATATTTTTTTCAATTATCTTCATAAAATAAGGGAAAATTAACACATTGCTCCTTTCTGTAGAAACATGCCAGTTCTATTTGTTTACCTGACCCAAAATAAGCCATTCTGACACAAGAAGAGTACTCACTGAACCTCTTGTACTGATTAAGCTAAATAAACTAAGCAGCCAGTTCCAATTATACTCATACTAATTCCTTATACCAGAGCCAAAAAATTAATGTAAGTTACCAAGTCACCGCAGTTTCTCAGTTGACTCCCATACCTCTCTGATTCCCCGGGTACAGGCACCTCATTGACTGAGGTTATTTAGAGGGTAAGTGAATTCTATTCCTAACAGCAAAGAGACCCCAACACAAGTTTAAACAACACCACAATATGCAAAATTTCCTATCCTCTCAAGAGAACCTACAGCAATCTTTTCAACAAGTAGAAAAAAGATGATCTTAGAGGTCTTTTCCAACCTAAATGATTCTGTGATAAGCTCAGAAAACGTAGACTTTCATTATCCCTTAGAAACAAAACAAAAAACCCAAACAATATGCAACTATGTTTTCTTATCTTGGTTGATAAGGCAGACACAGTTTCATAATGTTTTCACACACAAAACCAGAGGACAGCCAGTAAGGACAGCCAGTCAAAAGCAGGAGTACTAACATTGTTTCAGGTGCAGTGAGTAGGTCAATGTGTAAGACCCCTTCCCTAAAACCAACTATATTTTACCACAGATCCTGAACACCTGAACTGACAAGAGGTGAAGCTGCATACAGCCACTGAGGTGACCAGAGCCTCACACTGTCCATGGCTCAGCCCCTGCGTTCAGAGTGTAGGGCACACAGCACACTGTGTCTACAGGGCACTGCAGCACAGACCTACAAACCCAACAAGTCACAGTCACACTCTCCTAATGACTGGGGAGCCAGCACAGCATTACTGTGTGAGAGCTGATTCTGGTTTGTTCACAGTTGTCACTTGTCTTGGATTTGGAGATTCTGTCAACAGTGAACCTGGATCACAGCAGCTGTGTTCACCCTCACAGGCCAGCTCTTCCTACACTGTATTTTTGATAAAGAGGTGAAGCATGGTGCTAATGCAGAAGGAACATAAATTGCAGGGTAGTTAAGCTTGCAATAGGATTCAGAGATAGGATGGGATGTCAAGGGCAGGAAGGGCATGAAACAGACTTTGTTCAGCATTCCTCTGGGTTCAGTACATACAGCTGAGTGTGAAACAACTGAGGAAGCTTGCCCATGTCCCAGCAGTTCCTTTTCAGATCTGCACACAGAAAAGTACTAGATAAAGGGAAGCTCAGAAAAGGCAATTCCAGACATTTGAGCATCCCTGCTCGAGGTAGAAGTACCAAAGACTGCTGCAGGCACTGGAGAAGGGGTGGAATCACAGGTGTTGCACTTAGACACATACCATCTAGACTTGTGCCATAGAGTTTGGGACAATCCCAAATGTATGGACCAGTTTCAGTGGTGGCTGACACACATAACATGCATAGTCCAGTCCATACTTCAGGCATCAGTGCATGCATTACCTCTCTCTAACTCTCCCAAGTGCATCGCCTATGTACAAGCACACAAGTTCATCCTGATAAATCTTCCTATTGGATAAAAATCTCTTAAATAAAAGCAGAACTTGGTCACACAGGCCTTTTGCTGGTCCGCTGATTCATCACCTTCCAATGCTTTCTAGCCTGGCACAAAAACCAGAAGCTGAAACTAAACAGACAGCACTAAAATAAATTAGAACGTATTAAAACTGAGCTCCAAAATACCCGTCACGTGCAGAGGAAGGAAAATATCCACACTTGTTTGTATCTTGCAGGCAAAAGAAAAGTGCTCTGCTGTAACTCTCTACCGCTGCTGAACTTGGCACAAATAGCTTGTATCTCTAATAGAAGAGATAGGAAGGAGCAAGGAATTCCGGTTGCTGAGCCTGTACATTGATATGCAAACCAGGCTCTGCCTCGGGGTCTTGGCAGGGTGATAAAGAGGCCTTCAGTTTCGGGCGCGGGAGCTCTGGTACCAAAGCCGCTTCTCACACCCGACAGACCATCCCCTTGTTACCGAACCCCGGCTACAGAATCCACCGGCCAGCTGTACCTACCTCACGCCCTGAACACAACCGCTGCCCATTATTCTAACCGCGTTCAGAGATGAAACACGGGATTACGCGCACCCAACCCCCCCGTTCCTTTCCGGAGAGCGCAGGTGCCCCCCGACGCCGCGGGTACCCGGCGGAGCCGCAGCCCGGAGCCGAGCGAGCCCACGGCGACAGCGCCGGGTGTCACCGCGGGGCAAGCGGCGAGCCCTGGGTCCGGCACCACCGGCCAGCCGGGACACACCGCCCCCCAGCCCTGCCCCGGCCCCCCGTACCTCCTGGTAGGATGCGGACACCTCTGTCTTTAGCATGGCATCGGCGGGAGCGGCTGCCGCGGGGGCCGGGCGGCACCCGGCGGCACCGCACGGGGCCGGGCAGCGACACCGCGCCCGGGACAGGACGGAACAAGCCAATCCGAGCCGAGCCGAGCCGCCCCGGCCGGGCAGGGCCACGCAGGCGCCGGGACCCCCCGCCCATCCCCCGGCTGCTTCCCGCCTCCCGGTTGCTTCCCGCCCCGCGCCAGGGCTTTTGGGAGGCGTAGTCCGGGCAGAGCCGCCGTGAGGGGCCGGGTGGGGGGCGAGCAGCACGGCTCACGCGTGAGAGGGGTTTTGTGGGGTTTGCTGGAACATTTCTCTCTACCAGGAGGTGTGTAGTTCTGCGTAGTGACGGGGAGATGAGTCTTTTCTACAACACGCACTTCTGCTAACACAAGAAGGAGCTAGGTCGGAAAAGCAATTATGATAATTCTGTCAGCTCTCCCCAGACTGCACAAAATATTACTTTTTAATTTTTTTTTAATTTTTATTTTTATTTTCTTCTGCCCGAGGCGGTTAGCAGAACACTGAAACAACAGACTCGCTGGGAAACCAGATAGAACTTCTGCAGGGCTTCTAGGATGACCCACCAACGCTGTGCCCGCAGCAGTGGGGCACTTCAGGAAGATAAAAGCCTAAGAGCTGACTCATGACCCATCCGTCCACAAATACTTACACAGCTATTTTTTTTCTTCGCCAGCATGGAAGTAATTGTTAATGTTTCATCATCAAGAAAAGGCATGCACAACATTTCTTGCGTTGAGATGCAGCACTGCAGGGGATTCCCTGCTCAGTAGATCATTTCCCTATACCCAAGACCCACACCTAGTAAGTTAATAACCAAGGTTTGAAGTCCTTCGACAATAACAGCTTCTCCTTTCAGAAAGAAAACATTTTAGTTCTTGTTATTTTTCAGAAGGTTGTCATTCAAAGACAGGCCTGAAATCACATTTCAGACAGATGCTAGTATTCAGCACTTGCAGCCCTCCCCTGGGGTGACACTAATAAATAATTATTTTAGAATAAAAGGTAAATCTATAATGTGATTGAACCAAACAGACAAATCAGACTTTTGCATCTTTCCCAGCAGCTCTGGGGAAGGCACGTGGGAGATTTGCAGACAGAGCAACCAGGCAAATGCCAGAACTCTTTCTCGCACATAACAGAAGCGTTCACAAGCTGTTTGTCCAAAGCCTTAACAGAGTTCTCTTTTCTGCTTGCCATTTCATACCTGTCTTGTGGCATGTGAAGTCATCAAATGGACGTAATGGGCAGACGGAATGGAAAGCCCATTCAGAAGCCAAGCTATTGTTCAGGCAGTGTAGGCAAACTTCACTGCTTAAGGAGAATCACAGTAACAACCTTGTAAACTTCACCCTAACAAGACCAATACTCAGCTTGCCACACCAGACAGCAGCCTGTGGCAGTCAGCTCCCAGACAGCCACAGCAACTTGGCTTCCCTATGCCCTGGCTCTGCAGGCTTGGCCTGACTCTTTGTACAGGGATGTGGCCCATTGGTTGTCACCCCCATACTGTGGAGACATGCCCTCAGTCCCCTGTGCTTCTCATCTTGTGCTGCTGTTGTCATCCAGAAGAGAACTATGGGAAGTTGCTTTGGATTATCTATTTCAGCTCTGCTTACACCAATGTACAGAATTTCCTTTGGTCAAGAGCTTTACCTCAGGCAATGTGGAACAGGTGTCCTCCGAGGCAGACATATGGATTTTACACAGGAAGAGTTTATAAACAATCCTTAAAATAAACACCAAACCCATTCCTGCCTCCTATTTACTGTTCAGATCCTTCTCCAAACTGTTCAGCTTTCACAAAACTTGTGGAGATTGACCAAGCATGGATTTGAATTCCAGCACAGTAGTCAGGAAGCCTGAATGCTGCAGTATCCAGGCTTTAAATCGTTCAGGTCCTCATTTGCCAGCACTGCAGGGAGGGATGGGATATATGCATCTGAATTGTAAAACGTTTCTAATTTTCTTAATTCTATATGGAATTATAAGCATCAAGCTACTTATTTTTCTGCCAGCCATTAATGTTTTCCTGATATGTATTTATAGCATGGGGAAAACATGTAATCTGAAAATTTCCTATTTATTCTCTCTGTTTTTAGGCTAAAAATGTCTGGGTTTTTTTAAGTCATAAAGACGAAGCCTATCCTATGTATCCTGAGTCTGAATAAACATTCAAAACAGCAAGCAGAAAACTTCAGAAGGGAAAAAGGATGAAAATGAAGGAATCTTTTTTACTACTACATGTGTTAAAGTGCCAGCTGTGCATCCTGTATGGAAAAGAATCATAAAATCGTGTAGGTTGGAAACGACCTCTAAAATCACGGAGTCCAACCATTAACCCAGCACTGCCAAGTCCATCACTAAACCACGTCCTTAAGTGCTACAGCTACACTTTTAAATACCTCCAGGGATGGTGACTCCACCACTGCCCTGGGCTGCCGGTTTCAGTGCTTGACAACTCTTTCTGTGAAAGCACTTTTCCAAACATCCCATCTAAACCTGCGCTGGTGCAACTTGAGACCGTTTCCTCTTGTCCTATTGCTCGTTACCAGGGAGAAGAGACCGACTCCCACCTGGCTAAAGCCTCCTCCCAGGCAGCTCTGGAGAGCGATAAGGTGCCCCCTGAGCCTCCTTATCCCCAGGCTAAGCACTGCGGGCCCCCTCAGAGCTCCGCACGCCGAGCCCAACGCGACTCTTCCTGGGAGCAGCGCCGCGCACTGCGCGCCTGGTTCTTTAACCCCGGTGCATGTACATATCCCACGTCCTTTCCCGCAGCCGGAGCCCGGGCCGGGGCCGGGCGGCGGGAGGCGGAGCGGGGCTGCGCGGCATGGCGGGCGGCGCGGCGCGGCTGCTCCTGTCCGCGCTGCTGGCAGCGCTGCCGGCCGCTCCCGCCGAGCCGCAGCTGCGCTTCAGGCCGCCGGCCGAGGCCCCCGTGAGGCTCTTCACCGAGCCCGAGCTGGCCAGATACGACGGGCAGCAGGTAGGGCCGGCTGGGAGGGGTGCTGGGCGCCGGGGCCGGGCCGGGCCGCGTTCCCTCCTTTCCTGCCGCTCCGTGCCCTGAAATCGCCTTAAAGCTGGTTCTTTCTCTTGCCGTGCTTTGCTTCTGCTGCGCTGTTCCCTCGATCCCTCCGGCCCAGGAATTTTGGGGATCACCTGCCTTTTAGGCACCGTGAGAAGTTTGCAGGCGTCCCCTCTGTTCGTCTGTCCGGCTGGCAGCTGCCCATTTTGAAGCCGCACGCACACAATTAGATGGCATGTGCCTGTTATATTGGTTGCCTGCTTGGCAACGTACTCATGCCAGGGAATTTCAGATTACCGTGAGTTGAAACCAAAATATTTTTCCCTCTGTAATTCAGTAAACCATGTATTTAGACACCCCCCCCCCCCCTTTCTTTTTACAAGATTATGGAAATAACAACACAATTTCAACTTAAAAGTTTTTAGCTTTCTGTGATGCAGAAACCTCAGCAGAACTTCGCATTCAAAACGATGAAGTCCTGTCTTAACACATATCAGCTTCTCCTCTGAAAAAACTTGCTGGCTGACCTTCTCAGGGTCTTCTCCAGATACCTACAAGAAACTAATCAACATCTGACTAAAAATACATCTTATGTGTAAAAGACAAAGCAGAAGCACTGGCTTATTAAGTAAAACAGATGTCAGCAGATTAGATTTGTGTGTTTATGCATTCATCTGTGGTTTCTTAATCAAATAAAGAATGTTGTTGGCCACACACCCTTTTATTGTGGGCAATATCCATCTGTATTAGGAATAGAAAGATGCAGCGGATGGGCTTCAAGCAGACAAGAGGTGACCTGCAAGAGGGATGTCTTCTATGACTGTGTTGTTTAGATTAAAAAGATTCGCTCGTTGTATATTGTTAAAATGTAAAAAAAAAATCAGGGACAGCTTAAAGTACAAGCAAGAAATGTCAAGGGATGGAATGCATACACTGGTATATGCACATAACAAGAGAAAACATACAACAGATAATTTAATTCTCTCCTTTATGTCCTGAATGCTTATGGATTTCATAGCTAAAACTAACTGCCTTTTGCCTACGCTTAAGTGCTGAGGATATATTGATGGCTTTCTTTCCAGGAAGGACAGCCCATCTACCTGGCGGTGAAGGGAGTAGTATTTGATGTTACCTCTGGAAAAGGTTAGTTTGCGTCTCATCTGCTGTCCGCTTTGTTTTCATGTTATTGTTCAGTCATTTGTTTTTAAATATTCCCAGTGTATTAGAAGCCTACAACAAAAAGAACACATTTTCCTCCTTTAAAAAACTTGGTTTTCCTCCTCTGACAGCTCCCCTACAAAGGTTTTGTATAGAACTTACACTGGTTTGAGATTACAGCACACATAGACAAGCCAGCACTGTCCAGTTAGCTTGGACACTGCTGACAGAAATGCTGAAGACACCTACCCAGACCCCTGAGTCACCACATGTGGGGTCAGGCCACATGGAAGCTGCTGCTACAGCACTTCATTGTCCTGACCAGATCAAAGGTAACTTGGTTGTACCCATATGGCACTACACAATATCAACACTGCTGCAGCTCATCTTTTCCTTTTGTGTTGGTATTCATCCATCTGTGCTGTCCAAATGGCCTGGTCAAAACTCTTTTAAGAGTTCACTGTAATTCTGAAAGTAGGGCAGGGGGCCAAGTAATTTTTTTTCTCCTTAAAAATGTTCTTATTTCATAAGGCTTCGTGTCTTGTCATTTACACCTAAACCATCTATGGCTGAATCTGCTGTTTGTGCCTTCCCTAAGAACTACAGATATTTTAATTTGAGCTCCTGCTACTTAATCCAGATTTGCTATAAAATGTTTGAAGTGGCCATGAGGGGGTCTTAGACACTTGTCTTAATGTCATCATAAGAAAACTAATGGCTTGTTGGTTTGTTAATACTAACCTTGTTAGCGCAGCTTGTCTGGTCATACATGCTGGCTGATCTTTAAATCCTAAGTTAGACAAGGCTTGCCATGCAAATTCTGGAGGCTACAAACATCTCATAAGAATGTAAAGCACACCTCCCTAAATAATTGGTAAATTTTAAGACTGTAGTACAGGAATTTGAACAGGTATATAACCCCACCCTCTGTTGTTTTGGTTGGTTGGTTGGTTGGTTGGTTGGCTGGTTTTGTTGTTTGGGGTTTTTTTTTAAAGACCAGGATATATTATCAAAAAGTAGCAAATCCAAAGTCAGTTTTGGAAAGAAGGGTTTTAGACTTAAACTGTTGCTTTCAGATCACTGGCAAGTTTAAGAGGCTGGATGAAGAGCAGAGGCTGAACATAGCTTGTACATTGTCAGATCATCTCTGGATTTTATTTTTTTTTAAATCTGACAGAATTTTATGGAAAAGGAGCCCCATACAATGCTTTGGTTGGAAAAGACTCAACAAGAGGAGTTGCAAAGATGTCTCTGGATCCAGCAGATCTTACACATGACACAGTAAGAAAATGGACCATTGGTTTAATTCCATTTTTCAAAGTTAAATTATTTTGAAAGATGATGAATAATAATTTTAAATTACTTGTATTTAAAACCAAAATACATTAATATTCTTTAAATACATAAAATAGGTATGTATTTACTGCTCAAGAAAGGTGCTAACAGCCTTCAAGAGGAGAGGTTTTTATCTGTGGAATCAATACAACTTACGTAAATGTGTAAAGGGAAAATCACCTGCTGTTTAAAAATGCTCACAAAGAGAGTAAATAACTTTCTTTGTCAGCTGGTTTAGTGTATCCTGTGTCACTGACGTGGCAGTGGATGCTAACTCTGGCAGTGGGTTTTTACGTAGTTGAGATGTGATTTACTTATGGGAAAATGAAGGGAGGTTAGTGGTTTGTTTGACCTGAGTATATTAAAGTATATTAAAGTTTTGTCAAGGCTGAATTTGAATGAAAAGAATAAAATTACAAATTATACAATTAAATTTGGTCATCATGCTCTGCAAAGTAAACCCAAAAGCTGACCCTAAGTTTTATAGTAATCAGTAAAAAAGAAAAAATGCATATAAATATCTATATTTTTATTTCTTTGAGACAGGACTTTCATTTCCCTATTTTGTTTAGACAGGACTCACAGAAGAGGAACTGAAGTCCCTGGATGATATCTTCAATAATGTTTATAAGGCCAAATATCCAATTGTTGGCTATACTTCTCGACGAATTCTGAATGAGGATGGCAGCCCCAACCTAGACTTTAAACCTGAAGATCAGCCACATTTCAACATTAAAGATGAGTTTTGAGGAACATTTTTGTACCTACAGAATGCCTGGGGAGAGGCACAGTAGAATATTAGATTGATTCTATGTTCTGTAGTTCATTACAACAATTAGCTATCACAAGCCCGTTTTCTGTTCAGAAAATATGTATGTGTGTGCAGGCATAGTTTAGAGGAAACAAACAGATCTGTAGCAGTGTCATATACTTGGGCTGTTTGCTGTGAAATATGGGAATTGTTTAACAGGCAAATTCTTTCTGCTTGGACTTCTCTGTTTACAAGTGTGTAATGTAAAATTTTATTCCTTAGAAGAGAGAAGGAAGGTTTTAATAATTGAAACATGACCAGTCGTTTTGTAAATCCCAAATTGTTTCTTACTCCTTGGAAAAGTGTGAATGCATTATCTAGACAAGCTAAAGTCAATTCTCTGTGCTTCATGTCAGGGTAGGTATCACAAGTACAAAGAGGTGCAATAGAGGCTTACATTTTAAAAAGCATTGTGGGGTTTAATATTTGATAGGTTTGAGAATACTGGATAAAAAGCAACTCGGTCTCTTAAAATGCAGTTACTGTAGAGTATTTCTGCAAAGCCTACAGGTGTAAACCAAGAAAAATAAATCTTATTTTCCCCATGAGAACTACTGTGACATTTTAAATATGACTATTATGTTATTTTTGGATAAATGACACTTTAATTTTTAAAAATAATTATCAAAGATGTCATCTATATTAGATTATGATTATTTCCTTCTAGCTCCCTCCACTCTTTCTCTGACAAAAAAAGGAAATGATAGCCCACTGTTTACCTCATACTCTTACAGCACAAGTTTATTATAGCAGTTTAGTGTCCTGTGGATATTGTTAGCATCTTTATATTGACAATTTTAGCAATTTCAGCTCTGATTTTTTGTGTCTCTTAGTTTTTCTTTGTTCTTACTCTGGCTTCATCATTGCTGTTCTAATGAATCGTGCAGTCCCATGTTCCTCTTCCATTTAACCTAATATGAAACTGCAGATCCTGTAGGGTGAAAGCAGACCCCATTTATTGTCTTTCCTCGGAAAGACAAAACCACATTTATTGTGTTTCCTTGGCAGTCTTTCAGCAACAAGAGGACCATGAAAGCCTGTGCTATATAAATTGCTGCTAACCACTGACTTCCACTAACTTAAGAGGAACGTGAATTGTCATGAATGTGGATTTATCTGCCACTGTGACAGTTTGAATTGATATGGGAGAAACTAAGCAGCTGCTCTAACTATAGAATATTATTCTATATTAATAATACAAAAATAATAAAAATACAATTATATATTTTTGTTCTCTTTCTTTAGCATTTTGGCCATTTTCTCTGAAGGGAAAATTTTATTAGGTGATTCTCCACTTTCTAGTTTCCAGGGGACAGCTGCCTGTCAGTTGAATAACTAGAAAAGCTGTTTCTATGCATTGTCCATCCTTTTACAGTGTTGCTGATTTTATTCTAAACTTGTTTTGTAGTTTAGACCACTTCATTTGCAGGAGGGACTCCATGGGCCCCCCTGCTGTTGGATGGTGCTCTGGGTAGAATAAATAAATTGGCATCTCAGAGATTATTGATTCAGATTATTGCTTTTGTATTATTATTTATTATTATTACTGCTGACCTTTTGATTAGATACCAACAGCAGTTGGGAGTTTGCTCCTTGGTAATACCTGCCATCTTTATAGGAATGCATGTGGGTTTAGTGGTAATGGTGGGTGGTTGGTTGCCAGCATTTCACAAATAATTTTCTCTTTCTCTTCCCTTCCTTGCATGCTTTTTTATGGGGCAGCTTCAGTAGTTGTGCTACTATGATTATTGTAAGAGTTTTTGCTTCATCTGGAACCGTCATATCCGGCTGCATTTCAAAAATGTTGTAGCTGATTGCAGCTCATCACCACTGAGTGCCTTAGTGTTACTGTTCTCTCCCCGCTTTCCCTGTTCTCACTATGAAGGTCACCTTTGCTGATCTCAAAGCAGATATCTCAGCTTCTATTTGTACTAAATTTCAGGTTCTTTTCAGTGAAGAAATGCTCCTGTTGCAACAGGAAATGGTGATACAAACCCCCTCTTGTAATGCAAGATCCTTGCGAATCCAACCTGCCCCCACTCGTGTTTGTGAGGGAGATGCTTTAGTCCGTCCATTCTGTTATTAAAGACAAGATTATCACAACTGAGTGCACTTTTTGTTTGTATTTCAGTTTGGGAACTGGAGGATTCACATTTAATCACTTCCTAGGCTATTTCACTTGGGGTTCCCACTCAATAGAAGTGTGATGGTAATAAGGCTTTAAGTGGACATACATCCTTAGCACGTTTTTACTGACTGCTTTTTAAAAATGCATTGAGTACTCCAGTATTTCTTTTAGTGTTAAATTAACAACACTGTTTTATGTCTAAGGTTCTTTTACTTGCCAACAGCCTGAAATTTATTTTGCTGTCTGCTATGGCTGTTTTGTTCAGTCAGCTGCATTTCCCTGACCTCTGTATATTCCAGTAAAACAGGTGCCCTCACAATCTATAAATTGCACTCAAAACAAGCTGTTTAACCTCCTTTGGAAAGTGTAGAATTTCTTTTCAATTTACTTGCTGCTTCCAGATAACATTGCAAATATTATTATTTTTGCTGTACTGCTTCCAACATGCATCTTTAATGAATTACTGCATCAAGAATTGCCTGACTTTAGTATTTAATAATCGTTGAGCCTATCTAGGTAAGAAGTATCAGACGGGTTCGTTCACTTAGAGGATGCATAACCTGAGTTGCTGTTTCCCAGCCGGCACTCTTTTCAGTAGTCCCTCACTTTGATCCTAACATATTTGACTAATTTTTGTGACAGGATAGATTCTATCATCCCTGCTTTAAGACTTCTCTGTTTAACAACTGGAGCATCAGGACTACAAATATAAGCAACCATAATTCAATGAAGGGGTTATGAAATGCAAATGAAAGTATTATCTTTATTTTTGCAGTTGCAGAGACTGCAATTAAGAGAAATCCTACCAAGAATGTGTGTGTTAGCAGCTGTTAGTCACAGTTATTAGTTATTGCATCCTAATCTAAACAAGACCACCTGCCAGAACACAGGGGCTCTGAATCCTGCAGACTGAGCAGCTGAGATTTTTCCAAGAATTTGGGATTACACATAAAAAGAAGTTATTTCTTTCCTAACTCTAATGTGTATATGAACACTAATCTTTTTGTAGTCCTTTACCAAAATATGAGTTTTTCATTGGTTTAAAAAAAATCAGATTTTGTATTAGTTTTCTTATGCAGAAAAGGCCTTGTGTTTCTTTGAAAACTGCAGCCTCAGCTACTGTCTTTGTGGTCTGATGATACTGCTGGCTGTGAATTCATAACAGGAGTCAATGTAGGATCATGTTTCAGACTGCACTTGTCAGACCTGCCAGACTTTCATGTTTCAGTAAAAACTAAAAGAAGATGCTTATCTGTTTAAATATAGCACCTTGGAATGGGAGAAGCCTGATCACAGTTTGTAAATCACCTTCTTTTACTTTTGTTTCAAAACTACCGTCAGGCAATATACTCAACAAATGATAATTTGGAAAGGCATTAAATTGCTGCAGTTTTCTCTTGCAAGACTCCCAAGAACCTGTAGAACAAGAAAAAAAAAGGTTTAGCTGACTTTCCCATATGTATTCTGTCTCTTTTATTGATCAATATATTTATCTGAAACGAGCTTAATGTAATTTGCATCTGCTCAAGAGAAAAAGGAAGAGATGTGAAAAATTTCACAGAGGAAGTCCAATGCTAATTTTTCAGCTGATCTTGTTGAACTGAAAGGAAAAAAGTCAAAAAACATCTGACTACATTTGTTAGTGAAAAAACTGCCATTCAGAAGGATTCAGCTGCACATCAGTAAGATGTGCTAAGTAGCTCTGATTAGTATTTGCATATTTTCAGATAAACACTGGATATTCTCAGGGATACCTTGAAATCACAGAACTGATGTAAGTGATGACAATCGTACGCTTCTATTATCCATCATCCATTTATGCTTTTGCCTAATGTTTTTTCTGTCCTTACAGGAAACAATATCCAAACCAAGCAACTTATATGACACATACACACACCGTAAGTAATAATCTGATAAAGTAAAATGATAAAAAAACATGAACCTATAACCTGAAAGCTATTTACATGGTATATACGGAATGGCTGTATACCATCAATCCTTGTCTCTGAATGCTTTAAAACAAACAAAAAAATCCCTAAACTCTTAAATTTGTAGTAACTGTTTCACTCAGAGCTCCATCTGCAAATGCCAGTTCAGACAGCTATAATATACAATGTGTCTGCTTTGACAGAACAATCAGTGCCATATGAAAAGGGGGTGCTTTTGAGATTCAGTTCTCTATTGAGAGTTCTCTATTCAATCACAGTCTCAAAGAACTAAGTCTATGATAGGTGGGTGTCACTGCTAGGAGTACACTTATAGCATAGGCATGATTCTGATCTTGGCATGACCAAAAAAACCCCTAACTCAGAAAACAGAATAGGTGGGAAATGAGAATATATCTTAGTGTGCTACTGGGACAATTTATACTGGCAAGGTAGATTTGGCAGAGCAGGTCTGATAACAGACAGTGCTTCCTATTTTTGCTTCTGTCAAATGTGGTCAATGATAACAATGTAAACTACTACCCATCTGTTGGTCTTTATGTAACACCTTCTGCTTTAGCTTTTTTTCTTCCTGTTTAGTAGAAGGTGTGAGTCCTAATTTACTTGTTTACAAAACTTACGCTTAGACCTTGGCTTGGGTCATCTGTTGACAAGAAATCCAAACTAAGAGAAACAGAGATTAATGTTCTGTGAAAAATAGACCTTTGTGCACCTGGATAAACTGCAGAGCCACAGGAAGTACTCTGGAATAAACAATTCCTATTACTGTTTCCTGTAAGTTATTTGTAGCTGTTGCCATTAGAAATTCTGTACTGTTAATGAATGTTCAGATTACCATGTTCTGCAGTAATTCTTGACATGATCCTTTATCATTGTGACACGAGATATATCCTTCTGAGAGGTCCAAAGTTTAAAAGAAACAGAGTGCAAGCCATCTTGGAGATAAGCCAGCCAAGAAAAATCAAAATATGACCTAATTTTCCCTCTACTTCAAGAAACCTCTCTGAAAAAGGAAAAATAATTAGTGTCCCAGTGTCTATATTTTACCTTCCAGATTTTGCTGAAAGTTTTCTCATACTGTGCAAAGGCAGCAGATAAAGCAGAGGCTTGGATCTAACCCTTTCATTGGGAAAATTTTAATCCATTTCTTGGCATATCTCCTGGGGCTTTAAAGATTATGACAACCCTGATAGTGGACTATAAAGAGTCAAACACATGAACTGAATCAAAACAGGCCTAAACAGAAATGTCTGAATCTAGAGCTGAAACTTACAGCTTTGCACCCTTCTTTTGTAGACAACAAAATCTCTGGATAAAAAAATCCCTTAAAGGTAGCATTTGTTTCAGCCAGTTTGGGCAGAACAGAATTAGATGATGACTGAAGTGAAAACTTCCTTGTGCCTGTGCAGCTTTGCAGAGATCCTAAAATCATTTGTGTTGCATATGCAGAGCTTAGTTACCAAGCAATTAAATGCTTGGAGGATAACTTTATAGATTAAACAGATAACTGGTTCAAAATAGCCGTGGCAGATCAAGAGTATCCTAGGACGTTACTCGTCTCGTTGGAGGCTGTGGCTACATAGCCTTTAATTTTACATTGCAGTGCTGTTTTGCTAATGATCACAGAGAAAGTCCAAGTACACTCAGACTTCTTAATTACATTTAACCCTTTATTAATTTTTATGTTTGAGCAAAGCTCCTAGAAACTTTTTTTATAAGAATAAATATTGCAAAAATGTGTTTGCCAAAAAATATTTGCAAAAAAGCAAAGTGCTCATTCTGAACTGCCAAACTGTGCAGCAGATCTAAGTGTATTTGTGGCAAGGGTGTTAATCAAAGGGATTACATGTTTAAATTGAGATTACATTAGGTAACATGTCTCTGTCCTACATTATGCTTGGAAGTGCCTCAAGGATTTAACTGATTTTTTCCTTATTTATTGTTTAACCATGCTCTGTACTTTAAAATAGTTCTGCAATACTTTTTAAGAACAGGACAGTAGGCCTTTCAAGGCATTTGTGAAGTATTCTTTTGCTACAGAGAGAAATACATGTTCACTTGAGATACACAACAGAGTGATCTAACAATTTAGACAAAGGCAACAATCTTACAGTCTTTTAGAACTTGTTGTATTCCATGTATTTCTTAAAGCAAACAGATCACAAATAGCCCCCCGACACAATAAAAATGGTAGACGGAAATGAGTTTGTAGAGATATCTGAAAAGTTCTCAGCATTAATGCACAAAAGACCAACATAGCAATTTTAGTAAACTTGAAAGGATTTTAAGAACACATGCTTACCAGGGATGTTTGACATGGGCTGAGCCTCTATGATTCTACATGTTAAATATTACATATTGTCCCTAAATTCCTTCCTATTTCCCTGACTGGTCTCCTTTGAGTTTACCATGTCTTGCAGCTGGAAGGAAACAGGCTGCTGAAAGGTTTGTATGTGAAGCAGTAGCATATCAGTGGAATATAACAATCTGAGGCAGAGGGAAGCAAGGTGAGTGAAACTCTACTTATAAGAAGCAGCAGGAGATTATAAATAACTTAAGGAGAGTACAGTTTCAGAAGAGGTGAAACTTGCTGATGCACTCAGAGATAAGGTTGAACTTGAGAACAGGAAAGTGTGACATCCTCCTTGGATACAGTTCTGGGGAAATCAGCATGAATTAAACAGTTTGTGAGTGCTGGCTCCTTGCTTGACATCCTCAGTCTCATTTTCCAAAAATACTGATGCCTTTGGCTTTGATACCTTGCAGGTGCCTGGATTCATGGTAAGTCATACTGCTGCTATTCAGTCCACAACTTACCAATTTTTCTCATTTTGTCTTTAAATGATCCCCATTCCAATTTAAGAAAGAAGGCTGGAGTTTTGCCAATGAAGAAGTGACCAGGGACACAGAAATGAAGGTGCAACTCAGCTTCACTACAGCTTTGCAATCCTTAATGACAGGTTTCCTGGCTGTTAAATAAGCTGGCATTTACCTTGAATTCCCTTTGTCTTTTATCATTATTGGGACTTTCAGCCATTTGAAGAAGGTAATGTCAGTTGGACATTTGGGCTGGTGGGAACTCAAGATGGCTATAATATCAAGAATGCTACTTTATGAAGTTCTAACTTCACTTTCCTCACTCCATAGGGGTATCACTTTGTGATAGGGGGTATCTTTCAGCCGAAGTGAGTAGGGTTTTACCCATTTGATCCATGTTTATCATTGCTTGGCATTTGTCTACATGTCCATTGTTTGTTTGTTCACATGCTGGCAGAAGCCATGATGACCCCAACAGTATTTCAGGCTTGGCCACTTGAAGACATTGTGTAGAAGAGTTTTAATGATACATTCAAAATGTGTAAAATGAAAGTGCAGATGGAAGCTAGAGGTAAGCTTTTCATCCACAAGACTCAGCTAGTTTATGATAAAATAGATTAGATATTTCAAATAAGTAAGCAATGAGCCTCTGATCCCAAACCACCTGTTTGTAGCCTTTGAAGACTGAGAGGTATTAACCTGAACTTCCCCAAGTACCTAAAGGAGCTTTTCAGCTTGAAAAAAAGTAAGATATTATCTGAATAATTACGTTAGCTGCATCTGCTTCACAAAGTAATATGTATGTATGGGAAACTTTAATACATAGGAAAATAGTCACAAACTATTATTCTAAAATACTGTAGCTCATTTTATTGCAAGACCTGTCAGAGGGTGTGTGTGTAAATTCCTCACGGTACTGTAAAAACACAAATATAAGTTAGTCTAAGTCTTTTAAATGTATCTGGTGTACGTTACCCAAAAAAAAACCCCTTGCATTCCACTAGGGTGTTTGATTTAACAACAACAGAAATAAATCAGGGGTTATCCTGATACTAGCTGAAAAATTATCTCACTGAACGTGTTTTCTTCACAGCTGGGAACCTGCTGGCCACTTGTATTTCTAATTGCGCAACTGTTCGTAGTCATGTGGTATCCCTGGGATATCTGCATCAATTATTTACAGAGATACTTTTAAAATACTATTTTTAATAGATATATTCTGTTTTCAATGGAACTGAACTAAAAGCAAAGACAGCTAGCACCACGTGCCTGGAGAAGCCTCCATGAGCTACTGGAAAGCACTTCTTGATTTACAGGCAGGTTTTGGAAAGCCAAATGAATTGTTTATATAAAAGAATGTTTATATAAAAGCATTACTCTCCATAACTTCCTCTAACTGGACTGTCCTTTCATTTATATATTTTTCCATCAACTCATTTAGACTGATTAATTGTACCTAAAAATAGTTTAGATTTACTTTATCATTTTATACTCAAAATAACACCACAAAATGGATCATGCCTACATGCAGTTATCTAAGAAAACCTACTCTGTTATTTCAGGTCATTCCTTTTGGAGTCTGAAAATCATTGAGCCCCAGATTTACATAACCATGAAAATCAAGGAAGGTAAGGGCAAGAATCTGACCCCCAACTTACAGTGTAACAAAGATTATTCTTTAGGCTGTAGAGAATGTCTCACTTTTAGATATCCTTTTAGAAACAGAGCATGACTGCAGTGCTGCTAATGGAATCATCCCAGATCTATGTTGGTGTTACTTCAAATAAATCCAAGTTTCCTGAATCTTAACTTTTTTGCATGTGCTGGAGCAATTTTTGCATGTACCAGGAGATAGATTTACACCACTGGAGCCAAAGGAAGAACTCAGTGAATAGCAAGTTCTAATGCTGTCTGGGACAAATCACAAAACAGAAACAAACCCAAATGTAGTTCATTATTCTGTGCCCTGCAATGTGGTCTTTTCAGAGAAAAAACAAAACAAACCAAAAAACCCAAAGCAAAACAAAAAGAGGATTAGAGTAACTTCAGAGGAAAAAGTGGGACTATACCTGCACACCAGACAGACTGAACTTTAACAGTATACACATTTGTTCACACATTTTCAGCCTGCACAAAACTCAAAAATGTTCTGAAACACTTAATACAAGGGAGAACAGCATAGACATAATTTACCTGTTACTTATCTACTTCAGAAAACAGATTTCTGCCTCAAGCTATAAATCATTAAGGCCTCTAACTTTCAAACAGTGCATCACCAATTGGCTTTCCGGTTTATAAAAATCATCCCAATGTGCCTCAGCACTGTTTTCTTTTAAGAAAGCCTACAGAGAGCCAGCTGTCTGAGCTGGTTGTGTTGCTATGTAAGATTCGTGCATAAGTGTCTCTCTGGGAGTTTTGTTTTGGTTCTATCATTTAATATTCATGACAATCACCATTAACCTGCCAGCTGAGCTGTCTTAGCATCCTGCCTCCAGACAAGGTCAAAAGTTTATTCCTAGCCCACACAGCTCCTGGAAGCCTACATTTCCACATTACAGGCTATTTTGGCTTGCAATCCTTATGTTTAAACTAACAGGATGAATAAAAAAAAACCCAGAAGAACTTGTAAGGAAAAGATAAAGCAAGAACGTGAGGGTGTTCAGTACTCCTAGTTAGGGACAACATGGTTAAGCAATTAATCTGATCATTCCAGCCCATACACCCAGGCTTTGGGAAAGCTGACAATTCAAATGTGCCCATTAATAATAAAATGTGATGGGGGAAAAAGGGGAGGGGGAAAATCCTTGCTTTTAAGCTGTATGGAGTAAACTGCCACCTTAAAATTACTCATACCCCACTGCATATCTGTCAAAATAATATACAAATATTTCAGTAGTAAATAATTTCAATGTCACTAAGAGGAAATATATTCATGCTAAAAGCGGATTCTGTAATTACATTGTTATTTTAATGCATATATTTTTTCATCAAGAATGTCAGAATAATCAAATGATGATTAACACTCTAGACAATTCAACTACACAAAACGTGGAGAAGTCCAAAGGATGCTAAGTTTCAGCTTCCCCAGTCAGAAAGAAAAAAATATACAGTAGGCCCCCATCCTGCCAATGTGGAGCAAACTGAAAAGACCCCCCCATCGAGAGAGAGGTAGTACAAATTTTGATGTTGTCAGCCACAGCAGAGTAAGAGAAGACCAGAGCCAGCCTAACTGCATGGTTGGCTCCTGCCTCATTATTTCAGACTAGTGAAGTGGGGAAAGAAGAAACACACGTTTTAGAGTGAACTGTTGGGAATTAAGTATTATTTTATATTGTACATAGTGACTAGAAGAAATACACATTGAATTATATTTCTCCCTTTAAGTTCCTGTGATGTTTTTTGTTCAACTGCAGTTGAATGGATGGAAAGAGGAAGAGGCTTACTTGTTGCCTTAAGGAATAAAAATGTTTTTCCTTATTGTACACTACACCCCACAATGGAGCATCAGGGATGGATTTGTCAAAAAACAGCAACTGAGGGAATTAAGAGCTCACTCTTAAGACTACAACATCTCATCATCTTTGCTAAGGAGGCACACATTTTCCAGAGGGAAGCAGTCTCCCCGGGGATGTTATTAGTAACAATGTACTTCTAGGATTACCTTTCAAAAATAAAGCTTTTTATAAAAGCTCCTACGTAAAACTTCAGATAACAGACTTCTGAAACATGACAGTGGATAAATAACTTCATGAATGTTTCTTCCCCACCGACAAAGAATTTAGGTGATTTAAGGAATGTGAAATACAAATATCTAACATGATAAACAGCTGTCTACACATAAAATGAAATTACCAAAACCTGGAACAGTAAGGAAGAATAGAGCAAGGGCCTCTTAGTTTGTATCTAAAGGGCATCCTAAATGGGGATGCAATACTGTGAACTAAATCACAGTTCACTTGCCCTTCCTGGGTGGAACCAGCTCAGTCCTGATGGGACAAGCTCCAGCAGCTTTCACCAAACTCTTCCTGTGCTATAAACCAGCACTGCTCAGTCCTGTTTCAGCCTCCTGCTGCCTTCTGTAAAATCAACTCTACTCCATTTAGACTAATTTAAGGCTCTGGCAGGAGAAAGTCCACCAGGACTCAAAGTCTGTTAAGAAATCCTCACAGAAAGACTCAATTTTCTAGCATGTCTTTTCATATTGCCCATATCCTTTCATAAGCACGATTCTGTGAGCTGGCTAATAATGACAAGGTTTTCCTGCACTTCTGAGGGGAGGAAAAAGCTCTTGTTCTAAGTATGACCATTATGAGGCATATAAATATTATCATGTTTATGCAGAAAATAATTATTTTATATTTTTAGTAAGAGCTGTTTATCAATATTGTTAGGTGCCTTAACACTATTAAAACTAAAATCAAGGAGGGGGGGGAATCAGCAAAAATAAAGGATAAGCAGGTCCTACTGCATACCAAATAGCAACTCAATACAAGAAAAAAAATATTTTTTCTCAGATTTCTTTCTGGAAGCCACTTTTTGGAAGGTTTTCTCTTCTTCAAATCCAGCCATAACTATGGCTTTATGACAACGTGGCATAACTGTTGCATTTTCAAAAAAACAGCGTGTTCCCATTAGACTGTTTCTGATCTCCCTATAGCCACAAGCTACACTTAATATTGTTTATTTTCTATAATTTGTGAGATCATGTTTTACCCTCAAGTACATTTCATGTAAATATTGCTTTACCCACTGTTGATTTAAAACAGCTAAAGGAAGTAGGAACAGGACAGCAAAGTATGCAGTAATAGGCAACAGGCCTGCAGAGAAAGTTTAAAGAAAATTTCAGTTCAGAGAGTAGCTCTTTCTGTAAAAGTAGAAATCACCTACAGGCAATTTTCCTTGATTTTAGGAGCCTATTAACTTTGATATTTATAAAACTCTTAAGCTGTTCCTTTGGAAACAAGCAAATGCTCCTTCAGGTGGTTATGAAGCATGGGTATTTTTCTCTAGAAAGCTTCTTTAGAAGTAATAAAAAAAAGAAATGAAGAAATTTAATTCTTGTAAATATACCATCAAGGCAGCTAAAAGAGCAATCAAAGTTTGCTTCACATTTCAGTCCACATTTTCCAGGAACTCCCAACTAGAAAACTTTATTAAATTTAATAGTAAATTTAATTTAGAAAGAGTGCTGTTTCCACTGTATTTTTCTTCCTCAAATGCTTTCCTAGATTGATGCTTTCATAGCAGGTTTTTCTTTTGTTTGCTTTGTTTCTATGCAACTTGAAATCATAAACCAATTTTCAACCAGTGTACATCAGAGAAATACAGAGCTACAACTGACCCAGGCTGATTTTCACTATTTTAGAATCTAGTCCTTCCTCCTTTCCCTGGACCACAATAACTTCCTACACTATCAGCTTTAATGTTTTCTGTGGTGCTCAAAAGCCTATGTATTTTATGTTATTTAGATTAAGCACCAAAAAAGGACCTCTCTAATTATTAACATCATTATAGTTCAACTTTTCTTCCAGAATTCTAAAATTAAATGGGTGTTTGCTTTTGGCTAGAAACACACTGGAATTTCAGAGCTCTGCTGCTGCATTGCACATGTATATTATTATCCCTTTCACTTCATGTCTCCTTTTGAAGAATTTTAAGGCATCCACACTACTGAAAGTTTTGGCAAATGTTGTTGCAAGATACGCTATAGGATAACTAATGATGAACTCTGAAGCAATTGCTAAATCTAGCTAAAAGCTATAGAAACAAACTATATGTTTTGATGATGTTTATTCTTGATTTTGCTGGGGAGAAAACCAAAATCCCCCCAAAAATTCAAATTAAACCTTGTTTTCTAATTGCACGCTAATTTACATAATGAAATAACTCTCCAGGGGTTTCACTGCCAGTCTAAGATAACAACCCTGCAATCTGGCTTTTGCACTAAGTAACCACTTCTGATTATTGTTTTTATATATAATCAGGATTAGGCAAAGATCTTTCTTAATACTAACCTAGAAAAGCTAAAACCCAGAAGGAGTAAAGGCCTTTAAATATTCAGTATAGCAAAATGCAGATTTGTCTGCCCTAGACTTTAAGAACATGGCAATGAGTACCTCCCCTGTTTAAGGCTTAGTTTAGACTGTTAAATAACACTTCTGATATTCTTTAAATTTCACTGTCTGAGATAAGAAAGACCAAAAGTTCTTGAAAAACCAAATGCCATTTAGGTCTTCTAAAAGGAAGTGGAGCTCAAAAGAACTGACAACAGCACATTTCAAAATACAGTAATAGGTTGGTTCCTAAACCCGCCCTTTACAAAGAAGTGGGAGGCACATGTTCCCTGCCTGTTTTCCTGGACAGCCTCAGAGAAAACCGACAGGAAACAGAGTGAAATGAAGCTGGTTTGTAGTCCTAGAGAAAAAAAATGGTTTTGAAATATAGCTGTGGCAAACAGAGGATGCAGACAAATACATATTTATCTCCCAAGCACCAGCCACAAGACAGGTAAATTAAAAAAAAATAAATCTGAGCCATGTGGATGCAAACACAAAAGTATGTGCATATAGTTTTAGCAAAATGGTGTGGCCCAGTCAGAAATGTTACATATGCAGGGAAGAAAACACCCCAAATCAGTGAAGCACTTTGTAGAAAATGATCCTGAATTCCCACAAAGAGAGAAAAAAGGGAGCAAGAGTTTTCTGAGTGCAGCCCTGACTGAAAAGAGAGGCTTGGGCTACTGCCAAAGGAGCTGTTTCCTATTGTCTTTTTTCCTGCTACATTCAGGAAAACAGGACCTCAGTTTAATCCTACTTTGATTACAAAGAATGTACACAAAGATATATCACTTCATATAAACATCTTTGACATAAATAAACTAGAGGAGCTCAAATATTGGCCAACAACTAAAGTAAAAAGTTATGTAACTTCTTTCATATGTACTGAGGAAAAATAGACAGGAAAAAATATCCATCAGAATTCTGAGACATATCAGACTTTTAGGATTCAGAATTTGTAATCTAAGTTGTTTTTTAACTTAAAGAATTAAACACATAATATGAATATAAGGAAACATACTATTTCACAATATACAGATGAAACTTTCTGAAAATAGTGTGGAGAATTGAAGAATGGAAACAATTATCTAGTCATCACATTACCTTGAAACCTAAAGATCTCTATTACATTCCTCCCTAACCCCAAATTCCTGTATTAGCCAAGCAAAATCACTGAAACACAAAATTCTCAACACTCACCTTCACAGGTTCTTCTGAAATCACTGCCTGGGGCATTACTCTGTTCTCCCCTGTATTTCACATCATGGAAAGCTGTGTCCTATGAAGGAGTACAAAATTCTTTGATTCTATGCAAGTCAGAGACCTTGAAGTTTTTAATCTCAAAAGGATTTTTTAAGCATTTTCCTGCGTTAATTTATTTTTGATGCCTCAAACAAACACAAGCTGATAATGTGCATAGCGAAAGGTTTCCATTGCTTAAGCAATGCAGCAGCTGAGCAAAACAAAGGCCTGCTCCTGTACTCTCAACTCACACAGGTAACCAAAAGTCTCTCTTAATGTCTATTTTTCCAGAATAGGATTTCATGGGAAGTTTCAAATGTATGTCTCTCTCAATTCTGTTTCAGAACAGAGAATTAAATAGCGGGTGCAGACTTTTCCAGAAAAGGGAAATCTAGTTCTTGTTTATCTGAAGTTACTTCAACTGACCTGAGCCAGAAACCCCTGTCAGGAAAAAAGGAAGTGTACCTGGTGCATTTTCACTACCCAGCCTAACAAAGTATTTGCTTACGTATTGTAACTATTGAGAAAGGCAGTACTGATTTTTACTTATTTTGTCAAATAATACTCAGTTATTGGCAGCAGGTTTAGTACAGTGATACAGAGCCCAACTGGGAAGAATGGGCTGGTAAAAAGTGCCCTTGTAAAGGAAGAAAAATGCATTTCTTATCTGTTAATCTTGCTTATATCTCATAGTCTCTCACATTGAGAGTTGGACTGGTGTGTCATATCATTGCAGTCAGTTGGGCAGCAGTGAACAGCTGGCTTTCCACACTGACCCATTTATCTTTCAGTGATGTAGGTTGTTCACTCTGAAAGGACGGTCCTTGTTCAGGAAAGTGGAACAAGAGAGACATCCAGCGGCTGCACCATTTAAGTCTATTTTTAAACATGACTAGAGACAAACTAAACTACCTTCTTTACTAGTCCACGACCCTTCACATATAAAAACCTCATTTATTAGCCAACTCCCAGAACCAGAGAAAAAAATATTCCAGTGGCTGAAGCACTACTGTCATCTCTCCTGTGTATTCTTCCTGCAACCTACAGACTTCCTCACTGCATACTCCAAGTCCCATCCGCAGTTCTCCCTTTTTCTCTGAAGCTTAATTTCATTATTTTGTTTCTGAACTCCACAGATAAATTGGGATAGGTCTATTAACTTCCATGAGGCTATACTGGTCTGGGTCAACCCAGAGTCTCATTCCAATCCTTTGCCACTCCAACATGTACTTTTCACATGTACTATCTTCTGTTCAAATATTTTCTTTAACCTTAAGTCTATTTGTACTACTTATTTTTATCTGCATAGTAAATAGAGTTCTCAGTCAATACTGATAGAAAATTCCTGAAAATGAGTTGTAAATCCTAGTATAAGCGGTTTGATCTTCATGTAAGAGCAAAGAGAAACAGTTTGTTAAATCTACTAAGATAAATTAGTAGTATCTACAGTATTTGTTATAAGAAAATTCCATGTTTTTAATGTCACATATAAAAAAAATTATTTCTTGTATATAAAAAGACAGCTTATTTGGGAATGTAAATCAGCAAAAAAGGGCTTATAAACTTAAAAATCTGAAGACAGGATGGGGAAATATAAGGGAAACATAAGGATAATTTTTTACAAAATATTAGCAATATTAATTTAGAAGTAATTTAATTGAAAAAAATCGACTTTGTCACTGCTACATGATAAGTAATTAATTTTTAAAGGACTTGACCCTTACAAACTTAAAAGATCTAAATGAAAAGTTCTGTTAAGAGAGTAGGGAATGGGTTAAATCTTCCATATTTAGTGAAGAATTGAAGGCAGGCAATTGCTGACTTCACTTACAGCAGTGCAGGATTAGGTGTTAGGAATACAGTTAAGGGATGAATTTCCCAGCTTCTAAAGAGAAAACTCTATGCATTCAGTGGGGTAAAATCAGGTAATGTGATGAACCAAAATTAGCAGGATATGCTACTTAGGAAAAAACTGACATACGCAGTATGAAAAGGAATTTGGTTCCCTTTTTAAAACACATATGTATGGAAAAGCCATCACACATAAGCCAAACAACATATCAAGCTGCAATACAGTTATTCCTTATTAAAAAAAACACACACACACACCCAAACAAACAAAAAGACAACAACAAAAAACCCAACCCAACCAACCAACTGAAAAAAACAAAACACAGAAAAAAACCAGAAGGCTCAAGTCTTGTACTGTGCACTCTGATGAAATATTGCACTCTACTGTGCACTTTCTTGCCAGGGTTTTTTAACTGTGCTGCCAAATAAACACTTGCCCTCCTCCCAATAATAATAAAAAAAAGAAGTAATGAATGTAGAAATGCAGTAGACCTATTTTTCAATTTGAAATCTCTTTTAAAAGAGGATGTACCTTGGCCTTGCTGTAAGGCCGAGTTGTTCATGTTGTCTCACCTTAGGGATGTGTCTGAGTATTCATGTGGCACATCCCAGTCAGCAAATCCCCCTCCCCCAGGCAACTGGGAATACCTAAGTGAGGAGCTTATATTTCCCCTGCTGACCATGTACAGGAGGGCTGTTTTGTTTCAATATTGAGTCCTGTGTTTGTAAGTGATCAAACAATAACAGCTGTTGGTGAACATTATCCACAATTCACTTATGCAGGTGGATATCCACGGCTCCAACCTGTGACGAACAGCTTCATCTCAAGCCTCAGCAGCAAGTCAGTTGTCAGCAAGCCTCACTTCCTTGGCCAGTCTGGGGAGGGATAACTCAAGTGGCGGTGGACCACTGCAGAATCCCAGAAGATGTGCATGTCATGCTACCTGGATGGATGTGGAGCCAACCAAGGACTGTTGGCAATAACAGACAAGAATTGTTGGTAATAACCAAGGACTGTTGGTATTAACAAGATGGGGCTAGAGAAGGGGGATCACACGGAGATAGGGCAGTACTTTTCTGGGACAAACACTTTTGTTGTAGTTCCTGAAGGTAAGTACAACACAGTACAGCACAAGTGCAGCAATGAGGCCAAGAAGTAGGTGAGGACTATAGTGGGAGATTAAGACCACTACAGACCCCCAAAGCCCTCCAACCCATTTCCAGAAAGGCCTGAAAGAACGGACTGCACATGATAACTAATTTGCATAGAAAGTGAGAAACATGTCCGTGGGGTGGAGAAACCTGTCCATAAAAAGATGCCCCCACCAAGCCTGGACTGCACTCCCCAGGACATCCCATCGGCTGGACCAACGCTGAAACCAGGATTGATATCCCATCAGCTGGATCAACACTAGAACCAGGACTGGTGATCTCTTTCTCTTTCCCTCTTTAGTTCAACTCTTCCTTTCTCTCTTCCCTTTCACCCTACCCCTTTATCCAAAACCCACTGCCATGTGCCTATATACTAGGTCAGAGAAGAATAACATACCAATTTCCATGCCAAGTGTGTAATTTGCTAATAAAACTTTCTGATTGTTTGTGAACCCTCTGACTTTTGCTGTTCCTTTCGACCACAAGCATTTGTGAATCTTAGGTGCTTCCTTCCCCTTAAGGGTGGGTCATCACAACCACACAGGTGGTGAACCATACGTGTACTAAAGTCTAAGCAACACTTTGATATCTTAAAACCCTGTATGTCAGAGAGCTATTACATACAAAGCAAGCCACCCATGCAAACAGCTATTTACTACAGGACACAGGCACAGAATAATGTGGTTTGTCTGACGAATCACAGAACTTGCATTCCTGCTATTTCCTCCACAGCAAATCCTTCATGGATGCCTTTGGAGCAATACTTTGTAACACAGTGAGCTACAGCCCACTGCACATACATCTGCCACACCTCAAATTAACTTTGATCAATGTTACATTCACTATCCAGTTGTTGCACTCAAATGACCTCTGTTGAGGATTTGTCTATCTGCCAAGTCCTGAAGAGTGGCCTGTGAAAACAGAGAGACAAAAACAGAAACACCTTTTCATTTATCTGTACTAATGAAAATCATTAAGTCTTACGTAATTGCTGTACTCTGGAGATCTAAAGTCCCTCAGATTACTACTTCACTGGGGGAAAAAGTGACACTGGCTGGAGACGATACTTGTTTCTTATGAACGTCTTTATTTCTACACTTATCCCTTTGGAGGAGTGCAGAAAAAAGCATGTGAATTTTCTTCTATTAGAAGAGTTAGTTATCAACAGGGTAACTCGTGGAATTTTCACCTGTACATCGTTACAACCTTTGCAAAGCCAGAACAGCATTACTGCCCTTCAAGAACATTATTAAGGTGTGAGCAGAACAAAGGCAGTGCCTGCCTTGGAGGGCTGAGAGCAGAATATTTTACCACTAGAGAGCAGTATAACGTAATCTCCTGGAAACGCTGCATCGGGCCGGGAAGACTCTTGGATTCAACACAGTTTAGGAACCTGACAACCTGAAGTTAGAAGGCTTCGTGTAGTCAAGTGAGGAGGAGAAAAGAACGTCACATTAATGATTTACTGGGACATAGATAGGAGCACCTACATACAGCCACAGCAAAGAGAACCTTGGGTGTGAGCACGCTTGTCAGTGCCAGGCAGAGCTGATGGGGTGTCTTTGCTTCTCTATCAGGTCGGGGGTTACAGAGAAGTCTTAAAGACTTAAAGTTGCTACATGGCACAAACTCTGAAATGCCCTCTCCTTTTTACTAGTCCCCTTCTCAGGCAAAACGGTATCAGCTTTGATGGAAAAATTGTCTACCTGAGAACTGAGTAAAATCTGGAAAAAGGCTTCTAGCAATTGACCACTTAACAGACTATGCACAGAACTGAAGGGATCAATGAGTTCATATAATAAAATTAATAAAGAAAATATCAGAGGTAATTACAGTTCTTTATTCTTTAATATCATCGTCTTCTCGTTGTGTCCTACAACACAATTCTGATCCCATTTAGGAATCAAGTCACTGACTTCAACATGCTGCAAGCTTCAACACCTCCTGTGGCAGCAGGGCCCAGGGCACAATGGAGAAAAGGACAATGAGATGACTGCATCAAAGATCAACAGTATCATACAAAAAATTTCAGGTTGGTTAGGGGTTATTTTCTTTCTACCAGTGAATAAACTTATGTCCATTCCATTCTAGCACAGCATGTTCTTCCAGTGCTTAGAAGCAATGAGATTCCTATTCAACCTGCTACAGAAAGGAGGGATCTGAATGGGGATCCACAGGTACTCAGATATAGACCTCTGTTCTGAGCAAAATAACGACATATAACCCAGAAATTCCCAAAAGATTTAGTTACGCCCTCTTTCCTGCTCCTCTGCACCAAAATAAGGTTTATTTTCACAAACATCTCAGCAACAGTGCTGGCTTAACACCTTATTCCCTCCAGTTTACTCCCACCACCTTACTTGTGCCAGGACAACTGCTGGTACAGGCATACATTGAACCATATTGAGGAAAATAACCCTCTCCTACCCCTTCCTCCCTCCCCCCCCCAAAAAAAACCCAAAAGGATTTTAAAAAACATTAATCAATTTCCTCATCTTGTTCACTGTGCAGTCACACTGACTGTTACGATGGCATACGTGAATATGTGGGTGAAGATGGGCAGTAACCAAGAATGAATGACAAACAGATGACACTACTGGGTTTATGAAACCACAGCCTTGGTGGAGGCTGAGCATGACCATTAATCACTGTTGAAGCACATTTAACTTTGGCACCAGTCAAACTATTCGGCTCTTAACATTTTAACCTGATCACCTGGCCAAAATTCAGGTAGGTTTTTCCAGTTAGGAGATCCTAGTATAGAATTTAACTACAAAATAGTGTTGGTTTAATTATTCCTAAGTTCACAAACAATAATTCGTTTTAACTGCTAGTTTTAATAACTAGCATTAATTTTTCATTTCAAGGCATTCCACCATCCTCTCATGCTGCTGTCCACTTCCACCTGGCTCACTGGGCTTTTCACCCCATCACTCACAGCATACTTGCAAAGGCTGCTGGATCAGCTTTTGCCACAGCAGAGGAACAGGAGGAGCCAGGGAAGAAGTGGGACTCTTCAGGCTGTAGCTCTGCTGCTGGGAGCATAGAAACTTTCATCAACGCCAGACTGTTTTTAGGAGACTCCTGACCTTGTTTCCAGGCTATGCTTCCACACCGCAGTTTCAGCCTCTCAGCTGTGCCAACTACAAGTACTCAAACTACTTGAGTACTTGCACTCTCGCTGAAGAGTTAGAAACCTCCCACAGAGAGAAGGCAGAAACAAGAGCTTACTTTACTCTTTGTTTGTTTTTCTTCTTTTCCACCCAATTTATTTATCGGCTATACTTTCAAGATAAAACTAACAAGCCCTTTTACAGGGTCAGATCTTCTCCAGCTGTGCAAGAATCAAACAAATGCGACAGCTGAAAGTGCCCCCAGCTGGTAAAGCATGATGCTGTTCTGAGAGCTCTTGCTCAGCTTTGCTTTACTCTTACTCAAGATATGCTTCCTACTCACTCTGTGGTTTTTCTGTTTTAGTTCCTGAACTCAGCTCTTTCTTCTGCATATGTGCTTTCCCCCTCTCACGATTACTTAGTATTGCCCATTAGTACAATTTGTTCAAATATCTGAGTAGCCCGTGCTTACTTTTTTCCCAGAACTGCTGACGCGCTTGAGTATCTTCTAAAACACGGTATCATTTCTTTAATATAAAATTACAACAAATACAGGGCATCAGTAAAACCACCTGAGTTCAGGAAAATACCTAACTAGTTAAAAATGGAATATTTAAGCACACACAAACATATCTCTTTAGCCCAGCTGTATCTTCCCCTAGATACAGTCACATACGCATCTACAAGCTTAAACTGGTCATAGAAAAGGAGATTTTATATAAATAATTGTAAAAAAAACTTAAGGGGAATCAGTAGTTCTAGTTTTTCCCCTTGAATATTGTACATTTTGATTTCAAAAAGAGATAAGCTCTGTGCCTACCAAGAAGGGATAAAACCACTTTTATGATCCTATATTGCATAATGCCTGCAGATTTGAAGGTAAGTAGTTACAGATATTTTACAGAGACATTATCTCTCTTCCCAGTTTCATCAATTCATATTGCAAATCAGGTTTTAAAGCCTTCATTTAGCTGCAGAAAACACAGTGGCTGCTAGAATGGAGCAGTAGTCAATAAATATATTTTAAGGTAATTTCAAAGATGTGCACTGTGAAACTTAGAAAATTTGCTCAATACCACATACATTAATCCTATATCATCTGAAGAGGAAAGGCTGAAAAATAAATTTTTTAGACTTACTTCTGCTTAAAAAAATAAATCTTCAGGATGGCATTATACAAATGAAGTTATGGTGACCAACTTATACTGAACCCTTCTGTCCAACAGTCCTTCTACTTGCTCTGCTCAGTGTTTATTTTCATTTCTGAGCACATCGGACTGGCATTCCACTTGTAGGTGTAGTAAGAGAAAACCAAACTTGAACTCCCTTTGTACACTGTACAACTTGCAAGCCTGGATGCCTACATTAAGCCAAGTAAAGGTCAGAGCAGACAAGCTGTAATTATACTTGTCATTAGAAGAAACTCAAGGCCTCAGTCCAGAAATCTGTCAATGAAATTGCTTAGCCTTCAGTTGCCGAGTACTATACAGATGTTCAGCAGTACTTTCCTAGATAGGATCCTAAATACTGACTGGGATTCCAAGTACTTTACAGTAGATTCTCCAGCCTTTTCAACAGGACTGTTTTTACCTCACTCCATAGAGCAGTACCCAGTCATGTGACTGCTTAATGCTCATGCAGTCCCCTGCCCGTATCACAGCTGCACCTGTGGCTGTATTAGCCAGTTTTAAAGCTTTGTACTACATGATTTATGAGAAGTACAGTCACTGCCTCAAGTAGAATATAGTACCTCTAGTAGATGGGTTCTTGTCTGCTCTGGTTGAAATTATAGGAAATTCTCCAGTTTTAAAGTTTTGCTGGTCTTGGCAAGAAGGTGTAGTGACAACAGGTTAAATGCCTGAGCTGACCTGATCTGCTTTTTCAGCCCTAAAGGTTGCTTTTCCATGTGAGAATCAGGATGCTGTCACGTCAGCACAAGGAAAAGGTGCTGGGTAACCATATGTATGGTATCAACGCACATAACCACACCTGTGGTATCTGTTCGGGGGAAAAGCATCACTTCCCAAAACTGCTAGCATGATACCTTCCCACAAGCATGACATTGTCTATTTTGGAGGGGAAAAACGAAGAAAGACAAGATTCTATGTTCCTCATAGTGTCAGGTGACCTACCCCACTGTGGTGAAGCACGTGAGGCTGGCTAAATCCCACTACGATATATAATTTGACATGTAACTTAGACCTAGGCATGTCAGCCAAGTGACTGAGCAGATGTGGCATTTAAAAGTGTGTCAACTTTTTCCTGGACAATCTTAAAGAAAAAGGAAACAAAACTAACCCAGACTCTTCTATCATCCTGATTACAATCTTTGGTGATTATTTTACTTCAAATTTTTGTCTGTGTCATGTAATTTTTCCCTCTCTGTCCTCCTCAAACCTTGGCTGTGGGAGTTTTCCCAAAGTGCCACTGACAGGAAAGCAAGAGCAAAACTGCTGCTCTGGATCACGTGAGCTGTCACAGAGACCCTGTCCCTGACCCCGACATTGCTCTATGTATTTTAATGTCTATCTGGAGAGGCAACATGTCTTTAAGCTACAACATTTGCATATGATCACAAAAGTCTGAAGGGAGTACATTCTCCATCTCATGACCAAAGCAATGGTCATGCTCCTGCATCCTACTTCTGTCAAGCAAATACCTGCTCATCTAAATTACACGTCAAAGATTTGGGGGGAAGGCAGCCTAAATTTGTACTAAATGTGCAGTTTAAACGAACTATATAATTTCCAGTACAAGTCCACCCATCAAGTTTTATTGCAGTTTCTGTTTAACTGATTTGCAGCCCAATTCATCTCTTGTAAGTCGGTTTCCACAGCAGAATGGATGGCGAACTAATACAGGAATGCACAGTCACAAATACACTGAGCATTCACTGCCTGTACACAGTGAATCGGTATATGATTCACCCACTTTCATAAAACAGTTGTGACCTTTCATCTGACTACTTCCTCAAACACAATACAGAGAAATATATATAACATACAGAAACCAGGAACCAACAAACTGGGGGAATAATAATAGCACATCTCATGATTTTTTTGCTATTGTGCTAATCAGTCCTTACTACGTGGTCTATTAAACATTTCTGTCATCTCTTGCCGTCCTTAGACTAACCAGATCCACTAAAGCACAGGTTGCTCTTTGTTATGAAATGAGCAAAGGCAAAGAATATGTAGTGGCCTTGCAAAGGGATAATTCTCTGAAAAATATTATAAAAAAAGAAACGATGTCATATGAATAATATACCAATCTGCAGATAATCTTGTTCTGTATTTAAAAATGTGACATTTATTTGTACAACTTTCTTTTCTGCTCCTTACAGTGTAAAGCTGATAACAAGCAACCCTGAGCACAAACACTGAATTTTATCAACAAACACAACTTATACTGAGAATTAGACAAGGTAAAGTTAACATGCTACAGCATTGCACCACAGATCTTTTTGCCACAACATAATTGCAGGCATAAAATTAGACACAACCAAAATCCTCTCAGGAACCTACTAGAAACATCTCACTGTATTAGGCATTTTGAAATAATTCATTAAATATCATAGAAAAAGCCCTACTTGGTCTCTAGAAACACAAGGTGATACACACCAAGACGAAAATGTATTTTAAATGTTATGCAAAGCTTTGGCAGAAAGATTAAAGTGGTACCATTATAATCCAAACCCCAATCCACAGAGTTGAGATAAAAGAGAAAGATGAGAGCCCCACCGGATTCTACCGGGACATCATACATGTAAAAGAAACATATGGTAGATATGAGAAGCAAAGGCTAAATATATTTTCAAGGGATACCATCCTGGAAATACTTTGCAAACAGTGAAAAATGGTGCATTCTTCTCACAGTATATAAGACTTTGTAATGAGGTGGTTTCCTGGAATGTCATGGAGCTTGCTGCTTGCACTATGAGTTCATATCTGGGAGAGACAGTGGAGTCCACAGTGTGTTACAAAATTTCCAGGGAGTGGAAGAACTGTGAAAAAGGCTGACTACCAATCAGGTGAAGTCACCACAGGGATGCTTTGCAGTTGCTAATGATCCAAATTTCCAACCAGGTAGCTAGAAGCATGTGCCCAACACTTCCACACATTAGACAACACAGTGGGTCAAAATGAGTCAACCAACAAACCATTAGTTGATATTAGATTTGTATTACAAAAAATCTTGTAAACCCCATAAGGAATTGGGTCTCATTACCCTTGGCACTGTACCAATAAGTAACAAAGAGCTCCCATCCCAAACAACACACCATCTCAACTGCTGACAAGATGCCACAGGAGGATGAAACACAGGAACAAGATGGGAATGGATAAGCATAAAAATAGCTTGAAGAAAAGCAGAAGTTCAGAAGTTCCCCTTTTCTTAACTGTTGATTTATATCATTTGGCAGTGTGGCAAAAATGCAGATGACTTAAAGCTACTGTATTCACCCTTAAAGATAAATTTGCCTTTGCCTCATTTGGAACTCTGTTTCCACTGCTTTATCAACAAAAGATTAGCACAGTTCAAGCAGCTCAGATGTTCAAAAGATGATGCAAATTCTGAAAGTCCAGGAATGTTTGGCAGTTAATGGAATGCTGCAACAGGCAGACACCCACAGGTATAAGATGCAATGTGGTGAAATACTCAGGTCTGCAGTAAAGCTTAACTACACCATCAAACACAGCTGTACCAGTCACATGCTGGGGATTTCCCAGCTGCAGACTCCTAAAGCACACAAGTTTCAAACAATTCAGTCACTATGTAATGAGCAACCATGTGACAATTTCATTTTCTCTTTCAAAACATCCAAACAAGTCTGGATTCAGAAAGACTGTGTGGCTCAGCCACTGTGACTCTTTCTTAGTACTTTTTCTGCTTTTATTGTATCAAACATAACATGGCTACTACAGTAGGGCTGTACTGGTTTATCACAGAAAGTACTTCTGTGACCTTTGTTCAGGAAGGAAATCAGTGTTCTTATGTATTCACGAGACCCTCAAGATTTCCTTAGCAACGTGATCCGGAGAAATCATATTAAGACCACAGGTTAAACGTGTGACACTCGGGCATCATTAAGTTCTAAATCTCTGTCAAGGTAAGAATTAGGAAAATAAAAGCCTGCATTTAAAATTCTTTGTACATCCTAATTCCGCTTGGTTATTGTTTCTCTCCTTCCTCAGTTATAAACCAGACTGAAAGCCCATGAAAGAAGAGATGCAGTTGAATTTTATCAACTGTCCTTTCCTCTGCTCAATACTATGAGTAGTCTGTTCTCAGGAAAACATACCACAAGAAATTATTATTTACTTCTAGTTTTCCCTATAGTTTGAGCTAATTGGCAGGTTTAAGCAGGAATATTACTAAAATAACTATTAATAAAATGATTTTTTAAAAGGTTTAATTGCAATATATGTGTATTAAGGAAACAGTTCTTGTTAGGAGTGCAGGAGACAGGAGAACTACATTGACAATTATATTTCAGGAAGGAAAGAGGAAGTCAGAGGAGAGAACACTGCTAAGGGTCTTGCCCTTGGAAGGCATTTGATTTAAAATACTGAAGCAAGGAGGTATGTCCAAGCCACATTTTTTTATCATCTCTGAATGTTTCAGAATGCTGACCAAATTTGAATGCTCACTGCAAAATATTCACTGTGCTCTACTCCTAGGAGCAGTCTTTAACATCACTTACAAATCAGCTGGATGCTATAGATCCCTCAACACCCTTTATATCATCCCATTTAATTTACTACATGCTATTCTAAAAGGAGAAAAACATACACTAGTTTGGAATAAAAAGCTGACACATCCTCCAGATATGCAGGAGTCTGAGTCACAGAGGCAAAGTGCACAAAACTAAAAGGAGGGTCTGCTGTATAATATCATAAAAACCAATAAAATTACTTTTGGCTTCTGCTGGTAGAATCACAGATTCTATATTCATGGTATACCACTGTGGAAGGCATGCTGGTGAAAATTTTGCATAGAGAACATACATAATGTAATGAAATATATTTGAAATCTTCCTTTTGCAGCATCACTTCTGGAACAGATGACATTATCCTCAGAGTAAGCATGTTTAGATGGATAACAGACATACAAGTGCACGACTTGGAAAGACTTCTTTAACTTCTTTTTATGAAAATACATTTGTCATGATAATCTAACCTCTCAGAAAAACTTAAAAAAGTGGACAGTGCAAGTGTTAACCTCTAAACTTAAAAAAGTAGACAGTGCAGGTGTTAACCTCTTGTTGATTTGGAGACAAGTTGGAGTAGGCAGGAGGATGTTAAAGTAGCAACACCTGAGGACATTGGTAAGAAAGCAAATCCAGTACATACTCAGCCTCTGACAAAATTGAATTACTATGGCAGACAATGTTAAAGCATGAGATTTTTCAGTCCTTTATGTACTGAGATTGGAAGAGGTAATAAGCCAGAGAACATGAAAATATCCCCAATGCAAGAGAATTATGCCATTATTAGTGAATTCTGTGCAAGAATTTACTTGATTTAAAAACCCAACAAACCACACTAAGAGGGCATAATGAGTAGATGAGATGAGACACTGTTGCATAAAGCCATAAGCGTGATATATGTGCTACAGTTGTCACTAACCTGCAAGTTCAGAATCCTAGCAGAGTAATTAAAATGATGATTGAAATTGATGTAGAAAAGTCATAAGTGAGAAGTTTTCTTCAAGAAGAAAACTTAGGATGGTCACAAATTTGTAATTCCACAATCAAGGAAACGATAATTTTGCCCAAAAATACTGTCTTCTTTAACTATTCAAGTGCAAACAGAAGTTCATAATAAAAAGGTACTATATAATAATGCAGATAAACAGTAATAATCCATATGACTTAGGAGATACAAAGGGAGAAATATTGATAAAATAAGTTAGCAACATCAGCAGAAAGTCCACAGCTGACAGCACCAATGTAACATGAAGAATTTAAAAAAAACCCCAAACTTATCAAGACTGCAATATCCTCAGCAGTTATAGAAACCTATTGCCAGATGGAAAGGATAAAACTTTTAATAGTGATGCAGAAGAGACAGACATTTTTAGAAATATTTTGATTCCATATTTGGACAGCTGTTCTTATGTCACATGATGATGTTGAACTATTTTCCAGTCCCTTGGTAACGAAGCAGGATGTTATAGAACATGCACTAAAAATCAACATTTTAAAATCAGCCAATTCATTTGCCTCACAACTAAGAACTAAGACTGGGAAGACCTAAGAGCTAATCATGTTTATTTTAATAAATTAAGGCATTCCAGGGAAATCCCATTTGACTGGAAAAGCATTAATGTTGTGCCAATAATAACAAAGGCCAGCAGGATGACCAGGAGAGCTAATGGACAGTTAGTCTGACCTTGCTTCCAGGTAATAAAGTTGTTATAAATTTAATAAATAATTAAAGTGATGGAATATAATTAATATAAAACCAGGGAACCCAGTTTTGTGACAAACAGATTTGTAAATAATGTTATTGCAATGTTTAATGAGACAGACATGTGGATGATGAAATTAATTGTATATTTGCAATATATTTGTGGAGAGCAGTGGACTTAATAGTGTGTGATGTTCTTCTTAAGAAAACTAGCACAATACTATCAATAAAATTTATTAAATGAACTGAAAACTGAAAGATCTAACAAAGTAATAATGAATGGAGACTTGCAGCAAACTTTTGGGCTTTCACGATATGAAAATAAACATATACATTCATGATAAGATTTGTGAGATCAATAAAACTGTGAGGATGAAAGGTAAAGATAGTAATGCAGAACAATTTGAATCACCTAATAAACTCAGCCAGTTCTAATTAAACATGTCTTAATACAGCCAACTGTACGGGGATTAGAACTAAAAGCTCCACTACCAGCCAAGTCTCCTCCCTGGAAAACACGTGGTCTGAAAAGTACCAAGAATTACAGGTGACAAACAGCTGACATTGTAGCAAAAAAAACCCCAGACACCAAAACCACACACCAAAAAGCCAGTCCTAATCTGTTCCTTGTATGTATAGATGGAAAGCAAACCCAGCTTTTTCACTGGTGAAACATGCAGTGAATCACGACACCAAGTTTCACATTTTAGAAAGAATGATTTCAAAATAGAATTAAAAAAAAAAAGGCAAACAAAATTATTTGATGAGGAAAATGTCTTACAGTGACACGTTCAAAGGAAAGACTTACTTTTTAACATTATTAACTACCTTGACTTAAAATACAGAAAATACTGGTTCCTAATGGTTATTTAGTGTAAACACAAAGTTCATGTAGAAACAGGCCATATTAAACAACAAGTTATTTATAGCTGAAATTACCATGGGAATTCTCAATGGCATCTTTAGTTCTTAAGGTCTTCAAGTCTGGATACCTTTTTGAGTGTTGTAGCTCAGCATGTATTTGCCTGCTTACTACTGCAGCTGAACATAAAGTACTCTATCCAGAGGTAACTGGGTAATAATGACCTATGATACAGTCAGCAAAGTAAGTGTCTGACTTAGTAGTTCCTTCTGGCTTTTCCCCCCACGTGGATACTGTAAATATATTTTTCTCTCTCTCTCTTCTGAAGAAGTGAGCTGACACCACTTCACTAATGCCTGATCCCGTTGACATTAATATGTGACTTATCATTGATTTGCAGAGGCAAGACCTGGAGCAAAGAGTTCATAACCCTATGGAAATAGTTCTAATTTTCCAACTTGGGGGTTCTTACTGCCATTCACAATTTCTTCAGGAGCAACTGCTTGGCTCTCTGCATGGTATAACAATAACAGTCAGACCTTCCACTTTTCCACAAATAACCATGTCATAAGCTGCTGCTTCCTTGTTTTATGTATTTACAGATATCAACAAGCCTATATAAAGCCTCTCCATGATTTGTTCATATACAGTAGTCTTCCTTTTGATATATTTTTAGATCAATTGCACTTAAACAATACTTCCTTAACCTACTGAACTTTGCTCTGGGACAGATGATCAAGGGAAATGCAAATACTGTGCTGTTTAAAGGATGGCAGCCAACATTTTCCACAGCACTTGTTGAAAGGGTAGAGTATTATGAAGGACAAAGAGTTCAGCATGACTCCAAAGTAGCACCCATTCATGCTTACAAACTCTGCATCTGTCCTTTGAGAAGCCTCCAAAGCAAGGTAAGTAAGAATTTATCAATGTGCAAGAAGGAGAAGCTTACACAACCTTTCATGTAAGATGTACATGTACAAGATAATACACGATCTTTCCATTTTCTAATAAATGGTGCCACTTTGAAGAAAACAAGAGCTTTAAGCCTCTTTGAAAATAACTGTATCAAAGGGAGAATTGTAATAAATAAGATGACTCATCAAGGAAAAGCTGTGTCTGTGTGCTCCTCTCCTTCTTTACTACACGGTACAATAAAGCTGTAAAACATTTGGAGAGGGAATTTTCCTACCACTAGGTTGCTGTGTGCCTTCAAGCATATTACCTTTGAATCTCAGGAATGTCAAACCTACTCTTTTCCGAATTTTCCAGTGTAGAGGATATAAGCAGGCCCAACTTCTGGTTGCTGACTCCAGTACAAGAAACCTTTCTATCAGATTCTGCCATTCCCCACAGAGAAAGAGGTGTGGGTGGCTAAGTACAGCCCTACCTGCAAGATTATTCATGGTCTAAAAAGCTTGATTGCTAAAGAAGCAAAGTGGACAAAAGTCACAGAAAAACGTGCAGACATCAGGGCTTTTTTATATGGTTAAAGTACAAACTAAATGAGTCCCCATTACAGTACTGGGCACTGCTGCATGAAGATTTCCCTTCACAGGGTGTAAAGTACACCACAAAAAATTTATAGTGGTTTTGAAAAACAATTTTCAGCTGCCTTGTGTGCTGTGAAAACTCTCCTGTTCCGATTTTGTTTTGATCCATGCAGCTGATGCATGTCTTACTGTGCAGAGCACTGGTACAGGGAGAGAACCTGTTAGCATGTGCAAATTTTGTTTTAAAATGGACATTAGCTATACAACTAACAATCAAAACATCAAGGAGAAAAGTACTTGGGACAACTGCAGTTTGCAAGGATGATACCTGAGATGAGAATCCACTGTGCAACAGAATTTACACAGACACATGTTGCTACATATTAGTGAGAAAAAACCACAGCAATTGCATCAGATACAGGACTACATCCCAGCAGGTAAACAAAACCACTTAAAAATGTTGAAAAAAAATTACAATGTTAATTTGTGTGCTTTCTAAGTGGAAATGGTTGAGATATTTGACAAGATATTGAGATATTTGTTTTCCAACACAGTCTTAAATTACCAAACCATCTTGACTGGTAAATTTTAAAAGATACTCACAAACTAAATACAGTTATAGAAGGATATACCCTAGATAGGAGACCCCTAAAGAACTAAGACGTTACTTCAAATTGTCTTAGTGGTTCAAACTAATTTTCCCTATGACTGAGTACTGGGTTAAATCCCCCCATATCATTCGGGAAGTACCACAGCAGGTAGGAAGTCACACATCTGATTGCATCTTCCAAGAGGGAAAAGAGTGACAGAGGTCATGATAAATATAACTTTGGCAAGTATTCTACCAATTTTCATTTCTCTCTCAAGACCGAACTAAAGGTGGTATTCTGCCCCCACAGATACACAGTTTCTAAGTGCTGATTACACGTAGAGACATCTCATGGCAGCTGAATGTCATCCCTTCTATATAACTACCCAGGCAGATTCAGAATGCTTCTGTGGACAACAAAGAAAGCCAAAGTGCACACATCAATGCAAAACATAATCAAGTAATGTCTGCTTTGTAGGAACAAGACATTCTCGTAGAACTGATTACACTGCAACTGCTTTTCTGCTGGCAGAACCAGAGATACATGGAGGTGGCATATTCTGCAGCTGGAAATCCAAAGGAGACTACCAAAAATGCATCAGGTACTAAATAACAGTGAGAATGGAGGCAAGACACAAATGGGCTTTGAGATGGAGACTGGTATATAACGTGAAATGAGATGGAAAATGATTGACGCAGAGACAGGCAGGACAAGCACATAAACACTACAAGAAAAGGCATGGAAGGCTGAAAAGGGTGGAAGCGTATGGCTATATCATGGGTAACTAAAGCCAGGAAGAGCTGACTCAAACTGGCAAAAAGTAAAAGATATATGTAAAGGTAAAAGAATGGTGATGCACGGGGTTGTGTGCTGGTTCAGATTTTACAAGAATCTGAAGCTAAGTAAGTTGAGGCTTATAGTCTGAACTTGATGGAAGGTGAAAAGCTGGTACAGGTAACATTTTTTCAGCTTTTGAACCCGTATTAGGTGAAATTCACTCCATAACAACTGAAATGCATACCTACTGTGAATGCCTCAAGCCACTACAAATTGTCTTTCAGGACCCTGCAGAGCCCTATCCTGCATTTGGTCTGGCTCTTAAAAGAAACAAATTGAAGAGGGTTGTGTCCTGTAAAGCTGAAGCAACGAACTCAGAAACAAATGTCTGGAAGCTTCTGCAGGAAAAAATGCCCATTTCCCCACTGTTACCTATTCTGACTGCCCCTTCAGAACCTTCACAAATGAATAGGACAGTTTTTCCGCAGTTACTCACAAGGAATAGGTCCTGTCCCATGTCAGCCTGCTGAAACCCAGCAACATGGCCTGCATGAGGTAGGCTGACAGAAATCAAGCCTACAGACACAAAGAGATAGGTTGTTCCTATCCAGTAATCTAAAACTATTTGCTGTCCTCCAGCCTCATTTTTCATGTTCTCCCCTGACTCAGGCTACTTTTCAGCCCTGGATCCTAATGAATCTCTATCCACCCCTCTGTGCTGTTCATCTCTACTTAGTCTTTCTTCCCTGTCTCTCTTGTCACAGTGCCATGCTTTAAGAAAACTGAAGAATGCAGCTTTTGTGGCAGCACTGAGTGAACACCACTTTTAAGGAGAATATCCCAAATCTCATTAAAAAGAGATAAAGCCATCTGGATCCTAAGACAGTCAGTTTGAAAAAAACCCACAAAACTATTCTGAAACCAATTTGCGAAGAAAAACAGAAAGGAAAACAAGTTTCCTGCCAACAAACGTTGTAGCCCTTGCCATCTATTACCACATGAACAAAGCACTAAATGACTGACTTCAATACCATTGCCAATTATTATGACAACATACAGTATAACCATATTATGTTTACAATATAATACATGTGAGTATTCGATAGAGCCTGGCAGGACTTCAGTCACTGCCTCTTTTATGCTTTAAAAATCCATTTTTCAAACTGAGTTTGCTGTATAACCTGTTCCCTAATTACATACTTTACTGTATAGAGAACAAGAAAGGATACTGAAAGTGATTTCAGGCAAACATCCGAACATTTAGTGAGATAAACCATTTTTTTTCACGTGCATTTTACCACTAAGAGCCAACATAATGTCTTTATTCTATAAACATGCTCCACCTTATTCCCATTGACATCAGCGGCAAGTTTTCCAAAAGTTTCAACTTCAATTGAAACTCAAGAGCAAAATGTTCAGGGCCTAGTTTTAAAGAAGTTCCTGCTTCACCTTTTATTTTACAATTTCAAATAACTATAAAGATAAACAGGATAATTTAAACATCTGCTTAATTTGAGAACAACATTGGAAAACAAGTTTACCAAATGATTTAATTTATATTTGCCAAATCATGTGCCAAATAGAAACAGGAGGTTGCCTTGGAAAATATGAACTAAAGATGTGCTCAGGCTCAACTATCGAGTTACTAAGAGACTCCACTGTCAGTCCACATCCAATAACTCAGTCAAATTTCTGAATTGGCTACCTATTTTGCATATAAATCAGGACAGAGGGCAGAGATAATTAAAATAGCAATGTCCATGCTAGCTTAAGTGCATCATGCCTAAGCAACAGCACACAGATGATTCTCGGGCAAGCCTGAGTTCAGAACTAACATAGTTCACACAGCTCTTATCTGAGATAGGGAACCTCACTAGATTCAAGTTATCATTACAAATTATTATAATGCACCAGTCTGGGCAACTCTACACTGAAGAGCCAGTTCAGAGACTTCCTTGCTCAGGATCAGCTAAGAATAAATGAAATCAATTTAGGATTAAAAGTTTAGCTTTAAAAGCAGTAGTATTATCCACAGCTTGCTTTGCTCTAGATTATCCTGGTCCATCATTATCAAGGCTTAAGCGTATTTCTAAAATAACCAAATTATATGTATTAAAAAAATGTCATTGATGACTTGATGTAAGGGGTAAAAAAATGCTTTGATAGCTGGTTTCATGTGGTAATGGTTAACAGGTTGTTCTCAGCCTGGAGGCTTGTAACAAGTGGAGTACTACACAGGTCTGTACCAGGATCTGTTCTGTTTTACATCCATCACTGATCTTGAGAAGGCAATGAAGTGTGTTCTCACCAAGTTCCCAGATGACACCAAACTGGGCAGACCAGTCAAATATGCCCAAGACCAGGGCCACTAGCCAAAGGAACCTAGATGGGCTAGAGGGTCAAGCTGATATGAAATGATGAAATTTAAAAAGAACAAACAAATGTCTGGAAGTTGTGAAGGAAAAACTTAATGCAGGTTTTTTCATACAGGCATTGAGAATACTGCATCAAGAGTACTGCACCCATTTGGGGGCCTTCCAGTATGGGAAAGATATTGATAAACCAGAGTGAGTTCACTGAAGGCCACCAAGATCGTCAGGAAGCTGGAGCAGAGGCTGGGTGAAGACATGCTGAGGGAAGAGGGCTTCTTCAGCCTGGCTTTGGGAAGAGCTGGTGGCAGCTTTTCAACACCTGTGAGGAGGTTACCAAGAAGATGAAGCCAGGCTCTTCTCAGCACTGCATGGCCGAAGGATGAGACACAAAATGACAAATTGTAACAAGAAAGGCTGCAACTTGACATGAGAATAAACTTTTTCACCAGCCAAACTTTGGAGCAGGTTGTCCAAAGAAGTTACAGATGCCCCAACCTTGGCAGTATTCGGGGTTATTCATGGTTACACGGGGAGCAGAGTCAGAGCAATTGCAGCGATGCTTTTTTTAAATGTGATGCTTGGCTTGGAAATCTTTGTGCTGGCACAGCAGACTGAGTGAAGCTGCTTTGCAAATGCCTGAAGAACATCTGAAACTTCCTGAGACTTCTCTGACCACTGTTGGAGGATCCATTTTCATACTTCAGTATGATTTTTACAATCTAAGATACGTGTATACACTTAAAGGGAAAATTTTGAATACATGCCCTTGTATTTCTACAGCAATGGTTAAAAAGAAAACAATTCAAACAACTCTAATATCAGGATAGAGAGAAACTGTTAGGGTAATTCCTCAAGTATCTGTCTTGGGACATATTTAATCATTTCTCTCGTGACCTTGGCAGAGAAACTAGGTCTGTGACAAGCTTGTTAGTACAAAGAAAGACTGTATTCCACACTAAAGGAGAGCACACAACTCTGCAATAACAGAAACAGAATGAAATTACATAAAGTGCATGGTCATACACACAGGAGTAAGAATTCCTGTGACAAGCTGGAAATTACAAATGAGAAAGAAGAGGGTGTTCTAGTGCATCAGAGGATGACTATGAGCAATCACTATGATGTAGCACACACAACACTAAGATATTCTGTGTGAGATGTCAGGAAAGACAGAGAAGTATTAATGTCAGGATACAAAGTGCTAATCAGAATGAAACATATTACATGCAAGATCTTGTCACTCACACTCAAGAAAAATTAAATCACAATAGAGCAATTACAGAGCAGTTTGACACTAATAAAAATAAGATAAATGCTAAAGATGTAGATAAAACAGGTCATATGAAAGAAAAGTCTGATCTAACTATTAATAAGCTGACAAAATTCACTACTTTGGATATATTTCCTTTACAATACCCTTTACATGTAAACAATCACAAATTAAAATGACCAGCATTATGTACTACTTTGTTTCTCTAGACATCAGCTTTGGCATATTTTTCTTCTACGTCTCTTTTTTTCCCCATCTTCTCTTCCAGGACTATGGATAGCAACAAGTTTGAAATTCATTTCAACATGGATCCTCACAAAGACAGAAAAACTTATATTTTTCTCTAAGAGCTACAGGAAATTTCAGCAGGAATATCGATTATCAAGGAGAAACAAAATGACAGTGTTTTCCTCAAATCCGTGCAACTATGAATTTGTACTGCTGGAGTCAAGAATCTTATTGTCATTCTTCAGGCAAGATCACTAAAAATCCCATCATTTCCCCCATTAACATCACTGGTTTTGTTTTCAAGGCTGGCAGTAAATGTACAGTATTTTTCAGGTCAGACAATGTTAAACATTACATGGTAGTTTGCCTGTTCAGTTAATCCTCATGGCTCTCCTGGCAGGTAGTTTAGAGACCTGCCTAAGACCATGAAAGTAAATCAACTAGGATAAGAACATAGCAACGTTCATCTCTCAGCTTGTTGTCCATTAGACCATGCTCCTCTTCTAAGAAGGGATCCTGGCAAATTCCAGACTTTATGGGAAAGAGGTTCTATTTAAACATTTAAAACTTTAAAGCACTTACTGGAATAAAAAAAAAAAAAAGGAAATGGAAATAGAAAAGATGAGAAATCCAAGTTAATCCAAGAAATGCGATAGCAATTGATCACAGTGCAGTCTGGAAGGAAAATGTAATCAATACACAGGGGAAGAAATCAAATCAAACAGATACTGCTTCAGTGACTGAAGCAAAGATCCTCAAATTGCAGCTAGGGGTGACTTATTTGTTCTCACCCCTACTGTATGATGAAAAACTAGAAAGCTAAACATTAAGAACTGTCATCTAATGACAATATACATCTTTCTTACTACTGTGTAAAAGTGGTAAAATACAAGTCTGAAATGCAATTAGAATTTCTATTCAGTGCTTTAGAAGTGGTTTACTCACCAAACACTGCTTACTCACTGCAAGGGAGCACTTTGGTGCACCTGTGCTCCTGGAAAATGATGTTAGCATGAAAATTTGCTTTGCTTTTAATATATTTTTCTAGTATTGTTATTTTGATGACAACTTGATATTTTTGGTGACAATTTCAATTTGTTCTAGGTAATAGGAATGTAACATTGTTAATGAAAATAATGCTAACATTTACAAAGTTTATGTTGTTACTGACCTAGAAGGAAAGTAGCACACAGGCAAGTATCCTAAATACTACTCAAATACTATTTTCATCTAGGAAATAAATGATCACGATTTTTTAGAATATTATGTTGTACCTAAGAAGTAACTGGAGCAAGGTCAGTATGGTCCTATATATACCTAGAGAACAGCAATACTATTTTGCTATGAAAATCAGAATATTTCATTAGCAAATTTGAACTTGAGTTTGGGGCTTTTTTTGGGTTTGCTTTGTTTTTTTAAAAGAAAAGTAGGGAGTTCCCACTCTGCATCTTGGAACACTGAAGTCTCATAATCAAGAGCTCAAAAGTCAAGCTCCATTATCCATATTTTACAGTATTTTATTCCATGTGTAGCTACAGTAACTGCCAACACTTTCACACAGCACAATATTACTCAGATAAAAGTAAGAATGCAAAATCTGGCTCAAAGGTTTTAGTGAGAAGTTCAGAAGAAAAGATTGCTTTTGAGTTTACTCATTCTGCTCTCTAACCCTAAGATTGTTTGGTCTCTCATAGGATTATCTCTGAGGGAAATACTTGAATACATACCTTTCTGTGTTCTATACTTGCTTTCTGGAATTAATATAGCTGGTATAATTTTTTTAAAAAGACTCACTATGTTACATCAGCAACTTATCTGGCCCTGAAGGAGAAACGATGGTCCATTTTCTTTCCTTTTCTCCTCAGATGGGTTAATATGACATAGGTGGGTACTTGACCCCTTGCTTTTCACGTACAAATGAGTCATGCCATGGATTAAGAACACACACACATTAATGTACATCTGATCTTTAAACCCCAAGGTCAAATCAAACACTTCTTTTTTCTTTCAGATATTATTAACTCTGAGATCTGCCTTCCAACTTACATTTGATTTTTAATTCTGTTTTATTTTTAATATAAGAATTCCTTTAGTTTAGTTGTCTTGAGTTTCACTTCTATGAAAAAAGTTTTCTTAACATTTTCCCTCAGAATTTAAGATCTTCTTTCTTCATAAGGTTTAGATGACATGACAAAATGAATACTGTTTCTTTAAAGCTGACACAGTAAGAACGAGCAGGCTGTCTTAGATAGCAGGCCATTTCATTTCTCATAAGCATGCTATCATTAGCTACCTTTAGGAGAATGAATGATATTGATTGGTTCAAATCAAACTTGTGACCTGGTGGCAGTATTAGATGTTTTTTACAAAGCATCATCTCCTCATTAATCTTTCATTAGACAGCATGATCCGAGAAGCCAGCAGCAGTCACACCACGCTTACTCTCTCGAGTGATGCCACCACAGAGCGCTCCCTTATTGGATCACAGCAATTACTGGCCTTACAACGCAGATTCTGAAAGCCTTATCGAATTTCCTCCTGGAGATGGCAAGCTTACAAAGAGTCATGTGCTGTTTCTTGGGTGAGGACATCACCAAATTACAACAAAATGCAGTAAACTCAAGTAATTTGCAATCAATCATGTGACTCTCCTTTCTGAGATGATACATCTTCATTTACAGCACATGAAGTATTTTACAGAAAGCCCAAATACTTAAAATTAAGGTGCCTTAAAAAGTTCCAGTCAAAGAACAGGTAACTGCTAAATCACATTTCTGCCTGGGAAAAACAAAGCAGAATCTCTGGTATCTGGATTGCTGGCATCTCAGTGCTGTGATTTAAAGGAACTGGGAAACAAGTGCAGGCAAACAGCAGACAGTATGAGAAAGAAGCATCTGTTCCCAAGGACATAAACACTGCTGGAACAGAGCCCAAGAGGGGGAGATTGGTTCTTATTTTCAGCTCAACAGCACATCATAACAAGGCCTGGGGTGGGCGGGGGTGGCAGGGAATTGGAAATTGTGCAACTCTAACAATACATGATTATTCACATGCAAACATTAAAAAGGTTAAAATTTTAGTGCCTCTGAGTGAAGAAGAGCCCTTAAATACTGCAACTGACCTATACTTCCAGGGATCCTATACTTCTTCAGGTTTACAAGTATAAGGATTGTATCACCAAGCTATTTTTTGCAGCCATATGAAAGTAGCATTACAATCTGAACACAAGACATCCCATTAACCTCTGCAACCACTAAAATAAAAAGGCCTAGCAAAGGGCAAAATAACTCTTTATTAGAAGATAACTTAAAAATGCATACTGCAGAAATGTTCTCACTCATGCAGTTAAATTACCCTGGATAAATCACAAAGTTTTGATCAGGGATATGGAAAAGTGACATGCACAGTGCACAAAGACATAATGCAATCACCTCACTATTGGCTCAGGCAAGGTGGAGAACACCTTCTAGTACCACAGATGTTACACCTCCTAGAAACATCATCCATGGCCTCTCCCCCAGCAAGCCCAAGAGTTATCCACCATGACTGTGAAAGGACAGACAGCCTATCTAGAGTATCAAAATTAAGACTGACTTAATTTTTAAGACATTTCCAAGACAGGTAGATTTAGGTAAAATACAGGACAGGTAGGTGTGGCTAATGCTGTAAGTTGTGGGTTCATCTCATTAAGGGCAGCATAAAATGTCAGTGTGACACTTAATACACAAACTACAGTGGTTCAGAGTTTTTGCTCTTAAAAGTTAATTTGAGGAAACTTTTGGAAACTGAAACACCTCCTTTTTTATTATGCTGTTGGCTTGGGCACTTAGTTAAGTATTTATCCCCCCTTCTGTTCAATGAGAGCAGGGAACAGCTATCATTGTTATATAAAGCCCCTCCACCCAAGTACACATATTTGGAGAAGCAAAATGATACTGCCTTAATTCATATGCCATATGCCATAATATCTTGCATGATAAAAATCAGTCCCTTGTCTCTTATGCCTGGACTGTGATAACACAAACACTGACAACATGAACTGACACAGCTGTAAGAGGCAGATTCACTGTATAGACCTGGACCTGGTACTTATCACAAAAACCACCCTCCAGGTTTCACACTAACCTCAAAATACTTTGCTATGTTCCTAAGTGAGGAACATGAACCTTGGAAAGATTTAAACTGTAAGGCGCTGCTTTAGCTCACACACTCCTGCTCTCTGTACCCACCTGCCAAATTTTGGGTAAGATACTAGTACTCTGAAAAAAGATGCAAGCTCTGCTGAAAAATTTCTCAAATGCAAACACTCCGTTCTGATGCAAAAACTGTGACTGCTAAGAGAGGAGGAAAATATATGAGCATTTTAAAGAGAAAATCAAATAGAACAAGATATGTTTATATATCTTTAGTTGAACATAACATGTATTCATTTTAAAAAATTACTGAAATTTAATTATATCCAATAGAAAACAATGCATCTTTCATAGTCCTCCAGTGCATTTACATTACAGATTTAAACATTTTAGCAACAACAGTTGATTACAACAGATACACTCCAAATTCTAAGAACAAAACAGTTGTCAACCCTCAGGCAAGATTGTAAACCGACAGAGACTTCTTGGATGACAGCCCTATGTCTTGACAAAATGCAGTAATAACAACATTAATAAGCCTAAACTCCTAATTAATATTCAAACACATAAGTATGAAAAATTTTAACCAGTGCAACTATATTAGAAATTAGCCAGAGCTTACTTCAGCTGTAACTGAAAGGTAAGCATCCACAGGGCAAATGGTAAAAGCTGTGTTACACAACTGTTTTGGTTAGGGAATATATTCCAACTGAAACTGCAGAAATAATTCGGGCGGCTACATAAACATAATTTAAGGATATAGAGGTTAACAACTTTGAAAAGAATCTTTACTGAACCACAAATGGCTTCTTTCAAAGACACCTCTGTATCACAGCTTTCCACTGCACCTTCCCTGAAGAGTGATTCTCAAACACCAAATTTTTAATACCAATTCCTAAAACACAGAAAATGTCGGTGAATGTTTCTTATCCAAGTTTTTATTGAAGCTAATCAACCCTAACTCACAAAATGTGATAAAAATCAGAGCACAGTAATAAAAACTGTGTGAGTCGTGTCACTTAATCATATGCACCATGAACCTATTTTAAGCACGAGGCTGATGCACTGTTATTTGTTCTTTATAACTCCTCGAAACACACCCATTAGGGAATCACTGTACCGTTAACTTATTATAACTTTTCCATGAATAGTCTGTATATTACTACCATTTTGTGAAATGTTGAAACAGGAAGGAACTATATAATGCTCTGACTTTTAAACCCCATATAATTAATTAGTCATCCTTAAGAAGTAGAAAATGTGTGAAAGACAAATGGGTTATATTCTAGAAGGACCAAGAAAGGCATAATTTCATTTTCCAACTTACCAAGCCTCACAATTCCTTGCTCAAATTGCTGGAGACTGACAAACTCTAGGTGTCATCATGATCATGGTCATACAAGCTTATTATAATCAAGCCAGGGGCAGCTTACATTTTTCAACAATGCTATTCATTTAACCTAAAAAGTCAGAAGTGGATTAATTCCAGCAATAAAGCGCAATGTGACATATGAAACATGTCTGACATAACTGACTTAAAGTAAATCAGTCCACATAAAGCCATTTGTGCTAGCAGAAAGGACTGGAACAGCAGGATGCTGCTTCACAAGGACAAAGCCCTGCAATTTTTTGACTACACTTCAAGTAGCTAGATGGATTTCTTAGCACTTTCCCGATCCAAACAGTTTGTCTAATGGCAGTAGTTCTTTCCACAGTAGAGTGGCAAAATGAAACCCTGCATAGGGAGAAATGCGTAAGTTGTCTCCAAGTGTCTCCCTGCAAGATGTTACAAGACATCATATGTGGAATATCTTTCAGTCTGGGACACATGAAGCAGTGAATGTTGATCTTCAGACCCAGAAGCTTCCTGTGCAAGGAGGCCTTGAAAATAAAGATATAATAGCTGCATTTTTGTAAATGAAATAAATGTGTCTCCATACTTCCCTCAGGCTCTTGCTTGCTTGGCTGGAAAACAGAATTTAAATGAAGTAGCTCATCTGCTTCTCCACAAGATGACAAGAATTCTTTTTATTCTAAGAAAACATTTTACATTTGAAAAATCATGTTTTCTGACAACAGAAAGAAATCATACCAGAATTCTCATTTCACCAATCCTAATTCCATCCATTTCAACAACTATTACTTTGCTTGCCTTTCGTTATTCCTTATCCCTAAATCACAAGTCCCTACTTTTCTGTTTTATATGAGGCCTTCTGACTTCCTTTGCTTGACCACCTAGAAATGTTCCAGGAGGCTAAGACACATGAAATAAAATCAAATAAACTGAACAGAAACTAGATTTTTCATATATAAACACAATAAGTTGAAAATATCAGAATTATACTGAGGGTATTCCTTGAAATTTTGGAATAAATGGTATGGCTTCATTAAAAATTAAGACACTGTAGTCAGAAATGTTAATGTCTTGAGTGTTAGACCACATTTTGCTCAGTCAGTATCACTGATATCATTCTGTTGAATTAATAAATACAGCTGAACACATTTTCTGAATTTTGTCAGAGGCCTGGTAGCAAGTTCATGGCAAAACAGAAATCTTTTGGAAAGCCCATGTAATGGTATCCTTCCTGATATATACTCAGGGCAGAAAAACAAAAAGTGTGATGAAAAAGCCACTGGATGTGGGCTTAAAGAAAGTCCTGAATCTATGCTTATATAAGGTGACAGATCCTCGCACAAAGGAGAGTGCAATTTGTTTCTCATTTGATAGAGTGAATTTAATCTCACAACTGTAATATAAAAACTCAACAAGTATTCTAATAAAAGTCATGTATTCGATTCTATGCAGAATTCTTATTTACAAACTTTGATCCTGCCTTCTTCATACATTTCAGAGAACAACCCCTGTTCCCAGCTTTTTTCAGAAAATTCCAAACTCTCGAAGGCTGAAACCAGACATAAAACAGAGAGGGAAAATTAACTTGTCTGAGAGAACGACCATTAACCCACAGTTCTCAGATTAATACAGAAACTGGGTTCCTAGAATTATCCAGCCAGGCCACCAGGTTTCTAAATCTTATATAGGTGATGCAATACTCTTAAGTGTTGTTAAGGATTAAATTGTTAAGCACTGACATAGCAGAGCATTTAAGCAAATAAGCCTGATGAAGTAAGCAACTAAATATGAGACGTGACTTCCATGAAGAAAGTCATACTATGAGAAGCTTAGCAAAGGTTTCTACAGCTAAATTTCAAACATATAGGATTATAGGAGCAGGAGTAACCCAGATAAGGCAAAAATATATTTAAACAATTATTAAATTAGGTAAAGCAGGTTATAAAAACCTATTTATTACACTGACCTATGAAAACCTGAAAACATTCCTGTCAAGAGCAGGGGCAACCTCAAATGCTAGCAACACAGCAAGGCTTGATTTAAAATACCCACATTTGTGCTGAAGTCAGAGTAACTGAGGATAACGAGACCTGATCAATTCACAGACAGAACATTTTTCCATAGACAACTCAGAGTTGAAAAGAGGAAATCTCTCACCAGTACTAAAGTATGATAAACCAGATGTTTGTAGTGTAGACACCAACATTCATCTGGAATCTAGACTGTTTAGTTTAGAACACATGGTATAAGAATGATTGGTAGTGAGAGGAAATACTGTGAACAAGTTTACATATATCTCATTCCAAAAGCAGACTTTCTGCTTCATGAAACAAACCTAACTTCAAGTTTAATGCCAAAATCCAATCAAAATAATTCACAACCCTGCCTCTGAATAATTACATTTTTGCTGGTCTTGCCACAGAATCATGTAATTTCATTAACTGTACTATTTCAACATCAGAAATACGTAGTCTGCATGTTTGTATACGTTAGTTAACACACATTTTCCAGACATCCACATCAGTAATAACAGTAATATCTTTTAAAGAGATTTGCAAGCATGGATGAGCCTTGCTTAACAAAAGATGAAACTAAATATATTCTGTGGGGGTTTGGGATTTTACTAAGAGCTTCTGGCACAGCATAACTCCATTCTATGCTGCCATTCCAGATCACAGATTTGAGAAAAACAAAACATGTTCTCATTTAAGCCTGTGGTATACCATTCCTAACAAGGAATTTCTCTGTAAGCAAAATTCTCTTAGGTAGAGCATTATTTACTAACCAAGTGTTTGGTAACACAATAAGCAATTCCAATATCTCCTATACAGTCAACAGTGTACTTTCCAAGGACTGTAGAATGTATATTCTTCAGAGATTAGGAATTACCTACACAGTGAGTAATACAAAATCCCAATACTTGTTTTCTTTACGAACAGCCTTACTGGAACACAAGACTGAAAACTAAATATTTATTGTAAGTGACTGTTGTTTTTGTAATATGCTCTGCAATTCTAATAAACAATCATTTGTAAAAAGAGGTTCCATTTGCATGTGAGGCAACATCCACTACAAGGAAATAAATTAATTATCTGTGTTGGATATTTTTTAATAACTTTCTTGGATTATTTTTCTTCGCGATAGAACTTTCTTGATTAGAAATTCATACAGAAAATACTAAACTTGATAAATTAATCTAATTTACAACTGTTAATATTAAATCCATTGGAATAGCAGTAAGTTATAGATAAAACCAGTAGTTTTATGTGTATTCATACATATGCATTAAATAAATTGCTTGTTACCAAACTGTATGATTGGTGCTCTCTAGAACACCAGCTTGGTAAAGAATGTATATGAACACAGTGGTTTGTATAGCAAGGTATATTAATACAAAGGTTCATTGAAACACAGCGATTGGAATCTGGAATTTGTATCCAACCTATCTTAAAAACAGACACTGTAGCTACCATACAGAACAGAGTAACTGATCCTATTCTAATAACTGCACTCCCACTGATATCGCCCTCGTATGGAGAAGCACATCCATACGCTCATTAAAACAATGCTTGTTACATTTTACGCATTAAAAACCCCAAATAACTTGTTATGCAAAATACAGTGAGTATGACATTACCTAGTGAAAAACCTGGCAGATGAGATAAAGTTTTAGATTAGCATAGGCACAGATGATGCATTAGACTGGATGGTTAACCTGAACAGTTCTGTAGGTATTTTGAGATGTATTTGATTAAGTAACTATGCTTTACAATTATGACTAATGTATATGGCATTGCATTAAGAAAAAATATTTTATTTCTGAACTGGTGTCATCAAATAGAACAGAACTGCCTGATTTCATGCGAAAAATTAACATTATCAGGTAAAAGAGATGGCCATTTCAACAGTTACTGAAAGTGGAAATGCAGAACTGTATCAAGCCCTTCCATGAACATTCCTGCTGACCTAGGAAGAAGAGTTATCTATGCAGGATTAATATTTAAATGTAATGTCTGCTCAGCATTCAGAGCAATGAAAGAACAGGCAATGCACATCCAGTACAGGGAACAAACAAGGATCCAGAAATCCTATTTTTTCCAGGGCATAGTTATATTCTGCTTATGCCAACAGAATCCCCCAGTGCATGCAGCCAAGAGGTAAACTCAGATTCATGAAGGTGGCCATGGATACAGATGTGCAGCTATGAAGGAAAGAGAGAAAGATCACTTTTACATGGGAAACTAATGGAAATTCAGCATACTGGTAGCTCCCACAAAACATTCTCATAAAGCCAAACTACCACCCGCATTAAACCATATTTTTGGTGGTTGTTCACATTGGGTCTTAAATTGGCTATTCACTAAACACATTGTACCTCAGTCAAGTGATTTTTGAGCATGTAGTTTTACTTAAAATAAAACGCTTTTTGAGCCATTGGTAAATACATTTAGATTAAACGATAGACTAGAAAAGTTCAGGTCACTTAGTATTCCAGCAAGTAATTTTTTGCTACTATAAACTGCAGTGTTAGAATTCTTACCTGTTGAGAATAAGTGTATTTAAGAATCTTTATGAATTTAAGTTGAACACTAAAGATTAATTCAATATGGCCCATTTCAGTTTTACATTCTATACTGCTTGCTATGTCACTCCCCTACAACAGAAGATCTACAGATCTATACGTGGCTAAATCTGGGTACGTGTAAAAATAACGCTGTAATTAGAATGTCCAGAATTACCCAGGATGTATGCATCGTAAGGTCCTTTTTGAAGTTACTTTAAAACCTCTTGTGAACATCAGCGCTTAGAATTTGAAAAGTGTGAAGTGCAACCGACACACTTTTTTTCATGTAAGATGTGTTCATACCAGCATATCATTTTTTTTTCCATGAGAAAAAACTTTTGTTCTCCTTTAGTCTGAGTGACTTTTATCTTACACCAACAGAAACAATAAAATCAAAGAGAAAGAGAAGTTTCTCCAAGAGTTGTCCTCATAAAGGAAAAAATTATGTTAACTTACAGTAATTATAAATACAGTCATAACACTGGCTGCAATATAATCTAGACATGCCTATTCTAGCTTTGGAATAATTTTCTGGGATATTTGCAGAGATGTAGGTGGGGCAGCACAATGCTCAGAGATGGTCTAACAAAATGGTCTATTTTCGGCAGTTGGAAGCTCAATGGAATTGAAAGCTTTACAACAGCAATACAATTTGAATCCTTACACAAGATTAGCAAATCAAATATATACCTATGCTTCTTTGTAGCCTTTGATTCAGAGTACATGCTTGGATGATCAGTGCCTTCCCTTCCCCAGGAAGGGAATGTTTACAGGAATTAATACTTTCATTCTTCAAAAGGTCCATACAGGAATGAGACTGGAATGTCAGATCAACCATTACTATTTGATCCAAGAGACACTCTCCTGCAGATTCCTTTGAAATTTGATATCAGATTGAGTTCTGCTATAATCTTGGTTCAAGCTGCAAGTTAAATATTGATCTCAATTTAAGTCCTATCTATACATTAAAAACCCCAACAACCCAGCTTGATATGGCACCAGAAAATTAAAGGACAGGTAAAGGTCAATTTACACAACTCACACCACCACTTCCTAGTGTGGTTACTTGCTTACAACGCTTATATGCTATTAGCGTTTCACAATTGTTCACAATTACTCCCATGTCTCCAGAATAAACAATCCACTAACAACTCAGACAGTAGCAAAATCCACTGTAATAAAAGAACCCAGGAAGTATGCACCCGAGTTCACCCTGCCACACAAAAGTGAGTGCATTTCTTGAACGGACACATGATCTCACGCACATTATTTATACTGTGGTACCTGTTTAGGCTAACGTGAGGACATGAGTTACACAGCAGAAAAAAAACCCCAACAACAACGACAGGAGTCAAGTTCACAGTGGTTGTTTCTGCCATGTGGTTTCTCTCAACACCTACAGATTGTCCACATCAGCTCAGATTCATTGCTGTTCTACGCCAACAGTGGTGGAACCATGTAAGGGAGGTGGCTTGCGCCTTCCTCAGCGAGGGTCAGGGTCATGTACAACCATCAGCACAACGTAGGGCAGTTCTCCAAATTCCACAATTTGTGCTCCTGATGCAGTCCTTATAAATTATAATTATTACGAGAGAGCTGGATATCCATACACAAAAGCACCCTGACTGCTCCCTCCCCTCAAATGACTTCCATGCTCAGACTGTGTACAGGGGCCAGAAATGCAGAGGCAGGATGCTAGAGAGACTGCAAGGAGAAGAGACAGAGCAACAGTGTACAGAGAAGGAAGAAAAGACCTTTCTGCTCTCTTACCCCATGTGCAGATATCAGGGGATAAGGCAGACCAAAAAAAGGCTCCTAAATGTAGAATCAGTACAAGAATCACGCTGACATGCTAGTAAGAAAGAAATAAAATCTGTCTGTTACAGTTATTACCTATTCCTTTTTTTTTCCTCAGGTAGGAACCAAGATTTTATGCAAGAAAAATACCAATACCCAAGAAGATTAAAGAAATTCCATCAGAAAACTTTCCTTCTAAAAACTTAATCTTTGAGTAGAGACAATATTCTAAGATGTGCTTTGTTATCTAATTGCCTCTTAATAAAGAATTAGAGCAACATTACCGCATAGAACGAAAGACACTCTACAGTCTACTTCAATACATTTATTTTCCTAGGCTTGAAGACAACAACAACATTAATCAGAGAGACAATAAGCATTGCTACTACAGATAAAGTAGCCCATCCCCCCTAAGAGATGCACATTTATACTTAAAAAGCTATTCAATGGTTCCTTTATACTTATTTTATCTGTATATAATTCTCAAAGACAGCAATAATTTCCATTGTGAAGAACATTATAGGGCCAGGGATGTCTACTATGCACACATGTAGAAGGGAAAACTGCTTCCTATCTTTTCATATCTTGTTTTTGGAGTAGATGCATCTCTTCCACTCTTGGCTGAGGCATCTGCTGAGCATTAGCGATAGATTTTTCTTGGCACCAAGTGGAATGAGTACTTTTTGGTGCTTTTGATCAGAGTAGATACCACTCTGACCTGTTATCCATTCCATCATGTGAAAGTACTGATGGATATACATGGTGAAATGGAAAAAAAGGCAGAAGGCACCTCATAGAGCAGGAAATTCTAAAAAAGAAGACTGACACTCTGATTGTGCTTATAATTCTTCTTTATATGACTTTCAAAAGGTACTTCATCGATCCTGAGAATCACAGTCTATTTAGAAGGTACGAACATTACCAAGTCTGCATCAACCCTCAAAGTGACAGTGCTTTGCAACGATACAAAAACATGTGACTTCCCTACTATATTGTGGATACTATTCACAAATTTTAAGGCGATTTAGGTAATGTAATAGTAAGGTAATATAAAAACTTATGATAAGCTGACACTTTATCTCCTCAGTAAGACAATACTGTCCAGCAAATATTTGTTAGAAAGTTTTCGTCTTTGTCCAACGTTTTATGACATCTATATACAAGAAACGACAAACATTTTGCCCCTAAACTAAGAAATAACACTGTAGTGTGTGTACTTCCCCCAAACTTCACAGCTAAGAAAGGAACACTATTAGTTACTGCTTTACTTTCCTGCAGTTCACTATTTCTAATAAGTTTTGAAAGTATTCTTTGAACAGGCAGTATTTCTTTGCTGCAGTGCTGTAGGGCACTTCTTGATAATCAGGAGGAAGTGGGAGAAACCAAATGAGTATTACTTTCAGCAAAAGCTGAGTCATAGCACAAATCGCTATGCAGCACCCTGCCCTTTGTGCCCTTCTGCTTACAGGCTGCAGTAACCTTCAGCTGTCTACAAGTTGAAAGTCATGTTCAAAAACCAAACAATGAAATCAGCAACTTTGGTAACATATCACATGAATCTGTGCCCATGACTTCGGGAAAGTTTCAAGTTTAGAAAATGTTGTTCCTACTTAGCCCAATTACGTGACAAGAACTTTCTGTTTACATGGTTTATTTGTAATACTGTGCAGGACTGGGGGTTTCAGCCCGAACATAAGACTGAGGTAGTACTGAAAACTGACCAACAGTGACAACGGCCACTGATGGTCCTCCGTTACGTGTGGGCACATACTTGGAACTGCAGAGAATTAATCAAACACACGCTTACTATGTCATACGGTGATCAACTAATCAAAGTCAACGGAGAGACTCGTGCTGCTTTCAGTAGCACTTGGACCACGACGCAAAAACAACCCAGCCCCAAGACAACTGACATCAAACCCTTGGGTACCTGCTAAATAAGGATGACTGAAGTTCCCAAACTGACATATAGTCTGCGAATAGTCAGACTTCTGAGCACTCACAAATAGAGTTAACTGCCAGTAAATCTGGCACCTGTTTCAGCTTCATGTTGTTTAGACTTTATATACCCAGACTTCGCAAACAACGCTAGAAACCATTGTCACTGTTGGAGACCTGTTAGTGTATCTGCTAATACTTATGGCCTATTCACCCAACAAGCTGATGTTATTTAAAATGCTCTTGCCTTTCTGCAAGGCATTAACATCACCAAGTAGAGGAAAAAAATTATGATCAAACCTAAACAAGACTGCTACACAAACACACCTTTTGTGCTGATGAACTGTATACTGACAAAGCTACACAAGCACAAAAACGCCAAATACATTTTTGTACTACATTGTACATATCTATAGTTGAGTGTACAGGGCCAAGTTGTTATTACATTTTTATGGTCAGCTCATATTCTTATCTAATTTATCTAAATAGAACAAGGTAAGCATATCGTATAACATGTTTAGAAAAGGACACAGGAAAGAACCAGAACTTCCCAGTTTCATAAATGTTAAAGTTTGTACTATGCAATATGAGCTTGTATATTGTCTCAGCCATAGTTCCAGTATGAACTCAACTATTCACAACAGCACTGTGCTTCAAAGACCCAAACTGGGCACACTGTCATGACACATGGCTACCATGAGCTTATTCAGAACTTTGGTATCTCCCCATGTGCACAATGAGATGGAATAGACATGCACAGTGTATTTCAGAAAAGGACTCATTTGATCTCTGTAAAGTTCTGATTCCAGTGTGCACTCACCTGTACACAGTCAAATATTATGTACAACTCATACCCTGTATTATCATAACATCAGTTATAAGAAAATGAACTAATACTCAACACCCTAAAATGGAAGCTCTCAGAAAGGGGATACAAGCAGGAAGGACATACCATCCTATTTGAAAGTTATGCAATACTTCACTAACACAACTGCCAGAGTAACTTGTAAAACCTCAGGTCACCTCCAGTGTCAGATGTTATAAGGATTCTTGGTAAACCATTAAGCTTTTGAGAAAAGGTATCTGAAGATATCCGGAAAAGGACACCAGTGGCTTTCAGCATGTTCTCTGCATATTGCATCATACAATGAAAATTAAAGGAGACCTTGAGGAAAGGGTAGAAAGTATTTCTTCTCTCTGACTTCCCTCTTTTAATTTACTACTCTCCACCATAAATTTATAATTCAATTCTGGGAGAGATGCTCTTTTATGAACCTAAGAACTGAGCAAAACCAGGCAAAGACCATGAGGGTCATCTTCCCAACCATATTAACAGCTGTGACTGAATGAATCAAGAGTTAACATTACAACACATTAAAGGGACAGTAATTAGTTGTCCAAATTGTAGGTCTTATTGTTAATATGAGCACCATCATCATAAAACATTTGTTACAAATGCTAGAGACCACAATAAACCATAAACTGTCAAGCTTTGTGAAACATCAAGTGGGGGGAAAAAAAAGGAAAACCAACTCCAACTAATATCCCTTGCTCCTGTTACTAGAAATACTATAAATCAACAGCTATGGAATTAAAACATTCCAATACCATCGTCTATGGGTGCAGCTAACTCACTCCTGTAGGGAAGGGATTATGTCGCACCTCTGCCTTGGCCCTGTGAAGCACATTCATGAGAGGAGAAGAGACTGTAAGATTGGGGGCATACCTTATCTCCACTGTCACACTTGGAGGGTTTACAGGAAGCAAATAAACAGGACATTGAAAGTTTTATAACATGAAGGTATCTCTGAATCAATGCAAGTAGGTGTGGAACACACAATACTAACATGGTTTTCAGTCCTAGATTCTCTGTTAGACATCAGCTACTCGTTGACAGCCTCTTGTGTGCTCAGTGAAATCAAGATTTAACCTAGTCTTTAACATGATTGCTGAAAATTATCTTAAAAGAATGCTTATTTGTTTTACAGCAACATGATTTATTTTCTTTTATACAGATGGTAATTCTATTTTTTATCTAGATTTTCATTGCTGCACTCAATATTGTACAAGATTGCTATTTGCAACTGGACAAGAACCTGCAAAGTGACACTTAGAATATATATTTCCTCTACACAAAATCAGGAATACTGATTAGAAAAATGTGTCACCTTGTTGTATGGTTCAAATATACTATAAAAATGTACCCAAGAAACATCTGGTTTGTATTCACACCAGTTTGGTTTAAATACATTTGTCAACAGATAATCCACATATTCCAAGTCGAGTGAAAACAGGCCTTTTCAACAAACTCAGCCTCACGCTAACTCATTCCGAAATAAGTGATAATTTCTACTTTATTTGGTGCAGAATATCATCCACTAGTGCTAAAATGCTCAAAGAACTTCAAAATCTTACCTTTAATAATCAATTCTTACCTCATCCTGTTATCACTGATCTCAGTGACACAAGAACATATTCTAAGGGATCATTAAGTAAACAACCATATGCCTTTTTAGATTTGAAATTATATTTTTCAGAGAACAAGCATGAAAATTAATCATAATAACCTTTATTACAGATACACTCTTATTTTCAACAGCTCTGAAACGGTTTCTTTTCGGTGCAAAATAACTTAGCTTTTAAGCAGAACAGCAATCATGAAAAAACAAAACTCTGCAGCAGTTGTCAGGTAGTAAAAGAATAAAACCCGTCTTTCTTCATCTGCATTCTCAAGCCCTTACAAAGATTGCACTAAAGATGGCATAACTACCCACAAGGCAGGCAGGATACTACACTGTAATCACAGTTATTAAAAGCAATCTGAATCAGAGAAGTTAAAGCAAAATCAGACTTATTTTTAGGTACTCTGTTTCATGTAGCACAAAAGTTAAAAAAGAAAATTATTTTTCCAGATTACAAAGGGCTTTTAGGACATATACTATCATGACAAATTATTGTAAGCCATGTTTCTAAAATGCTAATAAACCAACGATAGATTATATGAAAATTAAATAAGTTTTTAGTAGAGTTTTGAATAACATTCAAGCAGTATGCAACTCAATCCCTAAAAACCGTTTTGCTGTATATAACACAGATCAAATTTAAAAGCTTAAAAAAACAAATTACAATTAGGCACGTGATACCACTGAAATGTCTTTTGAGAAGTAAGTTAGTGATGTTGCTGGGATGATCAAGAAATCAAGCTTTTGTAGGAAATCTCTCAGTTCCAGAAAGTATGCAAAATTACACAAAAGCTAATTAGAAAGCCTTAGAACACCCTGCTTACAGCAACATAAACATAAGAAGTTATCCAAGGTCAAACACAAATCCAAGACCAGAAATATACATTTTACATACCTGGTACTAGGAAGAAAAGCAGTAGACTACAAACAAAATCAGTACATTGAAGTGATCTTAAAAATAGCTAGTCAAATGTAACAAACAAATTTTAAAATGATCTTCACTTCTAGCATTGTGTAGGTTGTGTTTTTTAGTAGCTAAACCTGTGGCTTTGGGTCACTCATGAATCTATATGAAGAAAGGAAAACAAGAAGGACCAATGTCTTCCACCCAAGAACCTACACACCCAGTCCTCCATCACTTCAGTTAGTGAGAACTGTCACTGAACTCAACAGGGACAGCATCATGTCCCAGTTGGAAAACAACTTTATCTGATTTGCATTACTTTTAAATGTGGGGCAGAAAGAAGATATCATCTCAGAATCACTCAATCAAAAAAAAAATTGAGATGCAAACATGCAGAAAAATCAACTAAATTAAAGATTAAATTCTAACAAAGCAACAATCCTTTCCTCCAGTGTAAGCTGTATGGTGTTCATTTCTTCTGATAACATTTAAATCTATTGCTTTGACACATGTTTGGGCATTGGTTTTGCTTCTGCTGTGCATTCAACTGAATGAGAAACAGATTTAGGATCTCTGCTAAGCTGTGTTCACTAGATAAATGTTCTGCAGTACACAGTGCCCTGTTGTTTATGGAAGTTTCAAAATGGTAGTCATGATCTATTGAGTCCCTTTTCAACCTCTCACATTTTCTAAGGCATTATGAAGCAAAGACAAATTCCAAAGAATGTATGAACCTAAACAGTTATAAAAACAGGAGCCCTTGGGGAAAACAGTGAGGTTTTAACTTGTTTTAAACTTCTTTACACAACTGTTCCTGCTTTGCGAAATGTATTTCCCATTGTGACTTACAGTAAACTACAGCTCTTTCTTTGTGAACTTAATAAAGTTATTCACATTTTTTTAATAACAGTTGAACACCAGAGTTCCAGACCACTAAATATCCAGTCCTAGATAAAGGCAAGTATCACTCTGGAGCAAACAAACAAAAAAAAAAGACCCAGTGGATACAGAGGAAGTGACAAGAAGTTTTTAAAGAAACAAACAGAACTGAAAAAAAGTTTCAAAGAGCCTGAGCAGCACCAAGAAGATTTATCTGAAACATTTTGACTTTACAGCCTTGGAAACTTTGATTTGGGGGTGGGGAGTGAGGCGAGTGAGGACAGGAAAGAATGGAGAACGCAGCAATAGGGCTTAATCTATTTCTGAATCTTGTGAATCACATTTTATGTAAAATTTCAAGTTGCACTGTTGGTAAACAGCGGTGGCAACAACAAAAAGTTTGTAAATTCTGTCATTTATTCTGTCATGATAAATGCTACCAGGCAACAGTCCTGCACTGACCTTGTGTATGGACTGGGTCAATAGACAAAATGTCAACTGGAAATTAAGAGACTTATTAAGAAGTTTATTGTTAAATAAAAAGCTATGATAGCCTTACTATATGAATTAAACTTTGATTAATTCACAGTAAACCATCAAAAAATTTGTTAGAGCTGAATGTTTTTAACTCTTACGGGGATTTGTGAATAGGAATAAAAAAGGTAACTTTGTGGATAAGTTATTCAAATTTTCAATCAAGTAACAAATGCCACAAATGGAATAAATAGATTTGTGAGACTATTAGACTACAGCAGAGTCTGTGAATAGCTATATTGTTTCAGCTCATACAGATGCTGCAGAAAGTAGTAAAAGGTCAAAAAAATGGGTAAAGCCTTTAATGTGCAATATCTATTTATCTGAGGTACTGGCATAATAAACAGTCTTAAGGTTATGCTCACCACATTGCTCTGATACACAAAACATACTATCTATCTTTGTCAGAAAGCATTAAACAACTTACCTAAAACACCCTGTGGTAGACTGCACATATCCTAAGTTTCTTGCTCACATCTTAAATACACTTTTCTACATGAAAAAAGGAATCATCACGATCACTGATAATTCTGCTGTTATCATCCAAGGAATAAGATAAGGTGACTCCTTCATTTCTCAAAAAGCCATGAATTCTTTACTTTGGCATTGCTAGAAAAACAGGAGACTCCATGAAGAAAACTACAGGATACTGACTTAGTGTCTGCGCCTGATCAAGAACTGTACACACTGAGGGATTTGTAAACTTTTTTAAAACATTAATGTTCTCATAAACCTTCATCATCCCAACTATGCCCACTTCTACAAAAACTTTCATCATGTCCCTTCTTGAATCCCATCTTCCCTCATTAGATTCACAACCACAGTGTAATAAATTGTAATAAATAGCTTTAAGGGTAACTGCCATTCTCCACCTTGCATAACATAACGATCTAATGAGAAAATGATATTTCAAATACATTTCAAATGCATCATGTTTTCTCCAGAACAAAAAAGCCAGACTGCAAGAACTGACTTGACATTCAGCCCTGGTTCATACCAAAAGGAAATCCTCATGATTGTGAAGGAAAGTAGCATGTTCAAGTCACAGAAGAAACTCCTCTTTACCTTTTTGGAGAGCTCCCACAAATCAGAAGTGTAACATTGCCAAATCTCCTCTATAGCCACAGGAAAGGTGCAATTATAATTTAGCAACAAAACTGCAACTCCTCCAGGCAGAACTAAATCACAAACATCATACTGAGAAACAGAAATCACCCCTCCTTTCTCTCTGCCCTCCGGCTTATAATTAAAGGAAACTCTTTATTTCTATTCCTTGAAAACAAAGAGCCCTGTTGAGTCAGGGAACACATACATCCAACTTCCACCAGAAACTCCTTCTAGTTTGCCCTGAAAATGGTTTCCAGAGATAGAAGGCAATAGAAAATATATGGTGCGCTTTTTTCATCAGATCAATAGATCTAACTTGTTAAATGTACATGGACCTTCATAAGTCTCATAAGAATTAAAACACCTTTATTATGTTAAAAAGCCAGATGTTTTCAGATAAAAGGGAACTTAAAGAACAGCTGTTAATTATTACCTGTGTGAAAGCAAAGAGCTGACAGGAAGAATAATGACAAAATTAGGTGTCAAATTCATGTTTCCGTCGAAACCACAGTTTTTAAGCGTTCACCTGAGTTAAAAAAGTTAAGCTCTGGGCTTATGTTTTGGAGGTACTCTATTGGTTTAATTGGAGTGCTTTGTGAAAATATTCTCCGGCTGCTGACAGGCCCATTCCAATGCCTGGTAGCATTTTGGGTTCATCCCATCCACGAGGACATTCAGTATATTGAAAACAAATGTATCACATTATGGGATGGGAATGAGTAGAATCCATAGCTCTGCTGTAGAGGGCATTTATTATGCAAGACTCATACATAGTCTGATACTGCTCAGTACTCATAAACTTCCAGGAAGATTGTTTCTGACAGGGCACCACCTGAAAGCCACGAAGGGCAAATGGAAAATTCCAGGAAAGCTTCACTTCAAGTCACAGGCCTCTTTTTCCAGGACGAGAGGATTATTTAACTATTTTGCAGGGAAGTTCTAGTATAGGATACATCACCTGCAAAGATGTGCACTCAGTACAGATTTTTTCTTCAAGTTACAGTAAGCTTTGCAATGATATTCTGGTAGCTCATACAAAAGCCTGTTTCCTTGTCAGCATACAGTCATCCAGGTGACTAAATGATGAGGTAAGCCTTGCAAATGCCCCCTTCAGAAGAGATGCAGTGTTATCTCCAGAACTGGCAATGTATCCTGGGGCTGCTGTGTTGTACTTCCAGCAACTATATTGGCCCAAACACCATTTTGTTGAACAGGTATATTCCTAGTAGCATGTAATGAGAAAGAGCTTAACAGAAAAGTAGCAGCTATTACATTTCCAAAAGCTAATGAAGTAATTCAGGTTTTTGATAGAGAACAGCTTTATCATCCTGATTTTAGGAACAGAAAAAATTCATTGATACAGGCTTCTGGAATTTCATTTTTTTAAAAGCATTTGAAGGAGAAAGGCTTGCATTCCTTGTAAGCTTGCACACTTCTCTCTTCTATTTCTCCATGACTCAGTCTAATAGGAGACACAGCCACCCTTTACTAATCACACCCCCCTCCCTTGGAATGCTCTGGGACAGCGCTATTTAGCTCAAGTTTGCACTGTACTGCACCACCATCACTACACTGCACAACAAAGCCCTTTAAATGGGATATGCAACCTCTGCAAACATGGCTGCTTTATCACAAAGAAAGACTGAAAAAGAAGGATTGGCAACACTTCACTGCCTTTTCTAGTGCATTGCCACACAAAAAGGGCTGAATCTCTACTTCCTTCAATTTTCCAGTCAAGACTTTGGCTAAGCCTGTCCAAAACCACTGGGAAATAATCTCAAATTAACTACTTGGTTAAACTGTGGAATGAAAATATTCGCACTTGAGATTTAATTCAGGTTAGTACAGATTAGTTCGGATTAGTTTAGTCTAGGTTTGGTCTAACAATTTTACCTTTCACATAAAATGAAAGCTTAAGAGCAACCGCATGCTGATGCAGACACAGCCACATGGGGACAGAAGTTGGCACGCTCATTTTGCCGTCAAGAAATTTCAAGCTACTTCAGAGGTGTTTTATAAGAACCTTTATTTGGTGTTTACTGCATAACTCTTAGTGAATTTTTCTATGTCTTTTACCTGCTCACAGCGACTAGTGTAGCAGAAGCTACTTGCTGATGATGTAGTTCCTTGTTTCACATGGCCCACAACATTTTCCTTGTACTCAAACAAGCTGAGAAAATGGCAACTCAAGCTAAAGATCTATTCAAGCTGCCTGGACAGACTACAGAAAGCAACAGACATACAGTCACCAACTTTTATGCACAATTTCACACACGCACAAAAAGCCACATGGAGAAGGGATCAAAAGGACCCAGCAGCTTCATATTGAAACACATAGAGTTACAGTAACAAGTGTGTAAGCCTCATCTACCAAATACTGTCTGCATGTGTGGCCCAATACCCTTTCAGATTATCTGATTCTTAGAAAAAAGCCACAAGAGACAAGGCCAGTCCTTCACAGAGAGAGTACATGACCACAAAGGCTACAGAACATCCTCAGGCTGTTCTTGACAGAGACGGCCTTGGCAACTGGAATAGAAATGAAACAGCATCCTTTTAAGATTCTAGATATAAGCTACTGTTGTCATGCTGTAGTTAAGAGAAGGATCGTAATATCAATGGCATCCTTGACATGACACTTATGTAATAATTGTGGGGAATGTCACATTCCAGTGGGCGTAGAAACTATCCCCCCGGGTAACACATTGCTTTTCTCTACTGGGAGAGCACACAGTATGCAGCGAGAGCACCAGGCTTTGCTGTTTGCTCTTGCTCTCAGTGTGACACAGAGTTATCCTCTCACACAGCACCCCACAAAGGGGGGCTAAGCATCGCCGCCGGCTCCACTGCTGACGCCAAATATAGGGGAATCCAGGTGTCGCACAAAGAACCCTCCTCTCTGTCTCGTGAGCCATAAATCCACCCGGAGCTGCTGCCCCTTCCATGACTCAGAGGCAGGGCCGTGGGCCGGAACCAGCGCCGCAGCCGCGGCTCCTCGCTCCGGAGGGCGATCAGGGCTAGACCGGGACCAGGTTCCCCCTTCCCGCGCTCCCTGAAGGGGGATGCGGGGACCGAGCCCCGCGCACGTGACGTGACGCGATACCCGCATGACGTCACCTGCCCCCCGGGAGCGCCCGTAAATGGCCCCGCGGGGCCGCGCAGGCGCGCGCCCGCCGTGACGTCACGGCCGACGGGGCCGCGGCCCCGCCCGCCGGTCACAGCGCTCCCCGCGCCCTCACCTTCTATTTTTAATTCTTTCTTTGTCTCCGAGCGCCCGCCCCTTTCGCCGCGGGATGACGGGGCGGCGGGATGACGCCACCCGCTTCCCGGAACGGTGACGCGGCCGCTGGAATGCGCGCGGGGCTGCGCTGCCTTAAAGGGGCAGCGCGGGGCGGCCCCGCCCGGGGGGGCGGCACTGACGGACGGGCGCAGCTGGGGCGGCCGGGGGGGGCGCGGGACCGAGACCTGTCCCGCACAGACCCCGCACAGACCCCGCACAGACCCCGCACAGACCCCGCACAGACCCCGCACAGACCCGCAGCGCCGTCCTGAATGAAGGGCTGGCGGGGACAATGACCCCTCGGTGAGAGCTCCCAGTTTCCCAGGGTGCAGGTCTGACCCCAAGTCAGACTCTCCCGGGCGGTTCAGCCCCGATCGGCCTGGGCTGATGCTGCCGCCCGGGTGGTGTGCGGAGCTCTTTTCTTCATCGCCGCTCACGGTTCTGTGGCTCCGGTTCCCCAGAGCTGTTCCCCGGGGCCTGGGAACTCGGGAGTGTCACGGACACGGGGGAAGGGAAATGCCAGGTCCTGCCCCAGGGCAGCAGCATCGCATGGACAGAGTCTGTCCGCCTCTGTAGGGCTGACCACAAACGCACATCGTTAATAAAACGATGCTAATTCACAGAGTAATAAGTCCTTGATGTATTCGCTATATATTTCTATGTGAAACACAGGAGCCGGAAGTACTACAGTAAAGATTTTCCACCGATACATCAGGCATGAAAATGTTTGACATAAAAAACTACAATTTTAACTCAGCCAAGAGCTGAGAGTTTCAAACTGTAGATGTTGGCCATAGTAGGTTATCTCTGGGTCGGGGATGTGCTCTGAAATAAAGCCCCTCACTCAGTATAAGGTCGAGATGATGCTGTGGCATCATATTTAGATCATGGCTCGTAGGGAAATCTGGAGTGTACTTAGTCACCTATGGCATGACCTTATATTTCCACTCAATTTAGTAACAACAGTTGGTTTCTTATGGGACATGTGAGATTTAACTTATTAACAGTTTCTAGGGTAAGTGGAGAGAAGTCAGAAAAGGCATGAGATGAGAAGACAACAGATGAAAGGGAAATGCTCAGAGAGATGGAGCTCCCAGGGAAATGTAAGTCTTGTCTTCTTCTCAAATAGAACATTAAGGTAAAGGCAGTTACTTATCCACAGAGATTTTTATTACGTTGCCCTGAGTGATTTTTTTTTCCTGACTTAAATTATCTGGTTATAATTTTCATTTCAGCTTTTGCCTTTTGCTTAGGTTTGAACCTTTTTCTTAAATAGCACAGTAGAGTCTGTCAGAATACTAAAACTCTTGGGTCCAGAGAATGATGTTTCAACCATCTCAAAAAAAAAAAAAAGTCTCTGTTTACGTTGAGATGGTATATCCTATTCATCAGGCTGGCACGTGGGAATATTGATATATGTTTGAGCATGTAAAATCCTGGTAGGCAAATACCAGAGTAACTTGCCTCTATGTTTCTGAGAAAAAGTGCTTCAGCTTAGTCCTGAGATGGTCAGTGTACCACACATGTATGTCCCTGTGTCTTTTAACTCTGGAATGAATTCTGCCCTTGCTGTCCCTTCGTCTGCTTTCAGTTAGGACAAGTTATGTTACAGGAACTTTTAGCTTGTTGAAGAGCTTCCGGCTTTTTGTATTATGATCCAAAAGTGAGATGAAAAAGTATCGCTTTTTTTTTCCTGAATGATCACTTGCATTAACTAAACCAAGAAAGGTAAAATTAATGAAACATCAGAGGGGCTTAACTCTGAAATGTCATCTAATTAAGATGTCAATTAGACTGCCCTCGTAACTAGATAATGAATGTGAAAAGCTGTTTATGTGCGAAACATATCTGTGAAGTTTTCCTGGAAAAGTAATTCTTTAAAAATTCAGTACTTTTCATTCTTGCTCTTATAAATAATTAGGCAGGCTATTCTCTTACCAATGTTATGTTTCAGTGAATCTGAACTTGGTTGTCGCGCAGCTTCCTTATGAATCATTATTATCATAATTTCAAATCACTCATTAAATGAAAGTTGTTTTTTCCCCTAAATCCCCTAACCTACTTCTATCATGCCAACAGGAGCATTCAGAAACTGGCACTAAGGTGCAGCTCTGATACAAGTTTTCTGTTTCCCTGTGACTCATTTGACATTAACATAATTATGCTACAGGAGTCAAAGTGATTTTCCAACTATGAGTAATGCACAGTACTAGACCGAATGTTTACAAGACACCGAGGCATATCAGCTAGCTGAAGTAACCAGCTGCTGATAACAGCTGAAGTAAGTTGGGGAATTAAAAAGTCTTATAATACAATTACCCTTCTTTGGCACTCGGTGTCCTGTACGGCTGGGAGGTAGGTCATGTGCTCTGCGAGGAAGGATCCAGAAGCAGGACTGTGCAGTAATGAGGAGAAAAGACTGAGCCCGTGGGTTGCTCACACGACAAGTCTTCATAGTTTTCTTCCCACTTGCATATTTATGGCAAAGTCATGCTCAAATAGGAGCACTGATCTTTTCAAGAAGCGGCTGTATTTACCAGAGTTCATTTCAAAACACAAGTGACACACATCCTCTCAGCCAGGAAAACAAGATCAAAATGAAACAACAACAAAAAAAAAAGTGAGGTCATCTCACAAATGCTTTGAATCACGTATGTATGGGAATAACACAAAAGAAGAAAACCATTAAGGAGAAGGCAAAATTGAGTGCTATTACCACAATGAGATGTCTTTTCTCTGTAGTTGAAATATCTATGCAGGCTAATGATAAAAGTACAGAGAAGCATTATAACGAATATGTTCTGAATAAATCGCAGAAAAAGTAACCACAATATGTATAAGCCATATTAAAAAGAAAAAAAAATAAAACAAAATCTTAGTGGTCATGACTTATTTCAAGTGTTCCCTGAAATTTTTTGAAATTACTAGCTTCTCAGAATTTTTAAAAATAGTTTGAGAAACAAGTTATTTTTTTTCCTGACTTTGTTTGTTTGTGTACAAGTAGCTTTTTGAATGAAACCGGGGCACTTTGTATTTACAAGTTTGTCAACTTTGGCTGGATATCCTTCCAATGAGGCCTTATTCAGTAATGTGCTGAGCACCCAGAACATCACTGGTTTCATACCTCCTACAAGAATGCTTAGTTTCTCGTAGGATTAGCTGTGAAGGTAGAAATCTAATTTTGAAATATCAACTCAAACCTACTACAATTTGCTAGAGTACTAGAATGGAAAATAACCAGTTAACAACTTCCCTATAAAATACTGCAGTTATACAAGTGGGAAGGGGAGTCAAATGCAGAAAACAGTGCTGATAGCAGAACTGTTAGCAGAAGCCATGTATTCCAGGACACATATTCAAAGAATTCAGAAGAAAATTGCATATCACACTGTGTTCTTTATTTCACAAGAAAATCTGCTGAGGCCAGACTTGGCATGCTCAGATTATCGTCACTGACTCTCAAAGCTGGATGAGGACCAGAACTGGTAAAAAAGTTGTTTATAGCTGAGGAAGGCTGGACGAGGAAAGGTTTGCCACAGTACCTTGCATTGGCAGCACTCCCCATTTGCCAGGAGAGTCAGGGCTTGGAGATTCTGCAATGGTTTACCTGCTGCATGACAGTGGGCAAGCTCTAGATCTATTTCCTTCAGCTTGTCCACTTCTTTCTTGCTAAGGGGTGAAATGTACCTTTTTGGTGGAGATGGCTTTGCATGCCAACTGCTACTAAAATGACCAGCAGAAATTTATTCAACATATGTTGATAAAATCAGCCAGCAGAACCCAAACCACACATAAACAGAACAATCTGAGTCCCATCAACAGAAATAAATTCCCATAGCAATATTTAGCAGTCTTAAATTTAATCTGATTTGCTATAAGCTCATGCAGGACTGTAGTTTTATAACTACAAATACCCACCTCCGTAGCATGTTGTGCCACTGGATTTACATCTATTTTCACTGCTTTTAATTACCAATATCCCTAAACTACCAAAGCTCAACCCTCAGCTCACGTTGCTAAAATGTACTCCAGTATTACCAGAGCAGGTTCCCGTACTTCAGGTATTATTCCTTAGAGTAACACATAACAGGAGATGTTTGTAAAACAGTTCTACTCAGCTCCATACCTACCTGGAGTCCCCTAATAACACAGTCTTAAAAGCAGTACCTCTGTAATACTCTGCATTTCTATCTCCGGCTTTCCCAGTTGGCTCCAGAGGAATTTTCTTCTTATAATGATCTTCAGGGCAGCTGCACCCGTGCCCTACCTTTTTTCTTCTTGGAGGTACTACCATTTATTTGTAACATTTATTTAGCATTCTGCAATGACATACAACCTGTGCAAATTCCAAGTATTTAACCTTTGTTCCTTGTCAAAGCTTTGCAAATTAACTTAAAACAGCAGAGTGAAATAGGCACCAAGGGGCATTTTCTGGAAGTAACTGATAAAATCTTGCAAGTACTGCTTGCCCTTACAGGTTGGCTGGGTTTTGTTGTTTTTAGCTTGTTGTTAAAGCTGAGCTCCCAAACCAAAATCTTCACAGAAAATTATTTAGCATAGAAAATCATTATGGTTTTAGAAAGCATGTAAAAGTAAACAGATTATCAAGATTTAAATTATTTTCTGAATTAGAGAAAAATTAGCTGATATTCATTTGTTTGAGTTTTCAGGGTATATATATATATACCTTGTAACGAGGCCCAATGTTCCTGGAATAAAAATAGCTATCATGGTGATAACTGATAATATGTTACTCTGAAGTAGCAGCAGAAAACAGAATTGGAAATACATACCCATGCCAATAGCGATGAAAAGAACTTCATCCCATTGCTTACCTGGATGAGGCCCCAGTGGCCTTGTCCTCCCATGGTCTGGGTGGAGCAGCGTGGGCTGCTGCTGTATCCCACTGCAGAACAGACAGGAGACCACAGGGAACCTCCTCTATAGCTGCCAAGGGATTTGGGAGCATGGATGTTAGTGTCAAACCACTACCACAGTTACGATGAGCAGACCCGCCAGGAACATGAGCTCTGTTAGGAAATACCCAGGGAAACCCACGGATGCTGTTTGGGATGGCATTGTTTCCCCAGCATGTGCTTGTGAAGAGGTCTGAGTTAGGGTGAAGGCAGAACACGCAGCTTCAGCACGGGGTGACCTGGCCTTTCCCGTCTGTGGGCCAGCAAGAGCAGAGCTGGTCAGGGAGGGCTCCTGGGTTTTCCCCGTGGTGCAGTGCAGGGAGGTTAAATGCCTCCATGGAGAGATTTCTTTCGCAGAAATTCCCTGAAGTCAACAAATTCTGAAGCAGAGATTTTATTCTGCTAAGCGAAGGGAAGCTCCTGCACCAGGGGACAGGCTGCCAGAAATCAGAGTTTTCCAAATTTTTCCTCCCTCAGTAGCCCTCTCTCTAAGGGTTTCTTCTATGAGGTCGTGTGTCAGGTCCCTTACATGACTCAGTACTTTTTAGAAATATTATGTGTTGTAATAGATATACTTAGAAATATTAAATATATCAGTATATGTCTCAGTTAAAATATATGTTAGATACAAATTTATTTTTATAATTTCTTTCATAGAATGACTTCTCTTAGAAAAATGAATCTAACATGGCATTAACTTTAATGCTGAAAAACTAGACATTAGTTTTTGTGCTATATTAAAGCCCAGTCCTTCTAACACTTATGCATGTGCTTAGATTTAAGTGTATGAGTAGTACTGGACTCATTTGGATTACGTGCACAATTAAAATTAAGCACTTGTGAAAGTGTGAAATGCTTTCAGGTCAGGATTTCCAAATTCTTTAATTTGTTTAGAGTAAACAAAAAAACCAAACTAGTAACCACTCATTCACATAATAAAATTTCAGTGGTGTTTATGATAAGGGACCTCCTGTCATTTGATAGGTAAAGCAGCTTATAAAATAAATTTATACCCATCTTAACAAAATGAAACACCCCAATGCTGTGATTGCCTGCCTGAGTGACTGCATTTTCTAGTAGGAAAGAGAAATTCTTACTCTAAAACTTTGAGTACCAGCTGGGATGAATATGGTTATTTTAGAATAAGGTGACATGTTTCAAAGAAGAGACGAACTTTTTTTTAATGTGTACATTTCATTCTTTCTGTCAACACAAGTTCGATGTTTTCAGAAAAATTCAAAACTAAACAGTATTTTACTTTGGGATGGAAATATGCTCTTTGTTTACAAGGTGTAGTGAGCTTTGCTAGATCAGTTATAAAAATGTTCACACGATAATTCTATCACATTACAAGTACAAATTAGATGGCTATGGAGATGGTGAGACTTTTGCCTGTCTAAACATTTCCCCACTGCTTTCTGAAAGAGAGTTGTCCCTGGTCATGGTGCACTTGGATCATCACAGGAGAAAATAAAGTGGTTGCTCACACCTTGTTAATAATTACTGGTTTTAACTGTATAATGAAACTTACCAAAAAGGCTCAGGAGCTAATGGAGTTCGCATAAAACCTCAGCCACCCAAAATTCAGTCACAGCACTGCCTGTGATACCAGGGACTTCTACATCCCCTGTCTTACATGACTTGATTCTCAGCCCCGTTAAGTGGTCCCAAATCAGCCACCAAGGTATGCAGGGAGCAGTTTGGCCTTCCCAGCGGGAGATGGGGGACCTCTTGCCCCTCACTTTGTAAGGAGGCACCTCTGTCCTCTAGAGAGACAAAAGGTGCCTCCTTGCCTGTGCTTTGGTCTCTTCTTTTTAGTTTGGAAAGGCATCACTCCTTTCTTGCAAATGCTGGTGGAAGGATAAGATAGTGCTGCTTTCTTTAAGCGTTCATCAGGGATATGTAAAAGACAGGTACAGTTCCACCGACTGTCTAAGGAAGTTTAATCTCGTATTTCTGTTGACCTGGGGGACTGCATGAGCTATCAGGCTATGAATGGGGAGACAAGCATCCTCCATGCTGCTTGCTGTGGCCATGTAGAAAGTAGAGAGAGCTTGGGAGGAGGCTCTTCTTTCTGATTCTCGCACTTAAGGCTGTTGAAGATTTTACACAAGCATTTTTTAAGAGCAGAAATGGAGCCCAGTTCTCAATTCTTTAAGACAGGTGCCCGAAAAGACACCTAGTCTTTGAGAGAAAGGCACGACTACCCTGCAGACACACACTCCCACTGCATAGGATAGGCACAGTCAGAAAATACATACCTTGGAGGACCTAGGGAAAGATTTAGTATCAGGAACCCACTGGACATAGTCCTGAGGAAACCCCTAGCTGGGTAGCAGATGTATTTGAGCACCCATGCAGAAATGAAACATTAAGGTGCATAGGAACAGGAAGGTTGCTCACTACAGCACATACAGGATCTGGATACCAGGGTGTTTTATAGCCCTGGGAAAAAGTTTTGTCTAAAGGAGCTTGGGATGTGCTTGCTTTAGCTTGCTACAGCTTGTCCACTCTGAAGCTCCCATTCTAATCCATCACAGGAGAATTTGAAAAGGAGGAGGATCCAAGTGTCCTGTGGCTAATGGTTGAGGTTTTGCATACCATCTTTCTCCTGAACCACTCTCAAGAGAAGCTCACAGAAGGGATATTTCCAGTGTAAAACAAACTATAAATATTCCAGTATAGGGAAGGGATGAGTACTGGATGAACTTTGCGATATGATCCAAAAATATGTTGCTGACCTCCCACTTGACATGATCTGTTTCCCTATTAAACTGTAATATAATTAGGGTTTGCTCTAACCCTGACACTAGTTTAATGCTTACATCGATGGAAACGTGGCCTCACAGACCACAGTGAGAAAAAGGTGTATACATAAAGTCAAAAATAATCCATGCCATAGTAGAAGGAAGGATAGCCAAGAGAGAACACTTACCCCTCCCACCTTGCAAGATATTTAGATGTCTTATCACAAATGTGTAAATGGATGTTAGGACAAAGGTCTTAGAGAACTTAGACTCAAAGCTCAACTCTTTTCATTAGTGCGAATGGAGTGCAGCTGAACTGGAGTTGGAGAGTTCACACAGGGAAAGGAGAATTGTGGACAAAATGAACTGGAACTATGAGTTGAGGGCAAAGATTCTTGTATTGGCCAAAGAGGGGATTTGGAAAATAGGTGATGACTATGCTGATAGGCAATTATGGTTCTAACTGTCACCATGATGATAATAGTTGGTGACCATTAGCTCATTTCATCTCATCTTCTGTGGCCGCTAAATTTCACCCAATAACCCAATAAGCAGCAGGTGCTGTGAGAGACGAGGACAGATCTTGGCTAAGGTAACAGAAGAAGGGTGATCATAACCCCCCAGGCTTTGTAAGCAGTCCATTTAGGGCAGGCACATTCACAAATAAGTAAGATTCAATGAATAGATTATGTCAGGAAACCAAAGGATACTGAGGATCCCGTTACACATTTTGCAGGAATGAGTTTAGAAATAAGACCCATGGCTCTGTCCTAGTGATACCCTGTGGTAGGAACACATATGAAGGGGGAGAAGCTGCATCAGTGTGCTGGGACCTTCCGAGGAGTGGGGCTGTGGACAGGAATGCTGCTTTTACAAAGCCCCTTGTAAAAATATGTGCAACGGGCATTTCAAAATAAAGGAAAAAGGTAGTGCTAAAATATATATTCAAGTTGGTGATGAAACCTACAAATGCATGGATATTTTAAGGATTCAGAGATGGAAAAATGAATTTTATATTATACTATGTTACTATATTATACTATAATGTTATATTAAATAAAAATTATACTGACCTGTAATAATTGTAAACCAAACATCACACAACTTGAGTACATGTTTAACCCCCTTGCTCTGTAAAGAAAAGAGTGTGTAAGCACTCACATCCTAAAACATGGCTGATTTACAGCCTGACATCAAGAGATGGCACAGATCAGTATGGAAATTTTTAAGAAGATTTTGGAGCCTAAACATCCACAAAGCACAAATCACCTGTAAAAAAAGACCTGGTGAATTTAAATGTTGCCTGCTAGGTTACATGTTCTCTCTGCTTCACAGTATATTTTGATGACAAAATAAATCATCAGCAAAAAATATCAAGCTAAACCATTCCAAGTCAAATCTTCGGGTGATGAAATTAAAGCAGTTATGCCAATTTATATGTGTGGGGAATTCATGACTTGTTTTGAGTACTCTGTCATATATCTGTACTTTCTGCTTCAGCCACGAAGCTGATGATTTATCTGACTGGTTAAAGTGGAGTAGCATATAAATGGTACTAACAGATACAGGCTCCCTAAAGCCAGGAAACATAACACTGAGTCTAATTTATGGTTTCCAAACAAGTCGTAGGACTGATCCTGCAATCCCAACTTGAGCAAAACTCCCTCTGAAGTGCTGGGCACAGCTGTAAATTCAAAATGGAGTGCCAGGCTGGTGGCTGCCTGATACCTCCCTGCACCACAGTATGGGTGTCATTTGGAAGTAGATTTAATTAAACATTTCACATTTTTTTCTGATACAATATGGAATATTTTGGCTTATGCAAGGGGAAGAAAACTTCTGCACCATCAAGGAAACTACCTTCCTCTGCAGAACATGACACACATCTGTCTCTTCAAAATGCGATGGCACAGTGTGTTTTACTTTGATCAGCTTTGATTTATGGGAAATACAACCTAGATAAATTTAAATAGTATTGAATTACACTTTCCCCTTGTGGGAAATAATTCAGAATCTACCAAAATTCTAAAGCTTTGGGGTTTTTTTTAGAAAAATAACAGTAATTACTCTTCTTCAAAAGTCTGTGCTGAATTAATTGATCAGCCCATACATTTAAGAAAACTGCCAAAATAAGGTCCCTGACAAAAGATGACAATATTATACCTTGCTAGGTGTTCTCATCCCAAATAAAGAAATATAATTCCACAGGTATAAGTTATAATATAAGTTATAGAGGTTGTGTGAAATCTTCTTTAATAGCAAGTCTTAAGTTAGGCAAGGCTTTTGGACAGGGACTGTTTAGCCATGTATTTAATTGCTGTGCTGAATCTGTGCTTCTATTTGACAGTTGAAATATTGTCATTGTTTTTAGAGCTCAATATAAAACTCTTGCATATAATAAAAACACATCCAGAATCCTTACTGGGGCTGCTAAATACTACTGCAACACATATGTTGAATAGTAAGAATAGATAATAATACATCAAGAGAGCATCCAGTAACAAAAGACCCATTAGAGTGCTAATTAAAATTAGACTTAAAAGTAAAATACAGCCGGCTTATCCATTATTTCCATTTGGAAATCTCAGCTACTTCACCTTAGAAGGTAAAATACTATTATCCATTTCAGCTGACTGGGAAACAGAACAAAAGGAAGATCATCAGATTATCCAAAATCACAAAGATGGTGAATAAGGAGCCCTCTCATTTCCCAACTCCCATTTCAATGAACAGTGCTATCCTCATCTGTCTCATTAATCATTATTTCCAGTTTAGAAGAACCAAAGCTCAGCTCTACAGAAGGAGGCTGGGCATGGCGAAAATAAATTCCCCATCTCTCCCACCTGCCATCTAACCTGCAATGTGGAGTTGGACGTTGCTGTGATTGAGACATTCATGGCCCCAAACTTCCCTTCTAAACTTGGACTAGGGGTTGACCTGAGTCTTTTAATAAAACTCCATCAGCGAGAACACTTAGTCTGGAGGGAAGGGTTCTCATCTCTGGCTGGATGGGGTGAAACTCGTGCCTTCTCTTTCTGAGGAGAAATGACCTAATCGCAAACTGATCATCTGTGCTGTTTGAGGAATCTTACTCTAGATGTCTCCCACTCAAGCTGTCCTATCCTGAAGTGACGAGCCGATTAGACAGTAAACCAGATGGTGCCTGACTTTACAGCCCTGTGGTGAGGACATGCCCTGGACAAGGGGCGTCCTGCGGTCTGCTTTTCTCTCTCTGTAACCATTTTGCTTTGAAGAGTCACTGCACAGAAGATGGACCCTACCCCACCATGGGTATTGTTCTCCACTGGACTGACATCACTTTGGAACACCAGGTGGGTGTAGTGACACCCTGTACCTGCTCTCGTTACTGAGGTGTCCTCATCAGCAACCTCACATGCCCACAGAGCAATAAGGATTTGGACTCAGGGAGTGCTTTTATGACTGCAATTTTAAAACCACGCACAACTCTATTGGTTTCCTTTATTTACACTCTGTTCTCATTATCTGGGCAAGTTACTGTACAGTTAAAGCCAAAAAAATAAACCAAGAAAGATAAGAAGCTGAAAGTTATGATCATCCATGTGCTCCTTTCATGGCAAGGCACATGTGAAGTAGGTGAGAGGACAAATAATAAGCACAACGAAAGCTGCAGTGGCAGCCTTGGTTTTAAATTTTCCGTAGATTGCAAATCTATGCCATACGTTGTTTTTATCTGAAATAGTATTTATGTAGAAATCAATGCTTAATTATGAGAAATGCGGTTTGTAATTATTATGGCAAGTTGTAATTTGCATATTTACCAGAAAGATGAGGAGAGCTGTTTGAAGTATCCTTAATGTTGTTAAATTTCAGAATATGCGTTATATAAGCACAGTTCCAAGGGCAATCAGTAGGAACAACTAGTTTTTGTAGGGGGATGTGTGTGTGTGTGTGTGTGCGTGTATGTATTTTTGTTTAGAGGCACGGTTAATTCCATAATGTATCCAAAATTTGTGTAACTTAGCACAGTAAAAATAGATATATTCTCTCACTCACTTCCTCTCATCCTCGGTGTTCACCTGGAAGACTATAAGAATACAAAACATAATTACATTAGTCCACCCAAGGGAAGCAGACACCTTCAGCAAATAATTTCTAACATTTCTTTCAAGTTATTTCAAGAGGAGAGTTTTGTACAATGAGAACCATTGTGACTAAATGCTGATTTTTCATAGACCCTGAGGGCTAAATTTATCTCTCGTTGAAGTCAATGGGAATCTTTCCATTGACGTAAATAACAGTTGGATCAGGTCTTAGTGCTTTCATCGGTGATCATTTTTTTACATGTAAAAACATTGATGAAGTTCAGAATGAACCTGTAACTGATCTCAAACAAAATCTGGTATGTTTTCACAAGGTAGAAAGAATGGGGAGAGGGAGATGAAGGGGAGGATCTGTGAAGACGGAGTTTTTCTTGCCGTTAAATGGATAGGACAGTAAAGACACCATAAAGGAGATATAACTTACACTTGCCTGAGGGAAATTAATATATCTGGCCTATCATTTTGCTTGTTCAGTGGAACCAGTGGGTTTATTTATGCAGTCTAGTTAAGATGTGATTCTTCTGTATGTGGGATCTCTTTTCCTTTTTGTTTATTATCTGGATATATCCAAAGAGATCAGAAATTTTAATTGCAGGTTATTGTGCTTGGCCAACTGCTATGCTGGTGTGCAAAGTCCATCTGATAAAAAAACCTTCAAAGGCTTCAGCAAAAGGGAACTAAAGATACACTTAACTGGGCCAGTGTCAGGACTGTCTCTAAGCTAGAGAGAAGGGATGTTTGTGTAACTTGCCCCTCCACCCCGCACTCCCAAAGCCCTGTGTATAATAATGACTGACAACCTTGTGGTTCACTAATTTAGTAAAGCTCTGCTAAAATTCATGGTAATTTTGGGCACTGGAATCTGGTCCTGAAATGTACATCTTGTTGTGTCCAGAGGTAATTTTGTTATCAGCGCCTCCATCTTAATAAGGGAGAAGCAAAAAGTAAAATGACAGGAAGCAAAAGAGAAAATTAAAATGACTCATTTAAGCTTAGGAAGCTTCTGGTCAGGAGCAGAAGGACCAATGGGAGAAAAATTGCTGGAAAAAAAGGAACAGAAAGGGGGATGATGAAATCCAGGGATACGGGGAGGGAAAAGAGAGAAGTGAGAAGAGAAGAAACAGGGAAGTGGCAAAATAAAAGGAGAAGCTGCTGTTTTAAGGAAAGGGGAAAGGTGGCTTTTACTGAAACAAAGCAAAAGACAGGACAGAATGGGATTTTAAATGGAGAGAATAAATGAATGGATTTAGAGGGATTGTGATGGGAAAGGCACTAAGAAAAGAAAAGTAAGCTGAGGAGAGAAAAGCAAGAAATAAATTAATTTCATCTTCAATGTTAAAGAATAAAAGAAGTTAAAATAGAGCACTTATTTTCCTCCACAAGACGTATAATTGTCTGCTTGAGTGGTATTAAATGTAGGACAGTAGCAGGGTTTGCCATACAGTCTCTGTGAGAGTCTATCCTCTAACCTGTGGTTTTTTTAACTCCCTTCTGGTTTTGGACCTTTTAATCTCATAGAGATCCAACCCTTCTAGAGTGAATTTTATCCTCACTACTGTAGGTTTGGTGTTTTTTAATTCACTTTTTGGGGAAACATTTGGAAGTAGCCCACAAACGCCCAAGGGGTCCCTAGACAACAGCTGGAAAGCCGTTGAATGGGTGGAGATGGCTGATGCTACTTCTACTGCAGATTGCTCCCATAGTTCAAGAAACAGCAACCTACACCCTGGAAAAACTAGTCCCAGTTTTCAACTCTGGTGTTAGTCCAGTCAGATGGGAAAATTATCTCAAAATTAGTTTATGTTTTGGGGAACAGGGGAGTCTTACCACATAGATTCAGACCTGAATGTACCACATAGCAAAATTCATCATGAAGGATAAGTCCTATCATAAAAATAGAGAATAATTTTTTAGGCAGAATCAGAAAATCTGATTCTGGGCTAATTTTACCACACGATAACTCTGAATTCAGGCAACCTCTTTCTCTTGCATGCGCTGTGCAGGGAAAAATTTGACCTGTCAGGGTTACAGTAATTTCAAAACTTAACACAACTAAAACCACAAAACACACATAGAGACAGGTTTTACTCAGGTTATCACTAGAAATTTCATTTATTTGTGTCTCATAATATTTTCACTAGACCAAATAGGTTTAATGGAAATGCATGACCATAAACCAATATAGGATCTGGATGGGACATGGGAGTTTTAACTGTGTTACTCTGACTGACATCCTGCAGTGGCATAAATGTTAAGACAGGAGAAAGCTACTGCTGTGAGGATGGGAGTCTGTTCCTCTGTATAACAATGTCTATAGCTCTGTTTAGCAAGGAGATAGCCATGTTTTAGTTTTAATCAAATATCTACTGTGTATGAAGTAGTGTCAAGGGATGTGGAGGCAGGATTTGGCCAGAAAAAGGTAAAGGAAAGAATTGTTCCCTCTACACTGGAGACTCCTGGAGGGCTGCAAGGACCACACCATGAGGTGGTATTCAGCCTAATTTCTCTGAATAGGGAGAAGAACCCAATACACATCAGTCTGGGTGATGACATGCTGTACCTGGCTTAAGGGAAAACAGAACTTATGCACATGAATGTCACCTCTGTTAAAAGAGTGCTGTTTCAGGGGAGCTGTTCCCTGCAGTTTATGACGAAAGAGAGAAATGAATTGGAAAAGGACTGATAAATGTTCAGAGGGAGGCAAATGAAAGATATTTTATGAGATGGAAAACTAAATTGGCAAGAACATCAGAGCATCTGGTGGCTGTACTAGGTTTTACTTTAACTTCCTGATAGTCTTAATTACTAGTTAATTTTTTTTTTTAACTCGAGTGTGATCTTGTGTCTTTACTGAGATCAATTTAGCTTTGGTTTTAAAAGGGAGCAGAATAAAACCTGTATGACACAGTGGAACTGGGTTTATTTTTCATTGTGGTTTCGTTTTCTTTTTTCACTGAAGAATTTCAAGCCAGGACATGTTTCAGTGGCCTAATCTCAAATGCGCACGGGAACAGTTTCTATGTTTGCTTTGCAGGGAGGAGCTGGCTTACTTCAAGAGAAGTTCAAGAATGAACACAACTGGTTTGCTGTCAGTTTTTAGTACTGGCTGCAGCTCATGGGCAATAATGGCACCAGCAGTGGTGAAGCAGCATTGTATAGCAAACAAGTAGACCTCAGTGACCCTCAACAACAGGATAACAACACTTGGATTTCCAAGGGACTTCTACCCACACTGAAGGAGGGAATTGCTTTTTTTCCCTTCTTCATTATTCTGCAACATTGCTCTGCTTATCTTGAAATACTCTAAATAAATACCCACTTCTGACACAGCTAGCTAAATAAGGACAGACAGTTGCTAAATCTCTGTCATAATTACAGCAGGCACCTGTTCATGGCCACTAAAACCGATGTTGCTAACACGTTTCCACAATAACTTCATGCTCAAAATTTTCCAACCAACTATCTTTTGGGAAGAAATTTTCCACATTTGGCCTCTGCTTGAGAGGACTTTTTTTTTTCTTCGAGGCTTGAGAAAAATGATGCCAGCTGTTCTTGAGCACAGCATGAATTATAAAGTTATGCCTCTGAAGTAAAAAGAACTTCCCAGGCTGCACCAAGCTGAAATATAAAGCTTGCTCTAGACCCTTCTGAAGAGCAAACTTTTTCTTAGTGTTATACTAGATGTTGATTTACCTAGATTAATAAAGATAAGACAATAAATATGTTTTTAAATAGCTGAGAATGATTTATCTGTAGGTGAGTGAAAAAGAAAAGCTTTCAGCTCAAACGAGCTGTAAATGGAGAACTGCCAGGTGGGTCAGAGGAGTTCACTCCTGCCCTCACCAAGTGCATTTCATTGTTTGAGGAGAACAGGGTGCGACTGCACCTTCCACAGGAGGGAAGCCAACGTCACTACTCCGGACTCCTTCCCCTCTCCACCAGATTATTTTTCTTTCAAAAGCAGGCAATTAAATATAAAATAGGAGTGTTAAATTTGCAAAATTGAGCATGCTGGCACTGGGGCATTTAAAAAGCTAAGTTTACTACTCCTGTCTGTGGCCAATATATACATGTATATATACATCCAGGCAATCAAATGGACATAGAGAGGAGATAGAGAGAGACTTTCAAACTAGTATTAGAACTCTATATCCTTGACAAAATGCTCAAAGTAATCAAAATGTCCCAGAATATACCACTTGAATCATATTACCTATTATGAAAACTGGTACACTGAACATTATAAAATTAATTAACAGATTGAAGCTCTTAATTGGGATATACATTTTATATATGAAGGTATACATTTTATATTGATTTATTTAGAATATCCTCAAGCATGGAATACCCTGGTTTTTCCATGCCAAATACAGAGACTTGAAGACTGTCTAAATAACAAGTTTGTATGTATTATATATGTATGTATATATATATGTCTCTCCTGGATATATGTTTTTTGTCTCTCCTGGATATATGTTTTTGGTTTTGTTTGTTTTTTTTTTTTTTTGACACATTTTCTAGCACTTTGGGGGCTGCTAAAAGTCAATTTCTGTCTTTTAACAAACCAGGGAAAACAAAAAAGAAGAACTAAACAAAACCCCCTTCACCACAGTCACAACCATATTTCTTTCTCTTCTATAGCAACTCCTTGTTTTTTCATGAAATCATAAGGAAATCGTGTGCTGGTGTGTTTTAAGAAAAATTAAAAAAAAAACACCTCAACAAAACAAACAAAACCCCCAAAGCATATTATTTTTAACTTTCTATAATTTCATTAAACGGGTCTTTCCTCCTCATGGTAAAAAGCCTTCTTCTTCATATGAAATGAACTTCTAGCTGTCATGTCAAGTAGCACGGAGCGCGGGGGGGGGGGGGGGATTGTAAGAACGGAGGGGGTGTTAAGCAGTTTTTTCCTGTAGAAAACGGTCACAGTTTTCACTCCTTTCGAAAACTACACAGTCGCCCCTTCTTTTTTCTTTTCCTTTATTTTTTTTCTTTTTCCTTTTTTTTTTTTTTGTCGTGACAAAGACTTTGATTTATTCTCAGAGGCAAAACGGCCCCGAGAAAGAAACTCCCGGAGCCTTAATTAAAAAAAGAAAGAAAGAAAGAAAGAAAAATAAATAGAAAAAGAAAACAAAAGAGGGGGTGGGCATGGAGGAGGGAAGGAGAACAGGGTCTGTTCGGGTGCCGATGATCTCCCTGGGAGAGCCGCGATGCCGCCCGGCGCGGCTCAGCGCGGCGGTCCCGCTCCGTGCCGTGCCGAGTCGTGCCGGCGGGGAAGCCTTGCATCACCGCCACGGGCTCCGCTTCCCTCCTCCCTCTCTTTCGGAGAGGCTATTAATAGCATGACATCAGCCAGGGACTCGCCGCCAGAGTAAATACCAGCGCTGCCCGCTCGGCTATATAAGGGGGGTGATGCAACCGAGGCGAGCGGCAGAGGAGCGGGGAGCGGAGCGAGCGGCTCTCCCGGAGGAGGCGGCGGAGAAGCGAGGACAGCCGCCGGGACGGCAGCGCGGCGAGGCGAGTGCGGAGCCTCTTCCCTCCGGCCGGGAAAGCGGCAGCAGCGGGAGGAAGGTAGGTAGAAGCGCGAAGGGAGCCGCCGAGACTCCCCGTGCCGGCGGGACGAGGGGCTGAGCTCCGTGGGAGCTTGTGCCGCCGCGGAGAGATGCCCGCCGGGGGGTCCGCGGGCCGCCGCCGGGAAAAGTTTCGCCGCCCCCGGCGAAGTCGGGCGCGGCGGTGCCGCCGCCCGCCGAGATCCCTGGGAAAGCCCTTGGCCCCGCCGAACCTCCCCCGGAGCCCGTCGCCCGCCCGCCGGTGGCGGCTCGCTCCTGGCGCCCACATCTGGGGGAACCCCCTGCCCGGGCTGCCGCCAGATGTGAGCACCGGGAGGAGCCCGCCGAGCCCCGGCTCATCCCGGGCCGGCACCGCCGCTCGGCACCGCGCGGTGGCGGCCTCGGCGGAGGGACGGCGCGGGCCCCGGGACCGGGATCGGGACGGGGATCGCCGGGATGCCGGAGCGCGGCGGGGGCGGCTGCCGTCGGCGGCACCGCGGGGACCGCGGGCACCGGGGCTGGGGAGCTGCCCCGGGACGGTCAAGGCGATGAGCAACCCCGCACTGCCGCGCGTAGGTTTATCTATGATATTCACATAAATCGAGGGGGAACTCCGTCTGCGAGCCGGGCACATTCGCTTTCCTTTCTGTCCCGGTCTTGACATGAAGTAGATCAGTTGCTAAACTGTTGCCTAACCAAATCAGGCGTGACACAACAGCAAACTTGTTTCAGAGAAGGAGTTTCCTCTTGGAAATCAATTTTCCTGCTAATAACAGCATTTGAGAAGCTGGAAGGCAGCAGAAAATGGTTCGAGAGCGATGTGGGATGTCAGAAAGCTTAAGGTCAACTAGCGTGCACAGAGGTTGTGAACTGTAATTGCTCTTAATGCTGTTTAAGATTAACCTCAGTGGTTATCAGGGTTTATTGCATCAGCACCAGAGGAAAAGGAATTCATATGAAGAAATAAACCCAAGAGGCACAGCCAACCATCTGCAGTTAAGCAAAAAAAGAAAAGACTGAAAGTAGTCAATTTTATTATTATTATTAAACAAGAATACCCTTAAATAGTAGAAATGCACAGCTAGGAAGTATGTCTCAATTTAAAAATATTGGCAGATGAGATGCAAAAGCCCACTGTAGATGGAAAGAATCATCAGCAGAAGAACAAACAAGTAGCAAAGGGAGAATGAATTAATAAAGTTGCTTGAATCTACCTGAATTGGGAGGGTACCATGCATAGAAAAACTGTTCTCTTTCGAGAATTCCAAAACTGAGGATAAAGTAATGAAGCATTAACTCACCGTGGGAACAGGTTGTACTCTTACAGTGCAGGTCTGCACTGCACAGTAATGTTCAGCACCTTCAATGTCAGTAACTTCAGGAGTACTGAAAGCAGCCTGGAGCACAGGTCCATGTGTTTGGTCTAACAAAGTAAACACAGCTTGTATCAGAAAGGCCACGATATAATCACATTTTAAGGCTTGATATTGTTATTCCTACTGGTTCCCCAGCCCTTACAAATCCAGAAAAAATGAGATAGTGCTCCTGATGGCTTATAGACAGAGGTACAATTTGTACTAAAATTGAGAAAAGGAAGGACAACTTGTTGCATTCTTTACAATAGTCAAATCTAATTTTTCTTCTTCTAAAACATTCCTAAAAGCAGATTGGTTCCTCAGAATCTGGAAAACATCTACCTTGCTGTTATGAAAAGGGAATCTATTCAGTTTACTGAAGAGTTTTGACAGAAGGCTGACTACTTCTGTTATTTGTGTCGTGGTGGCTCCTTGCAATCCCAGTGGTAGACTGGAAGCCTACCCTACCAAGTCCTGCCCTACGGAAGAGCCCCAGGAAAGCAAACCAGCAGCAAACAGCTCTGCAAAATGGGACTCAGCTCACAGCAGAAATCCTTTCACAAGCCTCAGCCCCCTGGTAGGCCTTCCCTTCCCTAAAGTCTGAGCAATTAGAGGTACCTTTCAGGATGTTTGGGAGGTCAGTGAGCTGTTTGGGCAGCAGAGCAGCAAGTTTCTACAGTCAAGGACATTTTCTCCTGCTCTGGGCACCCTACCACCCCTCTTTTTCACACTAGTAACTGATGGATGAGAGGGCCTGAAGCCATTATAGCAGGGTTTTGTTGGTGCTCATGGTACACTTAGCACTAACTAGTAGAAATCCACAATTAACACAATTTCTCAGGCACAAACATTCTTGGTTTCCTCTGGTGCTGCTGCTGACCTTAATTAAAAGTTCACCTAAACTGTAAAATAATTGAATAAACCACCAGAGCTCAAAAATTATTCACTCAACTAATTATTTTGTAGGCTGGAGAAACAGTTTTACTGTTAATTTAAGACTCCTGGTTGGATTAAATTATACATAATTAACTTCGTTGAATGAAGCCATCATCAGCATTCAAGGAGACAGATTCAGTGAAAATAGCTGAAATTTTTCCTAGCAGTGAGGGGTTCAGTGTCATCCAGAATTAGCCTGTTTAAATTAGCTGAATGGTTGAATGTTGGTAAATGGTAAATAATACTGTGAGGACTTCATCTGGAAATTATAGGGCCATTTCTGACTTGTTGGAAAAGCGCAACTGCTAGCCTTCTGAGATTATAGGATTAAATTGTATCACTACTTTAAATGTGACTCATGAGCAGGGGCTTTCTGAAGAGAATTACATAAATTTCCCAAGGTCTTTCTGAATAACAAATTTTTCCAAATAATTTCCCCATCTTTAATAACTGTGGGTGAAATCCTGGCTCCATTGAGGTCAACAGAAAAAGTTCTCTTGATTGCAGTGGAGTCAGGATTTCACCCCCAGACTCTGGGAAATGTTCAGCTCTTTTGTGGTGACTGGGTGAGGAAGAAATGAGGAAGATTGCAGCTGGACATGGCATTTTCTACCAACTGGCAATTCACTGTCCTCAGATTTTTATATTTACCTCACTTAACGATGAACCAGATTCTATTCTCATTTGCACCAGTGTGGATTTACAGTGTATTTTTAGATATCTCTGGGCAAAATCTATCTTCTTCACATGACCCCAAACATTTCTTGCTGTGTTGCTGAAGTAACGTACAGGGAACTGTGCAGTTCTGGGTTGACCATGTGGAAATTTAGCTTACCCACAGTGCTACCCCAAGGCAACTATTTGCTTACCTGAACTAAGTTAATTATAATTGACTTTGCTATAATTATTATAGTTCTAGACTGGAGTAGATAACACATACTGTAATTATCCATACAGCTATTAAAAACAAAAAAACCAAACCCCAACCAAAACCTACACACCAAAGAAAGCTGGAAAACCAACATAGTAAAATCCAATTTAACACAAGTTGCTTTATGAACAAGGAAACTACTAAAAACTGTTTTCCTATGGATTTGCAGCTTTTGTCCATTGAACCACCCATGAAAGGTGCTCAGTTTTCTTCCAGACCTCTTATCTCACCTCTGCTGGGTGAGAGATGGATTGTGACATGCAGAGATGTGTGCATCAGCTAGCCCACCGTGTTTGAATGACTGACTGCTGAGTTATGTCTCTTTCCCCCTCAGTGGGGTCACCAATTTTCACAAAGCACGTAGGGGACCTCTCTCCCTCCAAAACTGGCTAAAAAATAAGAGTGACTAAAAAGAGGAAAGTAGAGAGCACTCTTGGGTAAGTTTGTTTCTTAGGAAACCTACTAGAGTTGAGGTTTCTCCATGGGTTTACATTTGCATAATTCCCCCGAAGTCTCTTCAATCACACTGTTTTATATCAGCAAAAGATTCGGCCATAAATATTTAAGAATTTCAAGACTCCCATAGAGGGCACATGAGGACAGTTTCGAATTTTACAAGAGCAAAGGACTGAAACAAACTGTTTCACATTTTTCATGAGTCAATCCCTCCAACTCAGTCTGTGCTTTGGGGCTCCAGAGCATGTATAGACTCTTACTTCTGTGCCAGCTCTTATCATTAACCATTTTTCAGGAGTTTAGAGCCATATCTACAACTGTATGTAAGACTGAGTGTGATAATTTTGTGACAGATCATGTCGTGATTAGCAAACTTCAGCTCCTAGTAGAACTCGTTGAGCTTTACCTGAATGTAGCCAAGATAAAGGTATGCTCTGTCCATTTGAAGCTGGAATTTGTGGTGGTATAGCTCTGAGGATGAAGATACTCTTACTTTCTGTCTGTGCCTTAAATAATAATACTACTTTTTTGCTTTCTGATTTTTGTTCTTATTTTCTTTCTCTTCCTATTCACTCGATTATCATTTGCCACACATTACCAATTTAAAGCTTAACAGTATACATACTTACACAGTTTTTTTGAATATTAAGTTTCAGAAAGACCTAGAAATTGTCTCATGCTGATGTTGTTCTTACTTTTAAATACTAACTTTGAGTTAACTTGAAGTTTTCACTAGTGACCAAATACTTAACTGCTTGTCTCTAGTGAGAGATTGGGGTACATGGAGAAGGGGGACTGAAGCAATGTAAGAACTACAGTATTATTCACAGTATGAAATTTACCTCTAAGAGATATTTGCCTTTCTAAAGTTGTTGAAAGACTATTATTATTATCTCTTTTTATCTTTCAGCAAAATGATGGTCCAACACTCAGGCCAGGTATCTGCATTAGAAGTCAGCGCCTCCGCAATTGTTCCCACTTTGTCCCCTGCAGGGTCACTGGGGTTTGATGATTTCACAAATTTAACCCCACTGGTGAAAGAGGAACTGAGGTTTGCTATTCAGAATAAGCGTCAGTTCCACAGGATGTCTTCTTCATTGGACGCGGTGGCGGTTTCTGAAAGGCCAGTTGAAACAGCAATGATGAAAACAGAGGTATGGCTCTTTAAATAGAATTCCAGTGTGAATGATTAATTCTCTAGTGAAGTTTCACCACGAGACCAGTAGCTATAGACAACCCTCTCTGCCATACTTGATTCTTTCAAGCATGCTGCTTGGCTTTCTGTTAAATGCTTTGGGGAAAACCTTTGGTATTTCACATAGCTGGATATTTTATTTTTTATTATCATCTAAGGACAATGTTTTACAATGATTAGAACAAGTGCTAATTTAGTTTCCCTGCCTACTTGTGGCTGAACTTGGAATAAGTCACTGCTGAAGTTCTATTTCACTAAAGACAGTCCAGCAGGACCTACAGGGACTAGACTAAGTGGGACTAGCTGTTCTATGTCCACACTAGGTTTTTACTTTAAGATAATACTCTCACTGAAAAAGATTTCTCTTTAAAAGTGGATAAATAGCTTAAGTTAGGGAAACAGCTACAATTTGGTCTGAGCCTTCCCAGGAAACAAAACAAAACTTGAAGAAGTGTGTTAATATCTCCTTCTCGGTGCTGCCTTTAGTTTCACTCGCTCTCCCTGCCTCATTCATGACACATCCTCCACTCTGCTCCCCATGCTCCTTCCTCCTTTTCCTCTCCTGGAGGTGTGGGAGTCAGTCTGGGGAGACATTCAATGAGTTTTTTGAGTACTTTTGGTTTAAAATGAGCCATCATGTGGATTACATACATCCAAACTCCAGTCAGGTTTTAACTGAATTCTAATGAGATTACTACCCTTATACTGTATGGCAAACAAGGTCACAATCACACTGCTATGTAACTCTTAATGTAAACACTGACAACACTATCCATGTTGATTTTAAAATTGCAGAAGCTGTAGAAATAGAGGTTTCATATTTACAACATCTGATGGATTATGTGTATCCATTTTTGCTGGACAGTTTTCTCCTGAAGAGGATGAAAGAAAGAAGAGAAGAAGGGAAAGGAACAAAATTGCTGCGGCAAAGTGCCGAAACAAAAAGAAGGAAAAAACAGAATGTTTGCAAAAAGTAAGTGACTGGCTAGAATTTTTCTTAATCTGTCATCCTGCCAGGATCCAAACAGGTAGCATGGAGTTCTGTCATAGTAAGAAATACAGAAAGATGTCACCCAAAACTCTTTAAACCCTTCAAAACATTAGTTATAAAACATGAACATGCTATATATTAAAACAAAACCTGGTTAAAACTGGAAAAAAAAAGAAAGCATGGTAGGAGTGAAAAGAGTTTACTGTTTCAGTGACTAATCTTGTGTATGGGAATAATATTAATTTGAATGTGTACACTAAACACAAAAAGAAGTAAAATCTCATTTCATAAAACATTCACTATGGAGAGCCTGCAAACAACACCAAATAATTTCGGACTTACTTACGAAACGAGTGATATGGTAGCTGACTCCTGAGTTCTCTGTCCTAGGACCCCAATTTTGTCTTCACCTCCTGTGCAGTGATATACAACTTTATTACAACAACGTCGATCTGTACCTGGGTATAGAGGCCTCTATATTCCTATATCTAGGGCTAGGGAAAAAAGCTATGTTCTTACTTGCTTAGCTTACCATGGTTTTGCAGATATGTGACATGATGTTCAAGGGAATTAAGAAGCAGCGTAGATAATTTTGGGTCAATTTTTGACCCAAAAAGCTCAGAATAATTTTGCAGAAGATAGCGATAATGCTTTGGATATCTGTCCCTGTAAGTGAACAGAAGTCTGAATTTGACTTTCCAACTTCCATTACACTTTTCTAAAGGCCAAAAAAAGTAACTGTCAATGTTAGACTGTTACTGACTGAAGAATGTATAGTTTCATCATTACAGCACACTAAGAACATGAGATTTCTTTCTCTGCTAGCCATATGTTTTGCCACCAATAAAAGACCACAACTATTAGCTAAATATTGCAACTATTTGAACTACTCAGTGTAATAGTTGTGTCTGTCCTTTGTGACTAGGAATCAGAAAAGCTGGAAACTATCAATGCGGAATTAAAAGCCCAGATCGAAGAGCTGAAGAATGAGAAGCAGCATTTGATATACATGCTAAATCTTCACAGGCCTACTTGTATAGTTCGTGCACAAAACGGAAGGACACCTGAAGATGAAAGAAATCTTTTTATTCAACAGATCAAAGAAGGCACATTACAAGGTTAAGTGATATGGCAAACATGGAAATATTTATAGTGTTTTTAACAACTACCAGAATCCATGGAGGATCTGACATAATGTGTAGGATTCTATTAGTCAAGAGCCTTTAGGAAGGGCAGGTTGCTTTCTTAAGCGGAAAGAATCATTTTGGCTTGACAGCGATTCTTCCCCTTGGAAGATCTGGTCTCAATCAAATTGAAGAGCCTTCTGCCTCAAATATAGGTTTTTGCACCTGTCATACTTGCTATTCCTAGGAGCTACAGACAACAGCTTCAGAAGTTTTAGCTCTCTGCTAGTATACAGTATCTGCACTCACGACGTTTGTGCTAGAACACTATGACTTCCAGTGATGCACATGGGACAGACAGCTGTGCTGGATGGACACTACTTTTCCTTGTTGCTGATAGGGAAAGAAGACTGAGTATTTTTGAAGTTTCCAGGAGGATGGTTTCTGGCAGAATGTACTGATGCATAATGTTGCATTTTAACCTAACACATACACACACACACACACACAAAACCCCCCTTTAGTTCCAACTAAGCTTTGTCAGTTTTCTCACAACACTTGTGTGGGTTTTTTCTATGACTCATCTCAGTGACTGAAATTGAAGAGCCTTGTAGGTGTGACAAAGAAATGTTTCTTGCAAAACATCTATGTGACCTAGCTTGTATTTTATGAGTTATCACCTCACCTACTATCCTTTGGGGACTACAATTTTTCTTTGATGGCTAAAGAGCAGCTTGTACTATCATTTAGTGACTCGGTGAATTGAACCCACTGGAAAGAGGAAACTAACTGTCGAGGAGTATTGATAGAGGTTTTGCTGAAGTAAAGAACTGCAGGACTGAATCCCAGGCTTGTGAACCTTGAAAAGGTTGGGTTTTTTTTTTTTTAAATTTATCTAGAATCTAATCCTACAAGCCTTAATTCATACTATTAAGCCTCATTCACAAAAGAGGTTCCATGGATTTCAGAGCTCATGCAGATAGCTCTTACAGGCATAAGAGCTTGACAAAGCTTTTTCCATCCTGGCCAAGATTTCTTCCTTTTGCCAGGTGATTCAGAGGGAAAAATTATGATTGCAGCTACTTTTATTTTACATTTGAGTGGCAACTACAGTCAATCAAAAATGTTACTTAGAATCTAAAGGAGGCAGGAGTTTTGATGTAGTGAATGATTGTTTTTATTTTTTATTAAATACTAACCTTGGATGTTTTTGAACTGGTAGAAGAGCTGCTGGACAAAACAGTTGGAGTTATGAGTGTTTAAATTCTGATGTTTCTGTGAAATTCTCAGATTGTTTATTTCTATAAAATATATCCTTACAACTTTTTGTAAAAGAAAATATTATTCTTATTTATCACTAATATCTTAATGAGTAGAGTTAATAAATACTGCGAGCAAGAGAAAACTGAAAACACAAGTGTTGTGCTGTCTTTTTACCTTTGGTGTTTAATATTATATATTCCTAAACTTCATCAGTTGTATTTGAGACACTGCTACTTAGAACACTTATTCTTCATCTTTTTTGAAGATGAGGCACTGAGTATCTTGAATGATTGGGTGCAGACGTTATACCTTCCAAAATTCTGTATCTCCATCAGTGATGTCTAACCATTCGATGTCACAATTTAAACAAAGCAGAATACAAACGGAGCTTACTGTACATAATATTTTACACCAGTTATGCAGTGTTGAAATTGTGTGTTTGTTCTAAAGGCTAAACTTAAAGATACCTCAGCCATAAGGTTCTTACCCTGCAAATTTCTCATGAGTCTGTCACATATTGTACCTGATCCTTATATGATCATTATATTCTGCAACAGAACTTCTTAGTACCTTTTCCTAAGATCTGGATATATTGTAATGTCCTATATCACATTTTAAAGATATGTACTTCATGTATCTGAAAAGTGAATGTATTACAAAGATGACATACTAGGTCCAATTCTGTCCTAAGAATCCATTATCTTTCTGTGTATTGGAAGGAGGTTCCATTGACTTCCATTGACAAGTGAGAGTTTTATTCACATCCTGTAGGCAGAGTTTGGAAACTGTATGGCAACTTCTGTGGCTTAAAGGGTGAGTTCTATGTGTAATTGGGCCAGCTGTTTATCAGACAACAGGTATACATGAAGTGTGTTACAATAAACTTGTCAAACAATGTTCACTGTTATTTGACTTCTGTAATGTGGAAATACAAAACCAAGGCATCATCCCGGTATCGTACACCTTGGCTTTGTCTTTTGTGCATCAAATACCAGCAGACGAAACTGTCTCATGGTCGGTTATGAAGTGTTACCACAGAGACTAGAAAATAGTGACAGGATTCACGTGTCTCCCTTAGGGAATTTGTATGGTTGCTTTTAACCATATCACTGGTGACGCAGGCGTCACGCTTTTGTTGCTTGATCTTATTTACTCGGCATGCCAAATGTTGATATGGTACCACTACTATTGTCAGAAGATAATCTATTTTTATTTCTTTATATGTGCAGTCATAGCTGCTCTGTATTGCTTTTGTATGCGTGTGTGTGTGTGTGTGTGTGTGTGTGCGCGCGTGTGCTCCTGCACGCTGCTCTGGAAATGATGGTACTCAAGGACACTTGACTGTGCCCAGGAAAAGAGTGTTTAAAGAGCTAGACAGGAATGGTATGTTGCATGAGTTTTCTTAAGAGTGTACCTTATTCAGGAGAACCCTTAAAATGCATTAAAAGCAGTTTGTTTTCTATTCTCAAGTTTGTTTTGATACTTTAATAAAAAAGAATTAATATATATTTATTCATGTGTCATTTAATTTATTCTAAGTTTCGAGCTCCAGGAGCAACTTCATTTTCTTAAAACGACACCAAGATATTAAAAAGCAAGCACATTTTATATGTTTGCAACAATAAGTGTTTTGTGAAGTGATACTGGTACTGTTTGCTGCTTTTCAAGGTATAAACAAAATTTTGTTATTACAAGGCTGATCATGAATTCCAGGCTAATTCCTTATTTGTGGCCTAGGGCTTAGATTAAAGGACTGGAAATTGGAACTCCTAAACCTTTCCTAACCTTGCAACCAACCAGCTGACAGTTATTTCAACTTTATGATTACCTAATGAGTTTAATGCTTTTTCTGCTTTGAAGCTTTAATATTTATAGATTGCTTTCTCTGGTTACATGGAAGATACTAAAGTAGTACGGCATGATTAGGGCTTTGTTGTTTTTCCTCTGTGTCGGTGTGTGTGGGGAGAAACATGAGGAAAGATGAACAAAATGTTCTCTCCTGCTTTTCCAAAACTAAGTATCTACACACCCAGACAGAAGTCCCTGTGTTTTGACAGCCGGTGATGTGGACAAAAACTTTTGGCTTCAGTCTGTTGCAAGCAGTTATAACTTGTAATACAGAGGCCAGGAGCTCCAGGGACCAGGAAATCCATTGCACTATTGCAAAATCCAGCTAAAAATATCATCTGGAAGGAAGATCTAGGCTACTATGAGTTTGACAATGTTCAGTGCTTACTTTCCTTATTGATACATCCGTTTACAGATGTGCAGTCCTCATACGTATATTCACCTTTTCAGGCATTCTCCTAAAGCTGCTATCAAATTTTGCTTTTGAATACCCAGTTCACTTCTAAATTAGTAAATTTAAAAGTCATCTACCTGGCCTGTTTTAGAAAACCTCATCAACAAAATTAGGGCTATGAATTCCTGAACTGGTATTTTATGAAACCATGGAATCACCACTGATCTCTATGACATATTCCTAATAACATAATTGGTATTCCTTGAGCAAAGTAATACATCATGTCTTCTCCTTAGGTCTTGTTCTAGATGCTAAATCTGTGTGTGTACAGGCCCATGAGGATCTTGGGGCACGCTGGACTTTACCCTGTACCTTGATAAGGAGCACCTTCTACTCTTTTTCCAGCTTTTCCCCTGAGGTAAATGAATAAAAAGCAGTATTGAAGATTGGTAGAGACAATGATTTATACTAAGCTGAAAATGTTTAATGAAACTGAATGGAAACAAACTTAATTTACAATAACTTTTCTACCTGGAACCATTAGAATTTGAAGTTATTGATTAAAGGGATAGTTTTAAAAATCACTGATTCCTAGTTTTGCAAAAGAAACTGGATGATTTATGGGTAATGAAAAGAGTACAACTGTTTGCTAGTAGCAATGGAGTTTTGAAAACAAAATCTAATTCATGTTAAAAAATTCTCAAATCCAGAATGATCACTGTATCTCACATCCATTTTTCTTGGTGGTTTTGGTTTCCTTACCTCCTCCCCCTCAGCGGAGTACTGGTCTAGGTAGAAGTCTCATTCACCCTGGCCATTGCCAAATTTCAATATTTGCCCAGTGCCCCCAGCTGGAGACCCTGAGAATCACCTCGGGATTAAAATGTGTGATAATAATAATTTTTACCTAATTACTTAGTAACATTCTTCATCAGTTTGTAATTACACCAGTATAGTATTTTCATTTCTATAATAGATGCCATTCTTTTTTAAGTGTAGCTAAGATACTGAGTGACAATATTTTTTAAAAATTCTGTTATTTAAAATTCATTTCCTTAATGGACACTCTGAGTCAGAACTGTTGGCTCTAGAGATAAAAATAGTTATTTGCTAATTTTCAGTGCTATTAGGTCTTCAAAACCATTATGGTTTAAAAGAGAATACACTGGAATCTATCCTTGAGACAGCAGTAGTTCTGGCTGCATATCTTTACTACTGCTAACAGTGATGCATGAAACAAACAAAAAAACCCCAACTTAACGATTTTCAGACCCCAAACTAAGTGTACAAGAGCTGACACTCAGAAAAAGATTACTAGACTCGTGAAATGAATAAACAGAACATGTAAATAATCTGAGAGTTGAAGGTGGAATAACTTTCTTCTCCTTCTTTTTTGAGAATTTAGTATCATCGTATTTCTGGACTCTGTCAAAATAATTTGTGCACCACCATGCCCACTTAGTAGGAATGCCTACACAGCAAATAGCAGTGTGGAATAGCAGTATTTTTATTTAAGCTAGCTTGGTAGTGGGAACATCCCAGCGATGACAGCAAGAATCTCGGCACAGGCTAATTGATGCCACTGAGAGGACAAACTCTCCGTGCAGCCAGAGGACAGGCTGCTACTGGCATCTGAGGTAGCTCCTTTAAAGCCAACTTGGGTATCGTTCAGTTCCTCAGGTTAGGACATGTCACGTAGCTGCCTGCATTCCCTACTAAACAGCCCCACCAGTTCACACCAAAGGTCCACCCAGCCCAGTTTTCTCTCTACACCAGTGATCAAAAGCAGCTGTCCAAGGAAGAATAAGAACAGGGCAAGTACGCTTCCCTGGGTGCTTTCCCACACTCCAACTATTTTCAGCTAGTGAGTCACACAAGCTCGCCATGAATCTTTTAGGTAGTACCCTTCCATAAATCTTTCTGTCAAGTATTTGACCAGTTTCTCATCCACAGTACCAGCATCTGCACTAACTTTTGGTGGCAAGTTCCTTAGGACTGTCACCACTTAGAAGAAGAAAACCATTCCTTTTTTTTTTTTTACCCTATTCCCTGTTACTCGATTTGACAGACCCTCATTCCTGAATTGGAAGAGTGAACACTTACTCAACCTCTCCGTGCCACATGATTTTATACTTTGACGTGTTGTTTCTTTTTCAGGAGAAAGAACCCCATCATATCCAGTCACTTTTTTTTTTGTAGCCATTTTACATCCTTAATTATTCCTGTGAACTTTTTCTGTGAAAATCGTGGCTTATTAAGTAGTTTAAGATAAAGTGACCATAAGCAGACATAGTATTCAAGATGAGTTATAGCCACATATTAATACAGTGGGATCTGGACGTTCCCTGTCCCTTTCCCAATAACTCCAGAAATTAGGTTTGCTCTTTGGTGACTGCCAAGCGCGAAGCCTGACAGAATGTCACTATCTACCGTAATCCCAAAATCTCCTTCCTGAGTAGCAATGGTAAACACGAGCCCAACATTTTATATATGATGCCAGGATTGATATGCACTACCTTGTGTTTACTTGCATTGAATTTTATCTGCCATTTTAATTTCCAAACTGTAAATATAAACTCTTCCTGACAGTCTTCTGAAACTGCCTTTCTCCTGCCTATCCTTAGTAATTTTGTACCATCATCAACACTCTTGCTGCACTACTCGCCTTCTTACCAGATCATTTATGAAGATGTTGAGCTGTGCAGGTCCCAGTAAATGTTCCCATGGAATTCCAGTGAATGACCTACACCTGCTAGGAGAGTTCATCACTTACTCCTACTCTCTTTTCTACCCAAGTCTTTATGCATGTATATGCCTTTTCCCTATCCATAGCTATTCAGTTTCTTTAAAAAAATTTTGTTGAGGGAATTTACTGAAAACCCTTTGAGATGTCATAAAATGCATCTACTGAATCTCCCTGATCCATGTTTCTGTCAACCCTTTCCAAGAATGCCAGATGTGTCTATAAGTCTGAATTTAATTTTACAAAACCCATTCTAACTCTCTTTAGGTAAACCGTATTTATCTAGGTACCTATTCATTCATGGCTCCTTTATTTTAACTACCTTTTATCGACCTGTTCAGATTACAGGCCTATAGTTCCTTGGATTCTCCTGAAACATTTCATAAAGGTTGGTGACACATTTACCACACTCCAGCCCTCAGATACCAAGAAAGACTCAGTCAGTGACAGTTTTTTTGTTTGAACCTTTTGGTGAAAACTCAGTTGGTTAGTGCTGATTCTTCTCTAAACAGTCTCTTCAGTTTCAGACAGAACCTCTGCTTGTTTACTTCCCTTTGCCCTGTCCTGAAGAGCGTTCTGGCTGAGGAATGACATCTATTTTTTCAGCTTTTCAGGTCTCCGAGTGTTCCCTTTGTACCCTGATCATCAGTTGTCACTCGATTTTCTAACAGATTAATTATTACTAATACATCTGAAGGATTATTTAGTATTTATTTCAGTTTCTTTAGCCACTATTCCCTCTGCTTGCCTCTAACAGGCTTCTGCCCTCAGTGCCATCTCCTGAATTTTCCCTACAATAGGATCTTCATCATCCTCAATCATATTTGGAACTTTTAGAGTCTGTCAACTACTCCAAGATTTTCTGTGGCATCGGGGAGTCATTACATGGGAACACACCTAATTACCAGATTTTAATTCCTGCCATGCTGTGTGACTTACACACAGAAACTACCCTATGCCTCAATTCCTCCATCTAAAAGACAGGGATAACAACCGATACCATTCTTTCTGCCATACTTTCATCACTTGCTTATGTACACTGAGTCTTTTGAGCAAGTCCTGTGAAGATTCACAAACTACTGAGTCACTAGAAAGCTACTGAAGAGAAGGGTAGATTTTCTTGCCATGCGATTGCCACTTACAGCTGAGTAAAATCATCCAAAAGATCAGTAATAAATGGTACTTCACTCAAACCCATGAATACATTCAGTATTTTGGGATCTTTGTGGTTAGTTTTGGAGTGATTGGGGTTTTTCTCAATGATTTGTTTGTTTGTTCATTTGAGTTTGGGGTTTGGGGTGTTTTTGTTTTGTTTGTCTGTTCTACATCTTCTACCTTTGACAGCAATAGGGACATCATGAGTGTAAACAATCTATGAATTAAATACACATTAAAAGGTAAAAAAATCCTCTGAATAAAACAAATACAACTTCAATTACCTGGGTTATAGTAGGGTTACAGGCTATTTTCAAACCTGATTGGAAAATACAGATTTGACCAATTTACTTGACTCCAAAGGATTTATTTTACATGCAGAATTACACACATGTAGAACTAAAATGGTTCAGTCAGAGTTTTCTCTGAGACCCAGAACACACTTTTCTGTTACAGAAGAGCATGAATGCCTTGGATGCCATTATCCAAACCACTACTGCAGTCATAATTCTCTATCCATTGACTATTGCTTGGTTAAGTGTTGAGATCAGAACAAGATAAATGGGGAAGATGCAAGTACACAATAGTCCCTCCACCAAATGAAACACAACTACCTTTCACTGGCTAAGAACAGGGATCCTTTCTCACCTGGTTTGGATAAGGGATAAGCACTCCTCTGACACTGGCACGGTGAGAACTCTTCCTCTTGTTTCAGTCTACTACAACCATTGAAACTGAATCACGTAGTGCTTGTAGCTCCCACATCTGTAGCTAATCCCTGTGGTTTTATCACACATTCTCCAAGTCCTAAATCTGAAATACATGCAATGGTGTGAGGTCCTCCTTCCTCATGACTGTAGGAGAAGCCTTAGAAATACTACTTGTGTATACTAAGTTCAGAAACCAAGAGAAAATAAATTTAATTTAATTTCTATTCACATTTCGTATTTAGAAATAAATGTTTTGCTTTGTTTTTTTGTACATGTGAGGGTCTTTTTTAAACAGGATTTTTTAATGTCTGGGCTTGGCCATACCACATTCCCCTGTTGGGAGTAAAACTATCCATGGACAGAGGAAAGGGTAACTAAGAAACCAGTTACCAGTGCTAATTCTGACGGGTTTATCAATAAAGAGAAAAATCCTTAAAATTAATAACAAGAGAAAGGAAAGAATAATTAAAAAAAAATGACCCACCTTTCAAGTAATATCATGCCCCTCTGCACCTCGAAAAAGCAACATAAAGCACTCTGTGTTACATTTATCTGTTGTTGCTTTTATCTGAGTTTCTTCAACAGATTTTTGACTCTCCTACCTTATGTGCACTAACACTTCCCATCTTTCTAGGACTCGATACTCAAATGAAGAGAATGTTACAAAACTGGTTTATAGCACGCAGCAAAATACTTCCCTTAAAGAGAAAGGAAACTATTCTACAGGAAGCTAAAGCAAATATTAAATTGCACAAGTACTTACTCAAAAGGAGGAAATGCTACCAAAACCTGGCCAGGCTAACCCAATACATTTTCCATGGACAGCAATAAGTACACCAGAGAAGAAGGACATAGGACACAGACCATAGACAGAGGGCCATTTTCCATCTCTTCCCAAAAATATAGTACCACCATTTAAAGACATTTTGTGGTTGGTGGGGTTTTTTCAGGCACTTTAGGATTCATTTAATTCTCTCATGATCCAAATTGCTTGCACCGTGCCTCACCAGCATTCATGATTGTTGGAACAGTTGTGTAACAATTTTGTAAGGCACAGAAAAGATCATTCTGGACACTCCTAGCTCAGAAATAGCAATGCAATTATTATATCCTGGAAACTGTTTTCCCTCTGAAAGCTGACCTGTCATAAGCAAAAGCAGAAAAAACTAAATTCTTTCGTAATTGACCCCTTCACTTTGAATATTCACGGACCCTGAATGCACTTTAAGATCCTATTCTCTTTACCAAGCCTCTAGTTCTGCTGCTCACAGACATTTAATCAGTGTCCTAGCTGCTGAGATCCTATCCAGTTATGTCTGGCACTCCGGACTGCTCCTTAAGTAGTAAAGCATTAGCATATTACTCCTGTGCTGCAAATGAAAGAAGGATATGAATGCAAGGACTGGACAAGATATCCTCCCAAAAAAAACCCCTGATAATGTTGATAAAGAACACTGAGTTTTAAAGAGAGACTTTGAGATCCACAGCCCACACTCTACCACGTGCCATCTACATAGTCATTGTGGAAAAAGCATCTGAGTGTGAATTTATTAAGCAAGTCTTCTAAATAAACACACAGTTCCCATGGCATAGCTCCACATCCCTATCTGGATGTGTTCAAGGCCAGGTTGGCTGAGGCACTCATCAACCTGATCTAGTGGAAGGTGTCCCAGCTCATGGCAGGGGGTTTGGAACGAAATGGTCTTTAAGGTCTGTTCCAACCCAAGCCATTCTATAGTTCCATGAAATGTTTGTGTTCTCAGAATGAATGCCACATTAGATCCTGATGGTCAGACAGGCAGGCAGATTCCCACCCAGAACACCTTTCTAGAGCTATGAGTCTGTGCAACTCCACAGAATGAAAATGCAAGTGATGAATCCTGATGTTTGTGCATGGGCAACTGAACAGAAATTTAGGGTTAGGCAGCAAAGAGTTGGAATTATGGCTTAAATCCTTTTGGGGATTTAAGTGCCACTAAGGTACTTTAGCGCTTGGAATAAAATTCAAGCACTAAAGAGTATTTCTAATGCATAAGCATATGCATTAGTAAGGGAACAGAAGTTAATGCCCAGTTTCCTTTAAAATGAATTCTGTCTAAAACACTCAGTTAATGTTTTTAGGTCACCCTAGTAACATGATCAACATTACCATAGTAGCATCTTATATGGAAAGACAGATCACTCCAACCTCATGAAAAGGTAATTCTACTTCTATGACTCATGGTAATAAATCCACACTTGTGGAGTGAAATGGACAGTCACCAACCATCCTGAGCTCCCAATGATGTCAGGTTAGCCGGCTATTCAGTATATGTAAATTTGGAAAAAACAAACCCTGAACCCACAGTACATGTCATACTTAAATTTATAACCCCCAAAAGTTCAGCCTGTTCTGAGCAATTAACACAAAATTACTACCAGAGCTGTGATATATTAGAATAAATAACCCTTTAAAAAGATACAGATGTTAAATGTGTGTGCGCCTTGGAGAGTCATGTTAAACATTTAAAAATAACCTCAGTGATTATTGGTGCATTTAGATTTTATAAGATCTAGGACTGCCAGAAGACCCTGCGGTTCTTGTTCTGTACCATACCACATGTGTGATCTGGATTAAATTTCAGAGGGAGGTCTCTTTTTGTCCCTTCCAGACTTTTACTTAGTAAGAGTGCAGTGAGCTAAATTCAGAAGCAGGGTAGGCATATGCATTTCCAAAAACTGTGTGGGTCAAATTTAGCAGTAGTACAAACTATAATGCTGGTGTCCAAGAGAAGTAAATTATTGACTTAGTAGTTATTCTTCAGAGTATGTAAGATGAGAATCAATTTACAGATGATATAAACTGTTCACAGATAGGTGCTGAGCAGAGTGACCTGCCCAAAATTAATGTGTACAGGTTTATAAAATGAATACATTTATTATCAGTATTACCTGTATACAGTATTATCTGCCTTATGGCAAAAAGCAACAATATCAATGATAGTAGCAGATTCAGTAACAAGCATTGTGACAGTGGGTTTTAAGTTTTCCTTTCAAGCTCTCAATTATATACATCTACCCTCTTCACCAGGTAAACTACAGTTTTAAGCTAAAAAACAAATTCTGTCTCGTCCCAACAGTGTCACAAAAACTGTTCTGGCAGAGAAAGCTGAAGGCCAAGAGGGAAATAAAGCACTTCTCTTGCATTGTCTTTCTAAATAAGCAGAACTTGCAAGTATTACAGTAAAGGGTAAGAGAAGTGAGAAAACTAGAGTTTCCCCTCGCTGGCTCTTTTTCACTCCTAGCCCCTTCATAGCCACCCCTCCTACTCTGGGTCCCTGCCTCCCTACTCAAAACACTAATCACCAGCGCATCTATCAAACAATTCTCTTTCCTGCAGCTCCCAAGACTCACAGCTCAACTCAGTGTGTAACTAGTTCCTTCAAAATCGGCCACATTTACCACCAGCCTGTGGTGACATGGATAACTAACAAGAGTTTAAGATTTAATAGTTCTCCCCAAATATGTAGGTTGTCTTCCCTCATTTCTTCCTTCAACGCATCTCCAGTACACTTGTTTTGCATGCTTGATGACTGCTGAATTAGCTCCAGTTACTGCATTTTATGATATCCTCCTCTTTTAGGAATAATTTACACACAATAAGAAACTTACACCACGATATAACTCATTGTTAAACTTGCTTCAGTCTGCATTGTCATAAATGCTGCTTAGAAACCACACATAAATTTGTGGCTTTCTTATGCCACCAAACAGCAGACAAATACAAAGTAATGGACCATTCTTTGAAGTGCTAAAATATTGTCTAGAAAAAAACAGACATGGTACAAAGAATTGTTTCAATTCCCGATTTATGAGTGGGGGCAAGGGAGTTTTGATCACAAGGTAGTTTTCCCATTTTAAATGGGTAGGGATCCCAGCCCATGAAACTTGCTGGGAGATTTATAGTATTCCACAAATTCTCATTCAGTGAAACATTTCATTACTAAGAGTGAAAACTCTTCTGTTTTTAAATAGAAAAAAAAATCCCTTAGCTAAAAAAAAAAAGTAATGAGTAGAAGAGTCTCTTCCAAACTTTTGGCACTAAAAACGCTATTGCTATTGTTTTACAACACCAGTTTTAGCCATCAGGAAACTCTAACTGCTACATAACTGTTCCCACTGGACAGGAGCAAACAAACCCTTGTAATGTAAGGCTTTGCAAGGAGCAAGGAGCCCATTGAGCTTGAGTTCAGCTTTTAAGCCTTGGACCAGACAGAAAGCTTCTATTACCTCATCTTTCATCAATCTGTTAAGAAACAAACCAGAGCAAAGTTATGCCCTTCAGTCTTTCAAGCAAATTCTGACCAATCTGTTCTTTAATTGGAGCATCCATGGTTTCATTCGTCTCCCAGAGGAAGGTGCAATTTTCTTGCTAATATATTTCAGAAACTTTCTTTTGACTGTAAGTTTTTAGATGGTTACACAGAGATAGAGAGTCAAAATCATGGATTTTGATCAGTGAAGAGTTGGTTCACAGAATCATAGGATGGTTTGGGTAGGAAGGGACCTTAAAGACCATCTAGTTCCAACCCCCCTGCCCTGGGCAGGGACACCTTCCACTAAACCAGGTTGCTCAAAGCCCCATCCAACCTGGCCTTGAACACTTCCAGGGATGGGGTATTGACCACTTCTCTGGGCAACATGTTCCAGTGTTTCACTGCCCTCATGCTAAAGAATTTCTTCCTAATATCTCATCTAATCTCATCTTCTTTCATAGAATCATCAGGGTCATAAGAGACCTTCAAGATCATCTGGTCCAACCGTCCACCCAGCACTACCACTCTAACTCTTAAACCACTAAACCATAGCACCCAGTGCCAGACCCAGATGCCTCTTGAACACCTCCAAGAATGGTGACTCCACTACCTCCCTGGGCAACCTATTCCAATGCTCGACCACCCTAACAGTGAAATTTTTTTCCTAATATCTAATCTGAATCTCCCCTGTCTCAGTTTAAGGACCTTTCGTCTTGTACTCTCACTGCAGGCACAGCAGAAGAGAACAGCCCCCATCTCACCACTACCTCCTTTCAGATAGTTGTAGGGAGTGATGAGATTTCCCCCTGAGCCTCCTCTTCTCTAGGCTAAACAAACCTAGTTCCCTCAGCCATTCTTCATAAGACATGTTTTCTAGACCCTTGATGGGCCTTGTTGCCTTTCTCTGTACACACTCCAGCACTCCAATGTCCTTTTTAAAGTGAGTAGCCCAAAACCGAACACAGTACTTGAGATTAAAGCCCCTCGTCCTATCACTACCTGCCCCTGTTCAAAAGTCCTTCTCAAGCTCCCTGGTAGCCCCCTTTAGATACTGGAATGTGCAATGAGGTCTCCCCAGAGCCTTCTCTTCTCCAGGCTGAACAACCCCAACTCTCTCAGCCTGTCTTCATAGGAGAGTTGCTCAAGCCCTCCGATCATCTTTGTGACCTCCTCTGGACTCACTCCAACAGGTCCATATCCTTCTTGTGCTGGGGACTCCAGACCTGAATGTAGAACTCCGGGTGGGGTCTCAAAAGAGCAGAGTATAGGGGGACAATCACCTCCCTCGTGCCACTGGCCACGCTGCTTTTGATGCAGCCCAATACACAGTTGGCTTTCTGGGCTGCAAGAGCACACTGCTGGATTGTATTGGCTTCTTGTCCACCAACACCCTCAAGTCCTTCTCCTCAGGGCTTCTCTCTCTCTCCATTCACACCCCCCAGACTGTATTTGTGCTTGGGATTGCCCTGACCCAGGGGCAGGACCTTGCACTTGGCCTTGTTGAACTCCCTGAGGTTTGCATGGGCCCACCTCAAGCCTGTCAATGTCCCTCTGGAAGGCATCCCTTCCCTCCAGCCTTTTGACTGCACCACACAACTTGGTGTCATCAGCAAACCTGCTGAGGGTGCAACCGACCCCACTGTCCATGTCAATGACAAAGGTGTTAAGCAGCGTCAGTCCCAATACTGGTCCCTAAGGAATGCCACTCGTCTCCGCTTGGACATCAAGCCACTGATAGCAACTGTTTGAGTGCAGCTCTCCAGGCAGTTCCTTGTCCACTGAGTGGTTCATTCACCAAATCCATATCTCTCAAATTTAGTGGAAAGGATGTCCTGCGGGACAGCATCAAACACCTTACACAAGTCCAGGTAGATGACATAGTTGCTCTTTCCTTGTCCATCACCACTGTAACCCTGTCATAGAAGGCCACCAGATTTGCCAGGCACGATTTGCCCTTAGTGAAGCCATGTTGGCTGTTGCAAATCACCTTATTTTCCATGTGCTTCAGCACAGTTTCCGGGGGGATCTGCTCCTCTGTGTTTGGAACACAGGTCATGCTAACTGGCCTGTAGTTCCCTGGGTCTTTCCTTTTTTACCTTCTTTTAAATGGGTGTTATATTTCCCCTTTTCCAGTCACTGGGAACTTCACTGGACTGCCATGACTTCTCAAGTATAAGCCACTTCCTTCACCAGTTCCTCTAGGATTTGCAGATGCACCTCATCAGGTCTCATGAACTTGTGCACATTCAGGTTCCTTAGATGGTCTTGAACCTGAACTTCTCCTACAATGGGCAGTTCTTCATTCTCCAAGTCCCTAAAAATCTGGATTCATTTTCCATAAAAACCTCAGAGGTAGACATTTCTTCATAAATAGAGTCAAGAGGATTCTCTTTGACTCTACTGTCATGAATCTTCATTACTTAATAGAGCAAAACATAGAACATTATTTTACCAGAATAAAAAACAAGACAAATAATTGCAAACATCTCCTGCAGAGACATGCCAGAAATACTTATTAGATGGAATGATTCTAGAAACTGAAATTTGGCTCTGGAGTTCATATCCTACAGTCCTGAGCTGGTAAAAATGGGAAATTGTGCCAAAAAGCTATGAGACTATTTAAGGCAGAAGAAAATATATTCATCTGCTTTTTAAATAGGAACAGACATAAAGAGCAACATAATCTACAGACAAAAGTATGAGAGAAAAATATAAAAAGAGAAAAATTATTTCATGCCCATTCAGAAATTAATATTCCCAGAAGATGATTCTGAGAGATTTCCTTGAAGTACCGTCACTTCTGATAAATCATAAGTCAGAATACACAGTCTGTGGATGAAAACAGTTTCTTGCATCTCTTCTGGCTTTAAGAAAAACAGTCACCATCCACAGGAATAAAAATAATGACAGTATTAGGGACTGTGGACAATTAGAGGGAAAGAACAAAATCTGGAATAATTTCTTTTCATGGGCAATATGAGTTATGAAGATTTCTGCCCCCAGTAAGACAGACTTCATCACGAATGAAACTGATGCCTAATTTCAAGAGATTAAAAAAAAAAAGGCAAAATTCAGTGCTTGCAAACTAGTCCTCTAACAGGTGCTTGGTTCTTGTACATAATTTGATTGCTCTAACCCAGAAATGCCCAGTTCATATGGAGACCTTTTAACTCACACGTATGCATAGCACTTCCACTGCTTCAACACAAACTGTGAGCATGCTATGAGTAGCACAACACTGAATCACAAAACTGTGGGCTATTTCATTTCTAGTAAAGATAGCGAGAAAAAAGATAGAGCCCAAACGTAGGGTTTCTGTTCACAGTCTCCTTCTATGAAATGTGGTATTTCCAGTATGTGTTTCTCAATCAAACCATCGCCAGATCAGCTCGTGTGAACAGCTCAAAGACAGTAACCAGACACTTGCTGTCTGCATAGTAGGCAACACCAAGCAGAAGCGAAACAAGCTTTCAAATGCACTTTACTCACAGCATCTCCATCCTTCTCCCCCACTGACTAAAGATAGGACAGCACATTAACACTTAATATCAAGTGTAACTAGCCTTTCTGTTTCCTCTCCCATCCTCCAAACAACAAGAGTGATTCTTTGAAACGTTACGTGTTTTGCTTCCTAGATAACTCAGCACTGTGTCAGCAAATGACAAGCACAAGTGCTGGCACCAAAAAGATGCAGTTATTATGCATGGCTTGTGAGAGACCCTTACATATTTCTGGTGTTAAAATATAAGTCTGTCTTGCATCATCTGAATGTGATTCTAGTATTTCAGTTAATTTGAAACAGCATTGCATGTAGTACGCTGTAAGGAGTTTGGGTCTTTAATGGTGAGCCAACACTAAGCAGATACTTGGTCTAGCCACACCAAGGCTGCTGGAATTTCTGTTGGAATGAGGATTATTCTCTTGTAACAGTGCTGGTTTTGGCTGCTTGCAGCAGGCTGGGCAGAATCATCAGAAACAGACCATTAAAGCTCGACACGTTCCCAAAAGTCAGAGAGTTGGGTAGGCTGGAAAGTGGTTTATACATTTTCTATTTTTATCCAATATAAAAATTTGGTTACTATGGCCCAAATCCCACAGTAGGTTGCCTTACAGCAGCTCAGGGACATGCCAATCCCCCTCGTTGGTAGGGGGACCCTCCACTGGCAGGTCAGGAAGGGCTGGCCTGCAGGGCTGGGGTCTGACCTGAGCTGTCCCTCAGTGCTTCACCAGGAAGAGGGGCCTGGATCATAGAGTCATAGAATCGCTTAGGCTGGAATGGACCTTAAAGTTCCAACTCCCCTGCTCTGGACAAGGACACCTCTCACTAGACTAGGTTGCTCTAAGCCCCTTCCAACCTGGCCTTGAACACTTCCAGCGATGGGGCATTCACAACTCTGGGCAACTCGTTCCAGTGCCTCACCACTCTCACAGTAAAGAACTTCCTCCTAAAATCTAAACTAAAACTACTCTCTTACTTTGAATCCATTCCTCCTTGTCCTGTCAGCACATGCTCTTGTAAAAAGCCTCTCTATCTTTCTTGTTATTTCCCTTCAGGTACTGGAAGGCTGCAAATAGGTCGCCCCCAAGCTGTCTCTTTTCTAGGCTGAACAAACTCAGTTCTCTCAGCCTTTCCTCATCTTAGTGGCCTCGTTCGGACTTGCTCCAACAGGTCAATGTCCTTCCTGTGCTGGGAAACCCAGAGCTGGACGGAGCACTCCAGGTGGGGTCTCACCATAGCGTAGGAGAGGGACAGAATCACCCCCCTCGCCCGGCTGGCCACGCTGTTTTCGATGCAGCCCGCGATCGGTGCCGAGTTCCTCACCGTAACCCCAAAACTCCAGCCTTGAACCGAAAGCCTTTCACTTTCCGCTGCCGCCGGGCCGGCCGGGCGCGCCGCCGCCAGGGGACACTGCGGGCACGGCTTGAGGACAGGGCGGACACGACGGGACACGGGGAGTCGAGCGGCCCGGCCCGGCCCCCGGGGGAAAGGGCCGCCGCCTCTCCAGCAGCTCCCGCGGCCGCCGGGCCCGAGGAGAGGGCGGGCGTGGGAGGCGGTGCTGCCGGCCCGCTCCCTTCCCTGCCCCGGGATACTCCCTCCTGGGAGGCTCTGGCTGGGCGGCCGGAGGCTGCTGTCCAGATCCTGCTGACCAGATCCTGCTGACCAGATCCTTCCCGATCAACGCTCGTGGGAGCGGGTGGGTGTCGGCGTGGACCGGGGAGCGCAGCAACGCGGGCTGCACGTCCCGGCGTGTAACTTCCAGGCATGTCGAACCCGCGCCGCACTATGGCACGTACGTGGGACTTCCCCTCAGTTCAGCCAGCCCAGATCCAGTAAATGAAAATTCTGACCCTGCTAGTTATCTGGATGGAGAGTCCCTGACGGCAATTTATAGACTGTATTTCATGACTAACGAAATATGGTCGCCGGGATTTTCTGAAGGCTTTCAGGTATAGCCCAGCAAGCTGTCTGTATGAGGGTGGAGCATGAAGATGTCAGCAGTGACAGGCAGAGAAAAAGTCCATGTCCATTGAGCCTATTCCACTGCATGATAAGATACCAGGCATTTCAAATCATAGCTACTCAGCTATTGCTATATACACACACTGAATGGAAGCAGTGGACCAGAGTTACAGGTACCTATCAAAGAACCCCGAGCCAACACCTTAAACATGTGTCCTCAGAGCACTAGATCAAATCCTCCAAGTGGGATGACCATTGTAGCAAACGCTGACTTTTACAGCACGAGGATTGCTACACACCGATCTCTTCGAAGTCACCTGACTGAAAATGCTGAGCAGTTGTGCGGTTTCCTCACCAGCACTGTTCCAGTGTAGCTCTAAATAACAAGAATCTGAATAATTAGCTCTGCTGCTCAGCAAAGCTAACTATCCCATCCTGCCAATTCATCTGCATTGTTTTCCATACATAGGTTTTTCATTTATTGTGGACTGCATTGTGCCACACACACTTGCTCTTGGGTTTATAGGTGCCTTCAGAGAGCAAACACGCACAGCAATTTAAAAAAGTAAGCAACTCAGAAGACAGTGTGTGTAACAAATCACATAAGCTCTCTGTAGCCACTTTAGTAGATAAAGATTAGGAGGCAGCTCAAGGAATAGTTTGATAATTTTTAAACAATAATCTGATCTGCTGATTCTGGTATAGAACTGACAACTTCTGGCAAGAAGGTAGTAACAAACATCTCCAAGGTCATCTTGACAGGAGTGCCCCCCCCAATTTAAGCCATATTGTCTTTGAAATTATAGCAAAAGGAACCTGTAACTGCTTCTTAAAAGCAGACATGGAAACTCACTAACACAATGGTTAAATGGAAAAACATTACCCCAAATCGTTCTCTCTTGGTTGGAAGAGAACATATTTCATATGAAGTGCAATTTCTCTTTTAAACAGCTTTATCTTAAGACTTTCAGTATTTTACTTTTACAGCTACTTGTCCAGTTGTAACAAACATTTCATTCACTGCTTTTCAGTCAGTGCTTGGAGTCCTCTTAGAGAGACACATAAATCCTGGACTGCGCTGATCACACCTACTCAGCAAGAATAACACACATTCAGGAGCTGACCACCAAAAGCCTTGTCCCCTAAGGCAGCAAGCTTGGTGTAAACTCTGACGGATTCCCCAGGCATCACTTTTCATGTGATTGTTCCGAACTCTTAGACAATACTATAGAGGGCAAGTCTTAACAGAATTTACACTAGCCAATTGGTTTTATTTTTTACATGATTATCACTGGAAAAATCAGAGAGAACTGAAATATGGTGTATGTAGGGGAAATTACATGATGCTCTAAAAATGCCTAGTATTCTAAGTGTCTTTTTGGGAGCTAAATGTCACCTGAGAAAATTGTTAATGTTTTGCAGCTCGCAAGAGAATCACGTGGAACATATTCCTGCATGTCATAGACTCACATCTCACCTGGGAGTCCTGACTCATTGCTTGGGTACACTGTTCTCTACATCAGATGCTGCGTAAGACATGATTTTTCCACTGTACATTATGCAACTTCTTCTGTAATAAAAACTGCATGACAAAACTACAAGAAGCACTTGGTTCCAAATGAACTTATTCCATTTTATTGGTGCTGGCCAACCTTTTCGCAGAGTGGCATATGGATGGACTGCCTATCCTGCCTGATTCACGGAATTCAAATGCATTGTACATGTTGTGCTAACACTACCGCAAAGGCTGATTTAGGCTTTTGAAATGCTGAAAAAATGATGAAGGGTAACCTTTTATTAAGTATCAAGCCAATACTGCTTCATCAACTATTAAGATAGAGGTGAAAGTGGTTTATCACTTAATGACTTCTCTAGAAGGCATGAATGTCTTTGAAAATAGAGCCAGGCGTGACATCCAGAGGTTCCCAACATACCCAAGATGATGATACCATAAAGAATATCTCCATATACAAAATAAAAAAGTCATCATTCTAATCACAGGAAAACTCCCAAATCAGTCATAAATTCTTCTGATGATTTCTCTACCTTGTTTATTCCCAAAGGAAAATAGAGAAGAAAAGGAAATTTTCAGGTTATCACATCTGAATCAAAAAAGTTCCAGAGAAACTATGACCGTTAAGAACATAGCTCTGAGTAACTGGCTAGTTCAGCCTAGAGAAGAGGAGACTGAGGGGAAACCTCATTGCAGTCTTCAGCACCCTCATGAGTAGAAAAGGAGGGGCAAGTATGATCTCTTCACTCTTGTGACCAGTGACAGAACTCAAGGAACGGCATGAAGCTGAGTTGGGGAAGGTTTAGGTTGCATATAAAGAAAAAGTTTTTCACCCAGAGGGTGGTTGGGCACTTGAACAGGCTCCCCAGGGATGTGGACACAGCACCAAGCCTGACAGAGTTCAGAAAGTGTTTGGACAAAGCTCTCAGGCACAAGTTGTGACTCCTGGCATGTCCTGTGTGGGGCCAGGGGTTGGACTCGATGGTCCTGATGGGTCCCTTCCAACTCAGCATATTCTGTGATTCTGTGATCTGTGTGAAAGTGGTCAGTTCAGGAAATAAGTGATAACATCCTGGTTGCCTATTAAAGTCCAGGAGTTCAGCCATTACCTAAAGCATGTTAACAAGCCAGCTGAGATATTTATGCAGCTATCAAATGACTGATGATCTGTCCAGTTTATGTATACAAATGTTGGATGCCAAATGAGGGTGAAGAGGTTCACAACACAAAGTGTTCAGTAGCAAGCATGACCTCCAAATTCAAGGCATTCCCCTGCCTTTATTTCTGTCTTTCCATCATGTGAAGCTCTCCTCTTTCAGCTGTTCCATTCCTGCTGTTTGGTAAGTCATTCTGCAAAGAGGATGAGGCAACTGTCACTCAAAAAAGCTCTTTTTTTCACACAAGGTTACTTTTCAGCCATCTGTGGTTCACTGACCAGTTTTATTACACAGCCTATAAACATTGTGCTGGCAACATGGGGAGGGCAGCAATATGAGAAAATGATGGGAGTGAGAGGTTAAAACCTGCTTTAGATGGTGTTGCCACCCAGGAAACTGTATGTGCACCTACTCTCTCCTGCAAAGGATTGCTATTAATGCTTTTACGTATTACATGCATACACTCCAAAAATATACTCAAACAGTGGTAATATAGCATGAAATTCTAGCCTAGTTAGTTTTCAGAGACAACCAAAAACCATTTTGGGTGTCTGAAGTCTCTGCCTTTTCCCTCCTCTCTCCCCACTCTGAGTAGGAGCTGAGCACCTTAGTTGAAACTCTGGCAGAGAGGCATTCCCTGACGACAAATCCCACTGATTTTGGGGGTGGGGAGGAGCAGGTTTCACTCTGGTACCTTCTCACAAGTTTAAAACAAGAACTGCTCACTCTTTGACTCCATCAGTAATAAACCACAAGCAAGCGTACTGTGATGTCTTACCTTAAAGCATCAGTGGCCTTTCAAAGGAACCAAGGCATTTGAGTGAGAACCAAAGTAGGTTAAGCAGAGATATGTTCCCTTCTGTCAGTTCTGGTAATCAATGTGCAGAGGAGCAGAGTGACATACATGCAGTAAAAACTGTGGCTGCTGTACTCACCAGAAACAATTTATCAGTGCTCTTACTCAGCTGGAATGTACCTACATAAACACCCCTACTGAAATCAACTTGTAAACTAGCTGTGATCCACACTAATTTTAAAATTCCTTTGTATTGCCAAGATGGCATAAAGGTGTGGTATGGAGAAAGAAACAGGTGTGATGTTTTACTTCATTAGTTAAGTTATTAAGGCCATGATTTTGAAACCAGTAAGGCAAATCATCCAAGTGCTTGTCAACATATGAAGCTGCTTGCAATTTTCCGTAAGATTTTGAGAAAAGTTAGACTACAATGTGCAACTTCAGAGCCTGAATATGAATCCATGCATGCAAAACTCTTTTGTTCTCATTGGGAGTATCAGAACACAGTTAAATGAAAATATTCAAATTTGCTAACTGCAGTGCTGAAACAGTAATGCAGGTCTTGGTTTGCAATCTAAGAAGATCCACTTTCATGCCAAATACACGTAAATTAAACTCACCTCATACAATTCCCTGAGTGGACTGAAGATTGAAAAGAAGTCTGTTCCATTAAACTACGGAGAATAACTCCAGAGAACCAACCCTTGGTTGCTAATTGAATGACATCAGAAAGCAGCCATCAACCGCACTCTGCCAATTTCCTAGACACTGGAGAGTTTTGTCAAGAGTTGCATTAAATGATCTGTCATCAACTGAATATTAATCTTTCAGTATTTTATTACTCAGACTTAAACAGGGCCTTCTAGAGGGCATGAATTATTGGCAACAGGAGGCAGTAATTACAAAGTGAGGTATAGTGTCGAAAACATGACAAGTGAGTTTAAACAGTGTCTCGGGACCATTTAATATTGTGCTGGCAAACACAGCATGCTATAAAGCCATTTTAGAGAGAACAGATATAATGCAGGAATCTATCTGCTAAACAACAAAAAGGAACCACAAAGCAGAAAATTACTTTTTTTGTTTGTTTGTTTCTTGCATTAAGGCATAATCTTTCAGCCTATGCTCCTTTAACGGAGTAGTAGGTTCTGCCAATGCTGTCACCATACAGAACTGCCAAGTTTCTTGAATGTGTTGCAGGACTGGACACATTTTTTGACACATAGTAATTGTTGTACAAGAGATGCCATGTTCCATGGTCTGCATCTTGGGTGCCATGTGGCTGATGGCAGTCTTGCTGAACCCAGTGGTGAAAGGGCTCCAAGCAAGAACAAAGCTAAACTGAGGAAATATGCACTATGCATATCCATAATCATATGGATATGATTCTGTTGTAGATAAGAAAATGTTTCAGTAAGGTGAAAACAAAATCACACTGAATTATTACAGTTGAAATGTGGCAACCTGAGCCAAGCATGAACAGACACTATGTATTCTTAAGGGATGGTAAGAAAAAATACAAGCAAAGTGCACAGGGGATCAGCAGTCACAGGCAGGGTATGTGACTGATAGAAAGATAAGAGGCTTTGGAAAGCATCACCGAATTATTAGGAAGTTTCAGTCCATGAAACACAGAACCGACCACTCCAGGCAACACGATACAGCCTGATGTTCCCACAGCATTGTTATTGCAAGAGAACACAAGTAATAACAGAGGAGTTCAGGTGTATCAGTGCATGGAAAGACCGGGAAAGTACGGGAGTATTTATCTTTATTGCTACTCAGTGCAACAAATCCTCTGCCTTGAAGAACTTGCATTTAGTAGGTAAAATGGGCAGATGTGCTGGGAAGAGATATATTTAACCTGATAGATGACCAACAGTACCTTGCAAAGCATGATGGACCTAAACAAAGAACATTTGTTCATTAAACAGGAGCTGTAAATGCATAGCTTAAAAAAAATCATTATTGTTAGGGAAATTGGGAAGTTTCTAAGCAAAAAAAGTAGAGACTCTGCATATTGACTTGGGATAGATTATTTCTTTCTCACTCGCTGCTATTTTTAATATTCATTCAGTAACTGAATCACTGCTCTTGAAACACTATTGTTTAGGTATAAAACAAATAGCAGTGCAATGGGATTTTTATTAAGAAATCATGCAACAGTTTAATATCCTTGTGTTATCACTTGTAATAATATAATCTTCAAGTTTTTGAGAGCAAACCAAGACAATGATAGCTAAAAGTTTCTCCATATGCATCTGATGTCAAATATTGAGATAAAAGTGAAATTGAAAACACATCATCTGTTTTTTCTTTTGAATATATATAGTTGGCATTTAAAAAGTAAAATAATTTCATTTTATTTTATTCATTTTATTCATTTATAACCTGAAATCAAAATAATTATCTGCAAATGTATGTTGTTTCCCAAATTTGTTATTGGAAATGTACAGAAAATCAATATAAACAAATAATTATGGAAAACCAATTAGTGAAAACTGTAGGAATCGCTTTTCATATGAATTAAGTGGAATATTTTGAGTTTTGCAAAGTATCAATCAAAAATATATAAAAATCTGATAATCTAATAATTTACAGGGAAAATGTTTTAATTCCGTCATTTCTCAACACGATAGTAAAAATACAGATGTGTTCACATGTAGGTGTCATTTAGCATTTCTCATAAAAAATCTGACTAGTCATGTAACTTTATATCACAGCCCTCAATCACCCATATCCCCACTTATATTCTTCTACATGAACTGTATCCGCAGGAAGAACCTGTCCCTGCTGCAGGCTGCTCTGTGTGGGCTGACCTCACTGACTGTTCAAGACTCCCTGAGTTATCTGAAACTCCAGAGAGAAGAAGTGTGGAAGTACCAGCAGGACAAAGGTTCAAATGGAGGCAGGCTGCCTCAACATTTCATTCACTTGGAAAACAAGACCTGTTCTTATATAAACAATACAGTTGTTATCATTAATTTCCTCACCTGTGTGATCAAAAAGACTCTTTCAAGTTTGATTGGGCTTGGCTACTAATCAAGTCCTTAAGCACAGCTGATGGACCACCTACCCCTAGAAAGGCATGAGCAAGGGTGCAAAACCTCTCAGTACACTGACAGAGTAGGTCCTGAGTCCATACTGGAACTTAGCAAACAAATGGGATGACCAAAATTTACAAGGGAAATTTCTAGCTTATGTACTATTGTCATTTACAGTAAAAAAGAAAGAAAAAAATATTCATCTCTAGAGATTATTTACCTCGCAAGCTAATAGTGCACTTGGAAATTACTGTACCCTAAAACAGCTCTGATAAGCAAAGATGAAACTCAAATAGCTAAAAGGGAACTAACAGAGCTCTTGCCTAGTATCAAATCCTGTTTTAAAGCTTTCTGCTCTTAAAGACATCCTGTTTATATATTTAATCAATGAACTGGATGTAAGAGAAAAAAAATGGCCTGCAATCTTCTTTAAAATGTGTATTTGCAAAGTTGGAGTTACTCAGCTTTTAAAACCAACAGCAAAACAGCTTGGGAAATTCTCCAAATTCCTGTTAGATTTTGTTTCTCTTTCTCTGTGAACAGTTTTCTGATTTTTTTTTCTTCCCTGGGAACATACCATTGTTCAATGGTAGCCATTTAGAAAAGAAAATTCCCTCTTTTTTATGCTCTTTCCTTACCTGCATCTCATCAAAGAGACTCTGCCTCTGACAAAACTTTATGTCTGTGTTAGCTCTCCTGTCAAAATGAGCTTCTGGATAACGATATGAAATTCAGGAATTTCAGAGGATTGCTTTGTTTGTTTTAAGATCTGCTTGATTTAAAGTTCAGTTGCAAGTCTTCTCCAAAGAGAAGAAGGACATGGGACAGGAGGAAATGTTTTGGATCACCAGTGTACTCAACTGGTCTTATGTGAAATACACAAGCTTCTTCCCAAAACCAAATGTCTTGCATACCTACATGTCTACCTACAAAATTGCTCACATACTAAATTTCTGTGGAAGGCTATTCCTGAACATCTTTCTTCTGACAGTCGGAAAATTCTTCACATATATAGCTCAAAAATAAGTACAAATTCTGCCTATTTATTTTTCTACTAACACTACTTCTTCTCTGTGATAGCTCTTTCCCTTACATGAACTTTACTCTGCTGTAATTACATAAACAGTGATTCATCACTCTTCAGACTTTGTCTAAAATAAAAACTTGTCTAAAATAAATAGAAAATAAAAGAAGTCTCAAAAAAACCAGATTCCTCATTCCTCTAATCTTCCCAGCAGCCCTTTTATGTGCTTGTACCACATAAAGATGTTGCTTCGTCTTTCTTTATCATGGTTGAGCAGAAACGTATGCAGTATTTCAGATGAGGTTTTGCCAGGCCCTTGCATAATTACATTCATATTTCTCTCTTTAAGAACACAAATACACAAACAAAGGAATAACACCCTCACTATGCACCTGAATTCCTGTTTAACTTCCTTTTTGCTCCACTGCATTGGTGCCTCAGCATCAGTTACTGACTAACAACTTTTTCCTTATTCATTCCATTTGCACTGTCACCTTGTGACAGAAATTCTTGTTCATAGTTCTTCACGTGACAGTATACTTTGCATTGTGGCAGGATGGGGGGTGGTCTCATACAGGTTCCCTTTCCCACAGAAGGCTGGACCAGATGACCTTTCAAGGTTCCTTCCAACATGGGCTGTTCTGTGACTCTATGATTCTATGATTAATGTCATCTATGTTCTCTTCTGCAATGTCATGCAGTCTCTTTTGTGTTATAGTTCAATCTTCTTCTGTAGTAATGGTTCCTTTGTATCCAAAGTCTTTACCAAAGGTACTGAACAAGAGTGGTCTGTGATCAGTCCTTGAGAACCTCCATTTATGAACAATTTGTTAGCCTGATGGCTCCTTTTTCAAAATAACTTTTGACATTTTTCTTCAGCTAGTTCTGTGGTTATTTTTCAATTCTTGTAAAACATCTCCAGCTGAAGAAATTGCATCTCGTATAGCATTGCATCAAATACTTAAGCAGAGTCTTGTTGCTTATTCCTTATCCTCAATTATTTACCTAAGACAGATAACAGACTAGTATTTTCAAGATTTACTTTACAATGGCAAGACAAGTCTTAATAGCTTATCCCAGGAGAGACTACTTATAACCCTTTCTTAGAATTTCAAAAGTTTTGATATTTTAATAATTTAGAATAATGAAAATATGACAACAACCTCACTGTGAGACAGTTAAAGGAGAAAGTTCTTCCAAATGATTGGAGACACCTATCCATACCGAGTTCTGAGTGGAATGGTCTGTGGTAGACTTAATGGGACTGTACTCGGGTGGGTGTAGCAACCTCTACTAGAAGTCTATAGAACTTACTAAATACATACAATAAAAGCCCTTCTACTGCAAAAGTAAAGCAAACAGTCATTACCAATGTCATTTTCTATTTGGCTTCGTGAAGAAGCTGCTTCAGGATGAGATAAGCTGTGACATTGTAGCATGGCAGTCACTCAGTACTAACTCCACAAATGAATGTTTTCATTCTATACCAAGACCTTTGTGGTTTAGCTTATCCACTTCTAAAGAGAACTATAATGATTCCCTTAGAGCAGACCAAACACATAACTAGTAGAGGACAGGTTATTTGCAAAAGCTATGCCAGCCATTTTAAGTGCAGTCAAGCCTTTACGTTTGATGTCATGGTTTAAAAATTCTACAGCAAGAAAAAATTCCTGCTCTATCACTATGGATTTTTTCCATAGGAGCCATCTAGGAAAAAAAACCTGAATGAATGCCATAAATGGAGCATGCAATCTCATGGATGACTGTTACTATGGTTTCTTTATTAAGAATTGCCAACTTCCAGTCAGCCTGTAGCTGTTCTTGAGTTAAATATTACCCAATGAGTAAACATAGTGCTGCATGTCCCCTGAGGCAGCTGTAGGACTGTTTCTACTTCCAGTGAAATCAAGGTAAATTCCACATTTCTGTAAAGAATGAATTCCTTCACTCCCTTATGGATGTGTGCCCACAGCACATGCTGTCTGTACATGTAAGTTGTTTCTCCACTGACCACTTGACAGTAATCCAGGGTTTACAAACAGAAAATTCCTACCCTCCTATAAAGAGAAAAACATTAGTTTTGTAACAGTAAATAAACCCACCACTTCTCCTGCTTGTCAAACATGTTTCCTTACTGTAAGAGGAATTATATCACTGCACTGATGGGAAGAAGAGAAAAGGGATTTTTTTAAATGGTTCTTTTATCTATCACTTTCACTGACACAGAAATTCTAGACTGATTCAAATATGGAAACCCCAAATGCCATGCAGCAAAGCATTCATCTATGGACAGGAAACAGTATGGGTTTTATAGGCTAGGGTAAAGGTTATATCACTTTTAAGCACATTTTAAAAGACTGCACAGATGCTTTCCTTAATATTCAACTGACCAAACAGGCCACACATAAAAGCCTTTAATCATGTACAAGGTATACCAGTGAAGTGCAATTTCTATATGCTTCTGCAGATTAACCTTGATAATCTGTAGAGATAGCCTCTAATACTGATTCCATTAAGTGATGTTGTCACCAAGCGATGTAGGAAGGGAAGGAAACAGGAAGAAGGAAAAAAAAGTGGCACTATACAAAGGCAAATACCAAATGCAGATGAGATCAAGAGGCGTTGCAGAAGGAGCACTAAATGACAGTAACTGGTACCAGGGAAAAGAACAGAAAGACTGTAGAATAGGCTGTTTTAAATCTGTTTTTTAAAAGATGTACTTTTAGCAAAAATTCTGGATGAGTACATGATGTTCACAGACATAAATGTAAAGTAGCAGTGGGAAGAAGCAAGGCTTTCTAATAAGCTCTCTTGAGGTATAACAATTGATCTCTTTTATACTCACACAAACAATTTTGTGAAGTTTGACTTTGCCTTTCTGTTGATTTTTTTTTTAGTTTTGAAGGCTAAAATTATCTTTTTAAAATATGATCATTTTAAATCTGACCCAAAACCCAAAAGAAATTAATAGATAAATCGCTGAATTGGACCCAGTCTGCTCCTGGAATGAATAATTTTATCTGTGGGTAAGTTTGCACTAAGCATTTTGCTTCTCCATCAGTCACAGAAAATACAAAAAAGAAATCCACACCAGCTGAATCTAGACAAACTGTAACCTTCTCTGTGAGCCTAAGAGGCAAAATCCAGCTTTCTCAGCAGCCCTCATCTACAATGTGCATCCACAAACAAGACTGCAATTCACAGTATGCCTCACATGAACCACAACCCGAATGTATAAAAGATCTTCCCTACGTATCTGATTCTGAAAATCACGTGAATGCAATACAGACCACATTTTTGTGGGGAACAAGTCAAACCAACTGGAAGCTTTCTGAAGCTAGAGTATGTCAAGTGGTACTTTAGCCATATATAGGTATGAAACATTTTTTGTGATGGTGTAATACTCTGCTGCAAAAGGAGAGGTTAGGATTTGAAAAAACTCTCTGTTGTTCCTTAACAAATGGACCTTTTCCTTTCTGTTCTCCTTTCTGGTTCCCTATTCACGTAACAATTATCCCAGGCTCCAGAACACACTTTCTGTTTTGAGACTTCCTGTAAATCAATATTCTTATGAGCAGCTCCTGCAAAGAGTGTAATCAGTATGTATACATACCGATTGCTTAGGGGTACATAAGCCTGTGCTTTAACAGTTTGTTGTCCTTTTTGACCTATGATTCAGCCTTTAAGTTAATTCTACAAATATATCAAAATGTTTGAATTATTTGCCTTGGGACACCCGTTTTGCTCACTTCTTTTACTTGAGGATCCCAGCTGCCTTTGAACATTAGTCACACAGTATCCTGATAGGCAAGATGCCTTGGTTAATCTATTAAACAGAAGAATGATGCAAAAGGCCCTTTGGAAATATTGCTGGGGGAAAAAAGTGACGCAAGAAATTAAGGAGGAAGAAGCAGTCCGGGCTCCAGAGGGTTCAAAGCCTGCTGTTAGTAATGGAAATGATCCACAGGCTAGAGCTACACCCTGTGGTTGTGGGAAGAAACTGGGGAGAGTGAGGGCCCATGCGAGGCTCCCAGTTCTTCCAAAGAAGAGCAACATAACCTTGGAGTTGGGTTGCTGTTGCCATCACAAAACATTTCTGTGAATTCAGCTGTCTTCCCCTGTACACTCCAAGGCAGAAATCATGGACTAGAACTTTTATCGCAGAACAAGAATAGTGTTTGCTGATGAGGAGTGTACAGTAGAACTTGGATATGCCAAACGATAAACTGGAGTCAGTTTCTAGACAGATGTATAGAATAATAAATGTGTAAGGAGGAGGATTTTACACAGGGAACTAGATCTCTACTTCTAGAAGTAAGCATCTATAGGTCAAAAATCTTTAGAGGTTTCTGGTGGGATGGACTGTCTTGCATTAGGTTGTTGATCTTTCCTTCCATTTTCAAGGGTCCACAGGGCTCCATATAAGAGACCACGCTTTTGTACAAGTCCTGACCTCAACTAGATACTTTCCAGTCTCGGCTCAGTCGCACATACCTGGTTATGAGATGTGAGACATTCTCCCTCTGCCTCCATCCTAGGCTATAATGAATTTTTCCAGAGTGAATGTTGTTAATTTCCATCATGCTACTCCTTCTTCATTACATCTCTATTCTGCCCAAATTACACAGTGGCAGCCAGGGCCTGAATGAATGTGGATGTGTTGATGAAGATGCTCAAGACAGCTTCCTTTCTTAAGGGTGACACAAATTCTTTTGGGAACAACCTAATGAAATATTTAAAGAAGTCAACAGCTCATGCCTATTATCTTCAGTTTCTAGCCTAAAACAATGTCACAAGAGGTGGAGTTGACTACATCATTTCCCCAATTCTACCTTGGCAGTGATTAGCAATGCAACATTCTACTAAAGAAGCTTAAACAAAACCAAAAAAAATCAGACATTTCAGATCATGTTTTGCTGATAAACACTGTGATCCTGGCAAGGGGAGAAATTAATCCCAGGAGTTGAACTTAAAAAAAAATCCAAATGCTGAAGTGAGAGAGTTGGCAAAGGGGTGGAGCTTTTTATTATCCAAAGACCCTCTTTGACTGGAAAATACTGTGAGAAAAACCCTCTTTGCTGGATTCCAGGCTACAGCACTCACATTTCTAGAGCTTGACACTAATAAGAACCTTCAGAGAAAGGAATCACATTTTTCAGTACATTTCCCATTAACATTGTCATACTTCTTTTTTGTAACTAAAAAGAAAAATTTAAAGAAAACAAAGTTTTTCTTGCAAGCAGTTATCAACCACCTTCAGTGTGGACACAGAACAAAATGCTTACTGAACTCAATTTGTTCTATCCATGGTCATAGTTTTTAGTAGCAATAAGCAAGATGAAGGAAGGATAAAGATATTTGTTCATTTCCAGTGGGTGCCTAAAAAGTGTAAATTTTAAAATCTGATTTTTAAAACAATGTGAAAACCAGCTAACTCTGTTTGCTTTTCCTCCACACAGAGCAGACAATCATCATTAGAAACTGGTCAAGCCATATTTTGGGATATAAAACACTCCAAGAACTAATGTCAGCAGAGCTGATTTGGGTTAACAAAGAAATAAAGATAAGAAAACTCTTTTGTTACACACACTTCAAAAGAGGAACAAATGAAAAGGTGACAAGCAAATGATAGAACAACTGATGAGAAGATTAGCATTAGACTTTGGATTTGACCAGCAAAGAAACAGTAGAGATGTTGTAAAGACATTGATTATTGAAGAAGTTGGAGAACATAATAAAGATGGGACATGGCTTTTATTAACCAAACGTGTTTAGCGAGATAAAAAACAGCAGCCAGAATATGGTATACATGGATGACAAGTTACAAAGGGTCACTGGCAGCAGATGTGCAGGAGAAAGGCATCCCGGTCCGAGGTCGGCACTTTTCCCTGTATACATTCCATCGCTCGATAGTGGGCTGCACGGCACTTTGACATTTCTGAATGCAAAACCATGGCTTGAGATTCTACCAAATAAGAAGTTGCTCTTCCAATTATCTTTTTTCCTACTGGTGTTATCCTGAGATTCAGAGGACTATAACACTTCAACATGGAGAAGAGCTGCGTGGTCAAGTCCAGACCTCTTAGATGGAAGACTTGCACCATGAGTAGGCAGTTCTTGAACAGTCCTGTAAATGGCACTTCCACACATCACATTTAAAGGTGATTGAGGAGAGCACTCATCTTGGCAGGCAGCTGGCAAGTGCATCAGGCCGTGGTATGGTCACAAAGTTCATGGTGCAGTGCAATAGTGGACAGATCTTTTCATGATCCTTCAACACTTCACTCAAGTGTTTCATTTCATCTGTTAGCTTTCCAATTTCTCTTTTTAAGGAGGTATTTTCTTGCTCAAGAGACTCATATTCCTGGAAGGAGGGGAAAGAAAAATAATTTAGTCAAAACATTTATTTCAGTGCTTCCACCTTGAGTACATTCACATAACTGTGTGGTTTCCTACTACAACATGCAAAATGCTAAGGAAAGACAGACACAGCCTGGGTGCTATAACAGGGCAAGTGCTTTATAACCTGTGCCCTGACCACACTGCAATTTCTCTTGTGACCCTGAAAACCAGGAAGTGCTGCTGGCCCTCAGGAGTCCCCCAGTAGCCCAGGGCTGCAGACATGCATGGGTAGCTGTGTCCCCATGGTGGCCCCTTCCAGCCCCGGGCTGCCTCTGCTGGGAAGGGCTGAGCCGGACTCTGCACTGTCAGATCAGAGAAAATGAAAGCACTGACTGCAGATAGATGCTGGGAAAACCCGGTGCCTGGCATTGCTGGTGAGAAAACAGCAGCCCCTGCCTTGGGCCAGTGCAGGGAAAAGCCATTTACCCCAGAGCCAGCTGAGATGCACACCTAGCACAAGGTGTCCAGTGCTCTCCTCCAGGCTGGCCAGAGCTTGTAGCTCCCTGCCTAGATGCCTGAGAACTCAGGAGCAGGAGGAGGGGAGTGTTATGCCAGCTTGTTGCCAGACTCTGTCACCACAAGGCCTTGGTTATCCCTGACCTGTGCTGCTTTTGAGCTAAGGCTTCTCTGGCAATAAATAAGCTGCTGCTAACTGCAGGGGAGTTTTGAGTTGTTTTGCAGCCTGCATCTGTGATGGATGCAAGGCTCCCATGTCACATTTTTTGATAACTGTATGTCTCAAGTGTTCCTGCTGCCAAGCCTTCTCATCCCAAAGAGAAGAGAGTCAGCCCACTGAAAACTTGCAAGTGTCTTGCTGCTGGCCCAAGGCTCAACACTCACCCACTCAATCTCACCTCCCTGGGAAAGCTTCAGAGCAAACTTCAAAGCCTACACATGCCTTAAAAGGCTTGTTTCTCAGGCAGGAGGGAGAGCCTCTCATGCAATGGTCCTCTGGGCAGCCTGGCACTGCCTCTGCTACCCTTTGCATCAGAACTTTGGATTCCTTGCCCTCCCTCACACCCCTCCTCTCACACACAGAGTAAAACAGGCACAGTCCTCCTAACACACTACCGTACCCAAACTCCAGCCAAGTGTCCAACACTGATTCTGGTTGTGCTCATCTCTTGTTGCCCCAAACCCCATGGGGTTGAGTTTTGGAATATGTTACTCTCCTATTTCTCTGTCCCATTTTCAGGGGTGAGACTATCAAATTGTTCTTCCTAAGAATGAATGCCTATTCAACCAGATCTGCCTGCAGCCAGAAAACCTGTGTGCCTGGTAATGAAGATTCCCAGCAGAAGGAAGATGCTCAGGTCCAGGAGGAATATTTGAGAGGCTGCAGTCTGGCACAGGGCCCAGAAATTATTCCAAAAAAGCCAGGGGTTACCCCTTTACAGAAGTACTCTGCACCTGGCTTTTTCAGGCGCTGACTCAGAGGAGATCTGGGAAAAACCAAACCCAAAACTCCCCACGTTGTCCCTCTTGGTCTCTCATGACTGTTGGTAGATCCTTCCACACTGAGAAAGACAAAAAGCCTGTGATGAACCTTCAGAGCTGAACAACTGACTGAGCCACAGTTGCAGCAGCAAAACTGACACCCTAAAAACTGACACTCCAAAAGCTGACACTGACCTGGCTACAACAGAAGCATTTTTGTGAGGCAACATCCAAAACCAGAGAAAGGGGATTCCTGTCCTCCAGTGTTTGTACTGGGGACACAAGAAAGCTACACTGCATTGTGATATTAAGAGTTTCTGGAAGAATCAGTTACTTTTTTTTTTTTTTGAAACATAAAATGTTATTTATCAGGGCATACAAGTACAACGGCTAATCGAGCCGAGCTCTCACAGTTGCAGGTGATAAAGTTCCTACGAATCCTTTTGAACTGTGTATTCTGGGGACCATGTTGATTAGTGGCCGTGGTAGCACCATAGTTATAGAACTGATTCAGATCAGCACTGCCACTGCATGGTCGTCTCCTCCTCCATCGCCTTCTCCCTTGTAAGGCAACAAGGATTCATCTACTACCACAGCAAATAGGGCAAACTTAACCCTAATTTAGAGGAAAATGGGTATGTTTCATCACAGAGGAAGCCTGTGATCTCATTCATTGGGTGGTCACAGGAACAGCAAACGAGGGAGATTGAGGTGAGGGCAGGACCATGTCTCTCTCCCCGGTAGTGTCCCTGATGGCAGAGCTGCACTGTCAACAGGAGCATCAATATCTGGGAGTTCCCAGCTAGGCATCCCACAGCCCACCCGTCTCTGCCTCACACCCACAGATATCTGAGCTGGGTTAGCATGAAGACTGGCTCACACCTGCTTAAGAATTCCCATTTACTGTAAAGTCCTGTGCTCAATACCCGAGCTGTGCTTGCAAAACACCAAGTACCCATTCACCTCGTGAAGTTTATCTGCTTTCTGAGTTTGCTTCTTCCGGCTCCTCTGTGCAGCAACTCGATTTTTTTCTCTTCTCCTTACCTTCCTGTCATCTTCTTCATGACTCTGGAACACATCAGCCAGAAACACTTTGTTAGTTTTTAAAGTGCATGTGGAGATGCCCTAATTCAGGCGTGCAACTGTTTCTGGGAACGAGCATATACTCTAAATAGTACCGACCGCCGGCATCCCACTGATCCCATAGTCATTGCAAAGGGCAGAGCATCCCCATGACCCACTGCACAGGTGGGACCCGAGGCGGAGGGATGGAAGCCCGCAGGGCTGCCCGGGGGGAAGCCGCAGAGCCCCGCGGGCACACGCGCTACCGCCGATGGGGGAACGTGGGCACCGCCGGCACCCGCGGCAGGAACCTGCCCAGCAGGCAGCACTTGACACCTGCTTCGCCCCAGCGCTGCCTACGGGGCGGAGGTGCGAGCAGCGCGGAGGGAAGCCGGGCTCCCGCTGTTCCCGCGCCCGCTGTCGGCGGGGCAGCCCAGCTCCCTTCCCGGATGCCGGCGCCCGTGGAAAACCCTCTGACCGCGCCTTGCCCCGGCGGCTGGCAGCTTTCCGCGCACCGCCGGCGGTTCGCCCGCTCTCCCACCTGGAAGAGCCAGCACCGCGGCCGCCTCCCGGGAAAAGAAGTGCCGATGGCCAGGAGCAGCGGGCACCCCCGAGGCGGCGCTGCCCGGCGTGACTCATCCCCATGTGCCCGCCCGCCTGCAGCGCAGAGCCCCTCGGCCTGGCCCTACCTGCTGGCTGCCCTCGGCCGTCGCGCCCCGGGGCAGCGCGCTGGCCCCCGCCGCAGCCGCCGGGACGGCGCACGACATCCCGCCGCTGCGGAGCCGCCCGCAGGGCTCCCCCGGCCCGCGGGGGGTGGGATACAGGGGAGGGGAGGGCAGAGAGTAGAAGGACAGGGCGGGCTGGGGCGGGACAGGGCAGGGGACGCACCGCCCCGGCACCTGGCAGCCGGCACCCCCCGGCCCGGGGGCGGAGCTGCCGCCCCGCCGCCCGCATGGCCCTCACATGGCGCCTGCCGGGAGCCGCGCCGCGCCCGCGGAACTGGGAACTCCGGGACCGCCCGGATCCCCCGGTCCGCACTGCTCGCCCCCAGGCCTGAGCCCCCGGCGACGGCAAGAGCGTCCAGTCCCCGGGACCGCCGGGGCTGCTCAGCCCCCGGGAGCCGGGGGAAAGCCCGCACCCCTGGGGCACGGCGCTGCCGGGCAGGAGCTACCTGTAAATCCCCCGGAGAGCCCCGGCCTCTGGGGCCGGCTGGGCTCGACGCCCCTCCGGGCGGCCCGACTCGCTCTTTCGCCTGCAAGAAATAAGCTCCCCGCAGTTTCCCTTCTCCCCGAATTTCCTGCCGGCGGCGGTGCCGGGAGGTCAGGCTGCCCCCCTGGGAGCCGGCTGTGCCCCCCCCATGTGTCCCGCTCCCGGCTCACCTCCGACCGCTCCTGCCCGCCGCGCTCCTGAGACATCGGCTCGCGGCGGGAGCTCCAGATACGGGACAGCCGGCTCAGCCCGGGGTCGTGGGCGTGAGGACACGGCATCCGTGCTGGGATAAAGAGATTTTCACTTTCGCTACTCGCCCTGTTCCTTTAAATAATAAGGAAATGCCACAGACTTCTTGTAAAGGCGAAGCCAGACAGGGTTTGCTGAAAACACAGTTGCTGCAGACAAAAATCTGTTTCACTATTCTGTCGAGAGTATTTTAACAGACTTAACAATGTTTCTTTTACCCTTTTGAACACCTTCCTTGCATTTTAATTGCACTGTTACCTTGGCCTTCTGCTCTGAAAGGGATGTTTGCACTGACAGGTACTTCAACAACATCCATGCTCTACTGCAGAAGTATTTGTAACTAATGTGCCCTCATGACTGTGCTCTACTCACAGGGGCAAACACATGGCCATGCAAGGAGGGTACACGCCCCCAAACTGCAGGGCAGTCAGTCATAAAGCCCCAGGTATCTTAATAAATCAGATACTTCCCTATTTTTCTGGTTTCCTCAGAAGCCTGAGTCATCTAGCTTAGACGAAGATGAGGTTAAAATGTTTGAAAAGTGAGTAAATATAGACTATCCTTTCAGGAAGATCTGGCTAACAGTTCATGCTGAAGGTGAAAGAACTGTGCTGCCCAGGAGTCCAAGAGTCAAACAGAAGTTTGCACTCTGCCACATGTTTCCTGGTAGGCTCTGGGATCATCAGATGACTGAAAGACCTGAGCACGACTTCCCTGGTGGGAAGCACTTCTCCCCAGCTGTTCCACCTCAAAGCATCTTGTGTCTCCATCTTCCAGGCTACCCACAACTTTGCTTTTGCACTTTCTCAGAGCTCCTCCAATCCCAGAGGAGCTCTGAGAAGCTGTGAGTCTCTCCCACCCTTATAGCCATGGGGACCACAACTGGGATGGGCACCCTTGCCAAAATACCCTGACCTCAGCTACGTCCCCAGGCTGCACTGGGTCTCCCACACATCATACAGGATGTTCCTTGGTTACTTTAAAATCATTTTTGCTTCTTTTCTCCTTTCCTCTGTCATCTAACATGCCGAGAGCAGGATGTTCACCAAGGGGGTGCTCATGGAGGTGGCAGAAGGTGTGGGTTCAGTGCCATTCTCCAGCTGAGGGGATCCAAACCGGCATCTCCTGGAAGGCAGTCCTAGCCACCAGGCAGTGAGTTATTAGAGGGTGAATTGCTCTCAACTGCTCCTTCAAAACAGTGAAACAGTCCAATTTTGCATTAACTACACGTCATGCACTTAAAGAAGTGTGGGCACAAGCAGAGACTTAATCGGGACAGTTGCATAAAAAGGAGCAACTGAACTCTTGCTGCCTTTGTAGCTAAAGCACAGTTGAAATTAACAGGACTAGGAGCTGGTATTTTTGTAAGCTCGAAGAACAGGTATAGTCTTTTGCAATAAAACCCATGAACCATGCAGATAAAACACCTCAACAGCCCTTCAGTGTGATCTGTGGGACAACAAAGCCTGTTCCACAGAGGGACTTTAGAACTGATCCCACATGAAGCTCTCGGGCTGTTCTAGGAGCAATGCTGCCAAGCATGCAGCCAGCAGCTGCAGAATAAGGTTTCCAGGACACCACAAGTATGGGACAAGCCAGGGGACAGTACCCTTGAGCCTGAATAGTCTGTTCTTGTTCAGAACAAATGGCAAAGGAAATGACAAGTCAAAATTTGCTTGTGGGAACAAGTTTCTACTTAGTATTAAAGCTATCTCTGGTACATCTGTAGAAATGCCTACACAGTAATTCCAGGTAGTGCAGCAGTAAAGGCAGAGTGTTTCTGTGCAGGAGAGAAAACAAACCCAGAAAGCAGCCTAGTCAGCTGAGTTTACATTTTATAATGGCAGTTAATCAGTGAATTTTGTCTGCACTGAAGCAGCCTACACACACACAGACTAGAGTCACTGATTGCAGCGTAGCACAGCATGGCTCTTCTGGAGAAAGGCACAGATCAGAACTGGATCTCAGAGTGCTGTCAGTGTCCACATGAAGACTTATAGGAGAGGAGCTTCCCTGCACCATTTGCAATCCCCTTTGTTCAGAAACCATACACAGCAAAAGTGTGCTTGGATACTGCTCCAATTTCCAAGTTTTTCTCGGGTGGGGATGGCCCAGCCTCACCAGCAATAAGCACCTTACAGACAGCACAAACTAACGAACAGCGAGATGTGCCACCTCACCCCAAAAGGCAGAGAAATGCAAACTCAGTTTGCAAATGTTGCCAAGCATCCATCGCCATTGAGCTGTCTTACAAAATTCAAAGGCTATATAAAGAAAAACTACCAGACATTTCTTGATGCAATACTGATTCGCCCCAAGTTAAAAATAAGAAGGTTGGATGTTGTGACATTTCAGTAGAAGCCTGATTAGACACTTGTCTTGCACAACACTGCCAATTCCTATGAAAAGTTAACTGAAGGACATAAGGCTACTGGAATGGGGAAAAAATGAAGTCTTTTGTGTATTTCTGCTAGTGGGAAGAACAGACCCCAGGCACAGCTAGCTGCATGTATCACTGGCTGTAGAAAATTTTAATAACCATTTGAAAACCACCTGAACATTCAGGTGAACATTCAAGTGTTGAGTTTAGCTCATCACAGAATTTGTATTTAAAGGGAAGTTCTCTGACACCTTCTAGTGCTGCTTGGCCAAAAGTAGTCATCAAGAGATTTTTAAATTCATAGTTTTTATGTTGCACTTAGAATCTTGACTGGTTTATCTTTCTTTACACTATTCATTTGGCCAGGGTTTCCAGATGCATTTGTTTTCTTTTTCCACTCAGTATAGTTGAAACAAAGGCCATGGAACAAAGCCCGACTGCCCTAGCTCGGGGCATCCATTCCCACTTACTTCAAATCCTGCACAGACCAACTATCCCACAATCTCTTAACATGAACACACACTGTAGCATGAATCCAGTAATTCTATTATTAAGTCTTCATCCACAGTGCTCTCTCTGTATTTTGTAAGGATTTTGTCCTACCTTGGCCATTTTTGATGGGACTCCTTCAAAGAGATGCACCTATTTTCTGTACTTACCTATTATTCGCAGAGAAGAGCAGAGAATCTTCCTATTAAACAGAGAAAATGTTCAAGTACTATAATGGTAGCCATGCAAAATCCTGCAGGGCTCACTTTGTCTGGGAACACTCAAAGAGTATCGGTGGATCTTGGTGAAGAAAGCCATGGTGGGGATTTTCAACGCCGCACAGAGCACAGGCACTCAAAGCAGCTAAAATAGCAAGTTGCTGCGTGAAAAGCCATCTCAGTCACACGTTTCACAGCTCTGCACCTCCAGTCCCTCTCACATCCTGTCCTCTCTTACATTAGATGCTTTGTAGCCCTGAGATTAATAACAGCCATGAGTTCAAAGGCAGTAAATGGAACTACTTCAGTTACTCAAGCCAAAATTTAACTGTCTTCTGAAGTACTCTCACTGCTCAGTCACCATCTATTCCAGGATTAGAACTGACAACATTATTTGAAACTCTGATCTTCCTCAATTGATTTTATTTACTTCATATAAAAACACACATTTGTATTTACAAGAATGACGGGAAAAATATTTACATATGATTACATACATAAAGTCTAATAACAATGCTAAAATCTGTCACATTCTATTGAGAATTTTCAGTCTCAAACATCGGGTTGGACCTATCTTCTTACCACAGTACATTTCATTAATAAAGCATCTAAAAACCCCCTCCATTTACTGTGTAAGGAATGTTACATATCAGCACGTGAAACTATAAACCAGAAAAGTTTATAAATAGTTAAGGCACAATGCTCAATCTAGTAATACTGTGCAATCCTCTAGGTACTAATGGGTAAAGAAAACAAAAGTGAGCAAGCTCAGCTGAATACAATTTACTGGTACCCTGTACTGATCTTTAGAGTTTAGTCAAACATCAGAAATGCATACACGACCCAAGTCAAGATCCTGTAATGTGTAGACACAGTGCCCAGGAAACCCCCAGAGTGCACAATTGGATTACATGAAATGAAACATCACACCCTAAAATGTTGATGGTTAAATTTCTATTTAGAAGAGCACACTGCAAGTAAATACATACAATTACTAAAAATCCAAGTTTAAACAAATATGACTATAAATAAGCCTAAATAACCTATATTCAGGAAAGGCAGAATAGCAGGGACCAATGTCACATTTGTGCATGGATTTTCTAAAAACTCTAACATCCTATGAAATCTGGTATTTGCAATATGGTCCAGTGTGAATTCATTTATTAAAATGAAAGCCACACGACTCAGTAATTAATGAAGGTGCATTAGGAGAACTAGACATCCTCCAACCTCTTTAGAGGCACGCTGAATGTAAATGAGCATTCAGTGGTTTCCTAAAGACTGCCCACATACAAAAAGCATGCGCATGAACTCTGAGAAGCGCAAGGAGTCGACCTAAGTGCTGCAACATAAGAGCAAAAAAATGAGAGCTAAATGGCGATACATTTGCTGGATATTGAATGCTACTGGTATGCACAGGCTTTCATACACCATCAGCATGACAGTAAAAATACAAATATTGAAGGATACAAAATACAAGGGATTGAAGGCTAATTAAGGAAGCTCCCATACACAGCACTGAGAGGAGACGAGTTTTAAGAGAAACGATGGAGCAAACGGAACAAGAGTACAACTGAGATTCCAAACTGAAAACACAAAACGAGAAATTCACGCACGGAGAGCAATCTTCCTCTGTCGAAGAGGGTAGCGCTTTCTTTCTGGTGAATCTGCAGCTTTTCTTCTTTTTAGCAAAACATAAGGATTTTTACTGGTATTAGCGTCTGTTGGTGTGACTTCTCCTGGTGGTACAAAATTTTGGACATTATTTTCTTCCTTTGCCTGGCCACCAGCAAAGATTTCTTGCCGCAGCTTGCAGAGTTCCAAGGTTGGTTGCCAAGTCAACACATGGGAAAGACCTTCTGCTCTTTCTGTGAGTGCTGGAAGAGACTGCAAAAACAAACCCAAGTATCTCAAGTTACATAGGAAAAGTAACAGTTACAATGAATGAAGTATGTTTATTAGATTCTGACAGGGACAAAAGTTTCCAAGTCTGCAGAGATGATCCTTAGGATGGTGGGTGAAGGTTGGGAATGCAGACTTACCACCCCAGTGGTGACAAGAGTCTGTGCCCAGAGGCAATGCAAAGAGTATGCCAAGGTTAAGTGTTCCCTCATGACATCTCTAAGCAGAGTAAGTATCACAGGAACACCACAGCTGATGCCTAAGCAGGTACTGAAGTAACACGTCACACTCTACATGATGTTGTACAGGTCTTCAAAAGATGTGTTATTTTCCAGATGCTGCAGGTTCCAAAATCTCTGTAAAAAGTATTTCCTATAGCCACAGGGTAATCTTCCTTACTACCACGTGACAGGGAATGCTTTATAGACAACTTCAGCAGTTGTACCTACTTCAGAAGTACACGCACAGGCTTTTTTGTAAAAAACTATCATGAGGGTGAGTTAGAAAGCCTGTTTTGTGACATATTATCAGATCAAGAAAATAAAAACATGTCCTCTTGGAGCACACAGAGATCTCACCTTCATTGCTGCGCTGATCTGTTTGGATACCATTTCTGCCACCTGCTTCAGATCCGCGATGTGAGCATCTACAGAAAAACATAAAGCCCAAATCACCTTCTGAAACGTAGCTCCCTCCCTCCACTACTTGCTATCAGAAACTGGACAGAGAAGCAGTGGAGTCCCTGTATAAAACTTAAATCTGCAGCACATGGCTTTCATTATAGCGCTGAGGATGACAACTGATATGCTTTATCTCACTAGTATTATTCTTTATCACTCAAAATGCACTACTGTCTAGCAGTCCCAACTATGACAAGCCACGGAGTTCTTCCCTAGAAAACCTACAGCTTATGCAAACCATGAGACACAAAGCCATTATTTGACATAAAGGAAGAGAACAGTTGTTAAGAAATAAATAATTATACAGAAAGATTTGTTTTCAAAACTTTCAAGCTCACATTACATTTGATAAAAACCACACAAAAGAAGGCAAATAAACGCAACTGTGGAGAAAATGAGACGAAGGAAATCCTTTTAAGGAGGGGAAATAAATAATCTTATGTCTCCAGCAAGTTGGCTTTTACAATAAAGGCTACTTTTTTTTCTTCTGGCTTAATTTACCAAGGATTACCACCAAAAAGAACCAAGCATAAGCAACACAAACTGCATGAATTCTGCTGTGCTAATGAGGAAGGAAAGAGGAAGGGGAAAGGGAAGGGGAAAGAAGCTTTCAGTAACACTGAAGCAGGCAGCAGGTGCAGAACACTGGGAGGAATATGGCATATATTTGATTGCAGTAGCAATATGATAAGATCATCAACACAATAATTCTTTATTCAAGAGTTAAACCCTCAGCTATCATAAAACTGTTTTGCATGTTCTCCACCATCCACAAAACTTAAAATAAGCAGACCAGTGTGCTTCTGGGAACTAAGCAGCCTCATCTCCACTCCGATTACTTTTCTGTAGGGTTTTAGTGTCTGCAGTAGGACACAGTGTTAGAGGGTGCACACACCCCTAAACCCTGTCAGGGTTAAACACAGCATTCCACTCTGAAGTCAATCTCTCTACTGCTGCTGGAGATAATTTAAGTCAGTCAGTGTATTCCAGCACAGGGTTACAGTGGTTCCCTGCTGAAAGGTGGTGAGCAGCGAGAGACAGTGTTTGTTAAACTGTCAACATGTCCAATGTGCAGATCAGACATGGTTTAGGAACATATAATCCATATATGAACATGAATACTAAAATGTATCATCAGAGTTTAGAAGAATAAACAGTCCAACAGCAGCCTCATAAAACACACCCCAGAGGCATGGACATTCCCTAAAAGAAAGCTATATCCATAATGAAGCAATCTTACATTAGAGTGCTGGGATGAGAAGACTGGTGATGCTATGAAATGGCAAGAAAGGAGTTAAGTAAAAATAGAAGTAATTATTTGGATTATTATATGGAAAGGCTGACACACAGTTAAATGAAATTTGCCTGCAGGAGTTCAGCTTGACATAGATGGCATTATATTCCTCAGTGTTCAAGGCTTTCCAAAACATAGGGAAACGAAAAAAGGAAACGAAAGGTACTGAGTAATCTAAACATTTTTAGTTTCTGGCCACTGTACTTGCTAAACTGGGATACACAAACTTCCCAAAGAGTACCTAATACTAAAATTCAGCACAAACTCTATGCTATCTTTGCTACAACTTTGCTGTTACCAAACCTAAAAAGACAATACCATAGTGCAAACTGCTACTAACTTTCAAGAAGTAGTTAATTCACATCAGAAAAGCATAGATCTTGGAACCCAGATATGAACTGACACTCCTACTAGCTGCTCTGCACAGGCTGGCATTTCTGGAAGCAATGTCTCCATTTACAAAGAGGAAATGATGCTTAGAACGAAGTTAGATTAGCAGGGTGAGAACTGGAAGATTAAGCTCAGCTTCTCAAACTTTTAGCACCACTGCTTGTTACACCAGCTTTACATCCTGGCAGTAATCCGTAGTGAGGGTTCTCTAACCAAGCTTTTCAACTTAGAACTGCACGGGCAAATTCTGTCATTTTTTCATACTTAGGAACAGGCAACACAAAACTTTCCATTTCTTAAGGCCAGCCTCAAGAAAGCACATCCCAATCACCCACTGCCAAATCCACCACCTTGTTCCATAGACTTTGTACAAGGCATCTTTCACAAGCATGCAGCAAACTTATGATGCTGTTTGCAGTTTTGTGCCTTCATCAACCCTTACATGTGACACAGGCAGGATAAAATCTGTGTCCTACTCTGCAAGTTACTCCTACTTTGCAAGCGACGTCAACAGTGCCATCACTGAGTACTGCACAACAGCTTTCAATTCCCTGAAGAAACTGTCTGATTAGGAAGAGAGATTGAAGCATTTCTAGTATTCATGTACAAGGAACACAAGAATGGCCAAAGTATAATGTCAGTGATCCAACTAGTTCCCCATCTGGCCTCCACCAGTGGTGAAGGAAAGAAGTAAGGAAAACTACTGGGGGTAGCTCTGTGACAATTCCTATCCAACACACACATACAGAGTGGCCAGTTTTTGCCTTTAAGTACTGCAGACTGCACTTAGAACAAGAGAAATGGACACAAGAAAACTGAGGCAGCAATACACTAATTTATGAGAAACTTGTAGCTATTTTAGTTAATTATATTAACAGCCAATAATTTAAACAAGTTCAAAGAAAGAAAACTTCTTAAACATTTACAGCTAGCCAGTAAGTAGGCAGTGTTTCCTAGTACAGCTGCTGTCCCCACGAAACCTTTACCTTGAGAAGGCTGAGATCTTATCTCTTCTGGTGTTACCACGGGCTTGTAGAGCTTCTACATATTCAAAAAAAAAGGGAAAAATTCTTAAATACCCTCTTGCTTTAACAGATACCTAATATACACACAGCAGTCAGAACAATGGAGACGGTAGTGGAATTATTTACATCAAGAATATATTAGAGGTTCAGTTACTGAAAACAGTACTCTGGTTAACACAGTTACATTCTCTGTAAACATATCTCCAGACTCTGCTTTAGTTTGCAGAATTCTAATTATTAAAGCAGAACTGAAATCCAAGCATTTCAGAAGAAGCATTGCCACCTGCTGCATGACCGAGGAACAAGAGCTGCTCTGGCTTCTAAGGGGCCATTCACAAAACCAGTGCGCTTTCACAGAGGCACAAACTCCAACAAAGGGTACATTAAGACAAAAAGCTAAGAAAATGACTTAAATGACTTCATTCTAGCCCTGCAATTACTTATGCAAAAGTAAGAACACTGTGCTTCACAAACTGTGAGTCTTGTGACTTGACAGCAGTTAGTTGAGACGTGAAGTAAACTAATAATAAATGAACACAACCAATATTTAGCTATATTAAAGGTGGAATTAGAACTAACTAACAGAGAAGAAGGAAAAAATACCAAAGATGTGGGAACACAAGTTATATCATCAGCAAGTTAGTATTCTCCAGTTCAGGAGCTGTCCCTCAACCTTCTTCAAGCAAAAACAATTCCTCCTCGTAGTTTTCCCAGAGAAATTTTTTCACAGTTCACACATCTTTTCAGCAGAAGAACAAACATCGCTTGCATTAGCCTCAAACACTAGAGAACATATTGACTGAAAACCCACAGGGTGATTTCTTGCTTTGGCAATTACATGGAGATCACCACCATAAATTAGTAGTTCCCTCCAGATAAACCAAATCTTCATAGTTGCTCTTTATGCCTCAGAAAACACGCACCACAGGGTTAGCTAGGGTCAAGAAAGAACACAAAACATCCTCAACCAAAAGCAGAGAAATCACTAGTACCTTCACAGAAGTAGCTCTGAGAGGAAAAAAAAGACACTTCATTTACAGAGACAGACTAAACTTTCTCTATTTCTATACATACTTACAGAGAGATAACTAAACTTTCTATATTTGCAGCCACTTTTAATTGAAATAATCTAGCTGTAGAGTGATGTAAACTTTGAAGAGATCAGCAAGAGTAAAAAGGTAGCATGAGAGGCATTCTAAATAACTAATCCACTGTGGAACTCAGGTAGCATATAGCTTTCCTTTTGCAGAAAAGTTAAATTGCCTTGCTAAATCTTGATGTTCCGTAATAGCATGTTTTATTTGAGCTGACTTTGTTTGTTTAACACACTTGATATAATGACAAAACAGAGATTTTCTAACATATATTGCCTTTTATGATATCTCAGGTTTAAGACAAATATGTACCTATGCCCTTTTCCTTACTGTAAATCATCTCTGCCTGGCTAACTAGAGAGTTAATGTTTGTTTAGTCCTCAGAAATGCAATGCAGGCTCTTAACTTTGGAAAAGCATCCCCATCTTCTTTAGTACAGAATAACTGAAGTTGGAAAGGGCCTCTAAACACCCTACAGAAAGTAGGGCCAACTGGTGCAGGTTGCTCAGAGCCTGAATCTCTCCAAGGATGAAGACTCCACAGTTTCACTGGGCAACTTGTGCCAGTATTTGCCTCTAGTCCCTTTTTTTTTTGCCAAAGGAATCCTAATTAATCAGGAGGTAAGCAAATGGTAGGCCTAATGTAACTGCAGGGAAGAAATGTAGCAACCAAAGACAGGACTGGGTTGTTTAATGTCAGTAATAACTTTACACTGAGTGTCAAAATGTTACAGTGTAGCAAAAAGCACTTAAGAAGTCACAGACATTCTTTTTAACCACCATATACTGTGCATGATACTATTTATCTGTATGTAGTGTAACATTTGGCACTTCAACCAGCCTTTGGGCAAGGACTTCAGAAACATGTGACAATAGGTGCATACTGGCTTGTAAATCATGAGGCACCAGATTGTTTCAATCTGCTTAAGTAACTCGCTGAACTGTGCCACAGACCCAATTCACTCATAGCTTTGTAGAAATCCTCATTTTACTGAAGAACCAATTAATGCAACAAACCCATTTAATTATATGACAAATAACCGAAAGCAACCATGGGAAGAAGCTTAAAGGTCAATATCAGATGATTTATTTCTTCAAGTTACGCATGGTCAGCAGCTACTATATGCAAAGTTTTTCTGAAAATTTTAGGTTACTCACCAACATCTCTTGCTCAGCTTTCATGGTTTGGATAGCATGCACCAGTATCTTTTTAGTCCACTGTTTACGCTTTGTTGCTGTCACTACTATTAGTTCATCAAACTGATCTTCGAGATTTTCCATGTTGGAACCTAAAAATGACAAACACACAAAGTTGTTGCAGGAATTCTCCTACAATTTTTTTTGGAGACTAATTTGTAGGAAAAAAAATTATATCTGAAATAAAAAAATCATGCATTATTATCAACAAAGAGATGCATATATGTCTTGAATCTCCTTGTTAAGACAATACAGAAATTGGAGCATAACTTGATGCTGGCCAGTTATTTTGAAGTAAATGCGCTGCGGGCATGAAGGGGGAGAATCATCTGGGCAAAAATAAAAAATGTTTTATGAACATTCTATGAACTCTGAATCTACGAAGAAAGTCTTAAAAAGAAATAGCTGTCTTTTGAGATCACATGTTTTTCAACTGAAGAAAAGCAGTGCAAGATGCAGAAAGAAAAATGCTTTATCTGTATGATCTACAAGTATTAAACAAACTCCAACTGTACAAGCAGTAATTTGAAGCCTGACTGATTTTATACCACACAGAGCACAAACATACAGTTTAACATGACAAAATACAATGCCACCTTAATGAAACACACTTCCTGGAAATACTCTATATCCTGACAACATCTACAATTTCTAGTCACAACGAATTTGCAAAATATATACATGCCTGCTTTAAACACCTGAGGACCAAGAGAAAACATAGTAGGAGCTACCTTTCATAGCTCTGTTTTCCAATGTCAGGGTCAGACTAAACACCTAAAACATATTTTCAGCTGTGAACTAGTGTTTTTATTACCGCTACTCTACTAAAGGCACTTAACTTCTCCAGGACTGCAAATTAAACTTAACAATTTTAAAAGCTTAAGATACTATTTTAAAACTAGTCTCAAAATTTAGACAAGTAAACGTCTGCACTTTCCTGACATCACACGTCATTGTTACAAACCGCAAAAAATAAGTTACAGAAGAAAGCAGAATGAACTCTCAGGGTCACTCTGTGCAGAATCAGGTCGTTGCAAACCTCCAAAAGGCAAAATCAAGGTTTTAAGAGTTTATGGGTTTGTTCTGGTTGTTCGTTCAAGGATCACCATGAAATCATTTAAGTATAAATAGAAAAGACTTGAGCCACTGGCTAATGTAAACATGGAAGGCACAAAATGTCAGATCTCTTAGTGATTCAAACGACATCGGAGATAGGCACACAAGTAAATTTTTGCCAAATTAAAAAGCACAACATAGTCCTTACATCTGTTTTATGCCAGCTGCAGGCGGATGACAGTACCTCGGTTTAGCATTTTGCATCATGAGACCAGTGCATTTTTGACCTTGTAGTCAAAGGAGTTGGAGTTCTGTCATTCTAGAACAACAACTGCAAAAGCTTCATAGAGTCAGAGAGTGGGCTGGAAGGGACTTTTAATGGTAATCTAGTCCAAGCCCCTTGCAACGAGCAGGGACATCAACTAGATCAGGTTGCTCAGAGCCCAGGTTTGCTCAAAGCTTCCTCACTAAAAACCAGTTCAAGGAGCTCTTTCTCCATAGTTAGTTCACTATATCTGTATTTAGCTTTATGCAACTGTAAAAAGCATCAGGTTGCAGGTAAAGGACATCTCATACCAATACAGGTGAGCAAATGAACCACACTGAAACTTTATTTGGACACCAGACTACCAAGAATCTCCACTAATATTATTTAAAAGACAATCATTACAATCACACTGTGTACATTACATATGTTTATATATTATTATACATCAATAATTTTCAACACTTACTTAATTTGTATATTAAATAGCAGCAACAGACAATCTCTTAGGGTCCCTTCATAGGAAGGTATCTTGGACAATGCCTTCAACACTCAGGGCTGGGAGGGCCCTCAGCAGGTGACTTAAACCTCCTGCTCACAGTAGGGCCAACACCCAGTTCAAAACAGGTTGCTCAGAACACTTTTGTCCAGCTAATTTTTGGAAGCCTTCTGTGCTGGGGACTACACAACCTCCCTGGGCAGCCTTTTCCAACGCCCAATTAACCCAGTAGCGAATTTTTACTTCCGTACATTAAGGCAGAACCTCCCCCTTCAACCCCACCCTTTGCCTCTGGGCAAAGCCAAACCGAACCAAAACAAACCCGCCCAGCAGGAAATCAATGGAAACCAGCGCGTACCGCTCGGCGGGCTGGGGTCATCCGTGGCCTCCTCCCAGGGCTGCCCGTTAATGGTCACGTTCTCCCGCAGCGCCGTCTCGAAGTTCTGCAAGACACGGGAGAGGCTGGAATCCATCCCTCAATCCCTCCATCCTTCCCTCGGGAAGGCGGGAAGGGCCACCTCGGGGCGAACAGCCTCCCCCGCCCCGCCGGCCGAGGGCCGGCCCCAGGGCCGCTCTGTGCCGGCACCGGCCGAGCCCGCTCCTCGCTCACCCAGAGCGCGTCTCCCTCGGCGGCGGCCCCGCCGGGCTGTCCCTCCAGCACGGTCCGCACGAAGGGCGCGCACAGCTCCATCACGTCCCGCAGCCTGCGCTGGGAGCAGCACCGCACCCGCCGGTCCCGTCGCGCCGCCACCGCCCCCTCTACATCCATACCCGGCCCCGGCCCGGGCTCAGGCGGCGCCGCCATTTCCCGCCGGGGACGCGGGGAAAATGCCGGCCCGGAAGCGGAACCCGCGGCCGCCCCGGCGCTCCCCCCGGGGCGCGGCATGGCGGGGCCGGTGGACTGTCACTGCCACCTCGCCGCGCCCTGCTTCTACACGGTGAGGCGCGGCGGCCGGGCGGGGCTGGGGGTGGCGGTGGGTGGGTGGGTTGGTGGGTGTGCGGGCCGGGCGCTGAGACGCTGCGTGTCTCCTGCAGGACGTGGCGACCGTGGTGCGGGCGGCGGAGCAGGTGAGGCGGCCGGCGGGGACCCCCTGCCCGCTCCCCCGTGGCCCCGCCGCCCGGGGTGTCTCAGCAGGCCGGGGGTCTCTGTGTGCCGTAGGCGGCCGTGTCGGCGCTGGTGGTGGTGTCGGAGCAGGCAGGCGAGTTCCGGAGCGTCGTGGAGCTGTCGGAGAGGTGCGAGGCCGGCTGGGGGGTCCCGGCGCCCACCCGTGTCCCGGGCGCGGTGTCCGCGCCTCGGCGAGAGGTGACGGGGGACGCGCTGCTCTCCTCCTCCTCCATCAGGCCAGCCCTTTTTGGCTTTAAGCTTGGGTTCTCTGGGGTTTCTTGGGCTTAAACTTGGGTTCTCTGGCGTCTCTCACACTGCCTATCCCTGTTCCGTGTCTAGGTTCCCAGGATTTGTTTTGCCATGCCTGGGCGTTCATCCCGTTCAAGAAGTTTCTCCAGAGGAGCAGCGCAGTGTTACTTTGAAGGTAAAACACAGGCTATAAAATACAGCTGGGACTTTTCAGGACAGACGACAGGATGCTCCAGTCTGCCTGATTTACCTTCAGTTCTGCCCAGTGATTTTTCTGCTCCCTGTGATGCAGGAGACCCAGTGGACCAAACCCCAGGTTTGTCCATATTAGTCCTAAAGCAGAATTGTTCACTGGAGTCATCTGGCCCTATTACTGCAGTGAAACAGTTTAAAAAATCCCGAGTGAGTGCTTTGCTTACAGCAAACAGCATTTGCAGATGTCCCTTTGTTAACATGGGAGCTGGAAGGCTACTGTTTGTTACCTTAACCTGAAAAACTCAGGGAGCTGTTTGGCTGTTTGCAGCCATTTAATCTTATCGGATTGTTTATGGGCCTCGTTTTAATTACCTCTTCTGCTACTGCGAAAAGATAGCTAGAAATTAGGAGTATTTCAAATAAATATTATATACATATATGACGAGAGGGTTATTAAGTAAAGAAGTCAAATCCTGGAGTTTTCTAAAATCTGACTGCAGAACTTGCAATAATAGCAAGTTCTAAAGTACAGAATTTAAGAACAATGAAGAACAGTTTAATCATCATGCTGAGTTCATAACCCTTCCCCCTTGTAAAGGCATCTTTAACTTGTTCCCGCAGGATCTGGATGCTGCACTGCCACTTATAGAACTCTACAAAGACAAATTGGTGGGGATCGGAGAAGTGAGTAGAATTCCACAACTTGTTTAAACCTCTTCAGCAGCAGCTGTCACCAGAATTACAAAAACTTATCGAATGCTTGGTTTTGTGTATGCTCGTATAAGTATTGCTTTCAGTCTGAACAAGCACTAAGTCTGATTTGTAATTCTCTTAATGTGCTTTCCTCCATAGATTTGCCTGATTCCCTCCTTTCCTTCCTTGTTATTATTAGAAAATAGATGGAATTTATGTTGGTGGAGTAGTAGGAAGATTGCGTAATTATGTTGTATCGTCTTACACCTGAAGGCAGAGCCTTCCTGCCTTCTTCCCTGACAAAGTTAGGCTAAGCTGTGATTTCAGTACACCTCACTGACTTGTACAGTTCTTTTTTTTGATTCCTCATCTATTTGTATCCACGTATTGTCCCCTGTCTAACATTTGTTTATAAAGGAATTGAAGCTTAAAAGCTTTAGGGTAGACTGCATTTGTTTGAGTGTTGGTACTGGAGGGACTTATATCTGGTTCTGCAGTGGCTGCAGAAAAAGCAGTTATTGGCAGAGCTTTGTAGCTGAATTTGCCATGTTGTACTATATATAAAAGACTTTGGTTGGTGTAATTGAATGGGGCTGCTCTGACAGACTTTAAATTTTGCCTGAACGTGTTTAGATCAAAAAAATATAGAAGTAATGGGTTATTTTTGCTAGAGTTTGGACTAAAGCTATGGATTCAAGTCAGAAACTTTACTTATACTGGAGATCCAGATTTGAGACTTATTCTGAAATAATATTCAATAGAATATAAAACCCAAGAAAACCAGTTGCGGATTAAAGTGTTAAATACCCTTGTTAGTAACTATCTGCCCACCAATGCTTTTGCAGTTGGAAGAGCTTATGGTTGAGAATGGATTTTTTTCTGAGTTAAGCTACAGTTGAGCTTGTTTTAATTTCAGTCTCTAGTATACATACTTTGAAATGCTTTGCAATTTTGAAGCATTTTTTGCTTTTATATATGAAATAATGGTTTTGTTAAGTGTTAGGTCTGTAAAATTTTTTTCCCTTCTCCTCTTGTACTGTAGGTTGGACTAGATTTCACTCCCAGATTTGCCAGCACCGATGAACAGAAGGAAGGACAAAGACAGGTTTTGATCAAGCAGATCGAGTTGGCAAGAAGACTGGATTTGCCTTTGTAGGTTTTATTTATAATAGTAGGAGAATTTGCCAGATCTCAGTAACATGTGGAAATATTTCCCAAGATTTATAGTTAGTAAGTGCCCACAGAACTTTTCTTAGATGGATTAAACTGGCATTAGTGTCCAGTCAATCTCCAGTTTAAGATTTAATTATAGAATTTTCTCTGTGTTTACACTTCAATACTGTCACCTTCTGTTTCCTGTCCTTGGCTATGTTGTCCCTATATCTTCACTAGCTACAATGATTCATACATATATCTCCTTTTTTTTTTCCTGATAAAAGGTGTAATACAGATTAATTACTTCCGTGCCAAGGTGCTGTTAGTTTGTTCATGTTTGCAAAAAAAAAAAAAGTATTTGGCTGAATTTCCTAATGCCAGGCCTCTCCTTGCTGTGCAGAAATGTTCACTCCCGCTCAGCTGGAAGACCAACCATTAATCTCTTGAAGGAACAAGGTATGCTTTTAATGCATTTTCTCTGTCACGGCTTTTGTCAACAGAATTTCTTCAGCTGTGCCATGTCCTCACTTCAGTTTGTGTGCAATAGTGCAGATATTCTGTATTCATTCTTTGTGGGACCAAGGTCCCATTGGAAGCTGACACAGCAGCCCTGCTCTGTAACCCTGCCGATCATTTGTTTTGCTTCGTTTCTCCAAGGTGCTACAAAGGTGTTGCTCCATGCGTTTGATGGGAAGCCATCTGTAGCGATGGAAGGGGTGAAAGCTGGATACTTCTTCTCCATTCCTCCTTCCATTATAAGGAGTGAACAGGTAACATTTTGTCCTGATTGCAGCTGGGGTCTGCTCCTTCTCAGTGCCTGGGAATTGGAGGTAGTAGCTGACAGCTTATCATGATGGCTGATGAGACCAGCGGTGCCTGCATACAGTTACTGTAACCTGACACTTCTCAGGAGAAGTTTCAGTTGCTATAGCATTGCACATTTTTACTTTGGCTGAATGTCTGTCTGGGACTTTTGCCTTAGCTAGGCTTCTGAGGGGAAATTTTGGCTAAAAGAACTCAGCTGTTCCTGAGAAACAAGGGGGTTTTTTCTTCTCATTTAATGTGGTTTCTGGTGAACTCTTCTTTGGCAGCTTCTGTCACTGTACTGTTTTAGAGTAGGGACATGACACATGGAAAACAACTAGTTTCTGTCTCAGAGCTGTGGCACTTTCTGTTCTAAATGAAATCCATTCACAATTGGCTAAGTTGCAGACTTATGAAGAATTCTGATTATCACAAGTAAAGAAGCAGCTAAATTGCTTAAAGATGGCATTGTTCAGATTCAGTGCTTTATATGGTGAGAGTGCTCTTTTAATTTCTATTCTGGGCTGCTACAAACTTTGCTAACCTCTTATTTTGAGGTGGCAGTCTGTTTCCATCCTGCACAATCATCACTTTCTGTCATAAGCTCAGGAAAAGGCTTCATTCAAGTGGAGGAGGTTTGAGAGATGGATATAGATGGGGTGAGGTTGGAAACTTGGAGGAAGGAAAGCAAAGGTACACACATATATACACAGAGAATAGCAAAATTGCATTGGTAGCTCTAAATGCAGTGTGTTTACTGCAGTATAACTGCATTATTATATAACTGCATGATTTAATAAGTAACAATGGATTCAGTGTTGAGATAACAGTACTTCAGATATTTAGGAAACAGGAGAATCCTAATTTGAAGGGACTTCTTGAGCAGCTCCTGGTATTCTTGTTTCCATTCAGAAATTGTTGCTAAAGTGCAGGCAGTGGCACCAAAGTCTTTTGATGTTGCTGTTAAATGCAGGAGATGTCCTCCTTTCATAATTTTTCCCACAGGTTTAAGTACATAAAGCAATTAATAGCTGTCTTATTTTCTTCAAGAAGCAGAAGCTTGTGAAACAGCTACCTCTGGAAAATATGTGCTTGGAAACTGACTCTCCTGCTCTGGGGCCTGAAAAACAGGTAAATGATGAGGGGGGAAGGACTTCTGTGTATGTATATCCAAACCCACACCTCATGGAGGTCAGTTACTGGTACAGGAGAGTGAAGTAGTGTAAGCATGGATACAAGAGGTGAAAGAGGTTACCAAGGGAATGTAATCAAGAAGAACAGATTCGTGTAATTTTTCTGGAACTCATGCCGCAATGTGACTGAAGTTGTGTCAGGAAGTACTGACTCTGAAACACCTGTGGTCTGTAGGGATCTGTAACTTGGTTGGTTTGTTTCTTTGTTTTCAGGTGAGAAATGAACCCAAAAATATTTACATTGCTGCAGAATATGTTGCCAAAATTAAAGGAATTCCAGTTGAAGAAGTTATAAAAGTGACTACGCAGAATGCACTAAAAGTATTCCCCAAACTTCAGAACTTTCTTCGGATATAGATTCAGAAACTGAAACATATGATATTGCAGAAAGTATTATTTATATTGTAATTAATAAAACCAACATGCATCTTGTGTTAAAGTGGAGTTTTGCTCTTGGAAAGTTCAAGAAGTGAGCAGTGTTATATAGCTGTATAGGGTGAAAATAGGGAATTTCTCAAAGACCTTTGGTATGCACCATACTAATATCTTGAATGTGATAAAGACGTGGTGTTCATTTGCATCTCTCATGTCTCTGAACAAGTACTTCATCTGCCGTGGGTTGATTCTGCTACTTTGGCCAGTGTCCTAAAAGCTGAATCTTGTACTCCCTCACAGCACCTGTGTGCATGTGGGCCTGCGAAATATTGATCAGAATTTTGCTGACTATAAACCAGCAATTGAACAAGGTGAGTTTTGCATGACACCTAATTATTCTAAGAGCCACTAAGCAAGTGGAGATGTTGTCTCTATGGGGAGTTTTACCTGCTCAGCCAAGAAAATACACAAGTACTGACTTAGTCCATAACCACCTCAGGTATAAAATCATGTATCATAGCAGCTGATGGTGAAAGAGTTTGGCTTTAAGATCTGGGCATGTTTCTTTAATGTCTCATGTGCCTATGTGATTTTTTTTTTAATTGTAATCCTTTCTTTCTTCCCAGTTTAAGCTTCTTACTGGTTGCCCCTTTGCAAAATGGTTTTATAATGCCCTGTTCTGAAATCATGTTGATGTCTGCCTTCTGGGGTGGAGGACTGCAAGGCAAGAATTTGGGGTTTTTTCCTGTTTTGAGGAGCATGTGGTTAGAGAAGAGATCAGCTCCCAAATACGGGGAAAAATAAGGAGAAAAAGCTTGTGATGTAAGTGATGCATATTGAAGTTTTGTTTTCCTCTACGTTGTTTTCCTCAGTTTCTTAAAACTGCATGGTCAGGAGGGTTTTTTGCTGTCTTTATCAGAACAGCTGTGCTGTTCTGCTTTTTGACCTGAGTTAGCATACTGAGTTTAAATGTACGTTCCTAAACAGTTCTTGGCCTGCAGCAAACGACCAAACTTGCATGATTTGTCTATATTACAACATGTATTCAGAGCAGCAAACACCTGAATCTTTGCTGAGAGTTTGATCTGGAGGAGCTGGAGCCATTTGTTATCCTGGATCTACAGGCACCATTTCCACTAAATTGGGCGAAGGACTAAGTTTGCCTCCAGATGGTGCTAGGGAACAGGTGTGTGATAGTCTTAAGAATATTAATGCAATTGACTTAATGATTAATAATCATGTCATTGGAGATACTAAACATGTGAGGCAACCTTACCCGTGCTTCCTGCTGCCTGTGTGATGGGAAGGCTCCCACTATTGCTTGGGAATGCAGTTATGTATGGAGATGCTCCAGGTAAGAAGTCAGGCAGCATCCAAATGTTTGTGGAGTTTTGACCTAGTTATTTTTCTCTATGGAGTTCTCAGCATTGCATGAAAACACTAGTTTTGCAAAAAGGGGAATATTAAGTATTCAGACTGCTCAAAATCCCTGTCTCTGCAGGGAGCATTGCTCTGGTTTGGGTTTAGCCTTGCAGACGGGTGATACCTGGCTGAGCATTTGAATCCTTTTGCTGCTGCAGTGCTGCAAAAACCTGCAGACATGCCCACATCCTGCAGCTCCCATCTGGGATGGCACTGCCAAGGGTGGCCAGTCCCATATGGGCTGTGGGGGCTCTGTGGGACAGCCTGTGCCCCTGGTCCCTGCATCAGCAGAGTCTGGCAGTGCTCATGGTTGTCTGGGAGCATGGTTGGGGCTTGGGAAGGAGACACGGAGTTGCTTCCCCCTGGGCCAGAGAAAGCTGGCATTGCAGCAGCCTTGGGCAGGGCGAGCCTGGCAGAGAGCCCACAGCAGAACAGACCGACTTTGTCCTCTCCTTAGACCTGCGGCGCCTCAGCTAAGTCATGGAGTAGATGGCCTGGTGCTCCAGAAAAGGAAAATGCAGTGTCATTCCCACTCTGCCTTGGCATCCCTGACACCAAACAAGGGTCAGAAGCACCACCCTTTCCCTGGTGCCATTTTGCTGTATGAGCTGTGCCCAAGTCCCCTGCAGTCAATGCTGGGGGAGCGGGCAGCAGGCACTGAAAATAAAGTTGTTACTTTGCACAGGAAGCCCAACTTTTTAAGGTGCTCACTCAGGACTGATGGCACTAATGTGCGTGAGAGAGGAAGTGGGGTTTCTAAGCTGGAAAACATCACTGATCCCTCAGCAGTCATCCTGTGACATACCTTGAAAGGAGAATTTAGCGAAGAGCTTGCATTTCTGCCTGCAGTCCTGAGCTGATACCTAGTCCCGAGGGGCTTGGGAAGTCAGGATGGCTTTTGGGGAGGAGCTGTGTGGCTGTACACCATGAAGCCCTCCATCCCCACAAAGGTTGGCCTTAATATCAGTGTGTGCTGAACCCTGTTGCAGCTTCTCAGATTGTATCAACAAACCATGTCCCCTCCTACATAGCATAAGACACTGAGGTGGTCAAGGACATACTGGAGGAAGGACCCAGTGCAAATTTAGCTGGATGGCATGTTTAGCTCTCAGGAAACCTGAGGAGAAAGGAGAGAAAAAGTACGGAATTAGTGGGGACCCAAATTTTGTTTTCAGTTATGCCATTAATTTTGGGGGACATAAATGGCCCTGGTGACCTCTCACTGAGAGAGCTGGAATGGCACAGATGTTCTGCAGCTGTATGGAAAGTGGTAGGTCCCAAGCTCCATCTGATACCTATAGCCATCTGGTACAAACAGCAGATCTGGTTGCACTTTGTGTGACTCCTCATGTCTCTCTACCTTGCAGGATGCACGTGGTGCGATAGAAAAATCAAGAAAGGTTTGTGATTTCTTTGACATAAATAATGCCTTCAGAGTGCCTTGTGTGTTAGTCAGTACTTGTTATTGATGCAGCTCTGGCTGTTACAGCTTCTGCCAGAAAAAAAAAAGCCCCACATCTCTTTCCAGACTTAAAATAATGCTCACAGTGCCCCAGGACTCCCACACGTGCAAGGGCTTACAGTGAGTGTGTAGCTCAACACCAAGGCAAAGAAATGAGGGGGAGACAGGGTGACAGTAATAACGTGAAGGTACTTTCCATAGGCTGAGATGCACAGCCTGGAGATATAGAGAGCTTCTAAAGTGGATTTTATCTGCTGATAGAGACAAAATATTGGATCAGTGTATATTGTCAGTGGCAGAGGTACTTTGCTCAGTGAGCACCATGGGTCAGCAGCAAGGGTTGGAAGGACACTGAAATTGTGACTCCTTGGCAGGCTGGTGGCATTGCCCTTTTGCCACCCATGCCAAGCTGCTTGCAGGGCTCCTGGGGAACAACACTAAAGTGATTTTTCCTGAAGGCCAAGTGACTTCTAAGAATGGAGTGGGCATAGAAATAAAAGGTTGCATGTGTCACTTGAACTCAGATTCTGAATTTCCTCTGAGTTCAGGCCTGACAGCTAAGAGTTTGTCTAGGGACTCTATCCGTGCTCACTTAAATAGTCTTTGGAAGGCTGCAGCTGGATCATCCTCCCAGGGTCTTTCTTCTGAAACTTGTTTTCAGTCATGGAGTTACAGGACCTGAATCTGCTGAATTTTGGGACAAAGTGTACTGAGTTTTTCCAGGCTTCAACATGGGAATAAGTGAGGAGATGGTTATGAGGCCTAGTGGATGAAATGCTGTTTAATGTTGCTGTTTATTATTATAAGAGTTTAAACAAATTGACTAAAGACTTTTACTGGAGGTGCTTCCAACAGACTCCTATGCAATGCATAGATAGGCTCTGTAGAAGCAAAAGCAAATAAATAATTGCCTGGAAATGCAACTTTTATCACTTATGAAGTTATGCTTGTGTTTGTTTTTTTCATTAATGCAGGCTGGGAGTCGATCCTCTGTTCCCATTATGGAGCAGGAAAATGAATTTGAGAAACTCAGTGGTTTAGCATAAAGCTTAATTGTTTTTCTCTTTGCTTTCTATATGCAGTACAAAGATAAAGCTGAGATCAAAGGAAGTATACAAATTGCCATAACACCTAGTTGTATCAACATTTTCCTTTTCAGCAGGTGGTTATCCATCTGTTCATTTCCCCTGCTGGGCCTGGCATTTCTGTCAGTGTGAATGGCTCAGGACATGGACATCACCCTCACTGCACTGTGTGGCGGCCCCACCATGCAGTGAGTGCAAAGTGCCTCTTCCAGGGGCTGGTGAATTTTTATGCCGCTTTGAGCTACTGTGAATGACAAAACAGTGACAAACCACAGTGAGGATCGTGGCCCTAACGAACCTGTGCCTGGAGCAGGAGCTGATACCCATCTCCCCAAATGCTTGGTGCTGTTCTCAGAGAGATGCTGCCCATGGGCTGCTTAATGCAAACATAGGAGACCAATGCCACTACCCCACCCGCCTCTGCTGGTGAAAGTGGTGGTGTGGTTCATCTGCAAAAGCAGAAAAGATGAGGCACTGGGACAAGGAATCTGCAGGAGCAAGGGCCTCTCTTTGCCCTAGAAAACAGCATAATGAGCACTGCTGATATTCATCTTGGCTGCCTCAGAGAGCCTCTGGCACATGGAGCACTTGTATGGAGTGGGTGCACAGGTGGCATCAAGGAACTTAAGGCAAAGCTGAAAATAGGTGTAGAGCAGTGGCACATCAGCAGAACAGGAGGTTCTAGGATGTTGTCTGAGGAGCAAACAAGTTCTGCACTGATGCCTGGGGACATATCTGGTGTCCTACCAAAGTGACAGAGTCAAAATATATGGATTTTGTCTGCAATGTCTGGGTGAGGCGATATGTCTAGTTACATTGCCTTCAAGGACAGGTGAGGCAGCTGCGTGATGTCCATGGCTGGTGGCTGCATACAGATGAGCCCAGCCTGCCACGGCAGAGCACCAGTGTTGTGTTGTGGCTGAGCAAACCTTCAGCTTCTTGGCACAGGAGTGAGTACAGCTGCCTGAAAGACCATGGAGCAGCACTGACATGCGGGGAAGCAGGGCCACATCCCCCTGTTTTGGAAGTGCAGGGTGTGAGACGTGGAAAAGTGATGGTATTGGCAGTGTGATTGAACCCCTGATGCCCCAGAGGTACCACCTGGCAGGCAGGCTGGGTCAGCACACAGACTGTGCCTTGGGCTTGATGCTAAAGCCTGACTGCAGAGCGGGGAGAGCTGTTTGAGGTCCCTATTGACAGAGCCCATAGTGCTGAACTGCAGCAGAGCCCTGCCCTGTGGCACCATGACCACTGTTCTCTCCATCTGCTGCAAGGTCTCTGCAGCTGCTGGCACTTACTGCACCTGGGCCATGCTTGCTGACAGGGAATAATAGCTGACATGTCCCTGCTGCCTCCTGCCCCCCAAAGGTATCCTGACTCCATCACTGCATGTTGTGGGGTTCATCCAATTTGGAGCAGAGCAAAAGGGCAGTGCAGGGCCACATTCCAGGTGAGGTGCCTGGCTCCTTCCCACATGTATTTTCTATTTCTGTGACTGAGTGTGGACACCATGTTTAACTTCTTTAATATGCATATTCAGATTTTGCATCCACTGTTTTGGCTGTGCCAGGGCTGTATGCTTTATCACCAGAGAGTGTAAACAGATGCTTGGTACCTTGTTAGTGTCCAGTGGCAACTTAGATAAAGCACATGGCCCCATATTGATAGAAGTTATTTCACAAGCAGCACAATCAATAATGCTTTTTTGCCCCAGGGATTTATGATCTCCTCGTCACATCAATCCCAATCTCCTACTCTCCTACTGGGCTTCTATTACAGCCCAGCACCCCCAGTGCTGCATTTCCAGCTCCCTGTGTGTCTCCCAAACCCCTGCCATGGTATCACCAGCTCCTCCATGTATGTTCTGGGCTCTGCCCCCCACAGTACCTTGGTTTTCTTCTTTGTCCCTGTGACCTCCCTGTAATTCCCATTCTCTCTTCCATGTTGCCTCCCTGAGCTTGTTGGATTGTCATTTAGGCAAGATTAGTCTGGGTAGATCATATTTGGATGGCTGCTGGCATCAAACCCAGCAGCTGGGTGTGTGACTTCTCTTGCTAGCCTTGAGAGGGAATGAAGGGGGTCGGTGTCATCTACATAACAACCAACTCTCACAAACCTTGTAGGAATTTTGCATCTCCAAAAGGTGTGTGGACAGGGGGACGGCATGACCACGTTAAGTGAATTCTGTAGAAATATATTGGATGCTATGTTTTCCAGACAGAATTGGATCTGTTGCTTGGAGCCTCCTAGTTCTGCTCAGCATATGACCACTGGTGAACCTGTGAAATGGACCTGGGATTATCTAGCAGGAAGGTCTGCCTTTGTGAAGTGCAATGCCTGGAGAGGGCAGCTTTGAAGTGCTGATTGGCACTGGCTTATTACTATAAATATATAGAGTATTTTTGTGCTCAGAACATTTCTGGATGCACAACAAAGGGTAAGGAAGAGAAAAAATGGAACAAGTTAAAGGGAGCAGCATGCAGGGAGTTCCAATCAAAGCATCTCTAGATAACTTCCCTTCTCTTTAGGCATCATTATTCCGCCTGGAAAAGTCAGGGTGGAAACTCAGCTCCATACTACACAGGACCTCTGTGCTGATTTGAAGCAATGGCAAGTGCATGTGCAGAGGGCTATTGTGGTATATAATATAAACAAGCAGAGTTTAGCACTTTCAGAAATAATCCCTTCTGCACTCCCAGTGAGTGTAGCACATCCATTGACAAACTCTGTGTGTGTGATGCCATTTATCCAAAGATGATGTTTCTTGACCAGCACATGGAGGCTGCTGTTGTTGTCCCAAAACAGGTTCTGTCATGCAGTGTGCAAGGGGCCAATCCACACACTGAGTCGAGGTATTTGATTTATTTACAGTTCTGCACAGAAAGGGGTGACAGGTGGCAAATGCACAAAGCCAGCATGACGACTACCAAAACTTTTTGCTAATTTATACGTCTTAGCAAACAAAGGCATGAATGTTCATTGGCTACAAGTTACCTATTTCTCTTAGTAATTAATATTCTATCTTCTCTTGGTTAATAATCCTCTCCCTTCTCATGCTAATTAGTCTGCTTTCTGAGCCTTTCTCTTTGTTTGGGTTGGTGGGTTTCTTGCATCAGTGGGCCATGAGTTGGCAGTCATGCTCTCCCCTTGTCAGAATTACCTTTTACCCAGTCGGAGCTGATCCAGCACAGTTGTTGTCTTTATTAGTTTCTACCTTATCTTGGAAGCTCTTCCAAATATCCTTGTGGCCTATAAGTTCTACATTATTTATGTTCACCTAGGTCTGAGATGTTTAGCCCTAAATCTTAACAAGGCAATTCTAATGACAAGTAATTTATCTTTCTAACACCTGGACATCACTAAGAGCTTGCTTGTTACCTACTATCTGTTTCATGGATTAAATCTCCTTCCATGTTGATTAGGCTTGAAAGTATACAAAGATCAAACATCAAAGAATATCCTTTCTTAAGAAAATTTTTATATATTCCACATTTTGCAACACTGTGGTATCAGGATGATCAGAGCTGCCTCTTGGCATCCTTAAGCTGACCTGTTTTTTGGAGAGGTGCAGCTACACACAGTGGTGTCACTCCATCCCTGCTGTCTTAGTGAATGCATATTGTGGTAGACGAGGGTGAATGCTGGGGCAAAACTCGAGGAAGGGAAGTGCTGACCCTGTGGCAGACAGCATTGAGGTTCACCGGAACAGTAGAGGCTGTCTTGCTCTCATCTCCCAGGGATCAGAAGTCTCCTTCCTTCCTAGCCTCTGTCCCGGATCAGTGGGGGTCTCACTGCTGGAAGCCCACAGTGAAGTTTTACAATTGCTGAGGGCAGGTGTATTCAGAATTGTTGTGTCTGTGTGCTGTTGGCTGGTGCAGCTCTTGAACAGGAGCCTGTGCTCTTGAACAGCTATTGTGGTTTAACCCCAGCCAGCAGCCAAGCCCCACACAGCCACTTGCTCACTCCCCCACCAGTGGGACCCGTGAGAGAATCAGAAAGATAAAAGCTAGAAAACTCTTGGTTGAGATCAAGACAGTTTAGTAGGAAAGGCAAAAGTCATGCACACAAGCAAAACAAAACAAGAAATTAATTCACTGTCTCCCATGGGCAGACAGGTATTCAGCCATCTCCGGGAGAGGAGGGCCCCATCATGTGTATTGGTTACTTGGGAAGACAAATGGCATTCTCCAAATGTCCCCCCTCTTACTCTTTCTTCCCCCCTCTTTAGATCTGAGCATGATGTCATATGGTCTGAAACACCCCTTTGGTCAGTTTGGGCCACCTGTCCTGGCTGTGTCTCCTCCCACACTCCCATGCACCCCCAACTTGCTTGCCGGTGTGGCAGTACGAAAAGCAGAAAAGGCCTTGGCTTTGTGCAAGTCCTGCTCAACAATAACAAAAACCTCTCTATATTATCAACCCTGTGATCAGCACAAATCCAAAACACGGGCTCTTTCTAGTTACTGTGAAGAAAATTACCCCAGCTAAAACCAGCACAACAGCCCAAAGTGATGAAGAGCTTGGCCGAAAAGACAGTGATTCATGGGACTGGTATGGGAGGTTGGTTCAACAAGACCTGTTCGCTGGCACTGACAACTACCTTTCCTCTGGAAAGGACACCACTCAGGACCAGGCTGCCAGAGAGCTATTAAAATGCCTTTCTCAGAGGTTTCCCAGCTCTTAGAAGATGAGGCTCGGTTCAGCCAAATGAGGAAGAATGGGATCTTTCTTCCTCTGCTCACTAGCAGAGTTACCTGGACCAACATCACTCCAACCCTCTTTGAATCTATCTTTTAATTTTGTTCTGAAAAGGATGAGTAATTAGGCTCTTCAGAAGCTGTTAGTAACACAGTAGACTGATCCCCTCTGTCCTGGACTATCGTTTTCAAGGTTTGCTTTTCAAGATGAACAATAATACAGTTGTGTGTGGTTTTGTTACAGTTGTGTGTGGTTTTGTTTGCGATGGCTCAGCTTAGCACTCATCAGTCTTTACAAAACACACAGGCTAGTTTATTACAGGTCATGGAATCTGTCCTGCTCTTCAAGAAACACAAAGATAAGCTGCTGACCATTGGTGAGGTAATCTGCTCTGATTTCTGCACAGCCAGATCTTGCTTGATTTGACTATATGGAAACTGTCTGAAGTTGCATGTAACTCATTGTAATCTCTGGCTGCTTACATTCCTCTTCATGGATAGATAGGAAATGAGTTGAGATTAAAACCCAAAACTTTATTTTCCTGGCTAAATACCTATGTAGGAGTAAAATGAAGGTTGCAAAATCCTAAAAGGGGAGCATATTGTCATATGTCTGAAACACTGGTTTCCTTCAATGAAGATATGGTAGGGATGCTAGAGAAGTTACTTTAGATCTTTACCAGGAGTGTTTTCATAGCTAGTATCACATTTTCTTGATTTTTATTTTTCTTATATTAATATATTTCCAGGTTTGTTGCCTTTTGGAGGTTGCTGTCTTTTATTCTGTTGCTTCATTGCTAAAAGCTTCTGCCACTCTCCTGAGAAAATTAAACTAGCGTTACATCCCCACAGTTTGAAGTTCATCACATTTTGTTAAGTCTTAGGTGACTTTTTGTGTGGATTGGGTTGGACTTCATGAATTGTGTCCATGCCTCAGCAATGTGAGGAACAGCAGAGAGCCCTTGGCTGCGGCTGGCACAGCAAAACAACTGGGCTTGCCAGTGTGAGCCAGAAAACATTCACACAGTGTCTCCTTCATACATAGGACTTTAACTTGGCTCAACACCTGTTTCCTGCATCACAGCTCCACAGGCATTCCCTAAAGAACACTAATGGTTGTTTTGAAGTTTGAGTTTATCCAAGTGTTCAGTGTTTTGAGTTGAAAGAAATAACAATTCTTTGTAAGCACTTACATTTACGAGCATGGTGTCTTTGTCAAATGTGAACTAGAAAACTGTTCCTTTCTGGCTGTGCTTCTGGTGAGGATGTGGGAGACTTCCTAGCCTTTTCACCAAGACTCTCCCAAAAGAGACTTCTTTTTGTGATTCTACACCCCAGGGGCTATAGGGTGCTACTTAGTACTGACCTAGTAACATAAGGAATTGCAAAGTCCACCTGAACAAGTATGGCAGATGGAAAATTAGTGAAACAGAGACAAGTACTGTAACTTTGTGGGGGACAAGTGGTGAAGGTAGTGGAACAAAACAGCTACTGCCCCAGCATTACCCAGTACAGTGTGGTTTTTTTTTTAATTAGGATAGGAAAGTATGATTTCATGAAACATTTTTTCTTCCTGGGGATTACTTTAGGCAGATGCGTATATTCCAAATTTTACTTACCTAATGGGGAAAAATATATCCTTTCCACTCATCTAAAAACAATTAGGTTTATGCATACCTTAAAATAGAGCACGGCAGAAGACAACAGGACAGAAAAAAGGCTGAGCTATTGCAGCAAAGACTTTTCCTGTATTTGCAAGTCCCATTGTGCACCAGGTAGGTGCTAACTGAAAAATGTGCCCATTACCTGTCCTCTGGTGACTGGTAAGTTAATTTGGTGGTCCTTGCCTACCTACCAGTAGGCTGAGGGAATCTCAGTAGCCATTTCAACACCTGGAGGGCAGGGTTGACAAATCCAAGCTTTGTGGGTTTTTTGGTGGCTTTTGTACTGCCTATAATCTTGAAGTCTTCTTGTCCTGCTGTAAGAAAACCTGATACACGGGGTTTGGGCTGCTCAGCTCTGCAGCGTGATCCCAGCTCCCTGGCTTTCTTACGTACATCACAGATGTTCAGGACATACTGCTCCGTAACTTTGCTAGGACACAGTCTGTCACTCTGGAAAGGGTACAAACTGCTTATTATTTTTCTTTTACTCTGGTTTATATTTTTCTTTTCCTCTTGCTGTTACAAGGCTTGATCAGTATAGTCCTTGCAGAGTTCCTGGAAGACATTTCAGCAGAGTTATAACTGGATTGTGTGAGCTTTGGCCTTTTGCCTTCTCTTCCAACTATCATTTTCACTACTGAATCGATGTAGAAGGAAAAGTGATACTAGCAGGGATGAGGGATTGGCTGTGCCTGTCTGGGGGATAACTTCAATACCATGAAGTGTATTAATGCCCATGTTTTCCTTTGGAGTGAAAACAAAATACTGGGATTTTTTTGATTTTGGAAAAAAACACGTGAAATACAAGTCACATAGCAGTTTGAAGCTAAGCCTCCTAACAGGCTATGGGGTTTTCAAACAAAACTGCTCATTTTGAAACAAGAGGCCCATTTATTTTTCTGTATTTCCCAGATGAAAACAAACAGTCTCACACTTCTCAACAGAAAGCTCAGTATGACTTTCTCAGTAAAGTGGTTTGATGTTTACAAGTAAAAGAAAGTTTCCCAAACATGTAAGTAACTTTGGTCCCTTGAAAAATGCAGCTTCTCCCAAGCCAACCCCTTGTCAGGGAGCAGTGTGAGCTTCACTCTCACTACCAGCCATCCCAACAACACCCAGCTCTGTTTTTGCCCCAGGCTCTGGCTGCCCCATCACTACTCTCTGACCTGATGGGGGACAAGGGCAACAAAGCCTTCTGATTCCAGCACTCAGACATTTTTCCTCAAAATAGCTGAGCTAACAGGAGAGTCATCAAGAGTGCCAAATCTGCCAGGGTAAAATGAGGCAATAATGAGCTCTCTCTGTCCTTTCCCTTAGGCTGAGAGGAGGGATGCAGGACTGTTTCTGAGCACAGCACTCTGAAGCTGCCAGCAGAGTCATGGCTGTGCTGGTTTTTCACCTGTGTTAAACTGCCCTGTGTCCTTTTAGCAGCTTTGTGAGTCTGCTTTCTGGCATCCAGCATTACCTTTGTCCTGTGTGTGGCTCCCAAGGTTGTTGTACAGCCAGCAGGGAGGAATAAGCACTCAAAGCAGAGTTATTCCCAGAACCCAAGTTATTTCCACTTCATTCCCCTCCCAAGGTTTCTAAAAGCTATAAGCCTCAACTTGGTACTGTCTGAAGTCTAAAGGGACACAAATACTCTGTTCTCCCTGTGTTTGCAGTTAATTGGAAATACAGGATTATCTCCAAAGACTTAAACAGTCTGAATGCCATTCTGGCAGAACTGGTATGTATGGGCTATTCTGTCATGTTCATTTTCCTGGTTGCATCGATGCAGACGAGAGTAGATGGCCTCAAGTTACACCAGGGGAGGATTAGGTTGGATATTAGGAAAAAACTCCTCACTAAAAGGATTGTTGAGTATTGGAACAGGCAGCCCAGGGCAGTTGTTGAATCACCGTCTCTGGAGGTGTTTAAAAGACATGTAGATTTGGCACTTAAGGACACGGTTTAGTAGCAGACCTGGCAGTGGTGGGTTAACAGTTGGACTCGATGATTTTAAAGGTCTTTTCCAAAATAAATTCTGTGATTCTATATATAAGAGCCACAGGGTTCTCACAAGACAGAGAAACAATTTATAAGGCAACAGTTCAGCTGTTGGGCTGACATCATATGACTGCTGCTCCAGTAAAACACACTGACGAATGTATTTGTGGATGTCTCAGGGATATCAGGTGCTGGGTGAGTGCTGGAGGTGCTGAGTGCCCTCCATTCCCTGTGGTGCCATCACGAGCTGGGCATAGTGTTGAGTTGGTCACTGTGCAGGCAGGAGGTGGAAGCAGAAGGCCATGCTCTCCCCTACTCTCTAAACATGTGGATGAAGTAGATGATGTCACTCACATGCAAAAAGCTCTAGATGCTCCGGGGTTGTCCTGGCAGAGGAGCTGTCCACTGGCCAGTGGTTGATAGGCACACTAAGTTTGCCTCTCTTGATAATAAAAAGGTGGGGAATTTTCTGTGAGAAATTCTGGGTTTACAGCTGATCTGAAACAGTTTATATCTTGTAGCTGTGCTGCAAAAGACAGCAGTTCAAAACGGTCTTCGGAGAACACTTGGAGTGCTTTCCCAACAGAGGAGCTCCAACAAGGAGAGTCCCCAGTGTCTTTCTGTCTGTCTGACTTCCTGTTAAAATGATTAAAACTGTTGGAATGTTAATGCATTTGCCATAATTTACTCTCACAGCCAGGGTCTTGGGCAGGCATCTTTTATTGTTATTCAGTCTAAACAAAAAAATTCCTGCTGATTTTTATTTAAGCTGAGTTAACATTCCCCATCGAATAGATGTAGATGTTTAAAGAACGTGAGTCCCTTCCGGCTGATAACCTCTTCAGAGAGAAATTGGGAACTTCAAGCTGTTACTAAATGTTTGGTTTTCCTCAATAGTAAAAGCAGCAACATTTCTCAAGCTTGGGTGAGCAATCTGTCTCTGAAATAGAAGCACATTTCTGTACTAGGCCCTTAATGGCCTAGTATGGAATGTCCCTTCCATTTAATTTTCAAAGGATCTGCATGCATGGACCAGGCAGGTAAGTTGTAATGAATCAAGTAGTGAAAGAGAAATGGGAAATTTAAGACGTATACATTGTGGTGTTTTTTCGAGAGTATAGTGCTTTTTGTTGTAACTCTGATCTGAGATCTCCTAGAAGGGAAAAAAACATTTTATCCTTGTTGCTCTGAAGGGTAATTTCTCCAGCTAATTTCTTCAACATTGCTGTATATTCCTATGTGGATGGGGCAGGGAGCAGGAGCTCTCAGTGGACTTTGCATCCATGGAACACCACTTGTGATCCTGCTAGAGCCAGCAGAGAAAACTCTTATGGAGTAATTCCTCTCACATTACTGAATTCTTATACTCTGAGTTGCTGACTGCATTGTGTTAGTGGAAACCCGCATTATCTCCCAGCTGTAGAGCCAGCTTGCTCAAAATGCAGCTGGCAGCATCTGTGTGGCTTCTCGAATCACTTCTGTCCCACAGCCCTTTGATGGGTCAGGTTGGTGTCACTCAATCTTTCTCACAAAACAGCTTTGTTGATTATCTTTTAGGAAAGAAACAAACCCAACAAATCAGGATTGCCTGCCAGCAGATTGCTGTGGTGAAAGGCATATCAGCTGAAGGAGTTTGTGATGTAACAATGAAAATGCCTCCAAGCCCTTCCCCAAACTTAATAACTTTTGAGGGAATGAGTGCTGGCCAAAAATAGGAATGTTCATCCAAGATAACTCTTCTGCAGATTATGCATTTTATTAATTTTTTTTTTGGTAGGCATACACATTTTTCTCATTGTTTATAAAGGATTCAGATGGTAGTTACATTTGTTATAATATATGAAGAGCCTGTTAATCTTGGAGAATAAGAATCACTTTACCTACTGTATTTGTTCATATTATTTTTTGTACCCAAAATTTATTTTACATACGTATGTTTTTCCTGCTTGCTCTGGTAGGAAACTCAGGGGTAAAATTCCATTACATATATGAAATTGATAGCTGACTACAAAAAGAAAACCAGATGGCAGCCCAACAGAAGTACCAGATGTACATTTCTGCAACTTTTTTGTGAATTGAGACACTCAGAAACACAAATATCTGTTGTTTACAGTAGAGGAGTTCACTACACATATTTCAAATTCAGAACTTTTCTCTGATACTTAAGAGTACGCTTCTGTACTTCTGTCAGTTCATCAAAAATTGAATCCAGGTCATTGGCAAACATACCTACTGTGGGCAAATTCCCAAATTGGAGTGGCCAGGCAAACCCTTGGAGATAGATACAAACAAATTTCAGACAAGTGCCTTCTGTTGCAAGTGCTTTTTCTTCAGGTGGGGTTATGACTTTATCTTATGGGGAGACTGGGCAAATTTTGCTGGAATGAGGACTGCATAGGAGGAAGAGGATGTTTACATTTTCCCCTGCATTCTCTCAGAGCTTTCAATTAAGATATTTAAGGCATATGACTCTCCAACTAATTTCTTTCAAGTGCAGCTTATTGAAGTTTGTTTAATATCCTGCTAAAATAGTTCATTTCTAGCCCAGTTGGAACTTCAGATCTTTTGTTCTGAAATCCCTTTCTTAAACTGCTGTCGTTTTCTTGTTTAAACAACTCGTCTGGAAGACAAGTACCTGGTGGACTCCTGCCATGTAGGTTTTCCCTGCATGAAGAGGTCAATTTTTGCATTGAAAATCATAACCAAGACTTAAATAAATAAAGTTTAATTTGTTTCATTTAGAGACTGATGTACTTGATTTGAAACATTAAAACTAGAAAAATCTGGAAGTCTTAACTGTGTGCCTGGTGTACATAAAAATTCTAGGTTTTTTTAGAAGTGTTGATATTTTGGTAACATCCCATCTCTTTGTTTCAGACTCCTAACCTTGGTCTCAAGTTTTACAAAGATGGATTGACATGTGTTTTTTGGGTGGTGGGCTTAGATAACATTTTGAGATTTGGAAGAAGGATTTAACTAGGAATTAATACCACTGAAATAACCCAGCTAGGGATATCTGAAAATTAATTACACCCTGAAAGCAACACTGTAGCTGAGTTTCCTTTATTTTGTGAAATTCCCTGGACTGAAACAAAAAGGCTGTTTCTGAGCCTTTTTTTTTTGTACAAAGATTCAGTACCTGCAAGATAAAATTAAAGTTTGGAAATATTATGAAAATATATTTTCTTTTGATGGACCATATCCAATAACACCACTACAAGTAAGGATACTGCATCTCTAACTGCCTTTTAACTTTCTCCAACTTGGAAATTTGAGTGCTTGGCCCCTGCCTGACTTCTGGAATTTGGGTAGAAGAAAATAATTTCTAGGGAGTAAATTAATATCACCTGCTTCCCAGTGACTGGGTGATACATAACATATTTTAGCGTTTTCACAGCGTTCAGGAAAACAACTTCACTAACATTTGGGTATCCATGAGCAATTTCTGGCACTAACACTAATAGGAATATTCAGGAGAGCCTAAATTTTCAGTTAGAGGGTAGATTTAGAAGGGACAGCAGCAGTTTTAAGCTAAACTTATGCTGTAAACCTTGACATCAGTGTTCCATTTTTAGCTTTATAAATTGTCCATGAAATGTAGAAATCCAGGGACTCACATTTTAATGCCATAGACATTTTCCAAGGGCTAACATTCTCTTGCTGGGCAACTATGTCCTTGGCCCTGCTTCTCATACAAATGGCTATAAATCAGAAGTAATGGTTGTGAAGCTGATGAAATACAGCAGTGTCAAAAGACAGAAGATAAGTATCAAGGCGTTGCCTTGATGCTGTCAGTTTGGTTTGCCTTTTCTTTTTTTTTTGTCTAGGAAGATACTTCTGGAGATAAATGTTCCCGGGATGGAAATGTATTGGCCGCACCTCATCGAAGTCAACCTGATTTTATTTCACTGAGACCAGTGCAGCTGTAGCAAAGGTGGATTTGCCTCCACGTTGATCTGCTGTAAATAAACTTGTTTCTTTCTGGAAAAAAAGTCTCTTCTCCTTATAGGAGTTAGCTGTCATTGAGGTGCTCTTTCCACTACCAGACTTCACCTCTTTTTATCTACAGTTCCGTGGTGTCTAGTTATTTCTTCCATGTGGGAAGCAGATGATGTTGTTTTGTGCTGAACCACTGGCTGGATAGAGAAGACAGATGATACTCTGTGGGCACTGTAGCAGTGAAACCCAAGGTGTGCTGGCCATTCTAGCACAGGCTGGATTCAAACCTTTCACTGAGTGTATTAGCTGGCAGCAGCTCTGCCTGCTGTATGCAGCCAAGGGTGTAACAGTAGGAAAAGAATAACAGAATCAAAGAATCACAGAATATGCTGAGTTTCAAGGGACCCACAAGGATCACAGAGTCCAACCCTTAGCCCTGCACAGGGCCATTTCCAAGCGTCACACTATGTGCCAGTGAGTATCATCCAAATGCTTCGTGCTGTGACCTCTTTTCTGGGAGCCTGTTCCAGCACCCAATGGGTGAAGAAAATTTTTCTACCTAGTATCTAACCTAAACCTCCCCTGACACAACTTGGGTCCTGTCACTGATCACCACAGAGAAGAGATCAGTGTCTACCCTTCTACTTCCCTTCATGAGGAAGTTGTAACTGCAATGAGGTCTCCCCTCAGACCCCTCTTCTCCAGGCTGAACAGAACAAGTGACCTTGGCCACTCCTCACACAGCTTCCCCTCAAGATCCTTCACCATCTTCAAAGCCCTCCTTTAGACACTCTAATAGGTTAATATCTTTCTTATATTGTGGTGCCCAGTATTGCACACAATATTCAATGTGGGGCTGCACTAGTGCAGAGCAGAGAGGGACAATCCCCTTCCTCAACTGGCTGGTGATGCTTTGCTTGATGCCCCCCAGGACACGGTTGGCCCTCCTGGCTACCAGGGCGCTGCTGACTCATATTCCCCGGGTTCCTTTCCAACGTCTCATTCCCCAGTCTGTACGTACATCTGGAGTTGCCCCGTCCCAGATGCAGAATCTGGCACTTTCCCTTGTTGAACTTCATACAACTGAGGATTGCCAATCCTCTAATTTGTCAAGATCTCTCTGCAGGATCTCCCTGCCTTTGAGGGAGTCAACATCTCCTCCGAGTTTTGTGTCATCTGCAAACTTGCTTAGTATTCCTTCCAGTCCTGGGTCCAAGTAATTTATGAAGATATTGAAAAGCACAGGACCTAAGATAGAGCCCTGTGCAACCACACTAAAAGAATGAGAGAACAAAGCCTACTTTCCTCTGCTTTTAAGGAGTAAATGTTATCTTTGGATGAACTTTGAGGTCATCCAAAATTCAGTGGGAAAAAATGTTAAATAAAATTGGATGTAGATCAATGTTTATACCTTCTTCCAAAAGAACAAGAGTAATTTAGGATGTTAAAGCTACATTTATGCAACCCAACCAAAGTGTCATGGCACTTTTCCTGACCCTAAAGCCAAGCTACAGCCTGTGCCAGGGATCATAAACAGCCACTGCTGGAAGTACTAGCACAGACATAGTCACAGGTGCGTTTTCAGCTTATAATGTATAATATGGACATACATTCCTGAAGTGAAAGCCAGCTATTCTGTTGCTTTGATACTGTTTGTTTCAGATCCCACTACACTTCTTTCTCCTGAACACGTGTTTGAAAAAGGCTCCATTGCTACAGTATATAGAACTTGAACTGTCAAGTCAGGCAGAGGATTTGGAAGAAATTTACCCAGCATCTGATCTCACACAGGAAAAGTAGAAATAAATCAGGCTTTTTCTTGGAATGAATGACAGAGGCAAGAAGAGCCTGAATCTGTCATGGGTAACTTTATTTTTAAAGAGCCAATTTCTAGCACATACCTCTAATCTGCAAATTCGGGATATACTTCCAGTAGTCTCTAAAAATCCATGGTGTCTGCAATCATCACTACCGTTGCTCAGCTAAGTGCTCAGGGAAAGAAAACATAGCCAAATTAATAGTTTGAAGCATGTGTTCATATTATTATTCATGCTGTAAATAAGATCAGGAACTGTGGCTTACATAGGTCAACTGATCCTGAGTAAAATACCAACTCATAATTAATGAGGGTACTTAAGACTGGTGGCTAAGCATATCTACCACACAGACAGATCTGATTAGGCTCTGACATACCCGTGAACAATGTGCGATGTGCTATTTGCTGAACACACGCCAAATGATTTCCCACACAAACCAGTAAAATACTATTAACATTGTTAACAAAATTAAATATTTCTATATTTTCCTGTTGCTCTTTGGAGAACAATCTGTCTTTTTATTAGGGGACACTGTCTGCAGGAAGAGAATTACAAACTGTGACAGGGGCTGCCAGACACTGCTCCTGTGTGGGCACATACTGAGTGGGGTTTGAGTGAAGATTGCTTACTGAAGAGATATCTACCCGCCTCTGCACAAGGCCAGATGGCCAGTTTTCTGGGGTATGTGTCAAATCAAATTTCAGAGGTTGAGTGGAAACAAGGAATGTTTTGCCTGCGGCTCTGGAGGCAATGAAGGGCTGGGGTGGATGCACACACCCTGGTGATGCACTGTACTAACCACCCTCTGCTTCAGTTTGGGTCTCTGTCTCTGCCCATCCATCTCTTTTCACCCCAGTACATTTCTCTGCATCACTGTTGTGAAGAGACGAATCTTATTATGGCAGGGGATGGCCAGGGATCTTATTATGGCAGAGGAAGGCCAGGGATTTTCTCAGAACGTGCTGGGAGTGGTGTGGCCTGTGTGTCTGACACAGATGGTGCAGCAGCCGAGGCGACCTGACCTGTGCCAAGGAAGAGGAGCAAGGAACGAGCCACAAAGCACTGGTCTGTGATCACCCAGCCTTGCCTGGGTCAGGCACACCAGACACCAAAATGGTTACAGGAAGGAAGTGATGTTGCTTGTTCCTTGGGGATGTCATGGGGATTATTTACACCACTGCCATCTCCCTATGATTTTCAGTCACCCATGTGGACAACCCTTCCAAGTTCAGCTTAAAAGACTGAAAGAAGTGTGTGCGTGTACATATATATATATGTACACACACACATATCACTTGGATGTTGAGATGTTGGGGTTGAAGTGGTGCAGGACAGGAGCAGGAGTGCAGGGATTGTGTGAATAGGAGCTGTGAGAAAGATGGATCAAGAAAATGGGAGCAGAGGTGTGAACAAAATAAATACCTCTATGTATATATGTATATATATATAGATGTGTATATACATGTGTGCCTATATATATAGATATATATATAGAGAGAGATACAGATGTATATACATACATCCACACTCCCGACAGCCTCCCAGCAATCAGGGCTGCAGTCCTAGCTTTCTAAGATCACCTCTGCCACAGCAGCGCCGCCCCGCCCGGCGACGCCCGCCCGTGCTCGGGGCCGCCCCCCGCCCCGCCCGCCCTGCCGAGCTGCGGGGCCCGGCCCCGGGGCGGGGCGGCGGCGCCGGCGGCGTGGGCTCGGCAGCGGAGCGGACTCGGAGCCAGGTGACCTTGGCCGACAGAGCCGGACTGCGCCCGCCGCCGCTGCTCCCGGGGAAGCTGGGTGGGGAGACGGCCGAGATGGTGGAGGACGGCGGCGAGGAGGAGGCGGAGGGGGAGAGCGGGGAGATGCCGGCAGCCACCGCCGCGCCCCCGCTGCCGCGCTGCAATGGCTTCCTGCCCGGCAAGGAGGCGGCGGACGGCGGGCGGGCGGCCCCGGCGGGCGGCGAGGAGCAGCCCGCAGCCCCGGCAGCGGCCGAGGCGATGCTGCCGACGGGCGGCGGGCGGGTGGAGACGCGCCTGTCGCGGCGGCGGCTGGTGGTTCTGGCCGTCTTCAGCTGCTACTCGCTGGTCAATGCCTTCCAGTGGATCCAGTACAGTATCCTCAGCAACGTCTTCTCCGTCTTCTATGGCGTCTCGTTCACGCAGATCGACTGGCTCTCCATGGTCTACATGGTGGCCTACGTGCCGCTGATCCTGCCGGCCACCTGGCTGCTGGATGCCCGAGGTCTGCGTCTCACCGCCCTCCTGGGCTCGGGGCTCAACGCGCTGGGCGCCTGGCTCAAGTGCGGCAGCCTGGCCCCCCAGCGCTACCCCCTCACCCTGGCCGCACAGACCGTCTGTGCCATCGCCCAGGTCTTCATCTTGGGGTTGCCGTCGCGCATCGCCTCCGTCTGGTTCGGCCCCACCGAGGTCTCCACCGCCTGCGCCGTGGCTGTGCTGGGAAACCAGGTAGGGGAGGAGGGGAGCAAGGGCGGCTTTGGAGAGGTGGGCTTCCTTGGAGTTTGGTATTGAGTTAAAAATAAGGTGCTTAAGTGGGAAAAGATATTCTCCAGGAAGCGGTTATGGGGCGACATTGGAGAGTGGAAAGATGAGGGAGTGGGGACAAGTGTGCGGTGATGCTGCGCCGCGCCCTGCCCTGCCCGGCCAGCCTCGCTGTGCCGGACCCCGGCCGTGTGGCAGCGTGTAGCAGCTCACACGCTTCCACATCAGCTGCCGGGAGTACACCAGTCAAGACCCTTTTCGGAAGTGGTCTTATTCCACTTTCTCTTCCTCTTGCATTTTGACATTTGGATTCATATGACTGAAGCCACCCCCGGTTGGAGGGGTGTGAAGTACGTGAACTTTCATGAAGAGCCCCAGCGCCAACATATATTAGTTTCTGCTTTTTAAAATATGGCCTCTAATTGCCAGGTGCCAGTAGTCAATACCCTGGTGGCTCGTGAAGTTTTCTGTTACGCTGTGATAGTTCACATCACTGTGGGGAGCTGATAACTGAGTCCTGGATTTCCTCAAGCTCCCTGGTCCTGGCCAGTTTCAGAGAGCTGGAACAGGTGCATCTGAAAGCACAGGTGCAGGTATGATACTTGGTTTTTTTCCTCCTATAGCCTTGTTCTCACACTGTGCCACTGTCCCTGCTTTTTTTTTTTTTTTTTTTTTTTTTTTTTTTTTTTTGGTGGCAAAATATTGCTAAGGTTCCAATCAGCGTCACTGGTGCAGGCTGAGGTCCTAGGTAGAGTTTGATTAAGGTAGTGGGGGATTTCTTTTTTCTCATGTGAGAAAAAATGATTTTATGCTTGTGCCACTTTGGATTATTACAACGGTACCTTTAATGTTACATATTTACGGTTAGGGTTGCTCATTAGCTTATACCTGTCTGCAGTTTTTTCAAAACAATGGTTTTTTCCGTTCAGGTCTTTCAGTGTACAAGTCATCTATTCACTTTGGACTGAAGATTTCAGGCGTTGTTGGTTGTTTCAGCAGTTGAGCAAAAATTTTGGATCTACATCCTGGAATTAAGTTAAAGGTTTCTTTGGCAGCTAAATTTCCACTCTTCGAAACATGCACCAGTCCTCTCAAGTACCAAGGAGTTACTGGGTTTTCAGTTCTGCAGTACAGTGCCAAGGATCCAACTTGAAGTCTGAAACTGATGCTTTGTTTGGATGCTGAGATGAGGGGGTCGAAGTGGTGCAGGACAGGAGTAGGAGAGCCGGGATTGTGTGCATAGGAACCACGAGAAAGATGGACAAGGGAAACGGGAAGAGAATGTGAACAAAATAAGTCATAGTTATTTCTGGGGCATATTCCCCTCCAGAAGGTAGAACTGATCTCAGTGTGCTGAAGTGCTTGCTGGTCCTCTGCCAGGGAAAAACCTGTGAAATGCACTGACAAGGTGTGTTTCGTCTCCCTCCAGCAGTCCTGTGCAGAGGACAGTGGCTTATTCTGCAGCTGTGTCACACACTGCTACCTCAGAGCTCTGTGCTACAGAGGTCTGAAGATCCTGGTTCTGCTTGTGACGCATGAAGTCTGATATGGTGTCAAACAAGGAAATTTCTCTGTTCTCAGTTTTTGCTTTCTTAAAAAACAAACGCCAAAACCAAACTAAAAATTCCTCCCCTCCCCACCCAAACCCTCAAAAGCTAGATCGAAAGAGTGAGATGGCAAATCAGAAATTAGAAGTAATGTTGTCTGTATATTCTACTGCAGTTCACTTCTTTATACACATTCTGTTAGGGTCTCAGTGTATTTATTTAATTGCACAAGGCAAACTATGTAACAGAACATTTTGCTATAATCCACTGTGCTGTTGGTCATGCGATTTCTTATCAGAAACTTTTTATAACTTCAGAGCTGCAGCAAACAGGGCTGGGACTGCAGGCAGGGGAGGACAGGGTAGTTATGAAAAATCAGATTGTACCCATTACCTCTTTAGATGCTGATCATTTGCAGTTCAGCGCAAATCACTGGGAATGCAGGGATGTACCTGCCAAGGGTTGTTAGGAGTGCCAGATTGCCTCAAGTATTTAGCATCTTAAGCAAGGCATACCAAAGTCATTGGAATGCTTGATCCTTCTGGCCTTAACCTCTCTAGATGTAAATGGTGAAAAATGGCATCACTCCACTTTGTTGGAATATTGTGGGTGCTGTATTGGCTCCTACGGGGGGAGAAAAAAAACATACCTTGAGGAAAAAAAAGTAACTGTGTACTGTGTTCATGTTTGTAGAGTTATATACTGAAGGGTGAAGACAAAAAGAGACACAGTCTTTATGTGACCACTGGATACTGTGTAAATCCGATGGTCTGTGGGGGGAAAAAAAAAGTAGCAAACCACACATCAGGATATGCACGAAGGATGCTTTGTAAGCACTGTGGCACACCTTAAATGTACTTTCTAAGTGTTAGACTTCAACAGTCTTTTGTGCCCTTTTTTTTTGTTTTATTTTACCTAAAATCGATGCAGGTTCTTTAATTACAAAATAAATGTTCTAGCACTTTAAAAAGCAGTTTAGTTTTGGAGGAGCAGAAGAGAGAAATTGGAGAGTAGTCCAAGACGGTTGTTTCTTCATGTTTTAAAATGCTTTATATATATACCCAAAATTTCAGTCCTTGGTTTTTTGTCTCTTTAATACAAAATCGGTTGTTATGTTGGAATTTACTCCAGATACAAATCAGATACTAGTTCATTCCGTGATTTTTCTTTAGGGTTTTGTTTTGTATTTCTTAAAAAGGATGATCCTTTTCTCTTGCTCTTCTCAGCTCAATCAGTAAACACTGCGTGTCAGTCTTTGTTACTATGGCGGCAGGAATGTGACATCAAATGGAGAAGAGCATTTCTACAAAAGTAGCTTGAGTGTTCTGTCAACTCCAGCCCTTCAGTTGCAGGATGACTGATACAAATTTATGTGCATGCACAGTGTTTTTCAGTGAAAGATTCTTAGATATGTGCTAGGTGTAGTATAGATATACACAAGGTGTAGTATTGGAATCTAATTTAGAAATGAAAAGGTTAAAACCTGAGTTATGGAAGCTCGGATTGTAAAACATCATCAAGAGAAGATGGCTCAGAAGTATGATACCAAAGGAACACTTTTCCTTGATAGTTTTATTAATACTTATTATGATAAAAATTCTAAATTCTACCCGGTAAGACTTTTCACTTCTGTTAATTTCCCTATGAACATAAAAATTATTTTTGGTTTTCTTGCTTTACAGCTTGGCACTGCAATTGGGTTTTTATTGCCACCTGTTCTGGTTCCAAATACACCTAATGATATTGATCTTATGGCACATAACATCAGCATCATGTTCTATGGAACAGCAATAGTGTCCACACTTTTGTTCTTCTTAACAGGAGTTGGTAAGTGTTTCATTCCTGGAATTTAAATGCTGACCATAGGGAGTGTTAACAACATCTCACTTAAAGCATGTGACTGTTCAAAGTATTTGAGGTTACATTTTCTTCAGTTTATTTGTGTACACTCAGCTGTTGTGCCAGAGTTAAGCAACAACCACTTCACTGTATGTCGTGCTTCACATGGGGTGATGTCTTTCAGAATATTTAGTTCTCTTATTTTTTTTGCTACAAGGACATTATGATATAATGTGAATTCCCTCTGTTAATCTAAAAGTTCAGATTGTTGGTAGCAATCAGATGTGACTTGTGGCTGTGACTTGATCCTTTAATGACAAAATCTAGAATATTTTTTTATGGAAGTCTTAGAATCACAGGTTAGTCTTCTGAAAATCATCACGCTGAAACACTTAAAAAACAAAAACAAAAAAACCCCACATTAGTTTGGTAAAGATAAATCCAAATTGTTTTTTCTTCTTTTTCCCCAGTGTTTGAAGAAAAACCCAAATATCCTCCTAGTCACTCTCAAGCAGTCCTGCAAACCAAACCTCCTGAGGATTATTCCTACAAGCAGTCCATTACTAACTTGTTCAAAAATACTCCATTTCTACTTTTGCTGATCAGTTATGGTAAGTGGTGCTGCCCAGCTGTAGTCTGGCAGAACAGTTCAAATGTGTGCTGAAAGCACACTGAGTTTTAATTGTGATGGTGGTTTTTTACAGGGGAGGGAGTATCAAACTTTTATTTATTCAGCTGCCAGTTCTGGAAAATCTTGCAGGATGCAAAATACCATTTATAGGTCCAGCGAAGAGATTTCACCTGGCAAATAAAAGGTCTTGCCTCTGACATGGGTCTTAAATGTCAGAAGAATATTTCTTTAGGGCAGCAGATCTGCTTGGCTACCCCTGGAATGACTGAAGTATTTATTTTGGTACTGCAGGTATTATGACTGGGACATTTTATTCTGTCTCCACGTTATTAAACCAGATGATAGTAACTCATTATGAGGTAAGTTTCTCATATCTTCTTTGTCTTTTTGGGTTTTTTCACTGTACATTTGCAGAGGTGATGTTTGTTATTATGTAGGTGCTATGTGTGCTCAGATGTTTGGTGTCCTTTATACATCTCTACAGTTTCTTGTACCATACTGCTATGGGAGTCATAGAAATGTTTGTTTGCACTTTTGACTGCCATGAGGTCTGAACTTGACTCTGAGTGGAAGCAAGTTATTAATGAGCACCATATAAATATTTGTTGAAAGGGAGAAGAAGTGAACGCTGGGAGAATTGGCTTGACACTGGTGGTGGCAGGAATGGTGGGTTCGATTATTTGTGGTTTGTGGCTGGATTACACTAAAACATACAAGTAAGTGTGGGTAGGCATGTCTGGGGTCAGGGGTAGGAGAGTGTTGCAATTGCATTCGAAAAATACTGCAATGTAAGGGCTGAAATGAACTGATGATAAAATGCAGTTCATCCCTGATCTTTTAGTGGCCTTGATGGACACAAGTTTCTGAGGCTACAGTGAAAACTTGAGGCTCTTATTGGTTCTTGACCAAAAGAAATGAGGGAGAGGAATGCAAAGATGCAAAGGGGTTTTCCATCTACCCCTGTCTCTTCAGGAGTATAAGGCTATCGAGGAAAGCACTGTAAGTCCTACATACAATGGCCAGGTGGCCCAGGGGGCTTCTTCTCCTAGGAAAGCATAAAGGCTTAAAGCCTACTCTGCACTGTTTTGCAAGATGGACAGGTGATGGATTCTCAATTTTTTTATACTGCTCCTGGTCCCATTAGTAAGCATAACATCAGCTTTAATTCAGGAGGTGACCATGGAGCTGAACTCTGTTCAGCTAGAAGGCTAGGAGCTCCCAGGTGCAACACCCAAGGCCCCCAGCAGCAAGCACTGGCCTGGAGCACTGTTTGTGATGGAGTAGTTCTCCCCTGTGACTCATAGCACATTATGTGCGAGAGCTCTAGAAACCTAATGGATGTTAATGCTGTAGATTGGCTTTGTTTCTGCATGTGTTTTGGCTTATAAATATGTACTTTAAGAGTTTGGATGACATCCCTTATTCCAGATTTAAAATAAATAGAACATTATAATGAGATTTGTTTGACTTGCCTCTTAGTGGGCTGACTTTTATTGTTAAGAGTGTTCAATTTGGCTGCTCCTATGTTGATGTGTCATGTAAAGGGCAGCACTGCAGAATGATTGAGAGGTACAACATAGCAGAGAACTTAAAATAGTCTTGGGGTAGTAGTATCTACTGTGATTGTCCACTCTGAGAGTCTGAGTACTGAGTGTCTTAAGCCTTGAGTGAAGCAGCCATATAACCAAGGCACTGAAGAGGTCAGGAAGGAATCTATTCTCATTGCATGCTATGTTTGAGTCAGAATTGGATGAAGCAAATTTTATAGCTTTGGAATGTCTGTTGTTAGAGAGTAAGTAATGTTTATGTTGCTCTTCCATGCTTCAGCAATGTGCTATGACCTTCTGTTAAGAATGTTAACTTTTTTTTTTTTGGTTGGGTTGCAGGCAAACTACTTTGATTGTTTACATTCTCTCTTTCATTGGGATGTTGGTATTTACCTTCACCCTGGACCTCGGATACCTTATAGTAGTGTTCGTGACTGGAGGAGTACTTGGGTGAGCAATTAAAGAGCATTAGAAGACTTACTTTTGTTCAGAAACGGTATTTAACTGTTTTAATTAGATGATTCTACTGTGTATTCTGTCACCATGGTCTCAACCTACGCCTATAGCTCACAGTACAGGTAGGGTTTACTAGGATTTCACCTTCCGTTAAATCAGAATAAATCTAAAGTAACTCACTTTTCAGTAAATTTCATTTAACATTTTTATGGACCTAAGTCTCTATACGGTCAGTTCATTTGGCTGCAATTCAAAAAGCTGTCTGCAGTAAAGTTGCAGCTTCCTGTTGACCAGTGGAGAAGTGATTAGAATGTGAGCAAATCCAGAAAGACTGGCTTCTTTGCATTTTGATTAATCTCTACTTTGATAGCCCAAGCAACATGCTGGTTACTTTGATCACTCAGAAGAGCATGAGCTCTCATCATAGATACATGGTCTAAAAGCCTCAAAAGGTGCTGAGGGAATGGTGCTGTATTTAGACACAGCAGACCAGGTAAAGCCAGAAATGTCTTGACACAACCTTAACTGCATTAAGCCCCTTCTCTTCCTGTCATCTGTCAGTCCCCTCAGCTTATTCCATAGCAGCTTCTAGCAGATGTTCCAGTGTACAGCCTCACTCCCTACTGATAGTCTGTCTTTGTCCTTCAGCATGGATATCTGTGCTGATCAAATGATGATGATTCTGTGTGTCTTTCATTTGAGAGGAATTGGCTTCAATTATGGAGTGGCTTGTGGACTGGTCAGAAAAGGTTGTTTCGTATGTATGGAGTGGAATGCAGGTGGTTATGGGAGATAGGACAAATATGTTAAAACATCTTTGTCCTAAAGAGAGAGATATGTTTGGCTAAAATTCTTGGATGTTGTTGAGGGAATGAAGCAAACAAAAGAATTATTGAATTATGTTGTCATGAAAACATGACAGTTCAGAGTACCAGCTAATTCCTAATACCCAATGTGTATGTTAGATTTTCTTAGCTGTAGTAATAGATGAAGGCCACACCTGCCATCCTTCTACTCTCCTCTTCAACAGGTTCTTCATGACTGGCTATCTTCCACTTGGGTTTGAATTTGCTGTGGAAATTACGTACCCAGAGTCTGAAGGCACTTCCTCAGGTCTCCTTAATGCATCAGCACAGGTTGTATCATTTTATTTCTTCAAGCAAAGTAATTTTGGGAAGACCACTATGTTCAGGTCTAGGAAGGCTTTCTTAGACTTGGCTACTAAGTTTCTGTTGTGTTGCTGTAGCCCTTGTTTTTTGTAATTTGGTTTCTATAAGATGTGACCTGAAACTTTTAAAGGTAAAGTGATGACATTTTTCTGTGTGATCCTGACGAACTGACTTGTTTGTTTATAGATATTTGGAATTCTCTTTACACTTGTTCAAGGAAAACTCACAACAGACTACAGTCCTCGTGCAGGAAACCTCTTTCTTTGTGCTTGGATTTTTGTGGGCATTATCTTAACAGGTAATTAATTAGAAATACAAGTAATGTTTACTCTTTAATGTAAAAATGTGGAGGTTTTAAGGATGATGTTGCTAATATAGCAACAGCCATTTGGCATCCATTTCTTGGGTCATGCCTTGAATTGGAGACATAGATATCTATCTCCTGAGTAGGATGGTAAACGGAAAGAAATGCATAAAGGCAGTTTGCAGTTTTCCAAATGCAAGAAACTGCTGATGTGTTCCAGAACTGTACCAGTGACTTACGCATGTTGATACTTCCAAATGTGCTGAAAGTGCTAAAACTATCAAGCTTTGCTTTAAGTACTTGTGCTTTAAAAGCTTTTATTGTCATTTTCTGCTTTGTATGCTTTGTGGGGAGCAAGTTCAAATGGGCAGTGAGTTCCAATCGCAAAAGAGTGAATACAGGTATTTTGAAAATGTGCTGAAAACAGCTTTCATGTCCTTGCACTGTGCAATCATTTCCCTTGACATGCATGTCATTGCAAAGTTGTGAACCAGCTTTCTTTTTTCGGTTTTTTTTTTTTTTTTTTGTTTCAGCCTTAATAAAATCAGATTTGCGAAGACACAATGTGAATTCAGGGATTATGAATTTGGATGTTAAAGCTGTAAGTGGTGACTCTGTGATTGTATTACCTACTTGAATGCTTGGCTTCTATTGGCATAACAATATTAACTGCAAAAGAGTAAATACAAAATCTTATGACTGTTTCCATGCTGTTTTGGAACAACAGAGCCACATGGGATGCTGCCCTCAGATATCTGTTTTTCCCCTTAGCTCCCATGAAAAAACCCTAAAGTACCTTCTGCTCCCAGATTTTCCTGAGTTTTAAGTGGCTAATATTATATTTGATTGTATTGCTTGAATCTTGCTTTTTCATATTTGCAGGTACCATTGTAAATTGTGAAGCCTTTTTGGCCATCCTATAGACTGTGCATTTTATTTAAAATATCTGCAGTCCCTTCAAGTGAAGTCAGTCTGCTGAATAAAAGCCATGCTGCAGTTTCTGTACTGTGCTGCATAAAGAGCTGGGTTCTTATGCTAAGCACCCTCTCAATTTAAATGAAGAGTGAGCATAGCCCTTTCTGCTGTTCATGAGGTTCCAAGACCACGTTTCAGCAACTTTTCCAGATTACCACAGTTACTAGTAGAAATAAAGTTCTCACTGAAAACTTTTTTCAGTGGATCAAAACATGAGACAGCTTTTTAGAGTCAGATATTGCCAGATCCTCTGTCGTACTTCTTTTTACGTGTAGGTGTCTTACATGTACAGCAGCTTTTGATCATCTGTGATCAACTGCACGCAGTTAGTGTCTGCAGGAGGTTCAGAAACTTCTAAGCTGGTGCTGTATGAGCTAACTTGAACCTAAAACCTGTGCAGCTGTGTGTGCAAAGTGTGGCATCCTGTGGGTTTGCCGGCCTGAGTCGGGGCTGTCTTGGGGCTTATATGCTGCTTAAAGGCAGTGGCCCGTGACTCGTCTGATTTCTGTTATCACCTTCCTAATTAGCCTAGGTTGTCACACAACTTCATTTATATTAGCCAAGATAAAAGAAAAGTTGGAGTCTTTGCCCTGGTATTACCATAAATAATTGAAAACTGTCTGTGTTAATAATGTACAATAGCACTTTGATACCAAACCTTGATCATCGAGATTCTACAGTGTTTAAATGTAATGGAGAAAAAAACTGGAAGTTAATCCATATGTGCCAGACATCTATATGCTATAAATCCATGCTTTAGATTTATACTAAGAAACTAAATTCTAAGGGGTTTTTTGTTTGGGTTTTTTTTGGGGGTTTTTTTGTTTGTTTTTTTTTTTAGGGGAGAGAGAGAAGGGAAAATAGGGCTTTCTATAATTGCTTAATTGGTCTAAATGACTAGATATACTACTAGAGTTTAACTTAACAATTAACTAAGAATACTGAGGTTGGGAATAGTTCTGCTGCATAACAGCCTAATTCCTGTTGTGTTTGTGTTTTTTTGTTTTTTTTTTTATCTCTCCCTAGGTACCAGTTGACAGTCCTGTAGAACCTGAAAGCACTACGTTAAAAATTCAGTCAACTTTATAAAGCTGAAGGAAGGTGACTTAGAAACGCACAAGTTTGGTTGGATATGGAACAGTATGAACTAGTATAATCACTGGATTTGTGTGTATGAGTAGTAAAATGTGTTTGTTGATATTGGTGGTAGATGTGTGGTGGAAGCCATGAAGATGCTCAGTTCATTTTGCCCACGATGCAAACAATTCATCTTTGTATGGAATATTTATTTTAACGGTTTTCAAGTTTTGCAGTTTCACTAGTGAAGAACTGTGTGAACACTCTCCACACTAGGGAGACATGTACATTCAGGATACATACTTGAAAAAATCTGGAATCCTGAAGTACAATTGTCATGATTGGAAGTATTTAATCTTCTCTTCTTGCTCAGTCTTTGCTGGTGCATTTGAAAAGTCAAAGAGTAGGGAGCTGCACAGCAGGAGGATGTTCACGAGTTCCTTTTTTATTTTAAATGTATCTGTATTTTAATATAAGCCAATGATTCCTTCTGGGAAACTGATAGCACAATACTGAAAACAAGAGATGATGTGTATGTTTCATACTGGCATCTGACATTTCCTTTGCCTTGAAACTTCTTGATAGGTATCAGAAGGCAGATAAGAGAGAACACTGTCTCATACGTTCATTGTAACATTTTTGGGGAGGTTTAAAGAGTTTCCCACTAGATAAATTGAAGAAAAAACATTTCATATTAAATATAGTAAAAAGGAGGAGAAAGGCCTTTGATATCTCTGTTGTGAAGTACAGGCAATAAGGAACACTACCACATGGGTTTCCTCCATGGAATATTTTGAGTGCTTTCTCAGTTAAAGCGAGAAGAGTACATGTTTACAAAGAGCTGGTGCCTTTACTTTGTAAAGATCTTTGCCTCATCTTGAGTTTAATCAGTGCTGCTGAAGAAATTCCATTTTGTCTGTTAAACTTTCTCTGAATATATGTGGAATATCAGAAAATGTTTTCTATCCTTTTTTTGCATTTATTTTTCTTTGTTATGAATTGTATCACTTGTCTCGTGAAATTTTTGTGCTTGTATAACCTAAATCATGTCTTTTGCAGTTTGTTAAAAGCTGTAAGGATGACTGAAATGAAAATAGTGATATTTTCACTTTGTCTGATCAACTGTTTGCTTTTATACATACATCTTAGCTACAAAATGAGCAGACTGGTAACATTCACTTTGTGATCACATTTATCTGAATTTGGGATGTGGGTTTCTCACTGTAGGGCTTCTGAAAAGTTTCTCCTTTACCTTGTGCTTTACCTACACACCTACAGAACTGATAGCACTACAATAATACTGAGGTCCTACTATTACTGGAAGAGTCAGACCTGAGCTAGCGGACTTTTTGCAAACATTTAAGTTTTAGCAGTTTGTAAGCTGAGCCTGCAGATTCAGTGCCATCAATGATGCTGTCTCTTTAAATTCCCACAGATGTAGTGCCATCCAGAAGGTAGAATAGAAGCCTACTCGAAGTTTTCCATGGATTGTTACAGTTGAGTATGGGGAACTATTTAACTCTGTGCTGGTTTCAACAGGGGTAGAGGTAATTTTCTTCACAGTGGCTAGTTATGGGGCCGTGTTTTGGATTTGTGCTAAACACAAGGTTGATAGTATAGAGATGTTTTTGTTATTGCTGAGCAGGGCTTGCACAGAGCCAAGGCCTTTTCTGCTTTTTGTACTGCCACTCTGGCAAGGAAGTTGGGAATGCATGGGAGTGTGGGAGGAGACACAGCCATGACAGGTGACTCAAAATGACCAAAGGGATATTCCAGACCCTATGACATCATACTCAGTATATAAAGTGTGGGGAAGAAGGAGGAAGTGGGGGCATGTTTGGGGTGGTGACATTTGTCTTCCCAAGTCACTGTTACATGTGACAAGGACCTCCTTTCCTGGGAATGGCCGAACATCTGCCTGTGGGAAGCAGTTAATTAATTCCTTGTTTTCCTTTGCTTGTGTGCATGGCTTTTGCTTTCCCTATTAAACTGTCTTTATCTCAACCCATGAGTTTTCCAGCTTTTACCCTCCTGATTCTCTCCCCTGTCCTGCTGGTGGGGGAGTGAGCGGGTGGCTGTGTGGGGCTTGGCTGCTGGGGTTAAACCACACCAAACTCCAAGATAGCCTTTCAGTACAATAAGTATCATGAGATGCTTTTCTTTTCCTTGTTTCACTGTAGACTTAGAGAATCCTTTTGTATGAAAAGGATCCTGAAAACTTATGTTTCTAAACTTAGCCTCTAAACTTGATGATCTTGATTTAAACATTTTGTATGGGAAGACCTATTGGAGTAAGCTAAGCATGCTTGGAACACTTGCCAAATAGGGTCCATGTGTCTTTGCCAGGTCAAGTGCTAGCAGGCCTTGCTGGTCCTAGAAAGGTGAGCTCAACAAGAATAGTCTGCTACTGAGGTAGCTGAATATAGGAAAAGTAAATCATGGATACTGAAATGGCAGGCAAGGGTATAGGAGTGGAAGTAGAGATGCTTTCATTATGTCAGTTCTTTACATTTAATGACTTGCAGTGGTATAAACTGCCCCATCAAGGGATGTACACATTTTCAGCCTGAGTGAGAAAAGTGAAAGTTTCTCCCTTCTGATATATGTGGGTGGCTTTTCCTCTGGAAAATTTATAATACTGTGTGCCAAAGTATATTTGTGTTCTTCGGCAAGATACAGATTCAGAAAATATTTATGTTCATGGCCCCTGGGTGCTTTGACTTTTGCCGTTGCAAAATCCTAACAAGATAATATTTTTGCAGTTTTGGGGAATTGTTTTCAAATATCCAGTAGAAAGTCTTTGGCAGTATCCAGAATGTTTGCTAACCTCTCCAGTAAACACTGTCCAAATTCAAAGATGGAGCCTTTTTCTTTCTTAAAATTTATTTTTAATTCCTTTCTTCACTACTAGTTTCCAGTTTCTTTAGTTATGTTCAGCTGATTGTTGAAAAAATATTCTAGTTCTGGTTCCCTGTGTTTTTATCTCCTGCCAAATTACTTGGCTACCCTCGGAAAAGGTTCAAACAAGATTTTGGCATGCTGGAAACCCTGTTGGGTCCCTGAAAAGAAAATATTTCTAATAATAAAGGCTTAATTATATCCTGGATTTAAAAAGAGCTTGAAAGTTGGAAACCTGTGAGCTATTTCCAGGCAGTGATAAAAGGCTCAGCAGCAAAATAAAGAGCAAATAAAGAGCAAACCAGTATTTTATGCAATAATCTTATCATCTGTCAAGAAACTGAGGTTCTAGCTCATGGCAGAAACAAATTTGGGGTAGTTGAGGCTTTGTGTTTTTTGCTTTCCACTCAATCAAACATAGAATCATAGAATGTTAAGGGGTTGGAATGGACTTTAAAGATCATCTAGTTCCAACCCTGCTTGCCATGGGCAGGGACACCTCCCACAAGACCAGGTCGCTCGAGGTCTTGTCCAGTTTGTCTTTGAACACTGCCAGGCTTGGGGCATCCACAGCCTCCCTGGGCAACCTGTTCCAGTGTCTAACCACCCTCAGAGTAAAAAATTTCTTCCGAATATCTAACCTAAATTTTCCCTTTTTCAGTTGGTACTCATTATGCCTTGTCCTATCACCACAGTTCCTGACAAAGGATCCCTTTCCTGCTTCCCTATATAGGACCCCTTTCAGACACTGGAAGGTTGCTATGAGGTCTCCATGCAGCCTTCTCTTCTCCAGGCTGAGCAGCTCCAACTTTCTCAGCCTGGAAATTCCACATCCATCTGGCACTGGAAATAGGGTTTCTGACTCTCTTAGCCTTGAGATCCTGGCTCAGCTGTCCAGTAAGAGTAGAGGTGGGTGCTAAAAATCATAACTGTTTAAAGAGGTAATTGTATCATGAATGGAATAACATGTCAACTACAAGAGGATGGCGTGAGAAACCAAGTGAGGAGAAGCATTCCAATCCCGTGCATCAGTTTTTGCTTTTCAATTTGCTTTTCTTTTAAGTGTTTCAAGAGAGCTCTAGAGGATGAAAGAGAACTTACGTAATGGAACGTAAGCAAGGGGACTGCCCCCAGGTTCCCAGGGGCCCACCAGGGTGTGCAATTGATAACCTTCAGCTACAAGATTCAGAGATTAGCCTTAAAAATAACTCTTATCTTTGCATTTCTTCCAGACCGTGTCAAACTTTTGATAACCTAAGTGGGAGAGATCCAGCAAACATTGACCCATTTTTATTTAGCATTCCTAACATGGCCTTAAACCCCTCATTTCTGTTGCCTGGGTGTGAAAATATCGGATCTGTAAGGCATAGTCTGGAATTGCTGCAGTCAGGAGCTTTCTTAAGCTTAGGACTGAGATAAGTCCTTCAGAGCAAGTATTTTGTAGATGGGTGCTTGTCTGTAATAACATCTCTTTCTGTTGCTGAATGTCCGTGTTTTACAAGGAAGAAAGAACAAGGGAAGAAGTAGGAAGAATTAATGTGAAACAATTCAGGTTAATAGGTCTTTCCTAACTTCATCCTCTTGATCATCTCTTTTGTTCAAGGCAGTCTGTTGTTTCAGAGACAATCACTGGAGTGTGTAATTAGAGCTGCCAGCCCATGTTGCCTAATGAAAAAATGTTTTTTGAGAATTATTTGGACTATCTTGTGCATCTACAACCAAGTGAAATTGGGTTAAGCTGTAAACAGTTATTGTTTTCATTTTTCATTCTGTGAACTCACTAGTTTTCCTGTGTAATTGGGAATGTGTGCCCTTTTTAGTTGCTGTCTTTCAATACTTGGATGTACCACCTTCCTAAGTGTTATAGGCTACTAATGTTTCTTGGACCACAAGCTGTTATTGTACCCCATGTGATTGCTCCCAGCACCACATTCAGTCTGAAGTCTGTAAAGAGGGCAAAGTGGTGTTAATACATGAACTAGAATGAATTAAGCAAAACAAAATTCCTAAAAGAAATGTATTTTTGTGTAAGACCCATGTTATTTACTGCTCATGTCTTTGTTCTACTCATGAAGATAACAAATATTTTTGCTGTAATATTTCGGGTTTGTTACTGTACCATTCTTTGTTTCAAGAGAAAATTAAAAATTCTTTAGGAATATTCTCTGATTGCAATATTGTCTGTATGTGTATATGTGGATGGCATCATTACTTACTGTTATATGTAACTAATAAAGTGTATAATGCAAAACTTGATTGAAGCCAAGATTAGCATTTTTGATAGCTGCTGATACAGCTGATGATCTAAAAATGATTCATTTTTTTTCCTTAGAAGCTGCCTTTTAATCTAGGGGAATTTAAAGTGAATGACTGACTGTGTCATGAATAAACATGCATGCACATGTACATGCAGAGTGCATGTATGCAGGGTATATAGATTTATTCTACATAAGAGTATTGGCATCCAGAGAAATTTTCTCAGGGCATGGAAGGAATTAAATATTAGCAACAGCTGAGTTGCTCCACTCTAGCATAGTGATTTCTCCTTTGCTTTGAAAAAGGTCTGTGAGGAAAAGGAAGTTTAAGTTAACCCCTAAAGCAGAGCGATCCAAAGGCAGCTTCTTGAGGGTAGTGCAAATATTATTTTAACAAAGCACTTGGTTGCAGAGAGATTATCTGGGGAGAGAGAGTAGATTAACTTCTTAGAGAGGATAGAGTGAGACATTATCTTCAGTTATGGCACAACTTTTGTTTCTAAACCCAGAGTTGTCTTCGGTGGTAGCACAGCAGAACCCTTGTGAACACTCTGCAAGGGATCTGTCACTTACCCTCAGACATTTAGCCCAGCACATCAGCTGTGAACCAGGTAAGTTTGAGTAACCTGCTTCAAAGAAAATAGAGTCAGTGTAAGAAAATGGTTTAGGGTTTTTTAATCTCATTTCTCCACAAAACTGGGATTCTCTCTCAGCTATTTTTATATAGAGATTCTTCTCAGAAGGAGGTTGCAGGTGCTGCAGAGCACAGCAAACACAAGCCTTTTGTTATATAAAAATGCTAACTTCCAGTTCAACACTAGGTTGAACTTTTAGATGGGTTCTTCATTTTACAACCATGACTACAGGGTCATGTTCCTCTATGAAATCTGCAGGCAGTATCTCCATTTAGCATTGTAATTTAAACATTCATGCAGCTAGGAAGGAACAACCCCAGAAAATTACTATTGTCTTAAAATTTCTTTTGGTTATTTGATTTTTTGTTTTGTTTGTTTGTTTGTTTGTTTTGGTTTTTGTTTTTTATCAGATGCTCAGTCCTTCTTGAAGGAAAACACCAGAAGCCTCATCAGGTAAGTGGAAGATGTGAATCCACCCTGACTATGATTAGTCAGATAATCATTTCTGTAGTTGGGAGGAGGGCCTGTTTATCCAAAGCTAACAAGTGCTACCCTTTCCAGAAAGGGATGTGGTTTGTGTATGGATAAAATAGGCAGACGCTTAATAGTCCAGCTGCTTCCTGGGCTGAAAGCTCTCTTAGAAGCCTGCTGGATTTCCTTCTGGTAGTACTTCACAATGAGCTAACCTTATCTGACTGTGTTCTAAATCAATATTTATAGCTTTATTAAACAACAACTTTCAGAAAATAAAACAATAATATCCTGAACTTTACAGAAAGGACTTCAGCAGGTATGTCACAGTAAAAAAAATAGGCTAAGTACTGGCAATGGTTAGGCATAATTATTGATTTGTGAGTAATTTGTGAGTAACTGGCTAATGTCTGCTTAATAGCAGGGATCAAAATTCAGCCTCTAGGATGCTAATTTCCAGTGTTTTCTCAGTAAACTGCTTCTGCTTGTAATAATGCTGAGACCATCCAAAAGGTTATAAATAATATCTAAAGGACATTGTCAGTATTGTGGCCTTGCGTTACAAGTTTCCAGAAACAGACACAAGACCCTACAAAAGCTATAAACTCCATGCAGATGGAAAAATCCCAGGGAAGTTTTGCTAGACTGCATTAGGCTGACCCAGAAAGTTCTGAATTTCTTTTCTCAGAATGGGGCAGTCCTGAGGTTTCTCGGATGCTGATCACTAGTTTGAATAAGGTAAAAGAGGGAGTGCAGAGGAGTGCAAAGTTAGTTATTTTTTTAGAAATCAAATTATCCAGCTTGCTACCAAGAGAAAAAGAACTTAAAATATAACAGCACAGTTTCTAAGGCTGTGCATGCTGCTTTCTCCATTAAATATTGGAAGGCAACTTGATTTCTTCAGAATAATTCATCAGCTGATTCTGAACAACCCTACGGCCATTAGACAGAATGTACATCCTGTGCGGAATGAAGAAGCACTGTCCCATGGGGGTGAGAATGACTCACCCGTGGATGATTAACTGTCTCTATGGGACTTGAATTTGTGTTATCTTCTGCTCCCAATGAACAACTGAAATTTCCTTAGGGCCCTAATGCTAAAAACCTGAAGTTCACTAAGAGGCCACTGCCTAAAGCCTAGATAGAAATCCCATGATTTTGCATCTTGTCACTGCTCCACAGAAGCTTCAAAAAAGTAGAAGAGTCTGCAAAGGCTCAGAAGCTTAACAAAGTTATCCAAACCAGGCTGTTGCCAGGGGAGATGCAGAGGTTCCTTGGCTTTTGGGGAACAGAATGCCCCACAGTTTTCCTCTGACTTACTCCAACTGCTTAGGCTAGAACTGTAAGAATCTCATGAGGGTTGAAATATCTGTGTGCAGGAAGAGTACAGAGAGCATTATGGAGCCTCCTCCAAGTTTGCAGCTTGCATGATCACACAACATTCCCAGTTTTGATTCCAAAGTCAGAAAATGCTCTATAGGCTTGACTTTGCGAGTCAGTGCCGACAATGAGTATCATTTCTGTGATGGCAAATAATGAAGATGACTGAGAAAAAGTAATTTTGCTCCAGATTACTATGCTTCCTTTAAGAACTTTGTTTATAAAATGACCACAGTGTTTGAATTTTACTGTCACCTTCAGGTGCTTCTGCAGTGTTTTGATTACTCTTCAATCATGCTCTAGAAAGGGGGACTCAACCTGCGGAGCACTGTTTCCTGGGGATGCTTGAAGTGATGCTTCAGATCAAAAACTGTTTGATGAAATCATCAACTGATGACACCTTGTTGTACCATAGTATTGAGAACATCACACATTTCTCTTTGCAGGTTTCACACAGCATCTAAATTCAAAGGCTGTTGTTTTTTGGGCTTGTGATATGTTCTACTGCTAGATTTAATAACTTTTTCAGTCCACTTCTCTTTCTTCCTAGAAAGAAAATGTGTTTGAGGAATTTTAATATGTAAGGGTGACATCTGGTCAGAGCATTTCTAACTAGCATCATACTGTTCATAGAGGGCACAGAGTATCCCATAACAGAACTAGATTGATTAATTTATTTCTGAACAGCACCAACAATTATGCTTCTAACCTTAAGCAGGCAGAGTTTTATTGCAGTACATTCCTCTCTCCACGCAGGCAGGGATGACTCAGGTGCTCACGTGGCAGTGGAGGTAAGTCCTGACTCTCACCTTTGGTGCTGCCACTGGCAGCTCCCTTGTAACAAGGGCTGCAGCTGTGAATGATTGCTGAAAAATCTCATTTCTAGTAGCAGATTTTTTTCAGCCACCGCCTTTCTTTACTCCCTGCATTTTTATTATGCAGTTCCACTGAAAAAAAAAATAAATGATTGTGCTGGGTAGTTTACCCTCTGACTAAAGGTTAAAGAAGTAGTTGGTAAAAAAAAATGGATTGTTGATATTTATGGAAGGTTGCATTAGTGTTTCCTTGTTTGTATAAGCAGAGCTTGCTGCAGAGACCAAATCATGTGATATGCCATCAAAGTAAGACCTTCGCAGCAATCTGTTTTGATGTAATTATTTTCCCAAGCTACTGCAATGTTTGAGACTGAAACTTTGCAATGAGACAAGGATTAAGGCAGGCTAGCAAAGGGACGCTGATGTTGTACCCCTCAGAAACAAGTTTCACTTGTATCTGGTGCTATCTGTTGTAGACCAGAGTGAGGTGACTATAGTAATTATGGAAGAGGCTATTTCACTGTCAGCGAAGGATCAGTCAGGCCAAGTGGGACATGCTGACCTGCCAATGGGGAGTGGAAAGTGAAAACTTGCAAACCAGTTTTGGGGGAAGCCTGATTTATAGGCTTTTCCCAACACTTTGATTTTTTTTTTTTTTATCTTTGTTAATACAAGCAAATCTTGCCTGTTGGATTAGTCTGAGGACAACTGGAGCCCAGTTAAATCCATCTAAAATAAACACTGTAACAATTTGTTGCAGTAGAATTACTGCAGGAGGTCCTGGACTTGCTCATGCAGAAATTGAAAGATGCCGCTGAAGTTCTTCGTTGGTTCAGCCAAACCAGCTGATGGCTGTTTTTTCTGCTAAACCACTGTAAAATAAATAGTGTTAAGAGTTCCCAGAAAGGGTTACTTTGGGGAAAGCTCCAAGGAAGCACACCCTCAAAGCATTCCTTTTGTAACTTGCTTTTTTTTTTTTTTGTTTAAGTCTGCCTCACATTTTTATTTTCCCAGTGATCACATGGAAGTTTTATGAATACATAAAGTTGTTCTTAGTGGTTACGCAAATCACTTCTGCAACCTTGCATCAACAGCCCTTCCCACATTACCATGGTTACATCCTTATCACAGTTTGACCTTGCATTTCATTACTAAAAATATCCCCTTCCAGTATAACGTCCAATTTAGGAAAAAGCCCCAAACAAACAAATTTTATTTTCCTTTTCAAGGATCAAATGAGGTCACTATGGTCTTTCCAGGAAACGGGCTCACGGTTGCATAGGAATAATGCAGTTCATTGACAGCAGGCAAACTTTCCTGACCTCTGTTTTTCTGCTTCCCCCTGCAAAACTAAAGCACCTTTGTACGATTAACCATTTCAGACTGCAGCTGCTCTTCTGGTTCCTACGTTCAGAAAAAGCCATTAAGATCACTTGACCCAGCTTTAGTAGAACAGTGTGCCCACCCTGGGAACACTTTGTGAGGTACCCAGGCTTCAGGCTTTTGACCACTGCCAACTGGAGGCACTGGGCATATTTCCTGCTCCACCAGTAACTGACCTGCTCTTGGGTACTGGTACAGGGACGTTCAGTGAGTGCAGAGCACTTCGCTCCACTTTTGGTGACCTGGAAAACAACCCAGGTCCAGAACTGTAATGTTGTCATCTACCTGATGCAAAGAAAGCTTTTGATTGGTTGCTGTAAGACCATTCCTTGACTATTGCTTCCCAGTCCTGGCTTGGACAGCAGAAGACTTGAACACCCTCTTCTTGCTCAAAAGAAATCTTCAGCTCTCCCTAGTGGGGTTGTAGCAATGTCAGTAGTGTGGGTCCAGTGGACTGCTGGACCAGCTCCCCACTGCCTGCCTGCAGAGGCAGCAAAGAAAACGCACCAGGAGAAGATTTATGGCATGGCTATGGCACTGAGAAGGGCACTGGTGTGGACTAGGACCAGGAGAATTGCCGTATGGCCTGGTCTGAAGGAGTCCAGAAGCCAGGCAGGGCAGGGTCAACGGCAATCTGCCAACCACCCCATCTTTAGCTGCAGTGCTGCTGCTGGTCTTCTTCCACTTCTGGGTTTGGTGCTTCCCTTATGTGCTCTGGGAGCATAGAGTAGCATTCCCATTCACAGTGAGTATTTTAACACAGATGTGTTGATAGTGGAGTTGGGACAAGGCCTTACAAAGATCTTACAAAAGGCTGGAGCCGTACTGTCAGAAGACCTGCAGAGCAGGAACCCACTGAATTTCAAAGCAGAAAAGTGGGAGCATGGGCAGTGCAAGAGTCCTCACAGGCGCTGATCACACCGGTGGTCCATTCCCAGCCTGGCTGCAGCTCCCTGTTCTGAGGCTGGGTCAGGCTGGAGCTGCTGGCCAGACAAACCCTCTCCTGCTGGCTCCTAGCTCAAGAAACGCTGTTTGGAAACAATGGGTAATAAAGGAAGTGTTTTCTCAAATAAGCCCAAATAAATACATCAATGAACTGCCTCTGTCCATGAGGAACATCAGAGGGCAGTGAGGTTTTGCTACACGGCAGGGCTGATTCTGTTGCTGTGTGCAAGAAAATGCTGGGGAAGGGGCTAGTGGGACTCCTTGAGGGGGTTGGGGGGGGTGACACTTTGGAGAAGTCTGCTTGGAAAAAGTACCAGTGCTAATATCACCTTGCTGCCATGGTACAATTAAGAGCTATTAATTTTCCCACAGTTGATTTTGTAATTGCACTGCAGGGCCTTTTGAATATTGCATTTAAATGAGTCTGCAATTGGAAATAATGAAGGTTAAAACCCTCTTACATGATTTTATGATCAAATTAGTTCCTTTGACCCAGAAAGCAGCTGTGGTAGCAACAAGCCCCACATTAGGAGAAAGACTGTAGGTTTGAGGTGTTGTTCAGAGCTAGCTTTAGAAAGGTACATCCGTACAAAGTGACCTCAAAGTCAAAAAGGTCTTGTGCTCCAGGATAGAAGCTGGGCAGGAATCTGGTGTGAGAGTAAGAGCTGTGAACAGAGTGGGGAGCAAAGTGTCTCTGCTGAGACTTACGGTATCAAAATTAGGTGATCCCATGAAGTGAAAGCCATTGGATGCTGGGGACATGCTGCATATCTCACCCTGCTCTTACTCATCTTGAATATCTCTCTGTTTGTAACTAATACCAGGGAGGACTTTGGCTAATCCAGAGCAGCGTTCTTCTATTTTTATTCTTAATTTGTAGCTGGCAAGAGAGTTATTAAGATGTTCCCTTAGTTGTTGGGACTTGGGGATTCTACTTTTATCTCCTTAGGCTGTTGTTCCAAAGTTGCTGTTGGCTTCAGGACCTCAGCTAATTTCAGCCCTGCCTGTCCAGCCCACAGCTGGCCTTGGACACATCAAGTGACCTCTGGGAGTTCAGATTGTCCCTCTTCATCCTGAGCATCAAGGAGTTGGTAATAGTTTCTTTTTCTTTCAGTCCTGATTGGAAAGGGTCTGAGTGCTGCAAAGGGCTGCTATGGACAGAGCTGTGGTGTCCCAACCTCACCACACCCCTTTTTTGTCTGGCCAGGGAGAGTCCATCCCTCTGGCATGGAGCACGCCCTGACGTGGTAGATGCAGGAGGCTTTGAACTGCAAAGCACGTAGCATCACTCTAAACTTCATCCTTTCAGGGTGGGTGTAGGAAAGCATGATCTGACAGCTCCTGGCTGCTCTGGGCAGTGAAGCAGCACTGAGTGAGGCTGTGACAGCCTCACCATGGTTGCCTGTTCCAACAGTGAACAAGGCTCTGGGACATACGTGACTGCCAGCTTGTGTATCAACATCCTCGGTGATGACATTCTGCTGTGTAATCCCAGTGCTCCAGGCTCTGTCACATGCAATGTGCCCCTGGGCTGCTCACACATGGATGCCACCGCCTGCACAGTCCCATTGGTCCCAAGATCCAGGTCTGAATGATTTTCAAGCTTTCCCCTGGCTCTGCTCCAGTGAACTTACAGACTTCCTCAGCATTCCTTTCCTTACATTGCCTTTCCTGAGCCTCCCTTGGCTCCTCGAGAGCCCTCTCCTCCATGTCTGCAGCCATCTGCAGCCTCTCTGGGTCTCTGTGCTTCATCAGCTCCCATCTGGAACTCATCTTGGTGCTCTCACATCTTGCTGATGTGCAGCTTCATCTGTGCTCTAGGAGGAGAGACTGTGCTTCCCCTGGGATCCTGCTTCAAAACCCAGTGGGGGGTGTGTGTGTGGATTGCCTCTGGCCATCACGGGGGCATATTTGCCCTCCAGTTGCAGTGTTTGCCTGATGATGAGGGAAACGCAGGACATAGTGGAGAAGGTGAAGGCTTCACGGTAGCTCTAAATCCACTCTGACCTTTCCTCCTGTCCCCCAGGTTGTGTTGCCACTTGCACACAGAGCCCCCACATTCAGCTCAAGGGGCTCCCTAGACCAAAATCTCCTGGGCTGAAAGCTGACACTTGGCAAGCAATGTAAGCTGGAGCTCTTAGTTTGCTTTAGCTGATGGAACAGCTTTTCTTGGGCCTCCCTTCCATTAAACCTCCTGATGAGATTCTGGCATATGACAGGGCCAGGGTACAGCAGGGAGGATTACTGGTAGGACTCACAGAGACATTGACTCCTGCGGAGAGTGATTAGCAACTCAGCCTACACTCCTGGCTACTGAGAGCCTTCAGGAAGCCGATTAGGGCACTGCAGAAATTTATTTATGTCTGGGAACTGAGGAGATCAGAGTGGCAGCAGTATTTGAGTTGCATGGGTAGGGGATGGGACTGTTTGTTTCTGATGGGGAAGTCATCTCTAGCTCCAGAAGTTCCATTACATCGACACTTTTGTGCTTGATATAAAGAGCTGCAAAATACCCTCTGAGCATGGAGGGTATAGCCATCAGGGAGCAGCCATCAGGGAGCAACCAAGTGCTGGAGATGGCAGCAGCATCAGGGAGCTGTCTACCCGACCTGGGGCGCTCCTTTGCCCGCCGGGCACAAGAGCCCTGGTGCCTCCCTCGGGAGCGCTTTGCCTTTAGGCTGGGATCTCACTGCCACCACCTTAACACTCAGTCCTTAGCAATGGATTGTCCAGCTCTATTGGGAAGAATGGAACAGCCCAGCTCTCTCTGATGAAGAGTTTGATCCTCAGGCTCCCGTCATGCAGTGTGGGCCGGGATGCACGGTTCGGCTCGGGCCTGGCTTGGTTTGGCTCTGCTTGGCGTGGCTGGGCTCAGCTCAGGCTCTACTGGGTTGGGCTCGGGCTGGGCTGCGATGGGCTCGGCTGGGTTCTGCTGTGTTCGGCTAGGCTCAGCTCGGTTGTGATCGGGCTCGGCCGGGCTCTGGCTCGGCTCGGCTGGGTTCGGTCTGCTGGCTCGGCTCGGCTGGGCTCGGGCTCGGCTGGGCTCGGCTGGGCTCTCGGCTGGGCTCGGGTGGGCTCGGCTCGGGCTCGGCTGGGCTCGGGCGGGCTCGGCTGGGCTCGGCTGGGCTCGGGTTCGGCTGGGCTCGGGCTCGGCTGGGCTCGGCTGGGCTCGGCTTCGGGCTGGGCTCGGCGGCTCGGGTTCGGCTGGGCTCGGGCTCGGCTGGGCTCGGGTTCGGCTGGGCTCGGGCTCGGCTGGGCTCGGGTTCGGCTGGGCTCGGGCTCGGCTGGGCTCGGGTTCGGCTGGGCTCGGGCTCGGCTGGGCTCGGGCGATTCCGCCCTGGCCGCGCCGCCGGGCTCCTATGGCCCGCTCTGCCCGGCAGGGGGCGCCTCCCGCCGGCCCCCTCCGCCGGCCACGCCCCGCTGGCCCCGCCCCTCTTTGTGTCGGCGGCCAATGGGGGCGCGCGGCGGGCGGCGGTCGCGCGGTCGCGCGCGGCATGGCGCGGGGCGCGGGGCGCGCCCCCAGCGCGGCCGGGGCCGGTACCGGGGGGAGCGGGGCCGGGACGGGGCGCCCGCGCTGCCACCGCTGAGCAGGGGCCGCCCCGCACGGCCCTGATATACACACACACACATACATACATACATACATACATACATATATATATATTTATTTATATAAAGAGGGACCGGGCGGCGGCGAGGCCGCGGGGCACCTCCCGGCAGCGGTCCCGGGCTCGGGCATGGCCGCGGGGCCATGACGGGCGCGGCGGGCGGCGGCGGCGGCCGCGGGAGCAGCCGCCGTGCGGCGGCCGGCAAGGAGGGGGGCCGGTCGCGGAGCGCCCAGCCGCGGGCGGCGGGCGGCGGCGGGAGCGGCAGCGGCGGGGGCTCGGAGGAGGAGGAGCAGGAGCAGCAGCGAGACGGCGGGTCGCTCTTCCTGGTGAACAAGAGCGGCTTCCCCATGGACGGGCAGACCTGGGAGCGGATGTGGGGGCACGTGGAGCGGGTGCATCCCGACGGCGGCGCCGTAGCCGCGGCCATCCGGAGCGCCGCCCGCCTGGCTCGGGTAAGGCGGAGCCCTCGCGTCCCCCTCGTGCGAAACGGGAGGGTGTCACAGAGCCCGAACCTCGAGGTCCCGCGGCTGCTAGCTCTGAGGTCGTCCAGGGGCCGGGGAGGCTCGAGGGCGGGTTGGGAGGGTGTGACAGCTCCGCCGAGAGCGTGCTCTCGGGGCTGCGAGGGGCAGCCAGGAGAGAGCTGGAGCGTCTGCGCTCCGAAAGCGTCCGGAACGGGCTGCGGGATGCTTAGGAGCTGGAGTTCGTATCTTGGGAAACGAGTAGGAAGAAAATGACTCTTTTTTATCCTGGGGAGGAAAAAGTAGAAAACAAGAGTTAAAAGGAACTGAACGAAGTGCTTTGTGCAGTTTAAATCACGTTTTTCTCAGCTCTTTGAAACACAGGCATTTTCTAAAACACAGCCTTGTACCCGAAGTGTAACAAGAAATTTAAAACTCAGACATTTCATTTCCAGTACGTGGAAAGATTCCAAACGCTTTTGTCTTGTACGTTCCTCAGTACAAGCTCCCAACAGCTCTGCCTAACCCAAGTCTTTTTCCTCCAGCCAGGAAATGAAATGGTATCTGCTGTTGTTCAAAGGCTTCTCACCACTGCGCCGCATTACTGATCACAGTGTCTTTTACACACTCTGCTTTGGCAGACTTTGAGCTTGATTCATTCCTCCCATCAAGCAGCATTAATCTGAGCTGACCACTGAAGTCGGGGTTGATTTGCACCCCTCTGCATGCTAGGGTGAGATGGTCAGGCTGGTGCTGTCACAGTCCAGATTGTCAGTGATATTTATATACGTATATGCCTTTTCTCTGTGGGGTAGAAAGGAAATTTTGTGTACAGAGAAGTTGAAAGAGTATTGAGTAGGACTTTTCTGAGAAGGTGCTTGTCAAATAAGATGCAGGCTGAAAAGGCCTTTTATCTCTTCTGCAGTGTTTAGTTCAGTGTAAGTGCAAAAGGGACAATCTCTTTCTCTCTGTTCTACTCTCCTTGTTCTGGAACCAGCCTTTGTTTGGATAGGCGAGTAGATTCAGCTAAAGAATAGTCTGGTTGTATTGAGTTTGTTTGTGGTTCCTTAGTGTGATTAATCTTGTACTTGTACAAGGGCTTGAGGTAGAACTGAAGGAGTCAGGGAGAGGGTAAAACTTGTTTCAGCAGCATGACCGTCTTACAGACAGCCTGCAGATCTGTTTGGTGTTAAGGGATGGCAAAGCAACCGCTAGACTTAACTTCCATCCCTTACTTCCCAGCACTGGCCGACTCTCTGTGGCATGTGTGCATGAAGTCGATTTGGACAAAAAATGTTTTGAAATCTGCTTGGCAGAATCGTTTGTTGTTGGTGATCAGTGGAGGGTGATTTAAGAGTTGTACTCCTCCAGTACTGTCTGGAAGGAAACTCCCTGTTGCAGTGATTAATTCCCTCAGGGACAGGAGGACTTGGTGACCCCTGTGACTAAGTAGCTCTTGCTGGCTACGCCTGGAACCCCTGGGGTCAGAGGGCAGTTTGAGGACCACCTGGTCCTTCTTAGGGCCAACACAGCTCAAGTGAGCAAATGAAGGTTAGGAGCATGGGGTTTTGCCACAAAGTGATAGTGGATTGCTAAAGTGATGATGGTAATTTCGGGTTCAGAATAGAAATGTGAGGGGAGACTTGTTCCTTAAATAGTGGTACAGATTTTTTAATTGACTTGTGCTGCTGGATATGTGCCACCCTACAAAAGACCATGTACTGCTGATTGGGAGTGACAAGAGAAACTTGTGTCTGTGAGAAGATGATTTGTAATCCGCTTGCATTCATAGTTGGTTCAGGCTGAGTGAGTGGTGTGTGCAGCTGCTCCATTTCTGCATCTGATCTGTTCTTAATCCCTAGTGATGGGGAGAGTTTTCATCAAGAAGCTCCACTTGATTGCTCTAATCATCTTGGTATTAGTCTCAGCAATCATACACTCAGAGCGGTTAAGTAGCTTCTTACCGTATTGGTGAGGTTGTCCTTACAGGAACAAAAACAAACTGCAGAGATGGAGAGCTGCATCTCTCTCAAGAGGCAGAATCCTCTCAAAAAGCTGGCTTGTCTGCAAGGAGGCCAGTTCTGGAACCTCGGGGATGTCCCACCTCTGACTGCTGGCTTGAGCTCTTGGAAGAGTTCAGGCTTATGGTTTGGAAGGACTGTGCAATGCTTTACGTGTCCTGTGATCATGGAGATACTTGAAGATCTTAATGAATTAAACCTCTAACCAGCTTTGAGGGCTCTTGCCTGTCAGCTTCATTCGTGCTAGCTAACAATGTACTTGCAGGGTGAGCTTGTAGAAAATTACTTTATGGTCATTAAATGAGACAGTAGAATTGGGCAAGACCAGTTTCACACAGGATGTCTGTGGTGAACTGAGACTACAGCATTTCCAGCCATAGGATGATGGTGTCGGCTCTGCCACATGGTCTTGTGCTGCAGTGCCTTTACTGTCTCTAGATCTCTGGAGCTGCTGTTGCTTGGAAATACTGATATAAGGTCAAGGCTTTTCATCTGCCTCGTCTCAGTTTCACTCGCTTCACAAATTCATGGTCTGTAGTGCTGTGTCTGCAGTTCCTCTTGACGTCCCTGATCTCCTGCTACAAATCTTCACCAGCGCCTTGCCACTGAACTGAGATGCACACTGTTAGCTGGAAAGCTGCAGCCTCAACAGCATTCTAATGCTGCACGTTCCTTTGCTTGTGGTGGTGTCCTACAGCCCTGGCTTCTGCTCCATGCTGGGTGGGTGCCCAGTATTGGTGCTCCTGCAACTGGGGCAGGAATTGGGGGGTGGGAAATGTGTTTTGTATGGAAGGAGTGGGAGTGGCAGGTGGCTGTCCTCTGCCTGGCCTGGCTGGTGGCACAGTTTGTGTACTGCCCAGTTGCACTGGAGAGATGAGAGCAGTGCGATATCCTGTGTGGGGGAAGACTGATGGCTTCTCTGTCGTGTCCTGAGATCTGGAGGGACTTGGGACTCCTGGCTCAAGGAGTTACCTCAGGCCTGCTGAGGTAACTTTAACAATCAAGTTATGTGTCAGCCATTGGGAAAACCGTGGTTCTCTTTACCAGATCATACCTTGGTGTCTGACATGATCATGCTCCTTGGATGATGTATCACCCACCTTGGAGATGGGGAGCACCTTGCCTGGAGGTCCAAACCTGATCCCTATGGTAAGGGTGGCCACTCTGGGTTACAGGAAGGGCCACATCTGTTCATGCTGGTGTGATCCCTATGGCATCCTGGGTCCCACAGCTGTGCGAGGGCTGGAAAAAGGATGCTGTCTGTGCCTCTGCAGCAGCTGGGCCTCTCACTGACTGGGGCTCCCATTGTCGTCTTGTATTGTGTAAGTGCAAAACATGCACCTAAGAGGTTCTGTATCTTCAAAGAAAAGGAGTGTTTATACTGGAGCAGCCCAGCCCTGGGAAGGTGCGACAGCCCTGCTGTAATTCCCTTAATCAGCTCCTTGCTGCTCCTGAAACTCAAGCCTCATCTGGTGTGTTGAGTCCAGGTCTGCCTTCATGCTAGGAGGGACAGGTGAATAATTTGTCTAGACGAAAGGGACTGAGGGAGAAGGGAACTTGTGAAACCAAAAAAAAAAATGCCTCTAATGAAGAGCTTGGGCATGGAAATCATGATTAAGAAGTGCTATTGAGTCTTGCTTGTAACTCCCACTGGTGAGGAGAGAAAGCCCATGTGCGTGCTCAGGCCCGTGTGGGGCTGGAATGGCGGGAGCGAGCTGGAGGCCTCGCCATCTGCTCGCTGCTTACGGTACTTTTCTGTGTGCCAGTAGTGTAGGAGTCTCTGGTTTTTTTTCGTTTGGTGTTTCGGTTTTTTTTCCTTTCTCATAAGTGTATTTACTGTTTGACTGTAGTAACTAGCTACATGTAGTAAATGCTGGGTTTTGGTCACCTTGGTATTACCGGTGCTCACTCCCTGAAAGCAAAGGCACAGTCCCTCCCTCATAAGTGGAGATGGGAAGTGGAGAGGAAAATCTGTGTGGTGGAAATGACCCTGTATCACCTGAACTTGCTCTTCTTACCTGTGATTGCTGCCTTGAACTGTATTTAGGACAATGATATGTCACTTTATGTGTTTCAAACTATTGTAGCAATGATGTGGGACCACAGACGCTGCAAGCTTTACTTTGCATCTTGTGTCACGGCTACCCAAATTGCTGGTTCCTGAATTTGGGTCTGCATTAATATTCAAATAAACTGTTTCTTCCATTGTGTTTTTGAGAATTGTACTAATCTCTTTTTAGCCATGCTGCCCACTTTAATATCTGCTGATCCCATGTTTTGCAATGTCACCCCCAAAATAATGGGACTTGGGACAAGGCTGTGCCCCTTTCCTGCCTGGCTGCAGGCTCAGGAGCCACATAGCTTTGGGGATTAAACATGGATTGAGGGCCTGGATTCTTAAAATGCTTAGGCACAAGCAGATGTCGTATGAGATTTTGGAAAAATCCCATTATGTTGCCAGTCTATATCTTTACGTGTCTTAATATCATTAAATATCTGGGTCGCAGGTGGTCTTCTAGGTACCATGCATTCCCTGCCCAGCAAGTCTGCTGCAGACACATGGCAGATGGGAATTTATGCAGCCTGGGATCCTTATCCCCTTTTCTCTTGTGGTAAAGGAAACCAAAAATCAGACTTGAAATGGCTTCTTGGGGAAGGGGGGACAGCAGAGCCAGTGCTGGGACTCTGCTCATCCAAACTGCCCTGTGCTAAGGGGGAAAAATGGGTAGTATTGGCTTTCTGTGCTGGACTGCCTGCCCACACAGGGATGCTGGTGGCTCTAACGATCAGCCTGCCGTGGGGGGGCCTGCGCTGGGCTCTCTGTGCCGGCAGGGATGGGGCTGGCTTTGGTGCACAGGCAGCCCCCATTGTCAGCAGGATGACTTTGCCTGATGCTTGAGTTCACGTGGGGTTTAAGCCATCTGTGCTGCTGCGTTGCGTTGCACTAAGCACATACCGCTGCCCGAGTAAATCACTTATCCGCTCTGCGGGGAGTGGTAACTATCTAACCTCTTTATCTCTTTTTTTTTTTTTTTTTTTTTTTTTTTTTTTTTTTTTTTTTTGTGTCCAGCCCTCAGTGCCACCTGTGCCAAACTACAAGCTCTCCATGTCAATCCCAGAATGGCTTCAGGCAATACAGACCTACATGAAGATGCTGCAGTATCCTTCTCGAGTGTGTGGTTCCTGGAGAGAAGGCTGACTTGTGCCTGGCATGAGTTAACAGGAGCTTAACTGAAGCATTAGCTGGTTATGAGGGCTTGGGATCATTTGGGGGTAAAAGGACGCCTCCAAGGATTTGTGATAGCACCAGCAGCGCTGAGCTTGTCATAGCAATCCTCTGGGAGATGTAATTAGCTTTAAATGATACTGAAAAATTTAACTGAAGTGGCGTTGGTGGGAGTAGAAGTGCTTATTTTGAAGTTGATTTATGCAGATATTATGATTGGATCATGATGTCTGGAGAAATAATATGGCATCTTGTCATAAAGCAATGGAGACGGTGTTGTGGCAAACCCTTTCTCCCTCTGCCTTGGAAGCCCCTGTGGGCTCACTGAGGACTGCCCGTGTGCTCAACTTGCAGGAAGTGCTTGTCATTGGGGTGAGGGGCATAAGCAGCTGTTCTGACCCCAAGGTGGGCAGGCTTGCCTTTGACACAGGAACTTGCCTGGTGTGTTCATCAGGGATGGACACATCTATCTAGCTTCCCTGTCACTGCCCCATGCCTAATTCCTGACTGTTTCCCTTGCTGACTGATAATATCAAAGAAGGTTGCTGGCCCAGATGCTGCTCTTCTGGTTTCCTTTTATTCTGAACTCTCCCTTTTTGTGTGTGTGGGGAAGCTGTGGGGATGAGGAATGAGTGTAAAGTCCTGGTAAGGATTAAGAAGGGATATGGGTGGCAGCTGAAAGAGCATCCAAAAATAGCAGGCGTGGTTAGCCTGCTGAGGAGCAGTGGTTGGGATCAAGGCAGCAGCAGGGCTTGGAGCCGCAGCTGCGGTGGGGAGGGAGGCTGGGGCCTTCCTGCTCTGCAGGGGGGTGGTGCGTTTCTCTTCTGTATGTCAGCCACTTGGGCAGGACAAGAGGCTTGTTGCTTGCTGGAGTTGTGCCAAAGAGGATACCATGTCGCATAGAACTCAAAAAATTGTACTTTTCCCTACCTCACTCTGCAGTGGTTTTGAAATCCTGCACTCTGCTATGTAGCAGGAGCAGGCCTCAGGGGACAAAGTTTGGATCTGTGTTCAGAAAAGCTTCAAAGTGGGCTGGGGGTTAGTGTCTGGGCTTCCTTTGAGGGCTGAAAGAGGATGTATGCTTTGTTCAGAGCACCCTGAAAGGGCCTCATGAATTAGGTTTTGAAGGCGGGAGGGGAAAAAAACCCTTGTTTCTGGAGAACTCTGAACTCTAATTGAAGTCAGTTCAGAGCATCCTGGTGCAAGCTGGAGTTTTTATTTAGACCATGGTTATGCAGCCAGCAGCTGTGCTATTTATGCCTTGCAAGGCACCCTTTGCCTCCATGGGGTAAACTCTTTCTGCTCTTGTATTGCCACTATAATTTTACTGGCATGAATATTCTAATGGCCATGTTATGAAATAGGTTAGGAAAGAGATTTAGCTGGAAAGATAACCTAGAAAATGTAAGTGAATAGTCTTGGGGTTTTTTAGTTTCTTCTTTTTCTAATTTTGTTGGATTTTTTGTTTTGTTTTTGAACAGATTGGTATCTTGATCTGATTTACTACATTGCTGCTTGAACAGCTGTGCTTGAGGAGCAAGGAAGAGGCTGCTTTTGGTGATGCTGCTGCATGGTAGCTTGTGCTTCTAGGCAAGTGGTGCTGAGATTTGGTTGACTGTCTGCAGGCATCATTTGTGATGAACTTTTCTCCTATCCTCATAGTGTTAACTAATGAGCTTGAGTTGCATGTAGCTGGTTATTTTAATTTCAAGTGCATTGTGGTTTTTTAGAGAATGATTTCTATTTCCTAAGTGTAAATGGATGCACTTGCCATGGTTTTGGTTTACAGATCATATGTGAGCTATGTGGCCAAACTTGTAACCCAATAGTGAGTGAGACCTGGGAGATAAGTGACTTAATAACCCTCAAATGCCAAATTTGAGTATCATTTTAGACAGACAGCCTTTTTGCTTGACTCTGCACTGGATGGTGGTTAATAGATCATACAAGAAGACAAGTAAAAAGTTTGCTTTATTTCACTTGCCAGGGTTCCATCTCTGAGAGTCAATGGCTTTTACTGCTTGTTCTATGTTTCAGCAGGAAGTGAGAACTGAAATTCACCTTTAGAGCATTGTCATCTTATTGTTTGACTGTTCAAGTTACTTTCCTTTAACAGAGAAAATTCAGATATAATCACACAGGAACACAGTTCTTCGAGATCAGAAAAAGCAGACCTCTAAGTGGGTAAGTGTCTCTAGAATTGGTCTAGTGCCCTTGTCCCACATCCTGCCAGTTGATCCCCTGGCATTTAAGCATCTGTGGCACCATGGCACGGGAGGGCTGTCTCCTCTGTGCCATGGCTCCTCTGGCAGGGCCAAAACTGTGTATGTTGCTGAGTGGAAGGGCTGGCCTTGCTTGGCAGCTGTGTGGGAGCTGCATAGTTGCAGGCCAAAACTGCATGCACGGGGTGGGAAAACTCTAACTTTGTGCTTGTTGGTGTTGGGTTGGGAGGGCTGGGCTGCTTTTATGAAAACTATGTAAGTCCTGATATTCTGGTTGTGCTGTAATGCCCTTTGCTGATGGTTGGAAGAGATCAGATTTGAAAAATGCTGTAGGAATTTTGACGTCTTGGGCACAGTCCTTTCCTCTGGAGGCTCACAGTAGACTGTATTAAGTTGCATCTGTGTTCTCCCATTGCCTCTCATCTTGCTCTTCCTTCCATGTGGTGGACTCCTGTGCTGAGTGGTGATGGGTTGTGCAATGCAAGTACGAACATGTGCCCAGGGAGCCTGCCAACAGAGAACTGGGGTCCCTTGCATGTAAGAACTGCATCAGACTTAGGATGATTCTTTAATAGAACCCAATAAATTAGCAGGTTAGGGCAGGAAGTGATGTTGACAACATTATGCTTTTATTTTAGGGTGAAATTTAGATAAGCAGAATATAATTACTTCTGTAGACTAGCCTGTCTCTAGTTCTCCTCAGCTCTCTGTCATTAATCTAATGGTCCATCACTGTAAATTCCGGTTCCCACCCCAGCTTTGTGCTTCAGGTTTTCATCTTACTGACAGCAATCTTTTCCCACTTCCTTTTTTTAATGTTCACTGCTCTGGTGGAACTAGTTTAAAACAAATCTTGTGCCTTGAATGATAGATAGGTTTACAGAAGCTTAAACCAGTTTTCAAGCTGCTCGCTCATTTTTAAATTTGTCCCATTACTTTTTTTCACGGAAGTGGAAGATGAAAATGAATTGTGTTCAGCACTTACCACTTAAAAGGCTGTCATCTTCCTGGGCTGGATGAAAGCCTGGCTTATGAGGATGGGTACTTTTTCCTGGAAGGGAACCAATATAGTGCTCACAGCTGGAGACCTACCCCTGGCTTTGGATCCTCTCCATTTCCTGTAATTATCTGCCTTACTGTGTTGTCTGGGGACTTGTGTCTGACTTGTCTCCTGGTTTTGTTGCTATTAGGACTTCTGTGAGTGACTTGAAATGGGGTTGCAGGACTTCTATGGAGTTAAGGAGAGTACCCCTGGAAATGGTCCAACTCCTCAGGGCAGCTGCTGCCAGATCTCCAGGCACAATAGTCTGAACCTGGTGTATGCTGGACTTGCACAGTGAAGAGTCCTAAGACCTGTGCTGCTTTGCTCCTTGATCGTGTAGGTGGGAGTGCTGCCCACATCCTGTTGTACTGCAGTATGGCTCAAATGCTTGCCCTGTCTTGGTTTCTCCAAATTTGAGAAGGGGAACACATAAAAGACTATCTTAAGTTCCTGTCATTTTTATGAAACTAGGTTTAGATTTCAAGTAAACAGATAATTGTGTACTCACATACTAGCATTTACTGTGGTCAAACAAATACAAGAAGAAGTGAGCTTAAAGGGTCATGTGTCCTAAACACACATAATACTCTGAAGACCCAAACTTTGATTAGCTGAGATTTTTTTTCTGAATAGATAGCACGAAGATACAATTAGCTTTTGTGAGAAGTAAATGTAGCATACTGAATGCAAATATACTGAAATGAAAAGGAGAACTAACTGATCTTTTTAAATTTACCTGGGCGGGTGTCAAGGAGGATAGGGCCAGACTATTTTCAGTGGTGCCCAGTGACAGGACAAGGGACAATGGGCACAAACTGGAACACAGGAAGTTCCATCTGAATATGAGGAAAAACTTCTTTACTTTGAGGGTGACAGAGCACTGGAACAGGCTGCCCAGAGAGGTTGTGGAGTCTTCTTCTTTGGAGATACTCAAAACCTACCTGGACATGATCCTGTGCAACCTACTCTAGATAAACCTACTCTAGCAGGAGCGTTGGACAGATGATCTCCAGAGGTCCCTTCCAACCCCAGCCATTCTGTGATTCAGTGTGAATAATGCATTGATTGCCCTGTAATGTTGAGTTGTGCCTGAAAGCTTTCCTTTCCTTCATCTGGTGTGCAGGTCAGTTTTCATCAAAGCTCAAAAATAACCTACACATGCAAGTTTTTTTTCTGGGGGGCGTGTTCCACTTTGCAAGAAATCCGCTTCCAGCGTGGTGACAACAGGCACCTTGCACTGAGGCAACAAGCGCTGCTCTGAGCAAGTTTCTGTGGTGTGAGAGGCCTCACTTTGCTGCAAGACAAAGTTTGCATTTGCAAGTCGGTTGGACAAGATGCCAATTGCCACTGGCTCTTGAAAAATGAGACTGTTCCCAGAGCTTTATTGATACGAAATGTATTGCTTATTTCATAATGCGAGGGCTCAAAGCTAATGGAAGTATTACGAGATCTTTGGCAGCCTTTCTTCAAGAGAGCAGTGGCTGGACACAAAGAAGCTTGAGTACTAGATGGAAATTGAATATTCATAAATTCATGTGAAAGTGTCCTAAAGCAGCTGGGGCATATTAATGAATTTTTCTATTATGGAGGGATAACTAGATATTACAGAGATTTAGTGCCAGCATCAGTGTGATGTATGAGAAAATAAAAATGTGTGGCTGCATGTAGAAAGACAAGCATAAATTATCTATAGGAACTCATTAACGGACACAGTCTTGCTATAATTCAGTATTTAAAATCTCTTTAAGAAAAAGTCACTCTTATTGTCAGCTTAACTTCTAGACTGCCAGACACTCCATGGATTTGTCTTGACTACAGATAACACTTTCGGAAATGTTAGATTTCTGTTGGCATAGTTGTGTGAGTCAGGGTGGTAGAGCTGTGAACCTGTAAACTTTGTGTGGTATTCTTGTTGTACTGGCAGACTGTGACTGAAAATGTGTCTGTGTCTAACCTTGCCCGAGTTTGCTGTATTTGTACAAAATCCAGAATTACAGGTGTAGCTACATCCACCATAGGAGTGCTTTGCTGATAAGACTGTACAGGTATCCTGACCCGGGACAGTGACCTTCATAGGCTTCGTGATGTAAAGGTAAAGGGCACTCCATGGAGTTCAGCTCTCATGATCCATGGAATGTGTGTGTGCATATGATATGAGTGTTTCAGGCATCAATAGGGCTGGTTTTCCTTTTCCCACACAGGATTATGCTGGTCAAACCTATATTACAGCTTCCTGTTGGTACAATTAATTGGTCTGATAAAAAAAGCCAATTTTAATTGAAATAGTCATTATTTTAAAAATTTCCAAGCTTAGATCACTTAAGAACTTCAGGAAAAAAATGTATTTCTGGATATCTAGTAACTTCTGTAATTGTGTATGCAATGTCAACAAGCTGTTATTACTGGCTTTACAAAGAGTGATAAGCCCTCTGGAAGCTTCTGTTCTGAGATGCAGGTATGAGCCACAATGAGAAACAAATACCTTTGTCCTGCACAGAGTATCTGGGGAAGTGTGGTATTGTACTGTTCCCTCCAGTTAAGTGCCAGCTGATCAGTGGGACCTACAACTGAAGCAAAAACTGATGTTTGAGTAGGTTCTGGAGTCTTTGAGGAATTGCAACCCTGAAGCTGCTGTGTGAGGATGGAGAGACATTCAGTGACTGCTGATATAATGGGTAATCAATTGCAATAAAAGACTGTGAGAGGAGCAGTCACGTGGGAACGGTGCAACCAAATAACAGGGAAGGGGGAAAGGAAATTATACTGTTTCAACACACTATGTTATTAAGGAAACCTGATGGGGCTGCAGAGAAAAATAGGCTCATACCATTTCCAGACAATAGACTGCAGAAGGCATTTGAACATCTGCTTCTCTCTCACACAAAGGGGGAATGTTACAGATACAGTGCTATGTGCAGCATGTGGTAGAAATGCTTTTGCTGTTGAAGCAGACTGGTTTTGAGAAGATTCATGAGATCAGTATCTGCTCTGCTGTTTTTTCTCCTTTTAATCCTGTTGGTCCCTTTCACTTCTTTCTTGGCTTCATTGTCATGAATAAAACTGCCAGGAGTTCTAGAAAAGCTTGGGAGAGGGAGATTTTGTGCACCTCATGCAAGCACAGGGGTCTGGGAAAGGAGAATTTTGTGCAAAATGTGCTGGAGGATCTCACTAATTAAAAATGTTATTGAAGTCTATGGTAGTCTTTCTGGTGAAGGTAATAGGCAGCCTCTCCTAAGCATGGTCATCTCTGAAGGGAGTCCAGTGTGACGGGTGCCAGCTCTGACATCCTCCTGTTTTGGGCATACTAAAAGGTTTGAAGATTTTTCTAACCTCTATATGAAACTGGGTGCCTGAGTGAAAAATGTGGGAGCAAAAGGAATTCATTCTTCCCATGAGTTGTCTGGAGACACTGACAATTTAAACAGAAAACATCCTAAAGAGGCAAACCCAACTCCTTTACAGGCCCTCTCTTACTGCAGAAAGCAAGGGAGTTAGTCAGGTGGGCTCCTGAAAACACTGAAAGAAATTTGAATCAATTAACAAAGAAATATCATCATCTGCCAAGGACTAGATCTCAAGGCAGGAACAAGCAACTTGTGCTGTTGGCTGCATTTGTAAGAGGCAGAAGTGTTCACTGTGGTCTGGAATAGAGATCTGTGTGGCAGACTTTAGATAGTGTTGTAAGTGCCATAAAGAGGGAAGCTGCATGACACTTGTCTTTGACTGTAGCAGTCTCCCTTGGGTTACTGGAAGTGATGGGCTGCCCTCATGCTCACTGGGGTCTGTGGAGAGGGTGACTGTGGGCGAGTTCTGTGATATAAGGTTGTAAAGATTAGCTGTACATGTGGAATCTTTTAAGGTAACTGCCAAGATTTAAAGAAAATCCTGGAAACAAACCCTTCTCAAGTAGGAAATTGAAATGCTTGATGCTATTTTTAAAATTCTTTTCTGCCTTCCTTAAATCTTCTTTCATGAGTTTAACTGTGCGGACTTTTTGGTCCCTGTTAACATCTGAGACAGCATGGTAAGAATTCAGGAGTGAAAAAAAAGGGGGAAAGGACAAATCAAAGAGCATCTGTCATGAGTTACTTTCAAATGAGCTGAATGCTCTGTCATTTGTTATCTCTTAGAGAACTGACAAGTGATGTCCCACCATTAATACTTGTGTTAGAGAGCATGGGGAGGATGGGTATTCTTGGAAACTGGGGAAGGCAAAGATATCAGCCTTTGAAAACAATAAAGGAAAAGGTAAGTTTGGGAACTTTCTGAGTTTATCTGCAGTTTCAGGGGAAAGGCAACATTAATTTCATTTGGCACAATTTGTTTCTGACAATTTTCTTCTGTGAGAGTGTAAGAGCTTTTGTCAGTCAGAGAGAAGTTGTGTGTAATAACTCCTTGCTTTAGTATGGCATTTGGCAGCCTGAGGATAAGGCAGGGGCCTTGAGTCTAAATAACACTATTCAACATAAGGGCCCAGCTTGGTGAAAAGCAGCATGTAGAAAGTGGTACTTACCAATAGGTTGCTCTTGCCCAGCAGAGGTTGTCAGTTGTGGTGTGTCATGTCTGTCCCAGCTCAATGGGCTTTTTACTAATGGTATGGATAACACTAATGGTTTGCTGATGGATGGTGTACAGTCCAGGCTGGACAAGGTGACAAAGCTTTGCAAGGTGAAGTTGGGATTCAAAGTGATCTCAAAGGATAGGAGAAAGCTGGGCTGGAACAAACAGAAGATAATTTAGTAAGGGCAGATGCAGAGAAGGGTTTTGGGAGTAGCCAGTTGTGGAGAACAAAAGGCTGATTTTGCAAAGAAGGAGCTGATCTTAGAAACCAAACAAAACTTATCAAAAAAAAGGCCAAACCAAAAAACCTCACCCCTAAAAAAAAAACCCCAAAACCCACCAACTCAGCCCCTCCCTCCCCCCCAGTAAAAGAAATCCACAGAGCCCCACAAAAACCTATTCAGGGTGGGCCAGGAGGGAAAAAGCCAACAGCACACTGGGTTGGTTGCAAAAATGCACTGAAAGTTGGATTCAGAAGGAAATTGGTGTTTTTCTACTGTGGTGGACTTAGTTGAAGGACTGTGAGAAGTGAGTTGATTGAAGGGACTCCGAAATTCAAAGCAGCAAACTTTTTGTTTGAAAGGTATAGAAAACATAACCTAAGGGGGAAGTTTTGGGGGGAGTGAGGGAAGGATTAAAAAAAAAGAAAAGATTGGTGTCTGCTTTCTCATATTTACTGAGGAGAGGGTGGATTATAATCTGTTGCATATCCAAACGTCTGTAGCAAGAGGAGAGATAATAAATGGTCTCCATGCTCACTGTGCAGAGCAGAAATAGCTCCCGATTTAATTTGCAAAAAGGGAAAGATTTAGTTTAAACATTAGGGGACCTTCTTAGATGCAAGGTTAAGTATAGGATAGATTAACTGGTGGGTTCCCAGGCCTTTGAGAAGCCAGTTGAAAGTGGGTTGAAAAATTGTCTGTGAGCAGTGATTTAGATTTGGCTTATGCTACCTTGGGCAGAACAGTGGCTTGGGGATTCTCCAAAGGCTCTGCTTCCAGTGCAAACACAGGGTTTAAGGCCATGCTTTGTCTCAAGCTTGTTAAAAGTGGAAGAAAAACTCTTAAGTGGCTGTTGAACTGGATCATCCATGCAGAGATAAAGCAAACTGTTTGTGGAGTATTCCCCAGGACTGTGGGATGGATGTGTGCGAGGGCATGACCTGCCTGTGGATGTAGATGGACACTTGTTCACTGACCACTGCTGATGCCTCCTGACTGATGCTCCCCTTGCACAGATCCTCATCCTTGTCCCGGTCCGGAGCACCTGCTGCAGCTCCTGGACCCGGGTGCAGGTTCCTGTGTGTGCCTGCAGGCAGCAGGGCCAGCGCAGGTGCAGACCTGAGGAGGAGGTGCTGGCCCTGCCCCTCAGATTATGTTAACCAGGCATATGTCTCACTAAATGGCTTGAAGCTAAATAGCTTAACAACTCAGAGCTTTTTCCTGATGATGCAGGAAAAAATGTTCATTATCAGCTATGACTTTTTTTTTTCTTAACTTTAGAAGATAGGCAATTCAGTGGGATGCCTCCCATGCATCATCTACATGTAATGCCTCCGGATGGAGCTGGGCCTTTGCAGAGGCTCCTTCTGCGACCAGCACTGAAGAGCCACTGTGGGGGATGAAGGAATCCCATTGTGTGCCCTTGCTGGAGCTGCTCTGTGCTCTGTGGGGTTTCTGTGGCTGATTGTGAGTGTGTAGGAGGCAGGCAAACTCTAATTAGTCTTCTGTACTGAAGGCCGAGTGTAAAGGGTGGTTGTTTACAAATGAAAAGATAATTTCTAACTTGGATAAATGGGACACGGAATGGCTGTGACAGACTGTAATAGCAGTGGAAGCTGTATTGCCATTTGCACTCAATACAGGGTTTAAAATGCATGAAGAGGCTGAATTAGAAAGTGGGAGAAAAAGACTGATGATTTCAGATGCATATTTTCATAATCTTGTCTAATACAAATATTTTTGTCATTTAATATTGTGTTTCCTTAGAGTAGGGATTTGTTTACAAAGCTCTTCCCAGGGAAAGGATATGGATAGAGAAGACTTCAAAACAGACTTCATCCATTTGGCTTAGTTTTTAGCTGCCTTTTTTTTTTTTTGGGTGTGTCATTGGATGTGACTCTTCTGGCCTTTTTTAGTCTCCTTCCAGTATTTTTCTTAAACTATCCTAAGGATTTCAGGATCTGCTTGTGGAAGGAGATAGGTTACCTAGTTGGTTAATGGTACAGTATCAATCTGGGACAACATCTTTCTCAGCTGAGCTTGTTTCTTGTCACAATGTTGTCCCTGTCAGATAACTGTACTCCAAAGATAGTCTAGATTGTAACTAAACTGAACTTGCAAAATCCTAGGCATAATAGTTTCCTGCACTCATGCAGGAAATGGTGTGGTTTTTGCCTCTTTCCCCATCCACAGGAGGTGAGGAGCAGCAGCAAGACAATACCTCAGCTTGCAGTGGTGTGAAGTGTCTGTGCTGGTAGAGTTTTCTGTAGAGAAGGGTGTGATAAAAAGGCATTACATTCTTGTCCAGCTATAGCTATAGACTCACAGAGGCATTTGTAGCTTTCAGGGGCCATCATGTAACCATCCTCTCTCCCCTGTTATTGTTTTGTTTGTTTTTCCTTTTTGTTTTTTTTTTTTTTTTGCAGAAGAGAAGCAGGGTTATTTTGAAAATAAGCTACTCTTAGTCCTGCTGTGAGAGCTTACATGTTTGCCAGCTTTTCCAGTTCAGCAGGGATTTGTATTACAGTCTGAAGTGATGCTCATGGAGTTGCTGGGAGAGGCAGCATTCCTTCAACCCATCTTCAGAGGCTGGAAGGCACTGGGATGCCAAACATTTTTTTTTTTCTTTCTTTTTTGTTTTTTCTCCCCCCAGTCATCCTCCAGAAGTCAACAGGGCTCTGACAAGTCACTGTAAAGGATAATCAAGTTCATCAGCTCTTGCAGAGATAAGAACTGGAGGCACCTGGCCCTCAGTCTACGAGAAGGCCCTTTGATTCCAGTCAACTGCTCTAGATGGAAGGACTCAAAATTGTTTTGTTTCTGTTCTAGGTTAATGGAGACAGCAAGAGAAATGACCAGGGAGTCCTTACCTATCAAATGCCTTGAAGCAGTTATCCTGGGGATGTATCCTTTCACATGCCTGTCTGCTGCAGTGCTGTTTAATATATTGCCCTTCCTGAATGGTGTTTCAGAGGGTCACAGCCAAAGGTGAGTGCCAGCAGCTTGTTAAGCTGCCATGGTATTGGTCAGCAAGTTGCTGAATTGCCTGGGCTTGTTGGTAGGAGTTTGGATGCTGTATGCCCAGTTCACAAGTGTTATGATTTGGCTGTGCAGACTTTGCCTTCTGCCCTGGTAATCTGCATAACGTCAGGATCTGACCCAAAGTGCCCAGATAAGTATCTACCTACACAATCTTTGTTTTCTTTGTTAGTATTTCTCTGTTGGTTATTGTTGGAGCTTGGTAACACTTGAGGAGCGTGGGTTCAGTTCTCGGTTTTTGATGTGTACATGGCCAAGTCTTGTTAGTTTTTGTCTCTCAACCCACAGCTGTGCTTTGTGCAGAAACATATGTGTATTATAGTTAAACATTTAAGCTTTACCTTAACATAATGCTTGCTTTCTGTTCAGGCTCAGAAAAAAACCCAGAAGTATTTTCATTTAGAGGCTGACTCCTTTCTTGACCCTCTTCTGCTGTCACTGATAAATCAACCTGCACCATGCTAAACCACTACAGGGGAGAGCAAGGCAGGGCTACAGGAATAGGTTGCCAGATAAATCTCATCACAACTGGTCAAGTTTGATTTAAAACAAAAACACAACCAAAAATAAGCCCCGAAAACAAACCAGCTTCTGGGATGTCTCTGCAGTGTTTTGCTTGCTGCTGCTGCCCCCTCCTGTGGGAGAAGGAGCTGGCAGAGCCTGGCAGGTAGTGCCCGCTGTTGGCTGGTGAGGAGGGGTGGCTGCTGGGGGAGGGGAACGGGATGTGGGCTGACCAAGTGCAAGGGTATGGTGTGCCAGACTGGTTGCTGGATACAGTCCTCACTGTGCTGGGAGGTTTGTGGTGTGCTGCTGTGGCTCCGCTTTGCTCCCTGTGCACCAGGGATAAGCCTTGAGTATGAGTTGAAAGGTGGCTCTGGCTGACAGCACTTCCCCTGCAAACGCTGGAGGGTCTGCATGCAGCTAGAGGGATGGGGTCCTGGGGGCTTGATGTCAACAGAAGACTCAAACCAATGCCTTTCCAGAAGCAGAAATCATAGAATATTCTGAGTTGGAAGGGACTCACAAGAACCATTGAAGTCCAGCTCCTGGCCCTGTGTTGTCCAAATGCTTCTTGAACTCTGTCAGGCTTGGTGCTGTGGCCGCTTCCCTGGGGAGCCTCTTCCGGTGCCCAACCACACTCTGGGTGAAAAAAAACATTTCTTAATATCCAACCTAAACCTCCCCTGACACACCTTCATGCTGTTCCCTTGGGTCCTATTGCTGGTCACCATAGAGAAGAGATCAGTGCCTGCTCCTCCACTTCCCCTCACTAGGAAGTTGTAGACTGCAATGAGGTCTCCCCTCAGTCTCCTCCAGGCTGAACAGACCAAGTGACCTCAGCTGCTCCTCAGATGGCTTCCCCTCAAGACTCTTCACCATCTTCATTGCCCTCCTTTGGACACTCTAATAGCTTAATATCCTTGTTATATTGTGGTGCCCAATATTGCACACAGTATTCAAGGTGAGGCCGCAGCAGTGCAGAGCAGAGCAAGACAATCCTCTCCCTTGCCCGGCTGGTGATGCTTTGCCTGATGCCCCCCGGACTGGGTTGACCCTTCTGGCTGTCAGGGCACTGCTGACTCATATTCCCTTTCCATGGTGCTGCTCTCCAGCATCTCATTCCCCAGTCTGTATGTAGACCCAGGATTGCCCTGTCTCAGGTGCAAACTCCAGCACTTGTCTTTGTTGTATTTCATATGGTTGGTGATTGCTCATCTCTCTAATTTGTCAAGGTCTCTCTGCAGGGCCTCTCTGCCTTTGAGGGTGTCAACAGCCCTCCTAATTTCATGTCATCAGCAAATTTACTAAGTATACCTTTGAGTCCTGCATCCAAGTAATTTATGAAGATGTTGAAGAGAACTGGCCTCAAAATGGAGCTCTGCAGGACCTCACTAGTGACTGGTCGCCAGTCTGATGTAATCTGAAACCTTTATGTTTGACCCATGAGCCTGTTTTTCACCTACTGTGTTATGTATTTCTCTAGCTGTGTGCTGGACATTTTGTCCAGGAGGATAATGCAAGAGACAGTATTGAAAGCTTTCCTCAATTCCAAAAAGTTTACATCAACTGTTTTCTCTTGAAATGATGTCAGTGGATATGTTGTGCTTGTCCTTGTGTCAGGGTTGTGTCCCAAACTATTTGGGGATGAAAGCAGTGGGGGAAATAATCCCCAGGTGGAGTTGATGCTGCTTTGCAGCGTCAGTGTGACTTGCAGTGCTCTACTTCTAGTAGTGAACTGATTATTCCCCATAACACTTGAACAAAAGGTGATTAGTGGCCTACAGATAACCATGTGTTGTGGTTTTAAGCCCAGCTGGATATTAAGCACCACGCAGCCCCTCACTCAACCTGCCCTCTCTCCCACCACCCTGGTGGAATGGGAAGGAGAATCAAAGTAAAACTTGTATCTTAAGATAAGAACAGTTTAGTAGTTGAAAATAAACTAATATACAGTAATAATGATAAATGATAAGAATAATGATAATAAAGAGGGGAAAACAAGTGATACACAATTAAATTGCTCCCCACCCGCTGACCGATGCCTTTCCTGAATGCACATCGCCCCCCCTTCCAGGTAACTCTCCCCAGTTTATATACTAGGCATAACATTCTATGGTGTGGAATATCCCTTTGTTCAGTTTGGGTCACCTGTCCCAGCTATGCTCCCTCCCAGTTTCTTTTGTGTACCTCCTCACTGGCAGAACATGAGACAAGAAAAAAAATAAATCTGTGACTTAGGATAAACCCGACTTAGCAAAGAAACAAATCATCAGTGTATTATCAACAGCAATATCATTCCAGATCCAAAACACAGCACTGTAACAGCTTCTGAGAAGAAATTAACTGTTCCCTAGCTGAAACTAGGGCACCATGATAACCTAAAAGCGTTGCTGATTTTTCTGCTTGCTTCAGACCTGACTTGTGTTCAGTTTGGTGGGTTTTGATTTTGGTGGGTTTTTTTTGAGCAGTGAGGGAAGCAAAAAAGTTGAAAACTATGTTTTATACTATTTGGTGTCATTCAAAGTTTCTTCAGAGTTAAGATTTGTATGAATCTTTCTGTCTCTAGATGCTACTTAAAAAACCCCAAACTTATGCTAGACTTTTAAATTGAGAAGGTTTAGTCAGGGGACAGTATGGGGCAGGCTTGTCTTTCTAGGACTTGTACTTATTGTCTTGGAAGTCTCTGTGTGAGAACAGGGACTGTCTGCTGGGTGGTGGTCCAGTAACAGATGCATTAAAGTTTAAAAGATTCATGCAATAGAAAACCTATGTATTTTGCTTGAGATGTGGGTACACAAAGCATGTAGAGCGGTGAGGTGATGGGCCATCTGAATATGTGTGTCTGGAAAGGGGCTGGTACGAAGCCTGTGCAAAACCTTGTGCTGTTATGCAGGTGCACCATGAGGGTTTTTGGGAGGCATCTTTGTCATGGTACATGGCGAAGTTTGCTGGTTTTTCTCAGCTGTGAGATTTTGATCTTCGGCATTGCCTTCTCTATGCAAACACGGTGAGGCCAACAGCTTTCCAAGGTCAGGTGGCTTCCAGAGAAGAGGTGTGCTTACCCTCTCCTAAGTGTCCAGCCAGTGTCTTCACGTAGACCTGAGCTGAGCAGCCCTGCCTGTGTTTGTTAACCTCTGACTCCATTCCATATCTCTGGAAATAAGGTGCTGCTTGTAATTCATGTGCTGGCAGGCTTTGCCATGTTGCTTGGATACCAAAAAAAGCACAGCCCACTCCGGCGGACCCTCGGCATGAGCCTTCATTCAAGGGCCAGCTCTCAGAGCGGCTTAGCGAGATGTCATTTTAATTGAGCTGCTCGCTGGCTTGTGCAGCTGCCTTTTACTATGTGACTTCTTATAAAATGCTTCCCTAATCCCTCTTGGTGCAGAATTAAGTTTGGCATAATTGCCTGTGCACTAGATCTTGAAGCGTTTTTATAGGGCAGTGAGTTAAAATACTGAGCTACCCTGTCTGCATGCACCAAGGAAGCAGCTGCTGTGAGATGACTGAAAGCTCGTACAGATCTTCCCATATTATTTTGCAGCAGTCTGCACAGCTCTTTTTCTCTGTGTAGCTGTCTGAACTGGCTTCATATCTCTCTGCTTACATGATCTGCTTGTCAGTGCCTAAGCAGAATCATTCCTCCTGCTGTCTTCCCCAGGGCATTTCTCAGTTCATTTGTAAATCAGCTGAGTAATGGTGCGTTCAGCCCACTCTTTCTGAGCAAAGATCCAATCCACTTGAGCTCAAGAAAGGCAGTAGTAAACCAGAAAGTGCCACGGGAATTTTACGCATGCTGTATTCACTTTATTAAAATGTGGAGAGCAAAATATCAGCGGGGGAGAGAGAAGCGGCACAGGGCATCCATCCTAAGGTGTCCTGTGGAGCATGTCTGCGTCAGCTGAATGTAACTCACTCCCATTGCCTTCAGCATGCTTCTCCCAGTTCATGTGAGGTAATGGTTAGACCCATGCAGGGTATTAGAGCCCTTGTCCAATAATATGATTAAACAAGGAAGAGGAGAGCAAAAGTGTCTCACGAGGGAGAAATTATTTAATACACATATACATAAAATATATATATATATTTAATATATATATACACACTCCCCTATACCTTCTGTGCTTTTAATTGTGGATGATGGTTATCACCACTGGAGACCTGGGTCCATCCAGCTCCTCTAGCCTAGCAGGTACACCCCTCAACATGAAATGTTTTCAGTAAGGGGGAGAGTTTCTTGCAGTTATTGCAGGATATTGATGTCCTTGTAGTGCCCCTCTTTGTCTCCTGCATGCTTGTCTACAGCTTAACCCACTTGTTATCTGAAATGCAGGAAGGGATGATCCTGCTGAAATAGTCCCTCTGGTAGCTGGGAAAAGCTGGGAGAGAGCTTTTAATTGCTTGCATTGTCACGGTCTAATCTTATGATAGTCTCCTCTGACTGCAGCCAGGCACTGGAGAGTAGGTTTCTCAAAATGAGGAATGTAAGCCTGGCAGTCCACTTGGGGAGTCTGAACCAGATGCTCAGGCCTTTCTTCCATGGACACTGGAGCTGCCACGGGGAACTCTGGGCCCTCTGTGTAGACAAAATCTATATATGGGCTCGGTAGTACTCTGCCTTAGAGTGAGCAGTCCGAAGCCTGTGGGAAATCCGTCTGACTCCAGGCTGTGGCTGGAAACTTCTCTCAGTGTTTACTGCTGGTGGTTGGAGGTCCTCTGAGCAGTTGCTTGGTTGCTCAGAAAAACAGCTCTTCTGTTTCTGCTGAAGCCTTATCTGATGGTTTTGAAGCTGAGGTTTATTTTCCTCCTGTTACACCTCCTCACTCTGAGCTAGCAGCTTCAGCATTGCTAGTGTAAATAAAGCTGCCTCCTCGCTCCTCAGCCTGCCATCATCCCTCCAGCTTGCTGGTGCCCAGTGGCACAGCCTGCCATGATGGTTTGGGGCACCTGCTCGTGTCTCCCCAGCCCATGTGGGTGGCAGAAGAGGAGAGAACCAGACACCCTGTGGTTTTCTGTGCTCATCTCGACCAGACTTCAGCTATACCCACCCTTGCTGGGCTCTGAGACATGAGGCACTGCCATACCATCTTGTCTGATTTAAATAAGGGAGAATTTCAAACTAATAAATAACAAATTGATTAGCACAAGCAGTGCAATGGGCACTTATTTGCTCAGTAGTAGGTTCATCTGGCTTTCCCTTTTTTGTCTTTGGTTTGCAGCAGTGTTAGGTATGGTGCTGAGTCTTCTTGCAGCTGGAAAAGCACTTATGAGTCTGGGCACTGGGACAGCTGGTGCTTAGATTCACTCGGGCGTCGGTGTTGATGGGCTGGGCTGCTCAAACAGTTGATGCTGGCACTTCCATCTGGAACCTGAGCAGGCCTTGGTTTGGCTCTGCAGGGCCTTGGTGTGCTCTGTTAACGTTTGGGCTTTTTCCCTTTGGGGATCAGAGGAGGGTCTCGCCATGTCCCCTGCCCCAGCAGTCTCTGTTGATCTGGGTCCCTGTTGGTGCTGCAGGCACAGTGCAGGGACAGCATTAGTCTCCTCACCTGCCACTGGCACATCCCTTGCACAGTTGTGGCCTGTCACCTTGTCAAAGGCTAAAATCCCATTCAAGCTGGTTTAGACACAGGTGGGCTGTAGTGCTCACAGTGTGTTCCCTCACCTGCTGTACAGCTGGCTGTGCTTCCTAGCAGTGGTGGGAAAACTGCTGGTAGCAAGTTACCTGAGCTCACCTAGCCGTGGGGAGCTAGCTACTCTCTGGTGGGTGCTGTCAGCTTCTAAGACAGAGTTCCAGCAGTGTTCAAAGCCCAGAGACACGGTGCTGGCCACATTGAAAGATCCTGCTCTGATTATTTGGTAATAAGTGTCCTGATTTAGGAAAGGTGCTTCTCAGTTCAGTGCCCCTACTGAGGGGGGCTCTCCAAACCATGGCTCCTCTCTCTCACTCCCCTGCATTCCCCTTCCCCTTCTCACTGCCGAGGGATGGAGTTGAGAATTGAGGGCAAACATAATGGGTTGAGATAAGAACAATTTACTGGAAACAGCAATGAGATAAGAAAATGAACAGTAACAGCAACAATATTAATAACAAAAGTGAGGGTGATTCACTTGCAAAATGCTCACTGAGCTGGACCTGACTGCAGTCATGCCACCCCACCACTCTCTGGCTCAGGACCAGTGCCACACTACACCAACTGTCCTGTCCACCACATTTTCTTGACTAGAAGGAACCCCTTCCCCCAGGAAGAGAGTCCATTTCCCTGCCCCTGGCAGTGACATGAAGTGTTATAGAATAACATCTGTGTCCTAGCCATGCCCCCTCCTGGCTACTGCAAAAAATGAACCCTGTCCCGGCTGGAACCAGGACAATAAGGGGAAAAAAAAAAAAAGCAAGGGAGAACGTTTTTTTTCTAAAAGATGCTGCTGGTAAGTAAACAAGGTGAAGGGCTTCAAGTCTCTCTTCTGGCTGGGACCTGCTCTGTGCTCTGCAGTGGGGGCACCTGTGTAGGGGAGGGTCTCTACTGGGAGGAAGATGGTGGGACTTCTTTGTAGGATGTTGTTTATTTTAGAGTCCACCAGGAGATGAAGAAAAAAAACCAAAACAACCCTAAATCACAGAAGGCCATTGCTTGAGTTATTATGTGAGTATGCGGATTTAAAGAAAACCCATCCAGATGCTTTCTGCTCCAGAGTTTTAAAACTGAGGGGTTGATTCAGCTAACACCTTAACTAATTCTCCCCTTTGGAACTGACTAAGGATACTGCTCTGCTTTTCCCTACTGCCTAGGAAGATCCAGGTGATGGCCAAAGGGCAGGTTTTGTGTCCTGGGTCTTGCTTGTACTTGAGTCTGGGATCTGAACGTCTCCCAAGTATCCATGCTAGGTTGTGCATGAGCCTGGGTGTTGAAGGCGAGGGGACTATGGGAAGCAAAACAACCTGTGGCTCAGAGGGTAGTATGTTTGGAGACTTGCAGATCCCTAGGATCTGCATGCTGCCATGGGAAATCTGGCCCTTCCTGCAGGCTGCTAGCAGTAATGGTGTGCTCAAGAAAGCCTACTTGTTAATAAGCCTTTTTTTTCCCAAGTCACTGTTAAGTGTGATGGAGCCCTTCTTTCCTGGAGAGGGCTGCACACCTGTCTGATGTTTGGAAGTGTGAATGAATTCCTTGTTTTGCTTTGCTTTGCTTGTGTGCACAGCTTTTGTTTTACCTGTTAAACTGCCATTATCTCGACCCACAATTTTTCTCTTCCGGTTTTGTCCCCCATTCCACTGGTGGGGGTGTGAGTGAGCAGCTGTGTGGTGCTCAGTTGCCAGCTGAGGTTAAACCATGACAGCTGAGTTTGGGAATCTCCGAGGGATGGGGACATGCCATACTAACCCATTCTGTGAATACTCAGTGGAGCTCCAGGTATTGTCCTGGTGCATATCCTGGGTATGGGGAAAGAGGAGGGATACTGGGGCAAGAGGTGGCTAGCCAGAAGATTAGAATCCCTCTTGTGTGATCTCCAAGGAGATCAGTATCCCTCAATACTATTTTTCTGCTGCTTTGATTTACGTGAAGACCCAGGATCGAGAGGCCACTGAGCTTTCACTACAGCTGCTTTTGCCCTCTCCTGCTCTGCCCTGCTTTGCTATTGTGGCATGTAATTTACTCCCCGACTCTCCATCCTGCAGTTACAGTCCTGGCTCAAAAGTGTGATTACAGCTGCGGCGTTGCTGTGTCGTTGCCTTTTGTTTGCCACAATACAGCTCTCCTTGGGCAGAGCAGAAAGGAAAAGATATATAATGATGCATGGATGGAGGGGAAGATCTGACGTGCCTTTCCAACCCGTTTGCTGTGTATTTCATCTCGGGTGGGGACTCTCGTTAACTATCGCTCAGCGAAGCAACCTGTACCTAAAGGTTAATTTCCACAGCAGTTGTTGCTGGGTTATTTGATGGTGGGTAATTTCTGCCCTCAAAAGATTCTTTTACTCCTACTTGGTATTTAATGAGATTAAATTGCAACTTCTCTGAGACCTCGTGGCAGAAGTGTGTATGTGTAGCAGGTGGCCACCAAAGCTTTGTGTGGACTTAATAGAAAGGCACTCGGGGAGCAGAGAGAAAACTCTTTCATAATGAGGGGGAAAAATAGTGGCGATGTTTGAAAGCTTCACAGGTGTTAATAAAAGATACTGCTTTGTCAGTTACATAGAATGATAAATATAATGGGCTTTTGCAAGAATCTGTAGGACACAAATTATTGTAACTTGACTTTGATGTACACAGGATGCTCCTTTTAAAGCCTGAAGCAAGGTGACCTTTTGTATGAGGTGACTGTGGGCTGAGTTTTCCAGTTGACATAATGGTGCTGGGCCCCAATCCTGGCTTTGCAGTGAATTTATTTAATTTATTTAATTCTACTGACTGCATGTTTTTTTTCTTGGAGAACCTAGTCCTAAGGCAACAGTGATCCAGTGAGACCACCAAAGGCAAATAGAGCTGCTTCTGTTCTGTGTTGATGTAGTTGATAGCGGAGTGGGCTTTGACAGTTGCTTCAGGGTGTTTGTGTTTGATGTAGGTGAGCAGGAGGTGGGTGCACGTAGCCTTGGTTGAGTGAGGGATGTGTGTGTGTTAGGGAGGTCTGTGCTCTGCTTGCTTATCCAGGCTTGTGATCTGCAGACAGTGAAGTGCACCGTGAGCTGGGCCCGTAGTGTTGTCCATTCCTATACCCTCTCTTACATTTTCTCCAGGCTGCTAAAGCTGATGACATCTAGCATTGAATGTAGTTAAACTTGTTTGGCATGGAACCGAAAAGCTTTCCTGTGGCTGTTCTGAAAGATTTGTGCCAATGTGTTTTTCTTGACTGTTGGGTTTTTTTGTTTGTTTAACTACTTGCTCGACCTCGGATTCTGGGCAGTTCATAAATCTCTTATTAGTTGGTTTCTGCATTCACTTGGGGGGCGAATGTTTGAATATGTGAAATTCAACAGGGATCAGGTGAGTGAAATACTCCCCTGAGAAAATGCTTTAGAGACAGATGAGAGCCACTGGATGCTTTTCCTGCATCTCTGTAGAAGAGAAGAGGTGAAACACTGGGTGTGGGTGGGCAGGGATAAACATCCCTGGGAGTTGCACTGGTGGTGAGGTGGTGGCATGTCAGGCTGGTCAGAACCAGAACTGAGCCCGAATTGTGTTTTATGGTGTTGGTACAAAGGCTTTTTCTGTTCTCAGCTTCCCAGCAGTTGTCAGGCAGCCATGCTATGCAGGCAGGGGAGGAAGGCTGGCCACAGTAACATCCCCGGACATCTCAGCTGTGCAGTGGCTCTTGTTTCGCTGCCCTTTTTGGGTATGGGGTGGGGAGAGGAGGGGATGCTGCAGATCCCCAGAGCAAAATCCCAGTCTGAGCTGGTTCCTGCAGCTCCAGTAGAATGTAATGCCACTTCTCCATCCGTCAGGATTCCCTGACACTATCCTGGCAGCGCTGCCCTTTGGGGCAGTGTATTTGTAGTGGCAGCACCCTGACTGACTGCCTTGACTGCATCTGCTTCCGGGGGCGGCTTCAGGGTTGCAGCAGGTGCCTCTGGCTGGAGTAACCCCAGGCTGGGGAGTCTTGCTGCAGCCTTTTCTGGTCATCCCTCCTCCATTCCCCAGGCGTGGGTGGGGGCCTCAGCTGCAGAGGGGAAGGGCACCTGCTGTCCCAGGGGCCAGGTGCCAGCCCGTGGAGCCAGGGTGAGTTTCAGCTGTCCCGGTATTAGCAGCAGGGAGCTGCATGCAACGTAAGTGCTGACGCAAAGCTGTTTGCATGAGGGATTCTCAGCCGGTCCTTTCCCTGGCACAGGCCAGCAGCCTCCCAAGGAGATGGCCCCAGACCTGTGTGTAGTTCCCCTCTGAGATCACATACTACAGTGTTATGGAGCTCGTTCCTGGACTCTGCATGTGCTGCATTTGAAATGGGCAGACAGTGATTCCGGGGACAGGTTTTGCTTTTTGAAAGCCTTTGTTCCTGACCATGTCTCTGTGCTTATCTAATTACCCATCTGGTGATTTTGTTCATCTCAGCTATGTGTGACAAGGGTAACATGCAAAAACACTATTGTATGAGGTGTGGCAATGTTGAGGGCCAATTTACAGAAGGGAAGGCAGGCTGTCACCTTGGAGAGGAATAAATTCGGATTTTTTTTATAGTACTTGAAGATGTGAGAAAATGAGGCTCAGTAACCTGAGTCGTACCAAGCCCCCCGTGAAAGGTAAACACTTTTCTCTTTTGGGAGTTTGATGTTGGTATCAAGTGGGGGAGTTCCCACAGATCTAGGCAGGGTGGTCTCTCTTTAGTCATGCTGACTTGAACGGTGTTGTGGTTTTTTCCCTTCCCCCTAAGTGTGATTAATAGTCAGGCCCTTCCCTATCTGAACCATCGCGTCTTATTCTCCAAGCAATGAAATGGGCTTTGGCAGCATTGACTGTTTCTGGATCAGAGTGAGAATAAATTTGTGTTTGCAAGAAAGCCCTTGCCCTGGCAGTTCAAAAAATCAAACCAAACTGCTGAACATGTTTTACAGGTATCATTGTGAGGGCCCCTTTCCCAGTGCTGTTGTTGCCTTAACGCAGTGCACATCAGATACTTAACGAACGGGCAGCCCTCCGTGGAACGATTCCCCATCAGCTTTAAAACCCACTTCTCAGGGAACTATTTTCATCATGTGGTGCTTGGGATTTACTGCAACGGCCGGTACGGCTCGCTGGGCATGAGCAGACGATCAGATCTGATGGACAAACCTCTAACTTACAGAACTCTGAGCGACCTCATCTTTGAATTTGAAGACTCCTATAAAAAGTACTTACATTCAGTCAAAAAAGTAAAAATTGGATTATATGTCCCGCACGAGCCGCACAGCTTTCAGCCCATCGAGTGGAAACAGCTGGTCCTCAATGTATCCAAAATGATGCGCACAGAAGTCAGAAAGGAGCTGGAGAAGTTTGCCAGGGATATGAGGATGAAGGTAGGCCTGTGCACCTGGGTGGTGGGCTCAGGGGCAGCTGTGCCTTGTCCCATCCCCCAGAGATGGGTCTTGCCCTGTGTCAGCAGACTGATCCCAGCCTGAGATGAACCAGATATCAGGTGGACTGGGCGTGTGCTTAAATCTGTCTTGGTGGTGCTCCCCCAGGATTTGGTGCATTTTCAAACCCTTGTAGCTATTTAGTTCAAGGATCTCCCCTTCAGCCTGAAAAACACTTGAACCCATACTTGTCCCTGGCCATCAAGGACCTATTTCCCACTTTGCTTTTCTCAATGACTCCAGAAGAATGTGGCTGGGAAGAATCAGCATGGCTGGGGCTGGAACTGGTGGGAAGGGTGGCCTGGTAACAGGTAGGAATCTGCTCTTTGCACCTGAACTGCAAGGGATGCCACAGGACATCCGTGTCAGTGGTTACCTCTCCTTGCAGGGCATGCCAGTGGGCTTGCCCTGTGCTGCCTGATGTCCACCACCCTCAGCTAAATCACAAAGTGGATTACATGGGAAAGGTGAGTAAAGCAAGTCATTGGCAGACTGATGCTTCCCTGCCAGTTGGTTGGACTGAAGAGCTCAGAGAGAAACAACAGGGAGATAGGGCAGGCTGCCAGGGTGGAGGAGATTTTGGCTGCCCTTGGGGATGAGGGGTGTCCCTGACCGTGCCTCTGAGCCTGGCATAGGCCAGGAGCTGTTTGTGGTCATGGTGGAAGGGGATTTGGTGCCTTTCCAGCCTGCTGCTGGCAGTGAGAGCAGAGCAGGTGTGTTGCTAAGTATGGGTTCTGGCTCTTGTGGAGAGGTATGTGGCATCGTGTCCAAGTTATTCTGGGTTCCTGTCCCCTTCCCTGCTAAAGAACGGCTCCTACGTAGCAGCCACGTGCCTTCTTGGCTGAGGCACCTGCCCCTTTGCCCTGACCTTGGGGTGAACATTTCCAGTGGCATCGTAGCCCCTGTGTTCTGCTGCCATCTCTCCTGCCCTGCCAAGGAGTTTTGAGGGCTGTCTTGTATCATACTATCACCTTAAGAATGTGGTCTTGATTACTGATGTAATTACATTTTTTCTTCTTTTCGCTTCTAATCTATTCATACACTTTTAATACTACCTAGAGAACAAACAGCTGAAGCATGCTCTAGTTGAAGAAGTCCATATGGGTGGGTGGGTGACTGAATTTTATACTTGCTTTTGATAGAGGGACCAGCTCTGTCTGTGTGCTGAGCTGTGACGTTGAGTCCAGTCCTTTTGAGCGCCTCAGGGCCAGGACCAGAGCCCTGAACTCTTGAAGGTGGAAGGCCCTGCATCTGACCTTTCCCTTGAGTTACTTCAGAATTTGAGCCACTTGATTCAGAGGGCTCCTGTTGTGAGGGGGCTGACTTTGAAGGGTCAGGTCTTTAAAAGAGCCTGAAGCACGAGTGTCGTGCTGATGGCCTTCTGAGGTTGGAGGGCCTGGAAGATGTGGGCAAGGTGGAGACCTGCTGAAAAGTCTCACTGTCAGAGAGTTCAACTGCCAGCCTGAGAGATGGTCACCTCTGTGTAGAGAAAAGCTGGAGAGGGCGATTTGGCTGCCTGAGTTTCCTTCAGCTGAGGCTCAAAGTCATTTTTCTTATCCTTTGCTGTTGCCAGCTCTGAAGAAAGCCGTGGATAAGACAGTATTCAGCTGGGAACTGAATTGGTGACACTGAATTTTTGCAGGAGGCCCCAGAACAGCTATCACATGATAACAGCTTTGGGTTCCTCTTAACCTGGGCAGGGTTTGAATAAGCCCCAAGGGACTGAAGGCTCTTTGTGTGCCATCCCTGCTACTGTATGAGGCCCTTTATTTTAATTTTTTTATTTTCAGTGAATCATTGCCTTTATTGAAGGCCAATTCCTTCCCTCCCCCATCTCTCACAGATTCTGAAACCCTCAAGTGCCCATTCTCCGATGAAAGAGAGATCACGGGGTAAGTCGCTGTCCCCTCGTCGAAGGCAAGCGAGCCCTCAGAGACGGGCATGCAGAAGAGATAAATCGTGAGTATTCCTGCCACCATCACTGCTGGGTCAGAAATGGAGGGTGATGATGCGTTGTTTGGCTGTACAAAACTTACATGCTCAGTGGCATATATAGCAAAACTGCCCCAGGTACCCTTTGTTACCAGAGAGGCTCCAGAAGCCGCTGGTACTGCTGGTCTCCTGGCATTCCTGCTGCCCGATGACCCCTCTGTGCAGGGTCCTTGGACTGTCCAACTTACAGGGATGGTAGAAAAGTAAACCTTTTCTCTTCTTTCAAAAGGGGAAACATCACTTGCATTGCATTCTTTGATTTTAATCACCTTAAAAAAATCCCAGACCACTTCCCTTTTGTGTTGTAGCTAACAGTTGTTCCTTAGCTGTGTGGGGAAGCGTGGACTAACTGCATGTAATACCTCTAAATGGATAAAACTGAGCTTCCAGATCACAGGCCTTTTACAGCCACTGGCAATTCAGACTCCCTTACCTTACATGTGGAAGAGTTGAGTTTTAGCTATACTGCCTCGTGCCAGGAACCTGACAACTGTGAAAGCCTATACATAACCCGGATTAGTCACATATTTATGATCATCATTTTTTAAATAGGCTCCCAGACTACTGTCTCAGCACTTATTTATTTATTTTAAAGCAGCTAACAAAGACATTAGACTAACCTTCTAAAGATAACTTCAAGATACTTTGGCAGCACATGATTTCACAGCAGGCTTTTATTTTTACGTGTGAATTCACACTCAGTCCACGATGCTGTACTTTGGGCTTCATCACTGAGAGCTCCTTGTTTAGTGCAGAGATAATTATAGTTGTAATGGGCTCAGCTGTTCTAGGCTTTTTTACCTCCTGGATTCTTTTTGAGGGACAGTTTCATTTTTGGGTTTCTGATACTGTTTCTGCAGTTGCTGGAGTGGATTATGTATTTATGGAGAGGAGTGTCTCACTGAGCTTGGAGACTCTCCAGTTGGGCTGGTTTCCTGAGAGAGCTGCTGGGCATGTGGCTGCTCTGCAGTGACTGATTCCTCCTTGGCAGCTTTGCTTTTCTAGGACAGAAAGGCAAGTGACGTATGGATGGCCTTGCAGTGGCTTCAGCACCTGTTACCTGCTGTGTTGCTCTGTATCTAGAGCAAACCCTGAGTCACCATGACACAAGATCCAGGACCCAGCTGTAGCATGATGATCTCTGAGCTCTGAAGGGGGAATGGCAGCCCCTCATCAGGGATGAGCTGAATGACACACACCAGCTTGTACAGCAGTTGACACGGGGTGAGAAATACAAGAGGAGAAACTGGGTATTTTCTTCGGCATATTGATGGATCTCCAAGAACCTGATGGAGTGAGAGGCCTTTGTGTTACACAAAGAAGAGGAAAGGCTTTCAGGTTTGCTAGGCTTTAGGCTGGAATCCTAGCTAAAGAATGGCTGTGATTATCAACACTGTGTTTTGTTTCTTTGTGGATGTCTTACTCACATGCTTTAATTGCAGCTTTTCCAAGCTTGCAGGGGAGGGGGAGAGAAGTGTTTTGCTCTAGTGTGAGCTGGCAGGGGCTGTATAACACATTCATTTGAAAGGCTTCACCTGCTGATGACAAGCTGTTATTACAGCCTGCGTTTTGTCAACAGTAAAATTATATGGGCCTGCTGGGAAAAATCTCCCACTGAAGAATATATGAACTGGAATGGTGAACTGGAATGTCTTTGCTGGATTGTTTCTGAAGGACAAAGACTGAAGCGGTGCTTCAGGACAGAAGGGGATTTTACAGCCTCAAACCTTTTAACTTCTTATCCTGGTTCCTTGCTAGATTATTAGGTGGTGGCTGCTAGCAAGCCCATGATAGCCTTTTAGCCTGGAAATGCAGCTACAAGGCAGATAGGGCGCATTGCAGGAAGCAGGTGGTGATGCACTATGCAGTACATGCCTGTCTAGGAGGCTGGTGTGTGGTCAAATTGCAGCTCATTAACTGAGCTATGTAAGAGTCCATGTGCTCTTAGCCCACAGCTGGTGTGATCCTGCTAAGAGGGGACAGCATGAATACAGAGGATATAGGGTGGAGTGAATCTGGTAAGTGTGAAGCTTTACTGTGTCCACTTGTCCATCCTCTGAAGTCCCAAAGCGGGAGGGTCATGCAGCAGCCTGGAGAATCTCTGCTCCTAAATGTCAGTTCACCAGCTCTATTTCCTTTCAACTTCATATTGAGACTTAACACATGCATGCTCTGGGAGTGTCATGGCAACACTGGCCTTGTGTGCTTCCAGCCCAATGTCACTGTTGAAAATTCTGTTAGTCTGTTTTATTAGGATGTGCAAGGAGGCAGGATTATATTAGGATCATGTAAGGATGTGCAAAATCAGGCAGATCCAGTGCAGACAACTCATGAATACTGTGTACTCAGCAACTAGGCACAGCTTGCTCACCTGCTCATGGTCAAGGCACTTTGGACAGGAGGTGTGATCTGACAGGCTAGTACAGCAGAGATCCCTCACTTCAGAGGACAGGTTTGGTGTAAGGTCATTTGCCAGCCAAGAAGATTGGGATCTGTGGTGCCTCTGGTCCAACAAATTCTTGTCTTTTCCTAAACCTCATGGAGGACAGTGTGTTTGTAGCTAGAAGCTACAGAGAATTGTGGTGGATGGGTGAGTGGAAATGGGTATGTCACCAGGGGTGTGCAGGGACTCCCCATCTCTGTTGGATAATCAGAGAAGGTAGAACCATCCAGACATACTTTAATTAAAACCATATTCTAGCTTTAATTAAAGGGAGAAAAGGGTGTGAAGAGCATCCATAAATTGGAGGGAGGGAGGAAGGATGCTGGAAATTTCATACAATGCATCTCTTGCTGGTCTCTGACTCTCTGCAAGCTCTGATGGATGCAGCTTGTAGCTTGTTTACTGGCTAGTCAAATCCCATCTGCTCTGAAGGAATAAAGTGAAAAATCCAAACTATCTTACAGTGATTTCTTTAAGTGTGATTCCTTCTAGCAAGTGAGAGAGACCAGTGAGGACTCCTTCACATCTGTGAAGTACTTCCAAACTGAGATAAACACAAGGGTGCAGGGCAGTACTGCAAAGAAGATGATGAGGTTATTATTAGAGGTGCTTGGGTAAGTGGCAAAACAACAGGTTTCATTCATTCAGTGTGACTAGGCAGAAGAGCATTAGCTGTCCATAGCAATGTCCCCAGCTCTCAAATGCTGTGTAGAATCTCAGCAGAGATCTGGTGTTAGCAGTTCTGCTCTTAAAAATAAATATCAAAAAATTCCCTATTGAATTAAAGAATTAAAAAAAGATTTTGGAGGCTCTGCCATACGCGTGTATGTGTAAGCTGTACACCCTCACCTCTTAGGGCTGCAGCAGTACAGCTCTTCCACCAGTGCATGCACCCAGCACACTCCATGGGCAGGGCCAGGCTTTCCCTGGCCTGCCAGCCCGCCTGTGGCATGCTGCCTCTCCTGAGCTGCCTCTCCCGAGCCCGTGCTGGCTGCCCTGAGCAGCTTCCATGGAAATGGGCCGGCAGCTGGAATGGGGAGATAAGCGCCAGCCTGGCAGTGCAAACTCAGGGGTCACAGCTGCTGCATAATGAGCAAAGAGTGAGTGCACAGAGCTGAAAGCCAGGTCTGAGGAGCTGTAGGAAAGCACTGGAGCCATTACCAGCCTCACATCGTACTACTCTGGGCTTTAGCTGTGTTTCTGCAAGGAAGCAGACCTGCTGTAGAGTACTAGGAGAAATGTGTGTTTTAAACAATATCTGCCTTAAGAAAAGCAAACGTACGGCTTAGTGTGAAAGCAGCTAGGAGCCTGGAATAAACTCAGATTAGACACTTCCATGGACTATAAGTCAGCTGGAATGTTTTGGTTTGCCAAGTGTTGCAGGAGCTTTTCCACTGCTTTCTAAAGAGGGATAGACTGATTGCTCAAGGTTTCATTTGGTTCAGGCTGTTGAGACACTTAAATGATCTAATAGCATCTGTGTGTGCGTGATTGCTCAAGTGAATGGCTGGACGGGGTCAGCATGTTGGGTGCCAGGAGACCCCTGAGATTAGCTCAGTTGGTTAGGGCATAATGCTACTAACACCAGGGTTGTGGGTTTGATCCCTGTATGTGCCATTCACTTAAGACTCGATGATCCTTGTGGGTCCCTTCCAACTCAGAACATTCTGTGAAATGAGAGGAGGGGGAGACTGAAGGAGTTCACCTTGTGTTTTCTGTTTGGGGGGCTCTAGCCCTTCACACAGACCTAGCCAAGAAAGGCCAGGCTCGGAGAGAAGACACAGTGGCCATGTGAGAGGCCCTGCCTGTTTGTTCTCAGCTGTTTCACCTTTATTCTAAAAGCTGGAATCCTGCTCTGGGGTAGATGACAGAGTAGTAGGTGGAATGTGTCTAGTCCTGTCTACTCATTTAGGCCCTCTCCCAAGTCAGGGATGGGTGCTTCCAGGCTCAGATCATGGACCCGAGCATAGGACAGCTTGTTCTTTGCTGGAACGTGGCTTCAGAGGCAGCACACAAGTAGCTCAATCACGTTAGTTCCATTGGCAGATTCAGCAGGACTGTGCTTATGATGAGAAAATTAGAAGTAGTGAGGCCTGTTTTGAAGTGAACCTTTCCCTGTGTTCCCGTTGTGCTGTCCACACCTGTGGCAGCATGGGATTGCTGGTCAGCAGCGCCCTCTTCCCTCTTTTGCTCGCAGGCCTGCGGTGGTGGACAAGAAAGGAGACCTGGCGACGCTCAATGAGGTGGGCTACCAGCTCCGCATCTAACAAAGCCATACTGGACAGAGGGCTTCCTGCTGCTTCCCACTGCACTTTACCTGCACTCCGTTGGAAAGGAAAAGGAATGGACTATTTATTAACTTATGTACTCCCACAATAAAAGTTTTACCTAGAAAATAGAAGGGGGGGATTTTTTTTTTTTTTTTTGGTGGCAGTATTTATTTCAATTTATAGAAAAGGCATCAGCAAAGGGAACCTAAAATTAGGTTTGCCAGGATAGGAGATTTTTCTTCCCCTCCCATCATGTAGCAGGTGACTCTGTGGTGTGAGTTTCTTCAAATATCATTTCCCTGTACAAGTGTTAATTGAACTTGGCACTGTGCTGGGTAGTAGCATTGGAATAACTAAGGAATCTTAGTTTTAAGATGTGCTGGGGTGCAGTGCAGTTAAAAGAAAAATCATATTCAGTATTAATCTTTAATTCAGCAATAAAAGCAAGCAGTGCAGAAGTGGCATAAGTTTTTAAAGTATCAACATTACCTCACTAGACTTAATAGATATGCAAAACTGTCAGTATTATTGTTTTCTCACTAATTTGTACTGTCTCCCAGCATTTCTGGTAGTATTAAAACAGCACTGGATATTTTACTGCCACCTGTATTATTTTCTGCATGTTGCTGTAAGATGTTAAGTAATAGTAATATGCAAGTGTATTCTTAATACTGACATCTTATTAGGCAAGATATGAGGTTTTGGGTTTTTTAAACGATGACAATTGATGAATAATGGATTTTTAAACTTTCATAATTTTTTTTATACTTTTGTCACAAACTTTTAGTCTTTCCTGACTACACTGCTAAAGCACAAAACGTAGAGATTGCTGTTTTGGAGAGACAAGTGTTCACCTATTAGTCAGTTTTTTTCTCATATATGTACCTGGAATAATGGAAAAACTGTCAGAATTGCTAACTTGAGTCTCTGTGCTTTTCTTTCCACATTTGTGTGTAAATTTGAACCTTGTCTTTGAAAGGCTGAGCAGTCTCCAGTGGTGATGCTTTGTCATCTTATAGTAAATCAGAAATGGCAGGCTGAAGTTAACCTTCTGCTGTGCTGCTGTAAGGGGGTTTTCCTACATGTGTTGTAGGTCTCACTGCTTAGTGAAACCTGAATAAGGAAGTGTGCCCGAAATAGCTGCAAATCAAGCTTTTCTGCTTCTTTCCAACTCAATCCTTTTGTTCTAAGACTTGGCTAAGGACCTGTGACCGACAGCAGCGTTCTCAAGTGACATGGTAAGACTTACTGGGGTTCACCATTCACATTAGTGAAGTTCTCTGGAACCATTCGAGTGCTGCATTCCTGGAAATATTTCATTAGGTGCCTAAACATAAACTGGATTATTGTGCAAGTCCAGCCTCTACCCTTTGTGCTGTGCTTACAGATGATACTGCCATGGGCCTTGTGTACCTCCGCTCCTGGGCACGCACTTTTTGGGATCTCAGTGAAGACAGGACATTGTAACAGACAATGATGCTTATTCAAATGGAATGATTTAAGCTCCTAGAACACTTGTATCAGCCAGCAAATGAATGAACACAGAAGGAGACAACTGCTTGTACACAAACCTCATTGCCCAAAAAAGTCAATGAATTTCACCTGCCTAGGACAGGAAGAAAAACACCAGGACCCTGCAACCTTCTACAACCAGTGAAAGGCTTTGTACCAGTTAGACTTCAGAAGGTCGAAGAAGAAAACTTTTCAAATGTATAACTCTTCTTTATCCAAGTTTACCATATCAATTACAGGGAGGCCTTTCCCATCCCTCTTTCTGTAAACTTTTCCACTCCCGTGTTCACAATAGGGATTTTTTTTAGTTAATGAGTGAATTTGAAGAGAGGGAAATACTCTTTTAGTAGAAATTATTGTGTAATTTGACATCAGCTGCAGAGTTTCAGTTTTAAACTTTGTGCTGCCCAGTGTCTTGCGACCTAAACAATGTTTTTTTCATGTATTCCTTAGAATTTCTCATGCATAAAAAACGTGGAAAAACGTTTGATAAGCTGTATCCTATAGCACAAGATTATCTGATATGTGGCAAGTTTTTTCTATGAAACCATGGTTTACTTCAGCTCAAGTAATGTCTGTATATAGTTTTTACTATTGTCCAGCACAATTTATTTTCTCTTAACTTACACTGAAGCTTTTTAATGCTGTAGAGGTGTTTGACAAAGTGCTTTTGGTTCTTGTTTTGACGTTCAGCTGAAATATTCTCTTGAAATTTGCTTATGATGGCATTTGTCTTAAGTGTGGTTCAAGTGACAGCAAAGTGGTCAAATAGTGTAGAAAACATGCATGACTTTTTGGGCTTTTTTTCATCACTTGTATATGCACAGCATGAAACTTCAATAAAAATATCATTGTAGTCTTTTTTTTTAATGACTTACTTTTTTTTTTTATTCTTGCTCTTAACACAGACTGTAAAAGTTGCTACAATTGAACAATGTTTTTAGCTGTAACCTGGATGTACCCAGAAATTTGTTGCATCTGTTTAGATATGAGGTTCAGCTTTGAGATTACTCAGATACTTGCAATCAGACAGCACCCAGTATCAAAGAGGTAGTCAGCATTAACCTGACTGTTAACAGGTGAAAGAAATATCTTTAACTGATACTACCTCAGAGTAAAATAGCCCCCTCCAAATCTCAGCAATTTAAGCTGAATGTTTTAGGTTTTGAGGAACTTTTTTAATTCAGCTGGTTTTGTGATTACTACCACTGTACTTCCTGCGTTATTCTCAAGGCACAAAGTAATTGCAGTCGTTTGCCTGTAGTCAGGAAAAGGGAACAGAGATGAAAATTCTACAAGTGCTCCTGAGAGACAACTGCATCTGAATGTGATTTCATGAACATGGGTGCAGGTTTTCCAGCACTACACTGAAATGCAATTCTGTTACTTTTAAGTGGGTTCTACATACATATCCACATGTAGTTTGACCTGTTTTCAGCCCCTCTCAGTTTCCTATGCAGGAAGTCTTTGGTGTTTTTTTAATTACTTTGTAAATTTTATTTTGCAAAGAATGTTTATGAGTCCATCATGAGAATAAAGTCTTGATCATGTAATACCTCAGGATCTGTCATTTCAAGATACAACCTGACATTTTTAAAATGGAAAAGAAACCCTGTCCTCTAGTTGTTCAATATGTATGAAGCCTCATGATGTCAAGAATTGTTTTTTTTTTTGTTGTTCTAGAATATATTAATTAAGTTTCCTGTAAGGTAGTGTGCTTGTTAAGGTTGGGTTTATTTCAAATATTTTTTAAAAGATTCCAGTGAATGCTGCCCATATTTAAGCTTTTAGAATTTTAAGAAGCAAATTCCAAAAGCATAAATATGCAAAGCTGTCTTCTTCCTTTGAAAGTTCAATCTTGCAGCCTCTGCACTGACTACACTCTAAACAAATTCCTTTGCAGATGTGTTTAGACAGAAGTGTCCAGAGCACCGTTGCAGTAAGACATTATTTTCAGCTCATTATAGAATGTCACAGGCACACAAACACGTTCCCCTTTGATTGAAGAAGCACACAGTTCTCAGAGCAGTCCTTTTTATTATGATTAACAATAAAAAACATTTACAACATCTCCATGAAAAATAATGCCATTTTGAGTCTAGCACAGATGTTTTCCTTTATCAAAGAGAAAGTTAATGCAAAATCTTTTCTTTTTTGCCTTAAAGACTTTGAATGTTTAAAAAGTAATTTGAATGTTTAAAAAAAAAAAAGTCTCTTTAAAAAGTCTACTTTACACAACACTAACAAATCTGCATGCAGGCAAAGTTATTTAAACCGAACCAGCAGTGCTTGAATTAACCTTTAAAAAAAAATAATAATCATCCCATGAATAGAGAAGGTGAAGGTAACTTTACCTACACAAAAAGTCCTTTGGGTATTACCGTTCAATAAGCCTGAACTCTGCTAGCAATGGCAGGTGGTCAGAAGAGTTATTTTCATTGGGAAGACCATTAACAGTCCAGAGATCTTTCTCTGTTAGAAGTGCCAGCCTGCCAAGAAGTTTTAGACCTCCATGAGAAGAATCCTCTGCTCCTGGTTAAAAAAACAAAACACAACAAAAGGAAATGTTCATCAGTGTGGGCTAATTATCACACATTCATACATATGTAGAAAGAGGAAAACAGTATGGGAGCAATAATCTGACGTTATTATTGTTCCATGCAAGATCACCACTAAGTTCAGAAATTCTTCTTGTTTACTATGACTTTCACAGTAGAGCTTATAATCAGTAGAGCTCCAAGTATTCAGAAGGACACTATTTTGTGGAGAGATAAATTGAGGTAAAAAAGAAAAGGCATGTATTTGTTCATTGTAACTCTCCTGAAAAAAGCCTCACATAATCCAGTCCTTTTAGCACAACAGCACTGCAAACAGAGCCAACCCTTGCAAAATTAATTATCTTTTTAGAGCTACTGATTCACATGACATTTTGTTTCTGTATTCTCAAGTACACAGTTCTCCAGCAGGCAGGTCATACAGAAACTCTTACTCATAAGGATGAAAGTCTTATAGCATTTCCCTTTCTAACTGTTCATCATAGGAAAGGGATCTTCCTCCATTATTTCCTGCTACCTATTTCTATAATTGCCCCCCCTGACGAAACACCCTATTGCTCGTGCAAGAGGGGAAGGTGACTCACAACCTTGTCTTTATTACAGAATTATATAGAGTGGTTTGGGTTGGAAGGGACCTTAGAGATCATCTTGTTCCAACCCCCTGCCAGAGGCAGGGACACTTTTCACTAGACCAGGTTACTCAGAGCTGCATCCACCCTGGCCTTGAACACTTCCAGGGATGGGGCAGCCACAACTTCTCTGGGCAACCTGTTCCAGTGCTTCACCACCTCACTGTAAAGAATTTCTTCCTAGTATCTAATCTGAACCTACTCTCTTTCAGTTTAAAGCCATTCCATTGTGTCCTATCACTACCTGCCCTTGTACAGTGTCCCTCTCCAGAGCCTTCTCTTCTCCAGGCTGAACAACCCTGACTCACAGCCTATCTTCACAGGAGAGGTGCTCCAGCTCACTGATTATCTTTATGGCCTCCTCTGGATTCACTTCAACAGGTCCACATCCCCATGCTGGGGGTCACAGAGCTGGACACAGCACTCCAGGTGGGGTCTCATGAGAGTGGAGTAGAGGGGGACAATTACCTCCCTCGACCTGCTGACCACGCTGCTTTTGATGCAGCCCCATATACAGTTGGCTTTCTGGGCTGCAAGAGCACACTGCAGGACTCTGCTGAGCTTCTCATCAACCAGCACCCCCAACTCCTTCTCCTCTGCGCTGCTCTCAATCCATTTATTCATCCCCGCCCTAATACTGGAGTTCTCCTGACCCAGGGGCAGGACCTTGCACTTGGCCTTGTTGAACTCCCTGAGGTTTGCATCACTTCAAGCCTGTCAATGTCATTCTGGATGACATCCCTCAGTGTGTCAACTGCACCACACAGCTTGGTGTCATCAGCAAACCTGCTGAGGGTGCACTCGATCCCACTGTTCATGTTGCTGACAAAGGTGTTAGACAGCAACAGTCCCAATACTGATCCCTGAGGAATGCCACTCATCACTGGTCTCCACTTGGAAATCGAGCCATTGATCCCAACTGTTTGTTTCCCACCAATTCACAATGTGGTTCACCCATCAAATCCATCTCTCCAGCTGTCTTGCAGGACTGTGTAAAATGCTTTGCACAAGTCCGGGTAGATGATATCAGTTGCTTTTCCCTTATTTACAACTGCTGTAACCCTGCCAGAGAAGGCCACTAAATTTGTCAGGCACAATTTGCCCATCAGCAAAGAACAACCAGCTTTTTCAACTCTGGTCAAGAAATTCCACTGCGATCCTTCCATGATGTGTCAAACTTTTAGACTTCTTAAGCTATGTAGTCAAGTGAGACAACTATTTGTCAACCCTAGCTACTGCTTTCGGAGTGCAGAGATGATACCGAGCCAAGCTGAGTGCCTTCAAGACCAGCACAAACAGCAGCTGTTAACTTTTGACAGAAATGCTTTCTGTATGAAAGTGATCAGCAATTTCAGAACTTCCTGGCTGAGCCTGGTACTGGCTTACCATAAAACATACTTTAAAGGACTATCTAGCAACTGCTAAACTCCTCAGATCAACAGCTTCATCCTTTGCCATCTGCCAGCTTTCCAGCCCTCTAACAACCCAGCAGCTGTCAACTGCTGCTCTGAAGAAAAGCTTTATTAGTGCAAAGATGTCTTGGCAGCTCCAGTGCACACATCCACCTGGGTCTTGAGTCAAATTTATCATCTGAGGCAGCACCTGCATGTCTACAAAGGAGCAGTTTGTCGCCACAGAGCTTGGTCCGCGTGCAGTGATTAATGTCAGCTCAGAACACTCTGGAACCAGCAAAACTGTGCTCTGCAGGACTCAGGTAGATACTGAACCCTGATTACATGCAAATCCTGAACACCAAACCAAATACTTGGCTAAGCATGACAGATTGAAGCACAAAAAATTTTCAAAAAAAGCCCCTTTAAAAAAAAACAACAGTCAACCCCGACCACATTTAATATTCACCTGTTCAGACAGTGGCAACTTTTAATACAGAGGCCCATTAAAAAACTGAAAATCCAGACCATTACTTAGTTTCTAAGACATAGTGACTAAAAACTATACCAGTTTAAACTACTTGGTAAATTCATTCCGTACTCTGATGTGGGGAGAAGAATCTATTTGAAAAACAAGTGCAGAAAGAAAAAAGTGCTATTATCTCTTCTGGGGCAATGATGGTGCAACAAAATATATAAGCAGATGAATTAGGATTAAATTTTGTGCAGGAATGCACTCTGAAATCACACTGCACTCTGTTAGAACACATGGCATTCAGAAGTCATTTAAATACTTCTCATACCTGTTTTTCAGTCAAAGCTTTTATATTTACTATTTTACATTAATACAGCATTTACTGTGCATGTTATGACAAATGAGACTTTCATGAACTGACTCAATCAATTTTAACAATCAGGTATGAGAGTTGAAGGTGGTATTTTAATTTTACATACTGAGAACAATGTTAATTTATAAAAATCAGTTGCAATCTACAGTGGGAGCAGGAAGAGAATCCAGCTTTCATTGCTCTGAGTTCTGCAGAACCATTTATCTGATAGCGCTGCACTGTGGAACGACCTCTGTCGATGGCATAAAACACAGAACTAATGAGGGCATGGGAAGCACACTGCTCAGAAGTACCCACGGTTCGAATACAAACACAGTAAAGGATAGATAAACACTGCGTTCCCGTCACGAAATTCCCGCAGAGATACCGTGACTTTCTTGCACCATCTGGTGAGTTTTAGCTGCAACTGCAAACCAGAGAGGGACAACTGGGCATGTGTCAGTGACCATGCTCAGAGCAAAGGCCACAGAGTCTGTTACTTGACAGAAATTACATCAGGACAAGCTGAAAAGTAAATTGCCAAGAAACAGTTCGTTTATCAGTTTTAATGCACATCATAAGTTGCTGCTCAGCAGGTTGTTGATTAGATGACTGGAAATACTGCTTTGTTGTAGGTCTGGCCTGAGCTACTGACAGCAATATTTCTCAGGTGCTACTTACATTGCTGCTTTTCTGTACCCTCAAGTCTTGTCTCCATGATGACAACTACAGAGATGTTCAGTCAGGTAAAACGTTTGCCCTGTGTGGCACTACAGGTTCATCTGTGGTGAGCTGACAAGGCCAGCCACATTTCTCAGGGAGCAGCTGGCATTGAAAGCACCACCACGAACCTCTGAAGTACTTCATATGGATTGAATTATCACTACATTTCTCTTAATCTCATTTAGCATTTGTGGAAAATAATGACAAGTTGGTTTCTTTACCTGGCTGGGCAGCAGCGTCATCGTTTGCTGCAGAATAGAAAATATAATCCACAGTGACAGCACTTCGGGAATGACAAGTTGTTACTTCTGGTACCCCAGTTTCAGGAAGGTAATGAGAATAGACTGAAGACAATTTAAAATGGTGCCGCAATTTTGAAGACAACCTAAAGCGGAATCAAAGAAAATAATTTTGTTTTCTTGTGTGTCCTACAAGGTGTAAGCAATGAAGAAATACCAAATAGTTCCTGGTTACAAACAAAATGAATTATCTGGATATGCAAACCAGTGTTTCTCTCATGCAAGCAATAGCCTTTTGTGTGAGTGGCCTAAACCTCAGAAGGCAAAATTCAGGCAGTATTTTCAAGGCAGAAAAAAGGCAGATACCTAAGAGCTTATCCAAACTGGCTTAACTGACACTTTAATTACAGGTAGCTTTCACCTCCATATACACTTTGTAAACATTCATGTGCTCTCATTCAGCAATATCTCCCTGACACACAGGTAGAGACATCCATGAAAGCAGCTTATATGAAAGCAACACTCATGCATGAACTCATCTAACCAGGCCCTTTAGCATATATAGAAATCAAGATTTTTAGCATTTTTTTCTCCCCTAAAGCTACTAAGTGCTTCCAAATTAGGCTATGTCTAGTCATCTTTCCTCCACTCATGCTCCCATTTTCTGTCTCCCGGTTACTTGCTTGCCTGTTCCTCTTCAGTTCAGCCCATCTTGCCTCACCTGTCTTTTCAATCTTGAAAGCAAACTGCACCTTCAGCAAAAGAACTCTCTCCCAGCCATTTGCTTCCATCGTCTCTGCAAATCATCCATCCCTGAGCTGTACCTGCCTCATCTCGCATTTTAAACCTGAGCTGCAATGTGTTCTCGTTAAAAACCAAGCAATTAATAAAAAAAAAAAATCAGCACGTTACCTGCCTGATTCAGAGAAGAGACAAACATGCCAGTTGGTACAACACGGGCAAGTAATAATTTCTGCTCTTGTTGCATGACATCCTTTTTAAGACAAGGGGAAAAAGCCCTGCCAAGCAGCATTCAACACGTAGCATGCTATGGATTTACACCACAGCGTAGGGCCTCCTGTCTTTTTATCTACTTCTTTACTCAGAAATGCCATTGCTCACCTTTTTCATCCCCAAGAATCACCAAGAGTTCTAATATAACTATCTGCAGTGATACCAAGATCTCACATCTGATAAGAAACAGCTAACTTGTAGCCTGACATCATACACATACGGTTAGGGCAATTTCCTTCTTCTGTGCCTTACTTTATAGAGTCACAGATTATTCTGAGTTGGAAGGGACCCACATGGATCATTGAGTCCAACTCCTAAGTTGATCCCCCTGTAGGGGGATCAAACCTGTGACCTTGGCATTATCAGCACCATGTTCCAACCAACTCAGCTAATCTCAGTTGTTATATGCCTTTTCCAGTTTGGTAAGTGCAAATATATTCTTCCTTTCAAAAAGCAGTTACGTTTTCCTTCCCAGCATTCTAGTCATGGCTTCCTCCTTCAGTTTAACAAGCAAATGTTTTGATCTGAGCGAGAGTTGTACTACCAAATCCATAATACTCCACACATTTCTCAGACTCAAAAAACTTAGATGCTCCCACAGAACTCCCGACAAGAAAGATTTTATGACCTGTCCAGTTCCTTTCCCTCCTTCATCCCAATTTCACGTTGTAATATAGGATTTAATATAGGATTATAGAATCCATAAATCAGTGTCTCAAAAACAATAAAAGAGGGAAGTGCCATCACTTAAGCAGCTGGACACTTGATTATGTCAAGAAGTGACAAAAAAATGTCAAAAGCATTCCTTTAATAAGACAGAAAGTACCCTCTAAACAGCACTGACTCCTTGCCCCGAATTCTGAAATAATATCTGCAAGTTCCTGAAAGAACACACACTCCATTATTTCCAGTTCTAGTCTTTTGCTGTCTGATCAGCCTTTTCATGTTTAAATGGACAATGTTTTTTTTCCAAAAGGGCAGACTGGGTTGGGTGAGCATCTTGTATCCACGTCTAGAATCAAATACAAGTTTGGTCTAAAATCAAAACCAACCCCCAAGTAACCAGCCAAGGGTTTCCATATTTTTCCCTAACACGTACTTTTCAGATGCTACTACAATCTCCTGAGTGTTGCCCAGTTTTGCTGCTTCCAATTTTTCTCCTGCAAAATAAAAATACATTCAATTTACATTTTAAAATAGGATACAGCTGAGACCAATACTGAAGAGCTACATAAAGAAAAGCCACAGAAAAAAAGTATCTGTAAGTACACTTATTTTTTTGCAGCAGGCAAGATACAATTCACAAGGCTGGATTGAATTCTTCTGTTCCATTAGTAAGATCCCCTCTAAAGACTCTTTCAAATTATGTCCCATTCATTTAAAATTGTTTTTTCCGTCAAAGAAAAAAATGGTGGATGAAAAATATAGCAATACCCAAAAAGGAATCACTTGCTTTTCCCAATTGCTCCATAAAGTGCCAACACCATAACACATACACACTGAAGCAGAATGTAGGTTCACACTAGGTACATGTGCTGCATTCCTTTGTCTCTCTCTTCCCAGTCACAGCACAACTGGCTTTCATGATGCAAATACAGGAGTTTAAATATTATGCATCGAGTCCTGAATGGCAATTTCTAACTATTATCTTCTAAAGATTCAACTTTGCAAATGTTTATGTGAATAAATCACTTTACACTCCAATGAGCCCAACAAGTAAGTTTTGCAAGCTCAAAACTCACTGTTCTTTCCCCACTAGAAGAGAACATCTGGTTTTCAGTGCTACCTGAATGATATTTTTAAAGGTTCACAAAATTTGTCAACCCAGAAACTGACCTGCATTTTCTTCTTTTTGTTGCTGTTTTATTTCATATACACAGTTTTGTGAAATACCTAATTTTTTTGGCCAAATAGGGATAGATAAGATTCTCTGTCCCCTTGGAAACTGTTCTTGTCCAGAGACCTGAGAAAGACAACATGAGCTTTTTTTTAGACAGAAATCTTACTTAAAAAATAAAGAACCCCAAACAAACCTGAAATAAGTGAACATTTTTTGTAAAGTTTAAAGCAAAAAAAAAAAAAGACCCGGCCCCTTAGAATAAATCTTTTATAAAGGCTTGCCAAATCCCTGTAAAAATACCACCCTTTATGTACATCCTCTTTGTTTATGCTTTGCAAGTTCTTTGCAGCTACCCAGTTTTTCCAGATAGTTCTTGTGACAATGAGAACTACCCAAGAACATTTTTAGCAACATGACAGGACTGGCTGAGCATATAGAGCTCCCTAGCTGACACTTACTTTAGCTTCAAGATGCTTATTCTTCTGGGAGCAAGTCAAGTCAAAGAGGGGCTTGAAACAACTTCCCACTAGCAAAGAACACCAGTGGGGGTATTATTTTGTTGTGTTTTCTCATTGTACGTGTTCCAGTTACTTGCTGATAAATAGCATGTGACACATCCAACAGCTAGATACAAGAGCTCACAACAAGACATCATTTAACATAAAACAGTTGAGGTTCAGCATCTAATTGCATTTCTGCTCTTACAATTATTCCAGACACCAAGTTTATCTAAAGGAAGAGTCATCCTCCCATGGAGTCCACAGTAGGTATTTGATTAAGTAGTTATTTTCTCCTACTTAAAGACTGGGACACAAACATAGTGATACAATGATCCTGTGGATAACTACATTTCAGGAACAACTGTTGCTGAGTTTTGCCTTTCAGAATACTGGAAGTGGAAACAATATTTTGTAAGGCACGGTTAATACACCCAAGCTTATTTAAGTAACTCCACAGTAACTTTTGCTTTGAAGGCTGTGTAGAGGGCACTAAGATAGGCACTGCAATGGAAATAATCAGAGATACTGCATGCTAGCACCACTCAAGTATTTCTCTTCTTAATTTTTTTCTTGGTGAGAAGTGAGAAGCATAGCCTACCTTCCCTATAGCAAGTCCTTCATAATTTAACTTTCCTTCCTTTATAAATCTGTACAATGGAGAACCAGGAACAGAATTGAAGTCACCACAGATGATAATTGGGCAGAAGGAACCATCCTTCTGAGGGGCGACACTCGCGATCTCTGCCAGGAGCATTGCCAGCTGGGTCAGTTTGATGTCCCCTCGCCTGGGGTTGTACAGCAGATGTGTGTTGGCAACACAGATTGCAGCATTAGTTTTACAGTGAAATCTAGGCTGCAAAAGCAACACCAGTCCAACGTTGTCCCTGTCCAAGAGTGGAATATCACGGCGAAAGAATTCCACGGGGTTTGATGAAATCAGGCTAAATTTGGAAGTTTTGAAGCAAATAGCGCAGCCATCAGGTTTTCTGCCTGTCCTCATTTTATACTCACAGTGATACCCTGCAAGAAAGGCAATTAAAAACATAAAATACCATAGTATAAATAGAGATTTTAAAACAAAAAAATTAGAAACACCTCATGCTACTTTTCTCACGACAGCCAACACTCATTCTGAAGTACCAAAGCCTACATGAAGTTCACACAGAAAAATGAACACAAACGTCTTTCTGTCCTATCTAAACTGAAGTGAGATGGGACAGAACGCCTGGTCTAATACCTTTTGTGATGTATAAGCATCTACATACATTAAGACACCACCCATGTTCTTCTCTCCTCACGTGGAAAAAGCTCAAAACAAAACAACAAAAAAACCCCACAAGTCTCATAGAAGTGGACTTGTGTATTGAAGATTTTTCTGGATGTTTACCAGAATGGTTTAGGAATAATACCAATGAAGCATTCCAATCAAAAACCTTAATCACTCTAAGTCATAAATCAATGTCTGCAATCATTCCTAGAACAAAGGTCTTGAATACATTTACAAAATTATGCAATTATCCAGTTAGCAGCAAGTGGCAAGCTTTCAACAGGGAAACTGAGACACTTGTCAAATGACAGCATTGGAGTTCAAACAAGTCCACCTAAAAATAGTGATTTGCCAATTTCTTCACTTTATGTAGAGATGAAACGTAGATATGAGATCTTATCTATGTAAGGAAAAAAAATTAAATCTTGAACCAATGTCTAGGTTTTTTTGCCATTTTGAAATACTTCTCTGTCCTGCCCATACCATATGATTTCACGTAGTACAACCTCAGTGAAGTGGGGCAAGTTGACCTCTAAGTTCACACCAGTGCCGGAACAGGGGAGTCCCACTCCCCTCTCCCAGCTTCAGGCCATGTTGCTCCTGCCGCTTGTTGTGGCACTTTAGTCTGGATAGTAGACTTGATTCTATAATCTAAGAAAGGTTTTTTTTAGGAAAATAGTACTGGGGCAGGGGAGAAGACGATGTTTTGGTCCTAAGAGTTTCATCATACCCAGGGATTCCAAACTTGACTTGATCTCTGTTCTATAGTGGTCTTCTTGGACTTCTTGTAAACAGAGCACCTAAGGCAAAAGTTTACAATTAAAATATATTAAGTACATCGAAATATTACCATAGCATATCTCTACATTTGTTGGCCAGTCTGAATAGGTATTAGAATAAATAAATCAGAAGCTTTTTGACTCCATAATCCCACAGTAGGATTCACTCTCCTACAGAAAATGCTCCTCAAAATTATGAAGAGGGCTCCAAGTTCCTCCACCCTTTCTCAGACATATATTTTCAGAAGTGAGATTAAATTTAATCAAAATAATGACCTGCTGATACATTCTCAGCAGTCAAGGGGAGGGCTAAGTGTTAGAATGGTGAGATGAAGAAGCCAATGGCACACTTCAGAGTGGACAAGCAGCTTCCATATTACAAGAACCCGAACCAAAGATCAACCTCAAAATATTCTATTAGGAGAGTTCTGAGCCTTCTCCCTGCACACTGCATAAGACACAGATTTACAACCACCTTGGGACTGTGATGAAGGACTGAGTTCCCAAAGGGTAACAAGTAAACCCCGCTTGCTGAACTGCAGCAACAGACTCCACTCACCCAGCTGACACTAGCTCATTCAAGGGCTCAAGGGAGAGCCAAACCTCCAGCAACATTCTGAAGTCTCTGCTTCACTTTCAGGTTACAATTCAAACCAATGAAACAGTTAAAAATCTATGTGCTTTAGCAAGAAATTTCTCTGTGGAAAGGGCACTTGGACCTACCAGGGTCTAAGAGCAGCTGCTCACCATGACTAGTGCATGCAGTACAGGGCATCACCTCTTTACCCCAGTGCTGTGCTCTGTGGCTCTGCAGACTTTAGCAAGTACCCTGAACTGAACTGCTCTTGGCTGGAAGGACTGGCTTCAGCTCCAACCCTTCTCTCCTGAAGAATTGTCTTGTTGCCTCTAATAGTACCAGGCAGATCCTCACCAAAGTCCCTCTGCCTGATGCTCCTCTCAGAAAGCCCTCTAAGGTATGTCACTGTAAAGATATATGTATATATATATATATATATACACACTATGTATAAATTTATTAGGAAGAAATGAAGAGCGTGAAGGGGACTTTAATTTCCAGATTCCTGGCTACGGACCAACATAACTGCATTTTTCAATTTTTCAAGGCTGTTTTTCTGTGTTTTCTCTAATACAACTACAGTACTGTTTTCTAGCACAAAGAAGTTGGATTCTATCACTGAACTTTTGCTGGTCTGAATAATGACTGAAGCAAAAAGTTTACTGACTTGATTTCCTGATTAAGACTAACAATGTGTCCTCAAAACCAAACAAAAAACTCCAACCAACAAACAAAACCCAAACTAACCAAACCCAAAGCAAAGTGTTCTTCCAGACCCCAATATAAGGAGAATTTGCTACTCCAGTTACCAGTTCTTAAGAAATATCCACATGCTCATTTTCTACTCACATCTGCATCCAGCTGTTTGATTTCTTGTAGAATGTTGGGAAATCTGTATGTCCAAAATAGCAATCGTTGCCTGCAGTGTTTGTACAGGTGAGAGTTGTCTTCCAACAAATTCTGTGAGAGAATATTGTAGGACATGACCGTAAAGTCAAACGTTGCCTCACTTCCTTTATTGCTTTGGTCAGATTCTTTATTTTCAGAGATTTTCATTGTTCTACTCTGCTGACAGAAATATTCCCAGTGTCTTTTGATGGTTCCTGTTAAAAGAACATGAAACAGAAAAAAGTTATGCAATGGACCATATGACTTCTTACCGCTCTTAGAAATCATTCTATTGAAAACTATTAGTCTTTCAAATTGCTTAAGCAATTCTAAAAGCTTATTTGATGAGCAGTGATTTAGACCCTCTGTTTAAGATGAACTTTATATAAGCATCAGTAAAAAAACCAAACAAACAAAAAAATCAAACAAACAAAAAAAACCAAGCCCAAAATACAGCACAAAACCATTTTATGCCCTGGATTTCAACTGCTTTGAAACTGGGAAATTGGCCCCATTCTAAGGAGATTGTTGCAGTCAGACAAAAGCCCCCTGCTCCCTGTAGAAGGGCTGTCAAACTGGTAAGCCAAGTCCAGTCTGTTGAGAGACTTATGCTGCGCTCTGCCACTACCTCCTCAGCAGAGACGGTGTATGTCAGTCTAGGGTGCACTCCTTGGAGCAGCATATGGGCATCTTGTTGATCCCTCTATCCATAGCTAACAGGGTTAGCAGTCAATCAATCAATCACCTCTAGCCTCTGTACAGACTGTAAACTTCAGCCACAAACTGCAACAGGGTCCACTACAGGGATCCCAAACCAAATAATGCACCCAACCTTCCTCAGTGAGGTTGGGAAATAAAAAAATTAACAAGCCTCAGAATTACCAAGAACTTCTGAAAAGGCTTCCTTTGCCTTTCTGCCATTTCTAATTTCATACTTACTATTAGTATCAAGATATGAAAATTTATAATCACATAAGTGCCCATCATTAAGAATCCAATTACTTTTTAAGATATGTATTTCTCCACTTACAAAACTCATGCACAGAGATGCCTTTCACCCTTTATATCTGAACTCATGTGAGAGCAAGCGAAGGTCCAGTTACCCGTGATACCAACCAGTGGCAGACTGCAGCTATAGCTGTCACCATCTGCCCTATTTGGGTAGTAAATCTCATCAGTGTGCTTACATTATTCAGGACTTTATCTAGTGTTTGCAATGAATACAGCAAAGCTTTAAGTACTGTTTCTACTGTGGGAGAGAAGCCCCACTGCTCCTCAGCAGGCATCTTTAATTACCATCACCTTACAATATGTGAACAAAAGGAACACAATGCTAATCATGCTCTCAGATAAAGGTATGTCAATGAGGGTTAAGAGAGGACTCAGCAATTTAGGCACAAAGCAAACTCCCTTCCTTCAGCTGCTAAAGATGGATATGATGTTTCTAAGCCTTATGGATATTTGTGTAGAAAATTCCCTTCGGGATGCTGATAGCATCTGTTGCCCTTTTCAGTTGTAATATACCTTCCAGTTTTTTTTGCTAAGGAAGTGATTTATACAAGTGGGCCATATTTTGTCTGTGTCCCTCAATTTGCTCTACAGTAGACAAAACTGTTAATATACACAAAACTCGGTAAAATACTTGGATGCTATGTAGAGGGTTGTATCTGTAATAAGGTAACACAGAACTGTAGTCTCAATAAAGTCTGCTACTGAACTGGGTAGACAACTCTGCACTTCCTACTGTATTTATCTGGATAAATGCACTTGCTGCTTGCTCTGCCACACGTGGTCTGACACAAAACTTGCGAACATGCCAGTGGCAGAATACAATTGTAAATACAAAAATCACACAATCACACTGGAAGCAAACACCATTAAACCTCAGTCCATTAATTCTCGGTTATCTAGGTCATAGGTAACTCAACCGGTCTGGAAAGAAACCAATTCAGGTCCAGCAGGGCTGATGAGCTCAGCTAGAGTACAAGGAATGAAGCTACACAACTGCCAGCCCAGCTCAGCCCTACAGCAAGTCAGCCAAATCTTTGCTTTTACAGAGTTCCCAAGTTAACAGACTTGATCTGGCGACAGACATCTGAGTGTTCTTTGAACCAAGCTCAAGACTCCCCACGTTGGGGAGTCCCCTTACCCAGCTGACTGTGTTCTACTGCCAGATGCAGAGAAACTAGTTCTAGTAAACTGTTTGACAGCATAAAATACAACTTTACAGACCAAACAGCATTACAAAACTGGAACATTTTCAAGACAGATGTTTTCCCGAGAGGGGTGCCAAGAAAAAGAGTAACTAAAAAGGAGCCCGCAATATTGCTAAAAACTCCTTAGGTGTATTTAGCATTACAAATATTCCTTGGGTGTATTTAGATTACAAATAAACAAGGAAAATGAGCAAAAAGCATCTTTTACCTTTCTTGCTGCTATGTTTTTCTTCATTCTGTGCTACAGAAAGACACGATGCTTCCTTTTCGTTAGAGAAGTTCGTTTCCTCTTCAGAAGCTGAAGTATCATGCTGGCCACTGAGTCTTCTCTTCTTTGTCAATGGTTCTTCTCCCTCAGGTTTCATACTGGGGTTAGGTAGGTGAAAGCAACAACTCTGTGTGTAGTTATCAAGATGCCAATTAGAGTTCTGAAACTGTCTCCAAGGTCCAAGAAATGGAGGGAGTCTCCAGTTTGCTGAGAAATCAGCTGGGATAGGAAGTGGAAAGGAGGCCCAGGGAGGATAGTGTCCGGCCCATCTCATACAGCTGGAAACTGGGCTGTTCAAGGCGAGGATCTGGGAGCCATTCCAGTGGGTGATCCAGTCTCTGCCCAGCCTCTGCACATGGCGGGGCAGCATGGAGTGTCTACCAGAAAAGCAGAGGTTTCATTACTTGCACGCAGCTACATCTGCCTGTACAAGGCTGCAGATGCAAGTCATCCTGGTCATGGCTTACAAAAGATATTCCTTCTCAATAAGTTAACACACAAAAGATATTCAAACCTTTTTAGATATATACAAGATACTTAAACATTTATCTAAATGATATGCAAAGTGGGACTTTACAAAGTGATCTTGCATCCTTTTTCCCGCCTTCAGATTTATAAATACCATTTAGTGTCCAAGCCCTATCCATCTGAATAACTATTTATTTTCTGCCTTATTGAATTCAACTGTCAGATATTTCAAGCACTCAGAAGAATGACCTTTAGAAAAGGTCATTTTTGCATGCTGCATTAACTTTATCATAAGGTTATATGAAAGAAATGAGAAAACCACTTTCCTTCAAGCTGTTAGAAAGCCACTGACTTGGCTCAAATCACAATGCCAACACGACAGGGAAATAAAGGTACTAACTCTCATGGCATCTCTGGCACCAGCTTAAAACTTAATTTGTATTCTCATTTCTTTTCCAGGAGGGCAAACCACAGCTTAGCTATTAAAACAATGAAAATAAGGTGGGTGGGGTTTTTTTGTGGTGTTGTTTTTGTTTTTGTTTTTTTTTCCCCAGAAGAAAAAAAATATCTGTCTCAACAAAATTGCAGGGAGAAAGGCTGAGTGACAATAATCTGTTTTAGCTTCCTCATTGTTTAAATAAGAAGGTGTATTTTGCCCTTAAAAGCAAAAGATAACAAAGGTTGATATGTCTGAAGTTGAACTGAACTGAGAACCTCCCAGCTGCCATTCAGCCTAGCAAATAAGCTGAAAATACAGAATCACAGAATACTCTGAGTTAGAAGGGACCCACAAGGATTGAGTCCAACTTCTGGTCCTACACAGGACACCCCAAGAATCTCCCGATGTGCCCAAGAGTGTTGCCCAAACACTTCTTGAACTCTGTCAGGCTTGATGCTGTGACCACTTCCCTGGGGAGCCTGATCCAGTGCCCAACCACCCTTTGGGTGAAGAACCTTTTCCTAATATCCAACCTAAACCTCCCCTGACACACTTCAGGCCATTCCCTCAGTCCTGTCACCGGTTACCACAGAGAAGAGATCAGCGTCTGCCCCTCCTCTTCCCCTCATGAGGAAGTTGTGACTGCAATGAGGTCTCCCCTCAGTCTGAACAGACCAAGTAATTTCAGCTGCCCCTCGTACGGCTTCCCCTCAAGGCCCTTCACCATCTTCGTTGCCCCCCTTTGGACACTAATAGCCTCTACAACTTCCAACAAAACCAGCTTGTCCTGGAACAGGCTATTTCCGCCACCGCGCATCACATGCAGCCCGACAGACATATAAGCAAAACACACCCCCGGACACCACGGCAGCACGATGGAGCAGAAAGCGGCGCCGCTCCTTTACAAAAGCCTCCTGAAACATCTGTTTTACGGAAAAGCGCCGAGAAACTGCCCGCTTCCAAAACCCCGGCCCCACCGCCTCCCACCCCCGGCAGCGGAACGCCCCAGCCCGCGCCGTGTTTTGTTTACCGCGGCCCTGCCCGGCCTAATGGCGGGTGTTTGAAACCAGCGCCCCCCGAGCCCCGTTACCTCCCGGCGGGCCCAGGCGCGGGCCCGGCCCAGGGGGGCCCCGCTACGGGCCCCGCGCAGCCCCGGTGCCCCCCGAAGGGGTCACCCCAGGGCAGCGCCAGCTCCGCCCGCCGCGCTCCCGGCCGCCCCGCCGCCTCGTACCCCGCTCGGGTGGCGGCCGCGCCCTCCCGCTCGCTCCTGGGACTTGTAGTCCGAGGGCCGGGCCCGCGGCCATGCCTGGTCCGGAAGCCGACGCCGAGGCCCGGCCGCCATCCCGGCCCCGGAGCCCGCGCGCTGCTCTCGGTGCCGCTCCGCGGCAGCGCCCGCTCCAGAGCGCAGCAAAATCGCCGCGTAGGCAGCTCGACTAAAGGCTTTTGAAGCATTTAAATGGACGTAAAACTGTGATCGTGCAGTGGTTTCTTCACCCAGAGGGTGGTTGGGCGCTGGAACAGGCTCCCCAGGGAAGTGGTCACAGCAGCAAACCTGACGGAGTTCAAGAAGCGTCTCGACGGTACTGTCAGGCACCTGGTGTGACTTTTGGGAATGCTCCTGTGCAGGGCTAAGAGTTGGACTCAATGATCCTTGTGGGTCCCTTCCAACTGAACATATTCTCTGATTCTCTGATAGTTTCAATAGGCAGTCTTCTCCCTGGGATCACCGTGTGTCCCTGTAGGGTCAAAGGGACTTAAGGAAGAGCAGCCGTATGTTTGGAGGTGCTGTGTCAGGGCAGCAGCACCTTGCTCACTGTTTGCAGAAAAAAACCCAAAAGCCACTCACCTGAGATAGTATTTTAACGTTCTCAGGTTTTAAAATGCACCCGAAGGTGCTCTGCCGAGGAGACCTGCCTGCCCTGCAGACACAGAAAGACACCCCGCTGCTTACCAGCTGCATAAGCAATCCTCTGTGTCTGTCGATGTTGCTTGAATAAGCCGTTAAAATGCTTTCTTGAGGTCTTCTGAGGACAGAGTAAATGCTGGCCCTGTTTACTGTAAGGAAACGTAGTACAACACATGAAAAATTATAGTGCTGAATAGTGCAGATGCTGCGCAGGAACTGTAATCAAGTAAAACACTGTTTTTCTGCATTCCTTTTATTTGTGTCATAAAAGTGACTTTAAATAACATTTGATGTTTTTCCAGGAGTGGTAGGGAAGACTGGAACAGGAATAATGTAGTGATGTTAAAAGCGTGCTACTTAGACAATTTGTCAAATCCACTTTAGGTTTTCCATTTCTTGGACACAAGTTACTGGCAAAAAGTAAAAATACCTATCCATTTTCTGTTACTTTCTTTACAATATAATAAGAGAGCAGAGCTACTAGTCACATAATACAGAGGTAGTCAAAGATCTCCCAACTGTATTTTCAAGACCTACTTATTTTTGTTGTTTGTTCTTCCCTGCATTTTTGAATTATTCTTATGTATTACATATATTTCTAAGAAAAAAGACAGCCATAGCTATAGGAACAACAACAACTGCTGTTATTTTTAGGAGAAGACTTCACATAGAATGGAGTTATTTTCTGTATTTTGAGCTGCACAAGTCACCCAAGTTTCTCTATCACTTCAAAAGTTTTTACATAGTAGCAATTCCAGTAGCAAAGTGTCAGTAGTGAAGGACTGAACCTTTGGGGTTTTTTAAGGAAAGCCTTAATGAAAAGAAAGATATGTTGATAAGCATGAAAGTTAATTGTCTAACAGACAAAATATTAGATAAGAAAAAAATTAACTTATTAATATGATGCAAATTGTCTCTCATCTGAGTGATGATTTTCTTTTCTGATTTTGGTGAGAGATTTTATTTTCTTGCCTTGACCTAGGAAAGTCTTAATAAGCCAGGAACACTTAATTGTGGATTACTCTAATTATTATTTTGTGTATCTCGGTTGGCTATACCATGTGAAAAGATATTTTTCAAAATTAGGTATCTTCAAATTCTGATTTGTAAGTAGAAGCCAAATTATTTTATGAGTCATTTGAGCTTCTGAAACTCTCTAGCGAATGGATGCTATGACTCACCGAGGGATGCTTTGATTGATTACACTGCACATAAGAACAGCCACAGTGGTTCAGATCAATGGTCCACTGAGCTCAGTTGCCTGTTTTCCAAATGCAGTTAGCAGCAGATGCCTAGAAATGTGCAGGGGCTGGGCTAACTTCAAATGAACACTCTCCCTGTCTCTAGCTGTTTTCAGCTCAGTACATTTCCTAAGCCTGATATGTTTGTCTCTTTAGTTACTCAGTGACTCTCTCCCCCAAGGACTTGAATTTGCAAACTTTCTGCATCAGGAACATCCTTTGACAAGAGTCCTGCAGGTCTGTTTTATTATTAATTTTATGACCTCATTCATACCAGCTTCACTGGCCTTGGGTTCTTGTGTTAAGAGAGACTGAACAGTCCACCCCCATCCACCTTCTCCATGCCACTCATGATTTCACAGAGCACTACCATGTCCCCCCACATTATTCCTTCTTCCATGCCACTCATGATTTCACAGAGCACTACCATGTCCCCCCACATTATTCCTTCTTCCATGCTGAAAAATTTCAGACTACTCTATTGCTCTGCATGAAGATCTCTGTTAATTTTTATTGCCCTTCTTCATTCAGCCATGAATTTACACAGTTGCAATATACTGTTCTCTGTCTTGTTCTTCACTCCCACTTCTTCTCCCTTCCTACTCCCACCAAATTGCTAACTTTTGAGTTAGACAGCATTTCAGGATGGATTTTTTTTCTCAGAGGATGCATCAGTTGGCTATTGAAATTTAAATGAGATCTATTATATAATTCAGCAGGGATTTGTCAATGATGGTTTCAGTCCCATTGATTTCTGTTTATACCATTAAAACCTCACAACTGCCGTATCTTATGAGGCATTACAAGCAAGTGTGGTTTCATAAGCAAATTTTTATCAGAACTAGTTGTCTAATCATGTTATTACACTAGAAGGTTCTACAAGTAATTGATATCTTCATATGGTATCAATTAGTACATTGTGCTAGAAAATACTCCTTGCTTACTTGAGCAAGTGCATTTTCAACCAGCTGTTTGGTTTTGGATATGACACCACTACATCTGTAGCTGCAAGTTCCTATAGATAAAGTTAGAGAAGATGAAAACTAAAAAGTATTCTCGAGGTCATTCTGTTCAACCCCTTCATTTCACATCCTCAGATTAGGTCACCTCACTTGTACATTAAAATTACTCCAAACAGAAGATCTCTTCCTGTGAAGTCTCTTCCAATGAAACTTCAACTACATCGTCATTGGTATAAGAAAACAGTCACTATCAAATGGAGTTTGATGTGTATCTTTTAGCTTTTTGAATTAGAAACTTGCTTTGAAAGAATGATGATCAAGACCAAATTATCTCAGAGGTACTCCTTTTGATAACATAACTTCCATGAAGTTCTGTGTGCTGACACCTTGCCAAAAGATGTAAAAGATGCTCTTTCTCTCTCAGAAGACTGAGAGTGGCAAGTGAGCTGCTGACAATCAATGTTCTCTTTCTTCCCCCTTCCTTAAGAAAATGTTCCTCATGCAAAATAGACTAGACTTATCAAGCAATTTTTAGAGATAAAAAGGATGAAGAATCTTTCTAATAACTTGGTAGCTGGCAGTTTCAAAGTAATTAAAAAAAAGAGAGTCAGGATGCTATGAAACTCCCATTTGGACTATTTCTGTCCTATGACATGTTAGGAAGAGTCATGTTCTCACACAGAAAATGACCTTTCTCTAGGAGAGCACCTTTCAAAGAAGCAGCTGTGTGTGGATGCTAGAACATGTCAATGTGGAGCTCCTCTGATGTGACTTTGCTGGGCTCTCCAGGATTGTCAAAGCAACTGTTTTGTGTCAGACTAGCACTGGGAGGGGAATGGCCGGTCCACTCATGCCTGCCTCCCTGACTCTGTTTGCAGAACCTATTTCCATTGTACTGAGATATGAATTGAATGAGGGCAGTGTACTCACTAGGAATAAAGACTGAGGTGAAACAGTGGCAGTACTTCCAAACAGCATCACACTGAAGCTGCTTAGAAAGACTCATTAGTGAGCTTGTGCTTCCAGATCTGTAGAAGTGAATCAGGTCTGGAACTCAGAAAATGAATGTCATTATAGAAGATGACCTTTCATTTACCTAGTAATAATTTGGAATGTTGAAAAGATTCACAATGCAGCTCAGTCATCCTCAAAGGAGAGACACTTGCATACTATGAGCTTCAGTACAAAACTCTCATCTTTTACAAAGACATGCAACTAAGTATTTTCTTTAAGTCAAAGACTGTAATGCTGGGGGTACCCCTGAGCTGGACTTGATCCACAGCTGAACTTTCCAACCTGATATTATATTTAACCTAGTATTGTATTTAGCCATATATCTTCTTATTAACCAAGATTCTATATAATCCTTAATAATGCTTTAAGAGTAGACATTTATGTTTTTTAGCACAGCATAGTATTAATAATTAGTAAGGTCTGTATGGCTATAAATGTGCCTTTTTTTCCAGTCAAGGCCATGAAAGCAGTAGGCCTCCATGGTCGCAGCTGGTTCATATTTGAGATATAAATGTAGCCATAGTTCTGTATTTAGAGACTGGTCAAGGCCATGGGGCATTTGGCAGTAGTTGGTCCAAACTGATTCCCTGATTTTGCCCTGGGCCCTCGCCAGGCTACAGGGGAAAACTAAGGAGATAATAAAGCCAGATTGTTTTCTGCACAAACTGAGTGATGTAAGCTTGTTTAACGCTACATAAGCTGGACCCTCTCACAGCAAAGATGGAGGCCTCCCCTGCAAGTGGACGCACGTAGGATTTCCCAGTTAGCGGAAAGACATTCTCCAGACCTTTGCCTGTGATCGAGGCCTCCCCAGCTGAAGTGCGATCTGGATGATGGTAAAGTATTATAGGGTAACTGGTGATGGATCTCTCTCTTAATCACTATAAGATTTTCTTCGTAGTAATGATTAGATGCATTGCTAAGTGTATCCTTTCATAAGCCACTGTTTCTTTTGTAATTCTTTACTGTTTTGCACTGTAGTAAACATACACTTATTCTTTAAAGCTGGTGTCTGTGTTCCTTAAATCCACCCTCATTCCCGAGTCAAAACAGATTGGCAAAACAAACACCTGCATGAGATCAGAGATATTAATAACCTGGTAATGAAAAGCTGATTTTTTAACATCTTCAATTAAATGAATGAAAACACAGTGATGAAAAGAATAATCTTAACAGTTTATATAATCTGAAGTGTGAGATCTACATTGGTACAGATCCCACTACAGACAAGAAATCAAAGGTAATCTTACGAAAGGAGAACATCTTGCAATACAAAATTGTGCTCCTTAGAACTGAAGGAATGCACCTCAAATGCTGAAGGGTTTCCTCATGCCGAAGTGTTCTGCAGACGGGTGTGCGCATGAGGGCCTATCTGCAGGGAGAAGTCCAGGCACAGCTTAAAGAACCTGGAGAAGACGAGACACAAAAAATGTGATGACTCAGTAACCATGAAACTTGCCTTTCTGGTAGCATTCCTCCTTAAAATCCGTGAGTCATTTCTGCTTTATAGGCCTATGGATTTAGGGCAGCATATCTCAAAATAGCCCACGACGAGCGCTGGGAGCGGCCCACCAGCTGTGCTGGTGGACGGTCTCATCTCGGATTTGTAGAGGCCACGGGGCGCCTGTGTTAGGAAGGGGCTCGGCGTTCAGCCCCTGCCAAGTGTAAATCCCCACGGCAGAACACCTGGAATCTGCGCTGCCGCCGGGCCGTGCCTGCCGCGACTGGGCCGTGACACCTCGGCCTCATCCGTGCGGTGCGGACTGTCAGACCCGGGGAAAGGCGGTCACGTCCACGCTGCCTGTCAGGAACCGGGGGTACCCAACACCGCTCCCCAGCTCATCCCTTCCCGTCCGGGCGGGGCTCCCCGGGCCGGGCCCCCGGCACCGCCCGGGCGGGGCGGGGCGTTCCCGGGCGCCGCTTCCGCCTGGGCCGGGCCCGGCGGGGGCAGCGGCGGGAGGAGGATGCTGAGCCCGCGGGAGCGCGGCGGGGACCTGGCCCGCTTCTACACGGTGACCGAGCCGCGGCGGCACCCCCGCGGGCACACCGTCTACAAGGTCACGGCGCGGGTGAGTCAGCGGCCGCTGCCCGGCCCCTCGCCCTGCCCCTCGCCCCCGCCGGTCCCCGGCCTGCCCGGTGCTCGGTCTTTTAAAGCCGCCGCTGTGTGCGGAATAGCGCCCGTGGGGAATCCTGACGCGCCTGGTCGCGACGTGGAAGCCGCTGTCAGGGACACGGGTGGGAGGGAGGGAGGGAAGGTGGGACACGGCCCCTCCCGAGCCGAGGCTCTGTCGCCTCCTGCAAACTTGTAGCTTCAAACATAGCGCTGTAATGGCCTCAGACGCGCTTTGCAATTGACTCTCAGTTTCCTTGCTGTCTGGTGCAGGGCGTGCGAGAGGAGCTTAAAACCAACCAGCTCCTTCTTTTCCGCCCCCCTTCTTCTGCCCCAGATCCCTTGGATAGGTTGCGGTGGAACTGCCCAGCCTTCCTGCCGGCCCCGCGGCGCACTCGGTTCGGGAGCGGAGCCCGTGGGCTCGGCACGCCAACGCTGGCAGCGCGGAGCTGCTTGGGCTGGATGTTTAGGCGGTGTGCGCCTGGGAGAGTCCACCCCTCTTTGGGCAGGAGGGGTCTGGGTAAATCAGAGAGGCCTAGTAGAGAAGAAGGAAAGCTGTTGCAGATAACTGGCTATTGGGAGAGCTGGTGTGGTAGCTTTGCTGAAAGCTCCGTCTCTTCCCCTAGGGAAATTCCTTGCTTTCTTTTCTCCTCCACTTTCCTATTTAAGCCAAAAAGAGGAAGGAGACTAAGTAAATATATGGAAGTAGGCGCAAGAGGAGTGGGAGTTCAGCTCACAGGTATGGTGGGATATACTGAGAGCATCAGAAAGCATCACAGAGTTTATTTAAATGGCCTCTGATCTTGTAGTTACTGCAGCTATAGACATCCTCCTTGTAAGAGCAATATATGCTTATATGCATCCTTCCCTTAATTCAAAGTATACAGCATTCTATATGTGTATATATATTCTAGTGCTCAGGTTGTTAGACTGTGATAAGTGTGTATGATTTGTGAAATTAAAAATATTTTAAATTTTTTTTTTCTGGTCAAATATATATATATTCGTATCCACCAAACATGAATGTGTGACATGTTTAAACCATTCTTTTTGGTCCAATAAAACTTAGTATTTGTTAAGAGAAAAAAAAAAAGAGTTTTTTTCCCCTATGATGTTTTAATTTAAAAAGCCTTTCTTGAGATAGAGGCAAGGAGGAAAACAGTGCCATCACATCTTTATATAGTAGCTCACGATGGGCTAAATCTCTATGTGTATTAGGGACTAATAGTAATGAACCAAGACTTCTGCTTATTTTACTCTGATGACTTTGTTCTTATTGACTAAAGCCAGTTAAAATTCTCAGTGATATTTTGGTTTCTGTGAAATTGTTAAAAAACAAGTTGTGGCTAACTAGTTAGGGGTGTCACTCTCTCTCCTTGTCCCATAAGTTGTGGATACGCTGGTGCTTTTCCAAGTGAGGCAGTGCAGAATCAGGTGGTGCGCTGACTGCGTGTGATTTAGTACAGAGCAAGGCACTGATCAGTCTGTGAGCTGTCCAAATTAAACTGAGCTGACCAGAGATCATTAGTTCTTTACGGTATTTTGATAGCTAAAATCCTCAAAGTGAAAAATTATTTTGCTTTTATGCAGCAAAAGATGGTTTGGATTCACAAATGTAGAAGTATAAATAACTTTTGTTTCAGTAGGGCACTATCTGGTAATCTGTTATGTATTACTTCAAGTGAGGATTTGGGGAGTTAGATGCAGAATAAAATGATTTAAAAATAATTAAATGTACATACCAGGTACCCTCTCTTTTTCTTTCCTCCTATTCCTCCCTCCTGTTCCTGCAGTGATCTGGCTCCATGCTTGATATCACAGCACTCCAGCTGTATTTGCTTATCTGATGCTCAGCAACTTTAGGGGACCACCAGAAAAAAAGTGAGGTGGATCTTCCAGTTGTATTGAAGATCATTCTGACTGAGATCTAGGGTAGTCAGTACATGTTAGTGGAGATTTGTAGTTACTTAGTGTGGTATATGAGTGAATCTTTTGTGAAATGCAGTTATATGAATTTTGTGTTTCAATGCAATGATAGATAAATAATCATGGATGAGAAAGCACTTGTTTAGCATGTCCCTAAACACCTGACCCACAGCATAACTACCCATGCAGTCTCTTCTGAGTGCTAAGGAGGTCTATCCTTATTGCAGCTTGTTCTTGAAGGTTTTGTTTGTTTAGCAGAGAATATATATTTTATTTACTTGTAAACTGTGTAATAATTGGAAATGCAGACAAGATTAAATGAATATTGGCTTTTTAATATCCATTTTCAAAGGCTAAGGAAGAGAAAGAGATATTAGCAGGTTGTGATATGAGGAGTATTCTTTGATGATATCTGAAAATATAGGCCACTAATAAAAGTTCAGCTGATTTGGAAGATTACAATTATTAATGATAATTAAAATTCTAATGAGTTATGTTGGATATCTGCAGGTCAGACAAGGAACGGTATAATCTGAAATACTTTGCTCAATGGTTAGTATTCTTGTAGGATCTCTGTTTTTCAGAGCCTAATGCAGTAATTGTGCATTGCTTAGCTCATTGGTGGGTATCCTAGTGTTATTTTTAAAAATAGGTTAAAGTTTCTTGCATTAAGGATTTGTGGAAGGAGCTGACTGCATTGATCTGCGTGGAAGGATTAAAAAAGTACACGGAAAATTTGGGGGATTGGGTTGTCTTTGCCAAGTCTCTAGGTTGATTATAGGTTGGATGGAAGGGGCAGACCTCTTCTGAGATGATTGACCTTCAGGAAAGGATGTGAAGAACAAAGTAGGACAACACATAAATTATTGCATACTGACTTAAAGTTGGCATGGCTGGTAGATATAGAAGGCAATGTAACATTAGAGCAAGTGTGAAACAGGGCCTCTGGGTTTTATTCCAGATTCTTACTAACTGGCTGGGTAATTACTCATCTCTCTGGGTTTCCTTCTGCCCATCTGGTAACTTACCTTGCTGCCAAAACTGTTGCAAGGCTTTAACTAAAGGTGAACTGCAAAGCAAAGCAGTTGGTGTCTGCCCTTTGGTGTTCTTCTGTGATGTGTAGCCATGCCTGTGATATTTTCATCCCCCAGCTCTACGGGCTCCTTATATCAAGTACACCAGCTATTAGAAAAGAAGATTAGAAATATTTCACCAATTATACTTATAAACTGCCTGGTGGTCAATGAAAGAGCAACAGCCACCAAGGTTAAAATTTGGTAAAGTTGCCAAATGTTAGATTACTCAAGAGTGAGGAAAAGTTGAGAAAGGTTTTATCAAAAGATAGACTACGCTGGAAGAAGAGGACTTTGATGTGCTGAGGTGAGAGAAAGAACTTAGACTTGTGAAGGAAAATGTTTCAGGTCTTTCGGAGGATAGCTAGAAAAGGTAACACTTTTCTGTTTTGTGTCCTCCACAATGTGTGAAAGATGACAGTGACTGGGTTGTGTAGTAAACTGATGGTATGAAATCTGGGAGGCTTTGGCAAGGATTCTTGAAAAATGGAAGGGAGGAAGAGAGCTAATTTGTGGGGAATGTAAGGGTATGTTACTGTCATGTATCAAGAGGAAAGTGTAGATTCAGTGACTTCCATCTCAGAGCAACAGCTGCCTGGTGCTTGTGGTACAGTGGGATGGAGTGTGAGTCTCTGGGGTACAAGTAGTGTGGACTCCTTGTGCTTGCCTACACGCATCACCTGTTCACAGCATCAATTATTCTGGGGTGTGCCACTGTGAGGATAGTCCCAGCTGGATTGAGAATGCCCTATTTTGCTTTAGCTAACAATGGACTAATTATTTTGTTAAACAGCTTTGGCTCTTATAATGAAGGACATACTGACATGCACAAGATAATTGCAGTTATGAATTAAAGATGTCTCTGTTTGGTTTGTATGTTTGTGTGGATATGCTCTTACTGCTGTTTATAAGACCAGTTCAAAACTTGGATTACAAAGGCTTTTGCAATCAATATTTATTTAAAGAAAAAAAAAAACCCTGACAAAATAGAGGCATCTTTATGGTGTGCAGCCAAGCCTCGCTTTTACTGCAATCTTCCCCTGGACAAAGTCGTTTATAATTAATTAGGCAAAGAGTATTTAAGGAGAAACAAATACGCAAGGGTAGAGTCAGATGGCTTTGTCTGCGCACTGATGGTTGTAAGTAAAGTGGAAATACTGTCTTAGTAAATGAAAAACCTCACATTTAGAGTGAGGTGGTGTGCAGCTTATGTAGCTTTATAAAAGCTTTATAGCCTGAACGAGCTCTGCTTATTGGGAGTAATGTGGCCCTACTAAGAATTAATAGGAAGAGGCTGGAGAGACGAGTGAGGATGTGCTCTACCTGGCTTTGTTTTGAGAGATGCCTTTTGTGCCATTCTGCCTAGAATGTACATCTTGCTTTGTGATCATGACTGACTCTGCTGCTAAAATATCTCACCATGTTGTATTTGGGTATTAGGCTTCTCTAAAACTACCTGAAAACTTTTCTGAATGTGCAGGAACATGCAGCTGTCTGCCTTTTTCCAGATTTTTCTCTTCAGCAACAAATCATTATATGTTACTCTTTAACTTTCAAACCGAAAATCCAAGTGCTTATTTTTTTTTGTTTGTTTTGCTTTTCAGATTGTTTCAAGAAAAAATCCAGAGGATGTCCAGGAGGTAACAGTTTAAACTTGTGCAAATGTCTTTATGTATCACACTATGCCTTTTGAAACATCTTTGATGTAATTTAGCAGTTTCTGTGTGTTTTGTCATTGTAATTGAGCGAGCAGTTTTCGTATGTTTTCCGTTTGTCTTCAGCTCTCATAGTTGAAAACAGTAGCTGCTGTAACATGTTGCATTTTATCCCTCAGTGATGAATCGTGACTTGAAACAAAGTCTTAGGGAGTAAAGTGTCTTTTGATGACAAAACTGCTTTGATAACTTTGCAAGCTCTTTTCTCGGGGCTGGAATTGGCAAATTGATGGTTACTTAACTCCTACTGGTAAAATTAGAGATCAGTCCACAATTCAAGTCTTAGGTCTCAGCTGTAGGTACTTTTTTCCTCTTTAACCACTTCACTGAAAAGCCTACACCATTACTGTCTATTAGTGAAGAGTGAAAACGGAGGAGCATAGGAGTAGTTGAGAGAAATTAGACTGCAAGTCATACATTATGCCTATATCTCTGAGTCTCCTTTAGTATTTTTCCACTGATATGCTTTGATAAAACTTTAAAATTGCTTACACTTTGCCTCTTCTGAAAAGTCTATGAATAAGGATCTGTGGTATTCTTGTGCCTCTTAAATGCCTCAAAAGTCTGTCACAGAAGCCATTTATTGATACAAAAAAGTACATCCTATGTGTGGGTTGTGAAATTTTTTTTTTTTTTTAGATTAAGAAACTTTTTTTCCCCCCCCTCTTGATTTTTTTTCTGGAGTAATGACTTGACGTGGATACTATTACACTATGTACATGCAAAATCTTCCTTCAAAAGCACAACTTTATGGCTTTTCAGACACTGTGTAACTTATGCATATGTTTGATTTGCGGTGCAGTCTCTTACTACAGTTGAGGAGAACCTGCATAGATGATGAAAGAAGAGCTCATAAATGAATTCATTGCGTCTCTCTGTGTGGTCAAACATGAGTTATTGATTAGTGGCTTGGCAGAGGTGAGAATTGGCTAATAGACCTAACATGCCTTTATTGCATCTTTTTTTGAAATCTCGAGAATCAGACAAGCATGAGCATTCCTGCTTTTTGCAATTTTTTTAATGTCTAGAAGATTAAAATAACCTATCAGAATCAGAGATGATCATGGATCTAGTTTTAGAGCTTCATTACTGTAGTTTGTAGCTTGATGTTCACCTTTTCCAGGAAGACTCCTGAATTGAACCTACCCATGAGCACATTCTGCCATTACCTAAATCTTCATTTGTGAGGAAAAACACTTTATAGCAGCTGTTGATGAGCCCATTCATCAGAAAAATATATTGTAAGTGTCTTTCAGTTAGAGTATTGCATGAATGTATGTTAAGGAGTTTTGACACAGTAGCAAAACCGTATCTTTTAGTTATTGCTTTGATCTGTGGCTGTAGGTGAGCCACGCAGAGTTCCACGTTAGACAATAAGAGGACATAAATATGCTATGAACCTGTTGATGGTTGTCCTTTTCCACCCTTCATTGTACCAAATTAATGATTCTGCTTGTGGCAGCATGTGGGGTGATTCTGTTATAAGCAAGCATCTGAAAATAATGAGTTATTAAAAGGAATATCCTAGATGGTAGTTGCCATAAGGGTGAATTGTAGTCAGAAAACTCCATAAATTGGGAGCTTTTCTGTTATAGGAACCTCTTATGATAAAAATAGAATTGTGGGCAGCCTTCCAAAGAAAAGGAATATGCCCCTAACCTGCTCCCACTGGAAATAAATTTACCTCAGTTTTCCAGGATTAGAAATTGAATAGATAATTTTGTGCACACAACCACTCCATTGCTTTAGGATCTGTCTCATGCAACCCCCTTCTCACACCCAGATAGGACCACATAGCTGTGCCTGCCTCCTCATTCAGAAGTCTCTGTCACTGCTGTGATGTTAATACATACATTACATATGTACAACTGCACATGAGTCTGTGTGCTGTGACCTCAGCTCTACCTGCCAGTTTTCCATCACATCTTTTAGCTGCCCTTTGGGACACAAACCTTTACTACAGCATCTCTCCCACTGCAGCCAATTACAATTCAATAGAATCCCTGCTGTTGTTGTTGGGGCAGGAAGGACGATAACCTTGTAAGGGCTTCCTTCTCAAAAGGATGAAAGAAATTAACGTGGAGTTTTGTGTGAGGAGTTATTAGATACAAAAAGGCTGGCATACTGAAGTTTAATTGCCTTGTTTCTGGGGACTGATGGTGGCAACATGGCATGTAAGGCCATTGCAGCTAGGGTAATCTTGTGGGTTTTTTCCCCTTTTTAATCAGGGAGGAGAAAGGCTTGTTCATTGTGGAACAGACGAGTTGCATGAGTTAATAAGATCCACTGGCTCTAGCCATGACAAGCACCTTATTGCGTTACAAGTGTAACATATGTTTTATGATATACTTGCTGTGCTTCGTTGGGCCTCGAAGTACAGTGTGTCCTTCCTCAAAATCTGTTTTCTAATGAGCGTGTTAGAGTGGGAACTGCTAACTTTGCTGAACCACATGTGTGCAGAGGCATGTTTTCCGTGAGCTTGTGAAAGGTTTTAGGATGACCTTGACTGCTTTTTGCTATGCAAGTTACTTATGGATATTTATTTTTTTCCTCTTGACTCTTGGGTGATCGTTTGCAGCATGAAAAATGATGCTTTTTTAGTAGAGCAGAATCTCATGCTTTTGTTTTCCGGCAGCTTTTCATGTTGTCCCCAAATATTGACAATACAGTTACTTAATGTTTAAAGAATTCACCATCTTAAGCAATTTTACTTGCTATACGTACACTGCTCAAGAAGTGCTAATCATCCACTTTCTAGATATTGGATTAGATAGAAGTACATAATTGAAAAATTATTGTTTCTGATAGCAAAATGACTAGCAGGCCTTCTTGAGATTCCCCCGTTTGTTGAACTTCACCAAGTACCAGTTATAGTTAAGTCCTGAACATGCGTGCCAATAAGTGAGTCTGAATCAGAACTGCTAGTTTCAGTATAGCTGAGTTGATAAGGTGGATAGAGTGTCACCATACTAACACTTTGCATATCCACTGTTAGTAGTCATCTTGCCCCATATCTGCATTGTTCTGTAGGTAGGGCTTGCATCTGCTGAAACTTGGAAGGCCTCTGATCTTAGTGTTTAAAAATAATCCCCAAACAAAACCCGTCCAAAACACCAACAAAACAACAACAAAAATGTGCTAAATCTAAATGTTTTACTTAGCTTTAACTCTGGTTTGCTTGAAAGAAGTACCTTTTCAATTTTGATTGCTCATGAGGGGTCAACCTGTTAAATCATTCAGAAATATTTGGAATATTTTAAATTGTGGTTAGTTGTATTAAGCTAATTGGGATATTTGAGTGATGCAACAGGGGAATCAACTGCTGAATGCATTGCAGTTTCTCTTTTTTTTTTTCATTCTGTTCTACTTTACATTACTGTTGAGGTTTATTATGATGGCTTAGTGAGTCTGACCAAAAACAAGATCAAGATATAAAATATCTTTGTTAATTTTTTTTTCATCCTGATAGCAAAACGGTTAGCAGTCAAGCATAAATTTTGTTGTTTAGTTCTTTCCTTGGCTTGATTTTCCTATTGGGTTCTCCTTCCTTGAATGGAAAGAATAGAAAGAATGGAATGGAAGAATGATAAGGTAGATACTTGACTGAGAGATGACTACTAGGTAAGGATAGATAGAAAAACCTGGTATAATGAACCAATGCTGTCTTAACATTCCTAAAGTTGGAGATTTTGTCCAGATTACAAAAGGAATATATTCTTTTTTGATCAACGTTACTACTAATAAACCGTTTAAAATGGGGGCTTGCATTTACATCTACATTTTACATACGCAATTTAAGAGCTGTTTTGTAGTCCTGGGTGCTTAATGTGCTGTCCTTAAGAATCCCTTACTGGTATTGATTTCTCTTCACTCCTTTCCTCTTTTGTTGTTGTGTCTCTTCCCCCCACCTGCAGCTGCGCCAAGCACAGCATGCTGTTGAATGTCGGATAGTGCAACACTCCTATTCAGCGTTTTTTCCTCTCTTACTGGTTCCCTATGTAGGTCTGGATCTCAGTGTGACCGAAGCAGTGCTGCCTTTGGCCTCTCTTGTTTCTTTTTTTTCAGCTTTGCCTTAATGTTTTTTCTATGCACTGTAGTGTTGTTGCTAAAATACGGGTTGGGGACAGATAATGACCATTTTTTTTATGCCTGTTACAGCTGACAATTGAGATTGTATGTGTTTGTTAAACAAATTTGCTCAAGTTGGTGCTGTGATATGATTAAATAGGTGTATTTGTGGTGTGATGCAATGGGAACAATGAACCTCACTAATACTTCTCTCCCCTTTCTCTGCTTCAGATAGTCGTTTGGAAGAGATACAGTGACTTTAAGAAACTGCACAAAGATCTCTGGCAAATCCATAAAAACCTATGCAGACATACAGAGCTCTTTCCACCTTTTGCCAAAGCAATAGTATTTGGTAAGCATAATATCTCCCTGACCTGCTGAAGTTCTTTGATAACTCAGTATCTATAAATACATCTTGTTTTGCAGCTGGATGGGAAATTTTCCATGTGCTTTTGCTACCCAACTTACTTGTAGGTGTGTTGGTATCACCACTTGATACTTTTATTTATTTTTGTAACAGGGATATTTGTGTTCTTGCCTCCATGTTAGACATAGTAGCTGAGATATCTTTACAAGGTACATTCCCCGTTTTCAGGAGAATAAAGTCTGTCTTAACTTTGTGAACAGCACTTGAACAACGAACAGTTTTTCATATATGAGCTGTCTCATTTTTAGTGATGAGTTACAGTAAAGTATCAAGTGCTTGTTACAGAAAAAGATTTTTATTTTAGGAATTGGAGTGCAATTGTCAGTTTTATCTAGATAGGCTTTTGAGATCACTTTTACATATGCCAGTTAAATATTTCACCAAAACCTGTGGATTGTGACTCTACAGGAGAAACAAGTGACAAAAAGGAATTAGATCTTACAGATCTTAACTTAATCCTGATGTATATGTTCTCATGAATGAGCTACGGGTGGATTTCCAGTGAAATGGTGTGACTCCATATAGAATTCCACCTTACCACACATTTTTCAGCAGTGCTGTGTTTATAAAATAAACTTTTTTAGTGTGTGTGCTTTGTGTTCAGCACAAACTGGTGCTGTTTTTTTTTTTTTTTTTTTTTGTGTACATATATGTCACACATCCATTGGGTTTTTAAGCATTTTTCAGCGTTTTTTTTGATGTATTAAGCATATTTGGCATCTCTTTTGATGCACCTACTGAATGCTTTGTGAGTGTTTCTGAAGCGTTTCTGTGGTGTTGCTACTGTCTGGAATGGGTTTTGTGCTTGTTGGTGTGCATCTACTGCCTGCTTTCCAGCCTTTTCCCCCAAGCATTTAAAAGTTGTTTTTTCTTCTTAATTTATGGTGTCCGGTAAGTGTTTGACATTTCTTTACATGCATCTATCATGTCACATTTGGTTTGGTTTTGTGTAAGCTTTTTGGTTTCTAAAGTGCTTTTGGGGTTGCTATAGCATTTCCATGGTACTTATAAATTGTTTTAGTCTGTTTTGGTTTTTTTTTAAGCACCCAACCTGTGGTGGCTGTGATGTTTGTTGTTGTTGTTGTTGTTGTTTTTTTTTTTTTTTCTTTTTGCATATTTTTAAGCATCTAGCATATTTGGTGGTTTTTTGGCAAATATCTACCATGTACTCTCTTTGTCGAGATTTTTGGTGTAAATTTTGTGCTTTTTTTTTGGCATGGTTTTTGGTTCCTAATGCATCGCTGCAGCATTTTTGTGTGGGCTTTTTTGATTTTTTTTTTTTTTTTGTCCAACATTTCTTAGGTGTATTTTTTTTTCATGCATATACTGCAGGTTTTTAAGCATTTTTCATCATTTTTTTAACAAGTCCAGCATGTTTGACTTTTTTTTTGACTTACATCTACTGTGTGCTTTGCAAGCGTTTTTGAGGCATTTCGAATTCTGTAGAATGGGTTTGGTGATCCTTTATAGTTTGTTGGGTTTTGGGTTTTTTGGGGGGGTGTTTTTAGGTGTGGCTTGGTTCCTAGGGCATGGCTATGATGTTATTTCTGTCCTGGATTTCTTTGGTGGTTTTTTTAGCATACGTGTACTGTATGATTTTTCAGTGCATTTTTAAGTTATACGGTGGGACTTTTTTGTGTGTCCAGTATATTTAGTGTTTTTTTTAACATGCATTTGCCATGTGCCTTTTGTCATGAGCATTTTAATGGGTTTTTAATCTTTGGACATCTGTTTGGCATTTTTTTTTTTTGCATGAGTCTACCACATGCTCCCTTTTTTTTTTTTTTTAAATGTGGTTTTTGGCAAGGTTTTCAGTTTCTAAGATGTTTTAGGGTAGGCTTTTGGGTTAAGGCCTCTTCATATTGTTTACAAGTTGGTTTAGTGTGGTGGTGTGTTTTTTTTTTTTGGTTGTTGTTTGTTTTTATTTTTTATTTTTTTATTTTAATTAGCATTCAACCTGTGTTTATGGCTTTTCTGTGCACCTTGTGTGCTGTTTAGTGTCCAGCCTGTTTGACATTTTTTTGAATGCATCTACCATGTACTGTATTTTCAGCAAAGTTTCTGGTCTGGGTGTTGCATGATTTTTTTGGTGTGGGTTTTGGTTCTTACAGCATTGTCACTGCATATTTGGCTTGACTGTGATGGTGTTCTGAGGGTCCAGCATGTTTGGCATCTTTTGGCATGAATTTTAATTTCCCATGTGCTCCTTTTCTGTCCCCCCATTTAGGTTTTTGCACCTTTTTTTTTCAATGTTTTTGGTTTCTCAGGCATTGCTGCAGTGTTGTTTTCCATTGTCATTTTGTTTCTTATGTGTTTGAAATGTACAGCACACTTCAGCATGGGGTTGGCTTTTTTTTTTTTTTGCCTCCTGCTGCCACATGCTTTTTTGTGATTTCTTCCCATATTTTTTTAGCATTTTTAGTGTTCAGCACGTTTGGCATTTTTTGGCACACATCTAGTGCATCCTTTTGTATGTATTTGCACATTTTCAATGTGTTGGGCCTGTTTTTATTGTTATTGTCATACATGCTTTTGTATGTTTTGATGCGTGTCGCACATTTTAGCAACCAGGCAGTGTTTGGTGTGTTTTGACACGTATCTAGTGCTGATTTTTGCAGGTTTTTTGTGTGTAACATATTTTAGCAGTGTTAAGCATGCATCTAGAGCATATTTTCCCACGTTTTCTCTGTGTCTCACATTGGTATATTTTATTATCCAGCATGTGTTTCACGTTTTTTGGCATGCATCTATTGCATCATGTTTTTTCATGTTTTTCCTTTTGTAATGATTTTAGAGTGTTTTAGTGTCTGGTATGCTTTTGGCAGTTTTTTGCATGCTTTCAGCATAAGCTTTTGGGCTCCCTAGCATTTTTTTTTGGGTTTTCTGTACTTTTATTTTTTATTTTTTTGTTGAGTGATGATTTTTTATTTTTTTTAATTTTCTCCTCTTTGTGTGTGTTATGCTTCTTGGTGTGGGTTTTTTTGTTGCTGTTGTTTGGTTAGGATTTTTTTGCTATTTACTATTACTTTGGAATAATCAAGCCTGCCTGTTTGGACAGTGCCAAACTGAGGTTGTTTAGTCAGCCTTTTTTCCACCACTGTATGTGACAGCACTGTAATACTGCCACTATCTACTCATCCTGTAGCGGTGTTTGCTGGCTCTTTGCCTTGAGTGATGGAGAAACTGTATCAAACTCCCCTGGAGGCCAAACCTCAGTCTGCAAAGCACAAATTTTGCTTTTGATACTTCAGGACCAAATACTGCCACAGACATGTAATTTTTGAGAGAGAGGGGTAAAAAGAAAATCAAGGTGGAAGAAGGTATTGGCTTCTAATATCTTGAATAATTTTAAATTGCCATAAATGCAAATTAGCTGTTTTTATAGTAGCTCTGTAAGCAAGGACAGAATTGAGTGAAATCCTTTCTAAAAAACATCCTTCTTCTATTGTATTTAGTGAACAAAAGTGACTGCAGTGTGCATGGTGAGAGAAGGAAATCCACAGAAATATTCAATGCAGTTATTTATAAAAAAGCTCTTTGAAATTAAACAAAACAGACCTCACTACATTTGAATGAAACTGAGCCACAGAAGAATACAGGAAAGTGGAGATAATGTAAAAATGAATTTTAAATGATAGCTGGAAGGAACAGAACTGTCTGACTCTTCAGTTTAAGAATTATTTTTCAATTTACAGCGTAAAATTTTACCTTTACAGCATAACATTTTTCCTTCCATCTCACTTCTACACATAGTAACCGCCACATGATTTATTTTAATTTAAAGCATTTGTGCTCCGAAAAGTCCTAGTATTTTTTCTACTAGAGGAAAAATAGAATCTTAGTAGATTTTGAGGTTTTGACAAACTTGTTTTCAGTCTTGTTCAGTTAGTGGTAAGCGGCAAGGTCCATCTGTCTTAAGATCTTTTGTTTCCAAGCTGCATTGAGGGAGCATTTCTGCAGTGTTTCTTCCCTGTGGTGATGTTACATTTGTTGCAGCTTTTAAACTAGTTACTAATTAGAAGTGCCAGTAGTTGCTGGCAACCGGTTGGTTTTTTATTTTTTTTGGATACCTGTGCTTTAAGTAATGCACCTACATATTTTTTTGCAGAGAGTGCACTTTACAAAATGAGCATTGGTGGTTCTGACAGTTGTACTACTTACCTGTAGTAGAACTGTTAAACCTGAGCAGCATCTCCAGCGTTCGGAGTTTCAGGAGACGGTGTGGAGAACTGAGATGTATTTAAAAACAAATGTGTTGTGCTGTGCTTCCATATTTCCTGCAACTAAAGTCTTGCCACATCTGCAGAACTGAGCTCTGTTGCATGCTTTACACCTCAGCTATTAATACGAATGCAGGTGTGTGTATTTTTTATGCTGTTGCAATAGAGCTGCTTGCGTCAAAGCAGGAAACTTGTTATGGATGTGACAAAGAAATCACCTGACTTTTTCTGTACTTCACTTGAAACTTTTGTACCCATCTTATGGGGAAAAAACCCAGTGACCTTGATCTTGGAAATCTAAAATGTCCTAACAGATCCAGTTGTTAAAATTATACCTATTTCTGTGACATGATTAGTGTCCTACCCTAACACGCATCAACATAATTTCTTCAGTACTTTCAAACTACTTTTTTTGTTGTTGTTGGACACTGTAAGTATTCCCACATGTTAACTATACATGGGATTTTACCAAAATATGGGTAAATCTGTGTTCATCATGTCTCTTATCTAACAGCTGCCAAAGTGTACTCTAGTATAAAAAAACCCTACAGCCCCCAGCCCTGCCAAAAAAGAAACAACCCCCCCCAGATATCGCTTCCGTGAGTCAGAAAGTCGATGTACATTAAAGTAGCATATTTAAGAACTTGGTGTCATGTACAATAGGAAGTCTTGTGAGAAACTAACTGAAACATGAACACAAACCTTGCCAGGTATTTTGTTGTTCAAGTCTGCTCCACAGAATTAATTGTGGATTCTCTTTACAGGAATTTACATTTGGCTTTCATGTATATAAGAAGTTTTGAATGGATCATCACTGGAGGAATAGCAGAACTGTGCTATTGCACGTGTTGCTTGCTAAAATTGTAGCTGACACTTCTTAAAAACCCTGGAAAGACATAGTCCTATAACGAAGTTTACATGTGTCTGAGAGATGTAAAGAATAGCAGAAATAATGTGGATTTAGATGAAAGATGACTTTTTGAAGAGTCATGCTATGTAAGCATCTTTGAACATCTCATTGAGAAGGGTGATAATTAAAGTATTGAGCAATACAGGAAAGTATGAAAAAAGGAAGAGGGGGAAGGACTTAGGCAGGGTTGCCTGGGAATTAAACTGCCGGCAAGATGGCAGCTAGTCTGTGAACTGAACCAGTACTGAATTATGCTCTTCCTTCCCCCAAGGTCCTCTAGTTCTATGAGTAGTTGTCCTGATGGTGTATCATGATGCTGCAGGGCTGGAAAATGTGACAGTGAGTGATGTTTCAACAGCTCTGTTCAAACATGTATTTTTATTTTCCTTTTTAGCTCAGCTTCCTAAGAAACTAAGACTTGTGTAACTGTGCTCTCAGAACGGAGAACCTCTTACTCATGTGGCTAATATAATCTAAATCTGAGAGTGAAGGTGGTTGCAAATGTAATTATATTTCTACAAAGTCTATGAAACAGCAGCTGAGTAAGAAGAGAGCATGTGCTTTGGTGCTGGTGAAGGCCAGGCAGGCTCAGCTCATACCTGTAGGTTTGTAGCTGCCTGGCAATAGGGGAACACACACTGGTTAGCCTGGCAGTGCTGATCCTGGTGTGTGCTATCTGGGGCCCAGTGGGAGTACTGAGAAGATGTGGATAAGAAAAATTAGTTTTTGTTGGGTTTGATGATGACTTGGAACAGGGAGAGATTTTTGGTAAATGAGGAAACGTATCTTACAGAATTACTTTCTTGCAAAAGTTATCTGTTTCTGGTGTTGTTGCATGTTTACTTCTTCATGATTGATTTTGTATTGCATTATAACTGTTCGTGTTATTCTGTAGATTCATTTAACTGGCCCATGCTGCTGTGCTTTGCTGAGAGAAGTTGTTTTTTTTTTTTTTTTTATGTCCAATTTTGCATGGAATGAACCAAGAGCCCTAATGCACCCTCAGTGTTGCTCTGAAGACATAGCAAGTTTGATGAGCAGTTTAATAAAGCCTGATTTCAGTGTTGCCACTCAGTGTGGTAGCATTGCTTTTACCTTCTTTCTGCTTGCTTGTTGCTCACTCTTTTGTACAGCTGATCATGTTTGTGCAGCTGAAACGGCAGGGTGAGCAAGGTACGGAACCAATCAAGCTGAAAATTAGCCCAATGATGTCTTTTCTTTTCTTTCATGGAAAAAAATAAGCCCCAAAAGCTTTGTTTGTGATCTTGTGAGTATGTGTGTGTCTTTTTGGTTTTATTTTCTTTTTTCTGGTACCGCATGGGCAGGAGCTATTTACTTGAAGAATTTCTGGAAAGAATCCTGCTTTGATACTTTCTTCTGGGATTATTTTTTTGCTTGCTCTAAGTATAAATGAATTTTGCTTTTGTATTCAATGTTTCTTTTGTCCTCTTCAAAGGTTAATGCCACAGAGCTGTCACAGGTGGTTCTTATTTTTCTGGTCATGCTGTTATAGCAATACTGTTTCTTGCACTTGTCTTCCCAATCCTTTTTTCCCCCTCTGTATAGCGGTTCCAATATCTGTTCTATTTTCCTTCAATTATTACTGTTAACCTCTGCCCTTTTTCTTTTGTAAACTTGTAACTATTTCAACAACAAAGTGATGTTGATATAAAAAGCTAAAATAAGTTATGTGCAATTGTGAAGGATGTGAATGTAAGGTAGCAATCCAAGGGTTTTCTCCTGAGAAGCAAATCTCTTCAGGTGAACTGTGGGATTGTTTTTTAAGTATGTTTTTTCTAATTGGAATGTTTTGGGTGCTGGGTAGGGAAAAAGGAAGGCTCATACATTTTAGTAAATGAGCTGCTTTCCGGCTCTGTTTACCTCTTGAATCCAGAGGGAGATGAGATCCTGTCTGCATGGAACTACTTCAGAGGAAGGCTTCGGTGCCTGGTGGCAGGGCTTCACCATCTCCCTTACACTTTGTCTCCTCCATAAATGGCACCTTGGAATTGATGATCTGTTTGGGGGCTTTTAGTAATACTTTGTTTACTATCTGCTCATATTGTGCACTGTTCTTGAGAATATGTGAAGATTGCTCAGCTCCTTACAGGATTTGGGCCGTAATCAGGGCTGACACTGACTGGCATATTGTCAAATTGTGCATGTATCATTTGTTGTTAGATAACACTGGACATCCGTTAGTGTCTCTTGGCTAATCAAGAGTGTTGCCTCACATATTCTTACGATGAGAGGGCGAAGGATTCTTGTCGTAGCTGCCAGCTTTCATCATCCGAGTGGATTGCAGAAGACGGGACTCTAGGGACAATTGAGAATAGGAAGTTTGAAGATTTGCTATATTCTCCTGAAGCATTGGAGTGACTTTCATAGACTCAGGGCATTGTCTCCAGAAGGTTGCTTTTGTCTCGTTTGTTTTTTTTCTTTTCCGTTGTAGTTATTATTGCAAAATAAATGTGTAGTTATTTCTAAAACTGTCAATCTGTGTCTCTTCCAGGGCGATTTGATGAGACTGTGATTGAAGAAAGAAGGCAATGTGCTGAAGATCTGTTGCAGTTTTCTGCCAATATCCCTGCTCTCTATAACAGCAAACAGCTGGAAGAGTTTTTTAAGGTTGGTTAGCATTTGCAGAAGTATTTGCTTCTTACCAATGTAAATAAAATATAGTGCTGATTCTGTTTTACTTTATAAACTGGGTGAGAGTGAGCTGAACTGACATGCTTTGTGAAGGGACTGGGGGTTTTCCGTTCACTCTAGAAATGTGGCTTTAAAAAAAACCCCATGCCACACCCCTACAAGGTGGAAAGTTTTACAGGAACTTCAGGTGAAGGGATTCAAAATTTATTTTTTCATTAAATGATGAGCAAAACCTGTGATGATGAATCTAGGTGTTCAGTAGGGAAGTAATAAAATATTGTCATTGTTTCTGTATTTTAAGTAGGTGTTTATAGTTTCAAACTAAAGGAACGAAGACTGTTTAGACTGTTTCCGTATGGTCTCTTATGGACTCAGGTCCATGACAACAAATTTGGCATATAACTAGTCCAACATGCTGTGTGTACAATGTTGTGAAAACCGCTCTCCATAACGTATCTAACAATACATTGATATGGACTTCCTCTTTATTACAGCTGAAGCAGTTTGTTTTCAATAGTTCCTTCAAACCTCTTTATTTTCAGTAGCTTAGTCTAACATTCTGAAAACTCATAAGCATGAATTTACATGTAACAATAATAGTAACTCCCTGGAATTAAGGAAATACTCATCTGGCTGAGATGGGACTTAAACGTATGAATGTGTTAAGTATATTTAAAGGATACATATGCAAAAGCAAAATTACACTGAGGCTTAAAATTCTCATTTTCATGATGAAGTTATTGCAGAGTTCTTTATAATACTTAAAATAATTTTCTTTAAGCATTAGTGGCAACAATAAGTGGGAGACTGGGTTAGAATATTTTACTTTTAGGTTAATTTTCACTTGCATTTTTTCAGTTCTTTGGAAATACTTCTGTGTTTTTGGGTACTTTTTCAGAGCTCCCTTCCGCCCCTTTGCTTAATAAAAGTATTACTTTTAGCCTCCCAATGGACCTTTCCTGGCTTTGCAAGGAAATGAATAAAACTAGAAAAACGTTAACTTTTTTAGGAGCAACTATGTCTACAAGGGGAATTATGCAAATGTAATAATTGAGGCTCATTTGTTAGCTGATGTGGTGTTATGCTTTCCTGTAGGAGAGCCTTGGGTTTTGATCAGCTCAGCCCGTGTCCTTTAGCTCTGTTCATGGGTGATTTTTGTTTGTTTTCAGATTTTTGTGCAAATAGCTGTGGAGAGAGAGACTCGGACAATAAATTTTTAGAAACAACTAAAGGGAGTGCTGTGTGTATCAAAAGAATGAGCTGGCTAGGTTGAAAATGTGCTGGGCTAGTTCAAGACAGATTAGCAGTGTCCGTATGTAACACAGCCTTGAAAATGGTGCAGTTTCTCTTAAAGTTACATGGAAAGTGTGCACCCAAGATTTGAAGCAGAAATTTAAAAAAACCCCATGTATGTGGTTTCTAGTGCAAGTAATTGTTCCTGTTATTACTTCACTTGTCCTTGATTCCTTTCAGGCTTGAGAGGGAATAATGTGTCTTGGTATCCTTGTCCAGTCTTGACTATGACTGAACTTAAGACAGTGGGTCGTGGGTAGGACATGAGTCTGACAGGCAAACAGTCCTGTGTGAGGGACCTGCTGAGCTTAGGAGCACCACTGGATGGCACAGACTATAAGTGACACAGGACAGCAGGAACATGATTGTTCTCTTCCTGTTAGATTTGAGTGTGCAGGCAGACCTGCTGCAGAACTCTGAAGTTGCAGTGGGCTAACGGTTTAGATCAATAGGCAGCCTGTGGGAACCAAACATGACCTAACTAAAAGTCCTTGTTTAATTTTACAGGCTTATATAGTTTATTTAAATGCATTAACTCTAAAGTAACAGAGCATTCACTGGTTAGGAAATTTAATTTTGACTATCACTTCTATATAATGAGAATTTCCATAGAGTACAGCAGCTAAATAATTCCTTTCCCTCTTCCTTTTCAGGGTGGAGAGGTGCATGATGGCTCTGAACTGATTGGTCCTGTTGAGCCTCTTTCTGACTCTGTGACTGACAATCTGTCTGACTGCAGCTCTGAAGGTTTGCTTTCTTCTCTCATGTGTCCTTACAGTGTGCTCTGTTTTAAAGCAGCTCGTAAATGACAAGTGCCATATTTGTTTATGGAGTGCTGCCGTCCAGTTTATGTTTGCTTGGTATGGCAGATATGTCAGAGCTGGGATTAATGAAAGAGAGCTTGGGGTCAGCAGAGCTCTGTCTGCAGCTCTGGAAGTTTGCTTCTAAAGATGTACATACTGGCTTGGATCCCACATGTAGAGTAATTTTAGTGGCACTTCACCTGCACTAAATAATAGTATAGCTGTAAGGAAGGGTCAGTCAGCCCAAATAAATATTGTACCGGGGCTTCTTGCCTGCCTCTGGAGGCTGTGCTAGCTTAAACTTCTCTGTGTACCATGCAATCTTTCAGATATTTATGTGTTCCTGAGTTACACTTGGTCCTTGTGATTTCTAAGAAATTCTTCTCCAGTCCTTAGGTTTTCCATTGGAATTGTTTTGCACTCATGTATAAATACACATTATTATAGAAACACTCGTTATGCTTATATGAGAGGGGATTTTTTCTTAACTATTAAATTTCCTCTGGTTTTTCTGGCATAGAACTTGCTTTGATAAAACAATGCTTGAATAATGAAAACTGCTTGTGTTTTCTAATAGGGGTAATAGTGGTTGTTTCTTTTTTCCTTGAGGTTGTATGACTTGCCACTGGGATCTCTCTGTGTCAGTAACTTTGTGCTCAGTTGTACAATATATTATATATGAGAAGTGAGCTTTGCATTTTATTTTGTAGTATTTTCTGTGATGTTTATGGACTAATGTCCTCACGATATTTCATTCTGTGAAGGGAAAGGCATAGAGCTGTTTAATTACAGAGGATAGTTATGATAAATACCACTAACTAGTTTTAAAGGGGCATGATTTCTGTGAAATTTAACATTCTGACAATGCACTCACGTTGCACTGTGCCTTATAAAAGAAAAAGTGCTTCTATAAGTGCTTAATGTGAACGTTTCTATTCTTTATTCACAAGGGCATCATTTTTAGAAGAAGAAAATCACTTCCTTTATGTGAGATTAAATACTGAAAAGAAAAAATGCTGTTAAGTAGAAAAATTCTTTGATACCTTTCTGAATCTGCTGGAGTGCTTTTACGGGATACTTGCAACGACCATGAGCACAGGACTTCAAGATGCTGAATGAGACTTTTGTGGAGTTATATTTTCTAAAAACCTATGTGTCGTCCAGCTCATTTCTTCTTATGTTTGAAACCAGGTTTTGGAGGGGGGGAGAGCCGGGGACAGAAGGAAACATCTGCTTTTAAGGCCTCTAGATGGCAGTGGTGGCAGTGGCAATACTCTGCCTTGAGTCTCCTCCCTGCCTCTCCTCAGGGCTTCCTGCCTGCGTCTGATTTTTCCCAGTCTGATTATGGTAGTTAACTGTGACTGGTTCACTGTGCTATGTTTTGTGAGCGTTCAAGGGCCTCCACGTGGGCACTGCTCCTTCAGGCTGTTGTACTGAGAAGTATCAGACCCAGTTCCCAACAGGTGCTGCTGTTTGCTTTTAAGGGTGGGTCGTGTTTTCTCTCTTTTATCTGTTCTTTTCAGACAAAGTTATTTTTGTAGCAGGTGTGCACATTAATGGTAGGAGATGGAAACTGACAGTAGCAGAAGTGTTTTTGTACCAAAATAAGCAACAATTATCTTGCTTGTAAAAATGTTTTGGCAGTTCATACTTTTATGAAAATCTCCTTTTCAAGAGGCCAGGTTACCCAGGCTTTCCAAAAATTTTTGGAAACTGTGTTTACTCCTAAGATTCCTGGTGAAATTTCATAAGGCAGAGACAAGAACAGAAACTTATGTTCAATTTCAACCTTATTATACTCATCTGTTATTCCTGAAAAACAAGCGCTTTGTCTTCCTCTCTGAGTACATGGGATGACGTTCAAATGTCCAACTTCCTCTCCATAAGTCTTTCTATACCAATTATCAGATTCTTTAGAGCACTTCATTGGGAAGCTAATTTCTCTTTTTATTTTTACCCCCCTCCTTTTTTTTACCATGTATACATTATCTTCCCAGAAATAAGCCTGTGCAGTTCAGACCCTTGTTGCTCCATGAGCTGAATGGAAGCCCCATGACTGTGTTTGTGTGGTGCCAGATCTGGGCTCTAAACCTGACCTTAAGAAAAGTTTATTAGCTCAGGCTCTATGCCATACTAGCTGTGTTTGGACAGCTTTTGGTCAGGTTGGCTACAAGAGAAGAGCAAATGTAGTTTTGTGTGGCCTGTAGGGAAGGGAACTTGAGTCTGTGTGAAATTTGCTATGTGGATGGATGCTAATTCATCTAGTCTGGGTGGCCAGAACAACCTTCCCACAAAACTCAGCTTTTCCATTCATGCTCTCTATTTGCACCCTTTATCCACCAATCAGCTCTGCTTCCACCACTTAATTCCTCTAAGTGTAATTGAATTCGAAGTCCTCCACACCCGAGTTTTGTTGCTGTCCCTAAATTGAGCAGGTGAAGGGGCCCATTATTATTACCCTAGTTAATGTATCCTCTGTCTTCCTCCAACATTTCTGTTGGGAGTTTTCCTTCTTCCTTGCCAGATTTGGGGCTACACAGGCAGTTTTCTTCTCTGTGTGGACACTTCACTTTATGTCCCTTCTGTGAGAAGATCAGGAGCATTGTCTTCTGTGTGCCTTGTCCCCTCCTCTCAAGTAGTCTTGGGTCACTAAGTATGACTGTCCCTTGCTTTTCAGACAAAGAGTGGCTGGTAGTTTGTTCTCCTTCATGTCTGTTTCCTCTCACTCATATTAAAGATACTGCTAGCTTTTAGAAAAGCAGTATTTCTACAGTGCCTTCTTACTCCTCTTCCATAAATTGTAAATTCCCTATAACTCTACATTTGTGAAATGAACAAGGAAGTGTTAGTTGCCTTCGAGTCACCTTCTTGCTGCTGCCACATACTTTTGGAATATAAATCAGAACATGTTACCTGGAAATGTGGACAAACTCTTCACTCAATAATACGGGAGAAAACAGACACCAGGTTTTAGCTTAGAATTTACCTTCTCTGTGTGTACAGATAGCTAAATGTCTTGACCTTGTTGCCTGTTTTATTGCCTCAGTGGGCACATGTGCCAAGTGATAAAACAAACTGCTACTTGATATCCAGGTGGCACTGCCAAATTCGTGGGTAGCTCGGTATGTCTCATGCAGGGTACTGTTCTGGAACAACATACTTGATACTGAAAGCTGACTTCTTTTTTTTTCTGTGGTGTGTAGATCCCAGCCTTGGAGGCTCTCCTCTTTAAGGTCTCCTTAGCTGTAAATCATCAGGGCAGTGAGAGATAGGGATTATGATCCTACTGCTGTTGAAATTAGGTGAGTTGGTAGGTTTGAATTGCCCCCCCCCCAAGCAAACATGCGTGTTTTGTTTTAAAAACTGCGGAAGCAGTGAGAAATGGCAAATCTTATACCAGTCACAATTCTAATGGTATGTTACCAAATGGGTATCTCTGATAGCCAGTCAAAAAGCAGGTTCATATTATGTACTTTTACCTGTAGGAGGGTTGTGCTCTTACATTTTGATGGCAAGTGCACGTGTAATCTGCTCTACCAAAGGATGTCAGAAACATTTTTGTCGTTCTTGTTCTTTTCAGTTCGGAAGGATTTAAGTGGGCTTGATGACGTGACACTTACGAGCCAATCGGAATGTGGAGGTGAGATCTAGAAGTTGTTTCTGTTACGTTTGTGGAATTTAAATAGGCATAATTGAAAGTCAAAATTGAGTGAATGCTTTTTGTGGATGATAATCCTTATGGAATGAAATGGTGTGTGTGTAAAATATCTTTGTTGCCTTTTATTCCCAAATAACCTTGCAAAATTCCTGTGGTTTAGTTACTGAAGGTCAGCTTGCAGCAAAGATATACTGACTTGTAGCAAATGTAAAATTAAATGTGTTACCTCAGATTTGAGTGAAAGAGGTGTTACCTAATTCCTTTTACCACGTGTCAGCAATGAAAGAAGGCTGTGTGTGTTAGATGGGAGTTAAGAGTACTGCGTGATACATAAGCTGACACTAACTGTGTTAATTTAAACTCCTAATTTACTGTTTTTGGATGCTTCCCCTTGCTGATTTAAACAGTATGTTGGGATTTCTTGCAACAGTAATTTGGCTCCTGCTGATTGACTTTTCTAATAGCACTCACTCAGAAAGGGTTAGTTTTGTAATTTTCTGAAGCCCAGTGGTGAACTGGCTTTGAAAGTTTAAGTTGGGTGTTAGATGTTGGTCTCTTCATTCTCAGCACTAAATTCAAGACCCCTTGCTCTGCAGAGTTTGTAGTTAATTTTGAAAAGCATGTTTCTATAGGTACTAAAAGCTTTTTAAGACGGAAAGCTGTCTTAAACAGGCAGGGAGTTTCTGGGCACGGTCTCAGGAAGCTGCATGAATGAAAAGAAAGCTAAATCTTTGGAAGGGATAAAGAATTTTGAAGGTTCCTAAGGTATATGAGAGATCTAAAGTAATAGATACCTTTCTGACTTTTAGGCTTCTCCAGTGACAGCGACCTGATCTCTCTGACAGTCGATGTAGATTCTCTTGCTGAGTTAGATGATGGAATGGCATCCAACCAAAGTTCTCCCAGTAGAGCTGTTGGCCTTTGCGTTACTTCTGAACCCCCAGCACAAAGCACGCTGGCACCTGAGCAGGAGTGGAGCAAACCCGAAGGAGAGAGGGAAAGCCATAGTTTGTTTACCGGAAGCTTAAAACCCAAGCCAGGCAAACAAGATTACTTGGAGAAAGCAGGCGAGTTAATAAAACTGGCCTTGAAGAAGGAGGAGGAAGAAGATTATGAAACTGCCTTAAGCTTTTATAGAAAGGGGGTTGATCTGCTTCTGGAAGGTGTTCAAGGTATGGATCTTCCCATTATGTTTGTCTTATCTTTGGCTGTGTGTATTTGTTTATGGCATTTCCTTAGTTGACATCAGCTTACTGTGTTGCAAAGAGGTGATATGAAATGCAGAATGATGTGTGCTTGGCTTTCATGTACTTGATAGCTGTGTGCATATAAGAGAGGGAAATCTTTCTCTCTAAGACTGAATAGTAATTTAGGGTCTCATCTTGCAAGTGCCAAATATCTCCTCTTTTAAAATTGCAGCACAACCTTTGACTTGCAGGTAGGTAGCGAAGTGCTTCGCTCCTGCCTCTCTCCTTTTTATTACCTAGGCATTAATTAATATGTGGCACTTGCAGCGCTGTTGAAACATTATTTAATTTACATGGTTAAGTGAGGATTAATTATCCCCATTTTATGCATGGGGAGAGGCAGACTCAGGTTAGCTTCCTAATCACAACAGGATTAGAATTACTCTTCGCTCACATCTTGTTTTTTCCACTGAACTGTTCTCCTTTTCTAACTAAAGGATGCGTACAAACATACCTGCATTACTAGAGGAGAACGGGATTTTTTCTTTATTAAAAGACTGGCACATTAGTATGTGTGCAAAAACTGTTGTTAACAGACAGATGCAACTACATGCAGGTTTCTGTGTAGTCTCCTTGTAGCTTGTCAGTGAGGGAGCAATTTTTTTCCCTTCCTTCTCTAGTTCTTGAGAATCTGGAGTGATAACCTCATATATTTGCATTTTGTCCAACAATTGCTTAAGACTATAAAGCACAGGAAAATATTTGTTCTTTCCTGGAGTGAATTCAGGGTCTGTGTATTGTGCTTCTGTCCCACACAGATCAAATGAGTAAGATTAGAATTGTGGCTTTGTTTGACAGCACACAGCACAGATGCATTATGCTGCTCCAGATCTGAACTTAAATGTTAATGTACCAAAGCACACACAAGCAGAAGCCTTTGCTGCATCTTGGTGTGATGCACAGCAGTGGTCCAGGCCTTCTGAACAGTTCTAGGAATGGAAGTTACCTGCTGAGCTGATTTAATGGGTTCTGGCAAAAAATAATTGATAGGTTACTGATGAGAACTAGAAGTGTGGGCCAAGATATGTGCATAGCCTTTGCTTAAAGTGTCTTACACTTTTTGGCAAACGTAAATCCACCTCTTTCTTTTCAAGTCTCAGTGATGTCAGTAGGGTTGCTGCTTTGCTGCTTGTTGTGGCTTTTCAATAGCATCCTGTCTTTTCTTGCCTGTGTTGTCAAAATGCTTTTCATTCTTGATGTTGAATGTGCTGGCAATCCTTCTGTTGGAGAGCCCAGCTATTCTTTCTTTGCCAATGTACTTTTTCATAGACCTGTTACGGTCTTCTGAAGGATATCCTGTTTTGTCATAGTCATTTCTGTCTTCCTGCCATGATGCAAGGCTGCCATGATGCAGTTTTGAACCGACACTTCAAATTTCAACTTCAAAAACTTCTTTATTAAACAGTTTCAAACTGTTAGGGCATGAACCCAAGTCAGGCTATCGTACGTCCTTTTTGCTGTGGTAACTGTTGTGCATACTTGAGTTGTGGCAGTGGTTAAACAGATTGGCTTTGAATCTGTGGTAATCGTTATGGTAATATGTTTACCTTGAAGATGTGAAAGGCTTTTCTTGCATGTATTATAGGTCTCTTGCCCAACTGATGCATATTAACATGTTAAACCAGAGTGGGTTGAGCTTCTTACTTGCATTTCCCAGAATTTCCTCCAAGGACTTTTGCTTTTTTGCTGCAGAGTAGCCACTCATCCAGCTTCCTCAGATGACTGTTAACCCTTTTCTCTCACTCACTGGTATCCATGCTTTTCAGGCTAGGAAGAAATTCAGGATGTCTTAGGAAAGTGTGATATTCTGCCCTGTTTTCTTGATGCCACTCAAATAGTACAGGCGTTATTAATAAATATTTAGTGGTATTTGTGCATGTATGTAGATGTTCCTGATGGATGAAGAGACATGTAGCCAGCACCTGCAACTTTTCCTTTGCAGTCCCTGACATTCATCTGTAAAGCACAGAAGAGGGAATAATGGCAATAAGTTGCTTTTTAACTGGCATCTTATCCCTTGTGAACATAATTGTGCACAGGCTAGATCCTAGCAGTTAGCTCTTCTTTTTCATTTCTCTGTGTTACCCTTCATGGCTGTGAAGGCGGAAAGCAAATGACTGTTCATCCTCTGCTGGACACTTGCACTAAATTTGGGTAAATCCAGCTCATTTTGTGTCCTATTCTCCTTGGAGCTTCTGCAAGCTGGCAGGCAGACAGTGATGCCCTCTTTATCATGACAGGGCTGATTCAAATGCCTTCCTAAAAATATATGCCTTCTTAGGATCTATGAGGACAGTAAAAAAAAACAACCTCAAAAGACACACAAAACTTTTTAATGTAGCTACTTTGTGAAGGCACTACGTTTAGCATTGATATGTGAATATTCACTTTATGTTGCAATAAAAAACGACAAACCCGTAATGTAATCAGTTATTTAAACACCCCTGGTTATGTATTTCATATGGATAATAACATGCTCCTTTCAGAGATAAGGATGGTGCAATTATTACACAATGCTTCTGGTCTTCTGCCGTTGATTATTTTCAAGCTATTTTGTCTAAATAAGTATTAGTAACAGCTGAAAGTGAAACAGAGTGTTCATACATATTAGACCCGTGTAAAGTGTCATTGCTTTTCGGTGTGCAGCCGTAGCAGAATGTGTGGCCTGTGGAATGGGCTGCAGGTGGCTTTTTGCATTGAAACCGGTAATACAGATTTTTGCCACGTGGTGGCACCAAGGAAATAGAAATTGACACCTAAGAATTGGAATCGGGGAAATGCAACCAGCCCGCGGAGTGGTGTGGGTGAAGAAACATCGCCCATCCTCTGGTTTTGAAACTTTGAGTTTGAAACATTGCATTACCTCAGAAATGTAATACCTCTGTAAGCTGGTGAGATGTATCCAAAAATTGAGCTCCTTTAGGCTTGGTACAAGGTCTACTTACTTCTCAAGGCTGCCTCATCAAAATCGTGTTTGAGTAAGTTTCTGACTGCAAGTTTATAGACCTCTGTTGTTTGTTTTGAAGTAGGTGGCTTCTGTAAAGGCAGTTGGAGCACACTTGAACCTGTTATGTTCCTGATGACTTTCCAGCTCTCTGAGCTGATGGCACTAATGCTGGATGAGGCAGGTGTCACATATGCTTACGCCAAAGAAACGGCCGTCTTGGCTTTGTTTTCAGCTGTGTGCACATGCTCTCAGAAGCGTGGTAGTGTTAATTATCCTGTGCAAGGTACATATGTATTTTCATTGCTGTGTGCAGAGTTTTGGAGCTTTTGGAAGACAGGTCTGTCAAGGTTGTGTAGGATGGTTAAACAATTCTCCAGGAGCTGAAACCGCCTAGAATTCAAATTTTCAGCCTTTTTAAGCATACCAAGTATACTAGGTGATAGAAACTTTGGCTCACAATTACAGCTGTTCCTTTGTTTTGTTAGCATGTCAGAGCACTTTGAGGTCAATGCATTGCTTCAGGCCTAGTGATGGAAAAAAATGCGCTAATCAATAGCAAGCCACCAACTTCTAGGCTGGAAGTTAACTGTGTTTTATGCAAAGTAGTGCTTTCCCTGACTTTGGTATAGGGCATAGTTTTCATTAGGACAAAAACAGATCATGAGGCTGAAATTGTGGAAAGAATTTTTTGTAATAAAGGAGGGAGTCCTATTTATATAAATTGCTCCTCTTTTTCAACTTCAGCTATTCTTCAGTTATATCCATTATGGATCTGTGCAGTCTGAGCTGTGTGAGAAACACAAAATTAATTCTGTTGCTTATTGCTAGGTTTCAATACCTTCAGGCACCTGATGAAGCAACAATGCTGCACAATATGGTCAGTCTAATTCATGTAGAAAAGTACAGGATCTCTTCCAGGTGGTTTAGAAAGCGAATATGTTCGTTGCTGGTCCATCCATATTGCACATTAACATCCGAAGGGAGATGATCCATTTACTCTCTCAGAGTTTTGGAATGTTTGTTTTCACATGTGTAGCAGCTGTGGCTGGGCAGAACGAATATTTATTTGGTTTAGACAGCATGAACCTTGTTGCATGAAGTATGTGATTCCTCTTGAGTCACAGCAGCCACAAACTGTATTCCAGGTATCTGTGTTTTGTGTTAGGTATCTACAACTTCTAAATAAGCTGCTAGTGCCTTTGAAAGCAGACTGTGAATGTCAGTTTTTCACTGTTCTGTGCTATTTTAATGTTTATCCAGTAAACAGAGCTGGAACAAAAATTACACAAATTACTGGAACCTTGCTAAAATGACTTTGACTTTTAACCCAGAAATGCATATACAATGAAATGCTGGGAATACTTTGGACAACTAGATGATATTTTTGGATATACTGAAAACAAACCAACTTGTGTCTAATTACTGGGATTATGATGAGCTATGATTTGAACTTGTGATGGAGCCAGGGATGCAAACAGGAGCATGCTTGACAGAATGCCAAGAAGACAGTACTTTATGAAAAGGGAAACAGCCATGGCATTCCACCAGCGTGTTTCTGGCTTCCTTTACTTGTTTGTTGAATGACACTTATGAAGACAACTTCTGTTACCACACAGTAGCTATTTTAAATTCTTTTCACTCGTTAAGTTCTCTGAGTAGTGTTTCTCATTGATAGTAACAATCTCTTAGACACTTCATGAGCTATCCACTAGATGTGCCTGACTGGAGCAACATCTTTAAGGAAACAACAGACCTGTTTTTTGAGAAGGTGCACTGGGGTGTGAGCTGATGTCTGCAGGGAAACCCTGAACGTTGTGCTGGACCTCACAGGGAAAGATTGGTGACAGGTTGACTGATGGAACTATAGTTCTCCCCTGCCTGATCTCAGACCTCTGTGCTTCTGTGGTATATCATCGCTTGCCTTATTTGCTGTTGTAGTTTTATACTTCCACTGAGGCTGGAACCAGTCAAGTTCCTGCCCTGGTTCCTACCTGAGGAGCCTGAAAACCATCTCTGTTTCCTGCTATTGGACTGTGGGGATGCTGTAGGACTATTTGGGTCAGCTTTTTAAGCAACAATACAAAGTGCTCCCTCTCTCCTAGTGCTTCTTGAAATCACAGCTGCTGCTTCAGAAGAAAGGTTTGTGAGAAGACTTGTGTGTTGATAAGCAGCTAGATTAGGAATGGATGTTGGAAATATTGTGGTTGGTGAAAAAAAGAGCCATCTTATCCCAGTGTGCTGCCAGTGATGCTGAAACACATATTATTATGGGCTATGAGCTGTCCATAACTGTGTTGTCTTCCAAGCCCATTGCAGACCATACAGAGCTTTAGACAAGGTTAGTCTTGTAGAATCCATTACTGACTCTGAGATTAGCTCAGTTGGTTGAAGCATGGTGCTAATAACACCAAGGTTGTGGGTTTGATCCCCATATGGGCCATTCACTTAAGAGTTTGACTCGATTTGGTTACTGTATATATGCAGGCAGATTCAGCTATGTAAATACTTAAGACAAAGTTCCACTTCAATTGCAAGACCTCTCTGCACCAAGAGGCTGATAAAGGTCTGAGGTTAAATACCTGCTGCACAGCTTAGAGCCTTGCAATAAATGTAAAGGTGAACTGTAGCAATACCTATAAGCCAACATGTAGGGTCTGATGCAGAGATGACTCTGAATGGGGTTGCTTAGCATGTGGCTGTTAAAGAATTAATTAATATGTGACCACATGAGCCTTAGAAATCTGTTTTCTTCTGTCTTCTGGGGCACACGACTAGCTGCATTGGCTTGGTATTCATCTGACCTTTCCAAGATTTCTGAATCTGTCCTCATAGCAGTACCTTGCCAGGTTGCTGCTTATTCCTGGCCTCTTTGACAGACATCTCTTCCTGCCTGCACAGCCTTTTATCTCAGCTGTTGTTAGCCAGCACTTAGCTGCAAAGTGCATTAATCTTTTTTTGACTGTTGCTGTGTGGAGTTTCTACCTCCCATCAGAAGACCTAGTAGGGTTGACACACTTCTTCCAGCACATAGTGGAGACAGAACAGACTGATCTGGGTTACAGAGCCGCTTCTGTCCTCAGGTGAGGAAATTGAAGTCCCTGGCTGCAGAATTAAATGCCTCAAACAGTGTAGGTGAATTAAGGCAAATTACTAGCTGGAATAGAAAAATTGCATAGGTATGTTTAAGGGCATGATGCTGTATGATAATCAGTGCTCTGATTCCTCCCCCCAAACAGTTCTTGTATATACAGCTTCTCTCTTTTCACGTCCTCCTTTTCTCTTTTCCTGTCCTCTTTCTCTCTTTACTCTTCCAGTATCTTAAAATAGCCCCTCTAGCTTCAGAGCTGCATTGAAGAACTAGTATAGGTTTGATCTCTACAAGGCCTGCCGCTGGCTCTTCTGTTTTAGAGATTTTTGTGATTGCTCAGGGAAAGATACCATTTCCCATAGTAGTATATAAAAGTACATATGAATTGTATTTAATACATAAGTATGAGAACTATTAGACTGTCAGGATTTATGAATCTCATAATTGGTTTTTCATCTGCCTTTTTCTTTTTCCCCCTCTGCAATACTTTATGCTTCAAACTGTTCTTACTTGTAGGTATCTCTGCGCCTGGGTTCCCTCTGCTCTGAAGCAAGGAATGTTTGTGGCTGTAATTCATATTTGAACTTGTCCTTTTAGTTAAGAAGGAAGAGTGCAGAGAACTTGGAAACTTCTTCTCTTCTGTGGTGGTGGCCTGAGCAACTTCTTTCCTTGCTCTGTCAGTGCTTTCCTCCTGTTCCTGCGGTGCTTGCGCTGAAGGACCTGCTGATCTGTCACCATAGTGTTTTTTCATCTGTTCTAGAATGCCATGGCTTGTCCTTCTGTCTTGCAATGCTCACAGGGTTTTTTTTCCTTCTTACATAGTTCAACAGAAAAATGTTCAAGGATATTTCTCGTAATAAGTCTTACTTTGGTGAAACACCTTGCTGTTGAAGACTTCTAGTTTTAGTAGATAGGTGGGAAGTTAAGCTTTGCCTCCATGAAATAATGTGTGCTGGGTGACTGTTCATTTTATTTTTTTTCCAGTTAGTCACACAAGCGCATGAAAAGCTGCCACCACCTTGTGGATTTAACATGAGGGTTTCTCTATAAGCAGATGTTTGTTGGTTAGCATTTCTGGAAAATTACAATTCTTATTATCTGGAGTGTTACTGACTCCTGCTTTATTGGCCACTCAAACACATTTCACCCACACCATTCTTCTATGTAGTCTTAACTTTGGCATAAATGCCAACTTTTTTTTTTTCCCCAGAGAAATGTTTACCTAGAAATGTTTACCTAGACATTTACATGACAGGTATGTAACCACAGGTTTTCTACAAGATGCAGAACTTGTAACTTCATAGGAAATGTAGATCTGTAAGTGTCTTAAACAACCTGCAGTGAAGACGATGTATATAAGATATAGGCATAATAGTTATGAGCACACTGGAAAGCTGGAAGAAGAATTTGTAGGTGCTCTCTCACTGTCACAAATTTGTGCTTCAGCATGAAAGGTTTAACTTTTAAGTGGCTTTTCTTTTTGGTTGATAGAGTACGGTACTGTTCTGAATCTTCAAAAAATAAGAAAATGGTTCTGATAAGTGTGTTGCATTTTAATAAATTTTGGCTCTCTCAAAATGTTAAGAAAAAAAAGAGGAAAAAAGATCACCTCAAGCTGTTTTACTGTAATGAGTTTAACCTTTGTCTTGTTTTTTAATATTTACAGGATTTTTTTCAGCTGCAGAATTTGACCACCACCTCAAAGGAACTCATTGTTGATATAATATATAGCATACTAGAGGCGATGAGCTAGTGGGCTTATTTCACAATTCCAAACTCCCACCTACTGCTAAAATCTATAGCTCTTCCCTTGATGCTGCAGTGTCCATCTACCTCAGCACCTGCCACATTTCACTTAAGTAATTGTTTGAAAATTAAAGGTTACCCACTCTCCTGTGAAAGTTGGTGGAGACTTGTTCCAAAATCAGCAGCTCTTCCCCTTCCTGAAATAAATTTTGGGGTTATAAAGCTGTGTCCAAAGTCATCACAAACCTGTGCTGGATTATGAGTCGCATTGTCATTTATGGTGTGCCTGAGCTTTTGTTTGGCTATTATGGACAAAGGAGTCTGCTTCACATGATGTAAGAAGTGTTTGCCCTAAGAAGAACAGAGGTCCTCTTGAACCAATTAGGCAAAAATAACAGCTGGGCTACCCACTAATAAGGAAGGTGCTGCTAAACCTCTTTTCATTGTGAGAAGAAATAAATCTTTTAAGGCTTACTCCCTTGCATTTTTATAGAGAGCAATTCTTTGAAAAATTCAGCAATCCAGCTGGGTGATATGTGCAGGAAGACTGTGAAGAAGATAAAGAAACTTTTAAAAATAAAAAATGGTATTATAGCTGTTAGATTTGGCAATTATAAATGTTTCATTGAAGATTTCAGTATTTAGAGAAAGTTTTACTGTTTAAATTGTTAAGAACATGGAGTTTGGGGTTAGCACAACAGGCAGTCTCCCACAAGTTCCTTGTAGCTTGTTCTGCAAGAGGACATTCCTTCCTGGAGCAAATCTCTTCTGATATCTTCTTTAAATAAAGGCAGCCCACATATATTTTTAGTAAGTCTGAGAGAAAAGCAGGAAGAGGAGGTTACAGAGGATTGGGACAGGTAATGCTAACTTTTTAGCCTTACCTTTTCTGTGAAAATAACCCCATCCTGGCCAAACAACTAGTTAGGTAGGGAGACCACCTATGTTGCCCTGACAGATTGACTCTTCCTGAGAGAATCTCTAACGCCTCAAGGGGGATGATGTGGAAGTGGTCAGGCACAAAGAAAGGAAGGAGTATCTAGAATTCTTGTGTGGGTGCTACATACTGTGATTTACTGTATATTACTGTGATTTATTGATTATTTTTTTTTTTTATATGGTAGTGGCAAGTGGCAACTAGAGCAATCTGTGCTACTGTCCTGTAAGAGGCATATCTTCTCCAGGACTTTATCCTGGATCTGTGGAGGAGATTAGCTATGGAGCAGAGGAAGTTTGACAGCCCTTCTATGTGTCTGAGATGCGTTCTGTTAGTACCCCAGATTATTTTGGGGAAAAGGGCAGGTTTTTTCCATGGTCTTTACTGCCCAGGTGTTGTTTATTTGGTTTTTTGTTTGTTTATTGGATATGGCCCCCTTTCAATAGCTTTTTGCTATTAATATCTGAATGTAAGTAATTTTCCTACGTGATAGAATTGCAGAAGGTTTGATGCATGAATAAACAGTTAACTGAGCTGAACACTTTGACATTGAGTTAATTAATCTCTCAAAGGTGTGTCCCCTTCTGATGTGCTCTGAGATGTGAGTAAAGACTTTTTGAGCAGAAAACAAACAAAAGTATATGCTACTGGTCTGTACATTGTGGAAATGCTGCTGCTTTGTCTTTTTTCATTCAAGTCAGTGGACTATGGGAAAACGAGCAGGCAAGTCACAGATGAACTCAATGGCAAAATTATTCTGATATTTGTGGTTTTCCTCTATTCAACCCTCAAAATAATTTGAATGTTGTTAGGAACGTCTGTCTTTGTAAATATATCGTGGCTGAGCCATCCTTAGAAATAAAAATTGAAGAAAAATTTTAAATTATTGGCTGCTGTCCTAATTTCCTGGCTACTGTTACTTTGGTCAGTGGGTGGCCTGGTCAGCCTTTCCAAAGCCAATTTTCATTTTAAGATATTTTTCTTTCTTTGAAATAGGCCAAGCCTTTGGAAAATGAGGGAGCAGCCTGCTTGTGCTTATGTGGATGAAGGCTTATATGTGCAACAAAGTAGCTGTAGAGTTTTTATATTCTGTTTGCAGTAATAGTAAACAGAGCATCTAAAATAACCACTTGCACATTGCAACAAACACATCATCATTTGCTTAAAAAGAGTTATAATTACAGTTGACGAAGCATGGACACCATAAAAAATGCATTAGTTTGGCTTGACACATTAATTACCTGTTTTTGCAGATGTTTTTATATATTGTTGTGTGAACAGTTTACAAAATAATTACAGGAAAGTCATATGGAAAATAAACTAAGTGGGTGGTTTCTCGCCTTAATATTTTCATTCATGTGAATCTGTGTGAGGCACAGCTGCTCCGTAGCAAATGCAGAGGGAGAGAGAGAGACGGGGAATCTTGAGGGGGTTTTTATTCTGAGGTCTCTATGATCAGCCTTGCTGCACTTTTATATCTTGCTTTAGCAGTGTAGTTTTTAAATGTGTAAAATGACATTGCTGATTTAATCCCAGTGATCAGGAGAGGGGAGAAGCTTTGATCCTGATCAGATGAAACATAAATCTTCTAGTATCTAGGAAAATAAATGAAAAATCAATATTATTTTAAGCAGGATGATCTTTTATGAGCAGTTGTAAAGATTCATCAAAGGCTTTGACACAGTTTAAACATTTCCTGTTTGCTGCCATTTAAAGAAAAATGCCTTTCAAGTTTAAATTGTAATTAGAGAGATACCTCTTTAGATTATTGTGGGCTAACCACAGAATGGAAATAGGAGCTCAGTATGCTCAAGCAATTTTTAAATCAGAAGTTCCTAACTAGGAATAAATTATTATTTCTAATTTATTATAAAATAAAATAGATTCTTTTGAGAATATACATTTTGCATAACTAAAAACACTATTCCATGGCAAAATGTAGCATTGCATTTTAAAAAAAATAATGCATAAAGTCTGAATCACAGCTTTAACATCTGTCAAATATAAGGATTTGTTCTAGTACTTTGTTTTAGTGATTTATTTGGTTTTAAGTGAGGAGTTCTATGACCTCAAATTTGACATAAATGCTAAAGATTATTTTGAGTTTAATGGGGTCTTTATTGTTACTCCCTGTGTTTGAGGCTTTTAAAGTAGCGTTTATTTGTTTATTAAATTAATATCCTGTATTTATTTACAGATTTTTGTGGGATATTGGCTGTTTAAATGGGAATTTGTATAGGAATGTAGTCTTTTTCATTTTCTTGGTTAAATTAATGCAAAGAATAAAAAGCCAAAATCCTATTTCCATAAATCCAATTCTTAAACACTCACCTGTTAAAGTATTCAGAGACTGAACTGTTAATGATCTTATTCACAAATAAGATGCAAGAACTTGATGAATAAATCTTGTTTAGTGAATCCACACCCTTTTTATGGCTAAAGATTTTAATGAGGCAACAGTTTGCAAATGTTATTTAACAAATTACTCAGGAAGGAAAAGTAGAAGGAAAACTGAAATTAATGTCTTGTGAAAGTAGGGAGAACAAAGACAGCTCTAAGGGGACATCCTAGCCTGTTTGCATTAATTACTGTAAAATTACTGAAGCATCGAAAAAAGGCAATAAACATCCAAAATAAATACACATAACTAACAATTAAGCAGTAAGCTTGACTTTTATGATAGCCTTAGACACTAACGTAGCAGTTTTCTACCAGTCTGCTTGAAGGAAACACTGGCCGAAGAGTTTATTGTTGCTGTGCAGATGTGTCTTGTTTTCCCTGAGCGACTGCCACTTTGTGTGTCAGAGAGAACGTGGGTGCTCACCAGTGGATCGGCACAAGAAAGTTTTATGGTGGATTAACATTATGTGCAGAGATGAAAGTAAGAACGTTAGTCACGTTTTAAGGAATTGCAACACACACGTATAAAAAAATACTGTTTATCTGTTCTCTTCTGATAAAGACAAATTCAAGTTCAAACAGTTGAGTGATGTTTTTTGTTTTGTTTTTTTTTTTTTTAAAATCCTGGATGAGAACAAGACTGGCAGTCTCATGTAGTGGACTCTAGGTACAAAGTGCCCTCTGTCTTTAGAAAGAGAGAAATTACTGAGAAATCGATACATATCCGTAATATTGAATGCTAAAGTGCACTGAATTTCTGACTGTCCTGCTTCTTCCCGAACCAAGTGTACACAAAGGTTTTTGCAGAGCAGGGCTCTGAGTCTCTATCCAAGGAGGTGACAGCACTTTTTCCTCCTGCTGTGAGGTGGATAGTAAGATTTACAATAGATCACTTACCACAGGATTTGGAGTAGATCCAAAGTCTCTTCTGCTTATTCTTGATGGAGTCTGTGTGATAGTTCCGTGTGTTCGGGTAGTCTCTAGTCATGATATGAAAGAAGTGGGAATCTCTATTTTATAATGAGGTCAGAATGACTAGTGGCACGTCATGGCAACATAAAGTGAAAAAGTGCCTGTGCCGTCTTCACACTCTAAGATTTGTTCAAGGCAAAAGCAATGATTCATTTTCTCTTGTTTGGGGCAGGGGAAAAACAGCAGCTCTGATAGCTTACAAGAGAGGAACTCTCCATGAAATTTCTGAAGAGATATTGTACTTAATTTTTGATTGTTCTCTGCCATCTAGAAAGTGTTTTGGGAAAACTGAACAGACAACCTGCCTATTTAACCCATCCAGGGTTCAAGCTAGCCAGCTATGGTTGACTGAAGGATCAGAGCGAGTCCTCCTGCTCTGAGCTGCTGGAGGTACACGGCTGCAGCTCATCTCTTCTTCAGGTCCTGCCAACTGTGAAGCTGAGTGCAAGTTGCTGAGGGGCTTGCATGTGTGCACACATGCTCTGTATGGACGTGGTTCAGCACAGATGGATTGGCACAGGCAGAAGGATATGGCCTCTACAGGCACCTGCATAACCACTGGCAGCATGAACAACCCAATGTCTTTTGAACTATTGCTGGTCAGGGAAAGACTTGCTGTTCAGCTCTCTCTGGTAACTCTCCCCAAGGTCCATGGTCCAGCTCTCAAGACACTGTCTGACTGGCCTGCTTATCGGTCTTCAAGTTTGTTGGCGTATCTTATGCACAGAGAATAAGGAGTACAGTAATGCAGAGAATAGTGAGAAACAGTTTTCTAAGAAGGTGAGACAGGCGCTGCTCAGATACAGGGTTCAGTCAGACTAGTGTATTGACCAGCAGCCTGCTTATTCACAATTTACCCATGAAATTTCCGCCTCTTTTCTCATGCTTGTGCCTCACATCCACCTTGACCCTCCCTTCAATCATGCTCTTAAAAATTTCACAATGTCTTACACATTGCCACAATTGCCCCCTGAAAACCTCCCGCAGTAAGTTTTGAATGCAAGCTTTTACACAGTAAGTTCTCCCTTGGAAATTCCATAATAAACTTGCTCTTTTTTATGAGACTCATTCTTGATAACCCACAATAATCCTATTTTTTTTTGTTATCAATTACCAAGTTGCTGGTTAAACTCCTTCAAGGTTACACTCATGTTCCTTTCATGGCCCGTTGATCAGTGTCTTAGGAGTTTCAGCCTTCCTTATTGACTGTTATCTGCTGTTGGTTAGGATTTGTGTGTTTAATTTATTACCTCTCCTGTTTCTTGCCTTGTCTTTCATGTTGAGTAGCTGTTAGGCAGATAATCTTGCGGTTCCTTGCCCTGTTGGAGCATCAGTTTGAGGGGTGCTGGCTTGCACCTGGCAGTGCAGAACCCGTTGCAGTCAAGGCTGTGCTTCTGCAAGTCTTGGATGGCCTTCGTGAGGGCTGGAAGAGACTGCCAGGACTGTATGAAGTCTCTGCCTCTGGGACAGTTGTCTCTATCTTATTTTCAGCATAGTAATCTCAGTTCTCTTTTGTAACAATTGCGTCTCACAGTCTTTTTATCTGTGCCTGGCAGTTGACTGGTTGGGCGTTGTCATCACAAATTGAGTCAGTTATAACACTATACTGCTCATGATGTGAATGCCTAAATATAAACTGTAAGTTTTAGAGTGAATACAGAATTTGTGTGGTATCATGGGATTCTCACCTCTTGTAAGAGTCTGGGTAGATTAGAAATAACACAGTGGTGGTTCAGCTATCTGGGAAGTGAAGTAATTGGCGCAAGTGCTTATTCCTTTCTTCCCGTGTTACCCTAAGTCAAGAGGCAAGGAATGGCTAGCATTGGAAAGCTGCGAGCAAGAGTTCTTGGGGTCTCTCATGTTGCCTTCTGGTTTTTAATATCATTTCTAGACTTAATTTGTACTTAGGAAAGTCCATACTGGAAACCTGAGGAAAAAATAACTTTATTGTTTTGTTGTAAATGTCTTATTCTGTCTTTCCTAATTGATTCTGCTCTTTTAATATGACATTTGGATCAGTGGTTCATTTCAGTTCTTACTTATGTTACCATAGGAACATATACCAAATCTCAGAAATATTAGGTAAGGCTTTTTATTTACCTTAGTCTATGGCAAGGCTTAAATTGTTATTTTTGTAGAATTCTGAGGTCGTAGTACTGGATTTTTAGAAGATGTATGTCTGTAGGTTTCATTATGGATAAGCCAAAGGAAATCAAAAAGGTAGAATCAAAGTAGTCATGTGCTTTGATTACTTAGTACCTCTCTCTTTGTAGAAAACATAACTTTTTTTTTTCTCTATTGAGGTGAATCAAGTCCAACTCGTCGAGAAGCAGTGAAAAGGAAGACTGCAGAATACCTTATGCGCGCTGAAAAAATTTCCAGTCTCTACCATAAGTCCTCTGAAGATGCATCTGTTTCTATGGTAGGCTTTAATTTATTTTTTCAAACCAGAATTTGGTATAATTAAGTTGTCTTGTCTTTAGCAAAGCATATTCAAACTTAAGGTTCAAAAACTAGCTAGAATTTCTCTTTTGGGAGGCCTGAGGAGTATTTTGATGTTACACTTTTGCTAAGTTGCCATTCTTTTCTGATTCTTGTTGGTGTTTCATAACATTATGAAGAATTTTTGGTTTAATACAGGGCTGGTTTTCACATGCTTTCCTGCTACTTACAGTTGATGAGGTAAACATTTTTCATCATACTAAAGAATCTAAAGGTAAAGCAAAAAACCACATTAGAAGTAACATTTAATTTGACTTTTCCATGAGAATATTGCTTGGCCCTGTAGGGAGTGAGAAAGCTGTTGGTTTCTTCAGCTTAGCACATAGTGGTGTGTCAGAAGTGAGTCGAGCACATGATAGAAGAGGTCAGATGAATTTTCCACAGAATAAGTACTTAATTGTGCAAAGGTTATTCCTGATCCTTTCAAATGTCTCTCTTGGATATGCTCGTATGATCAACTCCTTCTTGATTTTTAGGAAGTTTCTGTACTATTCCCACTTTCTTAAGCAGAAACACCCTTATCTGTACTTGCACAAAAGACAAACACAGCTTGTTCCAAGATACCCTCAATAAATCTCTACTTTGCCCTTCCCCAAACAGTTCCTTTGGGACTTATCTGTTCTTACTTTAGACTTTTACTGCAGTCATGCTAAACTGTCTGTGATTGTCAATGACTGCCCTATTGTAGTAAGTACAAAAGCTACCAACTTCCTGACTCTCTACTTTAATATCAAGTGAGGACAAAAGGCGCAGAAGATTATTGCATCTTACTTTGCACAGATCTAAAAGTGCTTTAAGGAGACCACTGCTGCAAAAATGGGAAGGCTTCTAAAATCTGTCTAATAAGTAAATTAAAAAAGCAAAGACACTGTTCTGTAAGGGTAGCTTTTTTTATGTAGAGAGCCCACAAGTACAATTTTGAGGATGTTCCAAATGGGATACATTTTGTGAGGTTTGGAGTCTTGCTGTTGCTATGAATTGTACTTTGAACAATTTAGTATTTTGGACTGATATGAACTCCTACCAGGTACTCTTTTCTTTGGGTCAAACGCCCCTGAAAATGGGGAAAAAAATCTATATTGAATGGAAACCTCAGTGTGTTTGGAAAGTGCAGAACAAGAGAAAAAAACCCACAAGCAACCTATTTTTGCCTTTTTATAAGTTTAAAAATTAATTGTGGTTGAGAAGGAGGAAGAAATAGGTTGCATTTTTGTATGTGAACTTGAGAGGTAAAGTATTTCCTCTTTTATGCTGTACTAAGACACATGCCTTCTTTGCAGATCCAAAGAAAAGCAGATTTAATTGGAATAAGACAAGAAAAAAGAAGTGGTGAGAATAGAAAACCATTCTCCTGTGCTGAAAATCAAAACGGACAAGTTATGGCAAACCTGATTTTGCACAAGCAAGATGTTGCACCTGGCTGATTCTCATTTTTACAAAACCCCCCCCTGTTTCTATGATTTAGTTTTGGTTTTTTCCTAAGTTTGTACATTTATTTTTATGTCCTTTATTTGCTGCTCTTCATAATGCATACATTTTACTTTTATCTTAGAGCTTTGGAATTTTCTGACATCAAGGGCAGATGGTGCTGATGGGTCATGATGGTTGTGTTGAGGAACAGCTTGTCTCTGAGCTGATAGCTGAAAGTTAATCAGGAGAAGGACTTCTCTCCAAAAGTTATTCTAAGGGTAGAGGTAGGAACCACAAAGAATTGGCACTCTCTGTGCTTTGGCTTAGTGGCTTAAGGAACATGAGGAATGTGACTCTTCCTTCATGTTAATTGCTGAACAGACTTGAATTCTTGCACCGTAGTTACTGCTTATTCTTTGTACTGCCCAATATAGTTTATGTTAAGAGTTTGCATGAATTTTTCCCCCTCATACAGACAGTGATAAGTACACTGAAATGACCTGCACTTATATGCAATGTGATTCTTAGGAATCGAGACATGCAGATACTTTGTGTCCTTCTCCTAAAAAAACTAAGTCCATATTATGCGAGGTTAGTGCAGGACCTGGGCCCTATTAAGACTGGAAGAGTGCAGTTTTGTTATGGTAAGCATGGTTCAGTGCAGGGAATGTCAAGGGCAGTGAGGATGCTGAGACCATTCCTTACAGGAGAAGGTCTGACTGATAGACAAGCCTGGGCACTTAAGGCAGAGTGCTCTTGTTCATGACGTGATGTTACCAGGCAGAACTGCTTTGTCACCCATGTTTGCTGTAGATGGCTTTGTGTTTCCTATTGTGCCCTTACAAGGAACCATCATGGTGATCAGCATCAGAACTAGGCTCACATGCCTTTCTTAGACATGGAATTCTACTTCTTTTTCACCCACCAGGCCAGGGAACTGTCCAGTAAGGGAAGAGAGAAACTCAGAAGTGCAGGTTGGGTTATTGCCCTGCACTTCTCAGCCTCTCGTATCTCCCAAAGGCTCAGGCTGCCAGCCATGTGCTGAGCCACATGCAGTGGTCTCAAAAGACTGTGCCCACTACCCATACCCCAAGCTACCCATTTGCCATCTGAACACCACATGAAGGCAAAGCACAGTGGCTTGCTTTTCTCTGAGGTCCTGGGGCAGGAGAAAGTGAGCCATTCTTTCATGACTGGAAATGCCAGACACTTGCCTCTTCGAAGACCAGATTTCCCTAGAGGCAAAAGTCTGGCATTTCAGAGCTGAGAAGCAAAAATTATCTTTGGTGCCATGGAAACCAAACAAAGAACAACAGTATTTTGTTACTTTTCTTGCCTCAACAAAAATTCAGCAGTGTAGCCCTCAAGGATAGCATCCTTAGCAACCACCCTGCTGCTGGCAAGTGCGAGTGGTGAAGAAACACAAGAAGAGGGTGTTTGGAGAACCCTTGGCACTGTTAAAAAAAGGTTGCGGATAGAGGGCTTAATGATGGATAGAAGATTTCTTAAAGCTGGAAAGAAACACAGGGAGCTGATGCAACTGTGACCGTGAAGTGGGAACTCACTTGACAGAGTCTTGTAAACACTGAGAAAAGCCTTGCTGTGACCCATAAGAGTAGGAGATGTGGGGACATCTTCTGGAGCTTGTAAACAGACATGTAGACCTTCTGGAAAAACAAGCTGCAACAAATGCTGTCCGTCTCTTCCTCCTTTGGCACAGCATGGCAGCTTCCAGGACCTTCTCTTCGACAAACGCTCCAGAGCACTGTGTAATGGCAGCAGCGGGTCATTTTACTCGTTCTCAAGCTGCATTTTCTCCTCTGCCCCTTTATAAGTAGCAGCTCTGGGGAGCCACCTCCAAGCCTGAGAGGGGGCTGTAGCAACAGCCTCTGAATCACGCTGGATTGACTGTCAGAAAGGTGAAGTCTTACATAGCTGTCAGCTGCAAAGCCCAGCGCAGCTGTCTGTACAGGCTGTGGGTCCATTTTAACTTTGGTAGTTTTATAAAGCATACTTTTTCCCTCTTTGAAATTAGTTCTGATTCTACTCATGCCTAACTTCTTACATTCAGAGTTGTTTCTTTTTGCACTGTTATGAAAGCTATTGTCTTTTAAAATGTCAATTATTTTTGATTTTCAAAGCAATTTACTAACAAGAGGTACATGCAAGCCCGATGCCCAAACAGAAGAAGCAACTTTCATTCTTTGTGGTTTTCATAAGATATCTTCCTAAAATTCTCATTAAATGTGCATGAAAATTACATGAAGTATAAAGAAAATGCACTGCCATAGTTCTGTGAGATATAAATTTAACATAAAATAAGAAATTCAGTCTCAAGGTTTCCAAGATCACATCCAAGGTGTGTCTCAGCTTCAGGGAAGATGCATTCTCCAGTTGGTTCTCACTGAGGGCCTTCTGAAGCACACTGTAGTTTTCTGTTGTTCAGATGCAGGCAAAAATGCATCCTGCTTTTCTCCTGGTGCACAGGTAGGAAGGGGCTGGGATGTTCTGCAACACCAGGAGAGCTGGAAGCACTTTCATACCCATGAGGCAGTGTATCTGCCACAAAACAAGGCATCTCCTTGCTGCCATTGAAGATCTGGCTATGCTACAGGTAGATAGTTATTGAAGTCATCAGACTCAGACCTCTGAATGGCAAGGGGAGATCGTATTTTGATGTGCAGCTCTGCGCTGGTGTTCATGAAAGTTCTTTTTTCTTATCCTGAGGATCTGTGGTGAATGCTGTCAAAGGTGGCAGCATTAGCAGTTAAAATTAGCAGAGCTTTCTGGGTGAAAGAATGAAGAGATTAAAATAAAGATAAAATAATTTATTAGAGGAGATCTGGGGAAAACGGCAGTTGTGCTGAGAAAGCTCTGAGGGGGCAGTGCAAGGTGCGTCACTGCTGGAGCACATGGGTTGCTTTGTGCAACCAAAGGAGGACCAGGACCTTATTTTTCACTGCATCCTGGGAAGTAGAGGGATGTAAGGAACTCCACAACAGGTGCTGGTATACCCCAGCCTGAGATGTGCACGTGATGTGGTTCTTGGGATTGTCCTATGCAGAGCCAGGAGTTGGATGCGATGATCCTTATCGGTTCCTTCCAACTCAGGATATTCTATGATTTCCCATCAAATGGTGTTTGTGTTACTGGGCTACGAAAGTGCTCTTACCTTAAATGAGGTTAATGTGAGAGGCCCTTTCTCTTGCCTGGCTGGTGGTATATTTCTCTTTCTCCTTCTGCTCTTATAACTGCTGGCCATGATGCCAAAGCTGAGGCAAGAGCTATTGCCACATTTCCTTTTGTGGCTTGCAAAATTAGAGCTTTCCAAAGGCAGGTGGTGGCCACAAGCTGCTGAGTCTTTGCAGAGACATCACAGTCAGCATCATCCTTTTCTATTTGCAATTAGCACATGATGCTGGCCAAAGGGTGATGGTGGGAGAGGAACTGGTGATGCCAATCCTAACTCAGATAAATCCAACAGTGCAGCTCAGAGTGTAGTCTGGAAATAAAGGGCCTGACCACAGGAGAGATGATCCTGGGATACCTGTGCAGCATGCCAAGCATTCAGATAGGATGCTGAAGGTCTTTAGGCAGAGGTAGCCTGCCACTTTCTTTAGAATACAAATGCCTTATTTCTAAAGGCAAACAAAGCTTTTGACTTTTTGTTACCCTCCTTCCTGTATTATTATTTTTTTTTTGGCCCTCTGTTTTTGATGAGAGTGGTGTTTTTTAGTTATTTTTATTATTGCTGCCTAGATGCTGAGCTTGGATTTTTACTCTATTCAGAGGAGCAGGCGGTTTCATAGAGTGCTTAATTGCTGCAGTTCTGGGAATTGGGTATTTAGAGTTTGCTTCCGGCTTGCCTCACAACAGAATGTGATGCCTCCCCATCACTGGGCCCTACTATTAGACTTTGCAACAGTGAAACCAAAGTACTGTAAAGGGCAAAAAATAACCTGAAACTGATAAAAGTGGAGAAACTATTGGGAGCTGTGGAGAGGTAGATGTGATTGTAAATCCTTTTAAAGTAAGAAGTGACTGTAGAGTGCATATATGAAAAACAGTGTGTGTACACAGTATTGCGGACTGTGCCACCACTGGTCATACATTAGAGAAGGACCTAAAATATAAATAATGGGTTTTTTTGAGCTCTTAAGACGTAATGGGCGCAGGAATCTAATTGTATAGCATTATTAGACAACTATTAACTTCTGTAGAGATGTATGAACTTAATTCATGGTTGAAATGTTATTCATAAGAGAGAATTTTAAAAGCTTGATTATTGAGGAATAGTTATAAAATGTAATAGCAAGCAGATAAAAGTGGAAATCTTTTATAGTAGTCTAGAGGATTTGGAATTGTTATCTTCCATTTAATGTATTCCTTAGAATGCTTTTGATATCTTGTCATGCATAAGTGTTAGCACAACTCTTTGTTTCAAAGGAAATATTTGATTATTGCCAAAAAATTGCACATTCTCAGAATGCTTTCAACAGCTTACTAGAATGTGGAACGTAAATTAGGTTTGGAGAAAAAAGTTCATGCAGAGTGTTCTTTTTTTTCTTCTTCTTCCTGCTGCAGCCTTCAGTTTTAGATTGTAGAATCTGGGCTGTTTTCTCCTAACTGCAGTTGGTACTTCTGCTTGACAGTGTTTACATTATGAAACAATTATGAGATCCAGACAAATAAATGAAGATAAGTAATGAACTCTTTTAAACATTGAGCCCATAAAAGCACACTTTTCTCCATGCTTTCTGAACATGTATTTATAACCCTTTCTTTTGGATTTTGTGTGCAATGCTTAAATAGGTACTGAGTTTTAGGAAGGAATTTGGAAGGAGAGGTTATTGACTGGCAACACAAAGGGGCTCAGTTTTGGGAAAGGCTTTGGCCTTTGAGGATACTGCAGTAAGGATGTCAGAGGGGAAAAACTAGGGGGGGAGCAAATGGCACTGCCTAGTTCAGCATCTTGGAGTTTATGATCACAAGTGAAAAATTTTCATTTTCCCTGATAGTTAAGCATTTCATCCACAGCATAATTGCTTAGCAGCCATTTTCCGATGTGACGTAACTGTTACATATTGTCTCAGGATGCTGATAAATTAAGTAAACAACTTTTATGTCTTAGAAGCCTAAAAATCAAGGAGTTTCACCTTCCTCTTCCTTTCCACCTTTGTGTGATAGAAATGTACTTGGGGAGGCCAGGTTATGCTTAAAAGGAGTTTGGCATTCAACAGCTCTGCAAATGAAATTACCTTATTTATGAGGAAGAGGTTCTAGTAGAAGCTGCATGTTGAATTTTTGGAGGAAGATCTAATGAATTCTCTCAGTTGGCAACCAGAAACTTCTGAAAATGTTTGTTAACATGCCAGAAGTATATGGGATGCTTAAGAGGTTGGTCTTTGTCCCAGAAGACTTCCATTTGAAATGCTGTTCCTGCCTTGGAGATGCAAGCTTTGAGGTTGCCCTGAAAAACTGCAAAACATAGCATGGACAAAAATCCATGCCTATTAGCATATTAACTACTTGAATAGTTAGCACATGCCAATTTTCTTGCTGTGGTGTTAATTTCTAGATTAATGATATCTAGCTAGCTACCTTTTTCTAAGGCAGTTTTAGGAATAATTTCTGTTGTGCACCTTATTATTAAATGGATTTCACAAAGCTCACCAGAGAGCAAGAGAACCCTGTTTATAATTCTATATTTTATGTTCTTCAGACTTTAAAAGCCTCTAATTTGCTTTCTCCTCCTCAGTGATCTCTGAATTATTTTGTACCCAGAATACCTGTAAGGCTTTGATTGATTATTATGATGTGGTAAGAACCGAGTAATCAATTGCCAGGTTCCATTAAGCATAGCAAATATAAAAATTCATTATTTTTTTGTTTTTTAAATTTTTGTTTTCACTGTTATCTCGACTTTTATTTACTTGCAAGTTGTTTTTTTTTCCCCCACTAAGGACAAACAGAAAACTTCTCCTTTCATCTTCACTCTCTGTGATTTATGATAAATTTAGTTTCCTTCGGCCTGGCATTTGCTTCAGCAGGCAGTCTTCCTTCAAGTACCACCCTGATTGATGTATAATCTTTGATATCTTCCATTAGCCTCCAGGATCACTAAGTTCAAGGCCCTCTTGGAACCTAAGGAGCCCTGCCGAGGAACTGAAGACCTTCAGAGTCCTTGGGGTGATTGACAAGGTAATTCTTCAGTGTCTCTTCAAGAATTCAGTCATAAATCGACTGCATGCTGACATTTTGTCTTTGAAGCTGTGGATCTTAAGGATATGAAACAAAAGGGGAAAATGACTCAAATGCATCTGCACTTTAAAATAACAAAAGTAGAAGAAAAAAAGGCTTTTATCTAAGCAATTCATGTAAGGTCATGCAAAATGTATTTGAGCTAAAGGATAAGGTACATGTTTGGTGGCATTCAATAGGATGAGGCCTGTTTTTCAAAAATGAAGTCATAGTTACAATACTGGGGTAAGGACGAGTTGATGTTTTTTCAGTTGAACAGTCTGGTGGATACTTAAAATATAGGAGGATAGAAATTCCTACTTTTGAACTCTTACTTGAAATGGGGACTGGGGACACATACAACTGTTCTCCTTCCCTGAGAATTTGGAATTGAAATGTATTGCCAAGACAGAGATTCAGCAATGAAGCCAAGCTTATTTTTGAGTCATGCAAATAATGTCTTCCAAAATCCCAGGATAATACCCCTCTGCAAACAGTAAAGGACCATACGGAGTTTTTGCAAGCCTAATTAAGAGACCAGAAGAATTGTTGCGTCTTTTTGATAACACTGATTAGCATTACCTTACCAAATACTTTTAAGATTATGTATTATATTCAGCAATGTGACAGTGGCTAAGGCAGACTGTAATGGCTTGTTTCCTTTTTGCTGTGCCAAGTCCCTTTTGCCTTTTGATAGTTCCTAATGTGGTCCGTGGTTTGTGTGTGAGATGGTGGTGCATTTGTAACTTGCATCAGAAAACCTGTAGCTTATCTCTTAAGGTCTGTATTTCTTGGTTTCTTTTTCCTGTTGGACTGACCCTAGCTATTGGGACTGATTTTTGGTTTTCTTTGCTTGTTTTGTTGTAATTGTGTGTATAAGTTGATAATTTCTCCTCAGAGGGCTATATACCTTTAGGTATTATGGTTACTTTTATAGCACACAAGGTTTTCTCAGCTCTGACTTCATATTCATTGTATCTTCTTTCCTCAGCTGTAAGTACAGAATTTAACCTGTATTTCACTCTGTATACATATCAGAGACAGGTTGGAAAGACCACCTATCTGTTGCATTAGTAGGTGCTAGCTAAATTAGTAGCCATTAAATGGATGCAGTAGGCATGGATTTTGTGAATTAGTCTGACAATGTAAGCCTGCAGAAGTACTAGAAATGGATCAAGAAAGACCTTCTCAGTATCTCTGTTCTTGTATAAGAATAATGAACATCTACTGGAGAAGATTCTTGATCACAATGAAGCTTTTGGAGTTCTTGGTTGTACCAGGTCTCCTTAGATCTCTCTGAGCAGAGTTTCAGTAAGTGTTCCAGGTGTGAGCTAAACGTGTCCAGATCTTTGAAGCAGAGTTGGGAAGAATCAGGCTTCTAAAGATGACAAAATAAAAGATCTGTAGTGTCGGAGATGTGTGTGAGGAGCAATAGGCCTGTGGATACAGCTGGTGTGCTTGTGTGCAAACAATATCATAGGGCTCAGAGTTCATGTTTAATTATTGTATGGAAAGGGGAAATTCTTTCAGGTGTCTTTGTACTCTGCATTCCTGCTTCCACATACTCCTTGTCACAAACTTAATCTTATTCTGAGTATGCTGCCTTTTTTCCTTATATTTCTAGGTGTTTATAATGTTGTGAGCCAAATGAAAAACTACTCTAAGCCCAGATGTCCAGAGCATGTTCTATTTGGTTTGATAATGCATACACAAAATGCTCGTGAATATGAAGCAAAAGTGTGCATGTGTGTCTGTGTGATGGAGATGATGCCCCTGCCTTTGGTTTCAAGCACCATCTTGCTTCCTTCCTCACCATCACTGTTATTTGCCTTCTTCTCTGCTTGCATATGCCCTAAAGCTCACATCATGGAGAAATCCAAATCAAAGTGTAAGTATACTTACTGGAGCCAAGTAGATGACATAGCATGCTTGTTCTTGAAAATGGATTTTGATTTTCGTGGCCAGCATTGAAGATGCCTTGCTTTTGGGCACGAGGCTGTAACTGGTTCAGCGTCACGCAGAGTTTTACCTGAAAATACTCTCCTATTCTAACCCTGAGATAGCTGCTTTGGTTTCAGCAGAACATGGGTGTGTGGATAGTAATGAGCCACTGGGATTGTAACTGCTGGCTTGCCTAATCCTGGGCAAGACTGGCTCAAACACACTGTGTTAAGAAATGGTGTTGGTTGCTTTGCAGACTTTTTCTCCCACTGCTGAAGCCCAGAGTGGTGTCTGCCTGCTACAGTGCTGCCTCGAGAAAACCAACTGTTAACCTTCCCTCCATCAAATGCTGAAAGGTTCAGTGCCTTCCCTTAGAGTAATGTCTCTCTTTGTTCTTTTTTTTGAAGCCTCTTGAAGTGTTTTGAGTTGGCTTCATTTTCACAGACAAAATGCTTGTTGCAACCTGAAACTCTGGGGTTTTCAACCTGTTTTAGACCAGGCAGAATGATTAGATATTTAATTTTAGCCTAGTTTATTCCCAATGTGCAATCTTTCTTTCCTTGTCTGCCCTTTCACCTTTCTTGTCACCTTAGTAATTTTTGTTGTGTTGACCCTTTTCTGTTGAATCTGAGGGAGTTAGAGATTTTAGGATTATTAAACTCCTTAAATTATTGTGAAAATTTGGAGAAGAATGACCATATCTGCGCCTTGCCTCCCATTCTTCTGCTTCAGTTCTCCTGCAAAGGCTGTGGTATAAATCTGACTATTTTAGTAGACCAAAGAGAACCTACACTTTGCTTGAGAAAAGCAGTTTTCTTGAATTCTGCTGCTGCTGTGTTTGCTCACTTCATGGTGTCAAAAGTTAACGAGGTGGTGTTTGCAGGTATTTTATATGTTTATTATGTTAAGAGTCTGCCTGTGAGTAGGTTTCTGAAAATAAAGGTTTAATGTAATGATAGAGGTGGCTTTTGTCCTGCAAACGTTGTGGAATCTGAGGTGCTGCAGATTGGGCAGCAAAGCTCTCATTAGTGTTAACAGACGTACAGCACTGAAAACAAACTAATACCTAAATATTTTAGCTGCTGTTATCACCAACCAAGAATGATCAATTATTTAATCAGTTCATGTACCTTAAAGCAGAAAACTTCTTTTTTGAATAGGAGAGAGTTTTGCTTTCAGAATTTGCCTAATTAAAAATCAAGGTTGCAGATTCTGTGCTGAGTTTCTGCCCTAGGCAAATCTTTCCTTTGAAGCTACAACTGGCCCCTAAAGAAACGACTTTGTTATGGTGCTGCTGGATACTTTCACAATGCTGTTTCAAACCCAATTTCTTATTCTTTAGAACCCTCTGTTATTTAGATTCATTCAGTTTAAAGATTCATCTTGAAAGCAGAGTGCATTAAGTAATAACTATGCCTCTGTAACCAATGACTGTCTTTTATGTCTTTTCTATCCCCTCCCCTGGTCCCCCATCAAGCCACACTGTCCGTACTGGCACTGGTGTGACTGTGATCAGTTCTTCCACAGATGTCTGTACATTTGAGCTTGTTGTCCAGTACACTGTTTGTCAAGCTTTATTATGAAACCTTAAAAAATAAAATACTCTCCTCAGGGCCTTGCTAAAATTCTTTTGGGAGTTTCTGAAAAGGATTCTGTGGGTAGATAACTTTTTTTTAAGAACTGGAAGCAATTCTGTTAATCTTGAGTATAGGTTTTCTTTGTGGCTGTTTGTACTATCTTCAGAAGTCATAATTCTGGTGGTTGTACATTTTGGTGAATCGACTTTAAAAACATGCAGAAAAACTAACTCAGTATTATTAATTATTTATAAAGTGTGATTACTGCTTTTCTGCTTGATGAGTGGCAATGCCAAAAAGCAGAAGTATTTAGCATGTATGTCAGCTTCACGTGCATAGTGTGCAGACCCATATTTGAATTCAAACAGGTTATGACTAGCTTTAATAGAATTTAATCAGAGAGTGGGAGAAACAGGCTCTTCTTACGGCAGCGTGTGTATTGTGCAAGAATAACGTAGGACATAGGTAACTATGTTCTGTTAGTATTTGTCAGAAACTTAAATATTTGGCCTTTTGAGGTGAGATTAAAGACTGTTGCAGCTGTGAACCTGAGTTGACTGTAGCAGATGTTTTCTCTCACCTGGCTCTTGGGTGCACTCTACCAAGCATCTTTAGATCATCTTATGGGTTTGAATGAGTGGCTGTGTGTGCATGAGAGGTGTGGGGGGAAGGGAGCTGTAATAAACTTACAAACATGGCATAATGGAAAATAGCAGTGGAAAAAATGGTTGAAAATCTGAAACTGAGTAGTAATAGTAACTATTCATACGAATAAACTTATAAGAGCTGGTTTTCTGTTTTGATAACCTTGTCGTTTCTTAAGTGATTTGCCAAGTCCTACAAAATCAAATCAACTACAGAGTTATCGGCAAAACTGATTTCTTGGCTCACTAACTTCTTTTCCCTGCTGCTGTGGGATTATTCCTAACTGCAGTCGGGTTTCAAGCCCCATGTAACAAAGCTTACTGAACTTTAAAACACAGTCTCTCTGCCAGCTAGTAAGAGTCCTGTCCCTTCTTCCCTACCCTCAAACACCTGCCGCTTGTTTTCCTGAAATCGTTCCATTTATACTAATCTGAATGTTTCTGAGTATTTGTTGGTATAACCCTAGCTTCCTTCTTGTTTGTCTCACTAAAATTTCTTTTGACTTTAGTGAATGTTTTATTTCATCTGACATAAAACAGTCTTAAGATTTGATAGAGTAACACAAATTTTACCCTTGCCTTTAGAAAATAGAAATTAAAATATTGGATGTTCCTGTGCAGGCCGAACTATATGTATCTTTTGGCCTCCAGAAAGAAATAATTTGTAGAGATATTTTCTTTTAAATCAAAATTATTTTAAGTTTATCTTCGTAACTGTTACAAAATTGCTTAGTACCATGTCAGTGGCATTTCATATTCTAAAATGCATTCTCTAGTAAAACCTGCCAGGTATATTTTCTAGGTTAATATTTCACTATTTTTAATTTATTGGCCAGTTTTTATTTTGCTCTAAGAAAATGGACCTTCCTCTTTGCTACCAACCAACTTAAAATATTTAAAAATTTGAATTTGAATATATGCTTCTTTCTTAGCATTTTCATTATTTAAAGCTGCACCATTTGTCTTATAAGTACACTATTATTACAAGTCATAGAATACACAAGCTATAAATTCCTTAGAATAATGATTTGAAAGGAGGAGTAATTGCAAACTGAAGATAATTCATATTGCACAGGTACAAGGATAAGCAATAATCACATTTTCCATACATATTAACCAAATGTAATCTCTTTTTGTAACGACAGAGGGAGACGAGTGAGAGTCTGGGTGGTGTAATCTGAAAAGTGACAAGAATAAATCTGTGCTAAGCAGATCTTTTAATCCTGGTAGCCTTGTGACAGCCAGCACAGTTGAGGAGAGTGAATTGCAACCCTTCTTCTGCCTCATCACTGCAACTGTGTCCTGAGAGCAGCACCAGCTGTGTGCCAGACCCTGCTGAGGTTTTCTTGCGGTCTCAAATCCTCACCCCTAGGATCAGGTGGACAGCTTGTCTCGTTCCGTGTTGTCTGTCACAACCTGTAACTGGATTTTCCAACTGGTGGGGTAAATGCAAGAAAAAAATCATAGATGATCATCTGATACAGATTCAAGTTTGTAGGACTTCTGTTAAACTATCTATCCAGTGATAAAAGTACATTTGTTTAGCAGATAATGACCAGAATTAATAGATGGCCCACTGGTGACATTATTACATGATGTGTTTTCAGTGTAGAGTGGCAATTTAATAACAAAATGGAGCTGGTTTTAAAGTAATCCCTTAGCTCTGGTTTGTCTTCAAAATCTTTCTGTTGTCTGGTACTGCAGTAAGAGATCCTATTCAATTTTCTTTGATCAGTCATGAGCTGTTTTTCAATTGTGTCAGTGAACTTAAAGTTACATTTTAGCAAGCAAATGTGTTAATGTGTTTGTTTTGATTAGTGTTAAAAGCTGATGAAGTAAATAAAAAGCACAAGTATGTTCTGAACGATGTCCTGAAAGAGTGGAGGCAAGAAAAAAACCAGTATGATATGCTGGACAGGGGAGAAGGAAGGGGAAAAAAAATCCCAGAAATGAAAGAGGAGCTGGGGAAGCAAATGTCTGCAGCGTGACAGGATTTATGCGTTTGTTAAAGCCACCCGCAGGAGAGCAGTGCAGTTAGAGCAGCCCTTAGTTCTTCCAGAGCCGTCCCCCGCGACCTTGGTTGGGTGCTCGGTAGGGTAACTAATGGTTCACCATGTTCTTTTTTCCTGGTGACTTGCCTGTTGCCTGCCTCTGGGTCTGTGCTTCCCCTTATGCTGACTTCTGCAGTATTCCTTCAGTCTCTTATCTCAGGGCTTTGATGCATATGTTCTGAAGGTGGCCACCGTGACTTTGGGTGGCAGCAGATGGTAAACCTTCAGGCTGCCACCGGCTATACTGGTGTTAAGTTGGAAACTTAACGTTTGATGAAGAATCAGTAGTGCATATGAAAGAGCTTTTACTGCAGAAATATCTTTTAATTAAAAAAAATTAGCATACTGAAACATTTGCTAATTTCTGTGCATTTAAAGGATCCTAAAATTAACTGTTTTCTTAAAGCTAGACTATGGTTATTTACCAGGCAGGTTTTATTTTATTTTTCTCCAATTAATTGTACCTACTATATTGAATTGAATTTAATTTATTTTCCACTAAGCTGTTGGATACGCTGTAAATCAAATCTAAGAAGCTAATTTTTTTAAGTAGCTGCTGTCAGCATCGGAATTAACCCTTGACTTAGGGAAAAAAAAAAGGAATTCACCAGTAGAAAATCCTATTTGGCATCATGGAGGGGTATTGCTATCTGCCACTTTACTGAGATGTGTCATGCACCGCTGCTGTGTTCACTTGTATTTTGGGATGTACCCGAGAGCTCAAGGGCTTGTACAAAATTAGGGATGTCTGTGCTGCCGAAGACACTTGTTTACATTAGATATTTATTTGTGGTCATTGCTTTTTGCATGTCACTGTTTTTGACCATGCTGAAGTTGTCATCAATGCAAAAAACTAGGAAAGAATAAGCAACAGTGCCATGAAAGCCAGTGTGATATGTAGACCTTGACTCTGTTCATACATTACTGTTACAAATAGGATTTTGCCTTGTCTCCTTTTGTGTCCCAGTGTAGTTTGCTCAGTGGCCAGGAATGCTCTGCTGTGCGTTCTCCCTCCTCTCTGAGATAGAATGCTGAATGTTACAGCCGACAGCTCACTGTTAGGAGATATCAAATATTACAAGTTACTCAGTAGTCATCACTGGTGAAAGAGGTTCCATCAGTTTATGTGAGCTAGAAGCAGCCTAGTCTAATCCCAGCATCTCTGTGTGATCTGCTCTGGAGAATAAGAGTTATGTCATAGGGAATGCTCTGTGGAATTCCATTTTGTCCCATTGTGCCACTAGTGTGGAGACTTGTCACTTTACATTTTAAAAAGAAATTTTAGAAAAAGAATTACTGAAGCACTCCCTTTTGCAATGGGAGAGAAGTGTGAAGGAATGCCAACAGGAAAGACTTGTTGCACCACTATCTAGAAATTGGCTGTAAAGCATGAGGTGAGGAGAGTGAGTTTGCATCTGGGTCAGTGGCAGGCTTACAGGTATGCCCTTCTGCAGCAGCCTGGCAATGCATCCAAGAGCTGCTGACCTTTCTCTGCTCTGGATGCACGATAAAAGTCAGTCAAATATACTTGTGACCCCCTCTTTCCTGGACTTATCCCTTTCTGAAATGTCAGTTTTCTGATAGCAGTTTGTTCATTCATGTAGCCCTTTAATTATCTGAAAGAATCTGGTTAAACCACGTCTTTGTAATATGCATGCAGGCTGCTTTCCCTTGAAGCAGGTTTTTGACTTGGTAGGTCCATGTAAAGTCCACAGTCTGCCAGGGCCAAATGGAACATCACTAGATGAATTTCTAAAGTTACTTTTATGGCTCTTCCTGGGGCTTCTTGGCATCCGTTTTGAGGGAAACAGTCTTGCAGAAAGGTTGACATTGAATCAACAAAGAAATAATTGGCCATAAAATGAAGCGGAGCTGTAGATGAGATGTTAGTCACTTGGGGAAGGTATGGTGCTTGATGGGAAGCAGAAGAAAAGAACCTGGTTGGTTAGACTGGGTATGTCTAACCTAGTCCAGCTAGGTAGTTAACCTCAAAGGCATGCTGATACCAGTTGTTGTTATTAGAGTTATAAAACTGTAGCTGCTACATCCATTTTGATGTTATAATATAACAGCAGATGAAACCAGCCCTAAAGGGACCTGTTGTCTGCTTTGTTCACGTTACTGGTCCTCATTCTATATGTCGTCTTATAGGGCAAGGGCTCAGTAATCTGTTCTGTTGCACCATATGCTAATACAGTGCTGATAAGCAAGTATGAAAAATGAAAGGGAGGAATACATTAATTGTATTTGTGCAATAAGCTATGCTATCAAAGGTAATTATTTCATGACAGTTTTAGTTATAGCAGTTGTTTTATCATGGAATAAAAGATGGCTTTAGGAGCCTTTTATTGGAAAGACAATTGTATCAAATTAGTACCAAATTAGATTTTTGTCTTTATAAAGGTGAGCAAACCCATGAGCAGTTTTTAAATTGGTGTCTTCTACTCTACAAATGAACAAATCCTGTTTGAGGGTTAAAGAAGCTATTATTCTGTCCTTTATGCTGACAGCTTCATTACTGATTGGCCTACTGTTGGTATTAAAAAAATGTTTGGCTTCTTATGATCTTTGTGCATGCAACTATCATATTAATACAGACCATGGAACTGTTCATTAAGAAATGACTTCAAATGAGGTTGATGCTTGTAAATCTGGAGAGATACAGATGTTAAATGCTGCTATTCCTTTTCATATACAGCCGTATGGCTAATAATTTCCAAGTGGCTAAAGCTCTTGTTAGCAAGAGTGCTGGTGTGTTAAGAATGGCCCTATAAATAACTTTAAGAACTGAAGTTGAAGGTGCTTCTTTTAAAGACTATTGTTAACTAAACATTATTGCCAAACAGATGGAAAGCATTCACCAGCCTGATGTTTTTAGGTCTAATTATATTATCGCCAGTCCTGTACGGCTCAGTTGAAGAGGTGTATCCAGAGGCCAATTTATAATCATTTAGCCAACACCTGTTTGGGAGATATTGACAGTCAAAGGGCACATTTAAAAAAAAATCACATATGTTCTCGTATTTATTGCCTCAATGTGAACAGTGTAGGTACAAACAAACTTGGGAGAAGAGGAAGGAAAGTGACTATAAACACATAGATGTTTCCAACCCATTTTTATCTTATTTTGGCACCTCTTGTGAAGTGGATTTTGCTTTTCTCTTGTTCTGTTGGTTTTCTTTGGTTGGTTGGTGTGTTGTTTTGTTTTTTTTTTTTTTTAATTTTAATTTTACATCTTTTGGTTAAGCAAGAATAACAAAACCAGTTGTACAGTTACTTATTTAACTATTTTTCACTCTTACTGGAAGACCCAGGTAAGAGGCCTGAAGAGTTGTTAGGCAAACTCAGTGGTCTGGGAATATCTGTCTTTCCCTATCATGCCCTTGACATGGAACCTGTATGTCATTCTTTTGTCAAAAAATCTCAGTAACACCAACTTCTGTTTGGATTTTTTTGTTTTGGCTTTTTTATTTGTTTGGTTTGGTTTAGTTGTGGTGGTTGTACTTTTTGTTTGTTTGTTTTGGTATGTTTGGGGGTGTGTGTTTTTTTTTGTTTGGTTGATTGGTTTTGGTTTTCGGGTTTTTTTTGTGAGAAGATACAAACCAGATTTTAAAATTACGTGCAGCTCTAGTAAAAGAAGAGATCTTTGAGATGGAGGTGTCTGTGACTTTATTTCTGTTGGTGAAATTTGATGAGAGAGAAATGCTTAGAAAAGACTTCAGTTCTTCATCTCTTGCTTGAGATGCAATAGGGAGAGATGGAGGGCAGTGTTTGAAACGTGGCCATCCCAAAGGGCAAAGCCCCTACCTGCGAGGAAGCCAGCACAGCCCTTCCCCCGGAGAGCTCCCTTCTGGCCGAACTGCCGGGCCTCTGGCACGTCTCCACCTCACCTTGCTGTGGGCACTGCATGGGACAGATGTTCCCACAATTCCCTTGGCGTGAGGAAAGTCAGCATTTCAGCCTGGTAGACATCACCCTTTCAGAGATAGCAGGGCATGGCTGCATTGCTGCCCCACACAGCAGGGAGATAAGGGAGACTATGTGTTGTGTTGCCCTTCTGTGACCTGGTGAATCCAGCACCCTGTTACTCCTGACGTGACATTCCTCTGCAAGAAGTTCTTTTTTTGACGTGAGCTGTCTTGGGCTTCGCTGCACCTTGTCTGTTGACTTGGAGTTGCTTCATCTTGTCTTTTAAACTCAGAGATCGGTAACGCCAGTGCTGGCAGTGGAAGCCCTTTAGAAGTTTGATTTTGCAGCCTAAATATTTTGGTATAACTGTATGTGAATATTTATACTGGAAGTTTACAATGTATGTTGTAAATAAACAGTGAGCACACACTCTTGTTCTTGTTCCTAGAGGAGGGTTGAGCTCATGCTTGTGCTGCTCGTGTGGCTGTCTTGCAGCTGGTGCTTTTCAAGCACATCTGTGTTCTCAGAGTTTGAAAACAATTAATTCCTGACCAGGGTGATTTGAAGATGGAGATGTGGAGGGTTCCAGCTTTCTAAAGATGCGGTTTCCTAAATGTATATACACATAGATATTTTTGTTTGTTTTGTTTTCAACGCATAAACAAATGCAGATTGCTAAGAGTGTAGTTGCTGTTTAGTGCTTCTCTCATTGCCATGTTTAAAGTGCTTTCAGTAGGGGTGATGCACTGCTAACAGAGATGCTATTTGCAGCTGTAGGTGTTCTCGTCTCTGCAGCAAACCCATCCACAATTTTCTCCCTAAGTAAATCCTCTTTTTTGTTGTTGTTGTTACATTAATACTAGAGATCTATAGCCTCAGTCATATTTCTTTCCTAGGAAAAAACCCTGGTTATCAAGTCTGTGTGCTGCAGGGGTTTAATTTATTTATTTTTTTTAAAAATCATTGCTTATAACCCTTTCTTTTTAAGAATATTTAACATTAGATTTAAGATCTGTATTTTGTTAGCTTACTCATATGAATCTTAAATATTTATCTGAATACTTTTTGCTTAGGTTTTGCTTGTAATGGACACTAGAACACAGCAGACTTTTATATTGAAGGTGAGTAAAATCTTTTATTATTTATTAATAATCTTTTATTATACGGCCTCCTAAATTACACCACCACACAAAGCTCAATTTGTATGTACTATATAGAGTTATGCCTGCAATATATTGTTTTGGTAATACATATATCCCTATTAAGGGCACTGGAATTCTTTTTTGCCGGTATTCAGTTGCATTCCCTTCCTTTTTCTGTAACATCCCTAGTGCTCGGATATGCTGGTTTAGTCACTTGAGTTGCCACTGGTTATTGCAGCCAACACCTTAGCAGGCTTTGGTAAAGAATCAGAGATTTAATGTGCTGCTTAAAACATCTGTAAAGCCCTAGTGGCTCAGGACACGTGCAGGCTACTGATGAAGGTGAAAAATCTTCTTAACGCAAGTACATCCATTGTACTTTGTGTTTGGTCTTCTTTAGCTGAAGAATATGGTCTTGGACGAAGTGGATTCTGGATGAAATGTATGACTGGGCTTATTCAAAATTGTTTCCTTATGTTTTACATCGGTAGGCTGTGAAAACTGAGTTTAATGTTACTAACCAATTGAATTAGTGAATAGTTAATTGGTCAGAATAAAATTTTTCCCATTACTCTTTTATGTTTCAGAAAGTGTTCAGATCAAGATCCCAATATGCTCAGAGCATCTGTGATGCCGAGAATTAGTTTAGTTATGAGTATTGTTATTGTGGTCATTATTTCAGGCTCCCCTTGACATGAATTCCACTGCTGATGGCAGGAAGGGCTGAAAAAAACTGTATCCCAAACATGAAGCTCTAATTAGTCGTTAACATTTTGTAACTTTGCTTTGGATTTGGCTTACAACCCTGCCTTAACTTTGTGCATCTGGCCTTTGAAATTGTTTTTCTGAAGTATGTGCTGGATACAGCAAACCCCTTTGTTCCTCAGAAAGGTTTATTTGTGAATATTTTATATTAGAACCTCACATTATCTACTGGCAGATAGAGTAACATTGAATTTCCCATTTAACTGCCTATGTTTATCAATATTGTAATAGGTCACACTATTGACATAATTTTTTTTCTCTTTTTCTCCCCCCTCCCTTTCACCCTCCCATGTCAATTTTTTCACTTCTGGCAACTTCATCTCTGTGTTACCTCCCAAAAATCATTGCCTCTCAAGGAGACTAATCCTTTCCTTTGCTTTTTGTTGTGGTGCTTGTTGTCTTTAGTAAAGTAAAATGGAAATGTGAGGATTACCTGTAACACTAAGGCATTCTTTTGTCTTTAGAATTTGAATTGAATTTTTTTAATAGTGTCTTTTGGTCACACACAAAAATAAAATTTTAAAAAAAGGTCACAGGGAAATAACTGAGTGTCATCCTGATGACTTAGTTTGAGAGAGATTCTAATAAAAACATTGACCCATGTAATTGATTTTAATGGCAGCTTTGTGCCATCTTCTGTTCTCTGGAAATGCGCCAGATGCCATCAGCACAGCCTCGGGGGACCGAGGGGCATAGAGCAGCAGATGAGTGGTTTCTCTGAAGCCCAGAGTAACTCGGATAGATTAGTTTGGTTGATAAACACAGAGCACAGCAGGCTCCAAAGGCAACTGAGGGTACAACTGACCTTTTTGTTCTCTGTCAGGGTCTAAGGAAAAGTAGTGAGTACAGCAGGAGCAGAACGACCATCATCCCCCGCTGTGTGCCCAACATGGTGTGTCTGCACAAGTACATCATCTCCGAGGAGTCCGTCTTTCTCGTGTTGCAGCATGCGGAAGGTTTGTCTCTCATTTAAGCATATTGTTGAAAAGAGTCAAAGGTTTAAGTTTTAATCCATGGTACATTTCATTGTCAAATTAATCTCTTATACATCTAGTTAAAATATTTTTAGTGTGCCTAAGAGATGTCATGTAAGACACCACACTCCCTTCCTCTGTCCCTCCCCCTCATTCCCCTCTCGTTCTGCGGTGGATCTGATTCCCATTTCAAATGGCCTCAAATCCTGATGGGTTACTTGAATTGTAGCAATATTGAAAGTTTCCAACTGTTTATTTTCTACAGAAGAGGAAGTGCTTTGAAAGCAACAACTATCTGCATTATTTACAGTCATCTCCCAGAGATACAGTCTTTGGCTACTTTTGTAAACTTTGGATAGTTAATCTTTTCAGCATCTTATAGTTAAAATGACAAGTATTTACACAAGAATTTAATAGCTCTGCTAAATACCATGAACATTTGCCTGTTGGTTAATGGTGCATAGTTATTCTGATCTGGATTTTTAAGAAAATAGCTAGTGGCATCACACAGGAGTTCAAAGCAGAACCACAGAGTTGTGCCTTCAAACTATTTATAAAATTCCTGTTAAATGTACAGGGAACAGGTGGCACAAAATAATTACATTTTGATTTTTTCTTCTAACACCTGGATTTAAATATTCCCTAAATGTAATTACCCATATTTGTTTAGAATGAGTGGGGAATGTAAATTGTGGGATTGCTAATAGTTCTTTTTTTTAGGACATGTTAATAATTCAGTCACAGTGGATGATGTGAAGGAACTGAGCTGACTGATAGAAAAGATAATTTTATTACATTGAATATTATTTCTTTTTTCCCCCAGTAACTTAGATTTTGGCTTTTTCATGAACAGTTTGTCATATGAGACCAGTTAAAGTTAACTTTGCAAAATGAGTGACTGTTTCTGCAATGTGTGACTTGATTTTGCCATGAGCAGTGATGCATGAAGAAAAGCCTCACATTACAGTACTGCCTGATGGTGATTTTGAGAATTTACAAAGCTGCTCTGTACAATGCTACTTTTCTCAAGTGTGTGTGTTTTGGCAGGATAGCTTGGAGACTCTCACCTGAACTGTAATCTCCACATAAGCTGGTAAATTTTGTTTGGAGAAAAAATATTTTTAAAAATCCACAACCAAAGAAACCTCAAGCCATACAAAAAACCTCACCCACAACCCTTGTCAGATACCAAGTGCTCTTAACCTAGCATAATCAAAGGGTTGGAGACTGGATAAGATAATAATTAAAAAAACTGTTCTTAATATTTCTGCAGTTTCTGAAGACCTACAGGTTTGAAATTCTCTTCAGGAAGAACGTTTTTCCTCAAGACAAATGGAAAAGTGGGTGAAGTAGTAGTGGAATTTGGGGGCAGATGTGTCAGATGTAAGAACAAAAATTTTAACTAAGCCCTAATGTGACCAGTTGACAAAGATGATCTCCTGGAAGTCATAATTTTATTGTGACAACAGTGACAAAAATTAAGACATTACATGATCAGAGTTCTATCGTTTAAGAACAGAAACCTCAACTTAACATTTGGAATAGACAAGATGTTATCCTTAAAAAAGGAATGCCTTTCTTCTGGTTATCTTTGACATGGTCAGAAATCTCAGTGAAATGTGCTTTGCCTGAATGTCTTGCTTTTACCAACGTTGGCTGTAACATTTTGACTTCTGTGGCAGAAGGATTTTTAATTTACTAAGTGCCTTCTAAATCAGGTTTGTGCAACACACAGCCTTGTGCAGCACCCCACACCATTTGTTTAATTTGCCAGCAGTGAAGGTGGTGTCTGTAAAGCATCCTCATTTCAGCTGGCCAGAGAGGAAACACATACTACTTGGAGACAGCCACAGCTGTGCTGCCTCTCTCTCAGCTGTGGGTCAAAGCCATGCAAGTGGGAGGGAGATGGGTTATTTTGAGGTGGAGTTGGGAGAGGAGCACTGATGAGATACGAGTACTTCCTATAGGGAGAGCTTTGAAGAACAGTGCGTAAGGAGCATGGGAGAAGTGGGAGAGCATTGCAGAGAGGATGGAGGACTGGCAGGCTGTGCTGGGGTGGAAGGGGAGAGCTGCAGGGACCGGAAGGGATTTTGATGTGGGTGAGGGCTGTGGTTGGTGATACACAATACATGGATTCACTTGACTTGGACACTTTTGGGTGAGTTGTGAACTGTAAAAGGTTTTCCCTCACTTTCTGGTAAAGCAGGAAGTAGTCTGGAAGCGGATTAACCTCTATTCTTGTTTGCAAACCATTCAAAAATTATGATGTGCTATAAGGACTTTTTCCTGATTATCAGGGAATTAACAAGGTTTGTTTCATTAAGGAAACTCTCCTGCTTTCATGATCTTACTGTCTGGGCTTGGAACAGGCAAAGGGAGAGGAAGAGCGATATATTGTGTTGCAAAGAGGGATAGCTGGGGTACAAAGTGATGAGTAAATTGCCTGAAAATGCATGTAAAAGGTGTATTGCAGGCATAGGGCGTGATCCCAAATCCCTAACTGTGGCAATGGCCAGTGCACGTCGCCCTGTCCCAGGAGACTGATGCTAGAAAGTGATTCAGGAGAAAGGCTTCTACCTTTATGTGAATACAGCATGAATAAAATAGGGCCAAAATTATGCTGTACAGTATGCAGGGGCTAGTCTTGCTCACCCCACTGATGATAGTCTTGATCATATCACTCTTACATAAGTAGCACTCATCCTTTAAATTACAAGGATAATAATATTGGGAATCCCTACAGATAAAGCAATCTTAAAATTTTGTCCGTCTCAAACCAAAAATAAATAGAGAAGGTGCTTGCAGTTAATGTTGGAAAAAGATAAAAATTTCTAGGATTTTAATTTTTAAGTAATAGTCTCTTGAAATTTTATTTTGTGGCTTTATGAACGCTCTTAACATTCATACTCCAAGTAATTCTATTCCAATAGGAAAAAAGATTCTGCCAGTCAGATTTATAAGTGGTGCTGATTTATGATGTTAGGTATCTTAGCTCCACCATTGTGAGGTTCAAGGGTAAAATACTCATTTAAGTGGGCACCAAATTCAGATGTTTGAATGTTTTGTGTGAGCAATATATGTTTGCTAATCAGCTCACTGTTTCCTGTTCATAGTGGATTTTAACTATATTATTAAGTGCAGCACTACTGGGTTTCGTATGGAATTCTACAAGCTTGACCACAGACACAAGATTAAGACTTTTTTTACTTTTTTTTTTTTGGTAAATCGCGATACTGTTACCTGCTCAGAATTGGTGAGTGAGGTCTTGAGTTCTCCTACAGACTTTTCTCTTGGCCACAGTTGGAGGCTTCAAGGATACCTCAGAAGCACAAAAGTCCATAAAGTTATCTTGTAGCTTTGTTGGAAAGCACTTGGCAAGTTCTAGTGTGGTAGGGAGCCAATCTGGTGTTAATAAGGCCTCGCTTCTTCTTGGCACTACTAACTCCAGAAATTTTAGAAACAGATGCTTCAAAAATAGGCTGGGGGGCTTCCATGGGACATCAAAGTTTAAGTGGCTGTTAGAAGCTGTCAAATCTCTTTAAGCATAAACAAGCCTGAGTTCCTATCAATCTGGAGAGCACTCAAGAAACTTCCTGCTGAAGAGGGTTGCTGCATGCAGCAATTGATAGACAGCAACACAGTAGTGTTCTGGCTTGCAAAGCTGGGGATTTGTTGTTAGGAAAGCAGATAATACTAGCTGTAAATATTTGACGGGAATCGGAAAATGTAGGAAAGGTGATATAGTCCTTGGCAAGTCACTTTTTCAGGAGGCTGCTTTGAAATTTTGCTCCAAGTGCATTGAAGTGGGAGCTTTGCCTAAACTAGCAAACTTTGTAGCAGAGATTCACCAGCGGCAGTGGAAACAGCTGTATATATATGACTGGTGCTTGTAACTACTGTCATGTTAGAGATTAGGCAGGAGATTAGGTTCCCATTCATGTGTACGCTGCAGCTCCACTGTGGCTGCCATTGGGATGCTGTGAAACATTGTTGTACCATGGCAGTGCCTGTGTGTCTGGTTCCCTTTTGGCTTAGAAACTGGACAAGCCTAATTTTATGTAGTCATTGCATTAACATGATGAAGTTTACCAGGAGGCATGTCTTTAGTGAAAAGGAGGACAGTGATTCTTTGAAAATCATAAAATTGTTCCTTTTCCAGTGAGGAAGGCTATTAATTCACATGAGGTGCATGATTTAGGATTGGTATTCCTGGCCATAAGCAAATTCTTATGTGGTGATGTAGAGAGTTGGGCCCAGTTTTGGAGAATAATTCAAGCAGATGTCTTTCAATACTCTGTTTTTCTTTCCTATCAGATTACAGTTATTTGGAAGCCTGGATTGTTCACTTTGACTTTGTTTGGGATTTCCTAAGTACAGTGACTCCTGCATTCTTAGCTGCATTCCAGTTCTGCAGAAACTGGAATATATTATCCTTCAGAGAAAACCTGTGGGCCAAGCTAGCAAAAGACATTGATTTATTGTGGAATATGTCTCCTTAGTCAGCCAGTCTTTCAGGATGTGAAGCTGAAATGTAACTGAGCACCAGGTGATGAAGAATCCAACTAGTAATGAATTTTTCTTGTCAACTAGAACAAAAACATGATTAGAAAGCTAAATTTGCTGATTTGTTAGGTTTCATTTTATCCTGTGATATGTACTGTATAGTCCCCGTATTTTCTTTTTGATATTCCTGTATCAAGTGCTATTAATAAGCAAAAAAGCTGCAGAAATGTTTGAAAGATTATAAAAATATTATGGAACTAACAAGATTCCTAGTCAGCTTCATCACTTGGTCACTTTGTACTGAATTTCCTGTTGATTATTTTGGACACTAACTTTTTAGATTCTGCCTCTAGAAGCAGAGGTATAACCTCTAGAATGCCAGAGTATGAAATGCTGGTTAAATATGGCACTGCTAATAAGAAATTTTTCATGGAATAACTGCAGAAGAATGTAGAGCTTGATGATTTTCATGTGCTAATAAAACCAGAAAGAGGGAGCTATACTGGCTGTAGAATCAGTTCATGGTAGTACAAAACAAACTTAATAATTTGTTATGTTAATATTGAACTTCTGAAATTGTATTAAACACTAGTAAACTTTAGCTTTATACTGTAGCTTTTATAGTTATTTAGTCTATTGGACTATTTGACAATGACTGAAGCTTACTTGTTTGGATTGATTTCTGTAATTTTAGTTTTTATAGATTCCTGATACTATATTAGCATGGCTTGCTAATGGGTTTTCTTGATCTTACACAACACATGGGTAGAGGGGGAAAGATTATTAGTATGTCATTCATAAAGACATAATTACATACGCAGATACAAATATCACTTTTGTTTGACCCTGGATTGGACATTTTCAAAAAGGACTAAAATGGTTGTTTTTCCATGTAGAACACAATTATTGAATGGCATTTATTTACGTATTTCCACTTGACCAGGAGGCCATTCTTGAAATATTTGTATGTAAACATATTTGGATGTAATAATTTTTTTTATTTACTTGCATTTAACTCTTAAGTTGGAGTTGCAGTAAGTAGTCATTTCAACTGTGATTTCTAGATAAATACAAGTCATTATTAATGAGCAACTTTTTAAAAAAAAAGATAATAGATTTGCAAATAGAAAATGAGTTATAGTTGCAGTTCTATCTATTTTCATAAGTGGACAGTGAATTCCCAAACAGTGTAAGAATAAAGAGAATTTTTTTTGTCTTTTGCAACTTTTATGTTGAATCTTCCAGTGATTTTTCTGTGGATTTTTGAAGGATTGATCCTAATCTGTCTCTTTTTCCTTCCTTAATTCTTCTTGGGTCTCCTTTCTTAAGCTGCAGTAAGACTCTGAGTAGAGGCCAAAATCTAGTGGAGGTTGCATGAAATCTTGCATTGAAGTGAGGTGGAGGGAGCAGAAGACAGTTGTCATCCTGAGAGCAGCTTGACGTGTCAATAGGTGAAAAACTAAGTTGTGCAAGGATAATTCTTGCATTTTTCTTACTGCTGGGCACCCCAACCCTTTCTTACCTTAGAATAGGGCTACAAAACATTTCAGGTCAGTGAGAGCTGTTCAGGTGTCATATGTAAAAGCACACCTGGTGTCCAGTAATGACCCAGGAAAAAATGTGACAGAAGATCACAGGAATAACATTTTGAACTTTCTGCATCTCTGGGTCAAAGCTCAAGGCAAGGCCTCCACCTTTTCTTACTCCTTGCCTGCAGCCTGAAGGACTGTTGTGCCAGGCATTGTCCAAAGCTCCAAAAATCTTATGTGAGTCTTCGTGGGTCATGATCTCTTTGAAACCTGAGGTTTGTGTTTTCATAAGAAATTTGTGAAGCACAAGTATAAACACTAGTAATATGTAGATGGAAATATTTAACTTGTACTAATTAATCTAATGCAGGTGGGATGGGGAGACTATAATATTTTTTATTGAAGGCAGCAGGGGTGTGGTTGTCAAATGAGATTTTATTGTTTGGTATGAAGTGAACCTGAATAATTCTATGCACAGTTAATAAATTGAAAAAAGTTATTTTATTATATTACTTAAAGTAATTTAATTGAAATTTTAAAGGAAAATAATTATTATGGATGAGAGTGTGGAAAAGAGGAGAAACTCTTGCGCTATATATATATATGTATGTTCTCACTCTTATTCTCTTTTCTGTTGTTTTTTCTCCCTGCCATTTCATAGCAGAAGCATGAATAAATGTAAAAGTGTAATAATAGAAAAGAATCATCGGTGACTACGGGATGAACAACCAAATCAGTTTAAGAGCAGTAGTTCTGAAGTCCTGCACAAGCTGCAGGGCTCAGAAGGCAGGGCAGGGCGCCTTTGCCCTGCTGAGCTCCCGTGCAACGTGTCATATTTAAAGCAAGCAGCCTCATCTTAAGAGTCTGCACAGGCTCACAGCTTCTCACACAGGTGAGGTCCTGCTCGTCAGGCACCTCTGGCAGGACCAGGGCCCTTGGTCTTGCTGGCACAGGTCGTCAGGTCACTTGTGTCCCAGCAAGCTCAGTCAGTCGCTGCCCTGCTTTGCTGCTGCTGCTCTGCTGGGAGGGACTGATGAGCTGTGTCTTGCTGCTGTGGCAGGGCACACTTGGGGCTATTTTGAACATATCTCTGGGTAAGTATTTAAAGTGCTTATGCAATACAGTGGTCAGTATAGCAGTTTTTACTCCCTTCCATTTGCTCCTGCTCGTTTACCTGGCATCCTTTCTCATCATCTTCTAGAAGGCGGCAAGGATCGTTCTGACCTGGTGCTAAATCCATTTGTAGCTTATGGCAGAAACTATGTGGATTAACAGATCTAAATTGTCATTTTTACCGTTGGACTCAAGGTGTTAGAATTCTCTCTTAGTATTTTTAATATACTTAGTTTCACCACAACCAGTGAGATTTTTTTCCCTGTTTAAAAACAAGTCTTGTCTTAGCCAGGGGGATGGAGAGCAGGAAAACTCCACACTATATTATTCAAATTAATTTTTAGTGTCAAGCTTTTTCTGCCTTTGATAAGTTATGTTTGAAATACCTGGGAATACAGAAAACCTGTTCCTAGGCAATGATAAATACTTTTTTATTGTACTTTTTAAAAGAATTTTGCCTGATACAGAGAGCATTAAAAAATCCCAAATTATTAGAGACTGTATTTTGGAAAAATACAAAACTCTGTTTTCTCCAAATAAGTAAGAAAAAACCCAACCTCCCAAAACTTTGCAGATGCCCAGTGGGCTGGATGCTTACTTTTTTCTTCTACAAAGATTTTGTTAGAACTCCAGCGTTTTTGAGAATTTCTGTACTGTCTTTTAAATTGAAATGTCTTGACATTGCATTTTTCTTTAAGTTATCAAAGGAGACTTTCTAGCTTTAAGCCAAATTCTTTAGCACAGGCAAGAGATGCAGTACCTTCTTGATTTATTTTGCTCAAATTATGTTTTGAAATCTGTAAGCTTTTTTAATTTGAACAGTATTTGGAAACATAAAGAGTCCTATTTTGTATTTTTTAAATGTAACTATTACTTTTGGAGTTGTAAGTTTCTTAGAAGCTGTGAAGGAACTTGTTTGCCAGTGTAACTTAGAGTATTGATAAATTCTTGTGTGGTGCAGCAAAGCATAAAAAACTTTTCTGAAGTTAATGGGAGAAATATATCAATATTTAAATAAAAACCCATCTTCTTCAAAGAGATAAACAGTTCCTTAAGATAACCTGCTAATATGAGGTAATTCCCTCCCCCTTACTGAACTTGCTAATTAGTTTTTAGTACGTTTCCACTGATGTTGCTCATGAACTTAGAGCTGTGATACAGAATTATTCATTGTAGGCAGAACTGGTGATGGGCCCTAAACCATTTGATCTTCCCTAGTTTTTGCTTCTTTTGAGACAGCAGATGGAGAGTAGTAACCACCACGCAACTTGAGACAGACTCCAAAATAAAAATTTACTGAAGTTTAAAAACGCAAAAGCATCAGCTTAATCTCAGATACAGCTCTTTAAATATCTACGTAGTAATACAAATATACTTAAAAGGCAAGTTGTTGGTCTCTGTAATTATTTCCTCCTGAAGTAGCGGTTCCAACTTTGTGGGCATAAGGATATATAGTGCATAGTGACAGTGAGAATATTTTCCTGTTTCATAATGAAACTGATTCTAGTTTGAGTGAAATTAAGAGTTCCCTTCCCTTTTTTTTTTTTCTTTTTTTCAGGAGGAAAACTGTGGTCTTATGTCAGTAAGTACTTAAACAGAAGTCCTGAAGAGAGCTTTGAAATTCCTGAACCCAGGACAGCCAGTTCAACTAAAATTTACCTGGAACAACCAACACCTAGTCCTAAAGAAACTGGCAGCAGCACCGATTCCAGAGAAAGCTATGGGGAGAGCATGCTGAAGGTGGTCTCACTGAAGAGCAGCCTAACACCAAGCTCTCAGGATGACAGCAGCAACCAGGAAGATGGCCAAGAGAGTTTGAAGTGGATGGACTCAGGATCCAGCTCAGAAGAAGAGTGCACTACTAGTTATTTAACATTATGCAATGAATATGGGCAAGAAAAAGTTGATTCAGGCTCTCTAAATGAGGAACCAGTGGCTAAACTGGGGAGTGAAGATCTGCATACCAAAGAGAGAAGCTGCTTACAGAAATGCAATGTCGTTGGCAGCGATAGCTTCATGTCTCAGGTGGTACCTCAGGAACGAAAGCTTTTCATCGATGATGGTGAGCCAGAAATAGCTAGCCCTACTAGGATATTGGACTCATTAACTAAATCAAAGAACAGCCCTATGGAACTCTTCAGGATAGACAGCAAAGACAGCGCTAGTGAGCTCCTGGGGCTTGATTTTGGAGAAAAATTATATAACCTGAAATCGGAGCCCTTGAAGCCATTGTTTTCTGTTCCAGATCATGACAGAAGCTTGGATGCCCTAGAAAGCAAAATGGGTGTGAGACCTCATGACACCGTAAGCAGAGGTTCAAATGACTCTGTGCCAGTTATCTCCTTTAAGGATGCTGCTTTTGATGATGTAAATAGCATTGATGAAGGAAGGCCTGATCTCCTAATAAACTTACCTGGTATGTCTGATGAGACAGAAGAGGCAGCAGTGTCAGGGCCAGCAAAGTTTACAAAAACTGATAGGGATGTGTTGGAAGTGAAGTTATTAGAAACACCTGATGTCTTGCAATTAAATAATTCTGCAGAACCAAATCGTGTGGCACCAGAAGTGAGTGATCCTTCCCCCAAGGAAGCAAATGGACAGAGTGGTGTCACTCAGGGAGCTCTTGGGACCCTCTTTACATCTGACCAAGAGGTAGGTAGTTCAGAAGACAGCGCTCTGTTTCAAGGACTTGTAGCCTGCTCCTTAAACATGACAAGCAAAGAAGAAAGTTTATTTGTTTCCAGCTCGCTCTCGGCTGCTCAAGATGTTAGCTTGGACAGAGACACATTAAGAAATGAAGCAGTGTTGCTGTTTTCCAATCAAACTGAAGACATTGGGAAAGCGGAGACAGACTCGGCTTCATCACCAGCAGCTGAAAGTAAAAAGACAGCACCAAAGAGGGAAGACAAAATAGCAGGAGGAGGGGAGAAGGAAATACATCAAATTTTTCAGGACCTCGACGAAAGATTAGCGATAACCTCCAGGTTTTATATCCCAGAGGATTGCATTCAAAGATGGGCAGCTGAAATGGTTGTAGCCCTTGATGCTTTGCATAGAGAAGGAATTGTGTGCCGCGATTTGAACCCAAACAACATCTTATTGAATGATAGAGGTCAGGAACTTTTGCAAATGCATTTCTTTTTATTCGCTGTTGCTTCCAATTAACTGAGTAGGCGTTTTATCTTGTAATTAGTATCTTCATTTCCTGTCTAGAGCTTCATTATCAGTGCAGCAAATTCACCCCCAGTAATAGCTTCTAGTACTTAATGATGCCATTATTCTTAATGATACTGTTTTTAGCTACAAAAGGAGTAATTACAGTTCACTTCTGCAGAAAATGGAAGGGAAAAATGTTTTGATTTCTCCTGTCGTTTTGTTTTTAGGACACATTCAGCTAACGTATTTTAGCAGGTGGAGGGAGGTTGAAGATTCCTGTGACAACGATGCCATAGAGAGAATGTACTGTGCCCCAGGTTAGAGCAATCACCTACAATGTTTCACATGGAAAGTAGATTAGCAGCTTTCATTTTCTCATGGAGTCTCTGTAGCACAGAGCTCAAGATCATGTAGTACCTGAGTTTTCTTTGCTTTCTTTCTGAATGTCTTAAAAAGCTACAGGGCTCATGACTGCTTTATTGTTGAACTGTGGTGGTTTTTGTTATGTCATTTCCATAAAGTGTAATTGTATTGAATGTCTTGTTTAAGCAAGTTTAAGGAATGTTCTGTTTTCCTGCAGTTTTTTGCTGTGCGTAAGTACATCTTGGTAACTGAAAAGATGGCACAAAGAGCCTTAAAAATACAAAAATTTATACTTGCAAAGAACATGGGGGGCAAGGGGAGAACGATAGTGGTTTGAAAAATAGAACCCTAATAGGCTTAGAGATGCCTCTGACATTTTTGATGAGCTACGGTGGGCTTTGAAATAGTTTAGAGAGCTCTTTTCTTAGAACTGCTTTCATCAATCATGAGGGTGATAAAATCGATCTCTCTCATAGCAAGGATGGCACTTGAAACTGAGTCCTCCCTTTTTTCCTTTTTCCAATTTATTTTCTGCTAATACAGTGGTCAAATGGTAGTGACAGCCAAAAATCAGGTGTTTCACTTATAGCTTCATATTTTAAAAATTTCATAGCTAGCTTAGAAAAGCTACTTTTAGAGTTGAAATTACTACTTCTTTATTCCGAATTTGAAATGCCAACATAACTTTCTGCTGAGTGTGTGGTCTGGCCAGGCATTGCAGCTTGGCATGCAGGTAATCCCCAAGTTCAGTCTGCAAATGTGCTCAGAAAATTTATAAAAAGAGTTACCAGCAATGGAAGCTCTGAACTTAGTTTGGCGTCAGGTGTTTATTCTGTTTTTGTCCCACAACTGAAATGCAGTAAGGAACTGTCTCCGTGCATACAGGGGGTAGGATCTCAGCAAAAATTTGAATGCCAGCTTCTTGAGATAAATAGTAAATAAAATCTTTTCTATCCAGGTGCAAGTCAAAAGGGCTGGTATTACAGAAAATAATTCTTTTTACCTATCAAAGCAAATCCAACACCTTTATTCTACCCTCGCACCACTTTAATGCAAGAACAAGAGAACCGGGGAATCCCAACAATTCTTGTGGTTGTTAAGTAGAAATGTGTCCTGGTTGCTAACATGCATGACAACCTGTTAGAAAGAAGTGTTTTCCTGCCTCCCTAACCCAGCCTCCAACAAAGCACTCCCTAGTTGAGTAGTAGCAAAGATGGAAGTGCAGCCTTTTCCCACCCTGTCATCATTAATGAGCTGTGAAAGTCAAAGCTTAATTTTTCTGTACTTTAATGAGGATCCAAAGAGAGGCTTTTTTTGCCCCCTAAGCCCCAACCAGCCAACTCCTGCAGTAATTAAGTGTTTAGGGAGCAGTTGAAATAATATTTAGAAGTCCCCAAATGCAAGAATAAAGTTTTCCACTATGTCATTATTTCCACCTCACAGCACAGGTGTGGTATCCATCCGGGCTTTTTTTGGTTAAGTTGCCCTCTCCTCTCCGCCCTCTCTGCCCTACCCCAAGCTGTAGTTTGCTTTGTGTGTCTGTAACTGGCGAGCTACAAGTTGAAGATTTGCAAATGCAAATGTTGATCCTGCTCTATGATTCTTACCTTTCATATTTCTTGATCCTAATGTTATCTCTGCAAAGCATCCTTGTACTTTGGTGTAGCTATTACATCTTAATTTTTATATAGGGGAGTAATGCTCCCCTATATAAATTAGCACCACAAAATATATTTTGGAGTTAAGTGCCATTCTGTTATGAGCAAGGATTCAATAATGGTGTATAGCTGAGTCCAAAGCAGCTTTCTTAAGGCTACTGCTGCTAGTAAATGTTGCTTTAGAACTTTTTGGCAGTGTTAAAAAATAATCATGTCAATGGACTTTCTCTGGGTTCCAATGTTACAGGGGAAAAAAAGCCTTATTTGGATGTTAATTTTTTTTTGTTTTAAGGAGTGTACTGTGTCCCTGGAACCCATGTCTCCCCTTTATCATGACAACATTGCTCCTCAAGCTGGTTCTTGGAATAAGGATTTTGAAATTATACTTGTGTGTCAGTTCAGTATACTAAGAGAAATCGGCAAGTTTGAGGGTTTTTATATTATTTTAAAGTTACTTTTTAAAATTGGTTATAAATGTTTCTCACAACGGTTTTTTTTTCTGCTGAAGGAAGGGCTGTAGTTTTGTGGAGGTTGAACAACTGATCTTCACAAAATTTCATCAGGTCTTATGATTTACCATAATAAAACACAGTGAATAAATGAGCTGACTCAAAGTGAGTCTTTATCTTGTTTTGAATTTTCCTGGGGTTTTCAGTATTATATGCTGTGTTACCCTACCTCTGGGTCATCAGCCTTCCCTTTCCTTTTCTCTCCTGGCTGAAGGATTCAGTGGAACTTGGCTTGTAGAGTTTTGTTTCCATGTGTTTAGCTTGGTGTTTTAAACAGAGTTTGAGATATATTAGGGTTTGGATATGGTAACTTGTATGCTACCTGATTTCAACATTTTGTTATTTAAATAAGTGCACTCTTTAGAAGTATGCAGGAAAGGGAAGGTGTCTTTTAGGGTCTGGTGTTGGAGACTGAGAACAGATGATGAGTCCAGGGCTGCAGTTCTTCTTCTGCATTGATTTTTGAGGTACAAATTTTGGAGGCAGAAAAAGAAGAGTATGAATGTGAAATTTAAACAGATTTATTTCAATTTAAAATAGGTACAAAATTGTATTGCAGAATTATATGAAAATTGTAGAAATTTATTTGAAACAGTTGTATCTTTTAAATTGACCAGGTGTTACTTTTTTACAGTGTGAGTTATAAAGTGCTTTGCAGTGAAGTGCATGAGGATGTATTTAAATATTAAGTTGTTTTATGTGTTGAAGGAGAACATGGAATCTTAATTCTACAATTTATGTATCAGAAACTAATTCCTGGATAGGGTAGGGATAACAGTGTATTAGTGTGGAAGTTTTTCAGACGCAGGGCAGAATGGAGGTCCACCTATGTGGAGCTTGCTTGCGAGATCTAGGATTTTGTGTTTAAGGCTTTCAGTACACTAGAGTGTAACCTTGCATTAAAGCAAAGCAAGGTAATATTGGTACAGAAACAGTGATCAGATCTCTGCCATGGTAAATAGCAGGGAATTGCTCAGCTCTTGTTATCCTGAGAAAAGTGGAGAGGCAGTGTGACAGCATATGTCGAAAAGACATTATGCAATGTATGTATAAAAGAACAAACAACTGCACACATTATAAATGCAAAAGTGTCAAAAAGATGAGGGAAGAGATGGTTTAAAAAGCTGTATGCTGTTCCCTGCGAGCAATATAATTACTTTTGTATGAAATAGCAATTGCCATAAATTAAAAGCAAGGCTGCGTCTTTTGCGAGGAGCAGCACTTCCCCTCTGCTGACGGGAGGTGGCATTATACCATTAATGGATTTTGCTGTTGCACTTGCTGGCGCTAATTTGCCCGACTTCTCCTAAGAACTGGAAATGGAAGATGTGGTTCATTTGTAATGATTTGCATATCGAGAATTGTACTCGCAAGCTCAGAGTTGTGGTGGGTTGTAGTGCTGTTGAATCTGTTGGTAAAGCTGGATAACTCTTTACTGCTGTATAGTTCTACTCAATTTAAGAAAAAAAGAAGTTCATGCTGAACCAACTGCAGCAACAACAAAGCTGTCTGCAGATGCTTAAAAGTAGTGCCTGTGCTATACTTTGATTAATGGCCAAACTAAATCTTTGCTGTTCACCTATGATAAGTCAAATGTTGTTTCTCTAACCCACAAGGGAAGTGATGGATTATAAATCATCCCCTATAAACTCAACACCACTTCAAGTAAAACCATGGGGGGTTTGGCCAAGAAAAACCTATTTGCTTTTAAAGAAGAAATTAAGCACTTTTAACTGAGAATTTCTCCTGTGTTAATGTGGCTAAGGTGACTATTGTGAGGTTTATGTGTTTTTTTTTCCTTTAACTTTTCACTTAACTAAACCTTTTTACTAAATTTTGTTTTCTGAATGTTTTAAAGTGTGCTAAGCAGCTATATCTGAATACAAAGTTATTAGTAGATCAGATGAGAATGATTCACTTCTGTTTAAACAGCCCTTTGCTCTCCATGCCCCCTGAGAACTCTTATCACATATTTGTCCAAAAAATCCCCTGAAAAACTAACAAAAAATCCCTTGCATTATCCACCTGCCTGGTGGCTGATAGTATCAGCAATGTATCTCTTTATCTCTTGGTTAATGTGCCTTGGTATTCTGAAGGGGGGAAAATTCCAGTAACAGATTCAATTTACATGGACAGAAACTTGAGCAAATGCCAGCCTAGCAGGGGGGCCATTATTCTGCTCTATAAATAAGTTTAAAAAAGAAACACACACACACACAAACCTGTGAATCAACATGTTTTGGTCTAATTGAGGGAAAAGCAAGACAGATGAATTTTGAAATGCAAATGATCACCTTCTGTTATTTAAGTATTGGTTTTGCCAACATTGTGATCTTAAATATAAAGAGTTGTTAACTTTTAAATGCAGTAATAATTGTATACCAGTCTTGACTTTTAAAATCAAATCGGTAACTTTGAAAAAACCCAAACCCTTCATAGTATGCTTAATACTTGTGAGAAAGACATTTGTCTATAGGCATAGCCTAGTCGAGACTGTCTTCAGCTAAAACAGATGAAGTTGAGAATTTACTCACAAAGAGAAATCTCTAAAGTACTTTTTCTACTAACCTGGGAAGTGTCATGTTGTGGAAGCAGCTTGCTGGTCTAACATCTTGTGTAAATATGATGTGTGAATGAGATGTTTTATTTACACTCTCCAAGTTCTTGTTCTAGCAGCGGGGATGCGTTCTGTTGCATCCCTGTTTTTGGAGGATGAGATTTCAGAACTGGGCTGCCTTTAGTGTCTTTTTTCTTGTTTAAACAACGAGTTTTCACCAGACTGTGTTTAATAAAAACTGGAGATTTACTGCTTGAGATCCTAAAACCAAAGGGATCTTAGCTTCACAGAAAATATAAGTAGTAAACTGGCCATCAGTAATGCACTGTATTATTCTGATGCTTTCATAAGCTGTGTTTGTGTAAATAAGCCTTATTTATACAAACTAGCCTTCACAGAAACCTACACATAAATACGTGGTAAATTTGGTTTTATCTAACCTGCTGTTACTTGTTCATAATGCAAAACCTAAGCAAAATGAAGGTTCTGTGTGTACAGGATTTTTTCCCAAAGAAAGGGCAAAAACGTTTTAATGTGCAACCTGATTTTTGTACTCCCAAATGAAGATGTCACTTCTGCTCTTAAACAATTGAATATACAGATGCAAAGTGCAGCTGATAACCTAAAATATATGGCATGAAAATAAAAATTGCTAGGTTGCTATTATTAGCCTTCATGCTATAATTTTTATTTACTGAATAAGGAAAAAAAATATTTGCCTCTGTTTACCAAATAGACATTTGATGCTGGAAAACCTGCATGTTATTTGTGTATGTGTTTTTCAATAGGAGTTTGCAGGCACTCATTAAATCTGCTGTTCTGCATTATAGTAATTTAATTTGAGTAGATTGTTTAAGAAGGAAAATAACTGTGGTAGATTAAAGTGCCATTGACCCTGAGAGGTGTCGAGGGGTGGGCTGATCTTGTGGTTAATAGTGGAAGACTGGACTTTCTACTTTTTATCTCTGACTCTGTCCTAGCTTTTTGTGTGACATTAATGTCTCAGGATAATCCTAAAAAGAAAAGCACTGGGCAGGTGAAGGAGCTTTGGGCATCAAAATCAGAAGGATGGCCTAGCTTGATTTAAAAAGCCCTGGCAATAGGAAACAGGACTAAAAACTAGCATGAAAAATATGACTGGCTTGAATAACAAGGAAAGGTGGTCTGGAGGTGCCGAAAAAGTACTGATTATTGTGAGGCTGGGAGTAACAGTTTTACAACAACCATTTGGAGTGGGACAGCTCTCCAAAACCACTTGAGTGTCCCACAGAAAACAATGACAACTGACTGCTCCCAGAACAGCAAAATGTCATGAACTTGGAGTAGGCAATTGAAAGCATAGGTCTGGGGAGAGAATCAGGTATTTTCTGAAAAGAATCTGATGTGATTTGGCACTTGGGCTTGTTGTGAGTACACTACATGTTTCTTGTGGTCTTTCATAGGCTTTGTAACTAGAATAAGCAGTAAGATGTACCAAAGCTGTTGATTTGTAAAAATCTGGTGTTTTAGTCTGGCTGACATAAAAGCCAGTTGTTAACTCTAGAAGAAACTGTATTTTACCTGGGTTTGTTTATGTGTTTTATTATTATTAATTGTTGTTACAAATGAGGCTAAAACTTGATGACAGTGTAGAAGATGCCTTGTGAAAATAAATGGAGCTAGTTGAAAGATTAATTAGTGTTTGCTTTGTTTTGATAACAGAGCAGTAATAAGTTTCTTTGTCTCTTTAGTCACATGATTAAGAGGAAGTTTTGATTCCATCATGGGCTGCTAAAAGAAGGAAAGAACACAGTTCCCTCTGTTATTTTTTCTTTTTTTTAGTGACATGAGGAAATTTCTTCCAAAGAGGAACATAGATGCTCATGTGTTTTTGAACAACTTTAAGATGAAACTTCCTATTTTCATACTCCATTTGATCTTAGCAGATGTTCATTGGACTTGCCTCACTACTTTATTGTTTAAAGACCATGATAAACTTCTTATACTTAACTATAGATGGTTGAATACTGTGTTTTATAAATTGCTAAAACATTTTAGGCAAAGCATTATGACCAGATTGCTCGTGTGATGTGTTATTTAGTGACTGTAGCTTACAATATCTTGGCTGACTGAGTTTGCTGAGAGTAAATTAGCTTAGACTCTTTACTTGATTCTCTGCAAATGATTCTTTACATATATAGATATCAAAATATGATAAAATAGTGATTTTTTAAAATTAAATGAATGTAAGGTAAACAGAATTTCCAAAGCGTCTCTAATGGTTTTTCATGCAATGCTGTTTGTCTTAATGACCACAGAAGGGGAAAACATTGTGTTTGTTTTCAGGATGTTGAACAAGTCCAATTCCTCCTGAACAGTTTCAGACACCTCGTGGTAGTTCATAGAGGTCTCTTTGTGCAGAAGTGATACTTGAAAGTATGGTGTTTCTGCTTGAAATGAGGGGTAAGGGAAAGGACCTCCTCAGGTTTTGGAATTCTTATCAATCCACTCTTAATTCCAAGAAAACCATCCCAGTGCAAAGCCCATCCTGACTCCTAGGTGTCTGGAGAAACAATACATCCACCTAGAGCCTGTTGTCATGTAAGCTGACTTGAGATGCTTTTTTTTTTGGATATTACCATTTGTCCAACAAAGTTTTTGATCAAGTTTTTGTTCTTGGTGATTCGGAAGCCGTCTGGCCTGAGTTGTGCACTGAATGTCTAAGTCCTCCTTTAAGCCTGACTTCTTTCATGTTAATTAGTGTTTGTGTGTGCTGGTCGTGAAGCCTTATTGTCAGCCCTGTAGGAAACTGGTTTTGGAAGAAAATGTTGCAGGTGTGGTAATAAAAACCTTTGAAATCCTTCAGCACGAAAGGTATATTTCAAGTTAAGGTGCTGTAGAAAGAATGAGAAAATGAGCCTTGGTTTACCATCAATGACTTTATTGAGGGTGTGTGTTCAGGAGAGGTGAAGTTCTGCTTTTTACTTTAGAACTGTCACTTCAGTTTAAAATACAGAGTGTTGTCAGCTACGCATCCCTTATCAGGAAGTAAGGTATTACTGTGTGCAATGCAAATATTGAGATAAGTATGAAAACCATAAAGAAATGGCCTTTCGGTTGAGACCAGCTGCTCTGGAAGGAGGACAGTGCAGGGTGGTGAAGGTGTTTACCTGTCCCATCTGTTTTTGTCTAAACTGATAGCATTTTACAAATTTCCCTCCCTTCAGTTATCGCAGTGACTGCTCTTGGGATTGTTTTTGTGCGGCAATCTAGCGTTGCTGTTGACTTGTGCTACTTGGTGCTGGATGTCATGGCCGTGCACCGGGAAGAGAGAAAGAGGAAAGCTTTCCCTTTAATGAAATTGCAGTAAAGTTGGAAGAGCTACTGACTTTTTCTTCACCCTACTTTATTATTTCTCTGATTTGAAAGGATTTTTTATTTGAGGATGATATAAATGCTTTTTTTCTGCAAATTTGGTACTGCTGTTCCTAGAAGCACCAACACTGTGCACATGTGTGCACGCATTTATTTTTGTACAAATCTGGGTAAGGTCCTTGATTTCAAGGTTCATGAAGGAAAGATTTGGCACAAATATCCCTGTGTTATTTACTTAAGCTTATGTGTTGCTACCATTTATTGTCTAAATTACTTTGCTGATGGATTGAGATGAAAATGTTTTCTTGGTGAAGGCAGATATTGTAGTTCAGATTTATTGTAATATTAAAGCTTTAAAAAAAGCATATGCCCTGTGTGGTATATTACATTAGCCAGCTACTCTGTGTCCCTCAAAAGCACTTAATAATCTATAGTTTCTAGATTTTCCCATGATGTGTAGTCAAGATAAAATGCAGTAATATTGATGTGGTATCCTGAACTTACTATGATTGTAATGTGACCTGTTTGAAGTAAGGAAATGTAAACAACATGTGTATTTGTAGTATACACATTTTTAAATTTTATTTTTTTTTTAAGGAAAACATTTATTTTAACCTGAAATAAGGAAACTTTGGAACCTAGAGAAAGCATCAGGAAAGCAGACATTGCATAATAGGAAAAAAGATGAGCTAAAATCTATTTTCTGTAAAAAAGGATACTCAGCTGAGTTTTCCATTTTCTGTTCTGTGTTGATTCAGATGACTTGTCATGCAGTTTATGCTGTGTGCATGAGAACCCAGCCAGAGCCCTTCAGCCCTGGGAGAAATCTGTGTTACTTGACTGTTCTTGATTTATCCCACTTGTGTCATTTTGGTCATGGTCAGAAGTGGGTGGAAGAGTTCAGTGCTTCTCTGATAAAAGAACTGTAGTGACATTTGCTTTGGCTAGGCATATATTGAAAGTGTTCTTACAGTTGAAAATATGAGGCTGGATTTTGGAGAAGTGGACTGTAGTTTACTTTTTGACTCTTACTCTGTCCATTTTTTTCATCAGTGAAGAAAATTACATCCTGTAATGAACAGTGTGTGATTCTGTGAAAGAAGGCAGTGTAACTTTGATGCTTCAAAGAACTGAATCAGCATCTGTGATTGACAAAATAAAAGGAAATAATACCAAAACTGAGATTTTTTTTTTTTTGGTAGAATTTCTTTTTCTTGTGCTCTGAATTATTATTATTTTTTTTTTTACAATATTTTTTTTCTATTGGGCTGTCACTCATAAGGCCCATCCCCGCTGAATGTCTTTAGGGAAGAATGGTTTATCTCCTTTTGTGGCAGTATTATTCTAAAATTTTAAGATGTGTCAATGTGGGGAAGTTAATGGTATTACAGAAATTGAGAATGTAATAGTCAAGCTTAATTAATTTTTGGCTTTGTTGTCCTTATTTTAAAATAAATGTGGAATTCAATTAAAAATAATCACTTGCTGGGAAGAAAACTCTGCTCTAAAGAAATCTAAAGCATTTGGGTTTATATTTTACTCTCCATTCACGTTGTCTTGTTTTTGAATGTACATTATTGCAATATACAGCACTAGGAAATCACAATCAGACTGGAAAGGCGTTTCCATTCAGTAGGTTTCACTGAGAGGTGCTATGAAAACCTTTCATCAGCTGGTTTGTGTGGAAAGGCCCAACTTCAGGGGGCATTTTTTTGTTTTTCTTTTATTAAAACACAGTTAACTACAAGGTCTGCCTTTCTGAAGGGCTTTAAAAATAAATTGCAAGAACAGATTTTGATTTTTACACAAATTTTCTCAATTTACCATAGCTTCAGCTTCATCTGGATGCTTGCCTGAGATCTTAAAACATTTTAAAAATGCATGTAATTATGCTGATACAGTTCCTCGTGTGGTTGCTGTTATATCTCTGTAAAAGTTTCTTGATGCTGATAGGAGTATTAATCTGTAGGGAGTGGAATAAATCCTGATGTGTGGCACCCTTGTAGTGATGTATTGGTCATTCAGAGGCCATTAACTGTAGTAAACTTTTCAATGTGAGGGATGTCCTACCTAAAGAAACAATGTCTGAGCCATCCTTCCTTGTTGCTCTTGCAGTGACAACCTCAGGCTAGTTCAGTAAGGTGCTGAGCATCTTCCAGCTTGTGTGGCAGCTGCCCGAGGGGGCAGCCCTCTGCACATCCCTGTGCCCAGCATGTGTGTGCCTCTCTGCATCTGGGGAGGGCTGGGACTGACACCTTTCTCTCCCTGACCCTGGAGAGTGACTCATCTGTAGCTCTCCTTGGCCATGCTCATGCTAAGCTCCATAAAATGATGAGCAAGATTTTTCCACACATGCCGCAATGCTTTTCACAGCAACAGCTTATGGCTGTATGCTAATTGTTGTCCTCTGCTGGGAAGCTGGTGTGGCTTTTGCCACCAAAGCTATTTTAGTGCAGCTTCTGCATTTTTTTGACAGTCAAAATGAAGATTTCATCTTCGTTGCAATCTGTTTTTCTGCCTGTTTTAGAGCAGACAGCGTGGTGTATTTGTATTTAATAATTTTTGTGGTTTAAACCCTGAGTCAGTGAAGGCCAATTTTTCTGCATGCATCATGCTACTGAATATCTCTGTCACTCCCATCTCCCCTCTTCACTGTCCCTTGTGCATGTACAGCAATAACAGTGTTGGGTGCTTGCTGGGTGCAAGGGAAAACAACTTTTCATACAGAGGTACAGTTTGGGCTGAGCTGCCACAATACATAGTTACTGGCTGTGGTTATGCTATGTGAAATAGATTTAACATGTCTGAGACCAGAGTGGCTATTGTGAAGAACCTCCTGTGGTGATCCCAGTGAAAGGGAATAGATTAGCCATGAGACAAATCCTGCCCTCTAAGACAAAATTGAGACATGCAGTAGGCTATTACAACCTCTCTTGTGCTGCTTTTATGGATACTTCAGGCCACTCTGGTCAGTCCAGCTCTTCTGACCACAGTAAATTCTCTAAATATGTTTTGCTTTACTGTCTGTCGCTGTCCAGTTTTGTCCAGTATAGAAGAATCATAACTGTAATGCCTAGAAGTCTTGAAAGTGCCTATGTGTGCATGGAAAAGGCAAATTATGCATGAAATGTATAGTGCTGCTGTGTTTGAACAATGCAATCTGTAGGTGGCTAAAGGGCTAACTAAATTGCAGGCATAATGAAGGCTCTGTGGTATTTAGTATATGTTCTGTCAGCATTAAGCAGTCACCTTGTAAATATATGTTAATTTTGAAGGAGTAACTGACCTTTTTAATATTAATTGAAATGTCTCGTGTTTAGAGGTTGGTGCTATCCTAGAAGAGACAGAAGCCTGTGACTGGTGGAGCCTGGGTGCCATTCTTTTTGAACTCCTCACTGGGAAGGTAAGGCTGGGGGCTAGTTACTTAATAAAACTGACTTCTTGGCCAGTAGTTTCTCACAAGTGGTATGCCCAGTTGTCGTTCCCTTGCTTGTCTCTCTCATGTGTTTTGCCAACTTGAGTATGCTCAATTTACTTAGTCTTCAGACCAAAGAAACAGGACATGCTCAAGCTTCATTAGAACAGCTTGGTAAAGCCTTATCAAACTCAGGACTGAAAAAAGAACCTAAACCATGCTACCCTCTTAACCACAGTGAAATCAAAGTTCTCTAACATTCCACCTGTACTTCTACAAAAATTTTGCTCTGCTAGTTTCAGTATTATTTCCTGGGACTGCGTAGAAGCCATGTGTTGCTGTTAGACATTAATTCAGTATTTTGACACAAAGATTGCTCAGCCAAATCAAACCGGAGATTGGTTTGCAGTTCTGAACAAAGAAAGCAAAGTCCACCAAATTCCCAGACTTTTCAAGTTTGAGAAATAGAACAGAAGCTCTAAGACGTAAATGTTCTAAAGGTGTATCTGCAGGACATAAGTGCCTGTAGACATTCCTCCCCAGATCAGTACCTCATACTAGGAAGCACTGAAATTTCAGCTGTTTGCATGTATACTAGGAGATAATCCAACTCTACAGTTTTTAAATTAATTATTGTGTCTGCCTGTTTTGATTTTTTTTTCCTTATTTTCCTTTTCTTCTCCAGTCTCTGGTTGAGTGCCATCCATCAGGAATCAATACTCACACTTCTTTGAGTATACCAGACCATGTATCGAAGGAAGCCAGATCACTGATTCAGCAAGTAAGTGAGGGGAAAATTTGTTTTCTATATGTACACGTGTAGATGGGACAAATACTTACCTACCTGAGTTGGTCTGGTGAAGTAAATGTAGAAAGAGAAAGCTGCTGGTAGGAATGTGGATGGCTCTTTTGTCAGGGCTGATGAATTTTGCCCAGTTGTCTTGTTGCATCTGGAAACGTTTGACTTCTCCTACCAGCTGTGTCTGTAGAAAACTAGAGTACTTTGCCATTTCTTCAAAGAACAAGCTTGGCAAATGCTGAGTGCTTTGGAAACACCTGCTGGTGAGGCATGAGCATTTTAGAAGTTCTGCCCTAAATGCTTGTGGAAATATTTGTCATGAATTAATCTAAAAAGTTTTTATGCCAATTCAGAAAGACAGCTCAAAGTACTATGAAACCTGTAACACACTGATTAGAAGTTATGACCTTGGCGCAGTTGAAAATCTGTAGCTGTTCTCCAGGAAACCTTCTGGATGCCATTTGTTAGGAAAAGTACTGTGAACACAATGACTTTTGTAGTGAGAAGATAACTGGTAGGTTGGATGAAAGGCAGAGTAGGAATCTGTAAAATATAGACAAGCTTCCAGACTGATACACCATTTTCAGCCTACTGGAAATAGTATTGTCTGATGGTTTTAGTTTACTCTTAGCTTTAGGTATTCATGACTGAACTTCTAGTACAGGGTCTTGAAATTCAGGTAGTGTGATCTTCCTTCTAGTTAATTTTGGTGTAACTGAGGAAGTGGTGTCTAGATCTGACCTGTTCCACTTGAGAAGAATAAGTGATACATGTGAACTGTGCTGCTTGGCTTTGAAGAATATATTGCTAGTTGATGCATAAATAATGACAACACTTAGATGAACACTTAACAGAACAGAGTGGCAAAAGTAGTTCTTGAGGAAAACGAAGGAAAGAGATTTTGAAAATTCAGTGAGTCAAAAGACCCAGTGACAGATAGATTTCTGTGCCATTACTGTGAAATGATTAGTGGAAATGGAACTAGATGGTTGGATGCCACCTATTTTGACTAGGTGACATGAAGTCACTGAAGGTGAAAGCATGTGTCTGTGTGTTTCTGGCAAAGGTAGAAAGGGAAATGACTGAAGAAAAATCCCATTTTTATGTAATCTGCATTTATGCTGTTAGATGGTAGCAAATTGTTACCCTTACCCACAGGTGCTATAGAACACAAATGGCTGAGGGAAAGCGAAACAACACTTAATGAAGGGAATTCTTCCCATTAAGACGAGAAGACAAATGAAGTTGTCCAGTTCATGTTTCCCTGCCAGTGTAGGATTGTTTTTTCACGGTAGACTAATGTATTGCCTATTATCACATATGCCAAAGAGTGTCTCTTTTGCCACTTGTGGTTTAAGTAGCAAATGTACTTCTGCCACTCGCAGCTATGTTACAAGGCCAATTTTTTCTCCCCAGTGCCTGTTAGGTCAAGTGTCTAGTGTAGGGTGGTGACTTATCTGGGGGAGGTTTGGCTGTATGAAGCAGTAAATCACATTTTTGTTGTGTGACTATCCAAGGAAGCTGCCATTCATTGCTGAGGAAGCCTTGTCAGGAAAAGGAAGAGAGCTCTCTTGGCATGGATAGCAATTTGTCATTGTGACTTTCCTTCCCCCCACTGCCAAGGGTAAACAGGTCAAAACATCACAGAATAACTCTCCAGAATCAATGTTCAGCTATACAAAAAATTGAGTCAGGCGTTGTCTCCTGCTGTGGCTTCCAGTCCAGGTGACTTAATTGTAAACACCTTCTTCATTTAGCCAGTGTCTAAGAAAACAGAGATCTCTTTATTTCTGGTGAAAGATGAAGTTTTTGGGCGTTTCTTAATGTTTGTTTGGTATTTTGCACCCAATATTTTTTTCAGGCACCTTCAGGTTTTTCTACCAACAACATATGCAATGTGACTTTTCAATAGTTGCAGTTTGTGTTGCATTTGTTTTCTAACATTAAAGTTCTGCTGGAAGGACAAACTCCAGAAAATAAGCGACCATGCTTACTTTCCGTATGCTGGTGCTTCTTGCATTTCAGCAGAAGGCAGAGACACCCTGGCTGCATCTGGGTGTGTGTGCTGGCTTGTGGGAGATACTGGATCAGCACCATTCGTTGTCAGCGAGCTACCTTTACTATGTGACATTATGACTGCAAATAGCTGAGCCGTCTTAAAATGTGAAAATTCCTATGTTTATGGATGTAGGCTCTCTTAGATGTTGACTGCATCAAGATATGAATACACCTTTTTCCAAGTGACAACTGGGAGAAGTTACCCTAATAGCTGTTGCAAGAAAGAAATCATGCCTTTGTACTGGCTGTAATTGAATAGAGTATAAACAGTTCTCTAACACTGCAAAATATTTTTGTGTGCCTTTATTAGTCTCTTTGGAGTTTATCTTTGCATTCCCTTTTATATGGATTGGTATCTTTAAACAGATGTAAATATTGTGATTTCCTTTTCACATGAATTCAGCATGTGATGTACAACTAAAAAGCAAACGAGGTGCTGAATTTCAGGAAATTTCCATTAAACCATTACACTGTTTTGTTTCTTTCACTGGGGTTTTGATTTTTCAGTTTTAGGCCATTTGTAGGACTCTCTAAAACTTTTTTTTTTTGTTTTTTTTTTTTTAGGAAATAGAGAACTGGCTATGTTATCCTGATATTTCAGTACCAACTCACAGTTTATGAAATGGAAAGTTACAGACCACTATCCCCGATGTAGCCAGAACGCAGTGGTGTGAGCAAAGGTTAACATGAACAAACGCAGTGTCCAGAGTTCTACTGATGCAGGCTCAGGCTGCTGCTGTCTCTTTTTTAAATGAGGTTGCACTTAAAATGAAGTCCCAGTGTGCAGTGCTTTGGGGAATTGCATGCTGTGATCAGTAGTCTCTGAAGACTGTAACACTGAGACTCAAGGAAAGGAGAGTCTTCTTCCTTTTACTTGATTTTAGGAATTTCAAGTATGCTTTTGCACTCTTGAAAGTAATTCATAGAGCAGGAAAACAGTAGGATGTCCCTTACCTTAGACCTTTCTGGAACTTTTAAGCAGTTGTTTTTGTTCTTACTCACTGACTCATATATATATGTTTCTTTTATATCAAGCTTTTGCAGTTTAATCCTGCGGAGCGTCTTGGTGCTGGCGTTGCTGGTGTTGAAGACATCAAATCTCATCCATTTTTTGCCCTTATAGAATGGGCAGATCTGCAGAGATGAGAGACACATGCCCTCTGAACAAACTCAGGTCAACTGGACAAGTTTCTCTGGCACAGGAGCACCCTTACTTGCTTCCTTTGGATGTCTCAAACCATTTGGATGTGGTGGCTAAAGGATGCTGGAGCAATTGGGCCAAAAGTGAACACTTTTAACAGAAATCACTGGTTGTACAGGGTGCTGACTTATTTTTATGACAACTGGTTGCTATGTGTGTGTAAGTCCTTTCATCAAAGGGAGGTTTGTGAGGCAACTCCTGGGCAGCATGTTTAGCACTGCCAGCTTGTCAGCTGAGTAGAAACAGGAATGTCCTCCTGATGGTTTGTCTGATGATGGAAGTGTCTACAGACTGTGCCAGTTGAAAGTATTTTTTTATAGTGTCAATAGACCATTTCCCTATGTTAAGTGCAGCTCTTTGGGGGGGTGGAGAAAGAAGAAACAAATAATTTATTAATGGTATATGCTAAATAAAATACTAATATGCTTTATGCAAAAGTTGACATTAAAAATAATATATCCATTAAAAATTAAGAAAGCTGTTGCATAATACTGTGGAATGTGTCTTGAAATAGCATATCATTTCCCACTCTGGAAGGAGCATATAAAAGGCAAATAATGCTGTCAGATGTTGTACTTTGTTGGCTGGCAATGTCTGTTTAAAACTCTTGACTCTGTTGTATTTGATGAGCTACCTATAAAGTCACTACAGAAAGGGAAATCTCTTCCTCAGCCGGATAAACACTGCTTTAGCACTCTCATAAGGAGCAAGAAAACGTAACACTAAATAAATGTATAGATAAAAAAGGAAAAAACTCTTCTCTCATCACTGCAGCCACTGCTTTATCACTTAATGAACTTTACTTCCTCTAAGTGTCCTATTTTTAGCTGATACTTCAGGAAAAAAACCTTTCTGCTCATGTTCTTGTGCTTGAGGAAGCTTCTGAACTCCCCTGTTTGTTTGTTAATAGTCTTAATAAATCAGAGAAAGCCTTCACCCACTCTGCTGCTTGAACAGGAAGAAGCCTGGGATTTGCTCATGCCAAATGACTAAGTGACATCTCTGAGCAAACCCTAGTGGGTAAGACTTGGGCATGAGCCAATTAGCTGACCTGTTTGTTTGTTAGAAAGGTCTGGAGAATGGGAGAAGAATACAGGACATGCAGAATATTTTGCTGAGCACTGCTGTTACTGCTAAGCAGCCATGCTTGTATGGGTTCCCGATGTACTGCAATGCCTGTACAGATTATGGATCTGTGGGGTTTTTCCTAAATGTCCCCTTTGCTCGCGCTCTTTTTTTTTCTCTTTTTCTTCTCCCCAGCTTTATCCGGAGAACAAAGGGCAAATTCCTTTGGGAAAGTGAGGTGACAGCAATGATTATTGAATTTACAACCCAAAAAAAAAAAGTATCCCTCCATTTGTATTTTAGCAGTGTATTTTATGGGCACTCCCAAAAGTGCATCTGCACAATCTCCATCTGTTAGACACCAGTCGGTGTATTCAAATAAAGTGGAAAAGGAAAATGCTTCACTTAAACAAAGGAAATCTGGAAACTTTTTTTTTTCCTTTTTAAATTATTCCACTCCCCTCTTTTTTTTTTTTTCTTTTTTTTTGTCTTCCCTTTCTTGTGATCGCTAGGCCAGCAGAGGGGCTGTCACAACACTGCAGGTTGTAACCAGGTCACTAGTATCACTGCCTACGGAGTGCTGTCCAAGATTACATCACTTTCAGAAACTGTGTTTCAACCTACCACCCTCTGGCTTCATAACAGGAACTCCCTCAGGTGAGCCACAGGAACAACTTCCTGCGCCCATCGGGTCGGAAATCTCTAATGCAGAGACCAAGCTGATCCGGAGCTTCCTTCCAGCACTGCCCTGGCTGTGACTTTGGAGAGGGCTCACTGCTCAAGGGAAGCCTCCCTCCATTTAGCCACCTGACTCCATCCCTGAGCCTCTCTAGCCTAGCCACTAGATAATGTTGTTGCCCGTGTTGATCTGTCCCATTGCATTTGCCTGGTGATAACTGTAAAAAAAAAAAGTATTTTCCATGTTCCTTTGAAATGCTCCCTTTTTCAGGTTGTGCCTGTGTGCCAGTTGCAAGCAAAGGCAGGATAAGACAGCGCAGGAGCATGAGCTGGTTTCCGTGAGCAGCAGAAGGAAAACCCTGTTCTAGCAGAAACCAGACGACCAATCACTCTCACTGCAAAGCATTCAGTTTAATTAATGACACCAAAATATTCTTTTTCAAGTATGTTAGTAGTGAGGAAATCTAGACCCCAGAGAGTGGAAGGATTAGGACACTTGGCAAGATGACTTGCCAGAAATGAACATTTGAGATGCTACAGGTTTCTGTAACATTACCAATGACTCAGCTAATGGTTTTGTCAAGGGAAGCACAGTCTTGAGTTTATTGCACAAAAACAATCCTGCCTCTTATCTTTGTTTTTTTTCTTTGAACATGCATTATGTTGTATTAGTGTTTACATGTATTCCTTTAATAAACAAAACCTTTCAAGCCTAATTCAGACTTTGCATTTCTGAACTTTATGTTTAGTTCTTGAAGACTCACCTTCTTATCTGATCAATGCTTTTTGTCCTTGGCTTTAATGACTTGAAATGTTCTAGATACCTTCTTTTTGGTGCCTCTTCTGAAGCCCTGTGGTGCACATCTCCATTTTGCTGACCATCCATTCCCACTTCCTTCTGTTACACCTAATGACTAATAGCAAAACAAATCAGTGCCTTTTTGTTCACAGGAATTAGTGACGGTTTATGTAAAACACAGTAAAATAAACCTGTAAATTTACCTATTCTCCTGTTGGTATTCAGCTAAGGCAGATGACACGCTTAGGGCATCTCGAAATGGTAATTCATTGCACCCAGTTGAACCACTCTGTAATGTTCTTTTGTCCTACTAGGAAAAACTGGGAGACAAAATATTTGAAGGCTTCCACTGGGTGGAATTGCTGTGAGGTGAGGCAAGGAACTCACAGAAGAAATTGCATTTCATGAAATGCAAGGGGCATAACTTTGAATGGCTGTGTTCACAGCTTCTGTGCTTGTAGCACCGCTCCTATATCTCCTGTTGAAAATCACCTCGCAGACAGCAGTCACTGTCACGCTGACTCTCCGCACACCTTTGGGATGCTGAGTCGGCAGGGTTACCCTCGCTGGAACATCCACCGGCTCCTCTCTCCAGTGCTAAACCTGTTCCTTGGTGTGTCCCTGCAGCGAAGGGCACTGGGATGAAGAAGGCTGGGGAGGTCAGCCCTCTCAAATTAAGCACTCAGCATAACAAGGTACAGGGAAGTGTGAAGTAAACCACTATGGGATTTTTTTTTTTTATTTTAGTGTGGTGTCATTTGTTTTCTCAAGGACACTGAGTAGGAAGCTGGAGAAACAGAAACTTCCTCTCTGGTGAGATTTATGGTAGGGATTTTAGCAATAAAATGAAAAAGTACATTTGTTGATTTCTTTGGGTTTGTGCTTTCTGTGAGGGCTTTGCTGTGAGCTGAGCGCTGTGGCTCCGGGCTGCTGCCTGGCCACACGCTCTGTGTGAGCCTGCGACTGGTCTGTCTGGGTCTGAACACCCCAATGTCCTCATCCAGTCAGCAGCATCTGCGGCTGCAGAGCACCTCTCCCAGCTGGCCCTCAGCTCTGTGCATCTTCTGAGCTGTAGGTAGCTTTCAAATCAGAGCTCCATGGGTTTTTGCAGGCTCTAAGATGTTTGGTGGACAGGATTTCTTTGCCTGCAGCAGCACCCTGTTAAGTGCAGCCCAGTCCCCCACCTCAGCAGCTTGTTATGTCAGGGCTGCCTAGTCTCGCTGCATGGTGTCTTTGGGGTACTGCTGGAGGTGCTGCTGGAGAGGCATTTTGTGTGGCCAGTGCCTGTTGTGTCCTTTGACCATGCTCCTGCCCAGCAGACTCCTGCGTGGTGTGGTGGGCCAGACCTCCCATGGGCTCTCTCTCTGCAGCGGCATGTGGCACCACGCACGGTAATGGTCATTGTTTAGTGTATGCCCACCAATAAATGGTAGGCTGGGGCTTAGTGAGGACCAGACCAGACCTGGGGCTTTGGGCATCCCGAATGCTTGAGGACTTTCTGTGTAGTTGCACCTCCGGGGCTGGACTGTATGCGGGTGCTGCAGGAGGACAAGTGCCTTGACAAGGTCACCCAGCTGGGGCACAGCTTCTGCTTAGGTGAAGGGGGTGAGATGGGGGAGCGAGGGACTGGGCCAAGCAGCTGCGGGGGCCTGGCAGCCACAGCGAGGGTGTGGGATGTGCATGAGGGGCTGAGGCAGCCCCCAGGACAGGGTGCCTTGTGTGGCTCCAGCTGCCGTTTGGGAAGGGGTGGCAGAGCCAACTCCCAGAGGGGGAATGGGACTTGCTTAAAAGGTGCCGAGCAGCTGCTGCTGGCAGCAGTGGTTTGGACTGGCAGCACATGGTTGTCTGCTGAGCCGCGGGGCCGGTGGAGGGCTGGTTGCTTCCTGAGCCATCTGCATGAGCAGAGCTGTGGAGCCCTGGCCCAAAGGTTGCAGTGTCCTAAAGAAAATCTCAACTTCTGAGGGGCAAAGCGATGGAAGCGATCCCACCGTCTGCTAGGGCCGTGCGGTGAAATCTCCCGCACCCCTGCTGCTGGGCAGAGGAGGCTAATCAGGGTGCAGCAGAGAGGATGCTCCAGACTCCTGGCAGCGGGTGACAGCTTGATGTGCTGCCCCAACAGGACCTCACTGTCTCTTGGCAGAGCAGAGGCTCTCCTTCTCCAAAGACAGCTCTGCCTCTGTCTTCTTGGCCCAGGGACCCATCAGGAGGGATTAGAGCTGCTGCCAGATGACTGCAGTGGTACTGTGAGGCACGGGAGGGCTGGGGAAGTGTGCAAGGCTGGGCAGTGGGGAATTGCTGTCCTCTTGGGAAGGCTGCAGGTGGTTACCTTGATACTTTTCTGTTGAGATCCTAAAGTTGGCAAGTTTGGGAGAACTCCTTCTGGGGGCTATAAAGTTAGACCAGCCAGTTGGCAAGTGATAGAGCTGGATGAAGATGGACTAGCCAAGGAAAGAAGAGATGTTGTTGAGGTCAGTGATCTCTTAGCCTTGCTCACCTCTTTATGCTTTGCCTTGGAGGCAAGAGACATTTTGCCTTGGTATAACCTCACTTCTGCCAGTTTCTGCCATCCCCCTCCATAGCTGAGCTATTTATTTCCAGGATATTTTCTCGCTTTGCCCAGCTGTCTTCATCCATGTCCTGTGTTACATCCTTCAGCCTTGGTCACAGATTTTCTTGCCCTTTCTGTGCTTTTGATTCTGAAATGTTGCCCCAAAATACTGGGACACAGGAGTAGATTATTAGATACAGCTGTTATCCCCACAAAGTGATGAAAGCAGAGAGAGGATTACTCCCACAAAATGAAAGCACAGGGATTGTAAAAGCGTTAGGAAATTGGTTATCCCAGCAGCTTGTGAGTAATGGGAGTTTTATGGCACCTTGCACAGTGGTGGGATAACGAGGAAGGAGCCTCCATGAGAGGGACCAGTGCTGCGCCATGATTTAGAGCATGATGCTGGCCAGCTATGCTCCATTTGGGGTCTTGCTTGTGCTCTGTGGTCTGACATTTGCCAGCTCATAATCTTGCTTTACGAACCAGGCATGGAGAGGAGCTACTTCAGCAGTGTGGATCATGAGCCAAGTGGCATATATCCTTTCTCCAGATTTGAAAATTTGCTACTCTGCTGCCTTGGTCTCCTTCCTTTCCAGCTTCATGCCTGCCTTGGCCTCAGAGAACTCCTCTGCGACCAGCTCCTGGTCTCTCATGGTGTTCTGCCTGGCCCAGCAAACCAGGCAGGATGAAGTAAGTTCCCATGAGAAGGACCTTAGCTGCTCTGGCTTCTTGCAGGTCCCTCATCAGGTGCTCTGTGATACCGCAGAGTCTTGAGTTAATCACCTTTCTAGGGTAAAATAACTGCACAGTGTGAAGTTCCAGTCCCATTAACATCACTGTGAGTTTTCACATTGACTTTGCTGGGGTCAGGAGCTTACCCTTCAATTACAGAAAGAAACCAATTTCATGGAAACGGGTCTAGGGAGCTTGTTTGCTTTCCTACTTTGAGTGTACCCATGTAGTTTTAGCCTTTGTGTTAGTGAAATAAGCTGTTCTCTTTCTTTGGTCTTTTGTTCTGATTTTTTTTTGTGTGTGGTGGTTGTTTTTTCTTTGGTTTTTTTTGGGTTTTTGTTTGTGTGGTTTTGGGGGGTGGTGGTGTGTGTTGTGTTGTTTTATTTTATTTGCTATTCTGGTGGGTGCAGTTAATATGGCTGTCCAGTTACTGTCCCTGGCTGGAGTGAGGTCTGCAGTTCTTCTCCCTCAGCCCTTGCTGTGCCGCTGGTGGACTGTGTGAGCCTCCTTGGAAAACAGGGAGGGCATTTTGCAAAGTGGCAGAGATGGGAAGAGTTAGTTAGCGCCTGCTCTGCGTTTTAAGGCTGAGAAGTCTTTGATGAGCAGCGTTGCACATGCCCTGTTAGAGTGACTGGAGCGCAGAGGGCTGAGAAAGGCAGGCATCTGGTTTCCTCATTATTTCTTTTCATAAATAATCCCTTGTCCTTGCACCCTGGACTCTGACAGCATTTAGAATATGCCGGGTGGGGTTTTTTTCTTCTCCTCTCCAAAACTTATTCATTTGGAGAGGGATGAAACAATAGGTTTTTGTCTAAATCTTTACCAGTGAAATTGTCAGGAGAGATTTCCGCCCCCCTCTCCCGTCTATCTTCCTTTTGTCTCCTTCAGTCGTCGGGGTCAGGATTCGCCGCCAAACGGAGACTGCAGTTGCTTTTCCAGGCCCCAGATGCCAATATGTGGCAGCATCTGGCTGGTTGGCAGGCGCCGGGGCAGTGGTGCTGGCTGTGCCACTGCCTGTCATGCGGCGGCGGCAGCGCTTGGTGGGCGCCCTGCTTCTTTGAGAATATGGTCCTAACCAAGAAAATGGATAATAATTAAATCTGCTAAAGGAGGTGAATTATCGGGTAGAGTGGCTACTGTTGGAAGCCGTGCCGACTCCTGGCCCTGGGTTTTATTTTGTCCTCTTCAGCGGGATCTTGTGTAACCTCACCTTCTTGTGCTGTGAGCATTTCAGGTGCCTTAAGGCATGGAGCTCCTTGAAAGAGAAATACAAATCACTAAAAATGTAGAGATAAAACCCTCTCCTTAGAGGCCATGTGTTTGGCATGGGAAACACATGATAACAGCTTGCTTTAGAAAGGTGACATTTCCACTGAAGGCTGAATAATAAAAAATGCATTAGACTTTTGTAATGAAGACAGCTTCTGGGACCGGAGAATCTACTGCTTCCTTGAAATATATGCGTGGGAGCTCTCCGTGGCCCTAATGGGTGTCACATGTGGCTCTGGCTACATTAATGTTGCAAGCTCTATTAAAAGGGATTGTCAGTAGCCCATCACGTGCTGTGAATCAAAGCTGTCTTTCCCTAACTTTGTTTTAGCTCAGGCTTGTAGACTGACTTGCCCAGGGTTAAGTCACTTTTAATATTAAGATGGACAGAAAAGACTCTAATACGTGGTTGTTGCTTCCTCCCCCCCCCCGCCCCCCTTTTAATTCAGAGCTTGCTGGTGAAGGACTCTGGAGGGATGGGGAAGGAGGAGACAGCCAGGCAGTTTAAAGATGCCTCTGAGGGTCATGTTGAGTCTGTGCTATTATGTTCCAGCGAGGAGAATAGCTTTATTGACAGACAGCTGTTTGACTCCTGCAGCCATACAGTATTTGCTGCAGAGCTGCATAAATACCAAGCCCATGTTGACAAATTCCTCGTCAGTGCAAGATAGTTAAACCTGCTTGTTTAATCATTTGTGTGCTCTTACCTCTGCTGCTCTGAAAAGAATGAGCTGCTGTTTTACAATACAACACATGAGAAACCTTTAAATGCTCAGAGCTGTTTCATGGGAAGGTTTCAGGGTGTTTTTTTATTCTGACCCTCTTGGAAATAGATTACTCTATTTTTTTATTATGGTCAATGAGATTTTTTTTTTTTTCTCTTAAAGGTGTGTAATTTTTGGCTTTCAAATAAAAAATCTGGCAGGCTGGTTTTACAATAGAGGTAGCAGCTCTCTTGGCGGACCTTAGGTCCTGTCTGGGATGTGACACCAGCACTGGCACAGGCCCTATAGGAGTCCCACACCTTGGTTTACAGCACGTGTGTGAAGGCACGTGAGGATGTGTGTTTTGGTTTGGCTTTTCTGGCACGGGGGTATGGAACCTGTGCTACTGGTTGCCTCCTGTCCGTAGCTCAGAGGGTGACTTTTTGACCTCCTTCCCATTTCACAACAATATCCACCTTCATACCAGCATACTATCTTGTCACATTGTTGGCCTCATCTCTGGAAATGTAGTATCTAAAATTAAAGATTCGTTTCCGTTTTGGAAATTTCGAGTTGACCTTTGTCACTTAAATAAGCAGAGTGGTGTAAGTCAGGGCTTCTGCTGCACAGTCAGTGGGAAAAAAGAGAGATGTCTTTTGAGATTTTCTTCAGACCCTCTTTTCAGTGTGGCACCTCTGTGGTCTTTTCAAAATGTTTCTGGTGTGTAATTTTCTAATCAAAAGTTATGTTATTGAGAGGTGACCAAAAGAGAAGGTCTCACTGAAAGGGGAACCTATTCTTCAGTTGGGCAAAAGATTTAAACTGTCAAGTTGGTTTCTAGAGAGATCAGTCACTGTATGTTTATGTGGCTGTGAAGGAGATGTACACTTCTTTCAGGATCACAAATAAAGCTGTGGATGCTTGAAGTGGTCGGCAACAGGCAAGCTGTCTGTCCTATGGCTATAACTACAGATAGAGCTGAACCTGATGGTGCTGCCAGTTTTTGAGACTTTTTATCAGTTTCCTAGTAAGTGCAGGGGAAGCCAATATTGTCTGACATTTTCATTTTTTAGGTACTGGTGTTGGTGCAAGACATTAGTTATAATGGGATTTACACTTGTGTGATGACACTTGTATCCTATGGAAGGACATTTAACCTGGCCATCTATTTTTTATGAGGTTGCAGAGATCAGCATACAGAAGAAGTAAGGTTTCCATTGATTTCAGAGAATACAGGTACCTTTTTTGCATTGATTTAACTAAAAAAACCAGCATAAACATACAGTCTTATGAGTATGGCATAACTTTGCCTGTTGGCCAGACCAGGCGGCTTCACTCGAAGCATTAGGAGCCTGGACAGCTCCTACATTACTTCCAAGGGAATACCGCCTCCTCCTCCTCCTCCTCCTCTCTCCATATGTATGTTTCCTGGGGAGTTTCTGTTTATAACCAACTAATTGATTGAATGTTGTTTTTATCTTTTACGTGACAGCAGTTTTGACTCTCATTTATTTTTCGGTCTTTTTCCAAGGGGACTTGTTTCTCACTTGTCTCCTAGCCACCAAAAGGGTGGTTTGCTGCAGAAATGTTGGCTTTCATTCCATACGAGTTTAAAAAAAGCATGTTCCCTTCTTTTTAGTATATCCCTATAACATATATCGAGGCTCAAGAGCTGTACAAGTTCATTTGGCTATTAAAATATTTCTAGAGGAATGAGAAATATTTTAAAAAATCCCAGCACCTTGAAAATAGTTAGGAGCTGTGGAAGAAATAGAAACACTTTCGGCTTAGGGCATAAGCCAACCTTCAGCCAGAGGCCTTTTTAAATAAAAAATTTCTTTCTGTCTTTCATATTTCGTCATTATAAAAGACTAACTGCAGTGATCTGACATATTTGGTTGAATTTGGAGTCCACCTTCAGAGCTGGGTCCATAGAGCTTCCAGAAGATGGCTGAAAGAAGCTCAGGTTTCTTCAGGTTTCCACCTTTGAACCCTGCTGTGGGTAATATGACTGTTGTTACCATTGTTTTTTTAAACAGGATTTTTGGATAGAGGCTAACTTTTTTCATGGTATAAACCCCAAAGCACAAATGATTCCTACTAGTAGTGGGGCCAGTGTTGTCCCCATTCCAACCAAGTATGAATTGGACCAGCTGATGAAGGACACCAAAACAAGAGTCTGATGGATAAGAGAACAAATCCTCTTCTGTGTTCAGAGAGAGACCAATATTTTGTCTTTACATTATGATCTTGTACAATGCATTTGCAAACCTGAAGGAAGGAATATCCTTAGAGAGCTGACAGTTCAAATAGCCTCACATCAGAGAGCCTGAAGAAATGGGGCTGAAGCCACAATGTTTGGTACTATTGATCATGCTGGGATTGAGCTCTTCAGTCTCTCTTTATGTACTTGATATTTACCAGGTGCTTCCCAGCCCAGTGCCATGCTCATCCTGATAGAAAGATGTAGATGATTTATATGTACAACAACCTTCTCCCTTGTTTTTCTTGTTCCTGAATGATGAAAGCCCCATGTGCTGGTGTCCAGGTGTCGCTGCGGTGGGAGTCCCAGAGGATGACGTACAGCAGATCTACCCTGAGCACTGGGCACCTCTGCTGCCAGGAAGTCTGAGAGGTTTTCTAGCATGGGATGTGACAGGGCTCTTTTGCAGTCACCGTGGAGAGAGCGTTTTCCTTGGATGTGTGCAGGTCATTTGTTGTGAAGCAAGCTGTGTTCCTGATGTGCCTCTGTATGCACAAAGCTTATTTATTATGGCCCTTAATCAGAGCTGGGTCAAATCCATCTGAGGAAAACGTAAGTGTGTTACAATGGTTTTTGTAATAATTAGAATTGTAACTCCTTCTATGAAGTTTTGATTAAACAGCATTAAATGTCACAATGCTGTGAGAAATAGCCATTATAAACAATACTCAAACCAGGTAAAGGCCGTTAAAGGAATTTCGTGTGGAGTGGTCAAATTTCAGTGCAAACACAAAGGGTCACCTTGTGACACTTGGCTCCTGTATTCTGCTCATAAGCATCCTAGAGTATTTGCTTTGCTCTCTCTGTCTTTTTCCTCCTCTGTTCCCCTGTCCATATATCAGTGTCGGGGAGTTCAGACATCACAAGGACCGGTGTTTTTTTTCATTATTTTTGTAGAGCCTAATGTGGAATTTTGCATGAGCAACACTCCTTCCTGTCGGTACTTGGAAACTCTTTTGTGTTACGTCCGTTCTTTCTCTGAAGTAATCGCTCAACTATTTCTAGCAATAAAATATTCCTCTGTAGCCCCATCAGATATGTTAGAAAGATTAGTGTGAGATCTGAAGGCCCTGTCCAGCTAAGTTTAACAACACTTTCATGGCCTCTAATGTTCTCCTTCTTAATTTCACTGCAGATATCGCCTGAGGATGTGGAATAGGAAAAAGGCACTATAGAGAGGCTGCACACTGTCTGAGTGACACAACTCACACCAGCGACGTGCCAAGGGTCAGGGACACAGTATCTGTGCATGTCATATACTTCTCTATATTTCTTTGTTTTGCCTTTTTTTTTTTTTAATTAATTTTAAAAGCACTACACCAAAGATTTGTCCAAAACTTGTTAGGGTACTGCGAATGGGACCTGCCTTTGCTATCAGCTGAAAAGACAGTACAGCCTCTTGTTTCTTCACAGTTGGAGAACTGAGGAAAGCAACCATTTTCAATAAGGCAGTCTGAAAACCTTATTTGGTGCTTAAGAGGCATTTTAGGAGAGGGAAGGTTTTCCTATGATATTTAAACACATACCTGACTAACAGTGGGAGTATTACTTCCTTTGCTCACTGCTCAGGGGCCAACACTAGCTGAAGTAGAGCTGACACTCCCAACAGTTATGAAGAAATCCTTAAACAATCAAGAAGTGACAAAAGTGACAGTTGTACTGTTTTCCATGCCACCAGTTGCACCAACTGGAAGTACACGTTCAAAATGAACTTTTCTGCAGTGGTTGCTTTGACCTGACTTTGGGAAACAAGGAGTGAGTCTGTCAGTGCTTGTTTGTGGGGAAAAAACAACTCCTCTGGCTTTCACAGTGGAACCAGCTCCTGCATGAGGCACAGTGCTAGGGATGAAACAACTGCTTGTTCCTTAGCCTTTCTTCAGTCTTTCTTCAACTGGACCGTATGAGGAGGCTTCATCCCATATGGAAAAGTCTCTACTCCCTGAGAAGGAGCCAAGTGTAGGCATGGTTGTCTGACTGCCCCACTTGCTGCCTTACTCCTCACTGCTGTCTCTTGTGGCTTTGGCTCTAAAAAAAAGTTTACTTCAGTTTAAGAGTATTTTTGTGCAGCACCTTTTTTTTTTTTTTCCTGTTATGTTTTGTTTGACAGCCATGACAGCCTGTCCTCATTATTATGGAAAATATAGGGTTGGTGGTAATTACTATCTGAGTATGAATGGGAGCAGAAGTGGGCATAGACTGCACTGGCCTTTCTTTGACAAGGTATAACTTTCTTCTGAATTTCTGTGTTAATTAATGCTTATTTAAAAACCACTTTAATTGGCAGTAAACACCTCAACTTTTTGTACTCATTAAAATGCACCCATTGATGTGTGATGGATTTTTTAAAGCTTAATTAACTTTCTTCCTGTATATATAACCTATAATAATGACAAATACTGGAAACTGCTTCCTCTCCCCCCTCACATTTTTGACCCTCCCCCCAGTATTGCTATCACTTGAAGAAAGGCTATAAAAATGTATCCTGACTTGGCCAGGATGGGGAGGCTCCCTGGGGACAGTAATTTAGCCCCTCTTAGAGCCCCCAGAGAGACAGTGGCCAGGACAGCTGCCCTGCCTGTCCATGTCCTGTCCTGTGCCTGCTCTTGCAGCCTGACATGCCTACCCTGCCCTCACCCTTCTCTCTCATGAGCAGAAATTTGATCCTTTTCCCATCTTCACTGTGTGTTGTTCGTTACCTGTTCTTTTTTTTTTTTACTAAAAACACTGTGGAAACTTTTTCTCAGCTAAGCTTACAGGCCTGCTCTTCCCTGAAAAAAAAACAAAATCTTTTTTATTAATAGATTCAGATGAGTTTATCTGCATGCATATATGTGAATGCCAAGTCCAAAGAACCAACGAACCTCTAAAAGTACTTTCCTTTTTCTCCAATTTTCAGCCCACACCTAAGCCACGGAGCAGGATTTAGGGCAAAGCTTTGTAGTGTAATGAAGTGAACGATGATTTCAAGTTCTGCTTTGTAAATGTCTCAGCATTTTGGACCATGCAATTAGACTCCTGAATCTCTTTTGAATGTCGGATGTTGGTACTTTTTGCAACTGTCATCCTTTGTATACAACAGAAATTACCAACATGCAGAGCACATTATAGTAATTAATGCAAAATATGCAATTTGCTTGGTTCAGCCATTGCACACAGTCTTTCTTTGCGTTTCTGAAATATCCTTGTTTAAAGTGGGTAAATCAGAAGTTTTAAAATGGGAAATCTGGATTGTGAAGACACCTCTACTGAGTACAGTTTAAATGCATGAAGCAATGATTTAATTTCCACAAGTACTTAGTTTCAAAAAACTCCTACTGTCTTCAGCAAAATATAAACCTGCTTAAAATACCTGGTAAAATGCTCTTCATTATCCTTTACTCTGTGTGCTTTCTCTAACCCAGTTGATAACTGTACTGCTGCCCAGTTCCTTTCTCTTTACCTGTCTCAAGGAGCCATTAGGGTTACTATCTAAATTCCCCACTGTAATAATAAATATGCCAAGATATTCCCTCCTGCTTTGTAAACTGTTGCGTGGCCAAGCCAGCACCAATATGTAATGGCCACTGCATCTTGTCTGCTTCACAGCAATCTGCCACTCTCTGACCACCGACACAAATCTTTATAGCCACAGCTATATTCAGTAAAGCACCTGCTTATTGGAAGTATATAAATAAGTATTCCTCTGAGGGCATCCAATCTTGTTCACCAACATTTTAGATACTGCCTTGGCTGGTGGTGTTCAGTGAAAGACTCTTTATTCCTGACACTCTCACTTCCACTTGTCAGAATTTGCTCCTTCTAGCAGGCAGGGATCAGGCCTGTGGCTGTACACACTTAAAACCATGAAGCTTGCTGAGTTTGTCCTGCTGGGTTGTTTGTGGGTTCAGCTTGGGAACAGGGCAGACAAGATATGCATTGATTGAGAACTGGATTTCTCTTACCTGCTTAAGGTAACTTAATTAGAATGATAATATTGAATTATTATTTTAAAATATACATTTATGTGGCTAAATGGAAATGGCATGCAGTATCTGAGCATGAGTGCTAACTTTTTTCCTGGGCTGATTTCAAAGCTATCATTAAAAATAAATGCTGCTGCCTGTTAATTTGACCGTGTCAATAAATAAAAATGTCCATAACACGTGTATGAGGCTAATTAGGATTTTATGGCTGTGTTGTTCTGGTTGATGGCTGTGCTGTCGGCTTGCTGGGTCTTTATGTTTTGGTGATGTACACCTCATTGATGCATAACGTATAACACCTGTTGATGTGTTAAATGTTTAGTCCTGGCAATTGGCCCTCATATAATTTCTGGGTGCCAGAGCTCTGTGCAGCAGACTCGGGTCTCATAATTAGGCTTCCTCAGTTTAGAAGAGCTTTTCCTAAAGGAAACCTTTAAACATTCTGTAATCCTGGTGAAGTTCCCTGAAGTTTGTGGCAAAGGAACAAGTTCATAGCTGTGGGCTTGTTTGGTCCTTGCCTGTGAGGCAGGGCCACCTCTATAATAGGATACTTAATGGTCCAGGCACAGCTGCTCTTTCTCTCCCAGCATGTCCTGGCAAACATGCAGCACAAACGATGCTGATGCTTCCTTAGCTTTAGATGCCATGTAGAAGCTTTAGGTGCCATATAGAAACATAGGCATTCTGAAATAAAATCAGTATTCACCGACTTGAGCATCTGCTCTTTTTTGCCTGCCTAAGAATTGCATACATATAATAAAGAACAGTGAAATAATTTTCTTGTATGTGGAGTTCCCTGCAAAGTCCAATTAGTTTCAGACTTTGCTTTGATATGTAAAAGATTATATGCATCTCACCTTTGTTTAGTTGAGCAGCTTTAACTAGATCTGCTTGAACTGTTGTTAAAATTTATTGGGTTTAAAATATTTATTTATGGTTTTTAAAATCCCGTTAATGTCTTGGTTTTAAGGGGATTTTCTGACTGTACATTGCACAAGCCCATTTGACGCTGTGCTTAACTAGAAACATTGTCTTTTGCTTGGAGTGCTGGCTCCCAGGCTGAGCTCTGCAGCAGTTCGTGTGTGGTAGGAGAGTCACCCTGTGCTAATGAAGGGGGCAGAGGCACCTCCCAGCACAGCTAAGTAAGGACAGCCAGGGTTTCATAGCAGCTGTAGCCACATGCCTTGGAGTTTCAGCTTTGTGGAAGTTCAGAGTGAGTGAACAGGTTCCTTTGCTTTCTATGTAAGAGCATTAGAAATACATTCTTTTAATTCTATTATTATATTTTTAAAAAGTATTAATCATAGTTTTAAAATAACTCATAATTAATAGAACAACAGTGTTACTCATCAGAAAAAAAAAGCAGGTAAACAACCTAGCTTGGTATCAAATTCAATAAATGAACATAATAAATAATTCCAGCAGTTTATTCTCCCTGCCTCAATCCTGTCATTCTATAACATTTTAAAACTTCGTTTTTCAGACAAGAGCATTGTTACTAATTGAAAAATAGGTGCTGTTGAAGGCTCTCCCACTTTCCTGTGTCTTTCAGCACAGGAAAGACATAGGACTGTTGGAAGAGGTCCAGAAGAGGGTCACAAAAATGTTCAGAGGGCTGGAGCACCTCTCCTATGCAGACAGGCTGAGAGAGTTGGGGTTCAGCCTGGAGAAGGCTCCAGGGAGACCTTACAGCACCTTCCAGTATCTAAAGGGACTGCAAAAGAGATGGGGATAAACTTTTTAGAAGGGCAGGTAGTGATTGGTCAAGGACTAATGGTTTTAAACTAAAAGATTCAGATTAGATATAAGGAAGAAGTTTTTCAGTGAGATCAGTGAAACATCGGAACAGATTGCCTGGAGAGGTGGTGGATGTCCCATCCTTGAAAACATTCGAGGTGAGATTGGACGGGGCTCTGAGTAACTTGGTCTAGCTGAAGAAGTCCCTGCTTATTGCAGAGGGGTTGGATTAGATGACCTTCAAGGTCCTTTCCTACTTCTATTTGATACAATTGCAAAAATGTGTGAGAAGGCAATGACTAAAGGAGAAAAGAGCGAGAAAGACTTGAGTAATCTATTTCAATGAAAGGTAGGTGTATTCAGATTTCTCTTCTTTGCTTTTTGGCAAAAGTTCTCTCCTAAAGGAAATACCGTGTCTTTGACTGCAAAACAACTTGAAGGGAAAAAAATGGGCTTCTAGTTTCAACAGTGGCTCCTGAAATAGTGGAAAGTGTAGTCCTGGGCAAGCATATCCCTGACCTGTGCTTGCTGGTCATCCAGCACCTGCCATAAGAACCTGCCATTGGCCCTCAGGGCAGTTTGTTGGTAAGATTCTTCTGCCAGAGTCATCTCTTTTCTTAAAATGGATGTCTTCTCATCTTCGTCTTTGCAGGTTACACAGAATAAGTTTGTGCTTGCCTATTATTTACTTGTTACGAGAAGGTTAATGACTCAAATTGAGAGAGTAGTTGTGTTAATTGGCATGATAATATCACAACCCCAACTGGCACCTGATACATCAGCAACCAACCAAACCAGGTACCTGATTTTATGGTTCAAAATATAAACCCCGTATCCCTCCCTTTGCAAACTTACTTGATGAGGAAAATTGCTGGATTGAATGGGTCAGGGTTGTTCAGGAATCCATTTCGGTAATCTTAAATTCACAAATGTCACTAATTTTTCAGATTCTTTGTCAAATCAAACAAGTAAAGATTTTGATTTTTGAAAACTTGAAGATAGTGGTTTCCAGATTCTTTAAATAATTTCCTTAAAAAAATTCTTTTCCCCAGGCTAGAAGGACAAAAGCAGAAAACTAGAGTGAAAGTTAAAAGCAAAAAACTTTGTATTTTTTAACAAGGAAATGGTAAAAAAAATTAGAATAAAATTTCATTTTATGGAAATGAAAATTTTTGATGAAAATTATTTTGTTTAACAGGCCATTTTGATTTGATTACTGTTTTTATCTTTCAATGACAAGTTATTTACTGTTTACTTTTCTCCTCATTGTGTGGCCCCAGGCCTTACTAAATGTATTCTATTCAAACCCTGCTCTGAAGACAGAAATATTAATTTCCACATGGGCTTTTCTATAGAACTCATCACTATGGTAACTGGATGTTTCATAAACATTAATGAACTTATTTCCACTGCACTGCAGTGAGGCGTTGGGTGGTAGTATTATCCCCATTTCATGATGAAGAACTGAGGCAGAAAGAGATTAAGTACAAAAGTATTCACTAATTTTAAGTTCTTGATCTGAGATGCATGGTCTGATTTTTCAGAGGACTTAGTTTGTTATCTGTTCAAAGCATAGCTCCCATTGCCTTCAGTTGCAGCTGTGAGTTCAAATTTCTTTGTGCTTTCTGTAGTAGGATAGAGACTGCTTTAATCTTGTTCATGCATAGCCTTTTTAATTTCTTTTCCCCAAGATAATCAGAAGGAGTTGAAACTTACTTGGTCCTGGCCACATATTTTTTCTATATATTCACTGAAATGATGATGGTTTACATAACTTTATCCAGATGCCAATTCGTAGCTTTTGTGTTACAACAAAATAATTTGTAAGATATTAACTTCTCTAAGATTAGAAAAGCATTGGCTTTGGTGGAGTTTAATTTTCATTTTCATGAAAGAGAGCAAAAGTCCTGATAACCCCTTTTTTGTGGATAATCTGGGGCCCGCTGATGTAGCTACCAACAGTTAAATTGGAATAATGGATTTTTATGCAGAGTCACTCATTTAAAAAATGAATCTTACCCTCCCTGAAAGCCAAGATATCAGTCAAACCGAATGTATTAGTTATATTGTTATATGGGATTTTCTGGCAGGTGAATCAAGTCTCTTGTTTCAAAGACACCTGGGCTTTGGCAAAGTTCAGATTTGCAGTCACAGACCTGCAGTCATATCCCTACATAGGAGAGATCCTAATAAAATTGTCTTCTGTCTTTAGGCAGGAGGGCTTTATAGTAGCTTAGAATATCTTGAAGAGCCAGGACTTAATTTGCCTCAGAATATATCACTGGACTCTTGGGTCCCCTCATAATTTTTCAGTCCCCTGTCCCATTCTTTCCTTTTGACCTACAAGTTGCAGAAGTTTACAAATGCAAAGCCTACTTTCAGATTTTTCCTGAGATATTTAACTCTGGAGCAAATTGTTGTAGGTGTTTTTCTGAAGCAGTGGTTCAGAAAGCAAGCACTGACCCCATCTTAACCACAGAGGTGCAAACAGGCGGCTGCAATATCATGTTGTTGAATTTCCCTTCCAGTGCCGAATGAAAGAGAGCTTGCCCTTTTCCTCAAATCTCTCCCCGATCGAGAGATGAGTGAGCTGGTAACTACAATATCCAATGGCTCCACCAAGTTGAGAATGTGATGTCTGTGTAATAACGCTCAATTTTGCACACTTCAAATCCATTAGTAGCAATTACCTTACCTGAGGTGTTTTGAGTTAGTTTTAGCACAGCATTCTTGCAGTTGGTAGATAATGAACATAATAATGTATACAGCATTTTCAAGTCTCTGTTTTTAGCTACAATAATGCCATTAGGATTCTATTTAGCAAATGTGTGCTTCACACAAAAAGTTAAGACTTTTTTGTTCATGTTTTCCCCGCCACAATTTCTGTTGCATCTCACGTCCTACTCTGTGCAGCACTGGCTTTCCTGAAAAAGCAGGAAAGTGTTTTACCCACTGCACTTGTGCAAAGGCAGTGAGGCCTGGCACTCTGAGAGCAAAACAAGGATGCAGGAGAGCAGGGCACCTCTGGGCAAGCTGTGTGCCTGCCCTCTGCTGTGTCCTGGTTGCCCAAGGGGTGAGGATGCAGACAACCTTGCAGCACACCACAGCTGGTGTTCTGCTCACCCCAGGATGGGCTGTGACACTGCTGAAGCTGTTGCTGGGCTCCATGGTGGTAAGAGATGCAGGTGGACTGTGTGGTGGTGAGAGATGCAGGTGTTGCAGCACTTCTCTCTTGGCATGCTGCCTCAGTCATCTGCACTGGGGGTCCTTGGGCACTGCAGATGTGCTGTGGCTTCCCTTCCCCACTGACCTTTTTTCCCCTCTCCAGGAAAGTAATTTATAGTCCATGTGGGGAGTTACAGCTGAGAGGAGCCCAGCTTGGGCCTTGGACGTAGTAAGGGCTGGATGGTAAAGCAAAGGTGGCTGCAGTTTTCAGGAGTCAGTGATGTCAGACAGCTGTTGTGTATGTGGGATAACTCTGCCCTCCCTCTGGTTTGGGGAGCCACTGCAGTACTCCAGCCTTACAAGATCCCTCTTCATCAGATAGGCCCTGCCATCCTTGTAGCAATATAACTATGAAAGTTTGGGTTGGGAGAACCAGTACTTCAGCAGGTTTTTATTCCCTCTGCCCACCAAATCGGAAAAATATCCTGACTTTTAGCTATCATCTGAATGAAATGATACTGCTAAGCTAACACACAGGCACATACATAGAGTTGTTTTTATCTTTCCAAAGAATTCCTTACCAGAGAACAAGAAAGGGATGAGGAGATATAATTGATAACTTTGTAGGTGTCACTGATAAGGTCTCTGGCACAGATCATATCAGAACCTTAAAAATAGTTATAAAATGTTCCAGCTCTCGTGTTGTATTAAATTGACCAAACTTAAGGAGAAAAGAGTATTTGAGCAGCCACCCAAAATGTTTCATGAAACTAACTTGTATTTCCTGTTCATGTGTTTAGAAACAGAGTAAGAACTTGGAGAGCCTTGTCTGTCTTAGAAGGGAATGTGTGAACATGTCTCTGGCAGACACAAACCTTCTCTCCAGTTCTTTCGCACTTAGATGATCTTTTGAAAAAGCAAACTGATTCTTCAGGCATTGAATTAATCTTTCTCACCTTTCAGTTCCTGTGGCACACTGACCGCACGCCCATCCCATGCCACCTCCTATCCTGTGAGCACAATTTCACAATAGGGAGATACTTGATGGAGAGTGGTGAAGAGCTGTCCTGGCAATGCTTAGTAGGGAAAACGATGCTGAATTTTAGCACCCCGTGAACAAGGACAAAACAATGGAAAAGCACCCATCTGCATGAAGATAACAAAGTGCTGCTGGCTGTGGGGTAGGCGAATTGAAGGGGAGCAGAGCATGTGCATCCTCCTCTGTTGCTGCCCCTTCTCCTTGCCTGCAGCACCTCCTGGCCCCTTCAGCTGCGAGAGTGACTGTCACCTCCATCCGTCTGCTGCCCTGGATGTCTGCTTACTTGACAGCAGAGCCCAAAAGCTGACCCCAACCGCAGCCTGCACACTAAAGGGGAGCTGGGGGAGGCAGATATCACCTCTCAGTCACGATGTGCCCAGGCTGCTCCAGGGGCAGCACAGCAAAGCGCTGTCCCTGATCTTCTTGCCTTGCCATCACCTACCCTGAAATTAGTAACAGCACGTCCAAGGTTAGTGGCAAATTCAGATACCCAAGCTACACAGGCGGAGGGTGAATAAAGGACAGTGGTTGCATACAGTATAAGCGGTTGCCTTAGACAATGTGTGACCTCTGAATTAAAAGACCAGGATTAGCAAAGAGCTTTTTTGCATTATTGGGCCCATTTACAAAAAGCTTTAGCCCTAATTGTATGGTACCACAGAGCTTTAACTCGAGCACATATTGGTTTTGTAACCTGATCCCCACATAAATCATAGCTGGTGAGAGTGGAACAATTAGTGCCTTAATCTACTGGAACTACACAGTATCTTTAAATCTGAATTTTCCTGATCACTATGGGTATTACAAGAGTCAATTAATTTATATTTCACACAAAATGTAATTAAATCCCATGATAACCTGACTGTGAAATGAAATGGGGGGGAGTGAAGAGCAGGGTTTGAAAAGCCTTTCCTTATGGAGCTGCCATCAAGCACCATGGCGTGCTATTGACAGAGGCAAACTGGCTCCTCTTCAGCTTCCCAAAGTGCAGAAGTCTTGTGGTGAGGGAGTGTTCTTCCCTGATTTCCTGCTGAGCAGCCGTGCTGTAACAAGAAGTGTTTGCTGCTGTGTACTTTCAGTCCAGCCTGCAAGAAATGTGATCCATGTTTGCTAACCCATTTAAGTGCTTGAGAAAGGGGAAGGCCTTGATGTTGCAAAGAGCCTGATGCCTGTAGTTGGTCACCTAAGGGAATCCACTTATGACTCTATTACCCAGTAAATTAGCAGAGTGGTTCAGTCAGGTATATTTATCATGAAGAGAACTGAAGATAATTAATACACTGCATTGAATGCAAATTGCACCCACAGCACTTATCTCATTTTCAATTAGCACAAATGTTACAGCACTGCAGGCTTGTTATGGTTTTACCATGGGCTGGGTAATTAATTTCTGTGAGCTACATATCAGACACCTGATAATGCCGTTTATTAATAAATGTCACCCCAGGTATCTGTTAGGAGAGGTAAATAAATTAAATGTTCAGTTGTCTGCCCTGTGCAAATCTATTCTTACACCTCATTGCATCTTTTCACTTGTTTGTTTATCAAGGAGAATGACTGCGGAGATTACAATGGCAAACAAAGGAATATGAGGAACAATAATCTGTACCCCAAAGCGATGTTTCTCTCACCGCTGCTGATGGCAGGAGTCATGTCACTGCCACCGTCATGTGTCTCCCTGCTGGACATGGCTGTGGGTCCCAGGACCCACGAGAGGAGAAAAGCTGAAGTGCCCCTCGAGTCCTCCACTTTCAGGGAGTTTGCCAACCACTCATTCATTGGTGTGTATTTCTGCCTGTAACTCTGTCCCTCAGAATGCTTAACCGCCCTCCCTGGCCAACGTCCAGACGGATCCCTGTGGCAATGGTGCTCATCAGATCTTGAAGTGATTCAGGTTTGTGTTTTTCCCTTCCTTCCCAAAGCTTCAGAAAGGGAGGGTGGAGGTGGGTGAATCTCCTGGTTTGTCCCCTGCCACTCCATGGGGGCCATGGCCCCTGGAGGAGGTGAGGGTCCCTCCAGCTGCCTCAGGGCTGGGGGCAGCAGGCCATGGCCTGTGCCGGGGAGTTTTGGAGGTCTCTCCTCTCCTTGGGAACAAAATAACAAGATTATAGGGAGATGAAACAGCCGGATACTCTCTGATCTGTTCCAGGCTTTGGGAAAAGAGAGGAGAAGGAGATATTGCAATTCTGACAGACTGATGGTGGATAAAGCTGTGTAAGGCCCTTATGCAGGGATACGGGAAAGTAAGGAAGCACCATTTCCCCCAGATCCTGCGCTTTCTTCTGTTGAGTGGGTAGATTATATCCAGCAAACTTTCTGGCCAACTCCTGTCTTCCAAAGTTTCAACATGAGTCTCGTCACCTTTACGAGGAAAGGTCCTTTGGTCCTTTTTCCCCCTCTCATTTGATTTTGAAATTTCAGCAAGTCACACTAACAGAAATAATTGAAAATGCTCCAGCTAACATGAACTTTGGTGATCCCTCTCCCCAAGGAAGATCACAGGCAGGTAGCTGCAGTCACTTTAAGCAAGCTTTGCATAATCTGTCTTAGATCATTTGAGCCTGGTTAAATTAACACAACCTCCATTGTGTGAGCGCAATTAATTGATAGAAAGATGCTTTATGTTAGTGATTTCTTACTTATAATACAAGTAGAGCTGTACTGTGTAAATATTCTGGTGTACATTAGGAGTTATACTATTTTGAATACACTGGCAAAATAAATACATCTAACTGACCATTATAGAAATCTGAGTATGGAACAAGCATGAATCTTTCTTGAGGATGAAGAGTATTTACAGCAAAAAATTTAGGCATGATACAACACTCAGTTCCCCAGATACAGACATATTTAGCCACATTATGAATGGCTTGTAAGTTAGCTGTGGGGAAGAAGCCTCTAAAAAGTGACTGTTGCCACAATAATTTAATCAGTGTGAATTTCAGTGAACACTGCTCCTAAGCAAAGTGTCTTCATCCTTTATGCAGATCTTCATTATATTTCCAAGTTTTTATACTGTAAAAAATTTCCATGTGCCTCCTGGTAGCATGACCCACCATTTTACCATCGTTTGCTGTGATTTTTTCAGATTACAGGACTCGGAGATAGCTCAGTATTTGAAGATGGGATTTACAATTATGCTTTAAAAATACTGCAGCACTTGAAAAATCCACTTAAAAAAGTCATATTTGGATTGAAGTTCATACTTCAGGGAAGGACACATGATTTTAAAGGCCAAATGACCTGCCAACATCCTTTAAAACCACGTTTACTCTGCTGAGAAGAAAGTATGAACTCTCAGTTTAAACAATTATAATATCCATCCTGAGGAGCTGGCAAGGTATAGAATTAATGCAAATTCCTTATTTGGAACAACATGGACAACATATAAAATAAAAAGAGAAATAGTGAATAGGCTTTAGAATCTGGGTGAGACAGGTTTGGTTTCTTTCCAGTCAGATCCAGGTTAACTCCTAGGCATGACAAGTCCAACGTGGACTGCTGACTTGGTTGTGTGTCCTGCACATTGGTTGCCCCTGGGTAGCCACCTTGCCCTGAGAGGGATAGTGCAGCCGGTGCCAGGGGCGTGCCAAGCCAGCTGTACCATACTGACCAGGCTTTGGCTTTGCTGGTGGGACTGGTGCCACCTGCAGAGTGAGGTTCTGTCATGGCGAACAGGCATTGTGGAAAACGTTTGTCAGAGCCTTCTGATGGGATCATGCAGCACGACAAGGATGTTTTTACAGGGAGAGAGGCCTAGGAAAGGGTTGTGGATGGCTGAGGTCAGTATTGAGCTAAGTGGGCAATGAACTCATGTGGGTCATCTCCATAATAGCCAGCTCCCTGCACCATCCAGGGAGCCTTGTATCCGTTTATCAGTTGTGCATTGATTCCCTCTCCCATCGTCCTTCCAAGGGAGAAGCTGGTGTAATGGAGCATCTTGTTTCTGTGTTTCTGATGTTATTATTTATGCAAGTCAAATATGCCATAGGATGGAGGGGAAGTTTGGTGAAGGTTTGCATTCCCTGCAGGTATTCAATCCACAGGCTGAGGGCTCTGGACAGATGTGTGTGATTCTTTCTGCAGAGAGCTCATAGAGCTGGTGGAGCAAATCTTTCAGACATTTCTTTTGCTGCAGCCTTATACAGTGTTAGATGTGACGAGGATGATAAGAACGATGACCATGAACTCGATTAGCAATTCCGTGGGAAGCTGGTGCCAGGCCCAATGCCAGGTTTGATATACCTTTGTCACTGAAGAGATGCATTGCAGCACTAAATGAAGTTTTCTAAGCATGAATGCTGCATGTTTGCATATTTCAAATGACTATAGTCCAGCTGAGAAGTGACACAGCCATGAATAACAGAGACAAGGTCATCACCTGCCAGGGTGGCACAGAGCCTTCTAACCAACGGAAAAGAAGTGTTTCTTGCAGAGGTTGCTATGGGAAAACTTGGCTTCAGTAGCAAATCCAAGAGCACTCCTAAATTATGAAACCAACACATCAATTGTGGAAATGCACCATCACGCCAGGCTTAGTGCACTCAAGTGACAAGCTCTTAAAGATGTTTTCCTGTCTCCCATCTGTCTTACCTCTGTTTTGCTTGGATTTAACCAGTTGCCTTTCTTTCACTGCCATGTTGGTGGTAGCAGTATTTGTATATACACAGAAATTTGGGTGTAGCTGTATTTGAGCTGTCTGTTTCTGGCAATTCAGTCCATGCCGTATCACCCGGCAGCTTCATGTAGACACAGGGAGGCACCACAAAGAATACAGATCAGGATTCCACAGGAGAGAGGAGTGTAGTGCTGGAGATAACACTTCTTCAGAAGTCACAAGTTGTGTACCAGCAGGAGTGACTCAAAATAATTTTAGTATATTACCCTGGTCTTCTGCCACCCATCAGGCGAGACAGTAATATCTCATGGTTAGTGCTAAAGTCAAGGAGGATGAGGATGGATGTCTGCCCTCTCTCCGCTGACGGGAGGTTATCATCCATCAATGCCACTCGAATAGCTCCAGTTCCACATCCTGGCTTGAATCCAGACTGTGACAGATCTAAAAGATTCACTTCTAGCAGGTTAAGTTAAGCTGGCCTTTGGCTAGAAGCCATAGGAACTTTCTTGGTAATTGGGAACCCTCCTGGATATTGGTTAGGAAGAACTGAAGTCTGCAGGGTAGATTTCCTCAAGGCTGGGTGACAATTGATTCCCAACATGTTGGTAATTCCCCAGCTGGTGTTCCCCGTCTTCCCTCTTTCAAGACTTCAGCCTTCTGGGTTGGACTCTGGAACAACCCTGGGCAGATGGCAGCATGAGGAAGCCAGACAGCATGGCCAGGTTAAATCCAGGACAACTGGATACTGAAACAGAGTGACCTCTGAGGTGGAGCCCTTGCAGCCAGAAGCCCTGTCCTGTCAACACACTGGTAAACACTTATTCCTCTGATCAGATGGGTGATAGCACTTTCTAGGATTTTAAAATGAAGATAACTTTGGCCATATGTAAAGGAATGCCTTTGCTTTTTCACAGGATGGGGAGGAGGGAAGAGGAAGTATTTACAGAAGATAAAACTATTTGGTCTTTGGATCCTGCAATGAAGCTGAGTGGAATTCCACTAATGGGGCTGTCACAGTCCCTTCTTGTTAAATAAGTTGTAGGAAAGGACTGTGGGAGGGGACAGCATTGCATCCATTCATTGGTAGGATTCCTCCTGCGATGAATGAAAACCAGGTGTCCGCTATGACACCTGCAGTAGGTGCATGTGCTGATCCTGGCGATGGCAGTGAGCAGGGGTGTTTCTGGCCCCAGGGCAACTGTGTGGGTGCCCCATCCTCAGGTCAGTGCTGCAGGGCAGAAGTGAGGAGTGCTGCCTTGCACCACATAACCCTCACCAGCAGGACCCACTTGTCCATTGTGCTTTGCTCCAGCTTGCAGCACGCTCAGCCGTTCCGGCTGTGCTTGGTTGCTGTGGAGGCTGAGTAAGCCAGAGCTGTCTGTGCAGATCAGTGTGTTCTGAAGTGCCTTGAGAAGAGAATTACAGAAAAGAGAAAGTCTATTAGCTGCCTCACTTTAGGTCCCTATCATTATTTATGTCTATGTGTGAGATTTCTTTTGGCTCCTTGGTCACTTTTGGATGTCAGTATTGTAATGGAGGTCCATGGGGCTGGTTAGTGTGTATCATCATGTCGGGACCAAACGAAAGAAAATAATCATGAATAGCCTCAATATGCAACAACTTTTTCCTTCTTGCCTTGTGGATTAATGTCAAAGCCTTTAAGTCTTTATGTTTGAGTAGTTTTTCTGCAGCTATGTGTTAATTACATGTTTATATTCTTAGAAATATGGATTTACATTTACCTGTGTTTCAAGATGATTAGTGGGTACCAAGCAACTGATTTCACTTGCAGCCAATCCTGTGCCATTAACAGTGAAAAACGGCAGGCATTTCAAATCTTGTTTGGTTTGGCAAGGGTATGATGGTAAAAAATAACAGCTAAACCAATTGCTCGAATATACAGCTTTTTTCACCTTCAGGCACCTTTATCAGCACAGTTTTGATTAATAGCTGTACAGCGACTGGCACGTTTTTATTGCCATTAGAGAAAATTTAATAGATTGTTCACTATTTATCTCCAAAAGGTGAATTGTAGAAAATTAAAACACAATTATCTAATGTTTATTCTTAGAGGAAGTCAGTTCATGTTGACGATCCTAGTATTGGACTCACAATCTGAAGAATTATTTGAGAAGATCTGTAAGCTGTTTCCAAATTGCAGTACTGACTATGTTTATTTTTTTTAACAAACAAAAATTCCAGCAAAGTATGTTTTCCCCATTACAAACAGGTCAGAGTTCACAATAAGCATACGTGTAATGAAGGTAAACTAGCATTAACCAGCAGAGGAGGTGGTCAAATGTTTAATCTGAAATGGAGTTCTTGATTGAAACATGCAGTTTTCTATTGAACAAAGAGAGTCATGAAGTTTTGCTGCTTTTAGTGAATTGCTTCAATTTGATGAAGAAGGCAAAAAAAATGCCAAAAAAGACTGTTTCATTTCAGCATTTCTAAAAATTCTAACATGTTCTAATGAAATACTTTGATTTCACAACTAAAAATACTGTTTAATTTTCAAAATTGCTTCCAGTTTATTAAAAAAATTAAAATTAAAGAGATGAAATATAAATTAAACTATGGCTTTTTTGCGTGAATAAAATGTTTTGCTGAAATAGCGTCATAATTTGCCAATTTTTTTTTTTTTTTGCTAGTACTTCCTTTTAACAAAGAAAAACTTCTGGAAACTTATTTTGAGTCAAGGCAACTAAAGATTACGTATTATCTTTTGATTTGGCTTTGATTTGATTTGGTTACTTACAGCCACTCGAACAAATCTTGAAGGAGTAAATGTCAGTTTCAAGTTTCCCAGTTCCCAGGAACAGAGTGTCCTGATTGTTGGAATCAGTTAGGAGAGTCAATGGGATGGTGTGGACTTCACTTCATCTGGGGTCAGGAACTTTGCAGTTTTGTCTTGCTACCATGAAAGTCAATGAAAATAAAAAAATATGTGTGCAGGATCTGGCCCATTGTAACTAATCCTGTGCATCAGAAGGTCTGCACATCGAGGTCCTTTACAGGTCTTGTTGCTGATGAATCTATGGCATAATAAAATTACCTTGACCCTGTAGCAGGTGCACTTCTTTGCTATCATTAACTCTTTTAAGGTCCTTGCAATCCTGCTCAGTGCTGTAGATATCACACTTCACCACCTAAGGAGTTTTTTTGGTATTCTTTTCTCTAACAAGAAGCAAAGGTTGTTGTGAGTGAAGACGAAGATGGGGGTGGGGAGGTTTTTAATCCGCAAGTGATCTGAGAATAAAGAAAGGTTACCTGTTTGTTTGTCAACAGGATGAAGTAAATAAGAGTTAAAAAAATCTGAGACACCAGTCAAAGGCAATCAAATATGTATTTAATTAAAGCAAACATAAAAATTAAAGTTACATGTTGAATCAATAAACAGCACTTTTTTCTACATGCATTTTGAACAAGACAGATCAGAATCTTGCATGATGAAGACATAATGTGTCATAATAATTAGGAACACAGACAAAAGAACAGCTAATCAACATGCAAATTTATGCAGTTCTGGCGATTCAGATGAGGCAGATTTCTACCTCTTTTTTTGCTTGATTCATCTTCATTGCTAATCATCTGAAGGCTGCCAAATGTTCACTGACACTAATGTATTATAGGTCAAGAGAGGCAGGTCTTCACCTATTACCCCCACAAACAATATGCTTTCCTTCCCTGTTTCCTCTTCAGGATTTTCAGCAATTACTGCCAGATGCAATCAGACTCCTTGAATAGGAGCAACTGGGGCTTGTTTGTGGCTTGGATTCATTAGAATCAGGAGGATGAAGAAAGGAATAAATTACTTAATTGCACAAAAAAGTTGAAGCCAAAGTGATGGTGAGAGAAGCTGATTGTGTAGTTGCGTATTAGGCCACTCTTGGAATGGAGGATCTTAGAATAGCTGGTAGTTTGGCCTTCCTGATTCAGACAGATTTGGGTGTCCTCCAAAACAGATGGCTCCACACACCATCTATTCTTCTCTTTGTCAGGTTTTACCATTTATTTGATCTTGTTCATCTATGATGCTAGTTGTATTAGATGTAACACAAATATGCATTCAGATCATATCCATTTAGTCTTGCAGCCCAACTTTTATTCTTTTAGCCTTGTTTGATGAGATGATCGAGTTGAACAAAGCCGTTGTTGTCCTGTTCCCACACAACATCCATACATAAAACACCAAACCCCGTGACTAAAGCCTTGCACAGACAAATAATCCTCCTGTATCACAGGTTTTAAAGGTTTATTTCTCCCTGCTTTACCAAGCAGTCCCCAGTTCCGACAAATGATAACCAGACACAACAAATAGTTAATTTTTATTTGATCCAGTAGAAGCAAACATTTGCATATGCCCAAGCAAAACTGCCCTCCTCCCATCCTTATGCTGAGACCCCTGTTCAGATATTCTCTTCAGGTTCCAGGCCATGTGTTATGCTTGTGGGTGGTCTTAAGATCTTAAAGAAAAGCTTTGCTCTGTGAAGTCATGCAGCACTGTATGTAATTAAGAGGCTTTTTTTTTTTTTTTCAAAACCTCTCTATGTTTCCTAATTTCATTGTTGTTGCGAATGATCAACACTTTGTGGAAGAGTTGCCTTTCAGGTAATGGTTAACATTAACTTTATAAAAATGAGATGTGTGGTTAGGGATTCACTTTCTGGGTGTCCCGCTGAGCACGTTGCTGTGCCGCAGTACTGCTCACTCGCAGGGGCTGGAGCGGGGTCACACGTACCTTCTGATCGCTGGGTCTGAAGTGGTGCTGCTGTCTGTGTGTTTATGGGAGAGCCTTGGCAGCTGCTATAGGTCCTTAATCTGGGGGAGGTGGGGTACTCCTTGTTTGCCTGATTATTGTGGGGGTCTATGGTAAGAGAGGGTCAGGTCTTTATGTAATACGACGCGGCCCTGGATTACAATGAACTTTTAGGGTCTGTGTTCATTTATCCTTTGGCCCAACATCTGTTGCAGCCTGACAGATGCCCAGGAATGCTGCTTTACTCTGCAATCATGTTTAGGTCTTGAGTGCACAATGCAGGCTTTTTGGGTACCTTTGAAGCCAAAATTGGAGTTTGTAAAAGGCCTTAACATTTTTCTGAAGTAAAACAAAACACCCATGGGAATGGCAGTGCAATTGCAATGCTGGAGGGAGAGCTCAAGCTCACAGTTTCCAAGGAAGCTAGCTGGAGACCCACCTCTTGACAAGGCTGGCAGCTAACAACTATTTGCATTGCCCCTTGAGGGCAGCAATTCCAAAAAAACCTGAGATACCTCCCATAGTCTTTTTTAGAGACTATGTAATAATACAGATTCATGAAGATGGTGTGCCCTTCATATGACAACCTTTGGGACTGAAGCTGATGAAATTTTTTGACTAGAACTGCTGTTTCACAACCACCAGTGTCCATCTTGTCCTCCCAGTAACCCCTTCACAGTGCCCATGGCCTCCTGTAGCTTTGGTCCCAAGGTTTCCCCACTCCTCTCCCTGGGTGAGAGGGGAAGGAGCATCATGGCCCTGGGGAGAAGTAAGGTCCATCTGATGGCTCCCCTTGCCCTGGGCAGGGCAAATCATGTACCAGAATCATTTCTCCTTCCTGTCAGTGAAGACAGAAGAGGGCTAGATATGCTGGAAAAGCAAAAGTAACACCCTGCTCTGTGCACTGCTTTCATTCCCATGAGCAAGTGTGGTTTATATCTGGGGCGCTTCACAGGGCACCAGTGAATGCATTTCATTGCAAGTTTTGGAGGCTTAATTTTACTACTGTGTCACTAGGGGGAGATTTTTGAAGGCACAAATGTATTTAAGTGCTTACTCTCTTTTGAAAGTCATCAGGAGTTACACATCTAAATGGCCTTTGTGTGTGAGGGAAATATTCACCGTGAAATGGGGAGAGCCCACGTATCTGTTGCAAGTGATAAAGAAAACCAATGGGTGAGGCTACACTGAACTGGTTTTTTGTAGGTTTTTTTTGCTGGCCTTTTTGTTTTTTAAAGTGCCCTCACATCCTTCATTTCTCACAGGCTGGGATTTGGTTTGTTACAAAGCACTGCGATACCTCATCTCCTCAGTAGAAATCCTCCTAGATGGTTTTGAGATAAGAAGACTGAGAAAATCCACATAAGGAACGTGTCTTTGTACAGACGATACCTGGCTGCTTTTCTGTCTAGAGATTCAAGAGCTGATGATGTCTTACAAAGGCTCACTCTATCTGAGGGTCCCCTCAGAATGCGGGGGGAGCTTTGCTTTGACAGGCTTTAAAGTCCGTGTAATCTCTTGCAGAATGGCGTTTGCTTTCACAGCTCCTCAAGTTGCACCATGTCCTGATTTCTACGCTTGTATTTGTCACTGAAACATTGCCTGAGCTTGGGTGAACAGTGCTCAGTCTGAGTGAGAGCTGCTTACTTTGGGTGTTTACCACTTTTTACTCTGTTGTGAAACTATCCCAATGCACAGAATATTATTGATAGCATCAGAGTGAGTGACTAAACTGTCCTAAATGGAAACACGAGGGAAGGTGAAGGATGCAAATAAACACTCTTGTCTGCCTGGAAGTACAGAAGCACTGGCAAAGCTTTAGGCAAATAAAAGGCTATTTGTACCAACATTGGTGAAAAGGCTATGGGCACAGTTGAAACAAAAAGGCCTCAGCAGTGTGCATGTTTGTGAATGATACTTTAACTAGGTTTAAATACCTGTACTGGGCATTTGTGGCCTTAAGCATCTGAATTTGCTATTAGCAGTATTCTTTAAATGCTGGTATTTCCTATCAGAGCAAGGCATAGTCTTATAAAATGGACCTGTGTAACTATCATGTCTGTGGGCAGACCACCATCCTTCATCTGTGTGCAAAATGCAGGTTAAAAAGGTTGCTGTCCTTTTGTGCCAGGAGTGGCCATACGTCACCTTGCTGGTCTCTGAAGGCTCTTGAGGAACTTCTGCCGATTGGTGAACTCATTCGTTCTGACAGTCTATTACCTTCTTTGTTTTGACATATTTTCACTCTCCCCATTAATGTTTCCTGTTTTCATGAATCTCCCCCTTCTGCTGCATTTTCCTGTGTGTGTTTTTTGTCTCCCAGATGTTGTATGCCTGGCTATTTCAGTAACTCTTTGCGTACTACAGAATTGAAAAAAAAGGCAAGTGGAAAAACCCCACATTGGAATGATAGCATATTTTCCATGCACATGTCACACGTCACAGGTTGGCTGAAACATATTCAACTGATACATTAAACATCTACCTAAAATACTGCAATACAAAGTGATTAATTATTGTATCCATTCAGTGTATGAGTTGGCATCCGCTCTTTCAAAAAGCAAGAGGCTAGCAATGATTTGCTAGCAATGATGGAATTGATATTTGTTCAGTGCTTGAACCTGTTTAGGCACAGATTTGATTGATATAGGTAGTTTAGGACTATGGACTTCTTGGAAAGACATGATATACTTATTAAATGGCAGGATGTGGGGCAGGATATTTGAAGGTGCACACAGTAGCTCTTATTCTAACTTCCTAATGATTGGTACTTCTGAAAGTCAGGCTGTCTATTTAGGTGCCTAAATGTGTATGTCTACACCTGAAAATGTCAGCCTGCAGAGTAAAGCTCAGCCATGCCTACTCTTTGCTTACCAAGGTAATTGTATCTATATCCAAGCAGAGTTATCAGGGTCAGGTTATTTTCCCATATGGCACAGTTTGTACGTAGTATATCCTTGCACTAGTATGTAGTGATTGCTGTGGGAGCTGAAGTGGGATGATTTCCTTAGTTTTACATACCTGTATTGCCTATCTTTGACAGCTTGTTGCTGAAAACTCTACAACAGTAAATACAGATAAACCTGGGTTCTAAGCTCCAGAGGTTTTGTCAATTTACCTCTGAGATTTAGTTGCCTTAAATATGTGTCAAGTCAAATTTCACATTGGAAAGGGATGACTAAAGACCAGGTTATTTGGAATGGACAGCAACTATTTTTGTCATAGTTCTGTCAGCCTTCACCTCAGTTCTGCAAGTGAACATTTTCTAAGTAAATGTTCTTGAAGCGTGTTTCTTCCTCCACTTGGGTGGAGGTCACTAACTGTAGAGTCTACAAGTACACTTGGGAAGATTTTCACCAAATCCCAGCTGTTGGGGTAACCCGTTAACCAGTACATACATCCTTGGAAAATGTCTGTGGTGCATACTCTACTGTTTTTCTTCAAAAGACCCATGGTGTGAAAAATATGCTGCCTTTGAACAAGCTGACCACATGTGCATACTAAGTCCACTGCTTCTGGAATGCACTATTAGGCTTGTCATGCCCATATGGCCAACTGGATTTGCTGCATGAGTCCAATGTATGGGAAATTTGACCTATGAAACTAGCAGAATCAAATTCCTCATTGGCATCTGGCCTGGCTGCAGACTGATAAATCTTGTTCTTGCCTTTTGGTGAATTCAGATTTAGATCTGTCACATAAGAGCTCTGCTAGTTTTCTTTCCTTATCTCTGCTACTTTTCAGTGCATCTACTGTTTAGAGAAACTGCCACTGGCCTAACCTCTCTGCCACTTCAGTAGCTTTGTAAGTCCTCAACCGAAGCTGGGCATAAATGACCCCTGAGAAAAACTTTACACAAGACAAGGTCCCAGAATTTCTTCTTACTCCTTTTCTTCTGAGGTCACTACCTGAGGTGCCCAGGATGCTGAGGATCAGAGGAATTCAATCTATAAATGCAATTAAATTATTTAGAGTAGAACCTTTCCCTTCACATGTGTTGTTGATCGATGGTGGTGCTCAGTCCTTTGCCCATGGAGCGTGCTAGAGCAAGAGCCCCCAGGGTGTGATACACTGGTAACTTGTGACATGCAAGGCACTTTGGAGTGGCAGGAAGTGTGCCAAGCACAGAGGTGGAACACTTGGCAGAAAGGATTTCAAAGCTCTTGATTTAAAACCATATCACACATGGTTTTGGAGAATCATGACAGTCTCCCAAAACCTCTTGTTACTTTTTTGTATTGTGAAAATGCCACCTGACACTGTCAAGTGATTGGGGTGCTATCATACTGTCACCTGATTCCTTTACCAGACAGGCTTGTTGGATGAGTTAGGAACTCCAGGAGTTTGGACCCTTGATGGCAGCAAAGTCTTCTCTTTAAATGTATGTATAACATGTTTTCTATGCCCTCTTAAAAGACAATGGTACCTGGGATTTCTTTCAGATCCAGATGGAAAGCTTTTGTTAAAGGGAGTGGTAATGAGGCTTAGTAAGATTTGTTTTTTGTTAAGAAAAGATCATCTGGCGCTTGCTTTTGGAGCTGGTTGCTCATGAAGGTTTCTAATTCAGGGTCTTAATTTTTGTAAAGAGTGAATTACAAGAAGTCAGAAGAATGATGCGAAGAGCATTTAATAATGCACATTCACAAAGAAGTGGTGTAACTACATTAATTAGGCAAGTCTTGCGTAAAGATGCAATGTAATTATATATTTGAGACAGTTAATTAGGGAGCTACTTGGAAATTTCAGTGAATATTAAGGTAATTATACATAAATACTATAACCATTAAGACTGCACCCATAGTGAAAGCAATAACTAATTACATAAATAACAGCATACTTATGTTTTTACATTACCAGTACCTAACAATACTTCCTCTCTTTCCCTGCTCTCTTTGCCATGCAAATGACAAAACTTCAATTTTTAATTCAGATATTCTTCCAAATTGTTGAGGAAACAATGAACTTTCCTCTTGTTCTCTTTCTCTAGAGAAGACTGGATAACAGCAGTTATGCACACCTAGCAGGAAGACAGTCAAACATATTCCACATGTCTACAAGTTACATGCTGAGTTTTCAGTGGCTGCCCTTGGATTTCACACAAGCCCAGGTCTGAGAAATTAATAAAGAAATTGTATAGCTGTAAAGATAGTGTTTTAGACTTTTTAGGCAGCTTTGAGTGAATCAGTACTGAGAGTTAGATGAATGGATGCCGTAGAAACTGGGCCCTGCGTTTCATAGTGTTGGGCCTACGGGCAACTACCAAATGCTTGTATTTCTCACCATTTGGTTCTGTCAGGGTTTGGGGTATCTGTCTGTGGTCAGCTTCATGTTCACCTAAATATGCTAGTTTCCAATATGTGGCAACACTTAATGTACTGTGCATGTTGCTATCTTTTTTCCAAGCTACCTCAACAAGACTCTAACTCAGGTTCCCTAAAAACTTAAGAACTGCTATGCTGAGAACTTTATATGAGGTGCAGCCTTACTGACTCAGCTGAAATACAAAATTGTTACTTCCAACCATACTTGCTGAATCAATGATAGTTTCTAACAACTCTCATCTAAGGATCTAAAAGGGTCTCAGAATGAGTCTGTGATTTTGTGAACTATCGTGATGGAGACTACAGGTGAGGAAACGGAGGCACAAAGAACTTGAGTGACTTGTTCGGTGTCATGAAGAACATCCAGAGTCCTACTGTAAGTCTCTCTGCTCTGTTTTAGTCAAAGTCATCCTGTCTCCTGCCAGAGGGATGTGGTGCATGGTTTGGTGTCTAATGACAGTACGCTTTTCTGTCTTTGTTAATCTTATCTGAATAATTAAATTGACCTGGTGAGACAGTGGAGTTCACAAAGGAATGTAATTTTTAGCCAGTTGTCCATATTATTATGCTTCCATTGACATCATGACTAGCTGTCTGAAAGGGCCCACAGCAGCATGGGCTCTGTGGATGTTTGTAATGTCCTGCAGAACAAGGTCATAACTAGAGCGGGGCTGGCATCTGGGATTTCTGATGATGTACAAAAGAAAAAATGAGGGCAATTCTTTCCTTGCTAAGTCTTCTTTCCATTAAGATATTTACTCTAAGGTATAAATACTGAGGCAAAGTTAAAGATGATTTAGGATGACATAGTAAATTTTGCTATACTCTCATTGCAGACTTCAGGGCAAGAAGCTGAATGCAACTGAACCATATTTTCTTAGCTCAACAACAGTGACCAATGATACTTCCTGCCATAAACTTCAAAACATGTCAAAGGCTGGTGGGACCTTTCAAATTATTTTGATTCTAGATAAATAGTATCATAATTTTGAGATGTAAAATCCTTTGAATCTCTATAAATGATCTTACTGTAAAGGGTTTTACATTACGGCTCATGTTCCAAGGTCGATCAGTTCTTTTATCTTTCTTTTTTGTACTAATGTCACTAACTTTTTAAGCTCTTAATTTCTAGCAGAGTGAGATTAGGGGGAGTTGACCTTTGTTGGCATTATAATACATGGACATTGAACTTTGTGTAGATCTGTTGGAAGAAAGATTAATTAACAAATGCTATAGCACTAGATAGCCTACGAAAGATAAATTGTGTCAGATTCCTGTGATACCTTTCTCTGAGTTTGTGACCAAGAGAAATATAGTTGCTCTAATTAATCAAGATTTCTGTAAAACGTTTAACACAGTGGTATGTGAAAGAAAATAATTTGGATTGGAGAACATATGGCACAATAAATGTAAAGAAATGACTATGGAAATATTGCCGAGAACTGAGCTGAAAGAACTGCCAAGGGAAAAGAACAGTAACTAGCCAATTTTATTAATGATAGTCTTTTGACCTATCTGAACATTTTTATTTGTAGCCACAGCAGAAATTCTGTGCAAATACAAAGTCTGTAAAGGACAGAAAACTAAGAGGCCTTGACAGTTCAGAGAAGGACTGACCCTGACAATGGGAGAAATGAAAAACAGATAAAATTAAGTACTAATAAACCACAAGGTCATGCAGATGTTTTTTTGCTCTGAGCAGGAGGCTCATCAGCTGGAAGTAACAGAGAAGTGTTTTGCTGAATCTCACAGTGATTGACAAATGCTGGCTCTCTACAACAGCAGGGAAGGGAAGTATTCCCTGAGATGTTCCCCTGGATGTTGCATCAGGGGAAGCATATCCAGGAAACGTGGGATTCCTGACTACTTTTGTACAAGACACTGGGGACATCCAGAAAAAGACAGAGTATAGAAAAAGGGATATTAAATTGAGATAGGAAATGGGGAATAAAAAACTGTGTCTTTAGTTTAGCAAAACAAAAACTGAGTATGGGTATACTGCTTCCTATGAATATATCATCAGAGTAAGTGGTGAGAGAGAACTGGTTAACTTAGGGGTGTATTGAATGCCATAGGAACAATTGATAGTAGCCAACTGAATAAGTGTTCTTTGGAAAAGCGATGAAGGTTTTAATAATGTGAAGTTTTGGAGCAGCTTTCCATTAGGAGTCACAGGGGCAAGAAAACTACGTGGTTTCAAGAAAAAGCTTGAGAAATTTATCAATGAGATTGTGATGTTGTGATATCAATGAGATATGGTGTGTCAGACGTAGCAGGGGATGACCTGGAAGGACTCTTCCAGTCCTATTTCCCATGTAAAACTATTCAACAGAGCCCCTGGTCTCCAGAGTATTTTTTCTGTAAAAAGACTTCAATAGCAAGCAGGGAAAATGGCCTTTCCTTTGGATTCTTTGTTTGCCCTTATCTATACAGGAGACATAGATCCGATCAAAGTGCCAATGAATCTCGTGGTAGGTTGGATGCAGATCTCTATTATCTGTGTGACAATACCTTTCAGAGGTCCTGCTCATTACTGGGGCCCAGCTACTTTCCATGACTTGACTTTATGATCCCAGTTCATCTCTTAGTTAAATCCATCTGAAGCTGTTTCCTTGATAGCCCCTTTAATATTTTACAGGTTTCTTACAGTTCTTGTATTCTTGTAATCTTCTGAGGTCCTTCAAAGCAAGCCAAACAATCTTCTACCTTTCACAGAGCCATCATGTATCCAAACCCATGAGTAGATCACTAATTCTCTGAGATAAGATCAATAGCCAGTCACCCTCTGCTGTCTTAAAAAGATCTAGCAACTCAGTCTAGTCGTAGCAACTGAAAGAACTGTTAATAATGGATGACAATTGACAAAACTCATAGGTGTGAAAGATTTACCAGAAGCATGGTGTTCATGCATACTGCTCATTGATTGACAGCCCCAACAGGTTAGAGGTTACCCATGGAATACAGTCTTGATGGCCTAGGATGAAATGTTCGTTCTGACCCTTCTGTAAGCTAGTGATACAAAGCACTGGCTAACATATCATTAACTTGCGACACCATGATGATGGGATTAAGACCCAGAGGGCTTTATCTCTACCTTATTAATGGCAATTAAAAGCTGCGTGACAGTTTTAAAAGTTGTTGATGTAAAGAAAGTTAGTGCCTGTCTTACAGAGGCACAGTAAATAATTGTCTGGTTGCTTTGCTTTTCGTAATCTGTCCATGCAGCTGTATATTATCATTATTTTGCTGCAAATACAGCTTTTCGATTTATCAACAAAAGAGCAGGTAAGGCTCTATGTAAATAATGATGAAGGACACTTCCAGGCTGGATTTTTTCCCATTTAGACTGCTGAGCATGGAAGAAGCAGAGGATTTTCAAAACTAATAACGATATCTGTTAGACTTGTTTTTCAAAGCCTGATTGCCCCCCCAAAAATTTAAACTCAGTAGTATTTGCTTCACCTGGGTAATTCATAGGGTAGGTATTAAAAATTCTCTCCACCCTTCTTTATATGGAAATGGATATTTATTCTTTCTTGGGTGTTAGCCATTGGTGGAGCTGTACTGGTTTCATGGCAAGAAGTTTCACACCTCTTGTTCTTCTGCATATTCAAGGAAATATGACTACTGAGACAGCAACAGTGTGAGTGCTGTGAACTAGAAGTAGTTCTGTTATGTTCTTCTGCTCAAGTCCCAATCTACATTGAAAAGAAAGGACTAAACTCAAATGTATGCTCTATGTGAAAAGTCCTAGTCTCCAACATTTAGTAGCTGTTCCTGTGCTCCTAAATATCCTGATTATTTAACTGCTCTGTTTGTGACATCTCACTTTCTGGGCAATATTTCTGAACCACCTTCCTCACTCCTATTGTCCTGTCCAAATGTGCATTAGGTGCTGTTTCATGAGAACTGACTGTCCTGGTATTGGGGGGCCTTGTATGCTCTGAATCCTTCTCGATCTTTTGGGAAGTACAGTCAGGTTTTTGCTCCCAAGAGCTAATCTCAACTCTGTGGAGTGACAGAGTGGAGCAAAAAAGTCATCTGTGCAGCCACCAAAGAGGCTTGTCCCCACTTACTCCCCAGCAAGCAAGGGGCAACGGCTAGGTCTACCTTCCTCTGTATTAAGTTTTTGCCTCGGTCTTTGCCTCAGGGTAATAGAGGCTGGAAAACCTTTATGTATATATATTGCGCTTGGTTGTTTTTGAACAAGAGAAGAGGAGCCTTAGCTTTTGCCACTGCTGTTATTTCAGAGGTGTCAGCAGCTGTGGCAGGCTGCAGTGGCCTGTGCCTGGCTGGGCCACTCTGGCTGTGCTGAACTGGCTTCAGGACTCCCACTGGATGCTTTCTTCTCCCAGCTCCCCAGAAGCTGTGGGACTGGGAGACAGTGCCTGTCATTTTAGCCTCTTGCCACTCCAAGGCAGAGATTGCCTTACACTTGTAGTTTATACAGCCCCAAGCACAATGTCAGCATTACACATTAATTAATAATAGTGGCTTATATTGCTAATCACTTAATTATAAATTATGTCTGCTGGGTATGCCTGCCATCACATATTACTTTGTAGTTACATAGATATACACATAGTGTATCTGGGCTTTTGTAAATCAGCTTGTAGTTGTTCAATGATACAAAGGCTATGCCAGCACATAAATCCAATGTAAACTGCTAATCATTTTAAAATGAAGACAAAGCAATCTGAGTTTTAAATCCATAATGCAAGAGAATTACAGTGCATGTGTCTGAAATTTAGGAGGAGAACTTGCTTTGCAGACGTTTCAATTGTAAGCAAAATTCTGACGTTATGCGCATTACATGGTATTTTACTGAAATCGCACTCAGTGGCAGATTTGCATAAATGAATGTATTGTATTTTTTATAACTGTGAAAGCTTTAATTACGTAAACTCTAATTAGGCTTGCATTTTTTAGAAAACACAAGATATTAGCTTATTTTGTAGTTGGCTCAACTTTAGTGTTTTCCCACATTTGTAACTCATACGCAACAATATACTATAAAAACACAGGGAAAACACAGAGAGGAAGGCATTCCTGGAATTTCTGGAGCTGATTGGTTGTTTCTCCTCTTGGTATATTTAAGCATTGAATTTTTCTTGAATGCTGCCCTAGGGCCAAAATCATACCTGATGTAAATTTGCTGCAGCTAGATTTGGTAGCGTTGCATCAAGGATGCACCAAAATGAGTATATTTTAATAATTTCTAGGAATAAAAGTACTGTGTGAAAGGGAGTTATTGATGATGCTGTTTTATAGTGGAATTTGTTTGGTGTTTTTGCAACTCTTGTAGAGTCCTACAAATATTTTTTTGTACAGTGAGATAACTACTATCTGGGTACTTGGCCTGCTGAGATTGCAACAAAGATTAAGGCACATAACACAGATCTTAAAAAGTTCATCCCAATAGGACTCTCACTTGGCACCTAGTGAGTCACTGTAGTGCCTTTCATTAAGTGGGAAAAATAGATAAATAAAACTGTCATTAATCATTGCTATCCCTTTGGTCTAACCTATGAAAGAAATGCTAACACACCTTGTGTTGATTTTGCTGAATATTCTCATTTGCTTCTGTATCAACACACCTTTTGTGTCTGTGTTGGGTTGTCTAGATTTTGCCCTTTCCTCTGTCATAAAGTTGTGACAATTATCTGTGTGTTAGTCACTGTGTAGCCAGGCTGATGTAACATACTCAAACAAGAGCCACTTTACAAAGGCCATTCAGAAGCCTGTGCCAGAACAGAGCATCCTGCTCAGCCTTCAGTGAGGGCATGTCAGTGAGAGCATGCTGCACCTCTTCTGTCTGCTGTTAAGGCAAGTCTACATGCTGTTGATGTGCTAGTTGTGGTGTGTAGCCTCCCAGATACTCAGGAGTTCTGCTTTTCTAAGTCAGAGGGAGGTGAGGATGCCTCACCTCTTAAAGGATTGTGTTAAGAAAAATTGTATAAACCTTCCAGTTTTATTCTAGGTGCTGCTTTCCAATATTTTTGTCAGCTGGAGCCAAACAGCACCACAGCCCTAAAATTGCTGGAACTGAAAAAAAAGACTATTAATATTTCATCCATTATTATTACTGAGGGTTTCAACTATATTTTGTCAGGAGGAATAAAAAATAGACAAAGGAGCAGCATATATATTTTCCTATTTTCTCCTCCTTTACTCATTTTAATCCTTCAATGGCTTACAGCAGAAAGATTTGAGTAATTCTAAAAATGAAGTAAGAGATGTATATAGCATCTACAGGTTACATTTCTTGTATTCTTCTCTAACCTCAAAGCTCCCCTCTTATAATGCTGTCTTTGCCTTTTGTGTAATTAATCATAGCACTCTGGGAGACATTCTTATTTTCAGTGCAAGACTGGTGGGTATATATCACAGTTTGTGGCATGTTACTGCATTCGTGCTAATACCAACTGGAGTGGTGGACAAGACATTATTAAAAGTGCCTTTCTGATTTCCTTACACATCATAATATTCTCCTAAACATGTTATTTTGAATGCATGCAGATACCTGAGACTGCAAGGTATCACTCAAACTTCTGTACCAGGGCAGACCTGTGAGTGGATTCAGTGATGTCAGTCCTGCTTAGAGCAAACAGTCTTTAGAGGGTCTCTGAATCCAGAAACCTCTCTGTCCCATTTCCAGCCACCTGCATCATGTCTCTTGAAATTCTGCAGGCTGTGTGTGTGTATATGCTTCCTTGTGTGTGTGTGGCTAGCAGCTGGCTGAAGCTCCTGACATGTTCCTGTGTAGAACCAGATGTGTCCATGCTTGAGCTATGATGAGTTTGGCCTTCAGCCGATGTAGAAGATGAACAAGTAAACCCATATCCTGTTATTTCATGAGGACTGTGGTCTTCTAAACTCTTCCTAAGGGACTGTGAATATAGCTGGATCCTGATTGCTATGATCTGGACAGGACAAGTTCTCTTCCACAAAGGGCAAAACATCAGCAAACTCAAACGAAGGGTGGTAAGTACCTGTCTATCTTTTAAGTTCTCAGGCCATCTCAGCAAATGAGTCTTTCTGTGATATCACAGAATCACAGAATATGCTGAGTTGGAAGGAACCCACAAGGATCGTTGAGTCAAACTCCTGGACACTCCAAGAGTCGCACCATGTGCCTGAGAGCGCTGTCCAAACACTTCTCGAACTCTGTCAGGCTTAGTGCTGTGACCACTTCCTTGGGGAACCTGTTCCAGCATCCAACCACCCTCTGAGTGAAGAACCTTTTTCTAATATCCAACCTAAACCTCTCCTGGCACAACTACAGGCCATTCCCTCGGGCCATGTCACTGGTCACCAGAGAGAAGAGGTCGGTGTCTGCACCTCCTCTTTCCCTCATGTAGACTGTGATGATATCCTCCTAAAATAAGGTACTAAGCAGCAAGGATAGAGGTGGGGGAAGGGAATCAGGCCTTATGGTATGTTATTTGATACTGCATATGTTGATGTTTTCAAACGTTTTCAGAGAGACATAAGGAAATGGGCAGACCTTTAACTTCAGAATACATCAAACATATATGTTTTGAAAAAGTAATATTGACATTCTGTGTTTAGGTGGAATCTTAATTTTCTTAAAACCAGAAATGAATGCCAAATGGCAGCATCACCTTGAAATCTGCATAAGCAAGTGAATTAAAACAGGCTCAGTTCCTAGACTTGCTTCTTAGGCCTCCCAGTAACTTTGGGTGTTATGGTTACCAACTCTTCTTGCCTTTAAACAGTTTTACTTTCTTTGTTGTGTGAAAAGCACCTAGCAAAAGTAGTTATATAATGAGAAAGCACTAAATGGACCAGGAACTAGTCCATTAAAAGGAGACAGGTTTAGGGAAGATTGCATTAGTCACTTCCCACTCTTACGAGCAGAATTTTATTTGCAACTGTATGTACAAGAAAAAATAAAAAGATCCAAGAAGAGAAGATTGATCCAGTGTATAAATCTCAGCCATTGGTACTGGGATGTTGGGTTTCGTGTCTTTTATCCCTCTGGTGCATTTTCTGCACTAGTTTTGGCAAGGTCTTTTGGCCCCACTGCACACATATGACAACACTGAGTGCCACAATACCAAGTGTCACAACACCTATCTTCAGTGGCCTAGTGCCCACAGTGGAATTAGCAGCCTGAAGGTAGGTACGCAGGTTTGTTATAAAATCCATATGGAGATTGGAAGCTGGCTGTTGCAAGGTGCTTCCCTCTGGGCATAGATTCTTTAATTGGCACTATTTATCACCTCTTGTACCTGGGCTTAGCTCAGTGTCTGACTTTTCTCTCAAGAACCAACAAGAAGACAGCAATAATTTATCTGATACTTTATTGGTTCGTGCATTCATCCAAGACATCTGAGTTCACTTTCCTTTTTTCTTACCTTAATTCCTGCATCTCTTTTCTGTCAGGATTAGATCCTACACATTAAGCTATCAGCTAGTCTTAGGCAGGATATGATGGCAAGCTGAATATGAGTCAGCAGTGCCCTGGCAGCCAGGAGGGCCAACCATGTCCTGGGGGCCACCAGGCAAAGCATCGCACTCTGATCGAGGGAGGGGATCGTCCTGCTCTGCTCTGCGCTGGTGCGGCCTCACCTAAAGTTCTGTGTGTAGTTTTGGTAGCCACAATATCAGAAAGATATTAAGCTCTTAGAGAGCGTCCAAAGGAGGGCAATGAAGATGGTGAAGGGCCTTGATGGGAAACCGTATGAGGAGCGGCTGAGGTCACTTGTTCTGTTCAGCCTGGAGGAGACTGAGGGGAGACCTCATTGCAGTTACAACTTCCTTGTGAGGGGAAGAGGAGAGGCAGACACTTCTCTGTGGTGACCAGTGACAGGACCCGAGGGAATGGCCTGTAGTTGTGTCAGGGAAGGTTTAGGTTGGATATTAGAAAAAGGTTCTTCACTCAGAGGGTAGTTGGGCACTGGAACAGGCTCCCCAGGGAGTCACAGCACCAAGCTTGACAGAGTTCAAGAAGCCTTTGGACAATATTCTCAGGCACATGGTGTGTCTCTTGGGGATGGTCCTGTGCAGGGCTAAGGATTGGACTCAATGATCCTTGTGAGTTCCTTCCAACTCATTATATTCTATGATTCTGTGATTCTTTGACACTCTACATGCTTCTTCTTGAAGCAATTCCTGTTGTAAAACTCAGGATAAATGGAGATAGAAAAAGGATGTAAAAATAGCCCAACTGTAACACAGTAGTTAGCACACCCATTTAGGAAAGGAAGGTTGTATAGCAAAGACTGGGAAGCAGGTAATAGAAATCCAGTGCTGCCATCACTGCTGGGCATGCCTACCTCCTGTAGCATGGAGTATAGGAAGTGGAGAGCAATGATGGTTTTGTACAGAAGCCCCTTCCTGCAGATGTTCCAAAGGTATCTATAAGAGCAAGATGATCTTCTGAGATAGATGGAGGTGTGTGTATGCCTGCTAGGGCAAAAGTACTTGATCACTGTTGAGTGACTGAGTCTTTTCAAGACAACCTATTCTAGGCATGTACAGAAACAAAATTGTAGAAACTGGGTATAATGTAATGGAATTGATTAATGTGCCAAAAGACTCCTGGGTGTTCTGAGCTTATATCTTCGCCATGCAGGCTGCATATAGCTTCCCAAGCCCTGTTGTGGTTCTGGTCCAGAAGCTCTGTGTATTGGAGTTTTCCACCAGAAAAATGCAGATAATGTCCTTATCTCCCCAAGAACTTCAGGTATTATTCTCCATTATCAGATAAATAGCTGACATAAAAAGGACAAAGAAAGGTTAACAGTGTTCCTCAGCCTGCAAGCCGCTAGGAAAATATCATTCCAACTTGATATGGGATGTTTTGAAGAGACCTAAAATGCAATATTTCAAAAATTGCAGGTAATTTGTGGGGAGACAAATGTGCGATTTTTCCAAACTTAGTTCTGAGTGGTCCTGAGAAGCCAAAAGGAACTACTGATTTCCAGGCTTTCTGAGACCAGACCCTAGGAGCTGCACCCGAGTCCCCTAAAAATGGAAGCATCTGAGATCACTGTGATAAAAAATTTTGGCGGAGTACCCTATGTCACACAGTAGGCTTGTGCCAAAGCCAGGGCCCAGCATCCTTTCTCCAAGTTCTCATAACAATAAGAACAACCTCCTCAGCAATTGCCTTACAAAAGGTTTGAACATCAGGTTACCCAGAGACATGAGCAGATAGTAGAGCAGTGATGTACAAATGAAAGTCCTACACTTTGACCTCCAACCACATGAAGCCCCATTACAATAAATATCCAACAACACATCCCTTTCCACACCACATGGATGCTGCCTTAGGTACAAAGGTACTAAAATGACTGTTCCATGTAATAAAACATGGTGGGAGAAATTATGAAGTATAAAGTGAGGTTATTGCCTTCACTGCTAATTAAAGTTTACTGTATCTTCTTGCAGCTTTGTTTAATGGGCTCCTACATATCATGGGGTGTTTCTTTAAAGAATTAAAAGAAAGCTCTTTTTAAGGTCACTCACTTGACCTCAATTCATTGTGTTGTGAATGCGGTATTGTAGTAGCACATATTGTGTGGGGTACAACACCATGTGCTGCTCCAAGACTCCTGTGGTAGCTAAGCACAAAGGGCTGCGTTAACGATGATGTGTCAGCCTCAGCTTTGAATTTCCTTGCTTGAGTGCTAGTTTTCATTACTGACACATAATACATGGTGTTAACCATTTCAGCACTGAACTGTGCACAGGGACACACATCCATTTGTGCTTGGAAATGGACATTTCTGAAGTGCCAATGATCTGAGGTACAATTATTATTTTATTACTTAATGGCACCAATTAGGGCAAGCATTGTCAACTAGCACACAATGATCTCAGCACCACAGTGTGATATAACTATTACAATGAGTATCATAGCCTGATACTTATGTCATATAGGGAATAAAAAGCTTTAGTCTTTTTTTTCTGATTTGGCAAAAAAATCTGTGTTCTGACGTTTTCACTTTGTTTCTTTGTGCCTTCATTTCCTCCTCAGATATATTCTGCAAAGCTCTTTGAATATTACTAGTATTTTATATAACATGTTTCCTCCCACAAAAAATTTCTTAGTAGTTACTCTTGGCTCTGCCCTTTGATGGCTAAATCCTTGCTTATTTTCCATTTTTTCTTGAATCTTTTCCCCAGTTTGCTAGCTGAGTCTAGATCTGTGTTTACATCATACATCTCAAGCTGCAGCTGCTGTGGACTCTCTTGTTTGGTGGAACTCTGTTACTTTGGTATCTTGGCTCTTTATCTGGCTCGGGTTGCTTCCTCCTCAATACATGTTCCACTCATGAGGCGGGTGATCCAAAGCCCATTGAAGTAAATGGAAAAATTGCTGTTGATTAAATTATTTCACATCTGCACTCCCTGGCTCTACCAGCTTCTTCTATTGTCCACACATCCTGATTCACAAATGTTTTAAATGACAGCTTTAGGAACATGAAAGCCTTTGGGGCAATGGCCTAAAGAGACAGCAGAGGGGAAAATTTGTGAGCATTATAGTGCTATAGCTGTAGTGCTTCCATCAGTCAGTACTGAGCACCAACTGAAAAGCCTGCCTCAGTCAGGCAAGGAAGGCTTGCATTTCACACACTCAGGCAAACAGGCAGCCCCCATCTCAGAGAGTGGTTTATCAGAAGGATTATTTCCTTCCAAATGCAAACTAAGCATCATCTATGCTCATCCTCAAATCCTGGAATTCACTGGGAGAAAATCTGGGAGTATGAGGAGGGAGGAAGCCAGTTCCTGTACGTGACCTGCTCAGGATCAGATATTCATAATGACAGGGTGCATACACCCTTCATTTAGGTGTTGACCCCAGTTACTTCTTTAAAGTGACTCCTTGTGGGTACCCTTTTTAGGATGGAACATAATTTATACTGGACTCCCCAGAATGGTTAAAATGGCAGTAAGAGGTATCAGAAGACCTAATTTTCAGGTGCCAGTAGTGGAAATTCAAGTGAACTTTCAAAACGGAAGGGCTATTTACCAACATAATGTTTGGAAGCAGTCAGGATGGCATGTACAATTATGGCAACTGTGCACATGCATTTGGCAAAGGTCACATGCACTTAAGTGCTCAACGACTGAAGTATCATTCCCAAGGTTTAATAATTTTTTTTTTCTTTCCTTTGCCCCTGTGCCCTCTGTCTCTTGAGTCCGAGTGTTATTCCAGGCACAAAGATTATTAGCTAATTACATACAGCCAAGCCTAGATGTGAGGATAGAAATTCATCACTATGAGCTCACCTGTCCTTAGGAGGAAGTTTATAAACATTTAGAAGCTGTTTAAAAGCATTTACAAATCTTTTGATATTTGTCATCTTCCATTAAGACATGGATTCAGTTTTACCAATGGAACAGATGCTGGTTTGTATGCCTGAATTATATAACTTTGTATCAAACTTTTTGTTCATTACGAAAAGAATAGCACCATTATTAGAGTTACAAATATAGTTAGCAAAGAAACCAGTTTATCATCATTGACTATCCTTGTTTCATTCTTTATCCCAGTTTCTTTCTCCTGCCTATTCCAGTGTACCTGAGCTTTTTTTTTTGAACCCGGTTAAAAGATATGACAAACTACTGTCAGAGTGGCTAACTTGTTGATCCCCATCTTAATAGAGATGGATATATCTTGCCTGCAAAACTTAAATCTAGGTTTTCTTTCTTTCCCCACTTTAGTTTTTGGGGCTATCAGGGAAATCCGTCAGTTTATTGTGCCCACGATATTGAGAAGTGAGTTGGACTTTCTAGTATTTCCAAATTTCTGTCTCTAAAAACATAATGAAGGAAAGAGGAAGCAATTCTTGGCTAACAGTTGAAATTAACACCTCCTAAATGTGTAAAATAATCAAGGAAAAGAAGATGTCATATCCTGTGGTAGAGGAAGGAAAGGACTCCACATTCTTTGCCAGGACCTTGAAGCATTTCTTTTCTACAGCAATTGTCTGGGGTGATTTTGTTGGGTGCCTTTGCTCCTGATTTCCTACCCGTGTGGCAGGTGTACACCATGCCACTGATGAGATCAATGACATTACTTGCACAAACTGAGTGAAACACTTTGTTCTGTGAGGGCTGATGGGAATGGTCCCTTTCCTTGAATTCCCCTGCATTGTCATTTTATTAAGATAGGGGAAAGCTTTAGTTTTAACTGAATGTCACATCAGTTTTATTATGTCTGTAGGCGTCTTTGCTTTTAAAATTCATGACAAGTTCCTTGCAATACATTTTTACTACATTACAGCCACCTGTTCTACCTTGGTGGGTGGCTGTAAATCTGGGACTGTCCTTTCGTGTACGTGTACATGAATGATTGTTTCTTTATGCAGTGTATTAGGAGCTTCCAAAATGTATTCATAACTTGGACCATTCTGGAGGGACACGTGCATATTTTATGGATCAGCTTTACTTTTCTGCCTCTGCAAAAGGATCACCTGGGGTCCCAAAGAAAAACTTCTTGTCCTTCCCACAGGGCACCTTTTATCTTGGCCTGACATATGCATTTTTATCAATTCCTAGCCACATTCAGTTCACTTGTACTGTATGTTGCCATTTAAACAGTTTGCTCCTAGATCGGCTTCAATAATTAATTCAGATTGGTGCGATTCTTGACATGTCTTTATATTTAGTTGTCAATATCTGATTTACCTAAAGAATGACAATTATAGATACTGTGTGCTAGGAAAACATGCCCCCGAATATCCCTTTGGTGCTTCTGGAATTGGATTCAGCCAACCACATTCAGCTCAAGCTCTCAGCTTCCATGGAGCTGCAGGTAGTTTGGGACAGGATGCCTGAAGGGAAGCCTACTTCATCCTGTGGTTCAGTGGTGCAATTGGCCTGTGAGGTGAGGTGCTAAATGTGAAGCCATGATGATCGACATTCATTTCTTGTCCCTGTCCTTGTTGTCTGCGTCAGGCTTGGAACAACCATCTCACATCCATGTGCCTGAGTTCCCTATTTTTCAAATTAAGATATTGATATTTATTCTTTTTTATTTCCTGTCAGCTTAATTGCTGCTCTTCCTGGTGATATTACACCCGAAAAATCTTGTGAAGCTGTTTGTTTCAATACTGTAGCTTTTCGATGCCATTAAAGTACCAGAGGCCTAAAACGTAAATGCCTTTTATGGGGTGAATTCTAAATAAACTAACTCAATACAATATTAGAACCCTGGGCTGACTTCAGGTAGACACTTATGGGCTTGCTTTGTTCATGACCAATGGAAGCACCTCAGACCAGAGTCTTGTCTCTCTGTATATGTGCTTTTCAGAGCTGTAAAATAATATAATTATGCAGAGGCTGTCCAGTTCCTTGTACAATATTGTAACCCAAATTCGTGGGCCACATAGAAAGCTTGTGATGATAGAAAGCGGTCTCAAGAGTCGATGCTGCAGGCTAGTCTTTTATTAATCTCCTGCAAAATGAGGTCCCACAGCAGCAAATCACCCAGTGCTGACACATTTAGTGCCCGTCTTCTCTAGTTCACTTTAGGGGAAAAGCTCTGCATCCCCATTTCTGAGAGAACGAGGTGCAGCTTGCACTGTGTCTAAGGAAGAGGTTGGGTTTGCCAAGAGCACCAGATGAGACACTGATGAAATCCTGGGAGCGCCTGTGTACTTCTGGTGGTGTGGATTGTAAATCACAGTAAGGGATGTCGATGCTTTAATTATGTGTATGTGATGGTCTATGTGTTTGTGCTTGTGGGTTTTTTATAAGTACGGTAAATGGAGAAGAGAATCTGGCCTGGCTCTGAGGCTGCTGCTGCTACTGGCGAGGCAGGAGAACATTTTGGCAAAGCAGTATATTTATTTTTTTTAAACCTCCCTCCACAGCCCCTCCCGCTGTACTATATTTTTCTTTTTTTTTCAGGATTTTTTTGTGTTCCTTATCTGAGGTGCTGCTGGGACTGGCCATGTGCTCCAGCTTAGTGAGCTCTTTCCCATTTATCTGGTGTAGTTCCCAACCTATGATTTAACAGTGGTGTGTGAAACAGAAAGAGAAAAACAATGTTTGATCTGTTAAAACGTACCTTAAGAGCAAACACATACACATTGATGAAGGTATCAGCTGGGTTCTGCCTACAGTTATGTCAAACAAAGTATGCTAGGAAGTGCCAACTTTCCTTTTGTGCTGTGACACCAAGCACTGCCAAAAGATATTAAAAAGCTTGCGTGAACTAGGTGATGGCAGCTGTAACTATCTAAGTTATTGCCTGGCAGCTGTAATGCTTCTTCAGTGCTGCTGGCTGCTTTTTATATTTGGTTCCCCATTTGTTTGCCCTTATTCTAGCAACCGATACCACCAAAGCAGGCAATCAGTGTGTTACAGCACATGGCCACTTGCTACTGCAAAATAGGCAGCTTAGTAGTGGCAATTGAGAGACTCTCATGCAGCAGCTGATATAAGTCATATTTCTTTTGGAAGAGAACCAACCTAGTTTTTTTTTTTTTTGTTATGTGTCAGTGTGAATCCAAGAAGCCTTAGATGAGTTGATGGCAAAAGGCAAACACACACACATGCACGTACACACTCACATTCACATGAACACACACAAAAAAATGCAGCTTTCCGTGTTCTTTCTGTGTTGGCTCTAAATGTGCTAGAACAATATAGCCAGCTCCCAGCCCCTGCCAATCCTACATCTGCTCTCTAAAACCTCCAGCAAATAAGAATTACTGTGGGGTTGTTTAACCAACGCTTACAATATACACACTTTTCATTTTTCCGTCGCTTCTATCTGTACACTGGTGGCAAAGGTTTGAGAGATAATGGAGAATGATACCCGCTGGGCACTTGCCTTTTCAGTGCTGTGAGGTGGGCAGTAGCAACCTAGATCTCTCTGCTGGCAAGTTTTGGGGCAATATAAAATGTTTTTCATTGCCGTGAGCTTTTGGGAAATTGTCTATACTGTGGGGGGGTGTGGGTTTCTGCTGGTTTTAGGGTGTTTTTTCTTCTCAGGGGAAGGCTTTATATTTTGTGGTCTTCTTTTGAGTTTCCTCTTTTCAGTCATCTCTTAAATAATTCTGACCATTCATGAATGTAATATTTTTGGGAGATATTTCTTTTATCCTATCTCAGATTAGTTTTGAAAGTACTGCAACATGATAATATTTTTGCAGTGTGATCAACCTCAGAACAATTTCTCCAGCGTGGAAAATGGTCTGAAGTAGTAGTTGCTTCTTGCAGAGGCTAGAGCAGAAGATCTCAGTTGAGCTTTTAGATTGTTTTTCCTTTTCCGTTTAGGCTCAGCTGTTACAGAGACCTGAGACAATTGCGTGTTGTCTCACAGTAATAAGACACCATAATAATTCTTTCCACCAAAGAGTCCCAAAGCATTCATGAGTGTTTAATTACCTATTCCATTTCACAGATGAGGATGCTGAAATGCAGAGCAGTTAAGTGATGTGACAAAGGACACCTAGGTATTTGATAATGTAACTTGAAAAAGAAACAGCATGTTCTTAATCCACTTTGCATCACAGTGACTGGACTGTGCTTACCATCAATGTGACTAAAGAAATTTGCATGACTTCGAAGCTTTGCCTCCAAATTTACTGCTTAACTGTATTTCCTTCCCCCCCGCCCAGTATGCTATAAGTTTGAAAATCCACAATTAGTTCTGAATCTCCTTTGTTTGTGTATTTTGCAAGAAGACAAATCATCACTATTACTTCAAAATGTTGAAGAGATTTACGGAAAGTGCTGTAAATGGTAGTGTGTTGGTAGGACTGGAAGCAAATTTTAATTCACCCATAGAGGCTCACATCTGGCACTACAGATTATATCAATCCTGTGTTGAGTACTTTGATGCTAGAGAAGACTTGTGCTGACCCTCTAAATTTTCTGTGAATTTCTCTCTGTAAGAAGAGATCTCTGGAAAAATGTAATTCCTATCTTCTGTTGCAAAAGTCATAACTCTGCAGTAGTGAAGCATGTCAAGGAAGAGGGTGTTTATTTTGAGAATTCAGATGAGATGTGCTAGTTCAAAGTTCTCTTGGACTAGGTGGAAACCTGCACAGATGAAGTAATCTCATGTGGAAATTCTGGCATAGCTTGAGGAGAGAAAACATCTGTGGGGTCTGTGAAGTAGTCCTGCATTGCTTTACCTGATACATATAATTTTCCAGAGGTCTTTCTTTGCTGAAATAAGCTGACCTGTTCCCTAATTGCCCCAGCACTGCTTTTTTCCTATTCACTTTTGTGGGTAAAAAACAAAGCTCATGAGTTAGATGTGCATGTGAGCAACAGCTTCCTCAAAGCAACAGTGGAATGAGCCTGTGTCCTAAAGCCTGCAGGAAGCATTACCCTTTATATACAACACATATCAGAGGGGCTGGGAGAGCCCACCTGTAGGTTCTCAAACCACTTCTGGTGCTGGGAGTTGTGCTTTACCTGTCAGTGTTCCTGACATGCCTGCAGAAGCATGTGTTCTTCTCATTCTTCCTCTCTACTCTGCTCTGGTGAGACCCCACCTGGAATATGGAGTTCTGGGATCCTCAGCACAAGAAAGACATGGACCTGTTGAAGAGAGTCCAGAGGAGGCCACCAAGATGATTAGAAGGATGGAGCACCCCTCCTGTGAGGAAAGGGTGAGAGAAATGAGTTTGTTCAGCCCGGAAAACAGATGGCTTAGGGGTGACCTATTTGCAGCCTTCCAGTACCTGAAGGGAAACTACAAGAAAGATGGAGAGGCTTTTTATAAGGGCATGTAGTGACAAGACAAGGGGGAATGCATTTTCAAACTAAAAAGGTTTAGGTTAACTTTTAAGAGGAATTTCTTTGCTGTGAGGGTGGTGAGCTACTGCAACAGGTTTCCCAGAGAAATTGTGGATGCCCCATCCCTGGAAGTGTTCAAGGCCAGGCTGGATGGAGCTCTGAACAACCTGGTCTAGTGAAAGATGTCTCTGTACGTAGCAGGGGAGTTGGAACTAGATGATCTTTAAGGTCCCTTCCAACCCCAACAATTCGATGATTCTGAGATTGCAACTCTCAACTTAGAGATTTGAGGCTCCTGTTATTTATTTAGAGGTGATCACCCACAATCAATGGCCTGCTCATTAAATCTTGTCTGGGATGCTATTAAAGTAATATTCTATTATCTGAATTAGTTACCTGAAAGAAGTGTTCAGTAGGGAACCTGGTTTAGGATTTTTCCCTTTGTGTTCTTTTTGGTGTGGTTGCTTTCTCTAAGGTTATGGAACAATCCATATCAACTTGTACCATTATTTCCCACAAATAAATGTAAAATAGGTTACTTAGAACTTCTTGTATTTCCATTTCTGTTTCTCAAATAATACCATAAATACTTTCTTCTGAGGCGCTCATACAATTTTCAACCCCAGTGCATTAATTTTTTTTTTCCCCTTCAGGTGGATTTGAGCTGTCCTTTTCCTCAAGAAATGGGTGCATGCGTGTGTGTGTGTGTGTGTGTGTGTGTGTGTGTGTGTGTGTGTGTGTGTGAGTGTGTGTAATGGAAATGCTGACAGACCTTTAACTATAACAGCATGAAAGGCGCCACTAAAATAACAGTGGAACAGATGCTGTCACCACTGCCCCTGGTGGGGAAAGAAGATGAAACAGAAGGGCATTAGAGTTGGTAGATGGCAAATTAATCCTATTGTACTAGCAGCTGCAACCACCAAGATGCTAGCATTCATGCTTAGACACTTCCAGTACACCAAGCTCTAGTAGGGGTGGTTGGAAAGGATGAGGCAATGAAAGGTCACTGGAGCTGTTTCCATCTCAATAATGATAATTATAAATGTTGGTGTATGTTTTCTACTATGACTAGGCTCTTTTTTACTGTGGCAACCCAGTCAAGGATCCTTCTGGTATTTTGAGACTCTCAGTATTTCTCAGTGCTTAAGTATAACCCCAATGTAATTTTTGTTTTCTTCTCCCCTCTTCCCACTCTCCATGGTTTCCATGCTGAAACTAATTTTAGACCTCTTTCTTATGCTTATATTAACAGGAAAAAAAAATCACTTTTATTTTTAAACAGTGAGTAAGAAAGTTATAATTTTCATTCCTAAGACAATCTGGGTGATTTTGTGGGGGTATTGTGGAAGTTGAAACCCAGAAAGATCTGTGACCTTAAATGGTTGGATTAAAAAAGGAATCTCGTTTCCAATGAAGGCTGAGCGGATGGTGTAAATCAGAATTTTAGGAGCTCAATTTATCTCTATAGGATTTTTTTTTTTTTTTGGTAAAAACTTGTTGAGGGGAGCTGTGCAAACAATAGCTTGTGTAAGCCAAAGCTGGCATCTAGCAATTCTTAATGTCTGAATGAAAGTGCTTTTTTTTTTTTTTTCCCCTTCACAGTACATGTTGCCAAGAAAACAAGGAGTAGTTGCTTTAAGCATTTACAAATGGTAATGCACCAACAGCTGGTCTCAATCCAACTGAGCTATTGTAGGGGTATTAAAAAGACAGGCCAGAGTTTGAGATCTACTGCCAACCTCCCTTGCAGAGTTAGGGAACATTTTACTTGGAAAAAAAGGTCTTCTCTTCCTGCAGAGATCCACGGCTGTATTCTCCTGCAGAGCCTGAGCCCTGCCTGGCAGAGTAGGCAAAAATACGTCGGTGGGCCAAATGCTTCATTGACATGAAAGTGTAGAATCTAATAGGTCTCCAGCTAGATTATTTATCTCAGTCTAATATTATAGTCTTTATCTGCGTTTTTCACATTTTGTTTTTTAGATGAATAGTTGTTTCATATGACTGTATTTTTATGAATTTTCTCATTTTCCTAGAAAAATCTTACAACTAAATGAATGTAATACCAGTATTAAGGAAACTAAAGTAATTCTTCTGAATTGAAGGATTGTTCTAAAGGGGGTTTAATCTGAAAGACTTTTCTGCTTTCTGCAAAAAACACTCACACTCTTTTCTGCATACAGCAGGAACTGTAAAATAGTTTTTGGACTTCTAGGTTTGTAGGTAACTATAACACTAAATAATACTTCTTTTTGAATATAATTACAGATAAACTATGTTTACAGAAAATGTCCTAGAGAGAGCAATAAAAATTATTATTTTTCATGCTAAAGGCCTCTGCTCTTAGCAGTACATTTTATATATGCTGCTTTTTCTGAATAGAAATGCAGTGTTTGGCTTTTCCCTGAAAGATAAATGAACCTATTTGTTGATGTGCCACACTTGAGCTGGACATTTATGTGAAATAAAAAGGGGCAAATTAATTGTAAAACAAAACACTCCCCTCCCCCCCGCATCAGAAACAGGCAAACAAACCATCACACAGGAAAATGTGAAAAATATACCTTTTTCTTTCTTGTTAGAGATATTTGTATTTCTAGGGTGGCACAATGCCCACTTGTTTAGGTTTGTGTGTGTGTATTTATTTATTTTTTTACAATCATATGGCTTGGTTCTGTTTTCCAGATCTTGTCCGAGAGCTGTTATTTGAAATAAAAATGTTTGTATGCATTTCCTCATTAATCATTGTAATACAACCTGCTGCAGCTAAATGACAAAACAGATGCAACGATGAAAATTAAAAGTGATGGATACTTATCTTTGGCTATAAAAGCTGCTAACAATTTAGAGAACTAGAGTGCCTTTTGGAGCTAGAATGTGGTAAATGAGAGAACAATAATAGGGCTAAAGAGTTTGCTGTTTGTAAACCAGATAACTATGGGGAGGCTGCATCGCTGTCTAGCACCTGTTTTGTGTGGTTTGTCTTTTCTATTGAGTAAGATCAAGTGAGGTATTATTTTAATGTCTGATATGTATAGCATTGTTGGAACTAAATGCAACCTAACCCCAACAGAACTGCTGCAAACATGACCTTGCTTTTGTATGATGTTTTGAACTTGAAAATGGTCCTCTTTCTTTTTCTCTGCCACACACACCAGCATGGCTTGTGAGCTTTTCTTTGTAAAATGGGTTCCTTTTCCCTAATGAGAGCAGACCTATTCCAAGATGAAATGTGGTTTTGAAATGTAGCACTCTAAATCTGTCTTCTTTAGGTTTTCTTTGCCAAAATGCCATTTTTGTTTTCAGTGCATTTTGTGGGGATGCTCGCCCTGAAGGGTGTAAAAATACAAGGGTCAAAATTTGGGTACTCCACTCCTGTGTGCAATAAGAAGTATTCTCTGATTCATCGCTATCTTCTCTCCTGCTGCGGCTGGGACTCTCTCGCCTGCTCTGAGCTCTGCTGTGCCTGTGATTTGTCTGTATGCTTCCAAAATGCTAATACACAACTCTGAAACTGCCAATCAAAACCTTCATGTGCTTGCAGGGGTTGTCCAGATGAAACTATTGAAAAATGCATGACAATACCTATATCTGTACTTCAAATCTATATTGTGAATATTCCTGGATTGGTCCTGCATGACTATTTTTAAATGCTGTGCTTATGCACAAGAAAGATGTACACATACCTCCCATATACCCATATTTGAGAGAATTAGAAAGAGAGTCTCTGGAATCACAGAATTCCAGAATATTCTGAGTTGGAAGGAACCCACAAGGATCGACAAATTCCAACTCTTGGCCTTGCACAGGACAGCCCCAAGAATTCTACCATGTGCCTGAGAGCTTTGCCCAAAGGCTTCTTGAACTCCGTCAGGCTTGGTGTTGTGACCACTTCCCCGAGGAGCCTGTTCCAGTGCCCAACCACCCTTTGGGCGAAGAAATTTTTTCTAGTATCGAATCTAAACCTCCCCTGACGCAACTTCAGGTTGTTCTCTCGGATCCTGTCACTGCACCACCGAGAAGAGATCAGTGCCTGCCCCTCCTCTCCCCCTCACAAGGAAGTTGTGACCGCAATGATGTCTCCCCTCAGTCTCCTCCAGGCTGAACAGGCATTCGGGATTGCCCCATCCCAGGTGCAGAATCCAGCACTTGCCCTTGTTAAACTTCATATGGATGTGGTATTTGAGGTAAATGAGGAAGCAGAGTGAAAGAGGGAGCTAGAGAGGACATCAAGGTGCTGGCTGAATCATGGAGAGAGAGGTACTGCAAGACTGCAGGACATAACTCCTTCCCATGGAAGAAAGCTTTTGTTTTCCCTTCTCACAATATACCTAAGACTTTTCTTAGACTCAAGGTGCTGTCACTAGTTATTTCAGACCATGTGACATTTATGACAGATGATAGGTATGTTTTGCTCCAAGTCAATGGAGGATAATTGAGATTTGAGCTGAATGGATGCTCTTCACATTTTGTATCAAAACCTTTCTCTAATGCTTTTGCAGATAAATGTGAGGCCACTATGTGCTCCACCCCAGAACCAGTGAAATGGAAAATCTTTTTTTTCCCCCTTATGAGACATTCTGTTCTGATAGGGGATCAAAAGCAGCATGGCACTACAAGTTCTACTCATTGCTCAGGCTCTGCATCGGATGGAATTTCTCTCAATATATTGCTTTCATCCACATGAACTCAAGTTTCTCTTGAAAATGTAAATGGTCCTGAGACTGAAAGAAGATTCCGATTTCTCCATTGCCTTCTATCATTATTGATTTGTTTGCTGCCTTTAATGATTTCCATCTTTGAAAATAGAACAAGTATTGCCTTGCAAGACAGACAAACCAAATAGAGGAAGGGCAAAGCAGCTTAAGGCATTTTTAACAAGCTTGGAAACCTTTTTCTCCAGGTCATTTGTTGGAATCCACCCTGGGGAATCTAAGGTGGTGAGTATTTATCTGTCAGGAAGAAAAAAGTGATATCAGGAAAAGGAAACAGAGAATGATGTGCATCAGTTGAGGAGAGCAAGAGGTGACAGAAGATGTGACATATAGCAGAAGGCTCCTTCTTTTACTTCCCCATCTGTCACGAGGAAGCTTACACGGTTTTTATTCCTTTTAGATCAGTTCCTTAGTTGCTTATTTCTCCATACATCACCTGCAGTCTGTTTGAAACTTGCTAATGGTCTTACTCCTGGCCACAAAACCAGAAAATTCTTCCTGGAAGCAGGGAACAGAGCATAGCTCTGGATGTGCAGCAGCTGTACCCAGGAATGATGAGTGAAACAGACATTCATGTTAACTTAAACTTCTGTGGGTGTCCTGCCTGCTACTATTGGCAAGCTGTCAATGAGAGAGGGCCTTATACTAGCCTGCTTCCCATTCACATTGTGTCCAACCATGTTTGCAGCCCTGGGGTAGCAAGCACCTCTGGTCCTACAGCCTGGGAGTACACTCAAGCTTGGCTCCAATATCTCTCTTGGAAAAGAGTGCCTGCTCCTATCCTTCAGCAGCACTGCCTTCACTGGAGTGTGGTCACTGCCAGAAAATCCCAATGTTCAATGAAGCCTGTTCGGTGTCAGCTGATGGTGGAAGTGTCCCTCTTGGAAGCTGCTGTGCTCAGATTCTGCTCTCTGAGAGCTTACAGTTTTGCATGGTTTTCCTGTGCCTAGCAGAATTAGCATATAAGTCACTTCATAATGTCCTCACTGGTGTATTAACCACAGCTGAGCCTACTTTGTGCACTGTGTACTAAACCACAGTTCACTCACCATCAGTCCTCACCTGAGATGGTTCTTTCATTCACACAGTTGAACTACAAATTTGCTACTTCAGATTTTATTGCTGTGTGAAGTATTCTTATGGGTTGATCTTTTCTCTTATTTCTTAAAATAAGTCCAAGCTAAATACATCTTATTGACACTCTTGGGAGTCATCCCCTTTACAAGCTCTTGCTATCCTTTATCCAATCCCACAATTTCTGATTACCTAGTACAAGGAACCACACTGAAAATTATTAGCCTATGTAATAGAGCAATATTGTTTAACTTTTGCTGGTCCATACAGGGGATTGTTTACAATATTTTAACTAAAATTGCCATTTAAAGCTAGGGCTGATGACATTAGACTGTCTTAGTAGTTATGGGAAGTTTCCAATGAGTAGTGCCTTACTTATATTTTACAGGCAGGCCCTAAAAAATGTTGCCAAAATAAAAGCCCCTTCCCTTTTTAGTCTCTGCTCACTTAAACCTTTCAACTAATTTGGAGCTTGTGTTCAGACACTGTAATTCCCACAGTGTAAATGAAAAAAATCGGGGTGCAAAGTGTTTATAAATTCAGATTGTGTTTTCTCTGATTCAGCAGCAAATTGGAGCTGAGTATCCTGACTTTTAGAGCTTTTGTCGCAGCACAGCATATATCTTTGAGGACAGAGAACATCTCTTTGTTATGTGAGTACATGATCAGCATAAGAGATACCCTGTGTTTACTTGTGACCTTTGAGAAGCAGCCATAATATGAAGCAATAACAGCATCACCTTCTCAAAACTCGGAGGCATCCTAAAGATTTACCCACTAAGCTTTCAGCAATCGGGACTTTAGAAACTTTCTGCATTGTATTTAGTAGTCCCTGATAGATTTATTTCTCCATTAATTTTTCTAATCCCTTTTTTTACCCATTTATACTTCTGGATTTCACAGCATCTCATGACAGCAAATATCACAATTTGTGTTGTATGAAGAATAATTATTTTTTAAAATTTTTCTACCTGATAATTTCACGGAGTGCTTCCAGCTCTGTATATTAACATAATCATTCCCCATTCACCTTCTTAATACCGTTCATGCTTTTGTAAACTCTATCACATCCCTCTTTTGCTGTCTTTCTTCCAGTCTGATGAGCTACAGTTTTGTTCCTCACTGCAAAAAAATCTCTCCTGTGCCTCTGGTCAGCTATTCCACCCCTCTTTATAACATTTCTATGCACTCTGTGCTCTGAGATAGAGACTAGAAGTATTGAAGATGCAGGTGCATTGTGGACTTATCCAGCAAGACGGTAATTTCTTTTTTCCCATTCTTTTTTTCTCTCATCTTCTTTCCTAGTGATTCCTAAAAGCCCCTCTGAGCATTTCTGGCAGCAGTTGAACACTGAGATGACCTTTTCTAATTATTCAAAGTGACTCCAAGATTTCTCTCCTGTGCAGTGCTGATCATTGTGTACTTATAACTAGTGTTATTTTCCCCCACGTGCATCAGCTGGCATTCATCACCACTGAGTTTTACCTTAGTTCACGACACTCTTCTGAAGCTCTCCACAATTAGCTTCAACTTAAGCTGTTCTGAGTAGTGCTGTATCATCAGCAAACTTTGTCACCACACTTGTGCTGCTTTCCCAGGTTGTTTATGAATATAGTGAACAACATATTTGAAACCTTTTCCCATCTGCAAAACTAATTGTACAGTTTTGTTCCTGCTACTATTTACTTATTCTAGGGATGCTTAGGTTCACTGCAAGTGGACACTGTATTGACCCAGTAGTGTCCTAGGCCATATGTTCATTGAATAGTTTAATAAATTTGTGAGGCATGACTCCTTTTTGCACAAACTGTTGGATCCTTCCCCAGAACATATTTATATGCGTATACTAATTTTATTCTTTATTTTGATTTCTATGTATTTATCTGCTGCAGAGGTCATGTTTACTGGTCTGTCATTCCCTTAGTCTTCCATGGAGCCCTTAGGAAGCATAGATGCTTTCACATTTTTCACCTTTTGTTCCTCCAGATACTGAGGCAGAATTGAGGACTTGGTTATAGATAACTTAGTAACATCTTTGATTAAGTGCTCTTGAATATGTATTTTCTAATCCAAGTGACTGGTTACTATTCATTTATTGACTTATTCTAAGGACTCTTTAACTCGCCTTTCATTTTCAGCCTTTTTTCACTTTCTTTAATAATTTTACATGAGTTTGGCTGAGGTAGCAGCTACTGGGGGCCCTCTGAAAGCCTGGAAAACAAGTGGTGTTTTCCCCAATAAATTGTGAATGTTTTGGACTCTTTCTTTCTGTGCTTTTAAGAGTAGTGATTACTGCAAATACTTTATCATGCTTGGCAGTGTCTCCTGTTAGCCTTTCCGCATTTCTGGGGGGATTTCGTAACCTTGCATTCTGCTTATGCTTTTTGGGAGCAATGAAGGGTATCACAATATGCTATTTTGTTTGTTATCTAAACACTTAATCTCAGGCCAGAACATAATCTCTTGCTTTTTGCTTATGTTCTTCATCATGTTGAATATTGTGTTTTATTTTAATGCCCATGTCTTTTTCCAACACTGCTGGAGGAGCCAGTCTTTTGTTTTCAGCAAACACTTCTCCAACAAGTAATGAGTATATCTTGTTTTGAAGTTTACCTCTGTTGCTTCTCTGGGATGTCTTCAAGGAATTAATAACTATCTCTCTGTGGTTTGGAATACAGCTCATTTAAAAAAGGAAGAGATCTGCACTGTTATATGTTTTAAATTTGTTTACATTACACTGATGTAAGATGGATCCCTTTCCAAATGTGCAAGAGGATTTTTACACCCCACTGGTATTCCATACTTTGTATCTTTGCAAATATAACATTACATGATGAAAAGTAAATTTTTGAAACACACTCTCAGTTAGTTTCAAATTGACTTCTACAGTTATTTTCACTCCTAAGCAAATGCTGCTAGGATTTAAATCAGCTGTACACAATTTCCAGCATCATCATCCTGATTTTCCCGCTTCATTTAGGGGTGTTAATGACACTGCAGTTGGCTGCTCCTCTTGCGTATGGACAGGACCTAATCATCCTGAAGACACTTCTTTTGGAAGTGCAACTGGTTTAGGTAAATCAGGATGCCTCTGATGCTCGTAGATTGATGATCTATGTTTTTACGTTGTTCAAACATTTGCTTATAACTGTACTTTACATCAAGTAAAGTCACTTTGCAACGTACCCTTAAAAATGATGATTTTTGCCAAATAAATTTATGTTAAGAATTTCAAAGATTCTCCCTACTTTTGATTACCAGTTGAGGCATTCTGTACTCTCCACATCAGGTGTATCATCACATCTTTTGGGCCAGTCTTTCACTAGATAAAAATGGATGGTGGTTGAAAAACTTGCATTTTTTTTTTTAATTAATATTATTTGTTTTTCTTTTTCTTTTTTTTTTTTTAATTCTGCAATTTTTTTATCTCAAATTAAGCTTGCACAGCTTGTAATATCACAGCCCGCTCATTAACACTTTGTAATACCCCATGAGAGTTAAAGACTAAGAGTGTATTGTTCTATACTGGGTCTCATGTAGTTTTTCAGTAATAATGCCCTATGTACATAAGTGAAATATTTCTGTTTCTTGGGTCATCTTTACTAAATGTTTCTTACTTTTCTCAGTGCCAACAAAAAATGTTTTGACTGTTGAATGAACAATTTTCCATAAAATTTTTTTTGCCTTTTCACATGGCAGAGAGAAAATTCTTCCGGATTTGGTCCATTGATACCTAAAGAAGACAAATCTCAAACTGGTAAGAGAAGGACTTCTCTTCCTACAACATCAAGTTTGAACTTATTCAGGCTTCCATGAAGCTTCTTCAGTGCCTGAGAAGATGTCCCCTTTTGCCTGAAATTCGTCTTTCTAATCTCAGTGCTTTACATATTGAACTCCTGACAAATGCTCAAGAATCAAATTTGCACTTTGGCCTAAGGGATTCTCTGTCAGTAACTCTGAGACTAATTTGAGAGTAGGCGAGTCTGTTTGTTTTCATACAGACATAGGAATGAGGAGGCATTGAAATTAAGTGATTTACAAGGGAAAATTCTGATGATGATGTTGATATTCATAGTTTCCTGGCTTTCAGTCCTGTAATTAGATCCTTAAGCAATTCTTCTGTCCTGTAGTTGTGCTATCCTGGCTAAAAATGAGGCCAAACCATGAGTCTGAATCTCAGCATCCCCAGGAGTCAGGAAGTAGCCCGCAGGCTCTGTCTTAAATACCTTCAGTGCAAAGAAAAATAGGTGTACACCTTCAGTTTACAGATCTCTGAGGAGTAGCTTGACTTTTTATTTTACCTGCTAGCTTTTATTTATACTGTTTTTTTCTGATCAACGTCTGAATTGTTTGATGTTTGTAAGTCTGGATAGGGACTGGAAGAAGTGAATAGTAGGTTGGTACCAACCAGTTACTGGGAATTGTGATGAGAAAAATTCTAATGATAACTCTTCAGCTGGGCAGCCTTGGAGGAAAAACAGATGAAATCACTTTGGCTAAAATGGATGTCTGCAGCTTTGTTAAATCTCTCTCAAAGAAACAAACTCTTGCCTGATAGTTTTTACAAAGGCAGGAGCAGCCAGAATGCCAAGAGAAAGTTCAGTTCAGACCAACTCTTCAATGGTATTTCAGTGCAAAAATCCTGCTTTCCTCCTTGTGCTGCAAGGATCAAGAGCAACAAAAATTCTCAAGCTTAGAATTTTTTTTTATTTTTTCCCCCCTATTACAGTCAGCTTGAACTCAGACATGAGGCGAATGCTGGGTTTGGAAATGCAGCTTTCAGTGAGCAATGAATCTGGCATCCACACACTGCATTGTGCTGCCAGTCCTTTTTTATGTACCAACTCGTGTGCTTCCTACTGCCTTATGAGCTGGGGCTGTCTGTGCCATGATGTTACTATTGTGACAATGATATCGCCAGTTGCCTGCACCATCCCATCCCTTTGGATTTGCAGTTCTAAGAAACAGCAGATTGGAAAAAATAAGTAAATGTCAACCCTCCAGACTTAAAATTAGTCCTTTCTTCTGGACTTTGAACACCTAGGCCAGTATTCCTGGGAATTATAGAATTAGGTGTTCTCATCTCACAAGTATGAAGCACCACACAGTTGAGCAGCTTGCCTGGGAGAATACCTGAAAAATGTTACCTCCAATAAGAGATTCCCCTCTCCTTATTCCCATACTCTGTGCTAGCCAAATAGCTGTTCTTGTCCAGCAGTATTCTGAGATGAGGCCCGATGCATCCAAATAATGAGTAAAAGTTCAGTAAAATAACATTCATTGTTGCAGGACAGCTTTTCAGGGGAAAGCAGCTGCCTTTGATGTTGTGAGATTTATGATTACTAGCTCAGGACCTCTGAAAATCAGAATGTCTGCTACTATATAACATCCTGTGCTCAAATACAGATTACACTGGCTTGGGATCCCCAACTCAGCTGTGGAACAATTCTTGTATGCTATCATCTGTCTGCTCCAACAGTGATAAATACTCTAACAAGGAGAAAAAAATAATATATTTACTACATATTCTTTGCTGTTGTCTTTCTGAACCTGGACAGCTCATTCCACTCTCTGGTTCCTCCTAGGCTCAACTATTCCATGGGGCCATCTCTTTCTCCTGTTATTTACAGACTTTGTTCTTCCCTCAGCTGCTGCTTCCCCACAGTTACATCTGATCTACTTGTCAGGCTTTGGTTTTCTGTTTTCCTTCTTCTCTCATAATTCCTCTCAGTTTCTCTTTTTCTCTGTACAGTTTCTTTGTCTCCTCCCTCTGCTTTTGTGTCTTTCCACCTCTTCTATGTGCTGTTCTCCCTGCCTTCACCCTGAATATCTCCTGGACATCCAGTGTCTTCAACCTGTCTTCCGAGGAGGGCTGAATTGTGGTGATGGAACATCCCTTACAGAACCTCACAATTGCGTGGATGTCTGCCAAGGTGTCTGCAAGTGACCTTGGGAAAGCTGAGGAAGTTACTGGAGCAGGGGGAGGTCTCTATGAACAGATAGATGGAGGTCAGCTAACTAACATCTATAGTCATGCGGTAATGCAGTGCTGCAAGCATTGTATCTTGTGGGAACACTCGCTGAACCCCAGCTAAACTGTTCTGTATTCACATACTTCCAATGTACAGCAGCTGAGAAAGTGGGTTACACAGAATATTTTGCAAAATGCTCTGAATAAATGAACTTGTATAATGAGAAAATAAACTTTTCCACCAACTTTCCAATAACTCGCTTCATTTCCCTGCGGTGGTTTCCGAGGTCAGCTGCAAAAGTAGTTATTTCACTTGAACCAGCTCCTGATAAACTCTTTCCTCTGATTAATAATCTGGTCTGTCTATTCACTTGTGTTGTTCTCACCTTTTCCTCTGTCTTTTCTCTGGTTCCCAGTCATTGTCTTTTCTCAGTACAGGCTGTTGGCTCAGATGTTATTTGCAGGGCTGCATGAAAATACCTGAGTTAGCCTGTTAGCTCAGGTAGTGAAAGCAGTTTTTACAGATAAGAATGTTACCATTCCTAGGATAAGAAATTCTCTCTTTCTCACTTTTTTTTTTTTTTCCTTCACAGGGTGTGTTAACCTGGGAGATTGTTTCTTGCTCTTGTACTTGATCACTGAGAGTTATCTTGAGTATATCTCCTTACAGAACTGCTGTGCCCTATCCTTGTCTCCACATCCATCTCTAAGGCTTCTTTCAGACAATTGCAATGGCTGGCTTCATATTTCTATTCCTTCAAAACTCTTCTGAGAATTCGCTTCAAAGACCCGTATAAATGACAGCTTCAATGACAGGTAAAGTAATTAACCTACTAATAAAAGTAATTCATAAAGAAAACAAAACATCTTTTGTATTCTGGAAACAGGCCCATAATCAGACTAACCATTTGCTGATTTTCTTCCTGTATTTCTATGTTGTCCATTCTTGTCTCATCTAATCTACATCATGGCTGAATCCATGCTTATTTCTGTGTATTTTTGTGTATTATTAATGTACATGGGGGTCCTGATAATACAGCATGTACATGTGATTTGGAGAATATATGCATGTGAATATTACCTTCCAATTGAACTATATCCAGAGAGAGACTGGAAGGCAGATCTTCTGCTCCCGCAGCTAATGTGTATATGCAAAACACCAGACTGAAGGAGCATCTATATTACTGCTTGCTCAAAGCAGCAGAGACTATGTCATACATAATACAGAGACATCATTACTAATATAAAACACTGCTGGGGAGAAGGGACACATGGGCGGGCCAAGATGGCAGATGGCTTTTAGTGGCATGCTGCTTTCAGTTCTTCTACCTTTGTAATTTGTGCAATTTAAAGCCTTTGGTTACTGTTTTTAGTCTGCTGTCCATTGGCCCTGGTGGGAGTTTCTGTTGTTGTGTGAGAATGCAGTGTATTTTTAGTGAGGGCCACAGCCAATAGTATGTGCTGTGTTCTCCTGGTGACTGGTGTTACAAAGGCAGGCTAGTCAAGAATAGCTTTTACGATCAGCTGGTTTGCTGAAGAATTGATGAAAATAGCAGTTGTCTTAGCCATAGAACCTCTGCTCTGTTGTACTGCAGGATTTTGTCGTTGCTCTATAAGGCACCACTACTGAGGTAGAAAGCTCTTTGGCAGCTAAAGAGGGAAAGTGGAAATAAAATATACCTCAAAGAGAGGCAGTTTGTAAGTGGGGATAGGGATGTATGAGTATCTTCCCTGATTTGCATAGCGATGGAAAAATTCTTTATGGGGTAGGAACACGAAGGAGCCAAGTGGCCATTCCTGTCCTTTAGGAATGGTGTTCAGGAAATTTGAGGTTCTTTCTGGCCCTGTTGTCTGGGCCAAGGTCACTCAGGTTCCTCTACCCTCAGCTTTACAACCATAAAATAAAAATAACATTTTGTTGTTGAAGAAGACATTGAGCTATTCTCCATCCCTTCATTCTCTGGGAACTCTAATGGTCTCTAAGATCCATTGATGGATGATGCTGGAGGAGTGCAAGGTGCTGGTATAATTGATGCCAATGATAGCTCCACTGGACAAGACTGTGACTGGTCAGTGCTTAGCTGTGGAAAGTTTCCCATTCCATGGGAACAATTATGGCCATAAATTCTACCCTTCAAAGCAATGCCTATAGGCAGCTGCAGCAAAGGAGGTCAACTCATTTTCTACCCTCAAGCTTCTTTTTGGCTCACTTCAGAACCATAGAATTCAGCATCCACTACATCTTATGTGGGGCAGGCCTCTCATTTCTAGCTACTAGAATAAGTTTAACTTTTAGATGGCTGAACCACCTTATCGTGGCTTGGCCCTAAAGTGGGAGCACAAGAGTGCTTTGAAGGATCCCATTAAAGAAGGGAGAAGCAGGAAATGGTGGAAATTTTGTGAGGAACCCTTTCTCCTGTGGATAGACACCAGCTCTAATTTTTAGACTGAAGAAATAGAAAGCAGCTGGTGGAAGCTTTTGTGGATGCTTCACAATTAGAAAGAAGTGCAAGAAGCAAAGCCTGAAATTTGGATCTCTCTTGGTCTTTCCTTCTTTTTTTTACAACTCCTCTGAATTTTCTGATACTTACCTTTCATCACTCATTTTTATTTTTTATTTTCATGAGGCTCTCTCTATTTAGAGCAGGTAAAATCAGCTCAGCTAAGCATAAGCTTTATTGTACTGCAATACTGTTTTTACCTTTACACAGTGTGGATTTTCATGGCAGTTTTAATGCCAAACCATACTTCATATGTACAAATTTATATGCATGTTACCAAGTGTGGGACTTATACTGAAAAGCCAATACACAAGCAGGCAATCTTCCCAAGGACTTTTGTCTCATTTCTATTGCTGAGTGAGGTTAAACCATGACAAATAAGAAGAACTTTTGTTCAGACTCACAGCTCAGAGAAATTTTTGAAATACCCTTGCACAAATATGTTAGTTCTTTTGAGCTCAGACGATTATTCAGCCTGGAGCCTAAGTACCAGATGAATTCCTGAAATTAGTTTAGGAATTTTATAAGCATGCTTTTGGATTCATCTTTTGATTCCAACTTCCTATATTTTTATCCATTTTCCTGTGCTCTGGACATACATTATAAGTGATTTTTTAAGTCAGAATTTGAGTCAACATGAAACTTGAATGCAATAGCCTATTTTCATCTCTATTTTCAGGAGTTTTTATAATTCACAATGCATACGGTAGCTATAAAAAGACACATTATATTTTCAAGGTCTGTCACATTATTTACAATGTGAGAACATAAAAACTCTCTGATGTTTCCTGATAAACAGTCAGACCCAGTAGCACTGATGAACGACGGGTTAGGTACACCAGGTGCATAACCAGCTTCAGGTGGAGTAAAGGAGCCAAGGGTATAGAAACATACTCTTTCTAGAGGACAAGAGTGTACTCCAATATCTGCAGTTTCAAGTGCTGAAGTATGTGGGTTAACAGAAACGTTTCTGGTATTTTGTGGCCTAGCACCACTACCTTCCAGGCAGTCAGTCATCTAAGCAAAATTTCCACATGAGTGGCTGCTGAAAAACACAATGCCCCTTACCCTAGGGTGAATCCTAGTTTTGTTAAAGTCAATGACAAAACTGCCTTTGACTTCAGTGGGGTCAGGACTGGTGATGTCTGTTTTCCTTGCGAGTTTAGGGTTGGAGATATCTTGCAGGAAAACAACTCAGTCTTCCACTCAGGGGATGGAAGAGCTCTATGGATTTGCAGATTTTTCACCTTTATGGCTGCAGAGGGTTTATCATCCTCTGAATCTAGATGTGTCCATAAAAGATATTACTACCCTCCTTTTCACAGGTTATGCTTCCTCACTCTTTAAACTGTTAAAGGGAAAATTAGCCAGATTAGTTTATACAACTGGAAATTGTGGTTTCAGCTGGGATATTTGTCCTGGAGTGAACTGGGGAGTGCTCACATGTGCTACATAGCCCACAGATCAAGATAAAGCAAAAAACAGGAGGTGTAGAGTTGGCTGTGAGCATTAAACTCTGAGTGACTAGAAGGACATGTGCCTGTAGTTTAGGTCATTAGAAGAGTGCCATCACCTTGTGGGTCCTTCGTGAGCTGAAGATCACTACTTAACAGAGCTCTGTGCACAGGGAGGTACTACAGTTGAATTACTCTCAGGAAGAACCTTGGCAAGGATAGAAGGCTATATGGGGTTTGACAGCTTGCCTGAACCAAATGTTTTCTTAAGGTTAAGTGAAAACTTTGGGGTCTTACATTCATGCTGGAAAAGCTTTTCCTTGTGCTCCTTCTCTGCTGGTCCTGGCATTCCCACAAAATTGCTACCACAGGCTGAGGTTGCTGGTGGGATGGGTTGTCAGCCAGGAATATGTTCCTATGCTGCGTGCTCAGTGTACCTTCAGAGAGTGGGAGGTATCTCATAACAGCCGTGTTGCAACAGCCGCATCTGGCTTTTTCTACCTTAGCGTAGCTTTTGTTGTCTTCTTTGCTTTAGGTAGTGCCTCAGAACGACATTTCAAATAGGAAACTTCCCAACTTTCGATACAGCTTTTCTGCACTTATATTTAAGAGCCACCCTTAGGTCTACTAGGTGCTCACAGAAAAATATGTGTGTGTGGTTACATACACAAAGTGAAAACAGAACCAGGACTTACAATGAGGTGTTTTCCACATGTAACTGCAAGGCCCTGGTGGGCACACCTGTGTTCAGGTGCTGGTGAATGCTCTGGTGTATGGAGCCAAACTGATGGGTTGGTATGTAATGTCTGCCATTTTAATGCCCCTGCAGTATGTTGTTATCTCTAAAATGGATGCTGTTGGGCTAAATAATTGGAGAATGGTATAAAACAGACAAAAGCAAAACAAATAGAAAATATAAGGAAACTGCTGGAACAATGCAAAAGGACTCCTTCAGCAGGGATCAAGCTTTAATTTATTTCCCAAGAAAATGACTGACTCATTTGAGCAATACCTGCTCTGATCTCTTACATGTCCAAATGGCTGACAAAGGCAGGTGTCTAAATTTGCAAGTGACAGAAATAATTTTGTTATGCAGTAGGAGTTGCAGGACTTTGGGCTCATCTGTATTATATAAAAAGAGAAGGTTTCCCCTAATTTTTATTATATAGTTCTTCAACACTAGAATGTCCTCTTTTTGTTGTGTGCTGCATATCTATGTACAAAGTAAACAGTCCTGATGGCTGACCATAAACAGCGTTTCATACCTCTGATCTATATTGCCCGCTCTGTGGAAGAAATCTAATCTTATTTACATGAACATTTATGTATCATAAAATTTACTTTCAAAATGATTCCATAACTCCATAATTCACAAGACTGCACCACTTTAGTGCCAGCATTTCTTTTGCATCTTGTTTGTTTGAAAAAAGATTCTTCTGGCATATTTTGAATTATAAGTTGGCAAACAAGAATTTTTTCCTCTTGACTTCAAAGAAAACACAACAGTAAAGACTTAACAGCTGGATCCTTGTGGGAAGCCTGCTGACACCTTATTTAGTGACTAATTTTAAATTATGAGAAGAAGAGTGAACTTGTTCGATGTACTTTGTGCCATTCAAATTCTGACTGCGAAGTGCCTTATCCTATCAGAGCAATGTAACTGTGGACCTTGTGCAACACAAGGCAGCTGGGATCTTAAGGTTGGGATTGTGGTAAGTGTGCTACAGACACACAGTGTGAAGCTGCTGACCCCTGTTCACCCAGGGAGGTCTTAGGGCTTTGATGGAGCAGTGTACTGAGACCAGAAGATGGCAAAGAATGCAGAAGCAACGCTACACTTCATTTTGTGGTAGCTTTTGTGCTGAGTGGGTAGATCATGCAGGCTTGTTTCCAGGACAAACAATTGAAACAGCAAACTCACAAGGGACATTTTGGACTCTTCTGTGAAGGTTTTTAAGTCCAAATTCAACAGCTATCCATCAGACAAGGTTTAAGTGTAGTTGATCTTGCCTGGCTGCAAGAAGCTGGGCCAGCAGATCTCTTGAGTTTCTTTTTGGCTGTAAACTTACCTGATTTTATTGTTCTAATGATGAAATCTGGGGCAAGAACAACTGCAAGGGACACAAATTCTCCTAGCTGGACAATAACAGAAAAAGGAAATGCTTCTCATTTTTCCTTTTTCTGGCAGGTGATCACTCAAAATGAGCAGTTACTGTAGTACTGTCATCCTTTCCATTATACTTTCCTTTGTGACTTGTTGGTGTTTGGTCAAAAGATGACTTAAAAGGCTAGTGAAAATCAGTGGTTTACAGTTGGCTTCACTGGAGACTCAACTTCTCAGCCTCAGAAAATCCAGGGGGGCTTTGTATGACTCGTTATATTTGCAGGTGTGATCGAACTGCATCAGAGGTTTTGGCAGCACGTCCTCGAAGTGATCAGCTTTTGGGCTGTTCTATACTATTGTACTAGGCTGTTGCATATTTTTGGTAGAGAAAGTTTTATTGCTGTCCCTTTCCGGTCCAGTTCTGGGTTTGATTGTCAGGTGCAGGTCAAGACATTTGAATTGTGTTGAAGGTTTTGGGTGGAGATGCCACAGCTGAAGTGTCAGGATCCTGCCTGTTTGTTGGTGCAGAGGGTCAGAACCTGACAGGGCAGGTGGACTGGAAGGTTGCAATGCCTTGTTGCTATTATGGTGAGCTGAGCTTTGCCTGGGAAGTCCTCTTAAGCTCTGAGGGTGCTCTCAAGGCACCAGCACCCCACCTGTCTGGGATAAATGTTTTGTATGGAAGGGAAAAAAACTACTAATAGAAGGAGGTGTTTCGATGCTCATATGAACACAAGGTCAGCCTGACCTATTATCTACTTATGTCTGAGGTAAACAAAATCACTTATTACCAAATGGCAGCATCTACACAGGTGACCAATATGGGGACCTCCGCAGCTTGTTCCTTCTGTGAACGTAATAGTCTTTTCTGTTTTCTTTCCTTTGATATTTTCATCAGAATAATTCAGTCTGACAGTGTTTTAAGGTTAGTGAGAACAACCAAGGGATAAACAGTTCAGTCACCTTGGCCTCTTTCTTCTCCTAGTATTAAAAGTGAGACTAGCTGTTATTATGATATAGTATTTTACTCATTGACTTTCTTTAGAAGGTTCATAATGTTGATGCTGTTTAAAAAAATCAATTTGCATAAATGATTTTTAATAACAAAAAGAAGTGTTTACTCTTCCTTGACTTATTAGTCTTTTTTTACATAGCAATTAGATACAAAAACTTGTGTATATGTGCAGATATATACATATATATTCACAAACACACACGTGCATATATATGCACAAAACTTGTCTCCTGAACTGGAAAGCATTCAATTGAGAAAAATAATGTGCCCACCAAAACAATTGTAATTTTTCAACAAGATTCCAGTGTTTTCTTTGTAAAAAACTAGGATTGGAAAAACATGAGGTTTTCCTGCCAGATTCCATTCATTTTCAGCAGGAACAATCTGCTCCTCTCAGCTGAACGTTTTACAGCAAGAATGGCTGGAACTGAGGAACCAGCTCCTGTTTGGAAATAGTAATTGTTTTTAATGAAAATGCCTGCCTACCATTTGGAGCTAATACTAGAACCACGATTCCACTAGGACAAAGCATCAGCTGGACAAAAATATACAGTGCAAGAGGGCAAGATGTCACATTACCAGGAAAGCAAAGGAGAAGGTCTTTCTTTTTTCCTGCTTTTTCTTTTTCTCTCCTTTTCTATTGGTTTCATCTGTGGTTCCCTAAGAGATACCAGATAATAAAAAGGGCAAGGGCCAAAAATCACCTGGTGGTGATTGGAGTCATGCCAAACCATTGTGTGTTTGAAAACAAAACTGATGGTAAAGGAACAGTGTGTTAGACCTCCCTGATAGTTAGGATTTGCTTGGAAAAAAATATAACCAGCTTGGCAGAAATAATCTAATGTACAAGAAGATGGATGTGATTGAGAGGACTTGGGAATTCAGCCTTGTACAACCCTGTCCGTTCATTGCAGAAATCAATATCTTAAGATACAGTAAAGTTTTTTTAAGGAGAGGTAGATATTCAATGATTTCTTCAATATCTCTATTTAGAGCCAGGTTTTGCTGCATTTCTAATGACTGGATGCAGATTGGGAAATTAGAGAAGCAGAATATGTCTGGCTACATTTAAAGCCAGATGAACATTTAGAAGAACAATGACTCCCAAAATCAAAAATCTGTGGTAGTGCAAACCCAGTGACAGAAATACATGGCTTTTACAAAGCACACTTTCCTTGTCTATCTCAGCTTCCTGCCTTCTAAAGTGATTGACTCTGGAAGGTATCTAATGCACTGCATCTCTTCCCATCATTTTAATGGTGTGAGTCACCATCACTAATATTAAAGACATCTCCCAATTAACACCAGAAAGTTAAAGTTGACCCTTTCACCCACCCTTGGTGTTCATAAGATTTTCATCATTTACTAGCTTTGCTGGCTCAAGCTTGGTTGTGAACACTAGGTTGTTCTCTTTTACTGTGTCATAACTTTTCTGCAATTCAATTTGTACCAAATTGTTAACAAGCTCAGAATGTGGTCTATTAGCACAACAAAAGTAGCTTATTAGCTATTGCTTATTTAGATTTTATTTGAAATGGAAGGAGTATATTAGTTAAAAAGCCATGTAGTATAGAATTATATCTATGATAGTATGAGGATATTAGAGAGGACTGAGAGATTTGAAGGGACAGGTTTTACCTTTATTAGGTGAGCTGATATAATAGAAAATGGTTTATAATATATCATATTATATATGTATCCAAAATAATATTATAAGAGTTATATAATTATATATATATAATAGTAACAGGTTGTAATAGAAATGTGATATAAAGAAAATAGTTAAGGTTTCAGACACATCCAACTTGCTATTTTACCAAGTCAGTGAAATGGACTGTGTAGAGCTTAGGCTTTGATTCCATCTATTAGGGAAAATATCTATTTAGATACACCTTAATGATGCCTAATACAATGATGTCACTATCTATTTTTGCAGCAGATGCAGGATGGCTCTTGATATCAATGGCCATTGGAAACAAAGGCAAACAGAAATGTGAACTCACTCTCACCCCAATAACTCCATTGTGATAACACAGGTTAATGGTGAAAATAATTCAGGTCACTGTGTGAATCTACTGGACCACAGCACGTTCTTTACAGGCATTTCAGTTTATCATGCTGTATTTTAAAAAGTCAAAAAAATGCCCCTTAATCTATAGCTCTGACAGGAATCTGTTCCAGTGACAAACTGGAGTTTCACCTACAAATCTTTGAGTTGTTTTCCTGTATGTTCAGTGCGTTTTGGAATAGCAGAGGAGGAAATAAAGGTTGTACCCAGCTTTGAAAATGCCCAAATTTGATAGTACAATTGTCAGTGTGATCTTGTGGTGGAACTGTTTGTACACTTGGGATATTCCAGGGGCCACAGAAAAGCCAGCTTGGATGGCTCCAACACAGGCTTCAGCCGACTTCATGGAGGCCTGAATGGCTTCGTGTACTGGAGTATTAGCAATTCATTCTAGGTTGCCCAATTTGCTTAGCATTCAGCTGTCTTTTAGCCATTGCAATTAAAAACTCTTGGCACAATAGTTATTAATATCTATCTTTTAAAGGTTACTGCTTGGTAATAAAACCTTACTGATACTCAGAGGAGAATTATGAAACTAGTAAGACAAACTAATGACTTGACAGTGTAGAAATAAGCCAGAAATCCTTTCAAGAACCATCTCTTTTTCTGACTTTACTAGCAACACAGAAGAGAATTGAGAGGGTACAATAGATGCCCTGAATTCGTGACTTCTTTTTCGTAGGGGCTTACAGAGCAAACCGCATTACAATTTGGTGCTTACATTTGCTTATAAATCTGATCTGCTGATTGAGAACCCAGATTTTGCAGTGCAACCCCAAGGCCACAGAAGGCTGCTCCCAGAAACCTTTAGTTAAACATATTGATGGGCCAGACGTACTGACTAGGCAAGGAGGGTTTAGATGAACAGCACACTGTCTTGGATTGAACTGCTGTGTCTTGGATTAAGAAGGAAGACTTTTTAGCATGGACTGCATCTGCAGCCCTGTAAATAAGTCAGCCAATGAATTTTTGCTGTAAAACCTAGCTCTTGTGTTCAAATAGGATCTGGCACCGTGGAGTATACATTTTGATTCAGATGCTTGAGGTGGGTGCCTGAGTTTGAGTATCTGAACACCATAAGACTGCAAACTTGCAGCTCATTTTGTGGGCAAGCAGTACATAATTTTCTTTTTGTTTTGGTGAATGTTGTTCATCTGGAAAGAAGTTGTTCTGCCACTCATGCTCGAGTCAGCCATTAAAGGAGGATGAACAACATGAAATATGGCTTTTCAAACATTATCCTGTATGTTTTGTTAATAAATCCCAGTTTATTAGTCATTTCCTGTTTTGCTCTAGAAAAAGCCAAAAGAATCTATTAAAAGCCTCTCCATTGATTTCTAAATGAGAAGTAGAAAACATGGTAAACTATGCAATTGCTTCTTTGAGTTGAAGAAATTAGACCTGACATTATTTTCTTGTTTGTGAGGCTTGCTGGAAATGGATATTTCTGCACTGAGTGCTTAGAGATCTGACATAGCTGAGCATGTTCAGATCCATTAATAATAATAACTTTGAGTATGTAGCAGTTTTATTATGGTAAATGGAGTAATCTTATGTTTTGAAAGCTCGTAGTAGATTTGGAGGAAAATAATGGTGCAAAATGACATGGATAATTTCCATGCATATTCTTTGAGTTTGATTTGCTTCTGACACTTTCACACCAGTTTTAAACACTTACTGCTTCATCAGTTAGGTCTGCTTTGATTCTTCTCTTCCATGAACCCTCTGCAAGATCCAAGCAGCAGAGCTCTAATTAGGGCAACCCAAGAGGACTTTCCAGGTCCCAGCTATTTCTTTGAAACAGACCCTTTGTGCCTCTTTCTTTGCTAACCCAAGAAATGGAAGAATATTGAAAATGTGAGTCACAATCTTTCAGTCAGACTCTGCTGGTATGTCATACCAGTAACAGGTGTAACAAAGTGTGTTGTCACTGATGTATTCTTCCAAAGTTGACCACACTGAAGTAAAGGAGAGAGTTAATTATTGAGGAATAATGTAGAATACTGTATAGTATGGTAACCAAGCTTTCTCTTACTGGGCCAGTTGCTGCTTTCCTCATGATGTGAAGCTTTGACTCTATCCAGACTCCACCTTAGGGCCAGACCTTGGGACATCACATCTCCCTCACTGCCCTGGTTTCCATGCAGAGAGAAGCAGTGTGTGTAGCTCATGTGGGTGTACACCACCAACCCTCCCACCTGTCTCACTGGGACAACATCTGCCTGTCTTCAGCAGATACATGCCCTTGTATCTCTGTGGAGAGGTAAAATCAGCACCGTACATACAGCTCTCTCTCTCTTTTTTTTTTTTTTTTTTTTTTTTTTTTTTTTTTTTTTTTTTTTTTTTTTTTTTTTTTTTTTAATAGAGTTTCTGTGGACTGTGCATAGAATGGTTTTTCAAAAAAGTTTGTCTTAGGTAAAATACTACTTTGCCAGTTCTTTCTTTACTTCTTTGCTCTCTGTCCTCTACACAGCTCCATCTGTACTGTCTGTATTGTTTTACACATTATGTTCTCTAGACATTCTAACAGGTTTATTTCTATCTTGGGCAATGACAGAGTGTGTTTTGGTGATTCATGTTTCACTGTAACAGTGGGGCCCAACAGTATGCTTACAGCTTATGGAGACAGTTCCTCCACCTCCTCTCTGCAGCAATGTCCTGAAGCTCACTTGTTTTGGGTATTCTAAGGTCAGTGAAGTTCTACTTATTTCCTCTTTCTTCTCTATCTGTAGAATTTATTCTCTCTCTAGTGACTTAGGTCCCCCTGTTCAGATCAGGCTGTGGTTTTATTCAAACAGGGTATTACAAGGAGATCCAACAAATTAACACATTGAAGTCATCATTATCTAATTATGCACCACACTACACCAAAATAATTCCATGCTAGGTCATTTAACTTGAGGGAGATCACATGGACTTTGTATGAGATAATAGGAGAGGAAAATACAGGTGTGAATCAGGGAGCACAAAAGAGCTATTCTGAAAACAAGAACTCTGAAATATCAATCTTACCTGTATGGGCTGATAGCTGTTAGATGTGACATATTGCAGAGCAGGTATTGGGGCCATTCTTTCTGGTCTAGACAGCTTAGTAAGATTTGTGGAAGGAGTGGCTTTTGTAGGACTTCAGAAATCAGGTACCAATGTCATGACTGTTGTCAGATATGACTTTTGTTTTGTTGCATAGTTATAATAAGCTTTTCCTTTCTCCATTTTTTAACATTCCATGGCTACAGCTTTTGTGACTTTTCATTATTCTTTTGTTTAACACGGCTGAAAATTCTGTCTTATTTCACTGTTTTTTATTGACACTTCCAGATTTTGGGGTGTAAGATCAGTTGTTCTGATTGTTTCATGTGATAGTTAGGACTTAACTGCATTTCAAGTGATTCCTTGAAGGTCTTCTGTGTTATTTGAAGCTGTAATAAAGTTCCAGCCATATATATATATATATGTTTGTATATATATATATATATATATATGCATTTGTATATTTACTGAAGACCAACATTTATCATAGGAAAATACCTTTAATTAATTACTAGTCAGTATTAATAGTTATTTTCCTCTGGCTTCAGTAGAATTGAAATTTCAGTTCAAAGGTACATTTGTCGTAGTTTGCCATTTTCTTTATTTCTCTTTGTTTCTTTTTGATTTTTTTTTAAAATTTTAAAATACAGTTTAAAAATGGCAAAAGGAAAAATAGAATCAAAACCTTTAAAAAAATTGGAGGTAATTATGGAGTTCACTCCTTTGAATGGCCTTCTAGAAGAGCCTGTTTCACCTCTCTCTATTGATTATATAAGGTCTTAGTGTGGGCACCTGAAGTTAGACTTTTAAGTTAGTGTAAATTCCTCATATACTCTTTCACATTTATGATGAATTCATTTGCGGATCAAAGTTTATGGCCATGGCTCTTAGTAAGACAACTTTAAAAAAGTTTCTGTAGAATAGCAGGCAAAAGAGAGGATATTGTACTTTTAGCAATATGGTTGTGAAGTCTCAGATGTCATGGGATGGCTAAAATAGAAAATCCTGGATACAGTCTATTATGCTGCCATGAAATTGTGAGACCATTTTCTCAGGTTGGAGTTCATATGGATAGTTCTACACTTTTACATTAGGCATTATGAGCCAAATGCCCTTTTCTAGGCTGCTTTCACTACTGAATTTGTTGTCTGTGGACTAAATCTGAGTTCATGCCAAGGGTTAGGATGATGAAGTCCTTTGTTTTCCAAATGGCTCTTTGTAGACAGTACAACTGTTTTGTAGATTTGTCCTTTGTATTGTAATTGAGTCTTCTTACTGGCACTGTCTCTATACTTAGTCACTATGGGTCAAGGTATGCTTCTGAACTTCACTTAATAAAAAATTGTACACAGCCAAGAAACAATTAAGTCAATGTAGACAAGTCTTCCCATACCTTTCGTATTATGGTAAAGCGATGTGTTTAAACACAATTATAAAATATTTGGGAGAACATGGAATTATAGTCTTATTCAACTGTTCAGCTGAACAGGAGTATTATCCTTCAAATCAGATGAAACTGCTGAAATACTCAGTGCTATGATCATAAATGTCCTATGAAAGGGCACATGTACATGGGCGCTCTTTTCTGTACATTGTATATCCTGCAGCTTTCTTACCCCCAGTAAGAAAGTCATTCAACCCTCCTTTAAAGTGCTGGGCCCTGGGCAAGTAAAAAGTAGTGTGGCAGGTGAGGGGTTAATGACATGCATGCAGCTGCTAATACTTAACTTCTGAGGCAATATGGTCTTCAGGAGTAATTTCCAGGCAGGCTCTGACATGAGATGTGACATTTACCGTCAAACTCAGCTAGGGCCATTGCACGTTTTCTTAGGGCTATCAAGAGATCCTGTTGGCCTTCTTCCTTTTTGCCTGCTGTATAGATTTTCATTAACCAGCTGGAGTCTCTCTATTTCTACAGCTACTTCTGCCAAGTGTCTGCATACGTACTGGTGACTCTGAGTTTCCCTGACTGACTAGAGATGGCTGTTGTTACTTGATGACTTATGAAAGAATATTGAGTCCTATTTCCACAAAATGAAGCAGATCACGAGAATCAATTGTGAGGGAAGATGTCAGCAACCAAATATGTAGAGGCTGGATAGCATTAGTTGTAAGGGGAGTTCAGAAGATATTTAAAGGTTTAAATATATGCCTGAAAAAAATACATTAGAAAGTTTTTGGACTAAATTAGATGGTGTAAAGGGATATTGACTGTAAGTGATGAAACCGAGATTCAGGGACATGGGGATATGAACACTTAGGTCTGATATAGATCTATTTTTCCATATCTCCAGAACCATTAGTCAGCCATGAGACATTCCTACCACACTGGTGGTAGAGGAAAGGTGGCCTGTGGGATGATGCCTGTGATGCTGAGCACAGACGGTTTCATCTTACACCTGGTGCTGGTGTCTGCCATGTTGGCTCTACGGAGCAGTGGGTGACAGAGTACACTTGTTTGCTTGCAAGGGTTACCATACAGGGTCTTGGACCAAAAGCATCCCAAGACCATGCCTGTGCTGTGTATTGAGGTGGGCAGATCCACTTGCCTTGGTACACTAGCCTTAGGCGTGGGTGGTTTGGATGAAAGTCCCAGGAAGGCAGGGGCCTCATTTGCAAGTGCCAGAACTCTGGCAGTCTTATTTGGCCTACGTTGACACTTGGACGGTATATACAACCACAGCTCTTTCATGAAGAGGAAGGCAGGAAGGTTCTGCAGTCACGCCCCTGACCGCAATGCAGATATATCTTTCCTTGTGCCACTATCTGCTCTATCAATTCTGCTCCCTGTTACTGTGAGTATAAATCCACAAGCACTCTGACATTCAGTTTGTCACACAGATGAAGAATTAAAAAAATAAAATGAATTAGGATAAAGAGAAGCAAGGTAATTACACTCATCTTCACAATATTCAATTCAGCTCCATCCAGATCTCTAATTTAAGGTCAGCACAATAATTCAGTGAACAAAATAGAAGTGGATGCCATTAAAAACTGAATATTTACCAGGCTTCAGTGCTCACTGAACATAGCTGTTCTTTACCTGGGTAATTTATTTTTTTATTTGCCAAGCTTAAAACTGAAAAATTCTCCAAATACTATACAAAATATAACTTCAATCTGGATTCGAACGGCTCCAGTGCTAGTTTTTGTTGATTTTCACACAAAAGTTTATAATTTTAGCTTAATTCTGAAGGGGAATATGCACACCTATGCAAAATATTTTCTCAGGACCTGGATAGTTAGGGATGGATTATGGAACCATAGCTGGTTTAATCTTCTTGTGAGCCTGAAACTTGTTACACTGTATGAAGGCTAGTCATTGGGGCAGGTGAATGAATGGGCAGTCTCTGTTCAATTTTTAATCTGCATGTTACTTTAGCTGCTGTCTTTGATGATGTACTCACCAGAGAGGCCAGGGGCTAAGCAGGTATTTCAGCAGAGCAGAATTTTTCTACGTTAAAATTTCCTACTCTTACTAAATAGGTCCAAGCACAGCTCCCAGAAGTAAAAGTGATGAATAAGCAAAACAATGTAATCCACCCTGGAAAACAGAAAGACTAGAAGACATAATCATAAAAATGTTGGCAGTGATGAATGCCTTGTCTACACTAGAGTTTCCATCAGCAGCAACAGCAATGGGAAATTTTTAGGAAAATCTCAGTGATATGGAGGCATTAAAGTTGGTTCCTGTAGCTCAGGATCAAGGTGTGTTTCTACAGGGCAATTTCAGACATGCCTGTTTTGTTTCTAGATTATTTACCTCCTAGATAAATCAGATTTTGATTTTCTTTTGTCCAAGTCCATTTAAGCATTCATCTATATGAATTCATCTATAAATTCATCACGAAATTAATCTATAAACAGTATAAAGCTGTTTATTAAGTGATGCAGGCCCCCTTTTCCTACTGATGTGTCAATGAATTTGCAGTGCTACCTGGTTGTGATGTTTTAGGTATCTCTTTGCCAACAGACTGTACCGTGGCATGGGCAGGACTTTGGCTGTCACTGAGAGATCTAAATGAGGGAGTGGGAGGCTGAAGGGAAGAGAGGTCTTAGCAGCATCAACAACTAGCAAACAGTAAAGAGAAAGCAATATAAAACAATAAACTATACATGAGGTCTTTTACTTGAGAGCTCTCTGTGTTTCAAGATTTGTTGCAATGTGGTGCTGGCCCAGGAGTCTTCCAGGTAAAAGATAGTATGCAAGACAAACAGGTCATAGGAGGCTGGCTATTCTCAGGTGCTGCTGAGCAGATGATGCCAGCAGGTTTGGGAACTTCGGTCTGTAGCAGGGAATCTCCTTGCCTCTGCAGCTGCAAGTGCTGATCCCACTCTTCCCTGTGTTACACAGGGCGGTGCTCGGAGCTGGTCTCTGAGTGCTATGCCACTGAGGTCTGTGGGGAAAAGTGTGAGGCAGCCCATTTAAATGGGATCACCTGTTGCAAATACAGATATTTGGATTTTGGAGGGGTGCAGTAAGCTGTTTTCTGGCTCGGCTGACAGTAGACAATCCCCTCAATTCCTGGACAAAAGGGAGGCAAAAAATCTTTCTCATTGTGGTAAATTCATGGCATTCTGAGTCTGAGCAAATAGTGCCTATTTATTTCCCCTGAAAACCAGAAACACACTCCTTTTCTCTTGCATATCAGGGCTAAACACAGGTGAGGAGTGGGTTTTGTGAGATGAAAGGCTGGGGGGAATTCTCTTTCCTATAGGGGTATATCTGTGTATGTATGTAACAGAAACAGGGCATTTCTGCTAGCTCCTGAACCTTATGAGTCTGTAGAAAGACCTTAGGACACCTCCCATCAGTCCTTAGATCTGCAACACTAGACACTGGAACAGTTTAAATGGTTTGAAACTAAATATTCTACAAAACTACTGAAGTGTGTAAGCTCTTCCAAATTTTCTGGGACTGATACTTTCTGATGTTTTTATTTCGTTAGCAACAGACAAAGATAAAGCAACAGTGTAAGTAGACAGCTGAGTGTTTCTTAGGCCGTGCTTGCTGATGAGACTTCTGCAGCTCTCTCTCTCTCTCTCTTTCAAAATGCTGAGGCTTCGCTCAGTAGTTGCTATTAATGTGGGTGAAGTTGGCCATATGGTGAGCAGAAAAAAGTGCTGGAAGAACTTTCACACATAGCTATTGCAGTGCTTTCTTTGCTAAATGAGGATTTTCTTCCTTAAGTCCAGATTTCACATTCAGATCTCTGGGGTAATGCATTAAACCACAAACAAGACTAAAGTATTTGCACCAGCCTGTTTTAATGCCTAGGAGAAATCCACCTTCTCCTTGTCTTTCATGCTATGGGGCTGTTTTGTTGAAACCTTTCTGTTTCAATTGATTAATAAGCTGGGGGAAGGAAATACTCTGTTAGATTTCCTGTTAAATCTACAGCAGCTTCATCAACAACTTTGCTACCAGTATCTTCTCTTAGCATTGTCCCTGAGGAGTTTCTCTGAATCCTCCCTCAGTTTTGCTTGCAAAAGTGCATTATGCTACTGTAAGTTTTAGATTAATTTTTCCATTTCTCAGATCTACATGTTCCTCTAAATCACCTACTTCAGCCAAAGCATCTGCTTGAGTGTGATTGTGTATACGTGTTTTTCTTTGTATGACTTAGCTTGTCATATTTATTTCAAATCTCTCCGTGGTATCTATCCATCCATATGTCAAGCTGCAAACCAATATTGATTTCAGAGGCCATATGCTATCCTGATGTCTACAAGCATTTCTCCTGCTACTATCAATGGGCACTGTCCTTGGGGAGCCTCTGGGCTTTCCAAGCTTGGGCAGCACTCTTGGTACTTGTGTTGGCTTATCAACTTTTCTTCACCATAGACAGAAATTTAGGAACAATTCAAAGTAAAACTTGCTTAGTCAAATAACCACCAATATGTTGTGAATCACAGTTCTCCTCTTAACAGTATTTAACTGCAAACTTTATGAACAAAACATAGTACTATGAATATGGTCTTCCTTCATTATTTGGTCATGAATAGAAACTGTCTTGAAGCTCACAAATTAATTAGACTCCTTATGTAGCACCCTCCCCAGTTATAGACTATACTAGTGTGCCATCTTCCACTATGAGTGCCTTTGTGCTAAAAGCTGTGGTACCCTTCCAAGTCCTGTCCCCTCCAGCAACCTCTTTTTTCTGTTTTGATTGTTTGTTTTGTTTTTTTTCACATGAATTGCTGTGGTCCTCAGCTTTGCACTTCTGCAGCATTTGTCTAATTTTAATGTGTTTTTATCCAATAAATGTAAAAAAATGAAAAAAAAAAAGGTATTTCTCCTGACATAGACCTTTAATGCCCTGTGTTTTAGAGGCAATTCTTTCTCATAACGCATTCTGAGACTGAGGTAAAAAGATACCACCTGCACAGCAAGTGTTGGATGGAAGATGGCAGACCATATCATAGAATCACAGAATATCTCAAGTTGGAAGTGACTGGAAAGGATCATATTTTTAATAACCAGCATAGACATGTCCAAGCACAGACACAAGACCCCAGTGAAAAACTTTATGGGAAACAATAATGTTCCCCTTTGTGCAGAAGAGAACAATGTTGGGAGAAATGTGTAGATTCTAGCCTATCTTTTAAACAAGGCAGAAAATCTAGTGCTGAATTCTTGTACCTACCCAGCTTGTGGTAATGCCTAGCCCTTGGTCATAGCTACTGTGGTGGACCCTGCAGCTGTAAAAAAAACCAGTGGCTAGAAACACTGGAATGAATACATCTTCAGTCACAAACATTTGTTCAGTCTTGATTTGTTAGACTGTTGAGGAAAATTCCTCCCAGACTGTTGCAGAAAATTAAACTTATATTTCTTCATAGTGCATAAATGGGCATCTATAGGTGTTAGTTGCTAACTTCAGGTGGTGCACAGGCCTGTATACAAAAGACTTTGCGACCTTAAATATAGTCCCCAGGGAGACCAAATGCTTCAAAAATGCCGTATGTATAGATTGTCCTGTGCAACCTTTTTTCAGTCATGATATTACTTCATAATATCAACCACTCTAAATATACAACATATCGTGTCCTTTGGAAAGTGATGGCCTCTTACCAAGAGGGGAGGCATGTTTTTAGAAATGTCACTACAGAGAAGTTTTTCTCTGTAAAAATTAAACCTGTCAAAAAAACAAAGCCTTCTTCTGCACAGCATATGAGAATTTATTTTTTTTTTAAATTTGTATTACATTGTTAGCAAATACAGCTTTGGTTTTATTTCACAGCAAATGAAAATCAATTTTATCTGTAAAATGAAACTTTTAAAGAGAAGAAATCCAAAATTGCTTCTTTCTGGGTTTCTTCACCTAGTCAGCCATAAGCTGCTAACTCTTGTAGTCTTTTGTTTATTGCAACATATTGTGGTAGCCAAGTGCTCTGTACAATAATATAATAATTATATGAGAGCCAGTGAGGTACACATGGAATCTGATTACTTTATTTTAAAGCATCTCTAAGGTTTACCCACTGTATCTGTGGTGATGAAACTAGAAAGAAACAAAATCACTGTGAAAGGTAACGCGAGTTCTGGTTGCCTCTGAGCGAAATATGATGAAAATATTGTCCTGCTTTTGCTTATCTTTGTTTATGTTTTCATTTCTTTATCTAGTTAAAGAAAGAGAGAGGTGGTGGTGGAGGAGGATGGGATGTGTCTGGGAGGTGGGGGGCAGGGAGCAGACCTACTGAATAACATGCTTAAGAGCTCTCCTGCACAATGAGATTAGCACGATGTGATCATTTTGGTGCCAAGGTGCTAACACAATAATACAAGCGAGTTTGCCAACTTTTCAAATTGAATGTATTTGATTATTTGCTTTTAATTAGTGTGAGTTTTGGAGTATGTACAGGATTGTTAGAGATACATGAAAAGCCTCCTATGGCAGGAGAGTGTATTCTCAGTAAAGATGGTACAGCATTGTTCTTTTTTAGCTGTGGAGAATGAGATTTAACAGCTATGTTAAATGTTTTAGGCTGTTTCTATTGTGCCTCTGTTTCAACCTATTGGCAAGCCCAAGTGATTCGAGAAAATAAACCTCTCATTTGATCTGAATGTTGAGCACTTTGCTATAAGAAGAATTTTGAGCCTAACTTCAGGATACAGAAAATATCACTGGTTTATTTACAGGAGGCTCTTTCTCTGTTTTTCTCCCTTAACAAGATCTTGAGTAAACTCATGCTGTCATTTTTTTCCCATACAGTCCTCTCCTTTTTGTTCATTTATCTTGAGTGCCATTGTCAAGATTGTAGATTTTTAAAAATAATTTTAAATGTCGGAAACAGATTGCAGCTCTGGAGGAAATATAACAAGACAAACTGTTTATTTTGAGCTCTCCATTTTTTATTCTGAAGAAAAAAGGCAGACCAGAGGTGTCTCAGGGATTGCTTGGATTATTTACTACTGGCTCACTTCATAACTTGTCAGTCACTTGGAGTAACTCACCTCCCCGGACCAGGAGATGTGTCAGCAAAAGGAAAAGTAACTCTCCTCGTTTGGCACAGACTGTAGGTCAGTGTCCATTTCTCAGTTTTCAGCAATACCTGCCTTCCCTGAGTTCAGACTCTTGGGTTTCCAACATCCGAAGAACAGGAATAAGAAAGACTCAACACATTCCGTGTGTTGTAACACAGCCTTCTATCTATGCTGTTCTTCAGACATTTATGCACAGTTATATATGCACACACACATATATATATTTTAAATACTCCCCCCTTAAACAATGGAGAAAAACAAATGGTTGACAATAACAATGGCAGCAGCTCTCCAACAAAAGCATGCAATTATTACAATTATACTATCCTTGATTAGGCTCCCATGCATTGCATTTCAATGTAATTGATGTTGTAGGTTGACACATTGGACACCAAATATTCTCGCCTGTCCCTTCACTCTTTTGTTTCAGAGCCTGATTTGCATTTTCTATGCTTTTAGTAATGAAGACTTAGCACTTTTCCTCCATTAGAAAAAAAAAGAGAGACACAATAATCTGCAACTCGGCACTTGTTTAAGGATTCTGACCCTCAAAAATACCACTTTGCTTCACACATTAGCTGCTTACAAAGAAGGAAGCTAATGTATCATCTAATTGGGCAAACCACTGCATCTGATTTCTCTCAATCAGACTATTAGCTTCGTAATTACCCATCTGCCTCATGTGGAAAAACGGCAAGGCGAACACCCAGCTAATAACATTCTCAAGAGCTCTCTACCACAATGAGATGAGCATGATGTTGTGGGATATAGTCCCTAACCATTTAAATGCCAAGGTGGTCTCACAATACAGTGGGAGTCTGCCAACCTTCACAGTATGAATGTGCTTAATTATTTGTCTTTAATTAGTCTGAGTTTTGGGGTCTGTTCAGGATTGGTGATGAAAAATGAACGTCAGGAAATAAAGCCTCTTGAGCTCCCCGGCAGTCTGGTTTACATCCTCTTGTCTGCTAAAATAGTGGTATGGATAGTGGGATTTATCTCCTGAGTAACTCGGTTTCCCCTCACTATTTTTTTTATGGATTAGAAAAAGTTTTCTGGGTAGCTAAACTGGGGAGCTTTTTCAGAATTCAGATGGAGGATGCTCAAACAAACTTCAACCTTGAATCTTTTATTTCCTGCAGTTTTACACTCTTGACCTTTATGGAGTTATTGTCAACCTACACTAATTTAAGTGAGGAGATGCTCAAATCTAAGATTTCCTCTTCAGTAGAGAGAGGTGCCATTCTCTACTTCCAACTCTGGTTCTGCCCCTCCTGGATAGTTCAGAGTATCTGTAAACACGTCTCCCACTCGGTCAACTTGCAGATTGCAAAAGGCTGGAATGCCCTTGCTACCTGACTCCAAGGTTGAAACCATATGGTCAAGTCGCAGGTGATTCTCTGAGAAGGGCCCTTGGCTCTGTTTTCACTCCCACATGTGGTTTAGTAAAGCCCACATCTGGTTGCAGGTAGAGCACAGAGCAAGATGCATCTGCCTAATCTGTGTTCTTTTCATTGATTTGGAAGCTTAGTAGAGATTCATTAAGGATAAATCAAATATTGATCCATATTGGCTAATTGCAAATAATTGAGTTTCCTTCATGTGACCTATCAAAGAGCATACAGTATTCCTCATTTTATTGTAATATATTCTTCTGTCTTGGTACCTAAAATGCTGGTTATGGGCTTGATCATACAAGTGCTGATGATCCCAGCAAGGGAATTAAGAACTCTTTAAGACAATCTCAGAGGAAAAGGAAAAATACTCACCCATTAAAAAATGCTTAAAATTTCTTGTAACAAAACTGTCACATGTACCAAACTATTTTGCATATTGATATATTTCCAGTCAGAAATGTTCATGTTTGGCCTTTCTCAGAAACAGTATCCAAAATGCTGCCACAACTATTGGTATCAATAATGGTATGTAAGATATAAATGCAACTATTCATTAGTAACTCGGTACTCCAACAACCCTCTCTGTCTTTCTAGCGGCAGGACTAGCAAGATGTGTACACAGCAAATGGAAACAACCAGATGGTCTTGCAGTTATGACCCTCACTCTCTTCTCTCCCATTGTTTACTGTTATTGTTCATTGTACTACGTCCAAACCCCTTTACAGGTCTGCCAGCATGGATTGCTGGATAGAGGCCCTAAACTGCAAACTCTTCACATGCCTATTTCTGATACTGCATAAACACTGTTTAGGCTGTCACAGATGATCTCCGAAGGCTTAGTCCAGGTAGTAGTTCTTTGTCACATGAATCACAGTATTTACTGTCATAACTGGATCATGTTGAGTAACTTTGGGTTGAGTAACTTTGTCCACATAGGAAATTATTACATGCAAGTTTGGTTCAAGCCAGAACCAAACCTACTCAGCAGGCACTACTGAATTTGAATGCCAGCCAGTGTGACAACCAGGAGAGACCACCCCTGGTCTCAGATGGAAAGACGCAGGAGAAATGGCCATCCAGAGTTGATTCTAGTGATGGGACCCTCCACAGTGGGTTTGGGAGAAGTGGTGGCTCTTCCTGAGGGGAGAACTCTCTTCCTCTCCTTAGCAGTGGAAAATACCTTGGGCACTGAGATATTTATCCTGGAGACAGGAAAAACTGGTCTGGCTTTCTGGACAATTGATGTAGCTAAGTTCTTGTTTGTCTATTTCTCTGACTCTGGTAGTTTGTTGCCACAGACAATTGCCTGCACTGCCTTTGCACAGAAACATCTCTGGTAATTTTGTGAGGTCCTATGTTTTTTTTGCTGCTTGATAATTGTGTCATATTAAATAATATTTTGCACCCAGCATTTTAGACTCCCAAAATCTTCACCAAGTACCATCAAGGGATTCCCAACAGCATCTCTGTGAAATAATGTCCTTGTTTTATTGACTGGAAAACTTGAGGTGAGGCTTTGGGCAGTGTTGTGTAGTCATGTAGTTCTGTGAACTGCCTGAGTGTTTACCTGTTCATCAAAATGAATACAGGGCCTTAAATAACTGCAGCTCTCTTATTTGGGCATGTCCTCGCTCAGGTGGCATTCTGCTCTTCAGAGTATGGCTTGCCTGAATAAGGACTGTGAGACTGGTATTTCAAATGCCTGTCGTCTCTGTTTTATCTTCACCTTCTCTCTAGTGACCTCCTGGTACGGCTGCAGTGTTGCTGCCCAACCACCTGTCCTCCCCCATGCTTCTTTCTCCTGCAACTGGTGGCTGGGATGGCCCAGCAGTTCTTGAACTGTTACCATTTATCACCCAGCATACTACAGTTATCTGACATTGGCTCTAGTTTTCTTTCATGTATTGGCCTATAAACTGCAGTTGCTCAAGAGCTGATTCTTCTCTGCTCTGGGATTATTATTCTCAGCCATAGACTGGGTAATTCCAGGATAAAGATGTCAGGTGGGTGTTCTAGGCAGGAATCACTGCACCTTCTGAGCTGACAGTGCCAGCAAATGCGATTCAAGGCTTGCCCTGTTTTTTGCTGCATGGATGTGTTAAGTCCCCCCTGTGGCAGTGGTTATTTATGCTGGGCGTGCATGGACCTGTTGTTCGGAAATATTGAAGACTGAGATGAGAATGATGTCATAGGTGACAAAACTATCCGGCTGGCCCAATGAAAAGTTTCTTCTGAGACACTCTCTGGATGTTGCTCCTGAATATGACTCTCCTTTTCAGACATGCATGCACATTAACTAGGACTGATTCAGCGGGAAAGCCAATGGGATCTGTCTTGTGTGTCTTGAACTGCATGTGCTGTGGCTGAGCAAATACCCTACTTTATACCCCTGTGCTGACGGGGAAGTGAGCTTTGTACATGAATGAGTACAGGAGTGGACACACTATGTGTTTTAATGTTGTCTGTCAGACTGGAGGGTTCTGAACAGCATAATGTAAGGTGGTCAAAACGTACACTGACCTAGTGGTTACTGAAGACTTAAAAAGCTGTACTGAATTAGGTTAGGGGAAAATAGCTCTTGGTTTATACTGAGAACCTGATGGGAACACTTCACTCCCTCTTGGATTCCCCTTTGGCTTAGAGAGGATATATCACAGAAGAGTTGTCTTGCTAGACTAGCCTCTGTACTCACCTGTGAGTTGTATGTTTGTCAGGCTAAATGAAAAGAAAAACTACTAGTTTTAAATGACTTCTGACTTTGGGTTCTGACTGAGCTCGAGCTGATGATTTGTACCAGGTTAAACCCACCTCTGTCTCATAACTCACCAAAACATATATCCATCCTTCATCTGCTACATTGAGTATATTACTGCCTGCTTCCATTAGAGGTACCACACCAAATTTCAACAAATTTCACCCATCTTGGTCTGAATGTCTCCTGTGAGATCAATAACTTTGGTAGGGGAAGTCGGTCAGGAAGAAAGAAATTTTTTGTAGTTCTGTAAGAGGAGAATTACTGATGAGATAGAATATTGAAAGACCCTAGGCACACATTTTTGCTTCTTAAGCGGGAAGATGCATAAGCTTTTTAGAAAAATCTCTAAGAAGTCAAGATTTTCCGTTTCACGTTTAAATGTTTTTCTTGGACATGCGTGCTATCAGAGGAACTTCCTTGCTGGAGTAGGATTGAGTACTTACACTCTACCTACATATTCATTGCAAGAGTTTACTGTTCCCTGAAATGTAAGTGATTTCTTTCTCCTTCTTTCCTGCCTCCTGGAAATAAATTTTACTCTCCTTTTATTAATGAATGAGGGATGGGCTGGCCTTTACAGTTGTTTCTTAGGAAGGCAAGACAGTAGTTCCTTCTCCTTTCTTCTGGCTCTGACTTCCCTATTAGCTTTGTTCTCTTTCAGCTATGTATGACCTATTCTTTAAATCTCAGCAAAGTTATACCATTGGTGTAATGGTTCAGTTCCCTATTTGACCATAGTGTTTTGGTGTTTTCTTGGGGTCCCTGCTGAACTCTTGGTGCATCTTAATAGCGTTTGTACTTTCTTGGGATAGTATGTGTTTCATGCAGTTGTGAGATTTTCAAATGCTGAGCTAAGAGGGATTTTGAATATGCCTGGGACAGGTGAAAATGGGCTCCCTTCAGAGGTATTAAATGTACAGGACATAATCTGAAAGGGATTCTGTTATGGTGTGTGTGTTCCTGGAGTCCCTTGTCTCTGCTGCATTCTGCGAGGTTTTGCAGGATTTGAGCATGTTTGGTAAGTATGGACCATTGTTGTAGTCTATCTTAGATGATCAAGCACTCTTATTGGCTCCAAATTTTAGGGAACAACCCATCAGCAGATTCAGTGATGTTCTTGATTAATTTAACTCACACAGCACACAAGTGCAATAAGGAACTCAGTCAAATGAGAGTCTTTTTCATTATTCCTTTTTCCTCTTGCAACAAAGCTGGCAGGGCAACTGCCCAGAACATGCAAATCAGAGTATTCATAGTTTTGGGAAGTAATGTCTTCCTTTTATTATTTTTATTATTAGAAACTGCTTGTTAATTAGGCTGAAATACAGAAGGAACCAGAAGGGTGTGTTGTGATTTTAGGCAGAGTAATCTGGGTGCTGTTCGCAGGGAAAGAGTAGCAGCTCTCTTGCTGAGAGATTCTGGTTCACAACTAGCTCTGAACAGCCAGTACTGTATGCAGCCACCTCTGGAGTGGAGAGAAAGTGAACTTAGGAGGGAAGGCCAGGACAAGTCTCTGTTCTTATAGGTCACATGAGCTGTAATGCCAGACACTATTTATCTGTGGTGCCTTATCTAATTCAAGAAACTATATTAAAAATACCCAAACAACAAACCTTTGCTATGATTTGAGCATTATTAAAAGTATTAGAAATATCAGACTAAAACAACAGAAGAACACTTCTCTGCATCGACAGAACTTCTTCCTTCCATGATGTAGGTTTTCTAAAAACTAAATTTTCTAATAACCAACCAGTTTTTTTTGAATACACAGGATCCGGTTTATTCCACTGGATTTGTGTTCTAGTGCCAGGATACAAGGTCAATTCATAAAAATAAGGCACTGTCTCTATCATAACCTAGACCTATTTGCAATTCACCCCTTTCACCTTGGCTGCAAAGCTGTTTGTTCACGTCAGGACATAAGCTGAATATTTATAATAATAAGCCTTTATTGAACGGTGGTGTCCAAACCCATGGTATTACTTGCAGCAACACTTGGGGTAGTGAAGAGTTCAATATTATCAGTCACAGACTTGGTTTTGATAGCAGTGTACTGACTTCTGCTATGTGAAGAGACTAATGTAGCTGGACTGAAAAGGACTTCATAAACAGCAGTTTTGCTTAGGGCATCAGCTGTCAATCATTTATTGTGAGAGCTTGCAAATGAGATTAGTGTGTTGGATATGCATGTTATCTGTTGTTTAATCAAGTCCTTGATGCAATCTTCATGGTCCTTCTAGATTCCTGGAGGAAACTCTGGACAGGGATCTAAAAAAATTGTCAAGAAGTGCACCTGGAATGACAAAGAATGACAGAAAACTCTAGTCAGATGACATCCTTAGAGAGGTTAGCAAGCTTGACTTGGTGACAGATGAACTGGAGAGTGATGTCTGATTTCAAAGAGGGTGACTTTTACATTTTTTGTCTGACAAAATGAAGCCGAATGGACTGGAATTTATGAAAGATAATACTTAAAAAGTTATTTTAATCTGCAATGAAGTTTCCTATTCTATGAAGTAATATTTCAAAGTTTACATTGCAAATGGTCTGCTATTCAAACTGCACTGCTAGGTCATTAATTAAAGTGTGATGACTTTTATAGTGTCTAAGTTAATGAGACCTATGTCTACCCATATTACAGTGGCAGCTACTCTCTTCTTGGCCACTGGATCAATTGATCATTTTATGGTACAATCACATGTTTTGTACCAGCTTGCTCAGGCCTGTCTATCTCCTGGTGAGAGGAGAGCGTTCCTGTAACACTTTCTCTTTTACTAATAGATAGGGCAGCTGCTGTGGTACTGAAGACCAAGGAAGCACACAAGAAATTTGCCAATTAGGTCTTGTGAGGAGGCAAAGAGCCCAGCAGGAAATTTGCATTTTCCCTCTGTTTAATGAAAAGGGATAAATCCTTCTCTCTTCACCTCCTTCTGCCTTGGTAGAAGTTCTTGATAGGATTTAATTTGGTTGCACAGCAATACTGGCCTTTTGATCTTCAGTCAGGCCCCAGGATCTTGAACAGTAAGAATTACTTTTTTTAAAAAATTAAGTATTTAACACAAGACTGATATTTTAAATCAGAACGGACTACTTGTTGGGAAAGGAAAATGCATTTGGTCCCAATTGGACAACAACTTGGAGTTGCTGCATGCCTGGTGCAAGGGGGGTAACCAGGAGCAGTAACCCTTGCAGCAGCTGCACAGTTGCTGGCTCCAGGGAATTGGTGGGTCTCTGCTCAGTTTCAGTGGACAGGTGTCATTTCCACACAGTGAAAAACACGATCCTTCTAAGCAGGCACTAATTGGCCCCCTTGTTGGCAATCTCAGCAGAGATGCCAGAGTGAATGGGCATGAAATCCCACTCAAACCCTTCGTGGTTTTCTCTTCAGGTCAAGGTTGAGGTGCTTTGGCAGAGAAGTATGAGGAAAGCTGACACTGCTGCTGTCAGTCTCCAGGTCTGTCAAGCTGCCACCTTTTTTAAGCACTGGAACACAGGGGTTTGGGCTTTTAAGATGTTTTTTTATTACTGTGTTAAACTTTGAGCCTTTGGAAGCGTTGTCCTTTGGGGAGCTTGTAAATGCCGATGAACAAGGGAAATTTCTAACCTGTTCCTAGGGCAATATATACAGCAATTTATTACTTACCTAGAATTTGCCTTCCCTAACATTTCAAACATACAGCGTCATAGCCTGCCATCATCTTTTATATAGAATAAGGGAGACCCTACTCCTTTATAAACAGTCTGTGTGACCCAGAATAGTTCAGGCCTGTAAGTTATGCTCTTTTAATAGATGTTGTATAGGACCTAAGAATTTATATTCCAAGTAGAACTTTAATCAAATACCTTACAGCAGCGTCAAATATATTGAGTGTAGAAGCTTTTTAGGGCAGTATAATAATTTTAGGTAATGTAATTCAAGATACTTGATAGTATACAGCATACAAGGACATTTATGTAAAAAGGACTCAGAGATTCTTTAATACACACAAATGGTTTGGAAGGCATGTAGATTTTTAAAACTCCTCCAGAAGATTGTGCTGCAGCATCCCCTGGCACTGCATGAAGGCTTTGGTTCAGTTCTGCATTTACACACAAACTAACAAGGGAGTCTTGTGGGGACAGAACGCAGAGCAGTCAGCAAGACCTATGACACCAGCTTTTTCAGGGCTTGGATTCATCCCTGCAAGTTATTTCTAAGAAAAGACAAACAATCCATTAAACATTGTAAGCATCTTGACTACTTTTCTGTATTCTGAAACCTTCTTATAGTCTTATAGCCTAGAGGCTTATAGTTTCTACTAATGCTGTTTTAGTATGAATTTCTGGCCCAGACCCTGAAGGCTCTTTACTTGCTGTTGGATTTTTTTTTCCACTAATGCTTTGCAAAACTACAGAAGGTATTAGCCCATCTGAGAGCAGGTAATGTTGCAGAGGGAACATTTTCAGTGTCATTTTCCTCCTTAATGTTCTTTAAAGCTTTTGTGCTGCAACTAGCTCAAATAAGCACTCTGCTCTAGAATTTGCACCAGATAACAGGTTTTCCCAAACCTAGTTCTTTCCTTACAAGAGCTGTACATTATCTCTATTGAACGTTTTCCTGAGGATTTTCATCATGTATTTTTTATAGTCCTAATCTAAGAGAACAATTGAGATGGAGGCCTATCTGAGGAGATGCTGCATATGCTCAGATTTTGGTGCTTACAGGTCTTCTGTGGCTTCTTCTCCTGTAGCATTACTGATACAAATGAAATAAGCCTCAAAGCTGCAGAAAGCTCTTATAAGGTGCACTTGTGCAGGGCTGAATTCAGGACAGCAGTGGAAACAAACCAAGGGCCCAGACTTGCCTTTCTTAACAACTTTCCTTTCTGTTTCTTTTTGACTGGCTCTTCTAGAGCCAAAATCATATTATATGATACCAGGAATCTGCTGAAGCTCTGGCAGAGAAATTCTGGATTCCAGGTGGACAAATTGCTGAATGTGGCCAGAACAAATCCCTTGACTTGGAGAGAGGAAAAAACCTTAAGGAGAAACAGCTACTACTGTGTCTGTTCCAATGGGCCAGACTTCACAAGGAAGTTAAAAAGGTTGGAGTTCAGGGAAGAGTGACAGAAAGAATTACCTGAATGGAAATCTGGTTTGGAATGAGTATCTCAGTACATTTTATTCATCAAACAGAAGGTTAAACAGTGATACATATATCTACGGGGGAAAAAAATGCAAGCACTAGCATGAGCAAAAAGTTATAAAAGAGTCCAGGGTTGGAAGGTGAGACTTGACTAATTCAGACTAGGTACAAGGCACATTTCTATCAGGGAGGATAATTAACTGTTGGAACAACTTAAGGGCTGAAGTGGTTTCTCTGTCGCTGGACAATATTGTGTGTTGTGCTGTAAGATGTGCTTCAGTTTAATCGTGGCTTTTGGATTCAAAATGGGAGATAATAGAGATGCAGTCAGTATGGAAGAGGTGAAAATAAGTGATAACATTGGTGTTCGTCTACTGTTTACGAAGTTTATAAAATCTGATTTGCACAATACATATTTTTTCTTTCAGAATTCTTGTCAGAAGCAAAAATTTCCTTTTTGTTTTATCTTTACATTTTTAATTTTGTTCTGTGACATACACAGTGTTTATACTAACCTGAAAAAACAACTTTTTGAAAAAGAATTAATGAAGAGCTGACCTGTTGTTGTGTCAAACAGTTTTAAGGCATCCAAACAGAGAGAAGATTCTATTCCAGGAGGTTTAAGTAGAAACTATCTCAAACTTTTTGTAGGAAAGTACAGAACCCATCAAGTATACAATTCTGTATACAATACAGAATTCTGAATACAATACAATTCTGAAATTAAGCTCTTCCTACTTGTATTCCAAACTAAATTTTTATTCTGCTGCTTTATTTTTTTAATGAAACCTGCAACAGCATCCACTTTTTTTTTCTATTTGCATTAGGACGGTATATTTGCAGGAGTACCTATGTAACAGTATAATTTGGAATAGCTGTAAGTATGATTTTTTCTGTGTTTGTAAGGGTGAGATCTGCATTCCAAGGATTCAAATATCCATTTCCCACTTGAAATCACTTGTACTGTACGTATAATCCCAATTGGATGTCTTATATTCTTGTCTAGGTTTGTTAATTGTTAAATCAAATTAACAGCAGTTTTGAAATAGAGGAAAAAAGAAGTGAAAAGATGAAATGCTAGAGGAGACAAGACAAATTGTAGTTACAATTGAAAGGCTGTAACAGGTAAAGTTAAATAAAGGCCAATTAGGCAGTCCCAGAGGAGGGATTTAAGGGAATTGTTATGATCTTGCTTGGTCAGAAGATAAGCAATAGATGGTTCAAGTGCTCCAGGCTCTGAATTCATTAAATGAATACCCTTGTAGTGGTATAACTGCTAATACACATCCTCAAAGTAGTATTTTCTCTGAACTTCATCTTTAAAGTGCTTATGTAACTTACAGGAGTGGGTAAGACTTTTTGTATGTAAGGTCTTTCTCTGTTCTTTGTTTTGGACTCAGATGTATCATTAATTTGCCATATGTTAGATGGGCTGTGGTCATCACCTTCACTTTGGCTTTAGTTGAGGAGTTCTTACCTTATTTCCTATGGCAGAGGTACCTGTCTTGTCAAGTTCCATACAGTAGCAATAGTAAGGCTCATGTACTCCTGTTCTAAGTTGAGCAGCAGAGAGGTGCTTTGTAAAACTCCTGTAATCTGTGCTTTGGTTAGAAGCATACGAGGATGTTGTCTCAAAGGTCAGCGAATGTGATTTAAAACTAGGTGTGACTGACAGTAACTTGAACTGTGAAGCAGCGAGAATACATCTTTGTATTAGCTCTATAAAACAAATAACTCAGGTCAAAAAAAAAAAAGAAAAAAGCAAAGGTTTTACTGGTGATCAGTAAGCATTTAAATAAAATTAAATTTCTATTGATTTAAACAGATTCAAACATAGGAATGATATGAATTACATAAGAAAGTATAATAGGAATTACACAGCTGCATTAATTTTATGTACAGGTAAATGTACGAAAGATAATTTTATTATGCAACGCTTCTGGGTATAGCACCATGAATAAACTCTCTTCTGTTGCAATGCCTAGAAGACTATGGCAGTTTATATATATTTTGAATTTATTTTGTCTTTCATCTCCCCTCGTGTTTGTTTTGCCTCCGTTGAATCTAATTTGAATAATCAATAATCTAATTGGTTTATAAATTATCTGAGATAAGAGGCCACCCATTTAGTAAGTGTATGCATACTGGCTAATACAGTGGAGTACCACAATAATAGTGCTTTATTATGAGCTGTTGAAACAGGTTGCCCAAGGAAGTTATGGATACCCCCTCCCTGGATGTGTTTGAGGCCAGGCTGGGCAGAGGCTGTGAGTAACCTGGTCTAGTTGAAGTTCTCTCTGCCCATGGCAGGGGGATTGGATCAATATGATCTTTAAGATATTATTTTATTAATAATTATATTGGTTTGTTGGATTCCTAGGAACTGCTAATGGAGCTCTGCCCAGGGAGGAAGGTATGTAGGATTGGGTTGTTAATATCCAGCAGAATTCATAGCATTTGGGGAGGAGGAGCAGATATAAGGTGAACATTGCCCAGAGCATACAACTTTAGCTCGAAAAGGCCAAGGTGGGACAAGGTAACCAAGCAGGGCTTCTTGTAAATCTCATGACTTTTACAGTCCTATTTGGGGAAGGACATGGCTTACCTTGAGGTAGAGAATAGACTTATGTAGCAGAGAATAAGATGAGGTGGGCTTCTAACTTTATATTACTGAAGTCAGTGGAATATTTACGTCTAATGTCCACAGGACATTATGAATCAGGTCCCATGGAAGGAATGCCACTCACTGCTTTTCACTGTATGGCTCCTGACAAATAGTCCAAGCTCCTGCACACGTAGATCACATGGGATTGTTCCTTTAGATAGTGAAAGATCAGAGAAGTAGCCTTGAATGGTGACATATAACTGAACTGCTACAAAACTGTGAATTAAGTTAGGAACTTGGAACTTTTCCTCATTTAGGGAACCATGAGAGAGAACAGGGCAGGGACTGAGCAAAGTCACTGGTCTAATTGTTGATAGAGAGAACTTCCGAGATAGGGGAAATTCACAAGATAAAAATATCCATGCATTTACAGCACAGAGTGGGGCAAGAAAATAAAGATGGGGGAAGTTTCTAGATAAAACAACCTTTAAAGGTACTACAGTTTATGTGATAAACGTCATTCAAAGCAAACAGAACAGCTGCAAAATATGATAAAAATCACTTGAAAGTTCATTGATTTTGCAGTAAAACTGTAAGTACTTCACTTTATAATAATTGTTCCTCTCATGCTTTCAAATCTTGTACTTGAGCTACAAGAGTATTCAGGTCAGGGCTGCATTCAGAAAATAGGCACAAAAAGACAATGAAGCTCAACTAGAGAGATACTTTAATCATGAGCTAATTTACAAACCAAAGCACAACAAAATCATTTTTGTCTAAGATTATTAGAAGATGCTAATTCTCTGCCTAAAATTATCTTTTTTCTGTAACCTAAAAAAAAAATTAAAACCCAACTCTTATCTTCCTAATTAAATTTTGTGACTTGGCTTACATGGTTGGTTAGATTTTTTTTTTTTCTTGTCTTAGGACAATATGCATGTGTTATTCAAATGTGAGCTCCTCTGTAGTATAAACTCATATAAACATTGTCCTCATGGTGCTAAACTAATGATAGTGCTTTTTCTAATAATTTTCTCTTGTAACTATATTTAAAATAAGTAAGCAGCTTTTATGGAAGAGAGATATGTGTGACAACGGAGCCCTGCTAAGCATATGTAGCCTTGTAGAATTTGTAAGAGACTTAAAACAACCCCAAAACAAAACCAAGAAACACCCCCCACCCCCCCAACCTAGCAATTTAAAGCAATGGTGAGCAACAAAAACATTTCAGTGATCCTACGATAAGGACACTCGGCAACAGAGCTAGGCAAGGTAAGAATAGAGAATATTCATTTGAATTAAAAATGTGAATATATACTTTCTTATCTCTAATAAGTTTTGTTTTCTAGAAACACTTATGAGATCATTTTTTCCTTTCTTTTTAATTTGGAAAAACAATTATGGTGATTCGTTGTATGTGCACACAAAAAAAATTTACACAGAGTTGCTTGGAATCTTTCTGTATGAGTAAATTTAAGCATTTCGATGTACATTTGTAATGTACATGATGTACATTTTCTTCAGATTATCACTGCATAGCCATCTTAAAATCTCTTTAGAGTCTTTATGCACATCTTGTAGCCTATTAGTAATTTGTCTGGTAAATGAGTCCTTGGCTCAAGGGGCTATTCATTTATTTAGGTTAGACATGGGCTTAAGGACTTGACTGAATTTGGTCTTGTGTGGTTGGACATCATCCAGTCTGGGACAGTAATGACACCATCTACTTTAGGAGACCCTTATGCACTATGAGCAATGGGGTATGGAAAGTTAGTAGACTAGTTGAGTGCACTGTGTACGGGAAGAAATATTTTGCATGAACTGTTAGCCAAATCTGCAACACTTCACCCCTCCCAGTTCATGAACACCTGAGTGAGCTGGCAAGCAGAGGAGAATATGGGTGAAATGACTGCCAGCAGCAATTTGGTTTCCAAGTGCTTCCAAGTTTTTTAAATCACATAACCCAATAGCAATGTGGGGTTTTTTATGATTTAAAATGCTTCATGGTGTTCAGTTCTGCCCTAAGTATGTAGCTATACAAAGCAATAATATACATCTCAAGTCTTTCATATTAGTAAAGTTCAAACATTAATAATACAGCCCTCCATTTCCAAAACCTAGACCTTCTACCAGCTGCCTCAGCTGTGGATCCCGAGGAGTCCTCTAGCTTTGTCATGTCTGATTTGTTCTGACTGCTGTGCTGCCAGCCAAGCCTGTGGGTGCACTGAACTGACTCCCCACTTGAAGACTCTTGCCCACTCCCCTTTAGTGTGCTTGTTCTATAGTGTTCTCTGGAAGCTCTTGTTTAAGCAAGCACTCGCTAAACAGCTAATTGTTTCCTCTTTCCACATTTCTGGTCAGTTTTTCTAACTTTATGAGTTCTGATCATCCTGGTGTACTCAGTAAAATACATTTCTCATTGCTGCTGTCAGCAGTCTGCAATCCTATCATTGCTGATTTTTCAAGTTTCCCAGGAGCCAGTAATTTTTTAATGCTGTTATGTGCACATCAGATAAAGAAACAGTGCAAGTGAGAGTACCAGGTGTTGGAGCCTTATTATTGACTGCTGGACTGTTGGTTCTATCCTTGCCATTTTGACCTCACGGTGATGAACTGCGCACTAAGTTTCAGAAGGGAAGGGTTGCGATAGACTGAAAAGAACCTTTGCAAAAATGTATTTAATATAATACTGTTAAACCTGTGTGAGCCTGTGTTTCTAGGCAGAGCAGCCAGAGGAATAGGACTATTGTACAAGGGGATGTTTATATGTCCTTTTTTTCAAGGTCTATCTGCAAACATTTGAGGGCAAGTTTAAATGATGCTGCAGAGCCAATCCTCCCATCTCTTTTATGAAGCAAGGGGTTTGACTGCTCTCAACTAGCATAAAATACTCTGCATTGGTAAGGGCCAAAACTGCCCAGTCTGCAATGAAATCAGAGCAGCAGATTTTTGAGCAAAAGTGTGCTATCACTTTTGACTCTGGAAGCTCTCTATTTTCTCCTTTTTATCCACGTGTTTGAGTTCTTCTCAACATAAACATTTGTACTCTAAGGTTTTTTCCCTTTTAATTTGATCTTAGAATGTGTAATACTGAGTAATGCCAGTGGAAGAGCATTCCTCAATACAATTCTTTTTTTGCTGATAACCAGTGCATCCTGCAGATGACACAGCTAACTAAATCACATTGTGTTCTTCCACTGGGACTGTATCTACTATGTTCCCGAACTTTGTCCTATCACTACAGAAATTACTTGTACCAAAGCCCAGTACTGTGCTCACACTGCCCTTGTAGACTTCCTGCTTCAAGAGGAAGATGGGATTTGTAGGCAATGCCAAGACCTGGGCTGGTTTTGTAATAATATCCCTCAAAAGGCAGATGAAGAGTTTTTCCTTCTCCTCACAGGGATGGTGTTCTCGGGTGCTTCTAAAAGCACAGGACTATCCCAGAACTTTCTTCAGGTCTTCCAGCGCAGCTGTGAAAGAACCAGCTCCAGATTAACAGCCTGGGCAGTGAGTAAATTTGTCCTCAAAGCATTGATAAACGCAAGTGGTCACTAAGTCCTGACAAATGATTGATGAAGAAACTAAAATATCTGCAACGTGTGTCATTTCTCTATTAATCTCATAGTGTTCTTGTAATATTTTTTCATGAAGCTTATGTACTAGCCACTGTAGATTGGTCTGTACAGAAGCTGTATGGTTACCTCTCACTTCAGGGATAAGATGTGGTTACAATCAGCTCAGCATTTGTATTGTAAGTGATTCCATGAGACTGTCAATGGAATTATTCCTCTTCAATTTGAGCAAATATTTTCTCTCCTTTTTCTTAATTTAAAGAGATAACGCAGCTGCTTGTTCTGTCTTCCAAGGTTTGAGAAAACTTGATGAAGCTAACACATGAAATCAAAAGCTATGCATCAGCTATTTCTGATGAGAAGTTATTAAGATTCAATGATTAATAATTTTGTAACTTTTTGACTTAACTGTCACTGGACTGTTTTCTTCTGGATTTATTTTTGGATCGCTTGTAATTTACAACTGGGTAGGGTTTGGCTCATTAAATTGCACAAGTTTTCAAGCCAATGCTTACATTGTCCATCAATATCTTGGCAGAATTATCCATGATTCTTCTTAATTGAGGGAAGCGGTGAGAATGGGCATCCAATTAGGGCATTCATTGTCTCAAACATTCATTCCTGTTTACGCTTCTTGGAAGCTTTCTCAATGTGCTGTGTTGTACTGGCCTGAGAATCACACTGGTCCTGACCTACTTGGCCTGTTAATCTCACTCATCCTCTGTCTGTCCCTTTGTCCGACTTTCGTAGTCTGTGATTCTGGGACAAAGTATGCAGATGTCTTTGTCCTTTGGGTATTCCTTGAAATGCCAAACTTCTGGGCACTCTAAAAACAGTGAGCTTAATATGTAAGTGAAAAACTGAACCTCTTAACAATTACTTTTCATGAGAGAAAATTCTGCTTCATGAGCACCCTGACAATATGCCCCAAAGCAGAATGCAAGGCACTGTAAAGATTACCTTACTGCATGTGGTGCAGGGGCCAATTACACCATTTTTTCCCTCTAAATGTTGAATTGCATCTCAGATAGGATAGCTGTGTACTGACCTGCACATGGTGCACTGCAAGGATCCCCAAGGACCCTTAGGAATTGTTGATCACTGACAGCAGTCAAACAGGCTGGTGGCCAGAACAGCATCTTGCACCACAAGTTCACCAGGATGTAGGGATGGACAAAGACCAACCTGCCGCATGGTAGTCCATCCCAAGGAGGGAGTGTGCTTGGCTAGGCCTGTTCCCTCCCCAGGAGTGATCTCTTCCATTCTAGATTTAACATTATGGCACTGGTATGCCTACTTTTAACATGTGCACTGATGGTATCCTGGCTCCTGCAATGATGGGGCTGGGAACCTCCTTCTGCCATTTGTCATTGTTAGAATCAGCATTATGTCTTTAACAGCACATCTCTGGTCTGCTTATTTATGGAGATTCACAGGTTAACAAGATTCAAGACTATTTATTACTTTAAAAATAATAATAGTGATGACTCCCCAGTGCTAATTTCTGGGCACCTAATAAAATCACAGCAGCCTGGTATTGCAGGGGTGAAGGGCACTGTTAAATTGCACGAGCTCAAGGCCCCTTATTGGACACAGCCTAAATGACTGTGGCGAGAGCACTGCCTAGGCAGAGCCCTAGGGCAGATCAACAGTTGAAAAAGTAGGTTTGACACCACCTTTGCTCTGCATCCTGTGATTTTGGGGTATTTTGCTGGTGTGAAACAACCAGCATATACTCAGACAAGATCCTAGCTCTTTACACGTGAAGCCAGATTTGAGCTAATGATGAAAACCCAACTACCTGCCCATAACCTTATGTTTGAAAATGTGACTGCAGAATTGATGCGTGTAGCTATGTAAGTGTATTTCAAAAATACAAGAATTTGAAATGTCCTCCTTAAGTACAGCAAGAGTCCTACAGTTAAGAGATCTTGGTTTAGAGGAGGAGGGTTGATTAGAAATAATAATAAATTCTGTAGAATATGTGGCCATGCCACATTCAATCTGGTAAACCTCTTATGTCTCACAACCCGATCACGAATTTTCTGTGTCAGTGGGTGTGTAATCACTCTTAATACAATGATTTACAGTTTGTGTGCAGACAACAGATAGATACACTCAAATTAGTAAGAACTATCCAGAAAATGTTATATTTGTAATTAAATAACATTCCAACATTGTACGTGCAGTGAGACGAAAATCTGTTAGAAGTCAGGAAAATGTAGCAGTAATTTTCATCTGAAAATCTGTATCATTAAGGAATTGTCCAAGATTAGACCCCTACAAGCATTAGCTTGTGAACACTGGGGAAAAAAAAAAAAAGAGCAACAGCTTTAAGCATTAATGTGGTTAATCCCACAGCGTAGCACTTGGTTAGAGTCAGGATTTGGAATTATAGCTCAAATGGTGATATTTCAAGGGGAAGGTCAGTTTGAATCAGTGATAATACTTTGCGTTTTTGCAGTGCCTTCCGAATAAGAACCTCAGAGGGGTTTATAGACATTAGTGAATTAAGGTTCTCAGATCTCTGCCAAGACTGCAGTTTTATCCCTGTTGTATAGAGGGGGAAAACCGAGTCATGAAGAATTTAAGTGGCCCTGCTGAAACAGCAAAGGGTGGTGTTGTGCAGGGCGCTCCTTGATCTGTACAGCTCTGTAGGGAAGCATGGGCACGACTGTGAGGAGCAGGGTGTGCCACTGGCCACAGCAGGGATATGGTAAAGGGGAACCTCAGGAGGATGAGTTTGGCACTGGTGTTTTGTGGATAAAAGCAGTTTCCTTCATCTTTTATCCTGAGATGTGTTTTACTGAAACTCCTCAACATGGACTTCTTACAGCTCTTCCCATTCACAATGGCTGAGCTGTTCCATCCTGCTCTTTGTCTTGGAAGAGCCCACTTAACTTTTCAGCAATTATTTCTCAAAGAGATCTCTAACTATTGGAATTTGGTGGAAGACAGGTTTTCTCCCCCTTTTTTCTTCTCCAGATGGAATTCTTTGCTGGATAGGTGTGCTGTTCTTACACAGCAGGAGGCAGGTATAGGAACTGAGGACAGCAAGAAGCATCCTGCCTCAGAGCTCCATATTTCATTTTGGATAGTGCTTCCAGTATGTGGCTTACAACACAACTTATTGTTCAGATTGAGACTCAATTGAAATCAATTGCTAATTAAATTTATGTCTAAATTAGTCGATCACAACTATTCAGATCATGTTTATATGAATAATTTCCATTAAGGTGAACATAATTATTAGATTCCATATTTAATGAACTATATTGTTTAATAAGGCCAGCAGGACGAGGGCAGTGATTGTCCCTCTGTACGTGGTACTGATGAGGTTGTACCTTGAATACTGTGCTCAGTTCTGGGCCCGTCATTACAAGTGACATTGAGGTGCTGGAGCACGTCCAGAGATGGACAATGAAGCTGAAAAAAGTTCTAGATCACAAGTTTTAGGAGGAAAGGCTGAGGTAGCTGGGATTGATTAGCCAGGAGAAAAGGGAGCTCGAGGTGGGGTGGGTCTTTATTCTCTTTACAACTATCTGAAAGAAGGTTGTAACAAGGTGGGGGTCACTCTCTTCTCCCTAGTAACAAGTGATAGCATGAGAGAAAATGACCACAAGTTGCACCAGGGGAGGTTTAGATTAGATATTAGGAAAAATTTCTCCATGGAAATGGTGGTCAGGTATCGGAACAGGCTGCTTGGGGAAGTAGTGGAGTCATCATCCCCGAAGGTATTTAAAAACCATATCAATCTGGCACTTAGGAACATGGTTTAGTGGTGGACTTGGTGTTAGGCTAATGGTTGGACTCAATGATCTTAGAGTTTTTTTCCGATCTAAACAATTCTATGAAATTCTTGTGACAATGGGGACTAACAGAACATGTTAACCTTTATTCACCCCAGCTTGACACAACATTAGACCATGAATTAATATGTAAGTGCCTAGAAGAGTTTCATAATTAAGTTGGCATTGTGATTCCTTTGGGCCTGTCAACTGAGTGACTTATCCCAGGCCCTTTCTTTGGAAGGCAAATCAACAAAGGTCTGTGAAATGCGAACGGGGTGTTCTGCTCTTTGTTGTGCCTCTGCCTCTGCAAGTAGAGTTATGGACAGTTTGTGTGCACATTGGTGAGATTCAATTACATGCGTTACCTCCCATAAACACTTTAGCTACACCTCCTTCTTCCCTTCCCCCTGCCACAAACTTGAAAGAATGAAGAACTGGGATCTTCCAGTCTCCGTTGTTCTTAAATATATGTAAGTCCTAAAAATTACTGCATGCTAAAAAGATACTGTCCAGAAGTGCATGTATGCAGATGTGCTGTCACAAGTAAATTCCTACATTAACTACTTTGCCTATTTTGCCACTTACATTGCTGAGAATAAAGCCTGGAAACAGTTTCCCTTTGTCAGGCAAGAAGGCAAAAAAAAAAAAGCAATAGCTAAGAGGGAACCCAGCAGATTCAAGTCCTCCAAATGCTTTTCAAATAGATTTAGAGGGAAGGGAAAGGCTGGCATGCTGGAAGCCAGGTCCCTATGATACACAGCTCTGTGGTATCCCATGGGCCCAATGACTAGAGTTTAACTCCATGCAGCCCCATGGAAAGATTTTAAAACCTCCATGTCACGTACTAAGGGAGTTTGATTATGGACTTTAATGTGTCTTGTTCCACTCTGAGGAATGTAATCCCTGGCACTGAATAACTAAAAGACATTTGGTAACTACAAAGGTATTTCCAAATGGAAATCTTTATGTTCTGGAAAAAAACAATACGGCAACAACAAAAAATGATGAAGAAAATGAAGTAAAACCACTGCAGCTTAGAAAATGGGACCTATGAGTTCATTTAACTTGATCCACTTGATCAACTTACATTATGCCTGTGTGGCATGCCCCGGTTTCCATCTTGTACATTGGATTCCCATGTGTAATGTTATCTGCTAGGACCTGCCTTTCTCAAAATTTAAAGAGGTTTCCATAAGACCTTCCATCAAATGCCGTTGCTCCTCGTATTTTAAATAACAACAAGGTGGGACAGGACAGGCCCATGTTTATAGCTGGAGAAGCAAAGATTTAAGAGATTGGCCAAGGGTAATAGAAATTTAACTGAGAGGTAAATAACTGAGGATCTAGGGAAATGTTCTCCAGTGGTCTCCTTTACAGAATGTAAAAAAATTAAGAAGAAAAGAAGATATATACTTATTTATTTATAGATTCTTTTTGCTAGCCCAGATGTATGTGAGCAGCAACATTTTTCAGCAGTTGCTTATATTCTATAGCAGCAAGTAATAAGGCACAAGAAAATGATTTGCTAAGTAGTAGGAGGAAAGGCCAAACTTGTTAAGGAAATAATGTTACTTTCAAGATTCTCAGGGGATATTAGAAACAATGGAGAGTAAAACAAATATTAGAATTGCATATAAAAGTACTTGACATAGAAAATGTCTATCAGCCCAAACTGCATTTCTGCAAAATGCTGTGATGTTGCTCTATTGGCATGAATACAAAAGGAAACAGGACTAAAAATGCCAGCTATTAATTTTATTGAGAACTCAAAGAACAGAAAAATGAATAGGTAAATTAAATTGTAATAAGAACTGAAGAAATGGCAATGCATTTATTTATTAAAGCCTGTTAAATAGCAGAACTTTTATAATTAAAGTGACTCCCCCTGCATCTAACAAGAGTGCAAATGCAGTGCCACTGCATGCAGTTTGTGTAAAAGTATTCATGGATATGCCATGCTCTTTATCCAGACTTTCCATATGGAAGCTTCCTACTTGTGTCTGTTAACACAGTTTCTACTTTTCTTCTCTTTCTGCAGGTTCTCTATTTTTATGCCACAGCTGCTGTAACTGCTCAGTAATGCTTCAGCCATGAGCTTCTACAAGGTCTCCTCTACGTGAGCAAACACTCTTGGAAACTATTTCTGGTAATGGGTGGGAACAGAGAACAATATGGTGGTGTCCTTTCTTTGAAGAGTTTGAACAATGAATGTGAAAATCAAGATTCAGATATGTGTGCTGTGCTTCTTTTAGGAATATTTTAATAACAGCTGTTCTTCTTTAAGGAATATTGTCCCATCCCCTGACAAAACAGAGGATTTCATCCCATCCTTCTCTGTTCACAAACTAACACTGTTGTCGTAAGTGTAAGTCTGTCTTTGCATGTAATTTCAGGCCTTAGAGTAAGGTGGGCAGGCAGTAGTGATGAGACTGCATTGTAGGGTTGGTCTGGGTTTTTGGATGTTTTTATTTTGTTGTTTGTTTTGTTTTGTGGGGTTGTTTGGAGTTTTTGGTCTTTCTTAGCCTTTAGTTATCAGGAGTCCAGAGCTGGTAAGTGAAGTAAGACAAGTGTCAGTTATCTCCTTTGCTCAGACTCAGGTTGATGCAGATGCCATGTTTTTGGTGTGAAGAGCAAGGGTTTACCACAGAGCTATCAAAGTATGACTAAGATGGAAGTGGGTAGGACATAGAAAGCAAGCTGCCCTCATCCCTGTACACCTTCCATTGGCCAGAGGTGTCAAGCTGCGTATGTGGCAGGGGTGACTGCACACCGTGAGATAACTTCCCAAAGTCAGAGAGTGCAGGGCAGAAAACTGACTTGCTGAGTTGCAATCTGCTTTTGGCAGAAAAGAAATACACAGCACCCCTTGCTCAGAGCAGATTGTACAGTTACCTTTTAGCCTTTTGCTAGTTGTTGACTGTGTTCGTTCTGTTCACGCTCCAATACAAGGACATTAGTTCACAACTTCCTTTAATGTTAAATACAGAAGTTTAAAAATAGAAGGCAGATGCGAGGGTTCCATAAATACATTATAATTAATCAATTATATAAAATATATCTACTATATAAAACATTATGAAAGGATTATTATAATACAGATGTCTTTCTGCAGAATCTTGGAGACTTGCATTTCCATTTTTTCTACAGGAGGTGGTCTGACTTTCAGGACAAATATTAGTCATTAATGGTAAGTTTTGTCATGGATATGATGGAATCATAGAATGGCTTGGGTGGAAGAAGGAAGCTTTAAAGATCATGTAATTCTAACCCCTCTGCCACGTACAGGGACACCTTTCACTAGATCAATTTGCTTAGGGCTCCATTCAACTTGTCTTTGAACACTTCCAGGGATGGGGCATCCACAACTTCTCTGGACAAGCCCTTCCAGTGTCTTACCACCCTCACAGCAAGGAATTTCTAAAACTACTCTCTTTTCAGTTTGAAACCATGTCTCCTTTTCGTCTTTTCCTGTCACTATGTGCTCTTGTGATGGAAGAATAATACGTATTTAAACCTACAGCAAAACTGTTTATTTAACATAGGTGGTTCCACAGTTTCTTTCTTTGAAGTTTGATTCTCTTTTTACTTGAATTGTTTTGTTGTTGTTAACTGCTGGCCTCTATTTGTTAATATATAAGCTGCTCTGTTTATTTACCTGTGAACTGCTTGGTAATTTATTTTGGATGTAGTATTATTTTTGTATTACATGTTGAGCCAAATACTGCTTGGCGATGAACTGCTTACACTGTTGGAATGAAGCTGACTACCCCAGCTGCAGTGTGGCTTGGAATTACTTCTTTTCTCTGACCAGTGCACATCAAAGAGAAGCAATGGCAATGGTGCACATGAGTTCGTTAGTTTTTGGCCCATGGTGCTTTTCAGGTTGTGACAGAGGGACAGTTACATAGGAAGTAACAGTGTAAACCCAGTTCTGTTTTTGAACACTGAATGCTTTTCTTATCTTTTTTTTTTTTTAATTGTATCCACTAAAAGGAGAAAATTATTGTTGTTTGGTGTGCTTTAAATCGACATCATCTGCTATTAAACAGCTACAGTGTTGCTTCAAAATTGAAGAAAACTGATGCCATTTTTAAACTGAGATGTTACATTCTGAGGAAAGAAATGGATAATTCATTTTATGAAACTCTTTCTCCTTGGGCTTCAATTTATGTTCAACTTGCATTCGCTTATGGCTGTGAGATGGAAGAGGAAGGAATGGCCATAAATGCTTTTGACAGTTGGGACAAAGGGTTGCAAGGGTGGGAGCAGGGGAAAACCTTCCTGGAACGAAGATGACATGCAAACCTAAAGCCTGAAGTGTCATCCATAGCTGATGGGATTATTATAGGTTTGGTTTGCCCTTTGCTGGGGCAGCTACCTCCTGCACCCTCAGGAAGGAACTGCAGCCCAATATTACCAAATCAGGGCCATGCTCTACTTGAACCGTGGTGTGCCTCCCCACATGCGGTGCATCTATAACCTGTGGCTTAGCCAAGATCCTATCTGTCAGCCAGTTTCCTGCTGCTCTGGGCCAAGAGTGAAAAAGGAGAATTTTTTGGCCTATGTGTTGGCAAATGGGTGCTGGTGTGCTGTACCCCAAATCTCAACACCTCCAAAGCTGACATGTGTATGGAGCTGCCCCTAAGCCTGGCCATGAGCTAAGCTATACACTCAGCTGCTTCCTCTAGCTTGTGATAATGAATTTTCATCACAGTGGAATTTAGAAAGGAATTGCTCTGATTCTAAAGCTCATTGGTTGCTAACAATAATAACAATAAAAAGAGCCATTTCTTAAGGACTAAAAACTAATCAGTGAATGTGTAGTTTCTGTGTCTCCTGCAGGTTCTTGTCTTGTGGGGCTGCCAGACCGCCTGAGTCATGTGACTGGCTGTCTGATTTCCGACTCAAGCTTTTCATTTCCTAAATGATAACGGATAAAAGATAAAATCTGGCACACACAGGTAATCTTTGCCATCTTAATATTTGTTAAGCTTTTTGATTTACTGAGAAGTTAAAGTCACTGCAGGTCACAAAACCTGCACATTAGATCTGCTTCATAAAACACTGTGAGTGAATGCTTTAGTCATTCATTTCACCATCTTTAAACCAATGTAGCTGAAGAATTGTACCTCCAATTTATAAATCTTTCAATTTATTTCTGATTCCAGTTTATAGGATGGGACTATATCCAGCTTTTCCCAGCCATTTGTGCATAGCTAGAGAAGAAATCTAACATATTTCTTGCATAATGGAGACTTGATCCAGCTTACATTTGTTAAATCATCCAAAAGGAAATATTCTCACTAGGAAACTTTTGCACACAGTTAACATATCCAATCTGACCTATGTTTTAAATTTCTGCTGTTCTTCTGCACATAATCTCTCTCTCCCTCCCCACCCTGATACACACACTCACCCCTTCATTCCATGAAAGAGAAATATGATTAACACAGTATCTCTGTCTCTGTTTTGCACATCTGCTCCCCACCCTTTTTCTGAAGGAGAGATACGATCCACAGAGAAATCAGAGATGATCTGAACCATTTTGGATACCTACTGCTATGGGACGTGTGGAGGCCCATCGGTAGCTCAGGTTTCACATCTGCCAGCTTTTCAGAGGATGTGATCAAGGGCAGAAATAAGTGCATGATGATGGTGATGATGGTACCATGGAAACTGGTGTGAAGGAAATGGGATCCCTCCTCCCGGAAACATGTGCCCCATAGCCCAAGTCAAGATCATTTGTATGTAGCAGTAAGGCTAACACAAAGGAAAGTATATTGTAAATAATTCATTATTTAAAAAAAGGGAGCCTATGTCTTTAAAATACAGCATCAGAGTTACAATCTACTTTAGATTTGGGCATGGTCTTTGACCTTGGAATGCTGACAGAGCAAAAAGGAGGGAAATGGATCAAAGAGTCTGTCAGACAAGGTGAGAGATACTGAGCTTGCCTCTGATTTCACACCAACATGCGGTGGTGTAACTCCATTGCCCTCTGTAGATTTATGCAAACATATGGAGAGAAAAACCTGCCCCAGAATGATTCAGTACCAAAATAGACCCTTCTTTTCTATGGCAATGCAAAAGCCTTACAGGAGGAACACACAGGGTTCCAAAGGGCAAAATTCTGGCTTGGATTAATACTACTTCCAGCCACCCCAATGCAGAAACTTCTCTCCAATTAGCTGACCTTGATGGATAAATTCCTCCTTTTGATCTTCCTCCAACCTTTCCCATATTCCATCTCTTCTTCTCCTTGATCCTCCGTATAAAGTCAGACTGTCCTTCCAACTGCGATCAGCAGAGCCTTTAGCCAGTGCATAGCTCACTCTCCAAGGACTCCTGATGCCAGGGGCTGCTTTCATTTTCTCTGCATATACTTTTCAACAAATTCAAAAGACCTTATTGGGAAAAGAATAAAATACATTTGTGTGTTGTGATGTATCTGCTAAACGGTGTATGCTTTTCCCCATGCAGTTCTCAAGGGACTTTTAGGCACGTTCTGTGGTCAGAGCACATGGAATTGCTCTGATATATTGTTTGCGTAGTGCAATATTTTTCTGAGTATCAGATCCTAAGAGAGAATTAGGAACACACATAGTTTTTGGAGACTTCCTGGGCTGAATGAGTTGTTTTCAGACTGCTGTGTTCAGAGTCTGGTTTTGCCCTTACAGTGCAAGGCAGGTAAGTGTTTGGCCCTCACAAAGAGGTTCAGAGCACTTCAGTGAAGTGCCTAGGCTCCCTCCCTTGCCAGTGCAGCTAAGAGAGAGCAATTCATCATGTGGCATCAGTCAGACACTTTGGGAAATTGGTTTTGGGATGAGGCATTCAGCCCAAAGTTCTTCATGTATCTGACTTGGTCTGATCAGCCAACTTTCTTTGGATACTGTGCAAACATCAACAAGTGGTAGGCTTCAAGTGCAAACTAGAAAACACTGCTTGAACTGTGAGAGTTTCAGCAGCTCACAACTCAGTCCTCCTCTTGTGGGAATGAGAATATTAATGGAAAACATATAGTCAGTGGTAGAGATAGGAACAGGCATCTGAGAGTCTCTAGCTTTCAGATTAGGACCTATGTGTCAGAAAAAAAATTTCATCTCTCTGGATGGGAAGAAGGAGGGAGTCAGACAGAAACTTCAAGAAATCTCATGGTGGAATAGAGAAGTATGTGTACGTTTGCACTAGGACATACGCGAGGTAGCTATTAGACATGCCAATACCAAGTGCTTTTCCCTGCTGAATTGCCTGCTTGTGCTATAAAACCACTTGCTGTTTTCTTTTGTCCCTCTAACATCCAACAAAAAGACATTTTATTTGAACCTCCAAATTTACCTCCGAGCGGTTTATCTAAGGAAAAAACCCCTGAGAGATGTGGCTGCACATGCACGCAAGGACAAGAAAGCAGGAAATGTACCAGCTGCTGGGGAAAAAAGAGAAGAGTGCTTGTAGTCCAGGAAGGACTCTCAGTATTTCTTTTCCATGTATTTATTAGTTGACTGCTCTTTGACATCTTTCCCCCAGACACTGTTTCCACTAGATTTTCTACCGATTTAACAGCAAACAATTACCCTTTCCCCGGCTTTGAAGCTATTGTTCCTCATACACTCCTGTTTTGGGTTCACAAAAACATTTACTGTATTTTTTATTAGTCTTAGGTCTCCTGAGTTCTCCCATAAGTTTTCGTATTCTTCACATTTCAGATAACACGAGCCAAATTTCTATGATCCTGGCCTCAGCTTCTAATAAAATATCTTTTTCCCCAAGGTGCTGGGAAGAGAGTCATATCTGGGGTGGAATCATGTAAAATGAATTCATTTTTTGCATGTCCTCAACCTTAGATCAGGCAGCATTGTCTCATGATGAGTTTTGTTCTTTTTCTTCCTGAAGCCACAAGTTGCCCACTACCCTATCTTGAGAAAGTTAAATTCAGCCTTGACATTTGATTATCGAAATTCAGCCCTGCTTTCCCTGAAAGGTTTGTAAATATGACCTTACTTTTCATTGCGTAACACACCCCCAACTCAGAACCCGTTTTAGATTTGTTGCAAACCCTCCTCATTAGTTTTAGTAGAGCAGGTGTTGTGTTGAGCATGGGACCATTGTTCATCCTGTTGCTTCCTTCTCTTGCTCTCTGCCTAGACAGTGGGTAGGTGGTTCTGAAATGGACTGCTGTGGGGTGGGCGCCAAGGGTGCTGTGGGGTGGGCGCCAAGGGTGCCGTGGCCCCCTCTGTTCCTGGGTTTCTTCCCACTGTGGGGACAGGGAGGGCTGGTGTGTTCCCTGAAGAAAAACTGCTCTGCATCTGACCTGCACGCACAGATTGGAGAGGGGAATTGTTGCTGGTTCCATCAAGCTGGATCATATCTTGAGGCTGAAGGCTTGGTATGTCTGTCCCTTCCCATGGCTTGGCTTTGCCAATGACATGCTGGGGGCTGATGTGGGCATCTGGAATGCTGACATATCACTTCTGTGAAATGTGTGTGGCATCCCTGAGGTGAGGATCTTTCGGAGTTAGCCATCAGGTAAAGTACTCTGTCTTAACATACAGGACTTTTTGCTAATATTTCTCAGTTTACTGAAAATAATTCTTGGCCTTCATAAACCAAGATTGATACTGATTTTTTCCCAGATATTTAGTTCTATTATTTTAAAGAATAGAATTTAAAGAATTTAAAGAATAAATTAACCAAAGGAGGATTAAACAAGTAGAAACAGTGCTACTCTGGCTTTCTTAGAGAATTTAGGATAGAGCACTAGATGCAGGCAGGAAGATTTAACTTAGATTTTCACACTTTAAGGTATAAATCTTGAAGATGGAAAATATCTTGGAAAGTCCTGTGGCTGTGTTTTAGGAAAAGGCATTCATCCATTCCATTTCACACAGCACAACTTTTTATGTTGAACCAGTTTTTCTGAGCTCCTGGTGACTTTCACTGTTAAATGATTTCCGTACTCTACCATCTCAAGGTTTTCTCTCTGCTAAAGCATTTTCAGGGACTCCAGTCATCAGTAAAATTACCCATTTAACTTCTTCACATAAATGAATGTTTCTGGCCCCCAGAAGAAAAAAAAAAAAAAGGCTATGTGTTCATGCAAGACCTTTACAGGTAGCTTTCAAGTCCTTTGTTTTCTGCTTGGTCTTGAGTTGTCAATGTTACTGTTCATTTGCATTTCACATCTCTGAGTAAGACAATGTCCTCAGGGTTCTGACTCGTTATTGGATGCCAGAGCTACAAACTGAGCTATACCTTCATGTTCTATTGTATTTGATGGGGGATTCTCAGCAGTGCTGTGTCTCTTCCTGTTTGGAGGATATCTCCTTTGCTGACAAAGTTTGATACCTGCTGGTGATCAAGGTGTATCACAGAGTTAACCCTGTTCCTGCCAAGCAAAACGCTATTGTACTGTTCCAGTTCATTTGTATGGGAGGGGCCACCATGGTTAAAGGAAAGTGTGGGGAACGGATGCCTGTCCTGCAGAGACTTGTAGCTGATGGATTATAATGGTTTGTTCCGGACTTCCTTTCACTGGCAAATTTAAACAGGAAAGATTTTATTAGTCACTGAGCTATAGCTGTTTGGAGGGCAAACTTTGCTATACTGATGCAAGGACCCTCTCTGCTGTGGTGCTGGTACTCAGATGAGCAGTTTCGTTAAAATGCAGTTCTTGCACCTTCATACCTGAAGGTGAACAAGAGCTATTGCACTGTGGGATATAATAGCAGAATATGTTCTAAAAGTCTGACAAGGAATTGTTAAAATCAACATAATTTTGTTACAGGCTCGCATGCCTGAAAGAGGTCTGTTAGAATATAAGTTTACTGAGATGCAGGAAGTCTGTGAAGAACCGGAAAAATCACTGTTGAAGGAAGGCGATGGAATATTTTTGCAAACTTTTTTTTCTCTGTATACATTGAGATGTTATGGTTGGTGGGCTTTTAAATCTCAAGCAATAAAGGACTCATTTACAGAAATTTCAAATTAGTAATAGACTTCCTCTTCATTTCTCTAATAGACATTTCTTCACTTAGTCTGCTGTATATTCCTCAGAATAGTTCTTAGCTTTCATAAACCAAGATTCATAATGAATTGTTTCAGATATTTAGTTCTGCCATAAAAAAGAAGAACATTACTTAATGGAAAATCAGATAGGCAGAAACAATATTGCTCCATCTTTCTGCCTAATTAAGGTGAATATTTAGTTCCACCCAACTTTTATATGCATGATATAATTTAATTGTTTTTTTTGCTAGAAGAACCCAGGGAAGAATGTATGTTGTTTGTTTACAGAATCACTATCATTTCCTCAGTTTCTATAATTATTTAATAATAGTTAATTCTCAGTTCCAGTGAGCTGCCAGTTTGCTTGCTCTACCTCTAGGACAGCTTCCACTGTGAAAAGCAGCTGAAGCAGAGACTGAGTTTGCTGATTTGTTCCTGAATATCTTAAGGAATCAAGTCACTGCTTGTAGGATAAGCCATTTCTCCTGATAGTGTTTTGGAACGGGATATATTTACAGAAAAAGCCTTTGGTTTCCAAACACACAGAAATCAAATTGCAAGACTAGCCTGGACTTTGCCCTGCAGCTGTCTTGCTCTGACGTGAAGCTCATCGTTTCTGTCCTCTGTGCAGCAGGCATGTGTCTCGTTGGAGTAGGGGTAGTATTTCATATGCTGTAGTAAATACACTATTTAGGAAAAAAAGGGTGAAAGAGAGGCCTTTGAAGGTGTCTGTAGGATGCTTTCTGTGTCCTCTTTGGTGTTATATCTTGTGTTTCCAGACTGGCAGGTAACCCTCAAGACACTCCTTTTGGTCTCTCCAGCCCTCTAACATCACAATCCTTTGGATCTCTTTTATAGCTTAGCTATTTTGCTGTATCCTTTCTGGATCCTTTTCTTATATTTCACTTCTCTTTCCGCTTATCATCTTATATCTATTGCCCAAAGCAAAATTTTGTATTTCACCCAGATCCTCCCTTATTTTTATTTCTTATGGACCTTCCAGAAATACAGGCCTATAACCAAGCATCATTGGTTCAGGTGTCCCAAGGGACTTAGATATTTTTTAAACATCCTTTGATTAAAAAAACCAAACCAACCAAAAAAAAATCCCCACAACAAAAAAACCCCAAACAAAACCCCAAGAACTTTTGTATCCAGATGAACCTGATTAAAAAAATCTCCATTCAAAACTCCCAGTTCACCACTTTACCATGTTTCATTTGGTTAACTTTTAAAATGAGAGGTACTATGATGTTTTTGTGTCTCTTATGTCAACTAATTGTTCCACTGGGGGTGTGGAAAACCTTCCACAATAAGTTTTGTTGAAAATGGTACATTTCTGTAAGAAATGTAACGGTTCAATTTTCCCAACAACAGCAGTTCCTCATTTGATCAGAGAGCTCAGGTACCCCAGGGTGAACGTTATAGAGAAGCTTGGGATGGCCCTGCACAAGGTTACGCATGTGCTGCGCTTCACTACAAATTAATAATGTCAGGTGTGTTGCCCTTGAGAAGTGGCTACACATGTAAACAGATTTAAGAACATGCTTCTAGTTGCACTTTCTTCTGTTAATTCATAAATTCACGCATTCAGTAAGTGTTTTGGTTTTTTCCCCTGGATTGTCCTATCATCACCCAAATTATGATCATGTTAATTTTAGGTTCTTGTAATATAGTTGCAATTCTAACAAGATTTTGTTTTTGTAAGCAAAATCATATTTCTGTAGTATAGTAGAAGTAGTTGTGTTGCTAACAGTATGGGTTGTGTGCATATTTTCCAGGATAACAAAGTTTCTAAAACTGTAATGTGATTTGCAGGTATTTTCCTCATCTTTGAAAAACAATTAAAATTTAAAAAGTACTGTATATACAGTCCACATTTTCATTATTAATTTATTGTTTGTAGTAAGTTTAACCCTAATCCAATGTTTGTTAAAACTGGACAGGATTTATTAAATTGGTTCAAGATTATCAAATATGTGCAGATCTTTACATATATTACATTAATTCCCTTTCTAAATATTTGCAAAATTTATTAAGTCTTTGTAAGACTTCTAAAAATGTTACATGATGCTCAGATTTGCCATATTCTTAACACTGTCAGAACTCACTGATTATAAGAATATCTGAAAAGAGCATCTGAAAAATGAAACATCATAGCGTGGTGATTCCAAAACAATTTTGAGATGTTGTATTTAAAAAATGAATTTTTGTAAGGGAAAACTCCTTTAGACATTTCACCTTCTTTTGCCAGAAAGAGCAACATCTTCTTCACAGATGGGGTGAACGCGCAGCTACTTGTGTACTCTGCTTTTTGTCCTCCCTGGTATAACTGGGAACTTTGCCAACTCCACAGTGCAATTTAGTCAGTACTGCAGCCCCAGTGAGCCTTTCTGGGCAGCATCCATACCAATGTGTTTAGTAAGGGCATTAGATTCAGAATTTCTACGGAAATTTGGATTAGTAATAGTTAGGCATCTTGCACTGAGTATGAAAACTCCAAGATGGTACAAGTCACCAGGAATTTTTCAAAATCTTAATATTATTCTTCACGTTTCTCAATTTCTTCTCTGCAAGATAAGGAAGAAGACACAATCCTGTGAGTTGGGGCAGGTGGCGTGGAGATGAGCTGATCATTGCTTATAGCATTTTTAGGTACTGTATTGATCACGTAAACGCCTCCTAGGTAAAGTAGATTTTTTTGCCTTTAACAAGACATTTTCGGTGTAGGGAATATTTTACTTCAAAGAAAGTGTTCATTTGGAAGTTTCACTGAATGGAAGAGTTCTTGATGTTTACCAAAGTGTGAATGTTCAGTTTAAGGTTTTGTTCTTTCCCTTGCTCATTCTTCACAGCAACATTTATCTTTTTTTTTGCTCATAAGTAAAATACAATCAGTGATATCCAAGAGGTATTTTCTCAGGGGAAAAAGACGCAGCTATTTAGCAGCAAAAACAGCAAAAAAAGATAAATGTAGAAACTGCACATGTCAATGCTTCAAAAGATACATTTCCTATTAATAACTTAGTAATATAAAATATATTTATTTTTATTTTACATTAATGTAAAATGAATATAGACATTTTCTAATTACTTTATGGATATATTTATTCTGTCAGTTCACTCATGCTTTCAGTTTACCTTCACTTCACCCCTGAAATTGATACTCCCCTTGTGCAGCTCGATTAGGAAAGCCTGTGTGAAGGTACACAAACACTAATAATGATCACTTGGAAGTTTGCAAGTCTGTTAAGCGAACAAGTTCACTCTTCAGCTTACCCAGAAAAAAACCTTAGTCCTAGACTTTGATGACACAAAACCGTGGTCTAGCACTGATGGTGCTTTATGTTGTGACCTATGCCGAAGGTCCAGCCTAAGCAGGACTTATTAAGCTGCAGTGGTTGACACTTGGTGTGGCACAGCCTTCACTGGGCACAGCTGAGAGTGCTGCTTGTGATGCTTGTGAAAACACCAGAGGTGATGCTAATTTTCCAGATGAATTTTGCAACCCAAACTTCCCCTGGTGGTATAAATAAGAGGAAACCACGTTAGGAATCCTGAGAACCAACCTCTAGAAAGTAAGTTCTGGCTTAATAGATAAATGATTGCTGTGAATAGTAGCATGCCACATTTATTTTCTCAACAGATCACAAGAAACATGATCCCAGAGACTGCTAGAATGCAAAGCTAATTTTCCTTTTTGTAATATTCCTTTTAGACATCTCCGTGTAAATACACAATGCATTTATCTGAAGTACACAGATATGTGTACTTCATAGGGAAATATGTTATGGCCAAGATCATTGTCTGATGGAAACTAGAATAGGATTATGGAATTTCATTGGAACCATGGCAATTAACACTTCTATGGGTATCAGTGTGAATGCTCTAATTTTAAGTCTGTTTTCAGTTGTATTTAACCTTTGGGTAGGCTCATTACAGTAGGCATTGTTATAAATCTTTTTCTGAGCTATTCATTTAAACAGCCTTCCACAGAGTATGTGTGCATTTTGCTTTGGGCAAAGAAATCACACACTTAACATTTCTGTTCTGAACTGTATCTTAAACGAACCCTTTTGTAGTTAGAAAATATGTAATTAAAGCTGTAACCGAGCAGAGCACTTAAATGTATGCTTAAGAGTCTGTACAGTCTTATGGGTCTATAGACTTTCTGGGTCTATTTACTAAGAATATATTACTCCTGACCTAGCCTACATATTGTTTTTAGGCAGCTGGTACCATGGTATGACAGTTCTCTTGCAAGGGCATATTTTATCCAGCTGTGGGAAATTCTGATGTTTTATTTGAAGCTGTTGAGAATTCCTGTCAGTCAAACTGATGATGAAGAGGCCAAATTGGATAACAGCATGGTCTTGAGTTTTTTTTGCATTGGTCATACAGTTAGATAATTTGGAATGCATTTCTGCCTATGAAGCAACTGACTGGAGTCTTTGTTGAAGAACCAGAGCTTTATTTCGAGAAAGGTGTGGAGACATCTCTGTGCAGCCTCGAAGAGTAAAGTGGTCAGTCCAAGGAGTGATGGCAGAGCCAAGATCAGTATGTAGGGTCCAAAAGCAGTATAGGAGGGAAAGTTAGGGTTCTAGACAGGGAACCACCTGCAAGCTAACTTCTGAGACACTTCCACCAGCTGGTAGGAATTGCAGAAAAGGTGGTTTGTTTGGAACTATGAACTATGATAACAATTCACAACCACTGTTGTAAATGAGGAATTCAGAGTCTTTTTACAGATAGAGAACACTGTTCTCTTAGAGAGGAGGAGAGGAAGTATCACTTTCTCACAAAAACCTCACAAAAATTCAGTGACTGTGCTCTTGCACATGAAGAGGAAGGATGGGTTCTAGTTTATTCATGCAAGGAAGCATTTGGGGTCACATTTTTTTACATCCCAAGAGCATGTACAAAGCAGCAAGTTTCGAGATTTTCAGAGGAAGAAAGCCCAGCGTTTTTCATCTCTCTTGCTGGAACGAGGTTGTCAGTCAGTTGAGAACTGAAGATACGTAGAGTCAGATGTTGTGGTCCATAAGGTCACTCCTGTGGGAGTGAGAAAAATCAGTGAGACTGTGATTTATAGTAGGTAATTATTGACTTGTATCCAGAAACTATTCAGAAGGAAAGGCTGAGAGCCTTAAGCCTTTCCTCTTCTAGCTGAGTAACTTAACCAAAAGATGAAGCATCAGATATTTCTGGCCTCATGATTCTTCCATTCCTGACTACATTGCAGTTTCAAAGTCTTCTATAGCTTCATGGTCTGTGCACTCTTAGGGGATTTGAGTTCAAAAGCCTCAAGCTAAAGTGAGACCCAATGTTTTGACTTCACATTTAGACACGTGCTGTAAGTGCTAGACTATTTGGCAAGAAAAAGGCACCATCACTAGAGTGAATGAGTAATGAGTATTTGGAATATACCTAACTTCTCCAGGGACTTACATGCTGGGTTTTGTCTTTCCTAAATCCCAAACAGCTTTAAGTAGAGATGCCCAGGTGGCCAGCTCAAGAAAAGATAGATATCCTTTGGGACATCCTCTGTTGTGCAAATATAGCCATAGTTCTGTGAGTAAATTCCTGAACACTTTGTTGAACGCTGACCTAAAATAGTTCATTGTAGTATCAGAGGAAGCCATTTAATTTCATCCAACCCCTTCTTTATGGAGCCATACAAATTGTTGTTTGGCTAGAACATACAGCCAGAAAGGCAGCTTGTTTTCATTTGAAGGATTTAAAAGATGAATCCACCATTTCATCCAGTTATTTACACTCATGTTAAATTATGTGCCTTATTCCTCAGTTGAATTTGTTTGGCTTTCATTTTCAGATGACTGGAGCACGGTCTCACGGAGTAGCTGCAGTTGCTCTGTACCAGTTGTGTGGGATTAGTTTTTCAACCCAGGCATTTCTTAAAAAGTGCAAATCTCTGTTCTTTGGCTTCTCTGGAGGTCTGTAGCTTTACACGTACAAGTTGTTTACTAGAGCATTCATTTGAGCCAAATATCACATAAACAGTACGTGTGAGTTAAATGGCTACTGGTGGAGTGGGAATTTATTGTTTATTAATTGTTCTTCTGGGTTTGTTAACATTTGATCTTCTGTAACACATTATACAGATACATTTTTGGTGGCACAGCGTGCCCCAATTTAGATAGATCAATTTGGTATGTATGAAAGAGAGCTTCATTTAGTGTCCTTGACATAACTAACCATACATTAATGGGAACACTTCTCCCTAGCTAGACTTACTATTTATTCAGGATCTTAATAGATAGGCTTTGTGCTTAGATATTTGTAATGCTGCTTACCCTATATTTTAAGTCAAAGTGGATCTTTCTGTTGAGAATTCTCTATCTTCTATTTTTTTTAAACTTTTTTTACAAAAGAGGTAAGTGTTTTCATTCACCTTTTGTGACTTACAAGCTATTGAGTAGCACTTTTTGTGTTTGAATCTCACATTATATGTATCATAGCTGATAAAGAAATATTGTTTTCCCTCTCTTCCTAATATCTCTGAAGACACTTAAAAACAAGATGTTTTGACTCACACTGTTAGTCTGACAAAGTATATTTAAAATAACATCGTGAATCTGTTGGAGAAGTACTGAGGTTCTTCTTTCCTACTCATTCAGTGTGATGATTCCCTCTCAATCAGTAAACATCTGAGGGCTGAGCATTAAGAAACACAGCTAGGCTGCTACTAAAATCTAGCAAGGACTATCCTGAGTTGGGTTGAAGATCCCTTTAGCCCAGTGCTTTGACTCACACAAGTAACGCCAGTGAAGTGTGTGCTGCTGAAGGCATGTAGGCTGGGGAGGCCTTCACCTTGCCAGATTTTCTATAGACACATGTATGTATATCTACACACTGCAAGCATTTCCAGAGCTGGGAATTGCATCCAAGCGACGTAGTTTATAGCCCACCTCCCCTCCAATAATTCTGACGTTAGCAGCCTGGAGTTTATCTAATCCCTTCTGGCACCTTTTATGCTTTTGGCCCCCCTGCAGGAGTCCCCCAGCTTAATGGTTGGTTAGATGAAGAAGAATTTTTTTTCCTCTGATTCTAAGCAGCTAAAGAAGGTGAAGCAATTAATTTTGCACACTTAGAGTGGTCCAACAAGCAAACAGAAGACTTGCGACTGCCTTCTATCACTTGCAGATAGCACAGGTCCATGGCCCAAAGTCAGAGTAAGTTTTCTAGGATCAGACTTTTCACTACTGCAAACAGATTTTCTCTGAACTTCTGCTATTCATCACGTGAAGGTGAATTTTAATAGCCTTTCTCTTTAGAAAAAGGTTTCAGAAAACTACTGAAACAGGCCTTATTCTCTGTGGATATTAGAATTAATCAGTACAGCTCCCTCCATGGCCCTGGGCCTTATTTTCCCCTGTGCCCCTAGGTCTAGGAATACACAGAATTTCTGACAGTGAGAGGAGTGGAAGGGACTGGTCTGCTTCCCCTGGGCACTCAAAGAGCAGAATCTCAAACAGGACAGCTGGATTTATGTCCACTCCTGCCTCATCCTTTCCTATTCAGGAACTTCTGTCTTCCTGTAAGGATTGGGTAGTGCAGAGTGAGTCATCCTGGCACTCGGCCACCTGGCAATGCTCCTTTTTTTTTGAGGAAAATCCCCTGGCTTTTGTAGGGCACTCCTGAGACCTAGCACAAAGGGGCCAGAATCTGGCCCAGGAACCATAACACATGCAGCTTACTGAAACTGCTTAACTCTATCCCACAGCTACAACACACCATTGTCTGCCCATCGTATCTTGTGGAAGCTCATGGTGATTTTTTCCATGCATCTTATCCAAGTGTATGTTGTTATCAAGTGCAGCTTCTGTTTGTTAGTTCCTTAGATAAAGGCCTCCCTAAGTCTGATCCACACTCTGCTATTGTGCCTCTTCCTATATCACTGTATGTGGTGCATTTCTTCTTTTATGTCTCTTCCAAGAGTATCTCAGAGCATCCATCCGTCATCTGGTGATAGGACTTGCTCATTGTGATTATTCTTTTTTCCAGAAAAAAAAATGTATGGCATACATAGTATTTAGCAACACTGTACAGAACTCTGCTCCGTATCATAAAGAGATTAGAGTCTCTTAATGTAGTACTGTTTCCAGCTGCCATAGACTGTATTTTTATTAACTGAAAGGTATGTATAGATGTATCCTTTTCTCTTCTGCGTTTTACATCTGGATTTTACTCTTTTTCAAACTTATCCATGGCAAGTTTGCCGGAGCATATGTGTGTGTTTGTGCATACCTTAGCACAGCTAACAGACTGTTTTCAGGGAAGGTCTGATCACATCCTCAGACATACTATACACATGGGAGAGCCCAACGCGAGCGAGTGAGTAGGTTTTTATACATAGGACAGAATGTTTCTTGAAATTTTGAATTTAATAGTATTTGTGGTATATTTGTTGGTCTTGTGTATTTTTGCTTTCTGTAGCAACAAACACTCAGCCATAGACATATCAATATTATTAAAGACTTTCCACCATTTTGAGTGTCAGGATTTTTTGTGAAATACCTTTCATGCTTTGCTTCCCATCTCTTCAAAATTCTAATACGGTGAAACTGATACACATAAGGATATGGTCTTATTGGGCTTGCCCTCGAAGATTGCAGGGTTTTGAGCTTTCTGTGAGTTCATAAGAGGTACAAGTTGGTTTATCTAGGAATGAAGTCACATGCCCTGAACAAGCTCCATCTGGAATGAAAGGCATCAGCATCTGTTTAGCAACACAGGTCGACATGAACACACAAGCCTGGTGTGAGCTCCCTGCCCTGGTTTTTCAGTCAATAACAAGGTAAAATCAATGGAGAAGTGGTAAGGAAAATAATGGGCCATTTTTGAAAATGTTGGGTCTGAAAAGCCAGTGTCTTAAAACATCAGAAATATAAAAATACCAAGGCAGAAATAATCAAAATAAAAAAGTAATTTCAGATATGGAAAAGTCTCATACTGATTTTTAAAATTTTCGTAATGTTGTTATAAGTACAAAGCAAACAAATTTTCAGTAGAAGTAACATGTCAACTTTTAGGAAAGATATCTAAGTTGTCTTGCCTATCCTATTTATATAACTGAAACATAATCAAGTCCTGCAGGCAGCGACTTGAATCTCTCCCTGTTCCTTCCAGTACCTGACACCTGTAAAGAGTGAAGGACCCGAAAATAAGGGCTGCTGTAAGGTATTTCTTTTGAGGCTTTTCTCATTTAAGGTCTGAGTTGATGTCATCCTTGAAAGCCTTTGACTTAGGAGGCAATTAGCAGGAACTGCCAGGGCTTGGTATGTAGAAGAAGCCAGTCATGGTATCTGTAATGTTCTTGAGTAAGCTGTAGGTTTTGTACAGGCTGCGATCTAGCAGGCCCCACAGCATTTGATTAAAGTGTGAAAGAGAGTCAGAGAACTGCACCTAAATGCGTGTGTGGAAGCTGTCTACACCTCCATACCTGTCCGTGAATTAACTGTAGTTCAAAAGTGGGGTAAGAAATCAGAAACAGCATGAAAATTGAAATCTCGACTTCCTTGGATTATCTGATGTTCAGGAATTAAAGAAGTCTGATGGCAATCTACAGCCACATCTTTAGATTTCTCAGCTGGTAGATTTTGCATTGAGAAAGTATTTGCAGAGATGTTTTTAAGAAAAAACCCAATACAGAGATATACTTTCAGTGGGGCTGCCCTAGCTTCTCTTTGAATTTTTGTTTCAGAAAACAGGCCCAAACAGTCATCTCTGAGGAGTTCAAATTCTGGTGTAGAGCAGAAGGGAGGAGATGTGAGTAGCACCTCAAACCTCGCAGCATTTTTGTGCTTCCTTTGCTGTGCATGGTCTGCCACATGCCTGAAGGAATACTGCTTCTCTCTCTACCTGTTTTGTCCCTGATTTACTCAGCAGTTTTACTGTGTGGCCCTCTGGGTTCCTGTGGTCTGTGAGCTTTATAAACTTTTTAAACACTGCAGTTCATACTTGGGAAATATAAGCACAAGGTAAGGACCTAGCCAAGGTATAATGAAACTAAGCATGAGTAGCGAGGCCACCAGCACAAGCCTTTTGGAAGTTTTGATGTTGTGTTCTTTTTCCTGTCTGTCTGTCTGTCTGTAGGCACACAAATGCATGATAGATTAATTGAGTTAAATATATCCCAAAGTTGTTTGAAACAATGCCTATTTAATTTTTTCAGGAGGCTGCACAGAAGTATAGCATTGTACCACAAATAAAAGTGTTGCCACAATGCCTGTAAATCAGAGCTTTAAACTATGTTTCAATTATCCTTCTATTATCCAGCTGGTGTTTAAACATGTTTATTATTCAAATCAGTAGAGAATGTGCTGCTGTTGTGTAAACAACTGTCAATTGCTGAAACAATGATTACAAGGCACCATCTCTTTCAGGTGTACTTAGGGGTACTTATACCTCAACCACTTGTATTTAAATAACATGCAAACACAATGCTTGAGTGACTACTTTCACTCCTGTTTCCAATACCTCGTGCCAATTCTATTACATTAAGAGGGAAATCTATTACATTTTTCATTTATACACATCTGTACTCTGTTTTTAACCATTGTATCATTAGGGCTTGAGTTAATATAATAGATATGCCAGGAGATGCAGTACATATTGAGAAATCCTGTTCAAAATAAAAGCCATTTTCTCTGTATTATTTTAGGGCATTCGAAAGCTTTTATGGAAACAATGCTAAGAAAATTATTTTCTGAAGAGGAAGCCTGGGAAACAAAAGATTTAGTCGTGGAACTCCAACCTCTATTTATTTTGATGTAAACTGAGTACATTACAAGTTGGTTGCTTTTTTTTTTCTTTTCAGGTAGGCATTACCAAAATATAATATTGATGGCATTGAACTGTCTTTTCTGTGCATGTGACAGTATTCGGTATCTTTACAAACACTTACTGCTGGGCAAAGGTAGTTTAACAAGCAGTGTTTGCCAGGTATGCTTTTGAGGCAACTCCCTTCTGATTTGTAAAAAATTGGAAGAAAGAATGTTTTAAAAAACTGCATTTGGGAAAATGTTAATAGAATCCTGCAAAGGAGTAACTGAAGGAAAGATTTTATGCTAATCTCAACATTCTCATGAAGCAAAGATGTAACCACAGTCTTTATCTTCTATCTCCTTAGAGGAGAAAACCTGAAAAATAAAAGCAGACACTAAAAAAAGTAAAAAAAGTGAACATTCCGGCTAGTGACATAGCCATTGCTTCACAACCCCCCCTTCCTCTTTTCCTGTCTTAAACTAAATGCTTAAATATGGAGCTAATGGAAGAAACAAACAGTGCAACACTACCATAAGGATAAGCTGTTGTAGTGTGCTGATAAAATATGACATTCTTTTTCAGAACTTAATAGAGATGCTTTGACTGTTGTTCTGCAGTCAACAAGGCTGGTCTAATTGGTGGCCATGGCAACAAAATCAGGTCATACAGAGGTTCATACCGAGATCAAGCATATGTAGATCTTCTTGTTCAAATATACATAAAGATAAGAACCTTTAGTGAGAGTCCACAGTGAAAGGCTGAAGATGGATGTTCCCACGCACATCTAATGTTACTTAGAAATATTTACCTGTTTGTAATATAATGATGTTTTGCAGAACAGAAATAGAAAAATCCTTCATACCCATTGGAAAACAATAATTTTTTTAAAGTCAAAGTAGGGTGTATGTATGCACATTACTTCATAGCTGTTTGTAATTTACTCCCTGGAGTTTTTAGTGAATCTGACTTATATTTTAGATGTAATTAAGTAATCAGTGGTGTACACTGTAAAATGAATGTTTAGGCTGCTTAAGGTTGAATTTTCACAGCCATAGCAGCTGCGCAGTTATGGCTCCTGCCCCCACCTCCCTTCGTACATCCATCCATTTACAATTATTACTTGAGTTATTTACATAGTTATGATATTTCATAGAAATGAAATAGCAGCTACCTGGTAACGGCTGGCAGCAAATATGCAGTAACTCACATGATTGTATCTCTCTTATTTCCTACTAAGTGTACTAAGGTATACAAGACTTGGGTGGTTAGCTCCCAAGTAAGCTAAGCCTTGCTCAGGGAAATGAGAAGCTACTGGCTGTATTCCTGCAGAATAGAGACTGATGTCTTTAACAGATCTCCTTCCTCTGACCAAGTGCAATGTACCATGATGGAGGCTGGATAGGCCCTCTACAGCCTTTCAGTCTCTCTGTCTGTATTTACAAGTCAGGCTTGTAATAGTCAGAAGTTATAATCTTATGATACTCAGCAGTCTAACAAAAATGTATGAATAGTCTTGGAAAGGTACATCTGGGACAAAGTCCACACCCACACACATCAATGTCTGACAAAAGTCCCCACTGAAAATGCTCCAGCTCTGGGTTCTAAATCCAGTTGTTACACAGATGTGGCAACACATTGTTGGAAAGGCTCTTTGCATGTTTTCCACTCTCTCCACCTTTAACTGACATGCTGAGCTGAGGTGATGCACAACCAGTACCTGCATTCTCAGCTGCATACATTTTCTTTTAAGCAAAAACCTCTACTTTGAGTACCTTTTGCAATAAGATTTTGAATAAGTTGAATAAGGCGTACTAGGTAGAAAGAGAGGAAAACATTTTGAAGTAATTTCCATATCTTCTGGACAGTTGTCCACAGGTTTTGCATCAGGGAAATATTTTACTTATTTCCTGCTTCCTTCTGGTCTTTGCTAAAGATACGCATAACCCACAGATAGTGGGTCTGTGTGCTACTGAGGGAGCCTCCCCTGTTCTTTGCTCAGCTTCTTTTGCCTGATATTATCAGCAAAACCCCATTATCAGCCCCTACCCCACCTTCTCAGCAAAGCTATTTTCTTAGCTACGAGAATATGCAAAAAAATCTGATTTTAGTAATCTGTTCTGCTAAAGGCAAAGATTAAGATTAAGGTTTAAATTTATGGCTTTTTTTTTTTCCTCTAGAGAAGGATGCTCTGGTCTAGTCCCTGAGTGTTCTCAGGTCTTTCCACAGTCCCCAAGGAATGATGTATTTTAGCTCTAACTAGTGTGTGGAAGTTCATTTCCTCTCTAAATCTCTGATTTCTGCATGTACCCAATGCAGGGATTGAAAACTCTCCTTTTACCAAACAAACAGTTTTTTAAAACACATTAAACTCATCTGTGATGTTTTACATTAGCTTAATTTTTTGACATTCTTTTCCATCAGTATAAATTGTTGCTACTTTAGAAGCTACAAGAATAAGCTTTACTCACAGAGCTGAATGACAGGTGCATGTGATTGAATCTTGTCAATAAAGAGAGACTGAACTCTGAAAAAATAAAGTCTATAGGTGAGGTTTGGGGTAGTGATCCACCTGAATATGAAGAAGTGGAAAGGAGAAGTGATGCTGGCATGGATCTGCAGCAAGTTGAGTGATCTTGTGGAAGATCTTGTGAAACGAATGTTAAAAATGTAGGCCCTTAGCTGGGATATGAGAAAAATACAAGGTTTGCATAGACTTCCATGGTGCATGGAAGAGAAGCGACTTGCCTGGTCAGTCAGTTTTAATCTCAGTCATTTCTTCTTTCCTTCAGACATACAGATCTAGGAAAATATTATGGCATAAACCTTACAAATATTCCAGGCTGTAACCCAGTCTCTACTTAAGGCACAGATTGAGCCAGGGGATGAATTTATTTCCAGGTAATGCTAATTCCTCGTGAGGAGTTAAGCAAGCCTGCAAACTCCCTTGATCAAGTATTTCTTTTTTGGCATGTAAGTGTCAACAGGTGTGAATAAGAGTATGGAGGCACAAAGTGCCAATGCTTCATTGCTGGCGCTGAGTGTGGCCTTCACGCGCAAGAGATGACAATTGCAGTGTTGTGCAGTCTGCCCATCAAAACGCATTGTTGCCTGGCACCTATATATCATTCAACTTGTGAGCAGGCATTGTGCCATCAGAACAGATGGTAGTGAGAGAAAGCAGCCAAACTACCACGTAGAGTAGATGCAATAAAGTATAGGTGTGGAGAGTGATTTCCAGCCAAGAACGTCAAAACAGCTCTCTTCTTCTTGAATTTACATGCCCAGAGTTAAGGGGATGGGCAAGCATTTAACTGCTTTCCCAGCTGGATACAGCTCCATACACACACAAAAAGCTTCTACTTCAGCTCACTTCAAGTGAGATTTTGGCCTAGCTGAAATAGGCGGGGTGTTGCAAATCACAGAGAGAAGCATTTTAAAGTGATCTCCACCTTTTCTGGCTCTTCTCTGGAAGTCCCCCTCCATGGAATAGGTGAAAAGAAACTCTCATAACCAATTGTTATTTATGGAAATTTGCAGGGTGCTGTAGAGTACTCTTAGCTTTCTAGTGTAAATGTCTTTACAAAGAAGACCATAACACTTAGAAGTAATGGCATACTTAGAAAAAAAAAAGAAAAAGCATGCAGTGTTTAAAGAGCACTGCATTGTCCCTCTACCCTCTTCTATCTATAGGACTCACATTCAGAAAAAAAAAAAAGGCAATTTCAGATAAAGACGATATTGAAGCATATGGTATCCTAGTCTGTCATACATATTGGGAATGTCCCTTCATGCTAATAAAACAAAGCATTAGTGATATCCTAACATAGGGGAGGAAAAAAAAAGGTTGTTTAATATTCTTCTTCATGAGTCATCCTACTGAAAATTGGATTCTTAAAATGGCACACAGAAGCCCTCTATGTTTGTATCTTTATGCTTTCCAGAGCAAATTTACTTAGTTTATTAATAAAAAGACATTGGGGTTTGGGTTTCTTCAAACCTCAGTTTTTCAAAATTCTGCCTAGGAATTTAAAGCCAGCCCTCATCTACCACTACCATAAAGAACTCAGGCTGAGTTCTGTCCCCATTTTCATTTGCGAACTGTACTGTCTTTGGATTATGACCTTCCTCACACCTGTAGCCTCATTGTTTTCAAGACAAAATTTTACTTCTTTTTTGTTGTTGGCCTGGTTTTGATAGCAGTGTGAAGGAGGAAGGGTGTGTTTCTCTGAAAAGCTGCAGGTGCAGTAATACTTTCATTTAAGTCTCTAGAGCTCTAATAAGCACAGATGAAGGGAAAGGGGATTTTTTTTTCAAAAGGACCTTGTATTCTGTGGTTGTCGTAAGACTGCTTAATGTCTTTCAGAATCAGCCTTTAAAGCTGGCACTGGGTGGAATTTTCTTAGTTGCCAAATGTGTTTGGAACTGGGGTTTGGGTTCAGTCCTATCTGTTGAACTAATGAAGTGAATCTTGGTCTAAGAGGAAGAGTGGGTGAGGGAAAGAAATTTGCCTAAAGAAAAACAAGACATTACTGAAGATGAATTTCTGCATTTTAACTAATTACAGGAGGGTTAAAGGATTGGCAACAGCTGTTTTTCTTTTAAAAAGGTGGAAGTGAAGAGTCCTTATCTTCTCATGGGCAAAATCATTGGACTTTCTTATAGGAAGTTTCTTTTTGCACAGGGTTCTCAAGGGAGAGTATAGTTCCCACTGCTACAGAAAACCTTCCTTAAAGGACACAAGGAACTTTTCAATTCAAAATACTGATACAACAACAGGTGTTTCTACAGTTCACTTATTTCCTCAATATTTGATTTCCTGTTTTTTCTTTCCAACTGTTCTTCCCACAATACCATTTCAGAAAAGCAAAACTGTGTATTAGGTCTTTCTCTTAACTTATAGGATCTTGATAGTTCTGTACTTTAGTGGAGAAACAACTTTTAGTAATGAGTGTGAACAGTACAGTAAACACTTCCTAGGCCTCAGTTCCCCTTCTGCAGAACTCAAGCAAGGATTATCTTTCCTTGCCTAGGGAGACTGTAAATTATTAAGGAAAAAGTGTGTTTAAAATGGGATTTTAAAGTGAGTTAGTGCAGGAGTATGAACCTCCAGTGTAAATTGAGGCTGAAATGTTAAGGAAAATGATGAATAAAGTGATGTTGCATGTGTGTTCATGGTTAGAAGATGTCTTAAAAGTGCACTAGGTGGGACAAAGTGATTCCTAAATGATGCAATTTTGCTACTTAGACAAGGCTTCTGATTCTCTAAAGTGTTTTGATTGTTGGAAGGAAACTGCAGTAGAAATGCAGAGAATTGGTACTATCAGTGTGTGACAATGCATTTATGGCCATTTTCCTAGCTTATCCTATGCTGTCACAAGCCTAACATCTTAATCCACTTTATGTATGTCTAGTCAAATATCACAAAGTCATTGAATGTCTTGGGTTGGAAGGGACTTTAGAAACCATCTAGTTCCAACCCTTTCACTATACCAGGTAGTTCAAAGCCCCATCCTGCCTGGCCTTGAACACTTTCAGGGAAGTGTATATTCTCAGATAGGTCAAGGTGCATCCTGTCTTAGAGATGTTACTTAACTGCATCCATTAAGGGGATAGATACCTGATTTTCCTTCCTAGTCAGTGAAGGACAACAGTCATCTCAGAGAACAATTTGGTTTTTGCGTAGTTTAAATTGTTCCTTAGAAGTTTCTATCTCTGCCTCCAAGGAGACATTGGCAAGAGGGAGCCCAGAGTGACTGTAGCCCTCAGCAAGTGCCTCAGGTACATGATTCTAGACCTGTCATGAAATATAGGCAGTTGTTGTGGTTTAACTTCAGCCAGAAACTAAGCTCCACACAGCTACTCCTCCACAATGGAATGGGAGAGAGAATCAGAAGAGTAAAAATGTGAAAACTTTTGGGTTGAGATAAAAACAATTTAACAGGTAATGTAAAAACTACATGCACAAGCAAAGCAAAACAAGGAATTCATTCACCACTTGCCATGGGCAAGCAGGTATTCAGATATCTCCAGGAAAGCTGGGGTCTATAATGAGTAATTGTTACTTGAGAAAACAAACACCATTCACTCCAGATGTCCCCCCTGCCTCCTTCTTCCCCACCTCCCCCCCCAGCTTTATATGCTAAGCATGATGCCATATGGTGTGGGATATCCCTTGTGTCAGTTTGGGTCAACTGCCCTGGCTATATCCCCTTCCAGCTCCTTGTACACCCCCTATCCACTTCCTGGTGGGCGGGGTGAGAGGCAGAGAAGTCCTTGGTTCTGTGTAAGTGCTGGTCAGCAATAATGAAAACATCTGTGTTATCAACACTTTTTTTCAGCATAAATACAAAACATAACTCCATATTAGCTACTATGAAGAAAATTAATTCATCCCAGCCAAAATCAGCACAGTCATCCACCCAGTTTTCAGACCAAAATCAGATGGGAAGAAGTTACCTTCTCTTTAGGTAACTACTGATGTTGCCATGTTGAGTGAAATGAAGCTGTGAGGTTTGTTTCCTGAATGGTGTGAAATGAAAAGGGCCTTATTCTAGCTGGGGTGAAGGTTGCTGTGCCTTGATGTTGAGTTTGGGTGGGCATGGGTGGGTGACTTCACCTCTGCGCTCCTCTTCCATCCTTTGTATAATTGATTGCATCAGCTGTGTGTAGGAGATTGTGCCTGCCCCGTAAGGATTATTTTGTTTGGGACTAGTAATGTAAAAGCAAACAGACCAATTAAGAAGAAGGTTTATTTTCTATTTAGATACAAGACCTGATACTGTGTTCTGTTTGGATACAATCCTCTGGTTTAGGTAGTTTATATAATTGAAAAAGTTGCCAACTTTCTTTGCCTTTCCTACTTTTTTGACAGAGGGGGTTAAAAGCGGTGTAATTCAGCACTGTCATAAAGTTAACATACCTGCAAGACTCACTGATGTATTTTCTCTGGTTTGTGTTCAACCATTCTTTCCTGTCCGTAGAGGGTGGAGGAAATTTTAGGCACATGTGAGAGTTTTAGGCACATGGTCCAATTTCTCATGCTGGGATGATTCCAGCTTGTGTCTCAGTTAAACTCCTTTTCCAAATAATTGTGACTCCATTTTGAGATATTAGGAACACCCCAGGTTAGATGCAGCTGGGCCAAATGTGGCTTAAGCATCTGAGAGGGGTCATTGCTTTGCCGATTGAGTTTCACTGGTTTGGCAACCATTGGCTAAGTAGGAACCTGACAAACATTCCCCTTTAGAGGCAAACATAGAGACACTCATAGCCCTCTACTGATCAGTGATTTCAAAGACGTGTGTCTATGTATGTGTGTATGCATTGTTCATGTGACAACAGAGCAGTACTGGGACAGTGTAAGCTGAAAAAAACCTGTACACTAAGTAGCTTTTGTTGAGATTTTAACCTTCAAATGCAAATAGGAGGGAGGTATAGTGAGAAGGAAAAAAGAAGTGATTGAACAGTAAACATGAATGATGGTTGCAGGATAAATAATATTATTAACTTACATTTTATTACCGTGGCTGCTGTGATAGCAGAGGACACTTTTTAGAGACACACAGATAATAATAGCCCAGAGAAAAGCGCATGGTCCATCAAACCCTTGCCTCTGGCAGCAGAAAATACAAATCACCAGGTATGGTAGCTCACCATCTTATGCACAATTATCTCTCTTATGACTGCATGGCTACATTCACTCCCTGCTCCAGAGGTATTCAGCTCCCTCTTGAACCAATTCAGCATTTACATCTATTACTGACTTCAGCAAAGACCATTTCATTCTGTGCAATGACAGTCCTTTGCAGAAGGTTATTCTGTCTGAATTTCTCATAGTGCTTTTTGCAGTCTTTCCGTAGTCAATGTCGGTCTTTTTTGACCTCTTGTTTTGAATGATAAACTTTCAGAAATCTTATTTGGCGATAATCAGTTATTCTCCTTACTGGATCCTCTACATTTTGAAAGAGCATCTCTTCTGATTCTTCTCCTTTCCAAGCCAGTCTTTGTGTATAGTTTCTCTAGAAAACCACAGATTAGAAAAAGCTTTAAAGATGAGGGATAAAATAGATCATTGCTCCAAACACAGCTGACTGGCTGAATGGTATTCTTCTCATTTAGCATAGATATTATTTAAAGGAAAATGTGCATTTAATATAAAAAGGTGTTCTAATCACTCTGTCCAATTACAGCAAAGCATGAATGATGGTAACGTTTTTAAAGCTTCCAAGTAAAACGAGAAACATTAAGCTAAATGGGATGTTGTTATTCTACTAAAAATGCCTTTGAAATTCTTTCTTCAGTAGCCCTTCATTCTGCTCTTATTTCCCAAAGGGAACAATGCACCTGCTGAAATATGAGTGGTAACTTGGTGTTCTACCTCAGCTGATGGAGGGCTTTTTGGTTAGCCTAATGCTAATAACAGAAAACTGGTTATCTCTGTGAGAATAAGTGATTCTAAAGAGCACACTGGAAATGTGCACTCACCCCACCCTAAATTCACTGGTGCTGGTGTCTCACTTTCTGTGTCAGCAGTAGTATTCTGATGACAAATATTTTGCAGGCTACTCTTGATTGTCTTCTGATGTGTTCAGCCCCAAAATCACTGACACTGTTGTCTCTATTTCTGGTTCACAGCAGTATTTTGATCACAAATGCTTTGCAGCTACTCTGATTGTTTTCTGGTGGGTTCACCAGATAAATATTGCTACTATTAGTACAAACATTCAGTACCATCAATACCTAGAACTAATACTAGGCATTAGTAATACTAAATTCTAGGTACTAATGCTACCCACTAATACTGGTCAATAACATTATTAAATATACCGTATAGTATATTAATGCTATTTAAAGTTAAAGCAAGTTCTTTGGATAAAGACACTTCAGCTTATAAACTCTCAGTGTTGGTCGCATTTACCCTTTTCTATGGATAAATATAGGATGATCCCATAAATCTCCACATGTGGTTCAAGAGAGATGTTACACTAAGTTTCATGAAGTATTTTTGGTTTGATTCAATTATACTGTAGTCTGATTTTCTGTTGGACTCCATGATTTCAAATTTCAAAGTCAAAATACTACCTGAACAGTGTAGTGCCATAGCCACACTATAGGGCAGCATCTAAGATTTTGTCTGTATTTTAGAAGTAACATTTTTCTTCTCTTTTAAATTCTTACCAATCCTCTCTCCTAACTTAGTTGAAACCAAACACTTGCCTGCAATTTCTTGCAACGACAAATGATTTATTTTAATAGCTTCCATTTTCTTGTTTAGTGAAAGACTCTCAGCATAACAGATAAGAAATTATTTCAAATAATGAAAATGTTTTAAGTTCAAGGTGAGCTAATTCTACTTGCTTTGTATTTGCTGAGGAGCAAGAATACATACACAAGGGAGTAAGCTATTGTAAATCAGTGGCTGTGTGGTAACTAGGCTCTCCATACTCTTACCCTGTCATAAATGCAAGGTAGTTTACTCTGAATAGAAAGATGAGGAAGTGCTCTCACTGTTACCGTGAGAATATACATTGGTAATTACCCCAGAGCAGCTGATATGTGGCAGGTGCTTCCCTGTGTACACTGCATCTTGTGATATATGTGAGATAATTTGAGGGAGTTTATCCCTAATAGGTGACCCCAGGGCTGTCCCTCCTTGTGGCATGAGAAAATGCTGTATTAGATTTGAGGAAATAGAGCCTCTTCTTTGGCAATTTTTAATTTACAATGGATGGTAGGTTGCTTAAATCACTGTACTGTATCATTGCTTCCCTCTTGCTGGTTGTCTGAGTTGCAGGTGGCACTAGTTCCCTTGAGAAATTCTGGATGAAAAATATTTGTGCTTAAATCTTTGTATCTTTGGAACCTGTGGTTATTTTTATGCAGGTGCAGCTCTTGTCCAGGACCTAGCTGATAATGGTTCATGTGGCTTTAGAAAACCATAAAGAATCAAATATCAAGAACATATTTGCCACACAGATTTTCAGTGGCAGATCCCAGCTACAAGACAGAAAATAATTTATGTTATCAGAACCCAGTTTTCCAGTGTGTTAACTTTGACTTTAATATGTTAAATGATATATTTTCTCCCATTTATTAATTCATTACCTCTAGATCTTTCTGTTAATAAATGAAATGCTGTGTTTTCCAGCTCCTGTCTTTATTTCAACAGATAGGTCTTTTTAAATGTTGTGAAAATAACTGAAATTCCTTAGAAGAATTATCAGAATCCTCCTTTTTAAAGGTTCTTATAACCTTTTAAAGTATAAATGAATTTTTAATTAAAATGAATTTTCTAAAAATTTACATGTGTTTGGAGAATTTTTCAGTGAATGGAAATCTATTTAGAAATTGCAAAAATAAATTGGTGAATGATCTTGTTCCTTTTTTTTAGCTGTTAAACCTCTTTATGTAGGTTACTTTAGTGCTTCTTGCAAAGACTCTTCACTTGCATTCTATTTCTCAATGCCATAAAAAGTTTTTGTGTGCCTACTCAGAGAAGATTGTCTTCCAGCAGTGGTGAAGAGAACCCTGTAAAGTCTCTTGTCTCTTTTAGACATTGTAAATCTTTGTAACGTACCTGGATTCTCAGGACGAGAAAAGATATCGAAGGCCAAAGCATTATTTAGTTCAAGTTCTGTGGACTATTCTATGTTTTTGTCCTTCAAAGATGTTCAGGGCTCAGTAAGTGCATTATAAAGAAAGATAAAAGAGTTTTGTGGTATGAAGCCTAAGGAAAGAAATGTATCTTTTATTACTTATGAAATGAACACTAAAATTATTGTCTTTAGAAATGCAGATAAACACATTACACCCCTAATAGGCTGTGTTTCATGAAAAAAATATATTGCAGTTTGAGAGGTTCTCTCTTTGAAGTCATCTGATAAAGGATTTTAATTGAGATCATTTCAATATGCAAATATGGTCTGGCCATTACACATCATTAATGCTTAGTCTTAGTGTAAATATTCCAGTCTAAGGGCTGGCTTTCTGCATGCTTCCAACCTACAGAGAGAGAGCTTATCACAGGCAATTATCTTACCCAAATAAAAAATGAAAATGGGAAAGTTAAATAAATAAAAGAACATTCTGATGGAATCACAGTAATGTGCTTCTTGGTTAACATTAGCCCTGGCTTTTGGGCAGCTAGATTTGTTAATGCGCTTGTCCTTTGCTTATGCATCAATCTCAGTGGTTCTTCCTGTATTCTACAATGATATATGCCTAGTCATATCTTTTCTGTCTAACAAAAAAGCTATTGAGATAGTGAAGGCAGGATGAATATAGAAAACTGGAATCTTAAGAGAACATAATCGTGATTTTTGGTCTTGATCTGAAGTAAAATCATAGAATAAAATTATAATATATAAATATAAATAATATATATGAATAATATATAAAATATAAATGAAAGAATCAACTGAACACCCTCGGGAATAATTGATAGCTTTTAGATTTTGGATACTGTATGAGTTAGCAGGTATTTACAAATCAAGCTATATCCTTTCCATAAAAATACATAACTGCATGTAGACTTTTTTTGGATGTACAAAAAACAACCACAAAAATAGCATCCAACTCCCAGTGACAGTTGAAAGGAGTGAGATGCCAAATTTTCAGTTGTACTACTGAAAATCTCCCTTACCATGGCAGAGTTCACATATGCAATATTGGGAATGTAGCTTATGTTCTGTCTGTCAGCATGTATTTAAACTGGCTGTAATAAGAAAACCCAGTTCTCAGAAATTAGAGCTATTGCGAAAAGCTGTTCCAAGTTGTGCATCTCATTCAGCATTAGAAAAGCACAACTTCTCAAGGTCTTCTAGAGCAAGAAATTCATTCTGTTTGGAAGCTTAATATAGCACTTGTAATGCTCATAATCAAACCTATCCTGTGATTTATAGGTTATGGTTACTAATTTTAATGTGGATGCACTTACTCAAAGCACAGTCTAAATAAAGGTTTAGTGTCGATCACATTTACAAACACTACAGTTTGAAATAATTAAAACAAACAGATGAAAAAAACCCCTACTAGTTAATTCTACTTATACATGTATTTATTATTATGCAAATTAGGGGAAAACCTTTTCAAATCGTGTCATCTTATCCATCAGCATCATTTCCAGTATCTGTATTCAAGCTAGTTCCCTCTGGCTGCCTAGGCAGTGGGCTGGAAATCCAGAGGGCCACTTCACTCCCCATTTTTGCTCGCTCATCTTTAGTCAAGACACTTGGTGCTTTTGCATGTCTATTTTAGAAACACATAAAAGGAGAAATACCTTCCTTTGTAAAATGTTGTGAGACTGATATATTTAGAATAATCACCAAGCTTTTTCTGTCTGTGGTGTATTCTGAGCTGTTTGTTTCTTCTGCCAGTGACATGGACTAGATCAAGGGAAGACAACCCTACCTTGCAGTCTCTTCAAAATGTCCAGATTAAATGAACGTGTCCCACACTTTATATCTATGAGTGAAAGTCTGTGAACTGCTCTTGATTCAGCAGTGGAATTTTATCTTGTGGGTACATGAGTAGGTTTGTAGGAATGAATTGGACACAGTCTAAGGCCTGTCCAGTTAGTAAGGACCAAATTTCCATAGCTTCTGTAAACCAAATCTTTTTGTACTTCCTTCCCATCTACTCTCCTGATTGTCTCTGTCATGGCTCTGTCAGCTTCTGTCTTCTTTTCCAGTCCTATCTTTAGCTTCTTTCCAGACATTCTTCAGTGGATTCTATGACAGTTGTCTGTTGAAATATCTCTACTTCTTCTTTTCCCTGGTCTATAAAAATTTAATCTCATGGACTGTCGAAGTACATTTTGAAATTCTGAAAACTAACAGAGCCATTTACAGGTGGACTGTGAGAGAAGGCAGGAAGAATCCTGTAACAGTGAGAGGTCACTGGGAAGTGGTTTTGAGAGTCTAAGAAGCCCTGCTTTCTTTGGGTGGATATAATGAGCAGTCCTGCTGGTCAGATACATGTATTTGGCTATTGGAGCAGTATTCACATTAGTCTGCTCCAAGCTTCTGCCCATGTGACCTGCTACAGACAAGGGAGTGATGACAGACTTCTGCAGAATTCTTAGCCTCAGAAGCATATGCAGATGCCCCAGCCATTCTGTCCATTGTGGCTAGTGGTTGATATGTAAATTCATATGGTCATTTACTGATTAGACAGGGATATGTGGGAACACGTTCCCTTGGCTATGGAACAGGGCATGCCCTAGTTGGGCTTTTTTGGTGGGCCTTCTAGATTCAAATGAGCTGAAACCAAATGTTTACCTCTGATGTCTGTGGCAGCTTGGACCTTTCAGCTGTCCACTAACAAGAACCACTGCTGATTGTAGCACATTGTCTCAGGTCACAGCCCCAGGCTTTACACAGGAGAGTTCCTGCTGCTGGGACTACTCTTCATGTCCCAGGGCTCCTGTCACATAAGAGACAGCTCAGCTCTGGTTGTGCAGGGATATTTGCTCAGAACAGGACAAAAGGTATGAATTAGCAGCTTAGCTTGCTTGTACACAGCTCCTGCTGACTGCAAATGCCAGCTGAAATCTGGCCTATGGTGTTCAGGCTGGCTAAGGACAGTGAGAACATGGGACTCAACTATTCCTCCCCAGGAGATCATGCCCTGTAGAAATCAACCCACTGACTCTAGCCATTGCAGCCAAACCTATATTACCTTCAAACTGTGAAGACAAGACACAAGAGGCCTTGTTTTGGGCAAACTATCTTCCTATTTCCTTAGGTTCACGAGGATCACAATTTTACCATAACTGTGGTGCTAGTAGAGGTCACATTAGCTAATTTAAAGCTAGCTCAGTTATGTGCACAGAATGCCAAGGCTAAGGTGACGTTTTATCCTGTTTGTCATGATGTACTGCAGAACAACAGTGTGTACCCAGGGATCATATGTATGCAAGGCATTTGAAATCTTAACACCATTTCTCAAAGATCTTCAAACTGTTATGATTTCTTCTTGACTTTTCTGAGAGCACTTTGAAATATACCTCAGAATTAATGAAAATTTTGTGCAGGTGAAAGTCTAGAGAGGACATCCCATTTCATTATTTAGAAAGTAAGAATGCATTTCCAATTCTACTTTGAAATACTTTTTAAAATTGTTGTTATATACGCTAAATGTCATGAGTCAAAGTAATTTTTTTTTGCAGCATTTAAAATTTGGATATTTTGTTCTGCTTCAGAACAAAGCCAGTGTATGAAATCCAGAACCGGAAGTCTGCCGTCTGTGAGGCTTTGCCAGCTGCCAACCATTGCCAAAATCTGGGAAAATTCATCTGACTCTCACAACTGGACCCAGTCTTCTCAGGGCATGGGTCCAAAACTCTAGATCCAAGTGCTGAATCTCTGAGCATAGTTATTCAAGAGGAGAACTTTTTTGTCTTGCCTTTTTCTTAAAAAATTGAATTATGAATTTCAGAAGAATATCTAGCTTCTACGATAGAAAAGAGGTGTGTGTACTGCAATGAGGTTGAAAGTGAGGGCTTCTTGATTTGCCACAGACACCTGCAACAATCCAATTCAGGTCAAAGAGGAAATGAGAGTGAAAAGAATAGGGAAGAGGCAAGAAAGAAAAAGAGAATCAAAGAACTGGGACTGAGCAGGGACTGGGATATGGAGAAAATGTACATTGGTGAGGAGCAGAGAAAGAAAGGGGAAAAGAAATAAGGGGAGAGGAGGGGCAAGACAAAGAAATGGGGGAAAACAGAAAAAGTACAGAGGGCAGAGAACAAAAAAAGAAGAACTTAGAGACAGAAGGAAAAGCTGCAGGGTAGAGGGTTTATTAGAGAAAAAAATCGCAGCTTGCTGAAATAGGGTTGGCGTAGAAGATTTTTATTTCATATCCTGCTGCCTTGGCTCTGATGATTCCTAGGCTGAAGGTATATGACACTGGTAGATAACATACAGACAGCTTCTATGCTCTTCTGAAAAGCTTTTTGTGTCCCTGACAACTTGTTCTAATTGCACAAGTTCAAACACTTCAGATGTGCAGTGTGGCTACAAGCACTTTAGAAAAGGTTGATGCAGAAAAACCATCTCTCTGTAGTATCCATGGACTAACTTTTCTTCACAAGTGCTTATGTTGATAGTTAACTTAGATAGTTAATACTAGCACTGTAAATATCTTGAATTAAAAAAAAAAATGCAGGAAATTTGTGTGGAAAATATAATTTGCCTCTGTATTTTTGGTGAAACTGTCTGTATCTTTTCCTGAATTAAGAAATGTTTGTTCAAGTGCTTCATTCTGTCTGCCTCCAGTACACCTAGGTTCTTTATCCAAATCTAGCTCAGCCACATCAGCCGCTGACTTCACTTTTAATGACTAATAGAAAATACTTTGAACCTTCAAAGCCCAGAGAAGTACACATAACTTACTATGATATGACCAGGAAAAGAATAGTCTATGTCTCACCTGGGACCTTATTTGAGGTCCTCTTGGGAACTGATCATGAAAATGGCAGAACTGACTTGAGCTGAAAAGAGCAACATAATGGGGGGAAAAAAAGGGCTTAGCAAGCAGAGATGGGGCTTGTAGATTTTAAGGCTGCTTTCAGTGCTGAGGGGACAGCTGGTTACATAAAGAGATTGTTGAGGTAGGAGTTGTTCAGAACCAGAAAACAAAGGCTGCAAATTAGTTGAAATAATGTTTCAAGAGAAAGGAGGTGTATTTAAAGGGGAAAGACCATATGGGGAAAGAAGCAGGGGACTAAAACTTTGAGTCACTGTAACACTTTGGACTGTATATATTGTATAATGTTTCTTGTTGCTGACTTGCATCACCTAAAGTGAAAGTCTGGTAGTACATGCTCTGGTTGTTGTGTACAGAAGTGTGAGAGAAGATAACTGCAGAAAATCTCTTACACAGATTCTATGTGTCTCTGCATTCAGCTCTTTGGGCAATCTTAAAAGGAAGACAATTCAATTAGATTATAACGGAACAGAAATACAGGCAGTCAGGGAAATTATTATTTATTTCCACTTTTTTTTCAACCACAACCAATTTTCAGGCTGGGTGGAAACAAAAGCATGTTAGTCAGTTGAGGTGGGGGAATGATATATCTTCATAAAACACTCTGTGAGCTGCGAGGCTGTAGAATGAGAACACCCAGATTGCACCTAATCTGTGATGTGCTTGGCTATGCAGTTGTCCAGCTTGCAGACCTGTATGAGTAGGGTTCACACGACACCACTCAGATGGAAGAATTGCTGTTGCAGTCACTCTTCACTGTTCCCAAGTAACTCACCGTTGGGAGGACATGCAATTCACATTTGGGCTAGACAACATATTCACAGTCTGGTCTCTTCTTTGTCAGAGATTTGGAGTTGTATGGCATAAGAAGTAAATCTTTGTAAAAAATATTGACATAAAAAAAGCAAGAAAATACTCACTTTCTTGAATTTCCTGAAAGACTGTCCCCAACATTACAATCATGGTTGCACACAGGAGACCTATCACATTACTGGGATGTTGACCCAAAGAGAATAGACTCATTCAAAACTGTGAGGAGGAAAGGTGACAAAGCACATAGGGGGAGATGAGCGTTATGATATTAGTTTCTGTGAAACGAGACTCCCTCCCTTTTAAACAACTACTAAAATGATCTTTATCTGACACACTCACACAGGAAAGTTGGCTATTCAGACATGGTTGGGGTAGTTGGAGAGAGAGACGGGCCTGTAAAAGTTAATCTATAGTTTAAACAATCCCAGCTACTCATAAAATCAAAAGGTGATAACAGCACCATTTTTCTTCCGCCTGTTTACATATGTAATGAAAGGCACTACAAAGGGAACATCACTGGTATATTCTGACAGAGTGCAGGAGCTGGCAGATGTTTATTAATTAAAAGAATTCAGGTAATGAAACAGTACTGAGAGTTCACAAGAGGCCACATTTGCACATGCCAGTGCACGTGTGCATGCTGTTTCACATACCCCTGTTCACCAAGCAGCACCAGATCACCCACTTGTTCTTAGGCTATAGTCAGCATAGAGGAAAAAAAAAAACACATGTAAAACCAGATTTGAGACAAGTGTCCTTTGCAAAGACACCATAAACCTTAGTTGAATTTGAAATCACACAACAATGGCTGCTTGTCCAAGGAGTTTAGAACAACTTGGGTGCCTGTGCTTCTAAAAATGGCTCATTTGTGTATGGCACGGACAGGACGTGTTTTTACTGAACTGTCAGACCTTCAAGTGGGAGAAGAGCATATGATGGCTGTGGCTCAGATCTTGATAGTTCTTTCCCAAAGCCCTTATAGAAGAGGGCAGTCAGACGTATCATGTCAACAATGGTGTGAAAGTGATATCCTTGCATACCTTTTCCTATAGAATGCTTTTTAACTAAAAAAAAAAAAAAAAAAAAAAAAAAAGAGGACAGCACCCTACCTGAGGAAAACCTTCATTATTTAAAGAACAAATGAACAAAGTCCATGTGCAAGCTTGAGGGGCACAAAGCCTGACCTAAGCAACAGAGCCTTCTGACTCTACCTTCAGGTGCCGCTGGCTTTCTGGATCCAGGGAAACAAAATCCAGAAATGCAGAGGTGTGTTAACATACTTTCCCATTGCAGCCCAAACTAAATATTTATTCTCTTGATGATTTTTACCTTAGTCCTAAGAGATCCATAAAGCAGGTATCTGTGCAAACTCTGCAGGAAAAATGATTATTTGTTCATCTCAAGTCATTTTGTGTGTTTGCAAATTCATCATTCAACTAGACATAAGTTATGTTTGCCACAAGAGCAGTGAAGACACAAAATGTGTTCAAATTTACTAGTTAGAGCATAGATATAGAAGAAAATTCAAGATGTGGCTAATTCTGGTTGTCTCACAGTCCCCTAAATTTTCTCTTAAGGCAAGTATTTCTCATACTCCAACAGCATGTCAGTAGAAGTCCTATATTCTATCTCAGAATATTTGCATAAAATTGATACCACAGAAAATCTCAGTTAGGTCAGTGAATCAAACTCAGGTCTTCCCAAACACCTGAGTTGTACTGAAGCCAAAAGAAGCCCTCTGTAGAACAAGCTGGTAAGTGTTGAAAAGAGTTTTGTAATAATTTTGGGGTAGCTTTTGAAAGTCCACATGAAACCATGTCCTACTTGTCTAATAGCTTTATAGTGGGTCTGTTCACACTGGTCATTAAACTTCCTGTCTGTCACTGGGGTTTAGAATTACCCTAAAGCTGAATGAAATCTAAAATCCTTAATATTGTTTCATTTAATTAATTCAATCATCCCAAGTGCGCCTGTTTCAGGACATAAAGCACAAGACAGGAGTGCATTGTGAGTGAATTTACAGCAAGCTGAAATATACAGTGACACATCTCCTTATGTCAAACCCTCATCATTATGGATGAGCCATTTACTCTTATGTCCTTCCTCAGTCATATGCACTTTCAAAACCAAGTTTTTAAACATTTCTGTTGAATAAGCCCTATAACTTTGTAGACAAGACTATTCCAAGGGTTACTGTTCATGATGTGATGCAGACAGAATTTCTCCTTCATTGATGAATGAGAAGGAAGGTCCTTCTCTCTTAGTACAGCAGTTGTGTCAGTCCAAAAGGCCACACTCCCCAGGCTGACTTTAGTGCTAGCACTGTTCCTTTCTTGTTTGCACTCCCAACTGTGGCTGTGTAGTGCTGCCTGAGATCCACATGTAGTAACCATATTCCACCTTGCACCAAGAGTGCTGCTGGAAGATTTCTGGCAAGTCCTGGAAACATATCTTAGAAGTGGTCTGACTCTGTAGGCTGCAGTGTCTTCCTTGGAAAAAGCTATGGTCTTGAGTTATACATTGTTGGGATGATGCCTTTTGCACCTAAAAGGCCTCTTTCCAAATTTACCCAACTCATTATAACAAGTGCAGATGAAACTTGTTCAAATGTGTTTATATTCATACGTGCTCAGATATCTGTGTTTGAGTTGGAATTTTTCCTTGAAGCATTTACTCCTCAGTCTGTTTCAAAGGTGGGAGTTCAGTATGGTAGATTGCAGTGTCTCAGAAGGTCTGTGAACTGTGGATGAATAAATGAAAATTTTTTAATAAGAGAAGCTTCCATTTTTTCTTCTCTCTCTTCTGTCTCTGATAGGTTACCTTTCACTTTTAATGGAAAGACTGAGTGTGCTTCAACAAATGTGAAGTATTTGTGGAAACAAATGTGACTTCTACCTTCTAAGGTGACTTCCACCTTCTAAGGTAAGTCAGATTTTCTAAGCTCAGAAGGTTAATTCTTGAGTAAAACTTTACAAAATGTAAGGGCTGGCCATTTGATTCCAGGGCAGCTGTTGCAATTACATTTCCCAAGAGCTATTACACTTCCTTGTTACCTTACTGTAATTTCAATCCTTCACCAGCATGGAACATCATCAGTGTAATCAAGGCTTTGTCATGAGTAGGAGGATCCATGTGGTAAATGCATTGTGGCTGAATAACGAAGAAGGTAGAGTGAAACACAATTGTTTCCTGTGTCCCACACTGCCCTAGAGTACTATAGACAAGGGGACAGAGGTTTTAAAAAGTTCTTCTTAAATATGTGCAATTAGTAGTAATGGGATAGGGTTTCCAGTTTTCTAAAATGACTTTGACAGTCTCAACAATAGGATTCATTTTGGTGGATATAAAATTTTAAATCCTTTCCTTTCCTTTCCTTTCCTTTCCTTTCCTTTCCTTTCCTTTCCTTTCCTTTCCTTTCCTTTCCTTTCCTTTCCTTTCCTTTCCTTTCCTTTCCTTTCCTTTCCTTTCCTTTCCTTTCCTTTCCTTTCCTTTCCCTTTCCCTTTCCCCTTTCCTTTCCTTTCCTTTCCTTTCCTTTCCTTTCCCCTTTCCCCTTTCCCTTTCCCTTTTTTCCTTTCCCTTCCCTTCCCTTTCCCTTTCCCTTTCCCGTTCCCCTTTCCCTTTCCCTTTCCCCTTTCCCTTTCCCTTTCCCTTTTCCCTTTCCCTTTTTCCCTTTCCCTTTCCCTTTCCCTTTCCCTTTCCCTTTCCCTTTCCCTTTCCCTTTCCCTTTCCCTTTCCCTTTCCCTTTCCCTTTCCCTCCCCTTTTTCTTCTCTTTTCCTTTCCATCCCCTTTCTCTTCTCTTTTCCTTTCCATCCCCTTTCTCATTCTCCCTCTCTCTCGTTCTCTGTTGTTTTTCTTTTTCCAAATCAGTAACTAGCAAAATAAATGATAAAATAGAAATGGGTATTAACAAATGGAATGAGCTGCTGACAAAACATACATAACAGTTGTGGTGTAAACACCCTGCTCAGAAGAACAGATTTTCCATAATATCTGTCAGTTTGCAAGAAGGAAAAAAAAAATGCTTCACAGAGCAGTATAAATAAATAACAGTGTGATGTGTAACTAATATTTTCTAATTTTCATAGGAGCCACCATCTTGGCAATATTGTGTTGCTTAGGAACTAACAAAAACATGTCTTTTTTTGTTTTGTTTTTAATGGTTCCTTTGTGCCCTGATATTTTTCCAAGTTGGCAGCTGTAAGGAAAAACAATGTGATTTGGTTATATTCAGCCCCTCTCTCTCTCAAGTCTGGAACAGAACAGATAAGAACTTGTGTGTCAGAATACAAAGTTTACTCAGCACGAGTCGAAAGCTTTTGATGTTTGCTATCCAATCTGGCCCGGCATCTTTGAAGTTCAGTTACTCATACTATAGCCCCATCAGTAAGAAATAGCCATTTTCCCTATGTTAGTTAAAACACTTGACAGATAGATGCAGTCGTAGCAAAAGCAGCAGGATATTGTTTTCAGAGCTGATCTAGGCATTTTTATTCCTGTTCACATGAAAGAATGAAAAATATTCAACCAAATATAAGGAAGAAAATGGAAAGAAAATTCTACAGTGTAATTGGGCATCCTGTTCCTGGAATGATTTTCTATATGTTGGCCATCCGTTAAATGTGGTACACAATTTAGTAATTCTAATGACTCTAAAATACCTGACTGAATCTTCTTCATATTCCCGTCTTTGAAGTTAGATATAGGTTTCATTTGTTAAAAAGAATCAAACTTCTTAAATGCCTTAACCAACATCAACAAGCAACTCTTCTGACACAGAAAATATATTTCCATTCCCATTTTTTCTCTTGATCAAGAGGTCAAGTTCACAGCTGCTGTAAATCAGCAGAGTGCTTTTCCAGTTGGTGGACCTCTACTGATTTACACCAGCAAAGAATGGGCTCAGGAAGGATTAGATGAAGGAAATTGCCCCCAGTAACCCATCACGAGAGGGAAGTGGAGCCCAGCCCTGAAACCCTGTCATGTTCTTTAACTACAAATTCATAATTAAAGCAGGAAAAGCAGTATGGTTTGTGGTGTATCTCTTATCAGGGTCTTTTGAACTATGAGTGAATTATTTAATTGGCATGGATAAATTCCTTTCTCTTGAACAAAATCCAGTCACAGTGTTAAATATTATGGATGTCAAATATTAAAATGATTTTCCTGTGCTACTGGTAGTGTTCTTTGAAGGAACAGGGCCTTTGTTCTAGGAAATAAAGCCATACAGTCAGTATACAACTAGTGAAGTCTCACATTCTCTACCTTTTACTGAGTAAACCTTAGAGAACAAAGCAGAAATTCTCCTCTTTCATCCTTCGTGGCTTCTCAAGGAGACCAATGTTTGTGACTTTTTTGAGGCTATTCTAAAGGGTCAGTTAGTTCACATTCAGTACCCAAGAAAAAACTATACAGACAGAAGGAATACCACCACCTTTAATAGGGAATCTGCAGTCTCAACAAATTGTAACAAATCCAACTTCTATTTTTATTGTAAATATGCCCTGAGTTAGCTGTTGGGAAGATGAAAGGCTGACATAAAGGATACAGTTGAGTTACAAAGAAAAATGCTGCACAATGGAGAGATTTTTTTTTTCCCCAAGCTTTCCTTCTGTGAGACCCTGTCAAGTAACCACTGAGGATTTTTTCATTAACATCTGCGTATTTAGTGTATGGTATTGAAATTCTTTCTTTTCTCTCTTCTCCCTCTTTTGTTGCCTTCTTAGCTCTATTTCAAGCTTTGCCTCTTACCACCAATATGTTGACCTTTCCCATTAGAAGGATATATAATCTGGAAGACGGGTACCAATTCTTAACCATGACAGAAGAGATTGCAGACACAGATTGACACATGCCCACTCCATCCATTAAAGGAAGAAGCTGAAAGATGTCATGCACTGCCCCAGGGATAGATGTATTTTGCCTTACCGAAATATGTAGAATCTTTTGAAAATGTGACTCAGAGTGTTTGAAAGAATTTATCTAGTCCTGAGTTACTGTTACACTGCCTGGCCTTGAATGTGCTTGAAACATACCCTTTTTTACCTTGGAGCTAGTAGAAATAACAGGAAGAAAAGTTTCTACTAGAACTCAGGAATTGTGATTGTTGCTGTTTATACAGTTAAAGGAGAGACATTAACATGTCTTCTCAGTAAAGTACTAGGTTATTTTCAAGTCTCCTTTTCCTTTAAGAAGGAATGAAAAACACAGAAAAGAGGGTTAACACAGATGTAGTGGGCTATGCTACTGATTTTATGACCTCAAATCTTTCTATAGGACAGCATTGGCATCCCTCCTGCCAGAGACAGAATTTGCTCTACATGATCAAAAATGCAGATATTACTCATTTCAAAACAGGCAAAAGGAAAATAAAGGTAGGAAAGAAACAAGGAATGAAAAAGTGGTTGTCCTTGACCTGTTGCCAAAGTCTGTCGTTCTCTGGCTAGCCATGGGAAGGGGTGAGGAAATGGATGTCTGTGCAGATACTTCTTCAATTGGTTTACAATACTCATTTGTGGGCATTTGAGACCCATTGAACTCCCTTTTCTCCAAAGGCTTGATGCAGGTGGGTTTACCACTAAGGGAGAGCAGGGGATTTCCTTGTGAGAGATCCTTGTAAGACAGGACAGATATACACATAGATACAAAAATACTTCTTTAGCAACAGGTTAATTAAGAATCAGCAATGTGTTTAAATGCAACAGGGCAGTAGTTTTGCTGACAATCAATCTGTCTGTGTGCACACATGTTCTATGCCCTTACCAGAGTGAGAACAGGTAGGTCATGGGATGCTGGGCTTTTTTTCCTTTTTTACTCCCTGGAGAATAATACCCATCTCCCAGGGTAATACTAATGACAAACTTTTCCTCCTACGCAAATGCTGAAAGGTGGTTCTTGAGATATAGTCCAGCAAGGGAAAATCAGAATAGCATCACAAAGCTGATTGACTGCAGTCTTTGTTTTTATCCCATAGATCTGGTCTGTAAAATGAACCTTTGCCCAATAGAGGATGTAATTTTTATGTTGAGAACACCATGTAGTCCTAGAAAGATAAACTGCTGGGAGTTCTTACTTCACGTGTAACATGACTTTTATGTTGCTTGAACAGTGGAAAGAAATATTAGAATTTATTCAATATAATTGTGAATGAGATCTGTGGACTTTAATTCCCATATCTGTGCAAACTCTGAAATTAGGAGTGAAGTCTCATTGTGTTCTTAATAATCCACTTCACTGCGATATAGTTGCAGGCACTGTACAGCACTGATGCTAATGTTTTTCCACATCTATCTGCAGTGAAAGTATCTGTGTTTGGACTGTAGAATAGGAAGCTATGAGATAAATCCACATTTGTCTCTCTATTCAGAGCTATACAGCAACTGCTGCTGGTGGCTTCCTGCAATGAGGCTTGCAAGCACATTGTTTTGTTTGAGGACATGCAGAGCTCATTGCATGAGAGCAGCTATCATTTCTGATTCAGACTTAACCATGGCATTTGTGATTTGAAGGTAATATGCTGTATAGTGTTCTTCTATTTCCCAGATTCTCTTTCCAAAGAGAGGAAACTCGTAGGCTGATGTTTTGACAGTAAAGCAAATGTCGATTGCTCTTTTATAAATTCTGACAAGCTACTCTACGTAACATTTATTTAGTGCTATGTGTGTGTTGCCAGCAACACTAGCTAAATTTCTTCAGCAAAAATAAAAGGGTTCAATCAATCATATGATCTGGGCAACCTGTATTTATATCTCCAGCGTGTCATAACCTAGTGTTGCTTGTCATTTCTTAACTGATCTACAAATATTACAAAAGCAATTTTCTGTCAGACTGAGGCTTGATCACAGTTGACCTCAAACGCCTAAGCATACTCACTGGAGAACCTCCAAAGCTCCACTAATATTTACGGGTCTTGTTCCCTCTCTGCTCTACCCATCGGTATCAAAGAAAACCTACCTGACATTTTCTGTTTAGGTTTTGTCCACATTTATACACCTTCACACACCTTCACATCACTTACCTTGTGCCAGTTTCTAAATGTTCTAGAGAAAAAAATAATTATATCCTTCTGTCTTCAGCTGGGCAGTGTATGAGCTTAGAGAGACACCCACTTTTCTTATGTTGCTCTCGCTCTCATTCCCTCTTCTCTCTTTTACTAGTTAGGTCTTTGTTATTACAAAATGTATCTTTTTTTTTTTGTTGTTTGGAAAGTGTACAATGAAAACAGAATGCCAGCTGCATCTTTGCTGAAAGAGCAGCCTTAGTTAGCACAGTAGCTTCGGAGCACACTGGGAAACTGTTGATGCTGCAACCTCTATGACTGTGAGAATATTGCTCTGTGAGTTGTTTTTTATCAGGAACTCATAGCTGTTGGCTGGGTGTCTGTGGATTTTTCTGGATTCAAATTTATCCTCCCCCTGCTTTTCTTCCCAATACCAGATTTATCTTTGAACTGTACTCACAGATGGTATAAATCATTTCTAAATGTCCTCTGTACAATACAGTTTCTTAGGAATTCCTCTTCTCTTGTTTTGCAAATGTCTTTTTTCTTTGGCATATTGAAGTGACCTTGGTGTGTCTTACAACACTCAGTATCGGGAGGCTTTATAAAACTCATATCTCAGAAGTGTCTGACATTACATTACAAGAGGATCTGTAAACCTCCGTGAGATGACAAATGTCTTTTTTAAACAACAGACCAAGACTTCATTTAAATTAGTAACATGGAGATTAGAGGAGCTCTCACAGGCTGTGCTGCAGCCATGCCAGGACTCTAGGAATATCAGTCACATGAAAGCTGTTAAGTTTGAGATGGAAATAAATCAAGGAGCCTGTAAAAACTGTCAGCAGGTCAGGGAAGTTTATGAACTCTTGCTGTATCTAATCATAAATCATAAGAATAAGCTAAAACTGAGAAGAAAAATGTCCTCTTTTGTAATCTAATACTGTCTGTTAAGGCAATAAAACTCAAATGAAATGCATGCATTGCAATTTTTAGTTGATACTTTACATTATTACCAAAGTGAAAGAAGAGCTTCAAAGTTATAAAAGTGAGACAAATGAGAGGTGGACTTGTAGTGGTTGGTGTTTCCAGGCCTGCATCTCCTCTACCTTCCAGAAACAAGAGCACTCATCCAGCAAAACACTTAGTGTGTGTAACTGCAGACACTCAGGCAGACTTAATAATGACAGTGGCACATATTCACATGCTCAAAGTTACAGGGGACCAAGCTCTTCACTGGACTGAAGCTTAAAGGATGGGTGCAGTAATCAGCATTGCAATACTGTGCAGCAGGTAAAGGATCAATCAGGGGTGTGTGGGTGAGCTTCAGTGTAACGGGTGAAGTAAAAAACAGACACATGTGTGTGTTTGACCACTGTGGGCAAGAATGCAAATAATTTCTGGAGGAGACCAACCATTTAACTTGCCAATTTCTTGCTGTTGTCACTTTCAAAACCATTATGACCAGCTTACTTGTTTTTAAAGTTCTCTAGCTCTAGGAACCAGAGCTACTCTCATAGGGCAGAACTGACTTTGTTAACTTTTAGCCCCTTTGTGCCTTAAACTCACTGTCTTTCCATTTGTGCCACTCACTGTTTAAAGCCCCATTGACTTCAATAATGCCTTGAAGAGGTGAGGGTTTATTTGTGGGGGTTGGGTTGCAGGGTGTGGGCCAGAGACAGGAAACCTCTCTTGCCTGGCATACTGTTGAAAAGCACTATGAATGTTTCTGACACTGATATCGTTATGCTGGTGACCCATCTCAGAGTATGGCAAGTGCTCACAGTACTTTACAATGGTATGCCAGACAAGGAAGATTTTACAATTCGAGGCCCTGACTTTGCAGCTGATCCTCACTGACAAATCCCTTACCCTGCCTGGAATACCACTGAAGTCAGTAGGACTAGTTGAGGAGTAAAATCCTATTCAGGATGAATAAAGGAATTGGGAGAAAAAGCCTAATACTACATGAAAAATGCCTGAAAGAGGGAGAAGAAACATCTCATCTTGTGTTTAGCAGAATACAGAAAAGTTTGAGATTAGGTTTTCTTCCTCTGCTTCTTAGCAGGACTGTGTACACAAACCTTGGAATCATCTGGACTGTGTTTGCTGCTAAGAAATTTGTAAAGGTTATGTGTATGCAATTATAGAATATGTACACAGATTTTACACCTGAGTGTACAAACCGAGGGTGACAGAAGTCAGTGTGAAAACATACTGCTGAGGGAAATACATCAGTGATAAGGAAATCTGGTCAAGCTTGTAAAATAAGTACAGACCGAACATTATACTACTGTAAAAATATTATGGTTGTTAAGGCCTGATACAAAGTGGAGTCACATCTGTTTAGAGAAGAGCATTGTGAATGTCCTGTAGAAACAGAGCAAAAGATCTTTTACTTGCTCCAAAAATGCTGTGTATAGTTTTTCTTCAAAATGCAACAGTCTCTCTTGCTGCAGTTTTCATGAGACAGGCGCTGAACTCTGTGTTCATAAAGCCAGGGAGGGAGCTGCTCCATCTGAGCAAGCCCATAAACAGCAACTGACTACTCCTTACATTTTTAAGAGGCAGGTGTTTTTAAAGCAAAGTCCTATCTTCATGGATTTTGAACAAAAGCACTGAATGAATTCTTCTGACCTCAGATAATATAGCCAGATCTTTATGATATGGCTTAATGTACTTGCTTGATAAAGAAAGCTAAAGATGGTGCTGGAGGCAGAATGCTCTGCAATGAGGAGAACCTGGAAAGCAAGGCTAGACTTAAGAGCCAGTAAAAGGTATTGTAGATCTTTCTGAATCAGGAGGATGTTTTGTTAGTCAAGGTGCCTAATTTCAGAGAATGGTGTGTTCTTAAGACCAAAGAAATTTTGGGTTCTTACGGTAGTTACTGAAGTTTCATGACCCCAAAGGGCTCCCAGTCCAGATTCTATAAGAGTGGACAAACTCAGCAATGAACTGGAAGGTGGACACACCACATGTCGCAGCCATGTGTATTGTGCCAGATACAAAGCCCTGGAGCAAAGGTTAGCACCATGAGAGCCTCACGAAAAAATCCTTGATTTGCATAAGATATTACAGAACTGGTTTGGTTCTATGTGTAGAAGTTGAAGGAATAAAAGAAAACTCAATATTCACAGCCTTCATGTGGTATCGAGGTGAGGAAAATTGCCTCCTGAGAGGGAATTGCACCTATTCCAAGTAAGACACATGTACTTTCGATATTTCTGATCACAGAAGCAACAGTTCCCCATGTGGTCTGTCCCTGATGTGTTACCCGATGTGTTCTGAGCTAAGTAGTTTGACCTCAGGAGAAGCTAAAGTGTTGCCTCCTACCCTGGGTGAGAGAAGGGCAGCAGGCTGCTTGGTCTTGGGATGGAGAAAAGTTGGTGTGGTGTCTTCCCTGGGTCTGTAAGAGAACCTCTGTGGAGCAATGAGCCTTTTGCACAGCAGTGTGACTGGCAGGTTAAATGGGGCTCCTCTGACAATCATTCACAGATCACAGAGCTGATAAAGGCAGGGAAATGGATAGAAGAAAGGACTAGTCCTTTAGGGTAGGCTCCCTAAAAACTTTCACCCAGGTTCCTCTTTTACCAATGCACAGGGGCTTCCATTTACCTCCCCCTATGCTTGTGCTGACCTCCTTGTCTCACTGAGTGCTCAGGCTGCTGTTTGTCCTCTCTGCTTCAAAACCAGTGAGGGGCCTGATTAACCTCGTGTGTGAATTGTACAGTGACGACTAATTACTTGTACTTCCTTCTGTAGCACTGAAAAACATGTTTTATACTTGCCCTCCAGACACAGACAGGACATCAGGATTGGGAAAAGGCTATAAACCAGCTCTTCATTAGTTTCTCTTAATTGTTACTGGGACAGGACCTTATGGCTTCACTTCCTCTGAGAGGGGGTTACTGAGACAGAATAAAATGCAGGTGCCCAGGTGCCCATGACATAGTTTTCCCCTGCAACCAACCTAAATAGCTTTCAAGAGTTGAGATCAGAGACATCAGCTTTTGTAATGTCAGCATCCTTATTAAACGTTTAGCAATCTGAATTCAGCTGCAGTAATGCCTCTAGCTTTTTTGTTCAATGGACACAAATCCTTTAACAGACTTGTAATGATATTAAAGGTGAATGAAGAACATACAATATTTAATTCCCTGTCTGTGATCTTTAGTGTAGAGTAGTTTGATGTGTTTGCTTATTACACTGAAAGCGAAGGTTTAGTAAATAAGAAGGAAAACTCAATGGGTGTGATGACAGAGAGAGCAGGGATGAGAAATTTGTGACAACCGGTGAAGGATGGTCTATGAGGTTGTGGCTGAAGTATAACTCTTATGTCTTAGAACCAGAGGCAGCGAGAGAGTAAATTGGCAATGGGGGATTTCCTAACGTTGCTATGATCAGAAGGATAAGGAAAAAGGTTATTACATAAATCAAAAGCTTTACTAAAAGATCAGTCAAATGCAGACTCAAGGGACTAGCCCTGGCAGCAAACATCTTTACATTGTTAGGTCACCTCATTGAACTGGGTCAGAAGCAAGAATTTTATTAACTGAAGGCTGTTGAGAAGCAGGTGTGGAACAGATTAATGGTTTGGAGCTCAGCTGGCTGAGAATGGCCAGACACAGAAGGAGGCAAAAATTAACCCCAGACCATTGACCAGGGGTGATGTCAGTGTGCAGTGCGGCTGGGAGAGCTATCAGGCATGCTAGGGAGTGAATGGGTAGGAAGTGTAATGGAAGTGTAAGCAGCTAACTTCAGTGGTGAGAACTAATCTCAGTGTGTCCTGACACACTTACACTGGCACTGTGTTGGGTAAGTAAAAGGGAACAGAGAGTTCGCTTCCAGTGTGAAAAGTGGTTATCTATTGCATGTTCTCAGGAAACAGGGCACAAATCAACACTATTTCTTACTTTCAGGAGTTTAAAGGAAAGAACAGTTTTGTGTTGGTGCAGTCTTCTGATTATATAAACCTGCATGCGGTGGGTTGCTCTGGGTTATGTGAGACTAGGGGCAGTGAAGGATGCTGCAAGCAAAGGCAAATAAATATATATGGGAAGAACTAGCTCATAATTAAATGGTCTGGTATCACTTCTCATGCCTGTGTGAATCCCCTCTTTCCTCACCCGTGCTTGGGGCTATCTCTAGGTTGTGGCAGACCACTTCCCACCGGTCAGGAACTGCCCTTTGGCCACTTGGGATTTTTGAGGACACATTCATGACAGAAGCCAAAGATACAATTTCTTTAGCCACACACTTTTTGTTCCTAAATACGCAACGTAAATGCACCCACTTGTGTATGTTTTGAGCCAAGAAAGGAAAACATTTTTGACCTACATAAAGTCAAAAGAAACCTGCTCCGCAGTGGTGTTTACTCTTCAGATAAGGCAGTGGAGATGATATGAAAGAGTGAAAAGAACTGCTTAATGAGAGCAAATGAAAGGATTCAACTTGTCTTCCTTAGGAAGGAGACAAATAACAGGAAAACATGTAGGAAAAAAAAGCCTATAAATTGTAGTGGTCCTTGCAACAGGATGTTGCTGAGAGAATTAATTCAGTGTGATTAAAGATTAGAATAGGTTCTTATTTGGCTAGTGAATTTCCTAAAAATTATGTAATAGCTAAAGGCAAATATTTAAGATGAAATATGCTGTGTCTGACCTGAGATCTGCTGAACACTGATTGGCTATTAGAGATTCATTGGTTCAAGCTACTGGAAGAAGATGAGCTCCTGATCTAATCCTATGTGGTAGACAGGGTACATCTCTACCTCCTATTCTCTAGTTTGAAACACTGTGATCATTCCTGTTTCTTTGAAATACTTTCATGCATTAACAGTATTACTTATTGCTGACTGTTTCTTCTCTCTTAATCCAGTTTAAAACTGAAACCACTTTGCCTTTTGTCTAGAAATATTTTCTTTTTTTTTTTTAAATACAATTTTCCTCCTACTTTTTAAAGGGCAAATCAGTCTAATGTTATGTTCTTTTAACAGTGGAAAATATTTGGGTTTCAGTGTCCAAAGGTGTCTTCCATTGACTTTGATGACTCAAATATACTAAAACTTCAGTACTTTACACTTAAGAAAGGTACATTTTGTTTATCAAGGAATGTAACCTTTGTGTTTTTGGGGGAAATTGATTTTTTTTCCCCCAGCAGTTCTGCTGAAAAATTTCTCTCATCTTTACAATATAATTCATTATTTATTAGTTATCAATACAAAAATATATTCAGATTAGCTGTCAGATGACAACTGAATTTTATTTTTTTTTGCCTGTTATAGTAGCTTCTCAGAAGAGTGGGGTAGGTACATGGTAGAAAGGCCACTAATTGGGATAAAAGGGAGAAGTGTTAGCAGTCATTATGCTTCAGGGCATAATCTGATCACCAGCTGTAGTCAGAAGAGATCACTGTCTCTAGTATTTAACAGCAATAAATTTGTCACATTTTGATGAGGAGGTGAAGAGGAAGGGTATGTCTTTGACTGATCCAAGTATTGCAAACAGCATTGCTAGCAAAGTAGTTTTTTGATCTGAACTGAATGTGCATACGTTATACATTAGCTACCTGCCAGCTAACCAATTCTACAACTTTGTTCAAATACACATTTGCTGAGAGTGACTGTGAAAAGACAATGTTTAAAGTGAGCTCAGGCAGTGAAGCAGTCTAAGCATAAGAGACCAAGCAGCTTGTTGCTGTTGGTGAAACCAGTGGAAGGTCACTTTTTTGGAAGGTTTTGGAAATGTGAACAATATAGAATTTCTGCTTCGTGGTATTTACTGAAAGGATGTTGTTTCAGACAGAAGCTAACTTTCTTCACAGCTGTGAGCTTTCTTCACAGCAAATTGCAGGCTGCTTCCCTCTTCAGTTGGCAGAAGAGATTTTTCTTCTGGAGAACATCTCCAGGGAAATGTAAGTGGAGAAGGGGAAGCTTATTATTTAATTTTATGTGTGAATTGGATTAGTTTTTCTTGTAATCGATAGGAACAGTATTATCCCACTAATTTAAAAGGGTACCATAGGAAAACCTTAACATTATTAATACTGAGATTAAAGTTCTTCATCCTATTTTTTCTCTAAATCTACTTCAACGTTTTTCTTTAGTTTGCTTCTCCTTGGGAAGGGTGAAAATGAGAAGCAGTTAGAGGCCTTGTCCACTTCTTGAGCTGAACCTGAACTCCTTTTCAGTTTCAAAGAAGAGAGGATTAACATTTGTGTAACTCACTGCCATGACAGTGTTACAATTTATAGTGGCAAGTCAGAAATACCAACAGGAAAACCCCAGAAAAGGAAAGCCTTTTGCTCCCAGTGTTGAGGTGATGGGGTTTGAAGGCTGGGGTGAATGAGTGAATTACCAGTGTGGCTTAGCACTGACACGAGTGCACTCCCAGGTTTCTGGTTTGGTTTGTCATGCTGGACAGTGGCTTCACATTGTTCCATATCAGCTTCAGGGCCTGGGCAAGGGAGCATGATGAAGTGGGGGTTGCTAAAGTTTTGAGGAATATGCAGCTGCTGAGGAAGGTACTTAAATTTCAGCCTTGAAGCCTGAAATGAAGGGGAAAGACACGAGGAAAATGGGTGAGATACGCAGCTTGACTAGGCTGTGTATGCCATGGGGAACAGAAGCCTGTGTGTAATTCAAATTATGGTTACAGGCGGACAAGCATGTGTAAACAGTAATCCAGTATAAGGTAAAAAACACCAGGGAAAGAAGAAGGCTGGACAGATTACAGATGGAATTAGAGAATGCAAAAAAAGTGATAAGGAAAGCAAATGCTGAGATGAAAGGAAGATTGTATAGGAGGATAAGAGAGATAATGAGAAATGTTTCCAGGGTGTAAAGGCCACGAGGTCAGTGAAGGAGAACATAAGGCCTCTAAGACATTGCAAAGGTAATTTATAGTCAGAAAACATTTCTAAATGTAATGTATGCTGTGGCTTCATACTCACAAAAGGAGGACAGGGGACAGATGCCACAGACGGACATAAATTTCCCCAGAGAGGAATAAGAAATATGGGGAAGGGGGAAGGTGTCAGCCTGACACAGAACTGCCTTGTGACCTTCGAAGACTGGCAAACAGTGTCAGGATGGGATATTAATTGAGAAAAATAATGTCTTATCATTGTGCCAGCTGAACTGAAGAGAGCTGAAAGCAAAACCAGTCTTTCATTTTGGGCCACTACTAACGTGTCTGAGTGGCTTCTGTGCAGCATCCTGTGGCCTCACAGGAACCAATTTGTCTGTAAAGCGAACTTTATTTTTGCCAAATGTGGGTGAAAACACTATAAAATGCTTCTGAAGTCACAGCTAGCTTTAAGTTACTCAGTTTTTATATGTCTTGTTTTCCTGCAGTTCTGAAATAAGGGAAATACTTAACTGTTGTGGGGAATATGTTTAAGGCAATGATGACTTCCCATGGTACTAATAACCACCAGGGCTCCAAGCCAAGATGTTTTTACTCATTGAGAAATAATTGTGACTCTATCAGTGTGTATAGGAAACTTTCTCATGATAGGAAAGTAAGAAATACACCTCTAAGCCTTAGTCAAATTACCTTTAAAATATTACATTTTGCTATTTACCTTCTACACATCTTCCTGGGTATTCATAGAACAGATCTTTTCTTGAAAAATCCTGGGGCTTGACTCTTAGCTGGTACAAGTCAGTATTGCTACAATGAATGGAAAATGGAGTTTGATGCAATACTCTAAGTATGTTTATGTGTCATTTTGCTGTTCCTAAGGCCCTTATAAAATCTCCCTATGGTTTCCAGAGCTGTTTTCTCAGTCTAGACTTATGAGGTCAAATTCTGTTTTTATTAAGTCCTTTCTCAACTATTGTCTGACAATTTTTAATAAAGAATTTATCTGAAAATGAAGAATCTCTAAGGATGGGAGTTACTGGATCTGCCTCCTGCACCAGGTGTTCTCTCCATTCCTTGCATAAGACAGGGAGTGTCTTGGGAATAGGATACAGCTGTGCTTTGTTCTGCTCAGTTGTTAGCTGGTATGACGATACTCACTCCAGCAGCACAACACAAAATGCAAGGGAGTTGAGAGAGCTACAGATGGCTCTTCCTTTTACCTGGGGCCACACAGATGAATGAAAAATCCAGTCTAGAGTTGATGAGGCAACAGGAAATTTTTCATGTTCTTCACTGTGGGTAGGTTAGAGCCTGTACCACCAGATCATATAGCCCTTGCTTTGGTGAGTGTTTCTTCCCATGATTATTCCTGTTTGCTCCTGTGGGGGTAACGTGTGAGCCAGTGCATGCTCACTCGTGTGAACAAGGGTGATGTGCTCTGTCCCATAAATAGTTGTGTGATTAATCATTCCTGTAGTGAGGGAACATCTAAGTCAATTGCCTCAGTTGAATGTAGCTCGCAACATCCATTCTCAAATTCAGTTACTGCTTATTTGACACAGCATTTAAATTAGAAGCACATTTTCTTGGAGACCTCTATGGGCATAACCAATCCCAGAGTACTGAGAACACTGACAATCTCCTTTTAAAGCCCTGCTCACTGGTGATGTGGGCAAAAAGCACAACTGTTAGCTTTGCACTGCTTAAAATTAACATATGTGAGGCCTGGGTAGATTACAGATTGGCCAGCCTATCCCAGGATATCAGGTGGTGTCAGGTTGTGGAATGAGGCACTGGAACCTGCTTGTGTCATATGGTGAAATTATTAGTAAAAACTTTTTTGTTTTTTTTGCCTACCACTATCCAAATGATTGTCTGTCATGGCTTGGACTTAGCACAGCCCAGGGACTCTTCCCAGTGATATTTTTGGATGCATTCACACTGTTTCAGAGACAGAGAGTTAAATGGCATAGATGTGATCTGTTTCATACCAGTTGTCCTCAGTGCCTGAGAATGATCAGAGGTGTTTTTCATTACTAGTGGAGGCAAAGCTTTATCTGTCAGTGAACAGCATAGCACAACTTTAAGAGGATGGTACAGAGGACCTGACTTTTATTTCATTCCAGTCTTGCGCTAGTGTCACTATTAGTAAATTCATTTTTGTTCTGCTACAAAAGAAAGAGAATGTGGCTGTGAAGACAGGTTTCCATAGAAAACATTCTGCAGTCTAGTGGTCAAAGCATGAACATCCCCTTGGATAGACATCTACAAGAAGGGAGAGGTCTGTATCAGTTCTGAGGTGTCTGACTGTTTGCTATGACAAGTGGTACATCTGGAGATGTCCCATTGCAAACAGAATGTTTTGTAGTCTGTGTTACTTATGTAAACATGAGAATGAGATGCCGTTGAATCTTGCAGTCATTGGAAGGCCTTGAACCTGCTTTTTCGCTGCCTGCTGCTCCAAAACTCTGTTATCTCAAATTTTAGCTAAGGTATATCTCATTGCTGGTGTGACAGGAGCCTTAGAAGCCTGAAAAATCCCAATTTGAATCTTAGGGATATGAGGCTTCCCAACATGGCCTTCTAGGGCTGGCAGAGAACTGGGAACACAGCACCCTGGAAATGATGATTGAGCTGAGCTGCAGAACTTGAGCTTTCAGGAATCACTCAGCTTTGAAGTGTTTAATTAATTCTTGTATAATTTTATTTTTACAGAAATTAGATGTTTCCTGTGGAGTGGAAGTTCCAAGTTTATGGCTAAAAAGATTCTAACTAAAAGTTGAGCAGAAAACAAAAGGATAACAACCAAATTATGCTTGCTCCTAGTTGGCATACTAAGCAAGTCACTCAGCAGAGGACACCAAAGAAGAAAGCAGTGAACACTAGACAGTGCTTGATTAAAAAAACCTTGCTGGGAACATTTATGGGTGGGCGGGGGGTGTCTGTTAATGCAACAGAGGAAGCAGACCAAGATGGGCTTCCTGACCCATGTCTATCTTAAAATTTCCTATGTAATCTCCATAGACGTCTCCTTCAGTGTGAATGTACTTTGGCCAGTAGCCTTGAGGTTTATTAACACCATGGAAAGTAATTATTGCCTTGTCCACACTCCCCATGGTGGTTATTGTTTAAGTATTTCCCTTATCCTGGATTGCAGGAAAAGAATCCACTTCATAAATCTACTGACAAACAGTTATGCTGCAGCAGCTCGGGAAGTGCAATATTCTCTCTGTGCTAATTTCAGTAAAACAGCACGTTTTTGTAAATGAGCTAATCCACAGAAAGTGACAGAATGTTACATTGCAGAGGCCTGGCTGAGCTAATGGTACAAAATGAAAGAATGTTTTCACTGCCTGTCCTCTGAGTTCAGTTGGCATAATAAAATGCTGTTTTCCCCAGTAGAATATATGCCCTTCTACTTTGCTTCTCTGTCATAATAAATGACTGGCCTGGAATTAAATGGGTTGTTCCTGAACACGGGATGTTAGTGATGGAAAAGACCTGTTAGATCACACTGGCCATCTCTTTGCCAGTACAATGCTCCTTACCTTGCATTTTGTAATGCTCTTTCTAATTTAGATTTAAAAGTCTCAAGAAGCCAGCCTGCCAGTGCTCTCCTTACAGGTCTTTTGCTCAGCTTCAGACTGTGAACTTGTAAGCAAAGACAGTCCGGTTACAGACGCTTAATGAAGTAGCCTGCTGTAATTATGAGGAAAAACACATTAACCTGCCCCAACAGCAAAATACAGCATGTAAACTTAAATTACAGCTGATGTAATAACAAAGAAACCTTCTCAATACCACGTGTTAACGTGGTTTATTCCTTGACCAGGTTGAAATAAGAACTTTTAAATAATCTCCTCAGATAACTGAGAATCAGGGTAACAGTGCTGCTCACAGTAGTTGGAATGTTTCCTCTTGCTGTTGGTCTTCCTCATTTCATCCTACGACTCCCACCTATATCTCTGTGAAGAATAGGTAATAATTTCCATTCCTGTGGGGTTAATATGTCCAGAGACTGCAAAAACATCCATGGCATTGTTTCACTTCCTAGAAGGTCCAAGTTCCCTGCTTTGCAGAGTTGTGGCAGCTCAGAAGTTGTCTCTACGTGTCCTCGCTGGCAGGTTTTTGCCTGGCTATAGAGCCTTGATTCAGGTCTGAGAAAGGGTGACACAGGCTTGACTGTGGCTTACAGCCTTTTAAATCAGTGTTTAACACAGGTTTAAACTATATAATGAATAATAAAGGCAGAAACTGACTTTCATCTGGGAATGTATGTCTTTCAATTGAATGCCTCATTCTGTGTCATGAAATGTGCCTCAATGTACACTGTTAGACTCTTGGGTCTAGAGTAGCCCATTGTGTCTGGTTAGGATGAAAATTCAGAGGAATTTAGTACAGAAAGCAAATACGGGGATTAAATCTCCATGAAGTAGGTGTGATTAAGAGCATGTCTGGATTATAACTAAGCCTGAGGTAGAAATGGAAATGGCTCAAACACAACCCCCCAAAGATGGAAATCTTTGGTAGTGAATCTCCAATAAGTCCGGTTCATGGAAAGCCACTACTAGGTAGTGCTGGCAAAGAGCACCCCAGTCAATATTTCATACTCCCCAGCAGATCTGTGTCTGGCTGCAGCTGAAGTACTGAGGCATTGCAGTTCTTCCAGAAAGCAACAAAACAGCCACTCAGGGCTGCAAGGCTCCTGAAAACAGAGCCCCATCATTAAAATCTGCGTAGAAGTTTCTACACTTCAGTGTTCCTGCAGTTTTCTTTTTTCCCCCCCTTCTCATTAATCTCATGTAACTTCGGAGTGACTCCAAAGAAAATGATGGAAATGTCTCTAGATGAAACTGCTGTAAATGAGAATGAAACCCAGTCTCTATATGATTCTAGAAGGTTCTTTGTTTTCTGACATAACTTTAATTGTAAAGCAGCACATTGTGTCCAAGCTTAATGGGTCTTTGTAGTAATTTTTAAAGGTTTAATTATAACTATGTGCATCACAAGCTAGCTGTCTCCAGAAAACTGGCTTTGAAAAAGATGACATGTTTAGATGCCCTTTCAGTAAGGCAACTGAGGATTTTGTCAGTTGTGGTTCAGTAGTAGAGTTGCCACCAATACATCTTGGACTTCATGGTTTTGTATGTTAGACCCTTAAAAAACTTTTCTGCCTCTTAAAAAAGTCCCTTAACTTGAGGCGACAAGTGTTTTAATCAGAATGAAATGAGTGACTGCCATTCTCATCTGTAAGGGACTGCACTGTGTCATTAGTTTGACCTTTAGTTTTATGCAGACATGTCAGATAACCAGTATTACAAAAGCTTTATTTTCTTTTTTTCATCACTGAGTCTTGGTGTGTTCATTCGAAGATCCCTGAACCCAATATGGTAAATATAGAAATAAGTGGCTTGATAAACTCTGACTTTAAAACTACAGCAAATTAAAGAAAAAGCTCAAACACCCTGTAAACCTTAAAGTGAGATGACTACTGCAGTAATTGAATGGATTTAGTATCCACTAGGGAAGTTTCTTTCCTTAAATTAAACTTAGTGTAACCTTAGTTTTCCTGTGTTTAGAAGAGCTCTGTGGTGATGAAGTTTGTGAATTGCGGCAAAGCAGTGATGAGCACATAGGAATGTCACCCTCTGCTGGGATTCAGGATGTGGATTTTCTTCATGAAAAGTCTTAGTTGTTTCCTATAGTGAACTTGTTAACCCTGAGTGTGTTTTATTACCCATGGTACGAGAGAATTCGTGTCTGATTGGGCTCTTTTAAAGATCAGAAAATTGTAAACTAAGTTTCTTATTCCTACAGAAAAGAATTTATTTAGCGTTAGGTTATCAGTAAAGTCAAAGGAACATGCTAAGGACCATCAAGGGCTTTTAACTTGTGCTGTCTTGTGTACTAGCTTCATGCTAGTCTTACTGGAATCACTATTTTGTTTGGAACACCATGGTGATAGATCTAGCTTTCATTTCTCTGATCCATGTATTTTGCCATACATTTGTCAAATTGACACGGCCTGGCCTGACAGGTGTGCCTGATATAAAGAAGGTTTCTCATATATTTTATGTTGCTGATTAGAAAATTGGAATATTCTTGCCCTCACTTGCAACCTGACCATTGGAAAAAAAAAAATCAGTCACATCATTTCTGACTGCAGCAAGTTTGTGAATCCACTGATAATTGTGAAAGCAGTTGCCCCAGGCAACTACTAGTGGAATGACTGACAGCAGTTTGGGGTTTTGGCATTGTGGAGAGCTGTTATTGCAGACTCATTTCACATATATTAAAGGTTTGGGGGATAAAGAAGACCCTTCACAATTACTTTCTTAACCTTTTATTTCCTTCAAAAATCTGTATATCATTCTATTCCTTTTTCTGTTGTTTCTGGAGGAAGTGACAGGGACATCTCAAACATGCTCTTCATTTTGTGTAGTGAGGTTTCCATCAATTCATGCAGTAGTGGTGATGCTGTTGGAACTGGAGTGCTCTAGCATATTCTCTAGTGTTCACTTACACTCTAGTGTACCTGAAGGACCCTTAACCCCACAACTTGTTCGCTTTTGTCAGTTATATATCAGCTAGTCTAATAAAAGCTATTAGCTCTTCCTACAAACTCTCATTTATCTAGATATTATTATCAGTTGTGGCAGCTTGTATGGCAGTAGCACATAAGAGCAATAGAGTGTTTCTGCCATAAATACGATGGTTAAAGAGGAAAGAGAGGCATCACAGGTAAAGTACATCCTTTAAGGATGCCAGCAGAGCTGAAAGTTGAACTTATGTCTGCTGAATCTTCATCCATGGCCAAGCCAAAGGTACATGCTGCTTTCCAGGAACATATAGAGATTAGCAAGCTCTGTTGTTGAGCAAACAGGAAATTCACTCTCAAATGCAGAATGTGTAAGGGATCAAAAACATCTATAGATAAGTTCCGTTCTCACAGGTTTTTGTTTGTTTTTCTGTAAAGTTGAAATGTTTTGTTCATATGTATTTCAGCCAGCAAAAAGCAATTGTAGAATTCGAAGTGACATTTTAATTTTGAAATCTTGTTTTCAAAAGGATTAATCACCTCCAAAATGAAATAGATTGTTATTTCAGATTGAGACTAATCAAATACTTCTAGGTAGCCAAATACATACTTGTTGTTTTGTTTTAGCAATCACGATGGGCCTCATAATACTTTGCTCCTGTGTCTTTTTCCACTCCCTGCTCCTGTATCATTCTGACCAGTTCATATTGCTTATATCATTCCTTTACACTGTTCAGGCAGATCCTTGTAGCAGGGATTGGTAGTGAGATGGAAATTTGAGGGTGTCGTCAGACTGGATCGAAATGGCTCTCCTTTAATGGTGTGTATGAAATAGGTGGGTGTATTCAGTTCAGTTTCTGAACATGCCCACACTACAAACTGTTTGGTTTTGTGTTTCCCACCCTGTGCAGGCCAGCAGCAGTCATGGTCTTCAGACCCAGAGCTGAGGAGGATGATGAGGCTTCTCTGTATCTTCTTCACACCAAGCTTTCAGGCCTGTATGGTCATGAGTGTCGTGGTTCGGGGAAGTGTTAAACACTGTTTCATTAGCAGGGAGCGGTATTTCACACCCTGTGTGTTGAACCAATTTCAGGGGCAAATAAAGCTGGACTGTAATACTGGACTCCAGGCTGTGAGGAAAGAGGCACTGGACTCAATTCAGAAACTGTGTGAAAGTCAAGGATCCTCTTGAGCTTGATGCCTTGTTCACAGCTATTCCTTGTTTCTACCTCCTTCCAGAGGTAGATACTCTCCCACTAGGGCACTGCAAGGTGCACCTTAGTATTTTTCCATTCTCTCCTGCAAACAGAGGGGACAGCAGCAGACACTTAAGTACTGAAATGCTCTTTATGTAGGTGCCTGTCTTGCAAGGAACTGTGGGTTATTTGAAATCTACTAGATGCTTATTTTGATGGATTTGAGCACCTGTCATGAATGATTCCATGTAGTATTAAGTCTCTGAAGCATTTGTAGCAAGAATGAACATGTTTTTGAGGACATAAATCACATCTACAACTTTGCTGGATAGCAAGAGAAATCAACGTTTCCAATGATGCCTGGGCATTTTGCTAGACTGGTCTGGTTCACATCTGTGAATTCAGACCCCCTCTGCTGCCATGTCATGTGTGAATTCCACAGCAGACACTTATATCTTGCAAGCTTAGCACCTTTGATTTGGTGGCAATACTTTGCATAAGCCTTTGGAGTTTGGTATCTCCGTACTGTACACTCAGTAAGCCCTAATATTTGTAAGGAGGATGTGAAAGACAAATCAAATTAATTTCAAGTAACAAGAAGTCAAAAAACGTGTCTTCCCTTATTTTCTTTCCTGTTTGCCTAAGGATTATTTATTGTGTTTGCCTTGATTCCAGCCACTTAATTTTTCCAAACAGATGCAGCTGATTGATTAATGGCATTTCATGTTTAAAGTCAAAAGTGTCAGCAAGACTCTTGCACGCCTGTGTCATTCTCTCCTAGAACAATAGCTTCGGCTGAGAAGCAGGGACTTGTGCCAAGTATTCTTGAGGATAGGAGGTCACGTGCCACTTTTCTGCTAGGAGACAGATATATATAAGGACAAGGGGAGGCAGGAGTTTGGGGGCTTGGAGGGCTAACTCTGTTCTAATAATAGGTGGATCACATGGTTGCTAAGTCACCTACAACAAGGCTTAGTTTGTGGAGGTGAATCAAAGTGTCGGGAATTAAGGACATTTCTTCGACTATCCTATGACACACAAAAATAGGCCAAGGGAAATACATATGTGATGAAGAAAGCATCGACTGTCTAGGCCAAAACTCGTCAGAGGAACAGCGGGACTTCATTTCTCTCACCTGTTTTTGTGATTACTCTTCTCTTATTTTTTAATAATCCTGCATGTGAAAATAGCATACAGGTGATCCAGGTTCTCACCTAATACGTAATATAATGTATTTGCTTACAGTAGGGTAGAGACCAGGGACTTAGCTGTTGGAAACAGCTATAGCTTGACTGATGCCAATTACCCCAGTCAGGATCAGTCCTATCTGCTTAGCCTGGTGTGGGAACTGGGTGAAGAGTTGCAAATGGAGAATTACGTACTCATGCACCACATTGGAAACCTATTGCGTATTCTAGTGTCAGTAATAGAAAGCATCTATATTTATGGATCAAAATGAAACTGGCATAGGCTCCCCTTTGACAGCTGTTTCAAATATAGGGCTCATCATGTTGTAATTCTTTCCCAGTGTACGCTTAGAAACATGTAAAACACCGAGAAGCCTGAGACCCTATTGTTCTCTTCTGCGCATTCTGAGCATTCTGTGTAAATGTATCTCGGATCTTGAAGGCCAGATTCCTAGATACTGAAGTCAGAGACCAAGCTTTGTTTTTTATTGTCAATGGCATTAATCAACAAGTGGGGAGTCCCTTTTGTTTCCCTGACCTTCCGTATGTTTTCCCAGCTTCATATGCTAGGGTTCAGAGGAAACTTCCTCTGAAACTATGAGCCACTAGAGGCCTCCTGAATACTTGAATTGATTTTGCTTCCAGGAAGACAGTCTCCTAAAAAGTACATCAGGCTTATAGAAGAAAATGATTCCCAGTTTGCCAAGCCAGGCTGACACACAGTGTGGCGAGGGTGAGCAGAAGATAGCACAGCTGAAATAAAGAACAGAAATGCACTTGAAATTCAGCTCTTAAAATAAAACCCATGTAATATTGAGTCACGGTGAATTACTCATTTCTATTTAGCCTTTATCTGTTGCAACCTGATTAGAGAGAGAAACTACATTCCTTTATTCAGGCATGAGGCCAATATTCATATTAGTCATTTTTGGCCAAAATAAATTTTACAAACTTTGGTCAAAATGCTTAATCCAATAATGCAAATGTAGGGACTCTTTAAATAAACCACCCCATAGCGATCTCTCTGTTTATTTTTCGTTTACATCCTCACACCTTCTTTCTCTCTTCCTGTAGCTCTTTTTTGCCGTTGCACCAGCCTCATTTGTGTTTACCTCTTTTGCATAAGCGTCCATTGCAAAACCCCCATGGATATCAGAGCTACTTCGATGACACAGTTGATGCTTCCTCTCTGAGCTATGCCAGGTTTGCCCATTGATCCAGGAGCATGTTCCTGTTCATTAATGCAAGGTCACCCCTAATTCCCTCCTTCTGCTCTTTACCTCTCAGCCCTCAGGGGGGCAGATACTTGGAGGAGAAACCCGTTTGCTTTCTGTGTCAAGAAGCTGGTTGGTAGCTTGCTGCTAATTACTTTGGCTACAATAATTCTTAACCCGATTACAGTGATACAAATTAAAGCACTCTTGGCGAAGGGCAGCTAAATCCACGTCAGACACCAGAGCCTTGGTTTATTTAGGGACATCTCATTTCTTCTGATCTTGTTACCCAGTTTTCCATCTTCTTTGGGTAATCCTGAGTAAATCTTTCTGCAGTGGAAATCAGCACCATACACATAGGCCCAGATTATTAGAAAGACCTTTGAAATTGTCTCATGAGGTTCATCCTGCAACCCTTTGGGAAGGTCAGGTCCTCCCATCCCAAAGGATGAAGAACAACTAATGATTTTGAGAGCTCCCAATTGTGCATTTTTACAGGGCCTAATTTTCAGAGATGTTGCCTGCACCCCATCCTTAAAATCATCCTCTGCAATGTGTTTCAGTGTTGGATCACCAAAACAACTCACTCTTGCTAAAAATAGAGGTCTATGTACTTGTACAGTCTTTGGCCTTTGCTTATGCAAATTGAACAGTTGTCAGATAACCTTGTTCCCAGTACCTTGTGTGCAAAAACATTGTTTTCCTTTCTGCATTCATTGAAAAATGTGGTCTTTTTAAAGAAATGTGTGTTGGGATGTGGAAAAAATTATTTCCTTGATAAACTGGCACCATCTTCTATAGACAAACAGCTTCTTTCTGCATCCATTTTCTTTGCTGTGGTGGGGACACTTTTTGTTCAGTTTGTTAATGAGACCATGCTGGGAGATAGGAAGTTGGACTCCTCTCTCTCATATGTTGAGCTGGGTCAGGGAAGCTGAATTTCAGAACTGCTATGGTCAGGTGCTATAAACTATGAAGTACTTCTGCTAAAATAGTGTTTCCAGTATCCTGTGAATAACATACTGATCACTGAATTAGTTCCTTAGTGAGAAGGAAAGAAACAAGATTAAAGAGAAACCTGGGAATAGATTTAGTTCTATTTTACTTCTTTTACTCTGGCATTTATCAAGCTGAACTCCCCACAAGTCAGAACTATATAAATATTGAGTAAAGACTGCAGGATTTAACAGTCAGTTCATGTCACATAATTATTAGCCTCTGGCAGCGTCTTATTCACTTGTAAAGCCACTAACATGAATGTATTGTACCAGATAACAATATTGCCTGGTATTTTATTTAGCGGGTCTATTCTGTTGCAGCTTCTTTTCAGAACACCTCAGCTGTACAGTATGCAAAAACCAGAATATACATTTTCTTTACAGTAAGGTACTACGCTACAGTACAGTTGATCTCAGTTTGCTTAGCCATGATATAACCTTCTCTGATCTAGTTTCACATATCTTCTGTGAAATTAAACACTGCTGTTCACACTGTATTACATAAACATAAGAATATTTTACAAGGTGGCTTGAAAAGGCCATGTAGTGTGGTGTAACCTTATACTTAGTTTTTTCCGATGAGTTTAATACAGTTCTGGACATAATTCATTGATTTATGTGCGGTTTTGGGTAGAATGCACTGTATAGCTAAGAAGGCATTGAATGCATTTAGTGAACTGGGACTTTCAGGTAAAATAAAGCTCCCTCCAAATAAGGCTGAACTTGGCATGACAGGAAGGTATCCACTGCCTTGCTGAGAGCCTGTGCTTACATCTTACATGTGTCTGCGTTAGCCCTTTGTAAACTTCCTGACTCATTTTCCACAGATTTGTGTTTCTAGGTGTTAGGAGTAGAACTGAAAAGTTGAGACCAAAATCTGTAAACTGTGTTTGAAGAATTAGATATATAAACCCATACCTAGTGCGTTCAAAAAAAACACCAAACCACTAACTCCTGTTTTTTTGTGCAGCTGCTGTGCTCTCTGAAACAGAGCTTCAGACACCTCTGGGAACAGGTGACTTCTACTTGCATATGTAGACATGGGCTTCAAGTTTCTAATTTTAGATGTTTGAGATATTTGACTCAGCACCCCATTTACTCTGCACCAGAGCTCTCAGGACATATTCCTGTGAGCATTTGTACCCAGCCTTGGTGTGGTTGTGTTCACCTCTTCCCTCTGTTGGTTCTGCCTGACTCGTGGCTCTAGGCTCTCCTGCGGTTTACAGATGCTGGTTCTGATGATGTCAGTGATTTCTTGTGACCTTGTCAAAGCCAGTAGGCTCCTGGGCAGGCCAGGATCCATCTCCCAAAGGAAAGTTGCGAGAGGTCAGATATTCCACTCCTGTCTCGCTGAGCTCATCCATCCAACTTCTTCTTTCCTTTTTTTTCCCCCCCTCCTGTCCCTTTTTGTTTGGTTTGACCTTGGTCACTGATGACAAGGCTGCTTTTCCTGCCAAACCAATCAATAAGCTAAACAGAGAGAAGATGAGTATTTAGAATATGGGAAGCCAAACTCAAACACAGATAGGTTATCAGCCTAGCCCAGAGCAGACTTCTAAGCAAATATTTCATTAACAAATTTTTCATGGCAACTTGCATGTTAAAAGAAAAAAAAAAAGCAACAACAGGAGAGGGAACAGTAAAGGGGATAAAGTGAAAGAACTGGGCTGGAGCCATAGGGCTTAGGCTGTTGCATTGCTGTCTTTGGTTACCAGTACTTTCCACAACACACTGCTTCTCCCTAGAGAAATGGTAAGCAGGAAGGGTGAAGACCTTGCACAAATGGAGCTTTGAAAGCCTGCTCTGTGCCGCTGCACCCTCTGCTTTCCTCTCAGTGAAAGGCTCAGGGTGGGTGTGTAACGATACCATGTGTTTATGGTGGAGCGACATTCTGGGCACAGGCTAAAATTTATAACTGTTTAATCCTTGGACCTCTGGCAAGGGTTGTATACATTTTCTGTTAACAAACAGGAGCCTGAGCCAGTTTATCAATAAGTTCCCGGTTAGCTTAGTGACCTGTAGAAAATATATTTGTAATATTGCAAAACCTTGTGAAAACATATCCACAGACCTCACTTCAGTGCCTCTCTCACCTCTTCCATGTGAGACTGAGCTTTTTTTTTTTTTATGTATTATTGCCCTTCATGTAAAACAATAAACACAAATTAATGCATCTTGTGCAGACGGGGATATTTTGCAGCATTCTTAGCATAGATTAAGAAACCCTCACTTTCATATGTCACAGGAATGATGAACAGAGACTTAAGCATTTTTTTGTCTTGACAGCTATTTTGAAAGGTTGACTGAAGGGCAGGAAAGTTGCTAAATAACTTTACAAATATTGTAGAGGAGAAAAATATAGGTCACTAAGCAATAAACTCCCTACATCCTTCTGGCTAAGGAAGAGACTGTGAATATCCATCCACCTTTTACTAAAATGAGACCAAAATTCAAATCCAACATAAAGCATTACAGCTTTAAGTACTGAAAATATTTATTATTTTTATACCAGTAATCCAATAGCATAATCTCAAGAACATCAGTGCTCCAGGAATGTCTAGAAACACAATGGATTTGCCTTTATTCCTTTATCCAGATGTTTCTATAAAATACTCTGGATACTAGGAATCTGTAGGGGAATTAAAGATTTATTTTTAATACTTGAAAAACTTGAATTTCTAATAACTATGATCCTTTAAAATGTTTTAACTGTGGATGTAACATGCTTTGACTCTTTGATGAGCTTTCCTTATATCTTTTAGCTTGCTTTCCAAATAATGGACAACTATTTCTCATAGGCAAGATAGTCACAGGACACAGACACTTTAGTGATATCTGTGAATATGAGAATTAAACTAAGTGTTGGCTTTCATTCAGAAATTTATCCTTATTCAGCAAAACTGATTAGATTTTGTCTGTACAGCACTGTGTAGTTATACCTGAGCTAGGGAAGGAATCACCAGCATATCAAATAAATCTATTTAAGCATCTATTTAGCCATCCCTGCTTATTGAGGACTATTGCAGGGTGGAAAGTCTTCCTATATTATGTTACAGTCTGTAATGTTGTAATTTTATCTCATTTCTGAAATAAGATTAAACCTCTTTTTTTTTTTTTTTTTAGTTACAGATACAACACTATGAATATGATTCCTGAGCCTTGTCTGCAATAGTCATGTAGCTTCCAGATAGGAAATGAACACCAGGACCCTTTCAGGATCCGTATAGTAGATGTTGAAACAATATAATTTCTACTGTTTATAAAGCATTATGGATTTAATGACTTGTTTAATAATAAGACAGGTGTAATAATCATGCAGCATTTTATAGGCAGACATCTCTAAAGATACAACATTCCAAATAGCAGATAAGAAACTGATTCTCTGAGGAAATCCAATGTAGAAACTTCACTGTATGTCAATATCCGGTTTCATTTTGGAGTTTTCTATCATTTGTCTGCACCTAGAAATCTTGGACACTAGCTAGTGGAGCACTAGCTAGTATGTTATGTAACTGTTCTAATATACTTCTAGATTTCTAAATCTGGTGATAAAGAGATGTTTTTAATGTAAACATAATGAAGTAGGAAATAAAATCTTCATCACAATTTCTTCAGCTTATGAATTTAGTTTATGAATTTGTGAATTTAACATCAGTTTGGGTCAATCAGTTTTCTTTTTAATGGCAATATAGAAATTTAATAGATATGATCCAGAAGTGGGATTAAAAAAATTAATCAAAAGCGATGAGTAAAAAAATCCCAAAAAATGCTGGTTGTCAGTTTAAAAGTAGTGTTCTGGCCAAAGCCATGGACTTGGTGCAGGAATTGCTGACTGAAGCACTTTGGTTTCCTAAAACACAGATTAGTGGCTCACGATAGTTTCTTTTGGCCTTAAAATCTGTCAATACATCAATTAGGCAGGTCATTGGCAAAGGAAGAACAATTTGGTAAGGATTGTGAGTGGGAGGGAGGTGAGAGAAGAAAAGAGTGTAGAGAAATTGGTTGTAAAAACACAGATACTGACAAGAGAACATGGGACACTTGATACCATTTTGGTGATCCAGTTCCTGCTACCTCAGTTTTCCTTGATGACTTTGGAAGCTTTTGTGCATGTCTGTTCCTCTCTTCTGAAAATCCTGATAAAAGGCCTACCTTAAAGCCATGGCATGTGGATGAACCAGATCAGAGCAAGACAGGAATTCCCTTTGTTTGCAGATCCTCCTGAGCAGTGTTGGTGACTAGGCTGCGTCTGTGGCTTTTTGATCTGAGGTGTTTCTGGTCAAGAGATAGGCATTTTATTTGTTGCATTAAATACTTTTTCATTATGGAAGGGAGATGCCTTACTTTCATCTGCAACTGCAAAGATGAACTCTATCCTACAGCTTTAAGGTTTGACACCATTAGTTCCTTATCACAATCAAGCAATTGCTCGCCACTTCAGCACATGGTGCTATTGCTTACGTTGTCCTTTTACAGGCAACCTTCCACCACGATGCAGTCTTAAGACACGTCTGTAAGGACCAGAGGCAGAGATGTCAGTAGGGGCATGCCTACACCTCTGCATTGCCACCTCCCCTACTCCTGGGGCAAATCAGAAAGAGGAAGGCAGTCAACTGTAGCAAAAACTGCTCTCTGCAGCAAGACACCAGGCTTTTCACAGTTTTCGGGTGGAGGCAACCAAAGGCAGACAACTAAATCTTTCCTCTTTTCTCTCAGTCTGCAAGAAGACTATATGGCAAATACCCAGCTGATATGTTGAGAGTGCCTCCTGAATTCACTTCAGAGTGCTTCTGTTCAAAATGCAGTAAATCATCAAATTCAAGTCTGCCCACAGACCACACAGTGAATTAAGAATGCTCTGCATGTAATACTGACTTGATCTCATCTTACACATACCCCAAAGCAATAGCAAGGGGAAAATGCTGTGAAGCATTTTTTCCTTTGTTAGTGCCCTCAGGGCTCAATCTGAACTTTGTAAGAGACAAAAAAGAATAGCTAGGAAAAAATGGTGAATTTCTGCATGCCATAAGGACTGGAGGAGCTTATGCTGTCATCTCTTTCTGCTGTGAGGGGGTGCACAGATGTGACAGTGAGTAGGGCTTTTCTAGCCACACTCAAGTCAAACATGACCCATATTGCATCTCTTTTAACAACCATCTTCCACAGGAGGTAGGAAGATACCATCTCCGTTGAAGATTTTTTTTTAATGCACTTCTTAGGCTGTTAATAAGATTGTGCTGCTTTTTTTAATTTTCCTTTTTTTTTTTTCTTTTACCCAGAATTCTTTATTTTCTATTATCTATTTCATTATTCAAAGGTACTCTCTGCTGAATTGTCTCTCCCCATACACAGCTGAATGGAGAATGAAGGCTTTGGGGTAGGGACCATGTTCCCTCTTGCGTTTAGGTACAAGTGGCTCTCTATGTCTGGAGTTCCAAGAAAAGGACTACTATAAACCACATCAATAAAAACAATCTTTGGGAATAACTGCAGCATGATATCTCACATGGAAAGTCTATGAAAGAAAGGGTAGGCTGCTTTCAGAAAATTATTCCTTATGAAAATCTGTATTATTTGCTAGTACACTACACTATGAATCTGAATGAAAGCTTCTGCAAATTGTTATCTGACTGTATGAGGGTGTTTCAAGATATTACCACAAAGGGCAGGACTAGGTCTCAGAATTCAAAGCATCAGAATGTATTTGAAACCTGAAAATTTGGTTTCTCAAATTTTTCTACTTTACATAGATTTTTCTGTGGCGCAGAAAAAAATAAGGCTGGGAAGAGGGATGGGAAATAATGCTGAAAATTCAATTGATACTGTGCCATCTACTATAAGGAATGGTATATAAATGTTTATATATGGTAAAAAACTTTACTACTGTTGCAAAGATGTATGTATGTGACGAACTTCTTCTATTCTGAGCCATTTCACTGAACTCACAGTAAATCAAAAGGTCTGTGTTATCTGTACAGGAGGAGGGCCTTAACTGCAACACATGTTTACAAGAGTTAGAATATTGATACTCCTTGTACTCTATTTGCCAATCTATAAAACATGTAATATTCTTATATTAAGTTTTGTGGTTTAACCCCAGCTGACAACTAAGTACCACTCAGCTGCTCATTCACTGGCTCCTCCCCCGCTGTGGTGGAGAGAAGAATCAGGAAAAAAAATTAAAACTCATGGGTTGAGATAAGAACAGTTTAATAGTTGAAACAAAGTAAAATATAATAATACTAATACTATTGATCATAACAGCAACAATAATAATAGTAATGGAAAGGAAAGAGAGTGAGAAACAAAACTCAAGAGAAACAAGTGTTCTATGATACAATAGCTCACCACCCACTGACTGATGCCCAACCTGCCCCAGAGCAGCAGCCACGGGATGTTCTGTGTATGGAATATGCATTTGGCCAGTTCAGGTCAGCTGTCCTGTCCATGTTCCCTCCCACCATCTTGTGAACCTCCTCATTGGCATAGCATGGGAAACTGAGAAGTCCCTGACTTAAGGTAAGCACTGCTCAACAACCACCAAACCATCCATGTGTTATCAACATTATTCTCATACTAAATCCAAAACACAGCACTGTACCAGCTACTAAGAAGAAAACTAACTCTATCACAGCTGAAACCAGGACATAAGTTTATCTTGTTAAGGATTATATGAATGAATGCTAATGAGAATGGGTATGCAGTGTTTGTGCAGACTCAGCAGTGCAAAGAGCACAGGCCATGGCTTTTTCTTCTGTCCCCTCTTTGGGTAAGAAAGCAAGATACTCCAGCCCTATCCACTGCAAAATTTACTTCTTTTGGCACATTGTTATTCTGGGTGCTGACAGGAGCATATAGTAGAAACCGTGCTCCCTTGTTCCCTGTTTCTGAGCTTACCCTTGCTGTGAGATGCAGTAGGTGGGCAGCTCACACTCTCCTCTGAGACCAGAGTTGGTCTCCAGGCATGACCTCGTTGTGGGGCGGTTGTGAAAGACAGCTTTGGCCTCAGAAGCATTGTGATAGTCAGGGCTGTGGTTTGTACATGTGAGCAGAGTTTACTAAGAGAAAATTTTATCTAAAAAGAAAAATGGTCTGCATTATGCTGAAAAATACTTTATGAAGATTAAATCATTTTCATGAGAGCTAATCCATCTAATCACACACATCTATCCTGCAGGAACTGCAGACAGTGGGTGCCACTTGTTCATTACAGGCCCTCATGGGAGGCTCTAAGTTTTCATAGCATTGCTGGGTGCTGGACATTGTATGTGGAGGCTAGAGGAGATGAGAGGAACATCACCTACAGAGACACCCTGGGTGAACTGCTGTGTGTGGAAGTCCATGCCTGCTGCCTTGTTCAACAGTTCTCAGCTTACATAATCAAAACAGCTGCTTTCAATGCGAGTGAGTGGAGATAAAAATGTAGATTTATAATCATATCCTTTTGTTTATTTTCTGCTCTAGATGTCTGGACATCACTGCTGAAAGTGATGTAGACCCAAAGACATTTTGAAATGTCTTTTACATGATGTCCCGTTTCAGCTCAGAGAATAGGTGATCTAAAATACAGGACAGATTGTGAACTTGCTTTTCCTCTACTTTGGTGGTGCAAACAAGGCATTGAGCTAATTATCTCCTTGATAGACTATTACCCCAATGTGGTATATAGCTGATATATCACCCACTTGCCTACTTCCTCACATGTGGAGGGAGTATCAGTACAGCAGTATCAGAAAGGGCAATGCAGAGATATGCTCCAGTCTGATGATCCTCCTCTGGCTGAAGACGCCCTCAGCCCTCAAGATGCTTCCACTTCCAGTTTGCTCTCTGTTGATCCTAAGCATAGGAAAGGCATGAAATTGGCTGAGAGCTTGGCATACCCAGGGTGACTTGGTCACAGTGGTGTTGCATGTGATAAGTTTTTCTTTTTGAGCTTGCAGACAGTTTTCTGAAATTTCGGTCTGAGTTTCAGAAGTCTGTGGGAGGAGATGAATGAAAAGTAATGGAGAGGACAAGAACATTGATGAGAAACTTTAAATGTGCAAAACTGAAATTAGTATATACCCAAGGGCAATCTGATATGCAGGTTTGAAAGAAATACATTCACACTATGATGAACAAGCCCACTCTCAATTAATCAAGTGTAAAAAAGAGGCATATGTGAGCTATTAAACATCAAGTACAGAGGAAGACCAGAAAGATTACAATGTGAAGTTCAGAAAGTAATAAAAATTATAAGAAAAGCAAAGGTAGAGAATGAAAAAGAAGATTGCACAGGAAGTTGTGAAAAATGATGACTTTTCTCAAGTACGCAAGAAAAAAGAGGCCTCAGAAAGAGACAGAAGAACCTTTAAGACATGGCAGAGAAAAATTATTAAAAGGAAAAGTAGGTATTGCTTAAAATATTCAATGCATTTCTTGCTCTCGTGCTCTGAAAAGAAGGTAATGGTGGCAGACACAGGTGTCAGAAACAAGCATAAATTTCCCTAGGGAGGAGAAAGAAACACTGAAGGAAATCAGGAGCATGCCAGAACAGGTTATTAAGAAATTAGAATATCTGAAGACTTGCAAAATAACTTGTTCAGATGGGAAGCAATCTGCTTTCAGTAGAAAAACATCAAGAAATGTAGGATAACCTCAGGTGGGCACATTTAAGACCCTTTTTGTAGGAGAATGCTTGGCTGGGGCAAGAGCTGACAGACTACAGATTTTAGGCTTCCTTGAATCACGAGGGCTCTGTGGACTTCGTGGGAAGATTCTGGTGGCATGATGTTTGTGACCTTGCTGTGGTCAGAAGTGTTCATATAAAAAAAAAAAAAAAAAGAAGTGGCATGTAATGTGGGAATTTAGGTTCTTAAAGCAGTATTTCCGTTCTGGGGATTATGGACTCTGTGACAAACCGGACTTCAATTATCTGGCAGGATCCTTAGTCCTGCAGCCTTCTGGTGAAGCAGCCTGCAGTTCAATAGCAGATTTGTTTAAATTAAATTTATATAAAAGTTTACTTAATTAAGTACCTAAATGAATAAAACAATTAGTATTATTTATTTTGATACTGAAATCAATTTAATTGATGCTATTTTCCTGACGTTCACTCCCTAGTTGGTTCAGTGCTGTAACGACAATGCAGAACTGCATTGTAGGAGTTGCCATGGGGAAGCTGAAGTCTTTGGCAGTTGGGTAGGGGACAGTTGGAGCTTTTGGCACCTGGGAAGGCATGGGAGGCAGTTTGGGACTGTGGAGTAAATGCATTGGCTGGATGCTTCTGCTTAAATGATCATCAGTGGAACCATTAATAATGTTGGAATTTAAATTGTCAATTTTTGTTTCAGCATTAACACATTATTGAGGGGAACAGGGCTGTCCACAACTCTCAAAGATAAGAGTTTCAAGTTATCTGCCATGACAGATAACTATTGGTTTATGGTCCATTAATGTGTTCAAGGTTATCTTCACAAGCATGGCGGTCGGCAAGATAGTATGTAATTTTTGTTTCAGAAACACAGTTGTGCAATAAGTGAGAGATGCTTTGGCGTATTCCAGAGTACCAATATCACATGCTACAGGAAAATCAGTTAGTACTTAAAAAATATGTCTAGGGAAGATCTGGAAATTTGCATGTCTATGAATTTGATTGATTTCAGCAGTTGGAAGAGAATAAAATCATAAATCAGGGTCTAAAGGAAGGAAAAAACCTAAGACACTCCTGATACTACTGCTAGTACCATCTGTAGGTGCATAAAAGAGATCATCTACTGAAATTTTTAAGGGAAGTCATGAAAGACTGAAGGAGGAAAGGCTTGGATACAACTCATCTGATCCTCAAGAAACCTTTTTGATCTGATATCACACAGAAGATTGCTTCTTAGGTCGGTAGGCATGGTTCGATATGAGATACATCAGTGGATAAAGAACTGGTGTGGATATCAAAGAGGGCACTTGCAAATGGACGGAATCTAGGTGGATTAGGTAGTATAAGAAAGAGGGATAGTGAGAGTGGGGGAAGAAGAGGAAATGACCAGCACTGATGTTCTAATCAGTAAGGAAGAAGGAGTCAGGATGTTACAGGGATTGTTCACAAGCCTTTAAAAATGTTGCGTGAAGAAATTCCTTGGGAAATTCAAATGCCACGATAGCCTCTTCTTCCTCCAGACCATTTCCCCTCCCTGGTGTTATCAAAAATGGGCTGAGAAACATTGTTGCTGGAAGGAGCAAAGTTGGAGAGGGCTCAAAACAGGCAGGAAGTGATAAGACCTACTTCTCCACACTGGAGAAAACCAGAGCATCAGCTGGACTGCTGGCAACTGCAAGACAGCAGTTTGAGTGGTTGTGGTAAAGATATCAACTCAGAGATAGGTGAAAGTTCATCCATATTTGTATATCCAAATAAAACCTCACTATAAACATTTCATATGTATTTTCTTTGTGTTTCCTCACTTTTTAAATTTGTTTCATGTGTGGTTCAGGCCAGCCTTTAAAGAACACAGTAGTGATTCTATGACAAAAGGCGTTCAGTACTTCAATATTTATCATTTTTATTACAGTAATGCTACAGATGGTATACACTATTTTTGTATGATTACTGGCCAGAATTAGAAAATTGAACTAATATGAAAAGAAATAAACTGAAGTTTCTGGTTTTGCTGGCAATTGCAAGCAATGTGTATCTAGGCTGTCCATATTTTTGGGTCTCGGGAATTCTTCCTCAGGGAATGCCATCTCCTTAGGAAAACGTCAGCTGTCACCTCTGCACGCTGACAGCCCTGGCTATCGTCTTCAAGACGGGCACATAAGAATGCTAAGATAACATCCCTGTGTATTCAGAAGTAGGACAGTGAAGTAATCTGATCTGTGACAGATTCAGTGTCAAATGTTCTGAGCCTGGACAAGTTCATTATGGGTCTTGGAGCGTGTTGGAGCTCTGTGAGTGTCAGAAGAATGACTCACTTCAATTAAGATTGCATATGCAGTGTCTGGAAGTTTGAGTCTAAAAAAAGTCTCATATGTTGCTTCATGGTGACTATTCCCTTGGTTTCTGAGATGGTTTCTCAGCTTGTGTAAGCTGGTGAGATCTTGTTGAGTTTAGTAAAACAATGCACTTTAATAGCAACCAAAGACTCGGCGTATGTTCTCCCTGTTACCTGTGAAAAGATGGTTTGGTTTAAAATGTAACAAGCAGCCATGTGAAAACTTGTACTCCTCGCTCATTGTAGGAGCAGGAGCAGTCATCATATGTGCCAGACTGCAGGAGGACTCATGTGGCTGAATCTCCAGTGGTGTTTCAACATCCAGAGCAGCTGTGAAAGAGCAAACAAGACTCTTTTGGGCCTCCAAGTGAGCGCAGATCCCAGGAAGGTCTAAACAGTGGAAACTGTACCACTGCTGAGGCTCTTAATAGCAGAGAGATAGCAGATAGATTTTCAAGTCTTAGGATGAAATGGCAGAGTTGGCAATTGTAAAAATCATCTTTGGATCTGTAAGCAGAACAGAAGCTCATATGGAAGGCACACAAAGAGAAAAAATTATACAGAATGCCTCATTATTTACATTACTGTTTTTCAGAAGGCTAGATGCACTTTATTAAGCAAAAGCTAATAAATCTATTTTAGTGTCCTAATATTGTTCAGATACCAGTTGCTATTCCTAACATTGCTGAGTAATATTTTGACTTCACTCCAGGGCTAACAAATAGTTGCTTTACAATTCTAATACACCATTGCTGCTGACTGGGCTGGGAACAAAGACTATGTATGTTCATTAACTTGTGTGCTAACAGTTATTAAATCTCATACACTTCAGAAGCTGCTCTGAGCAGGTGAAGTAGGGTTGGATAGTGAGGGAAGGGATCAAGGGCACATTTGTCCCATTGCTGCTGGACTGGAGCGCCCCAAGCTCACAAGAAGGAAGTTACAATCATGCCCAAAGACAGCTCAAAGGCTCAGCTGGCTCAGAGATGTAGAGTGCCTGTTTTTTTTCAGTTCTTAGTCCAAGCACCCTCAAAAGATAGGAAGTATTATATTAGGTCAGATGATATAAGAGATGATTTAAATATAAGATATTTCAACCCCCTCCTTTATTTCCAAAACATTTTTATCAAAAAGAAAAACAAACAAACAAAAAAATCCAAAGAAACAAAAAAAAATTTCAAAATATTCCTTTTTTTCTCCCATTTGAGACTCTTTGTATTAATGAATAGTTTTAGTTGACTCAAAACTGTATTTCTCAGCAAACAAATTAATTAATTGAAAAATTCCATCCACTCCAAAATGACCTGAAGCTGATGTAAAATATTATTAGTAGCATAAATAATTTCATGCTTCTTGACCTGTAAAGCCATTCAGGATACTATCAATAAAGTCTTAAGTACTTCCATGTCATTATAAAGGCTAAAGGAATATATTTTGGTACTGGGGATAAGTATTAGAGGGATACTGGGAAGCTGCTAGTCTGTTTAACATCTGTCTTACAAATAAGCTTCATATGCTCTCTTTCTAAATTCTTCTCATTTAATTTGCAAAAATAATCAAGAAGGAACATTTGCTGTCTTTGGACCAAATCTTGAGGCCTTATTCAGGCAAATGCCGACTGAATAATTAGTGATCTTTCCAGCAGAAGGAATATCCGACTGACTGCAGAGTACACAGAACAGCTTGACATGGTTTAGGCTACAGCTTCATCGCCCATTGCTCTGAACACAAGGGGATCCGCTGGGTGAAAAACCACTCAAAATTAACTTACAGTTTGGCTTATTGCCTTTTAATAGGATTCTTGTGAAGTAGTAATTGAAGTAGTGGTGTCTTCCAGGGATGATTATGCAATGTCATAATATAACAAGGTTTTTTCATTTAAAAAGATACTGATTGTGAACATGGTCACCTCATGTTCCCCACAGTACTATTCAGATCCCAAACACCTGTTGGTGGTAGGGCAAAGGCTTGTGTCCTTCTTTCCTCTTGCATGAGGAGAAGTGCCAAATATTGAACCTTCTCTCAGGCTCTCCTCAGCCCTGCGCCTCTGGATCTGCCAGATGGTGAATTCAGAGGGAGCAAGACCCCAGTTAATGCAGCTGCCCCTAATCTTTCTTTGGCCTTGTATCACCTCCTTCACTCCCAGCTCCCCTCTGAGTTTTTGCTCTTCTGCTTGTTCTTGTTGCTTGTGCCCTGGACATCCCCAAGCTGCAGTGAGCAGCCCGCTAGAAATTTAACAGGATAAAATTCCTGTTACTTCTCAAGGTACCCATGAGTCTGTGTCTTTCTTCTCTCTTATGTTTTCTTTGGTTTATACTCTGGACTATGTTTGGAGGATGTGCCTGTCCCAGGCTGTAGCAGACAGGCTGATTCATGAAACTTCAACACAAAAGGATGCCAATACTCTAAATCCACTAGATAAATACGACAAAAGACTAAGCAAAGAAAATGCATTAGGAAGTAGAGAAGAATGGATACTGCTTGCACATTTTGCCTGCTAACTTGAAACAACACAAAGAAAGAAACCGTGAAAAGAAATTCAACTCTTTTTCCTGCTTGTGCTCTTTTAATTATCCTGTCTCTTGTGTAGCTATTGTCCTTACAAATGCTTTTACTGATGTTCAAGATGTGTCCCTGAGTTCATTCTAGCTTTTGTAATTTCACCTTGGCTCTTATTTGTGTCTTTGCACTCTCTCCCTCTATTTTTCCTCTCCACCTCCTCCACCTGCGTTTTATTTTCTCATTTCCACTCTTTTACTAAGCTTCAACCAATACCAGGAAACAAAACTTTTTTTCTAAGAATCAGAGCGCACTCTGATCACTGCCACATATGAGTATCTTCCTTTCAGGAGGTTTGTTTGGCCAGGTGAACATCTGTTCCTTAGTAGTCTTATGAATAAACAGCAATAATTCTGACAGAGTGAGCTTAAGATGACAGCTTAACTACTTTCATGCAAGAACTTAATCGCTCTTTCTTATCTGACTCCCCCTCCTGGATTTGCACACAGGCACGCACACACACACACGCACACACACACACACACACACTTTCTTATCTTTGCTATTAGACCGAGTTTCAATCTGGAAAGTAAATCTGCCTTTCTCTGTTCTGATTCAAATGAAATTTTCTGTTCAAATGCACAGCTTTTTTTGTTGCTTATTTATTAGGAAAAAAAGGTTTGACGTGAAAGAGATTTGGAGTGACTCCTATGTCCTCTCTCTCAGGTGAACTGTGAGACTGGCTGCATAGTCCCTCTCCAACCCTACCAACATGCTCTCCATACTGAGACAGCTCCTCGGCAGTGTTCACGGGACCCCCCTCCTCGTGCCCCTCTGCTTGCTGTCTGCAGGTTTCCTACAGCTGTCCCTGCTGGTGTTTGACTCTGTTGCCTTTGCTTGGCAAAGTCATTCGGGCAGTGATTCTGAACAAGTTGTGGAGGGGGCTGACAAAGGGTATTAAAGAGGAAGTACCTGAGTTTTATCTGTGTGCGTCTTTCTAGGTGGAGCAGAGCCTCACGTCCCTCATTAAAGTCTGGGAAGCCCGTCCACAGAAGGTACAATTTACTGCGGTCAGAGTGAGAGGAACAGGTTGTGTAATGAAGAATAAGACGTGAAAAATATAGTACACTTCTGGTATTACAGTTGCTGCTTCCCAGTGGTCCCCATGTAGCACAAGCCTGAGTAGGCAGAACGTCGTTGACCCTTTAGCAAGACCAGGGTTGGACCAGGCAAGGCCCTGGCCCTCTCCTTGGGGGGATCTTTGCAAATAGTGACTGCAAATGGCAGAAAGAGGACATGGCACAGGAGCCTCCTGCTTCACAGCAGGTCTGCTGCTTGTTTCCAGCTTGGCCTGTGTGCAGGGGTTGAAGAACTAATGCCTGCTACTCTGCAAAAATGCCTCTCCTCCCTCAAGAAGCCTAAGTCATGCCTGTGCCTTGCTTCAATTAAGGTACAAATCCTGTGAACATGTGAAAACTAGTGGGGGAAAGGAATTATTTTTAATGCAGGAAAAGGGTGTGCACAAATAAAATGCAGTTAAAAGCTGTCGACACGGGACCGCCCTTTTCTTTTGAAGACCGGGACTGGAAATGGGGAGAGCAGACAGGGAAAGGCAAGAGAGCACAAGAAATGGAGCAGGATACAAAGTGAACAGGACGAGAGAGTTGACAAGTTGTCACTTTCGCTTGCGTCGGCTGAGGAGGAAACGCGCAGCCACCCCCTCCCCGCGCAGCGCACTTGATGTATCTCAAGGCATGACAATATGGCTCTTTTTGTTCTGGTCTGGGGGGAGGGGGACAGTATATTTTCTTAAGACTGTTAAGTCCTTCTAAGTACCACTATCGGCATTCTATGATTGAAAGTGACAAACAGAAGCAACCCTATTTAAAAACTGCCACTTCGAATTAGTGGAAGTATCAGCTTAAGTTTTACAATATTTTACTGCTCCATTTTTACACTCTTTTACATAAGGACGGCCAAATAAATATCCCAGCGACTTGTCTTTGCCAGAATTCCTCCCCATGCTCCTGCCCCATTAGCTGCTGCCTTATGAACGCTGCGCTAAACAGAAAGTGACAGCAGCTGACAGCGCAGCCAGGGCCAAATCATCAAACGTCTGAAGTTGCGCCCGTGTAGCCATGCACAGGCTCAGTCTTCCACATGCAAAGCAGATAACTGCATACATACAGGTGCTCACGCGTGCGAAGATGTTCTTGCAGGACCCCGCTCCCTGAGCTATGCATGAAGGCTGTGCCTAAGAGAGTTTGGTACCTGCAGGTCCTCGATGTTAGAAGAGCGGATTTTTGACACGGTGAGTCATTTTTCATAAAGAAGAAAATGGTTTTGCACAGTTTAGCTTTAAACTGTGAATTTAGTGCTTGAATTCTGAATGTAGACTGCCCAAACAGTCAACAGGGATAAAAAGAGGCTTCCAAGCAGTGCTGTCTGTAATTGTGTGAGAACTGATGCAAGCCCAACTGAGGTACTCTGAGTTGCTCTTGGGAGTGCACAGTCTGTAGGTATCCAATCTAGTTGCTTAAATTTGTAATATCCAAGCCTCAAAAAGCTTGTTCCCCACCCCAGTCCCATCACTGGCACAGCTGCAGCTCCAGTTCACAAAAGCCCTGGTGGCTTTCCTGCCTGCAAGATATCAGCCTCCAGAATATGAGATACGAGCTATGTTATACTGTGCAAATGCGGTGTGATAAAAAGCTTGAGTTGCTACCTCAGATCTCCCCTTGTTTTCAGTGATGTCTGGAAATACCCATTTCTCGTAATTTGTGTGCTCCCCTTCCCTCAGGAGCTGCTGCTACTTCTACTGTGCAGAAGGCTTTCCAGGCAGGCTGGCAGGGTAACTTCAGGCAGGAAGAGGACTGAACCTCAGTCTTTGTGGGCTCCATGTCTGTGGGGAAGGAGAGAATGCAGGAAGGCACAGGGAGCTGAAATACTTGCGGAGCTTTCATCTGCTGCAGTGGGCCAAGGTGCAGTGTGAGTCAAGCCTGTATATAGAAGCCTTCCCCGTTGTTAGAATGGAGTAAGGCATTTTGGCTTTCAAAATAAAGCTGCTTTTGAAATCTTTGATCTTTCTTTTCTATTCTTTGTTTTTCGTAAGGAAAGACACAGACAAAATAATGCAGACAAAGCAGGTTATTTGTAAGCCAGCTTGAGTACCCATTAAATCTTAAAGGCTGTATTATTCTGACTTTCAATACCAACGCACAAATAGCTATTCTTTTTTTCCCATGGATCTTCCATATGGCCAGATGAACAGGCTGGCTGCATGGTGAGCAGCAAAAAGAACAGCTGACATATAGTTTGCAACCACGCTGCAACATCTGGGCAGAGTTTGGTCAACTTGATGCCTGATAATAGTTTTTACATTCAGGCAGAGAGATTCCTTTTTAAGGGATCGTGTAAAGTAGCAGAGAAAATATTAATATCAGCTTTGAAGTGTACAATGAGTGGTCTGTTGTAGCAGCAAAGCAATCAAGCCTATGTGCTACAATACTCAGAACACTGAATTGGGAGGTAAGAAAAGAGTCTTATCTCTGGCACTTTTAGTACCTTTCTCTGGGATCTTAAATAAACCATTTACTCCTGCTTTTTCGCCTCTCTTTCTCCTCCTCCTCTGCCTCCTCTCTGTGCTCGTGTTTATTTTGTTTGCCTTGCTACTTAGTCTGTATACTCCTCCATGAGCAGTTGATTGTTGTCATTCACAATTATGGCACACTCTCACCATTATGGCCCAAAAAGGCATTTGTACCTCGGTGGTCAAAGCATATAGTTTTCTCTTTGCTATTCGCCACTACAGATAGCACAAAAAAGATACCTTAGGTTGTTACTTGTGGAGATCAAGAAAAGCAATTGCTAAAGGTCACTAACATAGCACTTCTGGTGGGACTGCTGCAAGAATATGGGACCACAGAGAGTGGAAAAGAAATACACAGATGAGGCATAGCTGGAGACACACATGTGTGCTAATACAGAGAAAAGATAGTCCACTGAGCAACCTCTCCTCTTTGAGCAACCACCCAGATGAAGAAAAACGCTGTGGCAAATGTCACTGAGAGCTCTCACTTTCTGTCCAAATGCTGCAAGTTCAGCAGTATTTCAGCAGCATCAATTAAGGCTTCCAGTGTATCTGATGTGTAACTTGGGAAGGTGAACTTGCCATTTCCCCTCACTTTTATTAAATATGAGGAAGGCGACTGATGCATGGAGCTGTTTCTGAGAGTCTCTTCCAAGGCTGGCTTGTGCCTGTTACGATGAAGGAATATCCCAAAGTACCGCAGATGCCTTTCGAGGTGCGGTTTCACAGCCCCAGCTGAATCAGCGTTCAGCTATGCTGGTTTGCACATGGAGGAAGGCTCCATATGGTGTGTGAATGGCATCCCAGCGCAGCCCCTCCTACCCAGGTGTAGAGCCCAAAGCCAGGAGGTGGTGGTGGGGAGGCGGGTGGTCTGCAGAGGAGGGGATTATGCCAGGGAGACAGCACTACCCCGTCTGTGCTCCTTGGGCCAGGATCCACAGATCCTGGCTCCCCTCTGCCTCTTCTAGCATTTGGCCCAATGTTTTGTCCTCATTTTGCTTGTTCTGTAGCAACAGTTTCTTAGCAAACACCATTCTCAGAGTGGTGCTGATATTAATTGATGAGGCTGGTGCTCAGAGTTGTCTTGGCATGGTAAGGCACTATCTAAGTAGAAAAATAAACAGCCATGTTCACTCCAGTTCCTTTCGGAAAATGGAAAAATAAATCATTGCCTTCCAGATGGAAATGCACAAAGTCATCAGCAGAAAAATATCTTAAAGCTCCTAAGAAAGCTCTGAGAAAGGAGGATGAATAGCCCTAGTTTGCTGGGGATTTTGTTTCCATTAAACAAAGAACTACTACTTCTCTGATGTTGTGCTGTGAACAGAGGAGTTTAGGGCTTCAGATAAGGCATAACATTTTAGGAATTTAATATCCTTTCAGAAAGACAATCGCTGTCTGCTGTGGAAAAATGATGATTTGTCTTGCAAATGATTGGTTTTTCTTTGAAAATGCAGCAATGGGATATTTTGTCTCAAATTTAAGTGATTCTTTCATTCCCTTTTACAGACTTGACATTAAACACTTCACTTTTAACAAGTCTGTTGCCACTGGCTCAGGCTGCATGAGGGACACCATTCTTAATGTAATGGAGGGCACAATTAGATTGGGTTCAGCTTTAACAACAATTAAAGTAATACTTGGGATGAGAAGTTTCTTGAGGAAACATTTACTCGATAACATTATTGCTAATATTGACCAATGTGGTTTAGATGCTTTTTTTTTTAACTATAGGAACTCTTCCAAATTAATTTTTTGAGTTTAAAAAAGATACATTATTTCCTTAAATTCAGCCTAGATGAACTTCTTTTCCAGTGTATGACATTAAATATGAGCAATGCATTTTAGAATTAGTACATAAATGATCAATAAAAAAGAGCAAACCAAAACCATAACCCGAAACACAAAGATTTGAGCTTTCTTTGAGAGTTGTTACGTTTATTTTTCCCTTTCATGTCTGAAGTGAAAATGAATTGTTTTAAAAGACCTTGAGGACCTGATATAGCAAGCTTTGAAATCATGGACTGCATATTCATTTTAAAGAAACTCAGTAGCAGTTTTATAGGGGTCTTCAAAGCAGAGTTTATAAATATTTCATGCTTTGGTTTTCTATGACATTTCGTTAAATAATAATGTAGAAGACCCTTCACTCTTCCTTTTTGTTTCAAGGATATAATTTCTTCAGTTTCAAATGCTCTCCCCTAAAAAAGATGCCACTAATATTTTCACTGAGCGTTTCCCTGTTAATTTAACATTCTCTGACAACTAGGATAAGGTTCCTTCCCTGAAACATGGGCCATCATTTGTTCAGACTCAGAGGAAGCACCTGATTCAAGTTTGGGGAAAAAATGGGATGCAACTCAGGGCTAGCACAAGTGGTTGGTCTTCATGATTTTTCATAATAGTCCTCTAGGGAAGAGAACGGGTGCGATTCTCAGGATCAGCTATCTACTCACTAGGGATAACCCATAGTGAACAGTGTGTGTGTACAACTGAAGAAGCACCAGGCTGAGAAGTGGAAACTGAAATAGAGTCAACACATTCTCAGAAATCAAGTGATTTCAGGTAGTGAGATGGCATATCAACAAAACCTGTGCATTATATTTAAGAGTACAAAGTGTCCAACAATTATGGTGTCTTTCCAAAGAGCTCTTTGAAGACAAGATGCCTGGCAATTAACAGGTATCTCTCTTTTACTGCTCTTTCAGAGGCATCAGCATCAAGGTAAAGTACAAAGTAGTAGGTGTTGTACATGCCCTGATAAAAGTTCAGAACAATTTTGTAATGTAAAATGTAAGAAATTGTTAGAATAAATGTTATGGAAATTGCCCTTTGTTACATTATTTGACTATAATTAAAAGAGAAGCCAAGTGCTGATAGCTTAGCAGAGAAAATATTTTCATACTTATCTAATCTGTGGTTTTAAGTAGGGACAGACAAACTCATTTTGCCTAGTTTCAAACCCACTTGAACACTATTCAGCAAAGCACTTATGGTCATATTTTCAAAGCTTGAGATCTTTTCTTTCCCCCACAATGGTATCACTGCTGCTATTCCTTCAGTGAGAAAGTTCACATGGTTTTACAAATGAATATCAGGAGCATCTGAGTCTAAAAGCTCTATGAAAGTCTGAATTATAACTCTCTGGTTGTCTCTTTTCATCCCTGAGCCTGTCCTTTCCTCTCCTTAAAGCAATTGGCATACAGGTTGTTAGTGAGTTGTCTATCCAGCACAAAAAGTGCATGGAGTGAGAAGAACATAGGCTGCTCCTGGATATCCCATAGAGTCTCTGTCTAGCCAATTTTTTCAGACAAATCTCTGTGCTCGGCTTGGGTTTCTCGGTACCCTTTTTTGTTCAAGATGAAGTTAAGATTGGTTGGATGTCTGAGAAGCTGCAGGATTTTGAGATACAGAGTGGGAAATACAAGACCCTTGCCCTCTAAGGCTTTTCCTGTCAGGCTGAAAGCGGACTTCAGCATGCTAAACTGCTTTGTTTTAACTGACTTTAATAGACCAAGAGCATGGCCAGTAAAAAAGCCCAAAAGCTGTGAAAGCCCTAATTAGTTCTAACATCTGGTAAGTATGACCTCAAATGTATGGAGGTACTATTTGTATCAGCTACTTGTAAGCACGAACTGGGGACCAGAGTGGGTTTTAGCTCCAAAACAGCTAAGAGGTGTGATAAGAGTCAGTATCTATTTATTATTATGAGGTAGAAGACAGGATTAATAGAGTCAAAATATGGTTTGTTCCATATCACTGGTTGGTTTTGAAGAGTTGGTATATAAGCTAGTATATATACCCTGCTTTTATTTTTGACTCCTCTTTAAGCTCATATGCCAACATAGAGGGCAGGTGAAGAGAGGAAAAGCAAAAATAACTCTCTTCTGCCCTTTTGGGGATGCTCTAAGGCTGTTCTGTCCCTTTTCATACTTGCAAATTGCTCTATAGTTGATACCGGTATAAATACACTCGTGTGATACTGTGAGCTGACAGACAAAAGCAAGCTTTGCTTTCTCGTCATTTGTCCTTCTTAACTCAAACAAGACAGAAAATTAGAGTGAAAGAAGGCCAATCGGAAGACAAAGATCTGAAAAACTGTTGCATGACTGCACAGTGAGACCAGATGGCTGTATGAACTGTCTCTCCGTACATGAGCACATGGATAATGAAATAAGATCCACACTCATCATCTCTCTGCAACGTCCACTGTGTCACACGGAGCCCGTGACCAAGTATTAAAGATCAAATAGATGCCTTTTGTCAGAATGATGATTAACACACAAGCTTTGCTCAGTCCTGTTCCTCCTACACATAGCTTTGGAAATCTATCATGATTTGTCCCAAAACGAATTGTCTGTTGATGACCCATGTTAGCTGTAAGTCAGGAGTGCTAAAGAGATTGGCACACACAGTTTTCTGTGGGAAGAGTTCCGTGCAATCTCTGTCATCCAAACCAACACTGGAGACTTTTTGGCTGTTTTCTCATACCTTCTGTTACAACTTTATGTCTGTTGCTACCGCATTATTTTCCCCGGAGTCTAAGGCAGCTGTAGCTACTTCTACCACACTTTCAATTTCATTTCATTCTCTCTTCACATTCTTTCACTCACATAAAAGCAACCACTTCATATCTAATCCAAAGTAAAATAGAAATGAACTACTAGAACTGAGAAGTACTTTGGCATTCTTGGTTCTGGGAAATTGCTTTACAGCAGCTTGTTCTTGGCGGAGACAGGACTGAGACAAGAAATGAGAAACAATGATGGGACTATGAAGGATTTAATGAACTGTTTAGCCAATATTCAGTTCTCGCAAACATTTCCTCATCTGACAGTATTTTTCTGCCCTATTACTTGAGTTTGTACTGCTACCGTGTAGCATTCCCTGGAGCAACATGGTGCTTCCAGGCCTGGTTTCATGTTATTAACCAGTGAGTCTTTCCATCCCTGTACCTTCAAAGTACAACCAGCAGTGCTGGCAGTCTGAAAAATCAGAGAGCCAGTGGCTGAAGTTCCATGGTGTTTTCTTCACGCAGAAACTTCAGACTGCCACTTTTAGAAGTCATGTTTTAGCATCTCAAGTTCTCAGAAGTCTTTTAAGCAAAGTATTTGGCAAAGTATAAGAGTGAGGCACAAGTTACTGACATTGTTTGCTCTACAAGAGTGCTTATGCAATTGTGAATGGACACCTCAGCTCCTATCAATATGTGTTGTGTTGATGTTAGTTATAAGGAGATATTCCCGAAGTCCCCATCTCTGCTCTATCTATTCCAAAACCTTGACTAGGACTCTGATATGACCAGGAAATTTTAAAGTCATGCTCCTTTATTCCTCTGGCCAGGTGAATATCAGTGTCTTCCAGATGTAGTGAAACAGCTTTAACAGAATATTCACAGCATCCTAGCCTGCTTTATGGACCACTGGTTAGCACAAATCTGTGGAAATGAAAATGTATAGGTTCAAGTCACTGCAGGCAGATGGAAGATGTGAGGTCCCATCTTTCATACACCGAACTGACTTCTCTAGTTAGGCATTTACCTCCCCTCACGACTAGATATTGGAGTGCAACAAATACTTGAGCCACTGCAATCTTCAGTACTGAAGTGGGTTTCTCCCCCCTTTTTTTTTTTTCTTTTTAATTCATTGTTATCCAATCTGTGTCCTCCCACACTCTCTTTCTGGATAGTTTTTAAAATCAGAACAGGAATCTCATCACATACTTTCTCCTTCCTGAAAAGGTATTGCCTCAAGCAAACCCAAAATCCTCTGATTGTGGGAAAAACAGGTTAACAGGAAAAGTGGATGCATAATACTGGAATGAAAGTTTTCAGCTCAATTTAGCATTCCCTCCAGGGTTTACAGACACTAGTCGTTTGAGATCTCTGGCACCCAGATGAGTTACATGGTTTATTCTTTATATGTGGAAATGAAGTATGACTATTATACAATGGAGTATTTAAAAAATGCAGAACTAAGTGTCCAGCTACCTATGTTTAATTATATATGTTGTTGCACAGAAAAAAAAGTCAGTAGATGAGCTAAGATGGCTACACTGCATATTTCTTCACAGCAAAACAGAAAAAGCAATTAAATTGTTTAACAGTCAGTTCCACCCATCAGCTCTTCCCTTCCACCACCCACAGCCTACACATTTCTATCTTTTCCCTGAGCCATCAGTCCTAGCAGTGTGCATCAGTTGCAGATGCACTATTGGGTGAATGTTGCTGCAGGGAGGTTATTTCCTTAAATTACAAGAAGCTCAGCTGTGTCTTCAACTTTGAAGGGAAAGTGAGGTAGAGTAACAACTTGGAATGACAAAAGGTAAGCTTTTCTGTAACATGCAGGGAAGCATAAAAGTGTAGGAATATAGGTGAAGAAGCGAAGAACTGTAATGCTGCTATTAATTCTTAGTAAAGAGCATGCCCCTTAAATCTGCGTACATGCGTGGATTGATGAACTGGATTTCTGGGAGGTATATGACTGCACCTTGTTTCTTAAGGGTGGAAGCAGTAGACTGGGAGATCACAGCATCTTGCAATGTCCCTAAGACATTAGTGCCATGCTTGAAAGACATTGAGATCCTTGCTCATCCCTGCTCTAGTGTGACAGAAAATGAGGACAATCCCTGGAGAGATTCACTGAGAAGCGAGGTTGTTCTCTGGTAACATGAGAGCAGTACAGAGATAGCCTTGACCCCAGTCAGCAGAAGGCCCTATTTCACTCAGCAATGGCTGGGCCTGAGCCAAACAAGTATTCAGGGTACTAGAGCTGGTTTGGTTTCTGGCATGCTCAGCCTTTGAGGGAGGGAGTGAATTGCAACTACAGAAAAGAATCAGTTCCCAAATCTCTTGTTGTTCATTTTTACTTGGCTGGTGAGTTGTGAAAGAACCCTTGGCACAACTTGTTACAGCACATCTCCCTGTGTTTTTCCTTGTGTGCCCATTACAGTACATAACTGAGCCTGGAGACAAAGGTGCAAGTATTGCCTCCCCCACAATAACATTGTGCTTCAATAGGCATTTAAACACGGGGTGAAATTCAGCTGCTTAAACCTAGCCTTGTTCTGCCATTTGAGACACCCATGTTTATTCCTTATAGGGCAAGGTTTTTTCCTCCTAATTTTTGTATGTGAATTAGCAGGGTCACAGGTATGGGTTAAGACCAAGGTTCAAGAAAAAGTAAGAAAAGGCACAGATGTGGAAAACAAGGGCTTTGGGTAGTACAATATGCCCCTTCTTTCCATTACTCAACTGCAAACGCATATTACTATAATGATGGAATTTGACAAAGATTACCTGATCATATGTTTTAATCAGTTTTGGCATTTTGAGGGAAAAAAAGGTAAACTCAGACAAGATATCCAAGATTTAAAAAACAATCAACCACTGTTCATGTGCAGTAAATATCTTCTACCAAAAATGTCACAGGGATTTTTTTGCAGAGGTATATAATGTTCATATGCAGCAGGCAGGCTGACGCAGAAGAACTTTGCAATGATTGCAAACAGGCCCATGAGGTTTGATGTGAGCTGTATTGCCTTGTAGATTTTAATCTGATGTCATCACATTGTTGTAAGGAAATTATGAGACTGCAGGTTGATTTAGTGGCAGGTGAAAGAAGACAAGTCATATTTTCTTAGATTTTTTTTGTTTTAAAAACATAAATGTCTTTGTGCAGTCCAAGAACAGAAGTCACCACCATCCTAGAGTCTGATTGATTTCAGCAGAACTGTACACATAAAGTAGAGGACCTTACTGCATGCTTTAAGAGAAATAGATCCAAGAAACCAGAAAACCTGGATGCTGCTTTCAGACAGCCTGATTTCCCTGTTGATCAGTCTGGGATTGAGTTAGTAGAACAAGTACAGTTTGGATCTAAGCATTAGCTATTAGGAGAGCTCCAAACAAATAAATCCCTGTAAACCATATAACAGTAGTAGCTCCTTCTGGTTTTACTTAAGTTGTGGAAGGATGGACCTCATAGTAACTGGATATTAGTATTATAATTGTTGATTTTGTTTCTTGCACCATTGTGGCTACTGGCACTAGCCATGAGGAAGGTTCCACTGAACTGGGCTCTTTGAAACACGGGACAAGAGCTAACAATCGAAAGGTGAGAGGACCAAAGGTGGAGTTAGAAAAGAGTTAGAGAGGGTATCAGAAGAGAATGGATCCATATCAGTCAGAGAGAGAGAGTTCACAGCTCTGTTTCTGTACCCCACCCTGTGCTGCACTGCATGCTAGAAAGGAAAAGAAGCTCTGTAAGTCAATCCAGAACCTTCTCTAGGAGCTGTAGTGCTTGGATGGGCACCACACCTCATAAATGCAACTCCTCAATAACCAGGGATAATTAATGTTATTTTTAGGTTCTTCTTTCTTCATTGTTTCATGAAATAATGTGCAATTTGTTTGTTACTGTCTGTAACTGAATTGCAGTCATCCTCTACTTGTCCTGGTTTCAAAACCAAAAAGCTAAAAGGATTTATTTTTCAGTTGCTGTGTGTTTTGAACATGGGCACTAGAAAAAAAGGCAGAATAATATTCTCTGTGTGTGCATGTGCACATGCATGTACATGCACTGCCAGTTGCTGTGGCACTAAGAAACTGGAGAGTGGAATTAGAAAGATAGGTTGATGTGCTGGGGAAGATCAATGAATATGAGAGGTTCACTGATGACAGATGGCTGGTTTCATACTCCGAAGGAGTGACAGAGGAGGAGGAGAACCAGCTGTGAGCGGGTTGCAGGATGAGTGCATTGGAAGCACAGCCTTGTGCAGGAGAAGCAACCCTATTCCAGCAGAAGCAGGAGGATATAAAGGACAGTGGCTGGATAACTAAGAAGAGGTAGTAAAGCAGGGAAGAAGTGTAATAAAGAGAGGGGGACTTGTACCAGTGCCCAGAATATTTCCCAGAGTTTTAACAATTCAGAAGACATGATCTCACAAGATGATGAAATGGGCATAGGGAAATCTACAGCACAATTAGATCAGAGTTGATGTTGATGGCAGAGTTGGTGTTGCAGACAGGTTGTTTACAAATCCTCACACAAATACACAAGACTCAAATGCTTTCAGAAGAAGGGGTAGAGGATTTTTAGCCACTGGGCTATGACAGATAAAATAGCCTTAAAAAGAATCTAGCATAATGGATGGTGATTTTTCTAAATTATGTAGAGGGATAACATACAGGTATTTGAAAGCCTTACATGCCTCAGTTAGCCAGTGGAAGAAGAAAGTAGCATAATAGTGTTTTCCAGTATGTAATTGGTTTATTTTAACACAGTAAAATTAATTGGGGGGCAGGGGGAAAAGCATCAGCGTGGTAAGAGGTAGTGTGATACTTTGGGGTGTCATAAAAAACAAAAGAGGGAAAGCAAGATGACAAAGGAGAGATGACCTGTATTATTCCACACCCTATGGGAGCAAACAGATTGCCCGCTAATAAGGAAAAGATCTACCCATTTTTTTAGATTAGTGGTGTGGGAGGAGAAGAATTTAAAGGAGGGAATGCATGGATCTCTCGGTAATGTATCCGCTGGTTGTCGTTGTAGGAGATAATGAGAATGTAAAGCAAAGGTGGGAGGAGAAAATAGCTTCTATACAAATGCTGTGAGCATATTAATAAGGTCACCAATTGAAAACATGCATTTCCAAGGCTAAGTGTGATATTCCTGGAATGTGTGAGCTAGAAGGGACTGAAAACAGAGTAGGGCGATGCAAAGTTTATTAAAGGGGACAGGCTGTGTTCTTCAATCACAGCAGAGATAGCAGTATATATCCATATCCAGGGCAGGAAACACTACAAATGTTTTGCCTGTCAGAGCAAAGACTGTTTGGGCAGAAGCTGAGAAAGGACAATGAATGCAGTCATGCTATTCCTGGATGTTGCTACAGAACCCCAGGGCAGGCAAAGAAAGTAGGTTGGGAAATGTTTTTACAGATAAGAGAAGTCTGTAAAACAGCTAGAACATTGATCACGAGGGATTTTAATTACTCAGCTATTGATTGGAACAGCTACGATGCAGAAGTGAAGCGGAGGAATGGGTTTCCAGAAGTAATGCAAGATTGCCATCTCACACGGTCAGCTGAACAGCCAAGCTTGTGTAGTCTGAGGCTACTCAGGTCCTAATTCTAGGAAACATGCCAAGTACGATCAATTAAGTTGAAGTTGGGGAGTAGTTAGGATCCAGTGACATGGTATATCACCAGAAAGAAAATGCTCAAGAGGAGGCAACACAAACACATAAGACACAGGAAGAAATTTAAGCAAATGGAAGTTATACTAATGAAATTTGACTGGAATATTGTAATGTGTTGGAAATGGGATATGGGATATTTCTTGAAAGAGGCTATAAAGACAGAAGGGAAGGGAATGAAATGGAGCAGTAATTGAAATTCATCCTAATTCAGCCTAGTGAGGGAACACAGCAGCAGAGGCTAATAGTTGCAATGATCCTTGGCTAATGGAGAGTTCAGGGGGGGTCATGAACACCTGCATATTTTAGAACAGCCCTGACACTGCTCTAAATTATGTGGCTGTCTCTGGCTGTCCCTGGCAGCTCTATTAATACTTTTACACCTTGGCCCTCTCAGGTATATCAATTGATGCTCCAGAGCTTCTAAACTGTAGCCTTCCATTTCTTATGGCATGAGTAGTCTGAAGAAATAAGTGTCTCTGTGCAAAAGTAGAAACCCCAAAGGAAACTAATGCTTATCCTAAAAGGCAAGAATGAAGGAGAAATTAATCAGACTAGGAAACAATGGCATTAAGAGAGAGACGAGCTACTCCTTTTCTTTTAGCAGCTGTAGATGAGGGAAAAATACCTTACTTGATGATAAATACTAAAACCCACCAAATCTCACAACTGATATGACAAACCTCTGGCATGGAAACCAGTAAGCTTCTTTTCAGTTAAAGGAAATTATTTGACAGTGCCTGGTTACCCATGAAGCCTTCCAGGGTGGTGTGGAAATTAGTATATATAACCCCAACATGAAAAATGAAGTGGTAACTACTATATGAGCCCATGACCTGATGTGGACTTACTAGAGGATGAGCTGACAGGTATGAAGTATATCATTCACCTCAGATTAAAAGAAAGAGAAAAGCAAGCAGAAGAGCAGACCAGAACATGGCATTGCATTGAAAATTCACGGTGTATTGTGAAAGCAACCTGCACTCAACAGAGAAGGGTAGATGATGTTGGAATACTGCAGCAGCAAGCACCTGGAAAAGGCAGCCCACTGACCCAGATAGGTGACCATACCTATCTGTAGGTGGTGGGATGACCTTATTTACCTTTCCTCCTCAAACTGTTTCATTTTGTGAAGTTGACTGAGTGTCCAGAGGGGTTCTTTCTCAGCTTCAGGGTGTGCAGGGTAGACCTCTCTTTCTGATTCACTCCCTCTGGCTTCACTTACAGCTAATGGGGGAGCAGCAGTCTACTTAGGGCTTAAATAACATGTGCTAAAAATTCCTGCTTCTCTCCATCAGCCATAATGCAGTATGGATGATGAGCTCAGATGTAGAAACCTGTATTGAAGGCATCTATAAGGGGTCAGATGAAGCTTACACTCAGCCTGCAGTATCAGAGTAACAAGTCCCTGATTACATTAGGCAAAGCAGGGATTCAGACTGTCTTCTACCTCCTTCACTACTGCCATATTCACCGGGCTTCTGGCTGTCTTGGCTGTTCTCTTGCATTCTGTTTCAGTACCTCTCAATAGAGTGACAGTGTTGATGAAAGGCTTTCCTCCAACTAGATCATTCAATTGATAGGTTCACAGTGAATTCTAGTAAGAAGTCCTGTGCTTGCAATTTCGTTCCCTTTTGTCACTCACTGATCAATGTGAAGGAAGATCTAGCAAATGAGTATCCTAAGACACATATATATATATGAACATAAAATATAAAATTATCCATTGCTTTCTGATCAAGTAGTGCCAAGAGTGTCCTATAGTTCTTGAAAATGAATCAGTGACTGGTGGTGTATCTTGGTCTACATCAAGTGATTTCTAATCTAGCAACCAAGTCGAAGACTTTTTCCAAATTTACAAGAAATAACAGAATAAGAGAATTAGAAAATACAGCATGGAAAGTTTGTTCACACATAAGCAGTATTGGCTTGAGCAGCTGCCCTTTTCTGTGAGTACTGAAAGACACATCAGTGTTTAATGTTGTCAGAGGAGTTATATTTAGTATACTCCCTCATGCTTTGGAATACGTGTTTAGTTCTCATTAGTCTTCAGCAGCATGGCTGGTTACAAAGATTAGTGTCTGCAAGTTTGGCATGAATACTTGGAAAATAACCTTTCTTCCAATGTATTGGGCACTTTAGTTCTAGTACACCAACAGAATCCTGTGTCTGAATTCAGGGGGTAGCTCAGCCTGTGTATTTCCACGTGTCCCTGTCTCTTCTTTTGTGCCGAATTATACCTACTTTTCCCACCTATATGAAGAGATGGGGAGGGAAGAAAAGACCAGCAATGAGGAGATATAAGGTAGGGACCAAAACCCAAAGTAAAAAAAAAAACAACCAACTACCCACAAAAAAACTCCAAAACCCCAAACTAAACAAAAGATTGTAAAGCCTAGAAAAAGTTTATTGTAAGAGACCTAGAATATTGTCCTGAGGCAATACCCACACACTACAGGAACCTGGCAGACAGTTTTCAGCATGGAAACCCATATTCATATATCTTCATTATTTATTTTCATTTCTTTTGTTCCTGGAAAGTTGTTTTTTGGTTGAGGAGTGTAAGCTTATGATCAGCTTGAGTTCAGATGAAAACTTTGGTATTAACATTGATATATATTTTTAGAAAGAATGAAAGATAGAGACATCTATGACTTAGCTCCAAAAGGGAAACAAACGAAGAAAAACACTTTTCCTACAAGACCAATGATTAAGGAAAAAATATATAAAAAAATGTACTAAGTGCTGCATGTGAGATTATTATAGAGGTTCTGAGCACGACTGCAAAATGAGACAGTAAACAATGATAGGGCAAGAACTGGTAAAAATGCAGTAAGATTACAGAGGAGGTTAACATAAATAATAAGAAAGTATTCAAGTATGTAAGGAACAGGGGGTCAGTGAAGGAGGTGTGGTGAACATGATTTATTGACAGCATAGGTAGACATAGACAGAAACATTAATGGATGCACCTCTTCAGTGTGTTCACATAAGAAGATGGGGAACCGATACAGAAAATAATTTCCTGGGATTTTGGTGCTGGGGGCTGAGAAGTAAGAAAACCAAATAGTACAGAAAATGGGAAATATCCCACCAGCTTGCTCTGTGTCAGAACACATTTTCAAAAGAGTACCTTACTTATAATTAGAACTGAAGCAAGACATGCCTTTCCTGTAAAGGTAAGTAATGTATATTTGACAATTTACTATACAAATTGTTTTGGTGGAAGCAAGAAATAGAAAAGGTGGTCACATAGGGATAAAGTAGTGACAAAGAGGATACACACATTTGTAGGCTTAACTAGATGAGCATGGTGCCTGAGAGTACTCAATCCCAGTAATAAACTCACCAGGAAGTAAAACCAAAATAAAGAAAAAAGAAAGCTTATGTGGACCAACAGAGCAAGGTGGGAAATAAAGGTTTCTGATAGAGTACAGTGTACAGAGGGAACAGAGTGTCTGAATCAGCTGCAGAAACTCAAGTTTGTTTTTGTTTCACTTGAAACTCTAGTGCTTTGCAGCAGTCCTGAGACCCTGGGCTGATCTTCCCAGCAAGGGCCACCTGACAGAACCAGGAGATTGACCACTCCATCCTACCTCCTGGGGTCTTCATTTTGGCTCTTTCTGCTCCACATTGTGGAAATGCTTCAGTGAAATGTCTGGGAGAAGGCATGGAAGCAGGACATCCTGCCATCCTTCCACCTACCTGGGTAGATGTTTCACCTGGATGTGAAGAGGTGAGGCAGTGAGCTTCAAATGTGATGATGATCTCAGGGGTAACAGCTATTGTGTACTAAAGCATAGGAATTACTCGAATCAATGAAAGCCAGTGCCAGGTATCCCTTGGCATAGGGTTCCCTGAGAAGGACAAAGGAAGGCTTGAGGAAACAGAACAAACAGAACAAATGAGAGACGACAAAGTGTTTGAGAGCATCAAAAGCACAATGCTTTCACATTCTGATTCAGAAGCAAGGTTCACGTCAAAATGACAATCTCATTTACGAGGCTGAAGCTTTGACTTTTTTGCTAAATTTGTTCTTTTTGTTATTGGCTCATCCCACCCATTTTTGTTATTCACACAGAGGTTATTTCCTGACTGATTGTTGACTGACTGTTTTCTGGGGGCAAAGGCTGTCTCCTTTGTCACTCAGCCCTGCAGTGTCACATGGGCCCTGATCCTAAACTGAAACTTTTAGATCCCACCATCACCTAAGTATTAACTGCGAAAGAAGCAGCTAAGTCTGAGCATCTGCCGTGGGTCTGCATGACTGCAATGTAGGCAGAAGGCTTCAAAAAGACAGTCCCTATCAGATAGGAGGTGTGTCGTGTAGTTGCGGGGTGAACAATGGGAGAGAGTGGGGTTGATGATGGTGGGGAAGGCAGCAGGGCATGCCAGGAAATAGCACTCGACTGGCCTTGCTGGCACTGGTCCAGCATCTGTTTGCTGAAAGATTTGGTACGAGAGGTGTTTTAAGAAATAAGCTGAAGTCCAAGGGTTCTTCTTATGCAAACCCTCAGCAGCTGGCAGCATGGAGGAAATGACTAACGTTGTGTTTGTTGTTTCCATGTGGCACTTGTGTGTGCTGAGCCTGTGGGAGGGGGAGAGGGGGATTTTCTCAAACCGTGTCTGTAAACAGATCCTTCTGATAGCTTTCCTTTCACTGCTTGCAGCTTGGAGGGGGAAAAGGGCTTGTCCTGGTCAGCTTCACTTCACACGGGGAGAGAGGTGCATTTTCCCAGGGAAATGACCAAGGCAGTAACTGGAGGGAGGAATCTAGAGTAAGGTGCGTGATGACTAGTGCTCCAGGTGCTCACCACCTTCCTCGCAGAGTTAATAAAGAAGTTCAAAATCCTTCAGGTTCAGAACCATTCCTCACCTGCTGCACCACCACCAGTCACACGTGGGGAATACACACCTTATTCAATCTGGGAGTCCTGAAATTATGCCATGTTAAAACTCTCCCTCACTTCTTAACTTCGAGTTCCTCCTTAGAGCAGGAGCAGTCAATGTCAATGTTGACATTTTACCTCCCAGATGTCTGTGTAGGAGGTTACCACCTCTAATCCTACAGGGAGAGGAGACAAAGAAATGAATGAGGTGGAAGGAGACTCCTCTCTTGCTTACTGTGCAGCAGTACTGTCCTCAACAGAGGCACACAGACACTTTCCACTGACTTCCAAGGGCTTGCAACATGGCCCAGAAGACAACCTGTAGGTGCACGTTTCTAAGGTGAGTACAAAGAAATACTACCAGGTTGCCTGAGACCTGCATCAAATGCAATGATAAGAAGAAATGAACACTTGAGGGGGGTTTTTGTGTATTGTTTGGTTTTTTTTCTTGTTTGGCTTTTGGTGCTTTTTGTTTGTTTGGTTAGAGTTTTTTGGGGGTTTTTTGTTTAGTTTGGTTTGTGCGGGGTTTTTTTTTTTTGGGTTTTTTTTTTTTTTTTTTTGGTTGGTTGGTTGGTTGGTTTGGTTTGGTTTTGTTGTTGTTGATTTTTTTTTAAAGCCAGTCTTATCCCATGCAAGGAACAGCTGAACACAAGGGAAGAGGAAATTCTGATAAATACATCAGGGTCCCTATGGCAACATATTGGTTTTACTAAGTCAGCCCTTGCTGCAAGCTGATGTCCACTCAGGCAGAGTCCTTATGAACAAACATAGAGAAGCTGGAATGCACTCAGACAAGCAGAGGTCAAATGTTTCTGTTGATGGGAATATATTCTCCTCAATGCTTGAGGCATTTGGGGCAGTTATTTGCTGTTGTTGTTGCCGCAAATCTGACAGAAGTTCAAAAATTGAAAGTTGACAGTTTCTGTCACAGAAAATACCTGGTCTTGAATGAGACACCAAACCAAACCAAACCAAAATTTTGGGTTTTGCTTTTTCTATTGTTACTATATAATTATTCTCAAATAAATGCCCAAGGACTTTTTTTGTTGTTATTTTTAACCCTAAGTACTTTGAGACCATAAGCCCCATTGGTTCAACTGTTCTGTAAAACCTTTATTTCAAGTAATTTAAGAATATGCTAAAGAAGATTGCTATCCTACCTGCTTTCAGAAAGGGCATGGAAGGAAAATGTGTTTAGCAAGAACTGGTGGATCATTAAGTGGTTTTATCTGCACTTGACATCTCTCTGTAAATAAGTCAAGGTTTGTTGCAACCTTGTGCAAGTGCTGGCAAAATTTAAAGCCTTAAACAGTGAACTGCTTTGAAGAAAGCTTATCTTCCTAATGGAAACAAATTGTGCCTATTATTTATATATGTGGTAAAGATTAATTAAAACATAGTGGGGTGGCTTTAGTTTTTCTCCTTAAATATGTTGATTATTTAACATCAAACTTAAGCCTTGGATTGTGGCATATTGATAGAATATGAACCATAAACCATAATAAAAGCAAATAAACTCATTCTTTATGTACCAAGAGTAATGTTTCAGAACACAGATGTGAGCTCAAAATTGTCCATTAAGGAAAGTAATGCAGCCCCGAGAGCAGCTTGGAGGAATGCTTATAGAAGTCAATGGGGTAATCTTAGTTGTGCTCCTTGAGTGTTGGATCATACCCTTGCTGAATTAGATGTATCTGACACATGTACCACTGCTCTGCAATAAAGTATACTGTCATCATGGAGAAATAAATACAGCAGAGGCTTCTTACTACCACCACAGTATTTCATAGGTTTTTTGATATGCAGGATAAAAACTGGAAAAAGAAGCAGGTTTGCTTGCTTTGAATTATTTAAGCTTTTGAATAGTTTTTCTTAACTTTTTTTTTTCCTTAATTCTGCATTTCTCAGTCAGGAAAGGTTAGTCTTGATAATTACAGTTTTCAGTTACAGATCTGGTTTCTATTTTTGACTCTCACAGAAATGTGAAGATTTGTGATAGTAGGATTTCCACTTCCTCAACTGAGTAGAAATAGCCCTCTTTTTTTTTTCTTTAAAAATAGACACAACACAATTGGATTATGTTTATAATTAGGTTGGATAACTGAAAAACCTTTTTTCACTGTATATATATGTATATACACATATATGTCCTTTTAGGTTTCAGGTGTTCAGAACTGACATCAATGTTTCAGTTTAAGATCTGCCTCTGCAGTTTTAGGAAGGCTATTGCAGTGCAAAGGACCTATATGAAAGTAAACATATTTGAGTTCATGCTGAGTAATACGTAAGCATTAAACTAGCTTTCTCCCAAGATTTGAAAGTTGCAATAAGTTTCAAAGCCCTTAATGGCAGAAGGAGAGCCACTGGATTATCTGATGTGCTTCCTAGTGCATCCCTAAGTTGCACCCCTAGTTTGTGGTTTGGGTAAGAACTAAGGGAGCTCAAGCATTGCCCTGTAGAGCCTCTCTTTCCAACACAATGGTATTGCTCTCTGACAGCCTCATTGCACTGTCTTTACTATGCACAGCTCATCCTGCCCAAGCCATTCCAGTGGCAAGGCACAAGATCCAGGCTCTTCTCCGCAGGAGAGTCGAGGGGCCAGGAGATTCAGCATGCATGGTGGGTGCTCCAGAGCTGCTGGCACTGGGAGCCCCAGCACAGCTGGAGGGGATGGTCAGCCTTTCCAATTTTGTTTGCAGCTGTCAGCATCCCAGGGAGCCTATTGAATCTGGAAACACAAGATATCAGATGTCAAGAACTGCATTTATTTTGCACTAGATTTTGTAAAAAAAAAATAAAAAAATTCAATTTCAAAATTAAGACAAGAAAAGACGTTGGTACAGCCAAAAAAAAATCTCACTAGTGTCCCTTCCTTCCACCCACAGTACTGTAAGCCAGCATCTTTGAAATGTCACATTCCCTGGATAGGGCAACTTCATCTCCTGCCTCTCATGTAGGTACAGTTCCTTAGCCTTTGTCCTGTTGTCCATTTCTGGGAAAGATGGTTGAAGGTGAGGTATATTTTGTGCTGTACAGTGACAGCTTTGCCATGTAGGGACCCACACATCCAAAAATAAATGTTTTGGTACTTGTTTTATCCCTGGGCTAGAGTACATAGGGACTGTATAATCTTACTATATTTGTTCCTTTGACAAACACCAACACACCTGGAATGGAAGAATCCTCTCACTGAGTGGAGAATGAAGGCAAAGAGCGAGTGAGGGACAGACACTTTGAGCATGTAGCTCAAAAGCTTCTCTGGGCAGCAGTGGCTGGGCCCCCAGTCATGAAGGAAAGTAGAGCAGGGAGTTGGAACCCATCTCTGAAATTGCATAACCCCAGGCATGGGAGTATTTTGCCTTCCTTTTAACTTTGCTTCCAGACTGATACAGGAGAACAGAGAGAGTATTGTTATTAGATGCAACATGAAGTAACAAACAAAAGCGTATCTCTCAAAATGTTGAAAAATAAGTTTGGTCAGAAGTACTTTGTTGACCTTACTGGAATCACTCCTTCTCTGACCCAGATACAGCATGTGTAATCCACTTTGTAATGTCACTACAATGCTCATCAAGATTTCTACCTTGATATGACATCTGTAGATCTGGCATTCATTGTTCTGATCAGCAGCGTTCTCGTGGTTGTGTTGCTACCTGGGCAGCTGCTGACACCAAAGAGACTTTGGCTGTATAAGATCATTTGAAATTTGCAGCAGCAGAGCATTTAGGATTTGCAGACAAAACCATTAAAGTATGGGCAGGATAGTTTTCTTTCCCTCTAAATATGAAGGAAGAGGACATAGGGATGACACTTTATTTAATTTGGATTAAAAGAATGCTGTGAGGTTTCATTTTTTTGGAAAGGTGAGTTTTGATGTTACCTTAAACTGGTAAAAAAAATATATGAAAGTTCTGGCTGAAACTGTTTCCTCTGGAGTTTATTTCTAAAATCAAAACGCCTCTCTGATTTGAAGTTCTGAAACCCACTGCTGTGAATAAAAATGTGCAGCCATTTCATTTATTCATTTTGGAAGAATGAAAGCAGCAATGAGTAAAACTGCAGTGGGGTGAGGAAAACCTGCTGATCAGAATGAAGGTTACTTATATTACAATAAACATGTGTTGGTCTTGGCTAATATTGGTTTAAGTCACAGTCTCATTTGAACTCAAAGTGCCTTTTGCTTTGGCTGCTCAAAGGACACAATTGTCATCAAGGAAGTAAAATCTCTTCTGTTCCCCCAGCTGGAAGAAAAGAGATTGGAGGTGGCAGTGGAAGGGACAGGGCACAAGAAAGAAAAGGAAAGGAAGACAGACGCTCGCACATAACTTCTTACAATGGCTCCAGCATGCCCTTCCATTGGCAGGAATCCTTTTGATCAAATCCTTGCCCTGGGCTGAAAGCGTTTTAATGAGCATACAGACACCGTCTTTTTTTTCTGGGTCTATTTTGTGTTCTTAAGGATAGCTAAGTAAAGTGTGCACTTAAATGATCATGCCTGTACTCCTTAAATGTGCTCTAGAGGAAACGCATACTGCTCGAATGTGGAGGCTGAGCAGCGCCAGCCTGAAGGACAGAAGGAAAATAGCAGAGGAGGAAACAAGTTTTCTTTAACATTTTTTTTCTTGGGGAGGAGGGGCATACAACCTTCAGAGAGATGGGAATTTTGGGGTCGGGTGGTGTTTTGTGGAGACCCATATGTCTTACTAAGCATCCCCAGGACTGGTTTCTTTGAAATTCCCATCAAGGCTACCGTAGTTCACCCAGCTCCTTCTACATGCACCCAGGGGGACTTGTGTGGTGTCCTGCCAGATGATAGTGCCCAGATACTGTGGGAGGATGCCCTGCACAGCTCCTTGTGGGAGTTTGCTCCTTGAACTCAGTCCTAGACCTCTGCTGTTAATTCCGCTGCTGGGAAGGACTTACTTGATTTGGTCTGCAGTGGTGACCCATCAGTTCCTGCTCTCCCCACCACGTTGAGGGCAGGTATGGGACCACATGGATGAACTCTTTTTGGCAGAAGTCTGTGTATAGTGGATTTGTGGAGCTGAAGAAAACTTCGCTTGCCTGGGCTGCCAACATGGGTCTTCCCACGAGCTCTAATACGCATTAAACACAGAATTAAAAAAAAAAGAAATTAAAAAAAGATTATGCTTGACAAAAGGAAAATGCAGTTTAATTTGACACATCTCATTATTTTGAGGCATTTGAGGGAAAAGATAAGCTTTGTTGGTCTGTCACAGAGTACTAACAGCTACTGCAAAGCAATGCAGGGGCCTGTTCGCCTTGGAATAAACACTTCCCACTAACTTTCAATTTACCTGTTAGATTTCAAAGATGAGGGTGCAAGAGGGTGAGAGACAAGACCTTGTTCAGAAGAAGCAGAGTCTTCCCTGAATAGGATGGTGAGAGTTGAAAGGAAGTTTTGCCTTCACAGCAGCTGGCAAAATCAAAACCTTTTTCAAGTTTTTTTGATGTGAATCACAGGAGGTGCAATGACTGGGATTTGCATCCAAACAGGAACCCTGCAGATTTCTTCAAATCCTGGCGACAAAGGTATGACATTTATGATTTGAGACCCTTGTTCCACATGTGTGAATTGCCAAAACAAAGCTTTCAAAAAGGCAACTGTTATTTGTGACTGATGCAGTTTGTAAATAAGAAAATGCCAACACTGAAGCGTTGTCTGGTTTAGCTTGGGGTACCAAATGCTGCCCAGGTAGAGCTGCTGCCCAGAGCTGATTGCCCCAACCACGTTAGCAATGCTCTTTCAATAAGAGAAGTATCACTGCATGACTTTGGTGTGGCTAACAGGTATGTGTGAACTAACTGTATACTTTTAGAAGTGGAAATTTATGTCACAGGAAATAATTTTGACAAGCCCATAGTTAGGTATTTTGCCTCCAGTGATGGTACAACAGCACTGGAAAAAAGGTAAGTCACCAAATATGGATTCCAAGTAAAAAAAAATTCCTCATTTATAATATTTGTAACTGTTGATGGTAATTCAGTTCATGTCATCATTATTCCCATTGCTGCCTTTTTAGTCATCTCCTTCGTTATTTTTGTCAATAATATTCTCCAACAATGACTGTTTCACAAGTTCAAGATATGATATATAAAACATTTGTGCTTCTGGTTTTAATTTTACTGCATTACTTTATTTAAGAGTCTCAGATTTATCCCATGTAGAATATTCATCAATCCACTCACTTCTGCTCTTCATGTGAACTAAGCTGCAGTGGAGAAAGAAGGCCCATGCATCAAATAACTTTTGTTTCCTTTCTTGGCAATGATTCTTTCTGCTGCATCTTTTTCAGAGAGGTGACCAGGTCTGTGACACTAGCTAAGAGATATCTCTTTTTTTTGTTTTGTTGTTTCCTTGTTTTTTTCTTTACCAATACAATACGCTTAGAGTCATTCTCTTTCACTTAACACACCTTTACAATTCAAAATATGTTCTACCTGGTAAGATTCAATTTTAAAATTTTCATTAGTTTAAAGATTTGTTAATTTTTCTGTTAGTTTTACCCTTCTAAATTTGGGGTGATTTTCTTTATCCAAAAATAATACCAGCAACTGACATTCTGCATGTGCACACACATGTATGTATATATATTTATAGATCTACGTATCTCTACATTTGTGTATGTATATGTTTGTGTATGTATGAGTTTGTGTATATACACTCTCACACATTAACTGGCTATGCTTATTTCAGCCAGCTTTTCAAAGAACCCTCCCTTCATGCTTCCTGACTACAAGCTGTATTGGCACAGGGCAATTTAGAAAATAATTAATTCATTAACTAATCTCAAGGATCCCTGAAGAAAATACCAAAACTGACAGAAACGAAAACTTTGGGGGCTTCATCTGTCAGAATGAACATGTAGAGAATTCAGATAGTGTGCAAGTAACTCAGAAAATGTTTATGTGGAAAATTGTCCATGCATTTTATTACTTGTTCACAAAAAATCTCAGTGCACAACTTAGCTAAATTACCGGCAAAGTTAAATTAGGCATGCACACTTAGAATTAAAAACACCCCTTCTGCCTGCCACACAGAGTCTGTGAGTTCATAGTGAATGGGAACATAAAAATACCTGCTCTTCAGTCTGTCAGAAGATGGTCTGCCCGGATAGTCACAGAACAAATTCTTAGTAGGAAAAAGGGACTTACACAACAATGTTAAAAAATTATAACAGTATGCACTTCTGCTAAGTATTTTTATATGAATCACACAAAAGCACCAATTCTCTTACCAGAATAATGCAATAGTCACTACTGATAATATTGTAGTGTCCAATTTGTATGTGTCAGCATTTTGGAAACATATCCTACAACTGAGTATTTGGAATATTTCCATGCTTAAAAGCGGTGGCCCACGTGAATTTTTTTTGTTTCCTGATATTTGCTGTTCTCTCATACAGGATTTTCTATTTATTTATATATACATATGCGTGTATATATATGTGTGTGTGTGTGTGTGTGTGTGTGGGCACACGTGCCAGCCTCTTTCATGTAGAAATCATCAAAATTGTGTATTTACAAACTAATTGAATTAGTCAGATTGCTGGGGTACATCCATAGCCCAAATAGAGCTCAGCTGTGCCAGGATGCATAGAGGGAAAACTGTGCCTTCAAAGGGCAAAAGGTCCAGCACACCAGGGGTTGGGATGCTGCAGAGACTGTGAGACCAGGCTTGTGGTGCATTACTAGGCAAGCTTCTCAGGAACAATTTGTGACACTCCTTGGAAGTGACTGCCATTTTTTGTAAGATTGAGGTGGAATCATATGATGGTTTCATTCAAGGCAGAGCTATGTGACAAGTATTTGTGTGAATTTCTATGCTTTCATGCTAATAAATGATATTTAAAGTGCCCAGGGGCAGAGAGTGAGAAAAAATGGGTTTATATTTCTGTTTTCCTTTCTTTAAGCAGCTTGCTGCCAGCCAGGCTTGCATAGGTATTTGGGTACTGGAAGATGCAATAAGTGTCTCAGAGACCTTCCAGACCTTTTTGCAACAATAACGATGTATGGTCGTGACAGAGGCTGCAGAAGCTAACAGAGGATTTTGAAAGATCTAGTGAAGGAGCTCTCTGAACCATTAATGATGATTTTCAACAAATCTTGGTGCCCTGGGGAGGATCCAGAAGGCTAGAAGAAAGCTTATATAGAGCCAACATTTATAAAGGTTAAACGGGATGACTTGAGTAATTATAGACCTGTCAACCTGACATTGATCCCAGGCAAAATACTGGAACAGCTGATATGAGACTTGATTAATAAGGAATTAAAGGAAGGTAATATAATTAATGCCTTTCAACATGGGTTTATGGAAAATAGATCTTGTCAAACTGGCTTGATATCATTTTTATGAGATTACAAGCTTGGTTGAGAAAGGTAATGGCACTGATGTAATGTACTTAGATATCTGTAAGGCATTTGACTGGGTACCACCTGACATTTTGGTTAATAAAAGCGATTGCTTCAAAATCATTGTAGCAAACATCAAATGGATTAAAAAATAGCTAATTGGTACATCTCAATATGTAATTGTAAATGGGGAAAATTCACTGAGCATGTATGTCACCATTGGAATCCTGCAGAGAATGGTTCTGGATCCAAAGCTGTTTAACATTTCTAACGATGTTTTGAAAAGAAAAAAAAAAAAAGAAAAAAAGCAGTCATTGTAGATTGTATAGATTATACCTATAGACCACACAAACACTAGGAGGGTAGACAATAATAAAATGAATGTGCTACTGGTAAGGAACAAGCCAGAAGTTTTAGACAAAATCTGATGTTTTCTGTCTAGAAACAGCAAAAGGTGGCTTTACAGGACCTTTCCCGTAGTAGATGTGACTTTTAAAAAGACTGAAAACTCGTTACAGGTGGATAATCACAACTTCCAGTGCAGTGTGGTACCTAAAAGGGGTCATAATTGAATGTGCAGCAACAAATATCAGGTCTGAGCAGGATGGGTTTATATTACTACTAATATTGGCACCACCATCACCCTTTTGGGAGGATGGGGTCCTGTTCTGAATCCCAGCTCAAGGGAAATGTTCATAAGCTGAGGAGCTGAGAGAAGACTACCAGGGGCATGCAAGGAACTGGAAGAGATGATTTATCATTAAGAGCTCAATGAATTCAATGTTTCCTCCAGAAAACAGAGGACTAATGAGGTGAGCTGATCCCAAAATTATGAGATTTGTTTTGCCCAAATTTCCACATGTGAAAGACAGGACTAGGGTTTAAACTCACTGCTTTGTACCCCTTATTCAGTCAACCAGAAATCAGATATCTCTAGTGGGCAACTAATACTGTACAGAGATAGCTGCAATGAAATTCCTTCGGGTAGTGCCTGTTTCTCTCAATTGGTTACAGAAGAATCCCCAAACACTGGGTAAGACAAGATGCTTCATTTTTGTGTGGTTAAAGTTAAGTGAGATAATCCCACACTAATTGCCTCCATGGGGAATGTAACTTTTAAAATGAAACCTCTTCAGTCTGTTAAACAGCAGACTCTGAAGGCTGGAAGTTTTATAGGGACAAATTCAGATTGAAAATCAGGTGCACATTTTTCTCAGGGAGTGCAATTAACCTTTGGAACAAATTGCCAAGGGTTGTGGCACTTTCTACACCAGTGGAAATTTAAAAATTAAGATGGAATGTTTTTCTGAAAGATTTGCTCTACTTAAAATGCACTGATTTGGTGAAGTTAAGTGGCCTGCGTTGTACAAGAGGTCAGAGAAGATCATTGCTTTTGTCCTTTCTGGACTAATGATATGTGTCTGTACATCTTGTGATGCTAGAACACCTTTAAAAAAATCTTTCCTTAAGTCTCTCTCCATTCCTAATTTTCCTTCCTGCTAACAACAATTAGAATTCCCTTTCTTGGAGAACAAAGGCCTTAAGGACTTTTGGGTGTGTAAATATCCTGGAAACTAAAGACTTCTAAGAATTTGGGGTATGCTGAAGAAACATAGATGATTAGATAGAGTTTGGGGAACATTCACTGCCCAAATGTTAATTGCGTGTTAGTCTTGTTGGGGATGGGTGCTGACTGGCTACCATTGCAAGCTTCCACGTAATTAGGGCACAAGTGTCTTGAAAAAGACACAGTGTGTTTTCAAAAGTATTCCACAAAATGCCCCACAGTTTCCTTTCTGCAACAGACACTGGAGCAAGGCCAGATCCACCCTGCTCTTGGCCTCCACACCCTGATGGTTCATGGTTCAGACTAGCAAGGTCACACTGTTGATGTGGGGTTAAGTGAACAGGAAAGCCATTAAAATTTATGTGATTTTGGCAAGGTGCTGTATTTTCCCTGTCTCAATCCTATGATTGTCTGGATTAAAAAAAAGAAAAAAAAAAGAAAAAGAAGATAAAAAGTAGTAGAAGAATAAGTAGAAAGGAAAGAAAAAAAGAAAAAAAGGACCAAGAAGAGAAACAGGGAAGGATAAGAGCGATTTGGAGAAAGTTTTCTTCAGTCTGACTTTGACTTGACCACCTAGATTTAATTCTAAGTCCCCATTACCAAGGGCTGAGGGGCTGAGGGAGATAGTACCCTTCAGAAGCATTCGAATAATGGAAAGGATTGAACAATGTCTAGAGCTGCTTACAAAGTTTCCATATACATTGTTTTGGATGACCAATTGGTTTTTATGCTTCATGAAAATTATCTACTGTGGAATTTTTCACGTTTTCTCTTTAAATATATGCAAGAGAAAGGTTTTTAGTTTTAGTCCGATAATTATCAGGAGCCCATATTTTAAAAACCACCATGTTGGCTGCTAGAAATTGTATTTCAGATACCTTAATTTCTTATTTTTTTATGTGGGCCAGGTTTCTGCCTATGTTTCCCAAGATGCACTGTAAGCTGAGATCAGAGCATCCATTCTCGATCATACATATATAACATATTCTTATATATAAAATATGTTCTGCAGTTTCTCAGTGGGACTGGAGAATCATGGAGCCAAAGAGCTAGCAGAATGTCAAGCTGACTAGGAAACACATGAGCTACAAGCCCATGAAGTACTATGACATTTTAAAATAAAAACTCATAACCTTTTGATGAACATTTGGAAAAAAAACCCAAAAATATGAACACTGAGTAAAAATGAGTATTCTAGGAAGCTACAGGAACATCCAAGCACATAAGTAAGGAAGAGCACATAAAAAATATATGGGCAGGATAAACTGAGAGCAAACTGAGAAAATGATATCATTTTGTGTGAGTCCTGAAGCAAATTATTTGGGACCAAAACAATTTTAACTAGTGTGTGCCTTATATCCACAGATCCTGAAAAATATTCCTTGATGTGAGGACAAGATTTTGTTACTAAAAATTGTGATGTCCATCCTTTAACAAAATTTTGAGATGTAGGTCTCAGGATCATGGATCAGGCAATGTTCATACGACTGCCTGCAGGTTCCGTTCCCACCTGCAGCACAGGAACCTACAGGCCACACACCCATTGTCATGAAGCTCCTGATGCTCCCATATAAATAGAAAACAGCAGAAATCTGACAAAGTTGTGGGCTTCACCACTCTGCAAAATGGAGTCACTGGCATCGAGGTGGCCCAGCACCTTCTGCGTCCCATTTTTACATGCTTTGGCAATGTTTTTAAAAAACTTTAAACGTGTTTGGAAGGAGGGGAGATTTTGAAGGTTCTTCGGCTTTATGGTCAAATCTGCTCCAGACGCCTTTGGAATTACATCGTTAGTGCATATGCAGGGCTTTGCTTTCCTTTACATTTGAGCTGGGGACACTTAGACCCTTGGCTGGAAATGCTGAATACTTAGAGGGGTAAAAAATTTGCAGTCAGCCCAGGTGGATGCAGAAGTGTGGCTAAGCATCTTCTGAAAAGAAGATCAGCAGTGGTTCACCAGGGGGTTTCTCCACCTGAAATGCAGGGAAATTGCACCTTGATGACTGTAACTTATCCTGCCTGTGTAGAGGCTCGTGCCTGCCCCTGTCACTCAGCAAGCAGTTAGGCAAATACTACCTGGTAAATTCAAAACAAACCCAACCCAAGAGTCATAGCCAGGCCTTGCTTCCCACCTTTCGCTTTCCATGAAGATTTTCTGCCTGAATACATATAAAAGGAAGTAAATGGGAATTCAAATTGTTACAACTCATTATAGTTTTTTTCTGCTTCAGTAACCTTATCGATTACAGAAAAGACTGATTGAACATATGCTTCATATTTTTCCCCCAACACTTTCAATAAATCTCCTTTATGTGCACAAAAAATAAATAAATAAGTAAAGTGTGTCTTCCTGACAGCTGGCTGTAGAGTAAACTTAAAGCACCTGCTTTCTTCCCTTTTGTTCGTTTTTTACTGCTAAATGAATAACACTTAACACTAAATAAAGAAGGAGGGTGATCATGACTACTGAAAAAGATTCAAAGGCAGCCTGTACGTTTCTTATAAAGAACTGATTGCAAACATGTAGTGTATGGTAGATTAACAGTATTCCTGCACAATAATCTAGCAGTAATTCACATTGTGGTTTAAGTGCCAGATCCTCATGAAGCCACTGAATAATCTAAGGCAACTCTACTCTGTCAGGTGCCGCACATTTCTTTGGCAAATTTAACTGATAATGCATTTAAAGGTGCTGCTAGAACAGCCAGTGTCCTTGAAAGCTGGCAGGAGGGGACACAAGCAACTTTACCTTATTTTGGCCTCAACTGTAGGAGGGTTTGGGGAAAAAAAAAAACACAACCTTCTTGAGGTCTTGATTATTTTGTTTGTAAATAACCATCTGCTTCTTTCTGATCAAGAGCCAGCATAGTAAGGTATGACCCCAGGGAAAGCTGTGATTGATACTCCGCCACCTCTGTTAGCAGGGGTGCCACACAAAAGATAGTGTTAGGCTCACCAGTGGCCCATGATGAAAAAGAATACACTTTCTTTAAAAATGTAAATGATCTGATGTTATAAAGGGATGCAGGTGGCATAGGGGAAAAGCCCAGCCATCAAACACCTCATTTCTGTCATACCTACCTACCCTCCCCTCTCCCACTCGTTTGTCAGTCCAGCTGCTGATCTTCGCTCCAGAGAGAGAGGCTGCACCGCCGGGGCCGGGCCAGGCAGGCATGGCATCACTCCCGTCTGCCTGGAGTCACGTCTTTGTCACCGGCTCTCCACTGGCTCTGAGTGTGACCTTGGGCAAGTCCCCTAAGCTCTCTGTGCGTCAGTTTATCTACTGGTGAACTAGATATAATACTTTTACTGGGGATTATGGCAATTAAATGCTGTTTGTAAAGCACGCCGAGATCCTCCGTGCTCCAGAAATGAATATTCCGGCTCTGAGTTTGCTGTGCTGATCTAACACAGCATACCAGTGAGAGCTGCTACTAAGTTCCTGTGCTGTCTTCCATGTTTCCAAAGACTTTGAGGACCTGTCCTGGGGAGCAGGAATACTTAAGAGATCAAGAGTTTTTTTATGGAACAAAATGGCTTGGGTCGCTGTTGTTCTGTCACTTGTGGCAGTCCTTGTACGTTCTGTGTTTAAAAAAAAAATAAAAAATTGGCTGCTGAGAAATGTTCTGACTATCCAACATTTGAAAAATCAGCTGCTGAGAATTGTTTCTGGCTATTCACTGTTCACATCCTTCCCTGCAATCCAGTATTTGCACTGGTAGAGAGCTAGTTTTACCAAGCAGAAGCTGGTCGGCTAAACTGTTCAATGAATTTGAGAAGAAAAAAAAAAGTGAGGGGGGAAAATAGGTTATAAAACTGTCTGGTGGATTTTTTCACTTAGGTATTTCGGCCTAATATGCTTTTAGTGGAAAGGTTCCAAAATGTACAACCAGGAAAAAATAAAAGGGGGGGGGGAAATTCCCAGGCAAAATAACTAGAGGTAAATTCAGTGTTTTTCCACTCCAGTGACCACAACCTTTGCTTTTATTCTGGTGCAAACAGCTGCAGGTGCCTCAAGTCAGCCAGTTCTATCTATCTGCAATGTCATCCATGTTTACTTGCAGCACTGGACTTTCGATTCTGTCAGAGTGCCAATCCAACGGGCCGCCAGGCACTGCAGCTGACAGTCAAATCTGTAATACTGAATCCTTCTTCTGGAAAAAAGGGCTAAAGAGGTTAATACACTCAAGTAAGGATAAACACACCAGCTGTTATAGTTTCTAATATTTAATGTCATTATCAAATAAAATAACTCCCAAGAAACAAAAAAAATATGTAGCCTCCAAATCATTCTTCTTTGTTAGTATTAATAAATTATCCAAAAAGCCTACACTATAAAATAATAATAGAGAGCATACAAGTAAAGTCATATTTGCTCTTCTGCTCTACTGATGTTGCTCTGTGCCGATACCATCACCTTTTGGTGTTTCATCAATACTGATGTCATGCACTGCACAGTATCTGTAGGATAATCAGGGATGGATTATTGGAATGTAGAGAACTATAATTTAACTTCTTTTTTTTATTATTTTATTTCAAGGTGCTTGTTGAAATATTTTCTGTATCTGATTTACTGAACATTATTAACATTATTATTCAAAGATTTAATGACTCTTGGTCTTTCTTTTTTACTAAAATCTACTTAGGATCATAAGAATAATGAGTCCTGTAACAGCGAGAGTGCTTTTGTGTGTGTTTGTGTGTGAGATCTTAAAGGATCCCCCCCCCATTACTGAGGTTAAATACTTTTTAGAGTCGGGAAGTGAATATCTGCTTTCCTCCTGGCATTATAGTTACAGTTTCTACTGCTGTTCGTCAGTGTGGAATAAACAGGGGATAACTTGAACGCATTCAGAGAGGTAGAGAAATACACACAAATACACAATGGCAGGCGCTTCACAGCCCGCAAAACAGCCTGCAATGAACTCAGCTTCTAGTTTATGGTCTATATTATAGCAAGACACACTCGCTGCCTTGCACTTAAAGGTCTATGACCAGTTCCATGAAAATCCTTGAATTTTACAATTTATTAGCCAGCCATTTCAAATTGCATTAGACTGAACTTGACAATGCATTCATGCTTACTTTTTGGTTTTCCAAGATTTGATCAAAATTTGTTTCTCTGGTTATTGCTTAACTGTGGGCAAAGGCGCAGAGTTGGTGGGGACTTTGGGGTATGACTTTGTCAGCAAAGGCAGTGCTGCTGCTTGACACGGGATCACTGGTACCACCAGCTACTTTGGGCGCAAAAGGAGATATTTATCCTTGTTCTGTGACTTATCCAAAGTGTGACTAATGTTGTTCTTTTGCTGGCCACACAGGTGCATTTATTTCCTGCACTGTGCTTCTTACTAATACATGGATTATGGAAAAAAAGAATAGAATTTTTTCCTTACTGATATAGTACCAGGTGTAAGACAGCCGGCTCAAACACAGAAATACCTTCTCATGACAAAACGGTAATTTTGAAATTATCCCTCTCCATTCTCCCCTCAAACTGAGAGATTTTTAATTTTGCTTTAAAACTTCCCCCCCTCCCTCCCCCCAGTAAATGCTCTCCAGAAAAAACAAAAATCTCTTCTAGGGGAAGCAAACTGGAGTTTCTTGGGGCTTGCCAGCTGCCTGGCAAAAAGGGAAAGCGGCAGGAGCCTTGTCGGCAGGCTGCTGCAGGCTGGCCACCCCATGCCTGCCTCTCCTCCTCCTCCTCCTTCTCCTCGCCTTCCCCCTAGTCTGGCTGCTGGGGAGGCAGCTGGGCTGCAGGGCCGGCAGAGCGCCAGGGCACTCAACCTCCCCTCCTCCCTCTTCCAGACCTGCTGCATCTCCCCAGCTGCCTGCCTGGAAGACTATTGTCAATTTTGCTCTCTCCCTGCAGACGACAACAAAATCGACAGGGGCCTTCCAGCCAAGCAGCCATGTAGCCATCAGTCTGCTTTTTCCTAATGGAAGATCAGAAATTTCTGGCAACATTGAAATTTTCCCAGAAAAGAAATCCCGATTTTTTAAAAGGCATATTTTTCCCCCAGAAATTCATTCCAAAAGAACATTCCCAGCTACTGTAGTTTGAGAGACTTTTGAATTAAAATCTATAGAAAGAACTGCTTGTGTGCTTGGCTGTGAAATAAGGGCGGGTGAACAGAGTCAAATACAAATAGGAACTGCCTGGGAACCAACGTGCAGGGTCTCATCATCTAAGGATCAGGCCCACGGTATTTACTTGACCTTAAAGGATCTAAAAGGGGTGGTATCTTTCCTATAAAGTACTAGAGATGATAATTAAGACTTATGTAGCAAGGTTATGTCTCTTTTGAATAATTTACACGGCTCTGAACTCTCGTGAGAATGATTCCCATCTCTCAATTACTATAAAAATGGTTCAGAAAAGTATTCAAGCTTTTGTGGCCACATCAGAACAGAAACCTTTTCAGCAGTGGCACATCAGACACTGCAAGAAAGAGGGTAAAAAAATGCATTTTCACTCAGGGTAGTGCTACAATGTCACCTTTGTCTCTGTTTTATCTGCCTGCTCTTGGGGGCAATTCTCTCAGTGGTAAACAGTCTGGTGGTCCTACCTGTGTCATCCACATCTATGGATTTCGAAGGGGAGTTGCCCAGGTGCCAGCGATATCAGGGAATCTCAGTGCATGACCTGAGCACACCTTTCAAAGGGATGTGAGATGAGAAGCTGCAGACACTCACAGCCACTGTCCCATGCAGGTTTTCCTCTGTGTGGAGACCAAGTCTGTACTGAACACATCATCCTTCCTTCCAGACGCAGGACTGCAGATTGGACTATAAAACACTTCCACTTTTGTGGTTTTCCCCTAGCTAGGACATCTCAGTTGGGTCAAATGCCAGAGTCCTGATTTCCAGTGGAGTAGGGAGATCTGTGCTCAAGGATCCAGGTGGTTAGTGCCTGAGTAGGGTTGTAGAAGCAAATTTGAAAATATTTCCTTGTGATCGACACTACCTTTTTCCCATTGACCCTGTAGCTGCACGGAGATGCAGATAGCACAGTCTACACTCAGGCAAACCTCCCACTGAAGTCATCTGGAGCTTCAGCTGAACAAGAGCTGTAAGAGGGTCGGATGTAGCTCCATTTGTGCTCCTTAGTTGTGCGAGGCCTTGTGCAGGTGAGTGTCTGCCCAATGGGAACAGCTTTTCACAAAACAGCACAGGAGCCTTTTACACACTCTGGAAGTGTTTTGCAAGTAAAGCACCATTAAGCAATCAAAGTGCAATACGAAATAAGCTTATCAGATGTTTAAATGGGAATAAAAGTGGTAAAACCCAGAGTAAACCCATGGAGACATGGAGAGGTGAAGCCCCCCTGCCTGGTACCCAGCAGGCAGAGTGCCTTGCCATGGGGCTGCAGAATCGACACCCCGTGGAGGCTACACGCTGCACCTCCTATGGTATTGATTATATTCCACTGGAGATGCTTGTAATACGGAGGCACAGCAGGGTGAGCTAAAGGATGGAGTGGCAGCTTCCTTTCTGAATGCGCCAGCCTTCACAGATATAAACCGAACCCTTTATTTGCATGTAAATATTTGCAATTAATTCTTGATAGTTTTGTTTTTGAATGTTCATTAAAACTTCTCTCCCCTATATTTTATTCATATAGATCAGTCTTTGGCCAACATCTTTCATAAAGTGCTGAAATTTGCCCTTGAGGCATCAGATGGAGTAGTCAGATTGTCAAATAAGTCTCCTAATTGAAGTTAACACTGGCACAATATTTGTCTTTTGAAAATAAACATTGCCAGCAAAGTTGCAGGTCCACCACTCTGTGTGTGCTCTGGCAGTGTGGGAGAGCCATGGAGCATATAGTAGAAAAAGGGGAGTTTGATATGAGGAATAGCTCAGGAATGGGTATTATTAGCATATTGTTTCAGTGAAATGCCAAACATGCCATTTATCAAAACAAATCCAGCAAAAGCTGCTTTTTGTGTTGAAGTCACATGTTAGCAGGTACAAGGAATAAATAAATATTCTCTTTTAGCAATGTATTTGCATTTTTATATCTTAAAGGGTCAGAAGCAGACATGGGAAATCAATAGTTCTCCTTGTGCTGCATGAAATTAATCAGTAACTTTGGAGACACTCTGTATTTAAGAAAACAAACTGAAAGAACATCACATGGCTTTTAAAGACGTCCTCATGTGACATTCCCAGTGGGTTTCAGGTGATAAAGGACTGAGTATTTTCCAGTGTAGGGCTTACAAGAAAACCAGAACCAGAACACAAGGCAAGGCACTGTTTGACGATGCCTCCTCTAAGATGAATCGGAAAGTGCTAGTGCATTCATAAGAAACCTAATAAAGTGTTGTGCCAGTTAGCTGTTTCTGAGGGAAAAGATCATAGACCTGAGTTTTGCCACTCACCTTGAGTGCTGATTTACCTCTCCATTGCAAATCTGGCAGCTGGATTCAGCATAGTGCTTAAAATGACTGCTCTCCCAAAGCACACGATTGGCTTGAGCGGAAGTGGGGTGTGTGCTTCGGGGTGTGCTGGGACTTCTGTGGCAGTGCCAGTGATCAGGCAGAACCACTTCAGATACCAAGTGATGTGTAAATGTAGCAGAACAGGGCACATAATGAAGCCTCTAAAGCCTGGGTTTCTCTTTTTCCCATTCATACAGTTTACAATTAAATGCTGGTTTGTATTTGCTGTTTGCTATTATTTTGAATAAGAATCTTTCAGGAATGGTTCACCATAAATGCAGAACTCATGCTTTGTAATAACCAGTTAGGTACACCACCCAATCCTGTCTCTGCTCCTGAGCTATATATGTTATAAATCCAGAAACGATATAGGGATGTGTAGCATTTGCTACAGAGGTTCATATGACTGGCAGGTTTCTGCACTCATGGTAGGTGATAATTCACATACCTGGACTGAAAATTCAACTCCATCCACAGCAAGAGGGCTATTAGATAAACTGAGCCATTAGCAACTGGTGATCATACAGACAACTCCTGCCTTAAGTCTCTGCCCTGTCTTGTAAGCTCTTTGGGTTCTCTGTCTTCATCCCAGGGACCTTCTGCTAGGCAATCCCATTCCTAACCTGAGCGAATCCAAGTGACCTAAGAGTGAAGTGAAACAACTTCATTTTAAATGACTGTGTACAATGGCTGTGCTGCTGGTGGTGGTGAGCTGTCCTTGATGCATGTCCTGCTGCCCAGTGAGTGCAGTTGCTCCGTACTGCATGCTCTGCTGGTTTCAACCCAGCCCAACATGGGGCTGCTGCAAAGATGGTGATAATCCTTGTGCAAGCAGGGCCTGAAAGGGCTCCAGACAAGCCTGAGACTGCAGTATGGGGAGCAGAAAGATGACGTAAAATTGTCTGCATCCCTTGGTCTCCCCAACCGAAAAGCACTTCAGAGCTGAGTGCTCTTATACACGCTATAGTAAGGACAGAGCGCTTGCAATGAGGTTGAGTGGCTCTGAGCCGTGTGAATCGAGTCTGGGAGCTTCAATTTAAAGCACTAATACCCTAACAGAGCTCCCACTAATAAAACAAAACCCACTGGCTTTGAGATGAGCAGAATGAGGCTTTTGTATCAGTGTAATACAAAACATGAATTGCTTGATGGGAGTGAAGACTCACTGATAGCATGGGAGCAATAAAGAGCTGATCCTACTTCCATTAACTTTATTGGGAGCAGCTCCAAAATATTTAAGTGGAGATTGGCATATCACATATATCTAATCTAAAGTATCTCAGGATTTATGTTATAGTATCAACCCTGAGACAGACAGATGAAATATTACTCTTACTACATTTAATTTATAATCTTCATCTCACTAAACCTGCACCTACCTACTTATATGGACTCCATTACTGAAGTAGCTGAGTGGCTGCCAATTATTTAGACATATAAATAAAATAGCAGAGATTATTTTGTTCTCTGCCTCTCTACTTCTCCTGTAGTTTGTAAGATTTCCTGTAACATTTGCCCTTGTTCTGTGTAAGGTTTCATGTGTAAGTGAGTGCAACTGGGAATCTCCAGGTTTGTTTGAAGCCTTTTGAGGAAAACAGGTATGCCACAAAGGAATGAACATTTATTTCTGAATATATTGAGATCAATGACTGTCTGAAAGCATAAAAGCAAATAATGGAGTCTAACTGTGAGAGAGCTGAGAGAATTTCGTTGCATAAGCTCACAAAATTCCCCTGTTGGTTCACAGTCCAGACTGTTCCCATCAAATGTCATGGGAGGTCGTGTTGGTGGAAGGAGATGTGGCATCTCAGGAAGCAAAGTCCAATACCCTGAAGGGCTTTGACTATCAAGACAGAAACACTGGTCAAACCGAAGGAATTTGTGCGTCTGAGTAAATGGATTGATGTGTTTGGAAGTTTCCAGAGCTTCCACAGGGCTTGTGGCTTCATTCCTAGATGTGCTAAACTGCCACAGCAAAGCTTCAAAGTCAAACAGTGCACAGGTGGCCAATCTGTATCTCCTAGGGGTGGCTACATACTTTCAGCTGGTCAGTCACAGACAGAAAATTGATTACCAAGGACTGAGTAAAGGTGTGCACTTACCTTTTTTATAACAACATCTCTCCAGCCCTGAGCATGGAGCACTGCAGCTACCAGCTCTTCAGAGAGATGCTCTTAGAGAATGTAGTGGTGATTGGGGTTTTAGAACAAGACAAGACAGGCAGGACCAAACTTACCATCTCTTTGGGATAAGTACTCAGCCCAGTCCTCACCCGTGGCAATCAGAGGCTGTATCTTGGAAGGGTTCAATATGGAGCAACAGTTGCTCTGAAACTGGCCCAAAAGGAGGAACACGAGATATTTCAAGATGTTTCCTCCAAAGCCTCTCTTCTATTTCTGGCTGCTGCTTGAACTCTGCCAATGGATAAACAGATAGCCCTGGACACTTTTCATAATTGTTTCTGGATATATCCTTCGTCAATCTTATTCTGCACAAAACTTCTTGAATAGCTCATTTAAGGAGAAAACACTTGAAAAGTATATTAGTAAACTCTTTCAGTGGGGTAAAACCATCAATATGGAAAATTCAAGTTTTCAAGAGAGCCATTAAGTGTGATTAAACCTTTAAAAAGGGAGAACAATGAATGCAGCCTTGTATTTAGCAATTTCATATCTTTAATTGTACAAAGATTTTCTTTAAAAGCACAAGCCTGAAAGGAAGTTGAATGTTACAGTATTTACTGAAGGAAGGCAATGAGAGAAGGCCTGTTCACTAGCTAATGGAGTGAAGCCCAGAAATAATGACAAAAAAGCGGTAACAACCGCTCTCCAACACAACATATATAAAAGAGGGAGCCATAAAAAGGCAACAATTCTTGACTTAGCTTTGAGTTTCACAATTACTGTGATTACAGATAGCAAGTGGAAGAGCATATAAGCCATGATGAAATCTGGTTGGCTTTGCAATTGAGATTCAAGTGAAAGAAAGCAAGAGGGACATTGAATTTCTGCAGCACAAATTTTGGATGGGGTATGAGAAATGGAAAGAAAGGAAGAAAGAGCAAGGCCATCAAAGAGTTCAGCAGAAAATGAATATATTCTCATCCATTCCATCTAATAATAAACACAGTAGGGGCCAGATCCTCAGCTGAACTGAACTAGTAGTGCTAGATTGAGCTAGTTTGCTGCTCCTGTAGATGTGACTATCATACAGTCAGACACATCCTGGCATAATGTAGCCTGTGCCATCTTGCATCAGCTTTCACACGCAGAGAAAACTTTGACTATCAGGAGCTTCAATAAAAATAAAAAAGGGGAGAGAGGCTAAAATCAAGTTGATTAAGGCATACAATAATTATATTTATGAAACTTGTAATGTTAATTATTAGTGTTACTTTAATAGAAAATATTTTGATACATTAATGACATGTTAATTATCAACTTTATTTTTCTTGATCAATATTTTTAAAAAGCGGTGTTAACATCTGATCTGCGATAACATGCATGCATGGCTTTCTTCATATATGTATTACTAAGATTATATGTGCATGTACTTTTCCATGACACAGATATGCTACCTCAGTTACAGCCTTAGGTGCACTTTAAAGATTAGTGGGCATCTAGTGCTTTTCCTAAAGGTTTCCCTCTGCATATCTAAGAACATCTTGAAAGTGTAACTTTTACTCATATATTTAGAAAAGTTTTTTTATAATTGTGATTCTAGAGAACTTAAAAAACAAAATAACAAAAACTCAACCAGCCCTGAACCTTAAAGGTACAAAGTCCAGAATAGAGATGAATCTCAACCTTATGACTAGCAACAGGAGAGCCTCAGTCCAGCGTTGGTGGTTTCTGGGCAGGGGAAATGTCATACGGCACACCACAAACACGTCATGCAGTGGTGAGCAATTGCCTCACGGGTCAAGCACAAAGGGTAATAGTGAATGGGGTAACATCAGACCGGTGACCTGTCACTAGTGGGGTTCCACAGGACTCCATCTTGGGCCCTGTGCTCTTCAGCATCTTCATAAGTGACTTGGATGCAGAACTGGAAGGGATATGAAGCAAGTTTGCAGATAACACAAAACTGGGAGGCTCTACAGAGAGACCTCAACAAATTAGAGGACTAGGCAATCACCTACCGAAAGAAAATACTGGATTCTGCACCTGGGATGGGGCAAGCCTGGATGCTTGTACAGGTTAGGGAATGAGATGCTGGAAAGCAGTGCCGTGGAAAGGAACCATCCTGGTTGATGGCAAAGTGAATATGAGTCAGCAGTGCCCTGGCAGCCAGGAGGGCCAACCCTGTCCTGAGGGGCATCAGGAAAAGCATTGCCAGCCGGTCGAGGGAGGTGATTGTCCCGCTCTGCTCTGCACTGGGGCAGCCTCACCTTGAATATTGTGGCAGTTTTGGGCACCACAATATAAGAAAGACATTAAATTATTAGAGAGTGTCCAGAGGAGGGCAGCGAAGATGGTGAAGGGCCTTGAGGGGAAGCCATATGAGGAGTGGCTGAGGTCATTTGGCCTATTCAGTCTGGAGGAGACTGAGGGCAGACCTCACTGCAGTTACAACTTCTTCATGAGGGGAAGAGGAGGGGCAGAAATTGATCTCTTCTCTGTGGTGACCAGTGACAGGACCCAAGGGAATGGCCTGAAGTTGTGTCAGGGGAGGTTCAGGTTGGATATTAGAAAAAGGTTCTTCACTCAGAGGGTAGCTGGGCACTGGAACAGGCTCCCCAAGGAAGTGGTCACAGCACCAAGCCTGACACATGGTGTGACTCTTGAGGATGGTCCTGTGCAGGGCTAAGGATTGGACTCGATGATCCTTGTGGGTCCCTCCCAACTCAGCATATTCTGTGATTCTGTGATATATAAAGGTTGAGCAGAACCATGTTAGCTCTCTGAGGAGTTTGTCTACCCATGTTTATTGCACTTAGGAGCTGTAAGCTTGTTTAAAGTCATGGTTACTTGCATGATCAATGACGTAAGTAGTCAGTGAGGAATGGAGGGGTAATGTACAGGTGGCAGCATGTCAGTAGGCAGAAGGACAGTGAAAATGGATATGATTTCAAAGACTGCAAAAGCTAGTGAGACTCACTCTCAGTGGGGAGCTGGACTAGAGACTTCCCAAGAATCCTTCAATTAGCTTTTCAGTTGCCTGTGGGATGATATCCCATCCCCAGTTAGGTGGGTGTTAGACAGACATCCACTCTTCGGGTTTGGCATCTATCCTCCCTAGTGAATATACACCTCTTCTTTGGTATTTCATTTACTTTTATGTTGTAACAAATAAATGGAAATGGTCCTGGAAAAATTGTCTTGATTTTTTTGGCCCTAGTACTGAATTAGAGCAGGTGTCTGAAGCTGGAGGCTCCTTGCTTTGAGAAATGGCCCTGCCACTGAGACATATTTAGTAAGTGGGCAGAGCAGTCAGAGGAGTCCATCATCCCTCCAGGTTTGATTATTGATTTTGGAGCACTTGTATTTTTAATTATGAAGATGGTTCAAGCTGCGATTGAGGACTCCTGGTAGCTCTGAAAACAACATCTGAATTTGAGATATAATTGTCATTGGATGCACTGAAAATAGTTGTAAACAATGTACCGATACTTCCTGTAGTCCCACCAAATCTGGAAAATGTTGGCTGGAGACGTCGTCGCAAACCTCTTGCCTGACAAATGAAGAAGAGGGCAATGCCTGTAATTTAGATTTTGCAGTCTGCCATCAATGAAGTTGTGTGAAAATCACTAGACTGGAAAGGGGTTTTGAGTGGGAAAGATGAATGAAAGAGCTCCCCATGGACTACGTACACTGAGGTTTTGCTAATGAAGAAGCAGTGCAAATACAGAGTTCCACCGGTCAGAATAAAAGCAGACTAATCGTAATTTCTCTGTGACATAGCCCTTAGCAATGGTTGTAACATGCATTTAAGCAAGATGATATTTTGTAATTGTAATAGAAAAATTACAACCTTACAGAAATAAAATTATTCATTTATTTGTAAATCTTACATTCCTGACACTCCCAGGACTGTGGCACTTTTTTCCAATGGAACACTTAAGCAATTACTCCTTATGGATAAGGCAGGAGCATCTGGATATACAATAGTTTATGTATTAGTAAAGTTGCTGTGATATAGTCTGTTTGCATCTACTGCTGGTGACCAGAAGCCATTATTTCCAACAGATACAATGGCAACCAGAAACATTATGCTCACAATACTGAAGAATGCAAATGCATTAGCTCATGACCTCCGAGGAAATGGTATGTGAAACTGCTGTTCAAAAAGTTTTGAAACTGGTTTGCAATGTACTTATGCCTACTTGCTCGTAGAAAATGACTCCTGTCATTCATTTTGCTTTGACCTGCAAGGAGAATGAATGATTCACATATATGATCTTTAAAAACATGTCCACATCAAGAAAAGGAGGGCTGGGAGTGAACAGGTTGAGGAGGCATAAGAGAAGTGAGCTATTGTGGGTGGGGAGTGAAATAAAATCTTGGTCACATGGCAAAATAGCAAACAAGGCAGCAACGCTGTTGAAGAGATTTTTTGGTTCCTGAAGGGTCAAGAATGGTTAGACAAAGGTGTTTTCAGAAGTGTATCACCAGGCCTTCACTAGCCATTCACCAGCTGTGGTCCATCAGATCTTGTCCTTGTGCAGACCAGGGCTATCTGGCACCCTCGGGGAAGGTGTATTTGCATAATCTAACCCTGATTTTGGCCCAGAACTGCAAGGAAGAGAGATGTGCTACTGTGAAACCACAATGAGAAGCATACACTGGAAGCCAAGGACTGCAAGGATAAAAAAATATCCTGGATAGATTAGCCTACCAATATAAAATGATAATTGTACCCTGTTTCCCTAACTGTATTACCTCACAGTTGTGAGTGATACATTTTGGTGATCATGACCAAAACTTAGTTCAAGCTGACACTTGCTTCATTTTTTTAACCCTTGTTTTCTTACTCATTATTTTACTGTGATGAAATGGTAAAACTGTCTCCATACCTTAACTGTGTGTTTCTCATGCTGGCAAGCTGGTAAAAAAATTTGACCTTTAGTGCTTTTTTTTGGGGGGGGGGGGGGGGAGTTACTGAAGCACTTGGTTTCCTAGCTTTGCTTTATAATGCTTGTTTTGCCTTTGGTTTCCTCTCTTCCTCTTGCGCACACACACTCTCACATCCTCCACCCCCCCACACCCATGTGCACATACTTCCATTTCTACTTTTATGTGATTTCCCTCTCCTAGAACTATTTTCCAAGGAAGTTCTAAAGATGACAATGAAATCCTCTTTTGAAATTATTACTGCTGTCACTGTTAACTAGTAGCACAAAAAAAAAAATTCTGCAGGTTGTTGCCTTTTAGAAAAATGCAACCAAAATTTGAGCTTTCTTGCTTATTGCTGATTTGTGTTCTCTGATATCTTGTTCATCCCTAATCCAAAGTGTTTGTTGGGCTGCCTGTGGAATATTCTGGGATGACCAGTGCGACCACTCAAGAAGTCACTATCTGTCTCCTGCTTTTCCTAATGCTTGGGAAAAGGACAAATTATGTCAGGCAGACACTTGATGTGGCACATGCTGCTGGACAGACAGGCATGGCTGGACCACCAGTTGCACTGAGGGGACCAGGCAGAAACTCCACCAGCACCAGGGTAGGGGGACACAGCATCCCTGTGTACAGCATCCCTGTGTACAGCATCTCTACATACTGCCCCTGCACTGGGAGAAGAACAGCATGCTGGCACATAGGGAGTATGGAGAGGCAAACTTCTCCCATTCCCTTGCTCCTTTGAGAAAGCCTATGGAGGGAGGCACTCACTTTCTGGTTGAGGGAAAATAGAAGCTTGTAGGACCAAGTGCCTCGTGCAGAAGTGCGTTGCCCTCACTGTTACACTGTTGCAAAGCTAACACGTATTTTCTGTGAGGGAGTGCAAAAGAAAGGGTGTGAGCTAGAGCAAGTTGAATGTGTTTAAAACTCCCAATGAAAGTTTAGAGAAGTGCGTGAGTCCCTGAACTCAGTGACTCATGCTTTCTTAAACTGCCTGCTGGAGTGCCGGCTATTGGGACTGTTAGAAACGTCTTTAGGGGAATGCAGAAATGAGTGTGTCTGTAATGATACATGGATTTAAAAATACACCTGATTCCTGTGAGGTCCTCTATTTGAGTATTCCTAAACTCCAGATAACACAAGCTGCATGAGTGGTCTGCAGGAACGAGACTCCTTCGAGGCTCGTCTGGAGTAACCCAGTCCCACATTTAGGAAAACCATCACCATGCATGGCTAGTTTCAGGGATTGCACTGTTTCCCTGGAGATGAGAAGTAACAATGGTCAATGTGATTCTGATTTGGGAAGGTATTACCAGAAAACTAGCCTTTAAGGAGGGAAACAAGTTTCTGAAAAACTATCGCCATTGTGGAAATGTTCTATTTCTCATGACAGCTTCAACATTTTCTTAATCTGTATTTCTGCACAGATGAAGATGAGAATATTGGGGAAAAAATAGTTATTGTGCAAATCAGGAAATAGTAGCAATGCTGATTCTGCAAAAGGGGAACATTTCCCCATCTTTAAACTTCTTTTCTCACCTGACTGAAGCTGGCTGCATGCACAAGAATTTTGTCGGACCAAGACTCTTTACCCTGGGATACCAGGTCAGCCCACTCCTCAGCCAGTCCACTGGTGCACTAAACTTGAATGACAAGATGCTGGAAACTCCATAAGGTAGAACCGCACTTATAAGCAAAGTGACAGTAATTTATTTTTTTCTCACAAATTTAACATCACTTCCAGGTACAAAGGGTAAACCTATCCATGTTCACTTTCTTTAAAATAACAGGAATACTTTATTGTGTTTCACTCAGTTTTACTTTGTTTTTTTAAGAACAAAGATGTGGTTTCTACCGCATCTGTGAGAACCTAATGCCCGCCATTAAGTGCCAAAATGGTCCAAGTGCAGCCACTGACTGACTTGTCATTTCCATGATTATGTTGAGTTTCCAATGTGGCTCATTGGTGGTGCCTGTGAGAGCTGGTGGGGAGTGCAATGGCTGAGAAAGAAATAATTGCCAAGGTGTTTTGGGAAAATTATGAGAGATGCAAGCAGGAATTTGACATGAGAAAGGATGGGAAGGTTGGAATTGGGAGCATTTGTGGCATTTAGGCAGGGCTTTTTTGTCATTGTTGGGTTTGGGAGCATTTTTTACCCCTTTGTGGAAGGATAATGCAGTATGTGGATGGATAGTAGTGAATGTAAGTGGCTTGAAAACAAAATAAGAAAGCCCTTGACCAAGACACTGTGGGTACAATTGCTTATCCAATCCAATGGAGATGGGTTTCACAAGGGCCCCCTCTTGTCTGAAACATCTTATTCTCCTTGTTAAAAGGCATTTAAAAACACAAAATACTTTTATTAAAAATGCTTTTCAGGGCTATATGACGCTAAAAGCACTTTCTATAGCTTGCATTGCTATTTAGGAGAGCATGTTATTTCTTTTTAATTTGCTCACTCATTCCTGAATAACTTTTCATAGGACTCCAGACACTGCAGTGTGACAGCTAAACCAAGGAGCATCGGATGCGATGGAATTGCTCTACAAGCAACCTTGCCAAAGGCCCTTTTGCTGCACAAAGCTGGCTCTATCTTTGTATATTGAGGGAGCTAAATCAATGTTAAATGCTTGGCTCTTTTCACAGGACAATGACCAGGACCTAAGCTGCGTCCTTCCTTTTTGATTGACACTTGAAACGTTGAGTTGGAATCAGCCAGAGGCACTGCTACAAGCTTGAAGCCTCTGCTGGGGATAACAACTGGTGACATCTGCAGAAAGGCCGACAAAAGGCAGTTGAAAGCCGTGTTTGTTGCTTTCCCCTCTCAGATCTCCTCTCTTTCATGGAGCTCCTTACTTGCTTTAATATTATGATTCAGCACCTGGCTCTTTTGAACCTTGCTTTAAACTTCAAAAGGCGAGGTGGTATTAACAAACATGAAACGAAAAAGTGGCAGTAGTTTGATTTACTGTTGTCGTCTTATCAAGGGGGTTTTTTGTCACCAGCTGCCACTTTCTGTCATCTTTGGAACCATTATCATTTCTCTAAAATCTAAAAGACTCCACTTAATAACAGCTTTGAATACAGGAAGGATCAGTAACCTATACAGTTCTGGGATGACAGAACCGTCAAATGAAAAGAAAGATGTTGCAAAAAAAAAAAAATCCTTAAGAAAAAAACCCAATAAAACAAATAAAAGCTGTAGTACTTCTAAGTGACCTTGATTTCAGAATTAAACAAATCAAGCACAATTCCATTGTTCTTTTTGGATTCATTCTGCACTTTCCTTGCAACATTTCTTTTTTGTTCTCAGGACTAAGCGAAAACAAAGCCAAGGCTTCCAGGACAACTGCTCAGTGCAGAACGAGCACTTGGTATCACATGAGCCCTGTAAGCTCCTGACTTGTAAAAGCGCCAGTGATAATTGCCAGTCTCGTTTTGCTGCTGTCCTAGTGCAGCAACTCTCATTCAGGCTGAGATGGAGCCTTGAAATCTGCCTTATTAGGGCAGCCTCACTGGTCAAAAATCTATTTAACTCTCGCTTTTATAGCACCTTTCTATGTTTCCTTGCCATCTTTCCCAATAGTGCTATGCTGTCCTTTGGCCATCAGTGCAGAACCTGAAATGCCTTGTTAGGCCAGTTTGCCCATCAAAGCTTTTCAGATTCAGTTAAAGGTAATCAAATAAATGCAAAAAAATTTCTGACCAAAAACCTGCTGCACTTTCTTATTTGTCGCTTCACTGTCCTCTACAGAAAACTCATCCTTATCCCTTTTTTTTTGTTGATTTATAATGCTATCCACAATGGACCTACTTGGAAGGGGAAATTTCTCCTGGTGTCTTCTAAATTCCTGAACTATTTCATAGACACACCGCTACCAGTGGTGACATTTATTTCACAGAGATTTGAACCTGCCCTTCTGCCCCTGTGCATTTTGGTAGTTATTTCCACCTATACAAAAAGAGTAAAATCACCAAAAGGATCCTCTCTCCTGTCCCCAGTGAAGTGTTTTACTACCCACATGCAACATGAGGAAATAGGGAAATGGCTGCTACAAAATGTTTTCCCCCAACATCTCAGCAGCTGGTCTCCCTGCCGCTGGCCATCGACCCCTTTGCAGGCCCTTTTCATCACACGAATCTGGGATGGTTTAGTTTCAGCATCTCTTGGTAAAATGGAGATGAAAAAAACAAAGTGAAAATCCTCTGGAATGTGAAAATGCTGATGTTCTGACTGATTGAAAACCAGGATTGCCAGAATCCAAAGTTGATTATGGTTTTTTTTGGATTGGGATATGACAAAACTCATACAAAAGTGAGACGGGGGTTGCTAAAAATACCTATTATCTTCTGACAGAAGGCTCACTGTGTAATCACACTGAGGTTTTCTCACGGAGCATGTCCACATTTGAAATTTTAGTCATTTTAACAAGTGTTAATTACCACATGCTAACTAGCAGAAGTGTGTGTGTGGGAGATGTTGTATATTTATTTGTTCCAGACTTGGAACATATTAGAATGTAGGCTTTATTCCAGTTTACTGTCCTATGAATGAATGTGTTACCCAATTCCAAATGAAAGATACCACAAGAAAAAATAAGTAAGGATCTTTTCTCGATATGTTCTTTTGATGAGGAAACCCAGAATATGTTTACCATATTGGGACAACTGGAAATCTTATCTTCGGCCTGCTAAAAGTGCCTGTGACACAGAGGAACAAAAGCAATGTGCCTGTGCATGGTGGAGAATAATGGAGAGATGGTTTTTTATTTTTACCAGGAAAAAAAAAATTCTGAGAGAAAGAACAGGAAAAGCATGGGAAAGTATTGGTGCAATTGGATCTATGCTCCTGAAAGAATGAGGATGAATGCAGGAGAAGAGCTGATGGCCATATTATACATGTACATACATATATGAAGATACGTAAAATTTCTTTGTTTAATTCAGCTACTATTTGGTCAATATATTTAACTATATATGTGTTCAATGTATTCATAATAATAGAAGTGTATATATATATTGAACATACAGGAGCTGAATTTTGGCTTCATCATTTCTTCGACAGATTTTGGAAATGAGAAAACTGAAATCAGTCTTTTCTTAAAATCACTGTCCACATAATCCAAGATAAAAACTCAGAGTATCTGAAGAACTTGGAGATGCAATCCCCACACCTGATGCATACCTTTATAGTCTCTACAAGTTGCCTAGTATAAATTCCCAGAAAGAGAATGATGCATTAAAATAGTCCCACAGTCTCTATCAGGAGGTCTCCAGTGCTGTCAGAACAAGCCAAAAAAGGGAGCTGGAGAAGTACATGATGTCTGTTATTCAAGATAAAAGCTACTGATGTTGGAGGAACACCTTCAGAAGGAGTATCTCTCTGTGTGGAAAGAGATGCAAAAGGGAAATGGGGTGGCAATATTCCCATAGCCTACATTTATTTCTAGATTGAAAACAAAAACCAACAAACAGAAGCACTGCAAGGATTTAGTCAGGTCCAGCAGCTCTGATGCAATTTTACAAGTAGTTTAATCAACACGCAACCACTTTCCAGGCAAATAGAATGAGAAAGAAGTAATAAATACCAATCTGTATGAAACAGCTTTCTACATCGTCTGCTCCATACTTGTTTTTCGGAAAAACTGTGAATGGAGATTTTTTTCTTCTGAAAGAATGAGGCTGTAGATCTGCTGCAAACTGATGGCATGATATAAGGTATTTTAGAAAGAAATTTCTAGAATGAATATCCTATAATATTGTTTGAATGTGCAGTAAATGTAATAAGGAATGAGACTAATAACTGAGTTCATATATGTGTATACATATATATATATATATATATCCAGAAATATTTATAAATTCTTTAGAGGGAAGTCATGGACACAAACCTGTCAGAGTTTTTAAAGAAGACTGCTAACATAGGGATTAGGATAATCTGATCATTATTTAGTGGGTTTTCAAAACCCTGTTGTAACATTCCTCGCAATAAACATTTAAAGAAATTTAAGAAACACCTACTAACAGGTATAAAACAAAGGTTAGGAATAAGTAGAAATCATAGTTTAATAATGAAGTTGAGGTTATTGATGTGATTTTAAAGGGCCTCTGCAGTTCTGGACATCTACTGGGGAAAGGTGTGAGCTCTGAAATGGCAATGTTTTTGACAGACAATTATACTGGAGAGTTGCAGCAAAACCTGACTGAAAACTGCCAAGGAAACTCACAAATGAAATGGTGGGATGACAGAATGGAAAGTGAAATTAAGTGTTCGTATTTATAAAGAAAATAAGACAGGGAAAAATAACTCTAACTCATTATTGCCATTCATAAATAAGAACTTTGAGTCATTATAGATATTGTAGAGTCATTCTTTGAAAAACCTCACTGACAGTCAGAGAGAAAACATGAATGTAAAGAATCATTGAGGAATAGAAGTGAGACAAATACCAGCAACGTCTTGAGCCGAGTGCAGCTTTGCTCACTCCTCCACCTTCAAAATATAAAATAGAAAATTAAAATAAAAGATAAAAAATAAAAAATATTCAATTGCACAAGTGTAGGAACAGAAAAGTGTGAGAGAAGGCAACCAGAGAATAGAAAAATTAATGAAGACTCTTTGTCTTGGAAAATATACAGGTTTAGAAAATCCTAAAAAATGCGGAGAAGGTGACTTGAGGGTAATTGTGATTATTTGTTATTTCTCAGGACACAAGAACTAAGACAACCTGATGAAATGAGCAGGCAGCAGAATCAAAAGAAATTCCTTTTACTCTGCTGCCCTGTTAAGTTTTACAACTTATTCCCAAGTGACACTGTAGAAGCCCAGGGTACAAATGGCTTCAAAAAGTAACTACACAGAAAGATCCCTAAAGTGAAGACCTTTTTTTTTTAACTAAACAGTTATCTTTGGACAGTTAATTTGTCTTATATAAATATACCTTTAAAAATTTATGAGTGTTAATATGCTAAACTGCACTACTTTTATCATCTGTGATCTCTCCTGTGTCTATATCTCATGCTGCAACAACCCTTACCCTCTGCCAAAATTTTCTTACAGAAGTTTAGCTTTCATCTGCATGTACGAGGGTTAATTTAAGTCATCCTTTCAAAAACGGACACATCTAGATTTAATGGAGCAGCATGGGTGATTTTAAACTGTCCAGTTTTCAGTAGATGGAGGACATAAGTAGCACATTTTAAAGTTCTTCTGACACCAGTTAAGTGGTTGCAGGGTTAAATTAGAAACATCTATGTACAATAGCAGCAATAAAATGCTGATGTGTCTACTTTTCCAACTGCCTATGGACAGCTATGCAGTGGACACTTTTCCTTCTGCATATATCACCACCTTAATGAAACACTGACACCGATTGCTCCTTCACTAAGTTTTCAGGCTGCTGCAGACATGGTAGGGCTAGATCAAAAGAAAGGTTTAGATACCAACAAGTCAGGAGTTTTAAAAACAGCTCATGGCAGTGCACTGAGAGGTCACTACTCCAGGAAAATGCTCTAAAACTCCTGCTCATAAAAGTATGAAGCATGTGTTTGTCTGAACTCTAGTGCCACCTCTGCAGTTTAGTATCTCCTTATTTCAAGACTCAGCCCCTGGGTTCCCTTCTAGATGTAGATACCTTCACAGTTTCATGACAAACATCTGACCAAGAAATGTAAGAGTTCTGTTCAGTGCTTTACCAAAGTGAGTTCACTTCCATATTCTGGGAAAGGGACATGGGAACCACTTTATTAGCTAATGTCAGCATCCCCCTTATGGAAAGTGTGCCATTGTGAAGAAGGGAAAGAAAGATTCATGGATGTAGAGATAAGTCATGAATCCTCAGACCTCATGACTCTCCTTCCAATTTACCCAGACTGCAGGAAAGAAAAGAGCTATTCTGGATTTTCTGACACTGTTAATTGGTTTAAATTCATGGTTTAACACAAGAGCAAAATATCTAAAAGGCTTACCATATACCAACCCCACACTTCACCCAAGGTGTCATACTTGTTATCTCTGCTCATTTTTCTGGCTCTGTAGTGACCCCATGTACCATTTCAAGTGTGGTGACCCCAGCTTGAAAGCAGGGAAACAGCACTAGTGTTGGTTACTCATTCACCACTACAGTATGATGATAGGGGTCTCTTTTGGCAGATCGATCCAATGGGTTAAATCCCAACATACCAGAGAGGGAACTGTAGGTTACTACAGAAAAGGTGCATAAACCTGCCTGGTATGTGGTCGCCTCCCCCTCAGCAGACCTATCACAGCTCCTGGGGAAGCAAGGTGACAGTTCTTCTGTTCTGGTGGGTGTGGGCTGGGTGCCTCACTGTTGACATCAAGGCAGGTCTGTACACGCAGGGGTGAGTTGGCAGACCTTGGGCAGCCCACGGTGAGGCAGCAGGAGGGCTGATCTGCTCAGGTGTTTGTGAGGTTAGGCAGCTGCTGAGTGCAGAGGTTCGTGATGCAAGGTGCCTCTGCATGTCCTGCTGCAGCACTGATTCATGTGTGTGTGGTATTTGGTTTGGATCAGACTCCTGGTTTCTTTCCTAGTACTGCGCTTTGGGGTCTTTGAGCAGCACCACACTATGTATAACAAGCTATAAGAAATGCACATTAAAGGACAGAATCAATTAGCACCCTCAAAACCAAACAGCACTTTCTCATTTCTAGGCACTGCACATGAGTAGTGACATTGGAGACTAGGGGGTGGCTAGTTTGTTAGTTGGAGCTGCTTTGGACTCCCAGTCAGCATTAGTGCCAGCCAACTTAAGTTATCTTTTGTTTTTATTCATATCCACTATGCACAGCTAATCTCACACTGAGATGAACTCCACAGCGCGCTGAAATCATGTGTTTCATCTGGAAAACTCCCTCATGCACGTGCTTATTCCTCCAGCTATAAATATCCCAAAGCAAAACCTCCGAAATGGCACCCTCCTCTGGCTCAGCCGCACCCACAGCCAAACACACTTATCTGGCAATCACAGCAGCTCCAACAGAGCTGAAAACTGCGGGAAACTTCATAACAAAACAAATAGGACTGTGACGAATGCCTCCAAAGCTCTGGAGATCCCAATTCCTGTCACTCGACTGCAGCATATCAAATGTCAAGAACCAGCAGCTACAGAGTGGCGCCCATCCTGCACGCCTTCCCTTGGCCAGGTGGGAACCATGCACGTTGCCCTGGTGTTCCTTCCATCACAGCAATGAAAGCTGCTCCAAGACAGGACTGAAAAATTTCCTTTACAGCGCATATATTCTGTGGAGGTAATCCTCTGCACGTGGACGCTTCCAGCAGGCACATGATTTCTGTAGAGAGTGCCATGAAACAACAGAGTGCAGGATTTGGCTCTCTCTGCAGTAAAAAGGTAAAGCACATTGCATTTCAGAAATTTGTGCATATATACATCAAGATTCCGCTGTTCTGAGTTCACTCATTGTGTGTCACTTTCTAGCAGAGATGGGAGGCTCGAAGTCTCCTTGAAATTTCAACAAGTAGTTGTTCTATGTAATAATTGAGGACCAAAAGATGCGAGCACGTGCTGTAAGGCATTTGAAACAAAACTCTGCCAGTCTTCATGACACACCTCTTGCTCATGTCCACATAGATACTTTTATGCATTTGGAAAAATCCACACCCAAAGAAGTTCCCAGAAGCCTCAGTTTTGCCTTTCATTGTAGCCTTCATCAGGAAATGGAGCTTCCCTAGAAGTTACTGAGACCCTTTGTTGAGTAGACACAGCTTATAAAACACATTGTGATTTGTCTTCAGGATAGATCAAGTTTTTTTCCACATTCACATGGGATTGTGATCACATGCACACTAGCACCAGTCCACCTGCTGACTGAGGTTGAAGGACCGGCTTTGAGAAGCACTGGCAGACGGTGATAGTTCATAGTCACGCTCACCTGCCCCTATTTCCAAAACTTGCAAAAGGTAGCTCCAGATCTGGCCCAGCAGAGCTGATGCACCCCGATGCAGCTCCTGATGTACCCATGTGTTTTTTGTGGCACCTGAAAGCAGAAGTAAGAAGAGTTTTGTAGGAAAGTGGCCAAAGAAGAACTTGCTTGTCCTGCAAGCTCCCACTGTGATTCATGTGCCTGGCAGGAGGTACACGAATCGTACTACCTTGTGAGATGGTGTGACCAGGGAGCTGGCCTTGGCTCTACTGAATTATTTTTTTCAGTAGTGCCCCAAACTTGTTGAGTTCACTGTCAAGCTAAGAAGTGACTGTTTTATTTCAGCTGGTTTTACTTTGAACTTTTCCTTTTGGAAATTTCAAGGAAAATTAATACCAACCAGAAGCCTACCTTGACTACTGACAGTCAGGCATCTTGACAATTGATCCAAAACCTGGAAAGTCCTTATGGGCTAAGCTGGCCACCCACTAGATCAGGGCTGAGGCTGAGAGGCTTAACATTGTGAGAAAGTTGAATGAGGCCGCTTTTTCTTGTGGCTTCATTCTGCAGCTGGGAAGAAGAGCTATTCTCAAGAGCTGTCAGAACTATTCACAGGCAGTAGAATTTTCTCCAAAGGAAAATAAACAGAAGACAGAAGACATTTCAAGTGGCTTCAGCAATGCAAGACACAAAATAATGAGAAAAATATACAGATATTTCTCACCACCCTTGTGCTTAGAAAATTCCAATTCCTTCTTAACTTTTTATTTGTTGAAACAAAAACATTGTTTCAAGATAATAAAATTTATGATCTAGTGAAAAAAAGGAGTCATCTATGTGACCTCCTGACATTTCACAACCAAAATCCTCACAAGTTGTGTGGGGGCATATGGTTCTTTCCTTTTCTTAATTCTTTTTATTTTTTTTTTATATACATGCCATATTCTAATTCCAAACATTTCACAATTTCAAAAGCCCCAAACTGTTGCCAGTAACACTTGAGTCAACTTTGACACTACCAGAAAAAATGATTCTCCTCTCTAGAACCCTTTTTGCCTAGAGCTTTTCAAATTTGAGGAGTTTGCTGAGCCCAGGCTCAGGTGGTTTTCAGACTGAAAGATGCTAAATTTAGGCAGATGACTTAATAGTCATGGATGACTTGGAGAGCTGAAGAGACACTTTCTGCATTGCCTCCTGTGAACAACAGCTGAGTAGCACCAAGCCCCAGAGAAGTGAGGAGCACCTCTCTCTCTCTCTCTCTCTCTCTCTCTCCAGTGAAATATCTCAGATAAGTGGAAGAGGTCAATGTAATAACCTAGATTGCCCTCAACTATTAAGTCAGATTAAAATGTCAAGCCCCTCCAATGCGAGAATTTAGGGCATTTCTATTCCTCGCCTGGCCTTTTTCAAAGACAGGGGCCATCTGCACATCCTGGGCCCCGTCCAGGTTCATGCTCCCGGTGTCTCAGTGCGGAGATATTTGGTTTTCGTGGTTTGTCCCCCATTAAATTTCAAAAGAAGCAAAATGAAATGATGATCTTTTTTTCTTTCCATTTGGGCTAATAAGATCTCCATATTTTTAAATTACCACCTCTTTGCATGTGTTCTCTGTAGAGCTGCCAGTCAATGTCAAATGAGGTGTATAAATCAAAACTCTGGTTATGTTCTGATAGCATTATATAGACTGGCAGAAAAACACAGGTGAACGAGTGTCACATCTACATGAGATTTTTTTCTCTCTTTTTAAATTGAGACATCTGTCTAATCTCAGTACTTCCCAGTAAATGAATATAGGCACCTCAGAAGCTTATCTGAGCTTGATGTTAAAGAAAAACATTTCTATGGACACATTTGTACCTGTCAGCACTTACTGTAGAGATCTCTCTCTATATACATTAATGTGAGTGACATCAGAATAATTAAAATTATTGTTAATGTTAACACCGCTTTAGCACCCATTTTACCCTATTTTGAAAGGAAGACTTTCCATGAACCCAAATGCAAGTGGGTATTGGATCATTTTTTAAAAACTTTGTGGAAACCAGGGAAGGACAAAGTCAAAGAGGAGGAAAGTCAGCAATGCACATTGCAAGGGATTATGGATGTATACATCTGCCTATATGCAGGACTGATAAGCCTTCTCTGAGCTGTTTTTGCAAGGCAGTCATTTAATGCTGAACAAAAGTACAGCTGAGACTTTCTTTTCCCCGCATCGAGCCACATCCACACTTGAGTGAAATGCCTTACATGTAAACCAAGCCCACTCAAAGACATCTCAACCTTGACATTCTGTTTTCTTTTGCAAAACTCTGTTTCTTTACAACACCACTTGCCTGACATGCTCCCATGTGAAGCGGAGTTATCAGAATAATAATTAACAGGCTCTCATTAATTTAGGATCAAACAATACCCCCTAATGAAGCAGAGACCAACCAATGTGATCCCTTAAAGTGAGGCGTATGCTTTTCTTACACCTCGTGGCATCTAATCTGCCGTAACCATTAGGCACCGAGCTGACCGTAAAGGCCCGTGTAACATTGAGTCAAGGACAGTTAATGGATGCCGGAGCACAAACAAGAGTGCTCCAAGCATGTCAGTCAAGACTAACCTGAGGCAAAAACATCAAAATGCAGGTTGGAGTTTTGACATTCCTGCAGGCTCTGTACGCCTCGCCAGTGAATTTTTAAAGTCAATATCCCCCTCCTGCTCGTGAACACTTTCTATCTGATGAGTAGCAGTAATGTGGATCTGATTGAACTTTGACTAAAGTATTACTTAAAAGGCAGCTTTGAATATGTGTGCGTGTGTGTGTTGTTTTTTTTTTTTTAATAAATGTCTGTGATAACAATAAAGACAGTTTACACAGATTATCACAGGCTGTGTCTTTAGACTTCAAGGTTATATGATTAGGAAATTAGAAAAGAGATGAGATTAGAAAAACCACAAAACATTTTGAAAAAGAAAGCTTTTTACAAATTATCTGTGTACTGAATTTGCACAGAATCTGATAGATAAATCTTCTCATATTTGGAAATGGATAAATGCTACAATGTAAATAGAAGGAACTGGCTTGGGAGCACATATCTGGCAAAAGTTCAAAAAGCATATTAAGTATTCTAATTTGTTTAAAGCTTACTTATAAAAAAATGCATATTGTGATATAAAATGTAATGATTTTTGCATGGAAATGTAATGAGCAATAATAATTGCTCTGGATGAGCATAGTACACACTGTTAGAAAGTGCAGTCCTTTGCCTTCAGATTTCGCATTAAACCTTTATTTTCTTTTTCCCCTTTGCACAGTCGAGTGAAATCATTAAGGCAAATGGAGATAAAATGTAAGCCAAGATCGTTCCTAGTATTGGGCACTACACAGGAGCACACAGGGTGCCATAAAATTGGGGTGGTGGCAGCAATAACACACTTCCTATTACTGGAAAAGAAGGTGTGCTTTCAGGGGGAAATTATATTAGCTGAGGTGGTATGTTATTATTTAGAAGTTCTGACCAAAATTTCCAAGCAAGCTATAAAACTTGATTAATTTAGGAAGCCAACATTTTGATGCATTCTTTGGAGACTTTCTGATACTGCATTCATGGTGAACATTTTGATGGGGGTCATTTTGCTATTAGAGCACATCAGTGGGTGAGCCATTTGATGTGTTTTTCATTTGTCTTGTGACCTTTCACTTGGCACTGTCCAGTTGTTTCTTTGATTGTAACTTTTTTAACCTTTTAATTTTTCCTGGACTTGAGATCATACGTATTCCAGGGACACTGCAGCACAAATATTTTGCATTAACTGCACACCACATATTGGGCATATTTTTTTCCTTTAGCTCTTGCCTTCATGTAGCATTGCTATGTCCTACCAAACTACTGTATTTCAGTGCAGAGACGGCTGCATTCATCAGTGGAGGAACTGTTACCTCGAAAGTATGTGGCTTGCTAAGAGCTCAGATTTCGTTGGGTGCTTTGGGAATGCACTGTGCTATACAAATAAATGGGTAATAAATCTCTAAATATTTTCCTTTTTCTACCGAAAAAAAAAAAAAAGAAAGCAAAGATAGAAAGTCTTTAGCTAAACCTTTATGTACTGCAATTTCTTCTGTGAAGAACATTTGTTTGACATTGACTCTTTTTTTCTTTTTAATGCCAGAGTACCAGAGTAAAATGGTTTTAAATTTTTATTTAAAAAAAGGAGTCCATGATAACAATAGAGACATTTTTGTTTTAACAAAAATATTTTAACATTTTGCGATAACAGTAAAGAGCATTTTCACAGATTATCACAGTCCATTAAGTTTCCGCTGAAGCCAGTGTTCAAACACCTCTTTTTCCTGATCAAAGACCTGTAGTGCATAGGAAGAAATAGAAATTAAATTTTCAAATCCCAACAGCAGTTTTCTATAACATCATGTTTTTCTCTCTTGCATGAGACTTAGCATAGTCTAATGATCTCATGATAATGTCATGGCAACTCTGTGGAGCAGAAACCGTATTAAGATGTCATTCTGATGGCAAAATGATGGCAATTCAAGCCTGCAGAGACTTTATGACAAACGATGGCAAAACAAACTCAATACAAGTCTATACAGAGCACATTATCATGTCAAGAGAACAGTATAATCTAATAGATCTTTTCTGCCTCCAACTTCTGTGAAAGCAATGTTGATACCTACCTATGAGAAAAGAAGTACAGTATTGAGGCGACAGTGAAATGAAATCGGTATCTGTTTTTACCTCCTCTCCAAAGTATTGTTTATGAGCCGCAACACTGCCTGAGCATATTAAAATGCACTAAGGCTTTTTATCTTAGATTTGTTCACAATGAATATCTTTGTCTTTCATCACCTAATTAAACTAGAAAACACCAGAAAAACTCAATGACTGTGAAGTGTGCAATAGTGGGGAAATACAATCCTAGCCTTGAGCCTGTTTTACCAATGCTCCAGGGTAATGCCAGTCACCAAGATGCCACCTGGTCCAGCAAGGAGCTTCTAATCCCCATGGGTGTGTAGGAGATTGGGACATCCCTCTTGGCTCCATTCATAATGCCAGAGAAGGGCAGCATCCTCCTATACTCCTATTTCATAAACACCCAAATGATGCAAGGGGACTGGGATGGCAGCAGCAATCCTCATATGAGTGGTCTCTTGGACTGTGACAAGGGGACACTGGCACCTGGGAGCAGTGGAGACCTGACTATACAACTCTGTTATGGCCAGAGGAGATGCTTGCTTGAATCTCTTTACCGTTTGATCCGGTTCAACACAAGACTCGGCCATATGGGTCACTATGATCTGATTAAATTAAGGATGCTAGAGAAGCCTTAAACTAAATTTCCTATTTTAATTTGAATGTTACTTTTTTATGCTTACTTAATAGTCATAATCATGTAGAGTGTGCTAGTCCATTACCACTATGTTAATGGCTAGCTAATACTCAGAAGCCCCTGGCATTGCCTTGGGGCTTGAATTCCCAGATGGTCATTAACTACCTAATAAAAGACCACCACATCATCCATAATTACTTAACATCTTGTACTTGAAAACATATTAAACAAAGTGAGCTTTTAAATATTTAGAACTAAATTACATTAAATAAATGTTATACTTGGTAAATAAATTCAGAGGTGGGGATGTACTATATGGAATTAAAATCTTGCTGCTGCTTCCTCATGACTCAATTGGTTCAGCATGTGAAATGAAAACATTCAGCCCATTTGCAGAGGGACACTGTGATTCATTTCTAGCTAACGCTGCTCTTTAATACTGATGGATGTGTGATAGTAAGGTGTTGCTTTTCCTCTTCATATTGGGTATGTTAATTAAAATTATAAGGAAAATCTCTGTGCAAGTGCTGATATCTGTTGAGCTAAAACATGAAAAAGGTGAAGTTTGTGCTGTGTTTCTAAGGATGTTTCTTATTTTATGGGGCAAAAGTTAGTTTTACACCCTCTTTACACCCTCTGTGCCTACGATCAACAGCTCTAATCACTGGTTTTGTTTGTGTTGATTCCAACTTCTGTTTTTAATGGTTAAATTATGATTATTTTCTTGATCAGACATGAACTCAGCTGTATGTATTAAAAAGCCAGACCTACAGACACATGACAAGTGTGTATCTTCGGTCAGTGAAACCAACAGGATCAGGCATATGCCTCAACGCTGCTAAAAAGCCTGGTCAGAAGTTGGGCCTTTAGGTGCCTGTAACTCTTTGACGCTCCCTGCAGAGATATCAAATAGTGCCCAATACTTTCCACCTGAGGGACCACATGAAGCTGGGCTGAGGTTAAGGACTCATTTGGTGTTGGCCATGAGATAAGACTGCCAGCTTTTACCAACTCAACTGGATTTAGATCCGTGACCTTGAGGTGAAAGGCTCTATATTGCCCCACCTCTCCCTGAGCTGTGGGATTCCCCTCTGAGCACACTTGTTTGTAAATTTTCTTTTAAAGTTAATGGCAGAATGTGGCTCCCTGTCTGTATTTTTATAGGTTTCATAATTGCTCATTGAATATTTTGAGGGGTTAGAGAAAGAAATACAGGTGGATTTGCTATTGCAGAAGCTTGTTTTCCATGAGGTGTTTGATATTTTACATGGATTCTAGGCCTTGGATCCATTATGGGGGAAAAATTGGGCTTTATAGGGTATCAGGTTTCTGCATGTATGTTATCAAAATGGCCCTCATAGGAGTGTAATCAGTTATCCCATGTTTTCTGACACAAGCTGAGAAGAATTCAACAGGCACAGAATATGAGACTCCTAGAGTTCCTAGAGGAGACAGGCACTCCATGGCTCTTTTCTTCAGCAGTGCAGAGAAGAGGTTTACCCCTTCTGCATGCCAGTCCTTTACCATATGCCAGGGACCTTGCAGAGGCAGCACGTCAGAGACGGATGTCCTGGAGTGATGTACTCTACTGCACAATCCAGACCTCAAAGAGCTAACTGTTTCAGGTTAAATGTGCCCAAAATCCAGTGTTTAATCCCCAAATACATTCTTTGATTTCCAGTGTAAGTCACTCAGTCAGTCCCAGTAGGGTCTGGGAGAATTGCTGGACTCTTGGCACTTCCCAGACCGTTTTCTCCTCCAGGTGCCCAGATAGGGATTTAGATTCCCAACTTCAGCCACTGACAGACAGATTTCTGGAAACACTGACGTCTCAAAGAGAGTTAAGTGTTGAAGCCATTAGGGAGTTTTTTGAAAACACATTCATTTCTCCCCTATAACAACAGTGTTGAAATACCTCTGGAAATCTGCTAATTCATTTTAAAAACCATAGGTCTGAGCTTTTCCGTAGGGGGAGAGAATAACTTCACCAATCATAAGACATGACTCCAGGAGAAATATAAATCTTTAGAGTTTTTACATCCATATGATTTATCACTGAATGGAAGCATCCTTTTGTCATCCAGAAGGGTACCTCCAACCAAGAGTATTCTTCTTCTGTCGATCTGTTGTCCAGTATGCTCATTAAAAGAATACAGCTAACAGAAATCAAAGATAAAAACATTTTACCATTTATTTTCACCAAGTATGCTTTTTCATGCACTCCATGCAGCACATTGGACCAAATCATGCGGTTTGTTTCCTGAAATAAAGAAAATATTAAGGAGAGAGGGCACAAGGACTTTGGCCTGTTATGTATACTAATTTTCTTTGCTTTCACCTATTGTTTCAATGAGTCGTCCTCATGTGAATGTATGACCAAAAACTCTTTGAGAAAGAGAGGAGACAAGACAGAGAGCATTCAAGAATAAAGGGCACCCCACAGGCAACTCTACAGCTATAGTAAGAACATATAGATGTATTATTGAAATCAGAGGACATTTTTATGTAAAATTTGATGTAATGGGAACCTTTGGTTATTGGTGATATATACTTCATACATGGATTCATCATCAGGAGGAAAAATAGTGCTGCAGGACACGGAAAGCCAAAATCCCCTACAGAAAATGGGGTTTATTAATATTTTTTAAAAGGTGTTGATGCTGACTCAGATAAGCAGTTCAGGAAACTGAGGCACAGACTGGCTAGGTGACTTATCACAAGTCATCTCTGCATTCATGTATAACTTTGTATGTCCTTTCCCTGGTCCAAGAACAGAACACTGTCTTATCCTTGAGGATGTTGCCTGCATTTCATGATTCAGGGTGTGTTATCTCCCGCCTACTGGTATTCCATCGGACATTAACTTGTTAAGTAATGGACGTTCATCTGACTAAAGCCTTCACTGGTGAAATATCACCAGAAGAGCTGCTTCTGCAGTGGGTTGATTATACAACCTCTTGCTAAAGGACTACCTTTTTGATAATGATGTCAGAGTCATCCAACATTTTGGGCTGCATGGGACGTACTGTGCACCCTGGCAGCCCTGCTAACACAGTTATTTATGTTGATACTTCTCATGGGGTTGCCCCTCCAGGAAACTCCTCTTTTTCCTGGTAAGACATTGGGGTATGAATTCAGGATTCCCCAAACCTGTCCCTTTTTCTGCCCAGGTGCACATCCTTTCTTGCTGCTCATCTACATTGCTTTGTAGCACAACTGTGACACTGTTAATCTGTTTTTTAGAAAGGATGGATCCTGTTACTTACAGGATGCAGACTGTGGATAGGAGTGCCTGGATTAACGCCAAAGCAGAGATGCTTGTATTTAAATAGGTAAAATTTAATTCTTTAGATTTGTAGAAACTATATTCAATTTTAAAAGACTGTTTCTGCTTGCAATCATTCCTCAAGCCATTGTTGCAGATTTTGCAGCCTGCTCTTAGCTGTGGAGATCCCTGAATAAGCTAATTGCCTACCATCAGCATTCATCTTTCTCCTTTAGCAGACTGTACGTATCAGAAAATCTCATGTATTTTGCTATATTTTAACTTCACAAATTGAGATGACTTGTCACTTGATTCCCCCAATGACACTTTTGGTTATGAATAGTACTACGTCATATTTATTACAGCTATTCTAAAAGGGCTCTTCGTTGCCCCCAGTGAAGTGCAGGAAGCAGAGAACATCCATAGCATTTTTCCATTTCTCAGAAAAATCTTGGCTATTTCCAGGTTTTGATCACTATCATTTTAACTTTGGACCTTTATTAAAACTGTTTTGAGTTTGACACAACTGTAGTGGCAGATAGAGTGGGTAGATAAATGTACCTTCTGAACAGGCTTAATACTGAAAGTGGCTAAGGGGACTGCTGAGGTATTTCACCTATGAAAATTTCACATCCATGAAGTTTGCCACTTACCACTGATAATCCTTTCAGACTCAAAGGGTCAAAAGGTGAAAATGATTGAGGTACCTTTTGCTATGAATATTTCACGAGCTGCATATCCCTTTTTCACTGAGATCTATGTGCTGACTGAGGGCTTCTTCAGGATGAGTCCTTAGTTGACTGATGAATACAAAACACCTCTTGAACAAAAGGCATTCAAGATTAGCGGAAGACAAGACAGCCTACTTTGGTTTCTGTGAGCAGTACCTGGAGTATCAATGGAGATAAAACACTGAGTGACAGGTAACTGAAATACAGAATAACACCGTATATTGTTCTCCTATTGATTGGGGAAATAATGAGAAAGTTAGCAAGTCACGGTAATGTCACAGACAGTGATGAACTTTGGAGAACTCAAGGACCAAAAAGTAACATGAAACAAGGAGCAAAATGAAGATAATATTTGGTTACAGTACAGTTCTCAAATTGTAGTGAAACACATCCCTTCGCCTTTGAGTATGCATGGTTTTTAAAACGAAGACAATGGGAAGAAATTGCGAGCTGAAACAATATAGCTATTTTATTTTACTACAGCCAGTAATGTGAACTTCTTGGAAGACATCTTCTTTCACCACACTATTGCGGCTGGGAACATTTAGAGGCTATGAACCAAAATTATCCTCTCTATGCATAACCTTTCTAGTGTCATATCCTGCAAGGTATTGTGGTAATTGAAGACATTCAGTACCAAGAATTGAGTATTGTTTCGCTGTGGCACTGAGATGAAAAAGCCAATCCCTTTGAAGAGGCTGCTTATTCAAAAGAAAAGCAGCACCTTAGCAAAACATATCTAGAGAAAGTTGTTCTTTCTTTTCACACTTAGACAACATTTGAAAAGGTTTTAGGTCATTTATCCCTGTAAGGCAAGAATGCTCTGCCCCTGCTGTGGGGTTCCCAGCCCAGCCCCAGACATGGGAGCTCCCAGCTTCTCCCACGGCACAGGGCAAGGACTCTGTCTGCCCAGCACCCACTGTCCTTCCTATATGCTGAGTCAAAACTAGGCCAATGAAAATAACCATGCTGGCAATGAAAAAAACCTTCTGCACCACCTGGGACTTCTTTACTTAGATAATATTGTAAATCTATAAATAAGGCTGCCCTTTTATCTCTTGAATAGAACAGAGTCTGTGTCATTCAGAAATCTTTTTCCATTTAAGAAAAGAAAAATTTCACGTGAAGGAAGGAAATGCTCTTGCCTCTAGTTAAAACTAGGCATTTTAATTTTAAATAAAGATAAAATTGCATTGTGCTTCTCATCTACTTTTCAAACTATTTCTTATTCTTCTTGGTGGTTTGTCTTTTTCCTAGCTGAGAGTTACTCTAAAAATATCCCTGAGGGTCATATTTTTAGGTGTAATCTTTAAGAGTCAGGAAGAACCGTGTCACCCTAATACAGGACACATTTCAACAGCTTCATCGTCACGACAACAAACATTTCAGATGGATTTAAGACCTAAAGGGATGCAGCATCTACTTTCAATGGGATTTCAGCACCCACTTTTTCAGCCTCCTGAGAAAGCTGTAGCCCTCAAGCTATAAAGCATTGTGAGCCAGAGCTTAGGGAAAGGGTAGGGGAAGGTGCAGGCTGCATCTGCCCAGGTCCTCCCCAGCTGTCCCCACTGAAGGGGCTGGGACTAAGTGCCTGCCTGATCCCTGCAGCTTGTGGGTGCTTTCAGGTCTCTTAGTTTAGAGAAAACCTCATCTCTGTTTGAAGAGGTTCAGGTCAAGACTGGGACCTCCATACTCTGATTTGTTTTTCTGATATAAAGAAATCAAATTAATTGTTAGGTTTGTGTTATACTGGAACATAGAAATGTCACGGTAGCTGGCCTGATAATGTAGGATTAATTTAGACATTCAGACTGCAGTGCTCTTTTCTCTGCAAATGTAATAAACATGCGGCAATTAAGATTTATTAGGTCTACTCAGCTACCTGGTTGTGTTTGAAAAGCTATTTCTGCAAATTCCAGGCTGAAGCATGGGGTGGATGGGACAGCAGAGGGTGTGAAGTGGTGCATTTGTTCCTGTTTCAAGATCAGAGTGCATTTGATATTCCAAGCAAAGAGCTGGGAGAGCAGCCTTCAGACCTTCTGCACAGCTTGTTCACTAATGATTGCCCCCAGACTCCTGTGTACCCTCATGTTCCACAAAGGTGGGAATTTCTCTCCTAGACATGTTAAAAAACACCTACTCATGCCTTACCTCCAGAATGCTTCATTTTCCATGTTATCACCAGCCATGTTATTAAAACATAATTCCTGATCATGAAGGAAAGATACCCAATTCCTGCAAGGTACCCTCTTTCCTGCAGGCAGTCATGAAGGAGTCCATGAAGCTTTTGCATCATATCAGTTCTCTCCTGAGTAAGAACCTGTAACTGTAAGCACTGTGTAACACCAGCTCAGGAGATCAGCCAAAGTCTACTTCTCTGCAGCAGAGAAGTAAAATCTGAGGATAGCCACAGATGTTTATGAGGAGCTCCACGAAGAATCAAAGATTATTTCATTGGGTCTAAGCACACACTAGGCACCGTATATTGCCCTTTAAAAGGAAGAACTGTCTTGCCTTTAATGGGAAGTCTATTCAGCCATCAATTTGTTAATAAAAAGGTGATATGCTAAGGAGAAATTAATGACAAATAATCCCCCATAAAATAATGTCATTCTGTTCAGGTTCAGGTTTGCTGGCTGCAAAACATTTGCTACTCATTTTCTGCCCCACTATTAACGGATAAGAGAAAAGAAGGGGAATTTGTTACTTAATGTAGGATATGCATCTCATGCCATCAGATTACATCAGGTTCATCAAGTCATGCTTATATAACTTGATTTTAATTTATGGGTTTTATTGTTGGCAGGTTTCTGAGATTATGATTTGATTGAACGTCTGTTGAATGTCTGTAAAGTATCTGTTAGTTTGTAAATGGACTCTAATGGATTACGCTGCTTGAATCTTTTCTTATGGAGCTGTTCACCTTTGCATGGTATAGCAGACAAGTCACATCTTGCTCTGACTGCATACAGCATCAACTATAATAACTATATGTCAGAGGCTGTAGCATTGTAGATACAATCTGCTTAAAATCATTGTACACGTATCCAAGGAGAAATGATTAGTGTCCAGGAGAGCTCTAGCTGGATGCCTCACTACTGTCTGTAGTTTTATAAATTCCTCCATTTTTCTACTTTATGATTTACATTATTTATCATGGGAGGTTTCTTTTACACCAAAACTTTTAAAACACCTTTTAAGCTTATGGGGCCAGATATCTGCTGGTTTCACCAAGTTGGACTGACTGAAAAAAAAGGTGGCACTAGAAAAACACTTTTGCTTCCTCTTACCTGGCATGGCTAATGGCAGCTCAATCCTGGTATAAATGAGATGGAAGATCTCCAGAGGTCCCTGGAAACTGAAGCTGCCTAGGGGCTTTTTTTTTCCACACTGAAGTGTGAGAATTGTTGATAGAGTAGCCAGTAAGGTGGGCTGGAGGCAGTTTTGGGCTGCCTGCTTTGTGAAAGAATGACAGAAGACAGTGGTACAGAGCAGCCCAAGGAGGAGCGCTGGCACAGGGATTAGCCCAGCTGTGGCAATAGTGCTGTAGCACTGTGTAACACCAGCTCAGGAGATCAGGTACAAACCAACCTTTTTGCAAGCAAAAACTATCTGATGCATTGACCAAACCCTGGTGATAGGGGTAGTTTTGATTTTTCAAAATACTGCTTTAACATTGGTCTTGAGCTTGAAGACATGAAATTGAAACCTTGGCAAATCAACTGTTACAAAGACTGATGCAGTACAGAGTCTCCTTCAGATACTAAAGGGACGGTGTCTGTATTTGATGGTTTTACTGCATAAGGAAAAATGCATTTTACAGTGGGCAGTACAGACAGCTACCACTGCTAGGGCATTCACCCACTGCTCATTCCAGGATGTCAGCACAAACCTTCAGAATCTGATGTTCCATAAAAGGTTTCTTAAAGCTGATCCATGTCAGAGGTCTCATGGGCAAAGGAGTAATTTGCCACAAGGGTAAAACCTGAGGTACCAATACTGTAGGAGACTGTGCAGTGTGGGTCCTGTAAGAGCACATCAAGACAGTCCAGGAAGCGAGCTTCACACCACCTGATACATCTCACCCTTTCTCACGTGCCTCAGAGGTGTAACACAGTGCATTTTCTGGAGCTCAGTGGTGCTAACCTACAGCCCAACAGAAGCTTTCCAACACCACCAAACAATTCAGAAAGAAATTATTCCTATATATGTTATTAGTTGGTCCTGTTGTAAGGACCACCAACTGTTGCCCCACCAGCTATGCAGCAACATTTTTCAGGGTGGTTCCTGGCATGTTTGTGGCACAAGTGACCTCGTAATCATAACATACTAAATGTGATTCTTACCCTAGTTGTATGCTGAGCCCTATGCTAGTGATATACCCAAGACTATGAATCTGCCCTTAAACCCTTTGAAAAGGTTTGCTCTGGGGTAGGGGATGGCAAGGAGGGTTTTGGCTGATCGCCCTGGTGTGACCCTGGAAGAACTGCTCCAAGGTAACCCAGGTTTCACCCTGGTGTGAAGCTGGGACTCTTTGTGCTGTCTAGTTCTGCTGCTGCCAGTCCTTTGGGTTATTCACTTAGCTTCTCTGAACATACATTTTTTTCAGTAGATATGGAGAGATGACTGTGATAAAATAGCATTAAGAGAGCTTTTCCACCACCGCAAGAAAATCACCAGGCAAGCACTAAGAGAGGCTATTTAACACGAGAAAGCAGTCATACAAGCAAAGGAATTTAAACTATGCAGCATTGTAGTTATGAAGGTAGACACCTTTTAAGGTTTTGACAGAGAAAAAAACACAGTAGGAGGTCAAACACCTTCTCAAATTCTTTTTAATCTGTCAATCTTTTTCTGATAAACCCAGAATAACTACAAAATGGTAATGGGTCTGAAATTTCTTAAACACCATCACATTTCTTAAGCCTAACTATTTATGTTGTGATCACCAGTTCAACAGAAACATTGCACAGCTTGTGTTTTTAGCCTGTAGACTGTTTTTGGGTCCTACTGGGCATTCTGAACTGTGGTCCTGAGGCTTGGCGTGTCACTGGAACCATCAGCTTCTTGCTGGACCAGAAGTAACTTTGGCCCTGCAGAAAATATTTATAATGGTATCAGTTCTCCTAGCTCTCCCTGCTGTAGTAAGTTAGCAAAGGCTGTAGAAAAATCTGGTTGGCCTTGAGGTAGAAAAGTTACCCATCCTGGAAAAAAGTACCAGATGTCAGGAAGATTCAATAGAAAGGCAGTTACTCAAAAAACAACCCATGACGGTTCATGGTCATACTCCTAGCTCGCTCCAAGTAAACTCCTATTGAAAAGGAGCTTAGCTACAGCCCTGCATTTTGTGGCACTTTCAAGCCCATTTGACTTGGATGTATTTCGTGTACCACCTTGCAGTAAACACTGCACACAAGCGCAGTGATCATTTGCCCTCGCCTCATCCTCAGTGTGACATGATTTAGCACAACATTAGCTGTCTGGACCAACAGGACTCATTTGGTCCTGGGCATGAGGTACCCTCTCCCGAGTGACGTTTGGTGGGTAGCATGCCCACAAAGGGAATGCCTCCTGAACGTGGAAGCCCAGCAATATGGACTGAATTGGCATGACAGGTCCCAAATTCTGGCTCTAGGCAAAATGTGGTACAGAACAAATATTTGCCAAGGAATTGGCAACTTGTATGGAAGGCACTTTGTTGAACAAGAAGATAAGCAGGACACTGCAGTGTCACTGGTGGGACTGGGGGGAAGACCCCCCACTACAAACATTGGCTGTGGGGGAAGCCAGCACCTCTATCCAGCTGCAGAAACCTTTTCTCATTGCATCTTGAGCTTTGGCTGCTCCTCAGCGAACAATGGACCTTCCCGGGGCATGACTCAGGGCAATGCAGTGACACCATCAAGCTACACAATGGCTCTCCATATGTCTTTCTGCTTGCCCTGACTTCTTGATGCTACACCAGATGCCAGTGGGCCAGAGATGACACCTGGGGCTCAGCGTAGCGTGGGGTCATCATCTGCATGGCCCTTTTCCTTCTGCTGCCCTCCTACACCAGCATCGGGAGGCTGGAAAGCAGCAGAGAAATCCCTGTGCTGGCTGGCAGGAGGTGGCTATCGTGTGACTCTGGGCAGGCAGTGAGAAGAGGGCATCACCTTGGACAGCCTAGAGGAGATGGCAAAGGGAAAAGCAACACATTGCAGAATTTAAGCAAAACCAAGCTTCTCGCTGCTAAGCTTTCCCTATCCCCAGAGCTTCCTCAGAATACAACTGCCAGCAAAAGCTACGGCAACATCTAGTAATTTTCACGTGGGCTGAATTGTCTCTAGACAGAGTATCAGTCTGTGTTCAGTCCCTCAGGTTTTATGTATTATAAGTGGTACAAACCAAACAACATTTTCACTCACAATTTTACAAGAAATTTGCCTCCGTTATTTTTGACCAAGAGTTTCTACTGCTGTTTGTAACATTGTCCACTTATACCCTGTGTATGGATAGAGACAAAAATTTAGAAAAAAAAAGGCAGCACCTCTTTTTGATGTCTATGACTGGTCTTTAGCAGTGAGTTCATATCTTTCTCCAGAAGATGTGCTGGGTGGGGTCTGAAGGGAAGAAGCAGAGCACCAAAGCCTCAGGCAAACACTGAAATCCCTGTCCGAGAGGAATTATTATTTATACTGCTGGACAGTTTTTTTCTGTGTAACAACTGGAAATGATTTACCCCACAAATGCCTGGCTGTTGGCTGGGTAAGTAGCCAGCAAACACAAGAGGAATCAGACCATGCCAGACTCAGCTAGCTGTATGCGATCCATCGCTGATCCATCTGCAGCATATGATATTCGCTGGTTTCTCTGCTCCAGACTGGTTGGGGGAGAGGTACTTGAGGAAACGGGAAGCTGTGTCTCCACAGTTGAGTGGTTTTCTAGCTTTGTGTCAACATGGTGTGCCTTCTGGCTGCTCAAACGATCCTAAACCAGAGCCCCACCACATTTATACCACTGTAATTTAATACACTCATTTATTGAGTTAGAAGCATTGTAGAAAATTCAGCTTTTACCCACTTCTATCTACAATAATCAAAAATTACATGTCTTGGACAACCTAGTGAGCAGTGCCTGGGTGTAAGCAAGAAGCTTCCAGCAACATATCCTGGTTCTGCACCATCCGCTCTCCTGAGTTTGTGGGAATACACATCAAGCTGTGGGTGCAAAGGGATATCCTGAGAGCTGGTTCTGCCTTAATGTGTGTTTTGTTTTGAAGAAAATAAATGTCTCTCTCTGCCTGGAGGCCTGGATAGAGTGCATTTTGTAACCTGAAACTCAGCCTAGGAGGTACTGCATCACTTAGTGATGGTCTAGGAGCAGAGTTGATCATTCAGGTAAGGCAGATCTCAGTGGAAATGACCTGTCCTTGCATAAAGCTACCATAACTCAGGGGGCTATCTATAGTTTAGGCTTAAGCATACTCCACGCTGGTTATGTGCTGCTCAAACTTGAAAGGTATAGGGATTAGAGCTCTGCTGTACATCCACATCAGAAAGTGAAGATCATTAGAGTAACACTCTCCTATACAACAGTGATGCAGGTCAAGGTGATCAAGGTTTTTATCCATTCTCTGAAAACCATATAGGTCAAAGTTGTTTGATATAATTTATCAGCTTTGATTCTCTTCCCTTCTTATATGTTCTATAGGTGGGGGTTTCTAGGTTTTCCAAAAATTTTTTTCACTACTGGCACAAGTAATTTTTCTTTCTGTTCCTGAGTTTCCCTTGATGTAAAATAGGACTAATGGTCCTTATCTGCTTTGAGACCTACCAAAGAAAGTACTTTTGCAGAGGGAGGGAGTATAGCAGGGCTATTTTACCCCAGGTTCAAGCAGCAACCACCTTGGCAGCACTTCTCCATGCAAACTCTGGCAATATTTGTAGCCATCAGGGGAGTCCCATTGTCTATCACAGGGTCTGGCCCCACAGCTCTCACTGAGGAAAACTCTTCTTTGACTTCATCAGGACTGTTGATGTGTCAAGAAAACACAAGATTGGAGTTGCTGGCTAGGAGGGGTGCTCTGGGCCTCATCTCCAATGAGCTGCCATGGGGCACTAAGGCCTGAAATGCAACCTGGAGAAATCACAGTAGCAGAAAGTTGGACTGTGACTGTCTTTCATGCCAATAGTGTACCATTTTAAAACTTTTGATGTTTTTGGAGTCAGTCATGACTCAGGCTGATGAGCGTAGAGCCAGGCCCACAGTTCAATCACACTACCTTCTCTCTCCCTCTCTGTGCTATGCTCATTACACAGTGCAAAATCAATTAATTCTAACAGAGGAATAGGTTCCTGGCCTGCCTATAAGTCACGGGATACATAATTGTTCTGTTGCTTACATTAACATCTTAGCACATGATTAGCACTGTTTGCGATTCCTGAGCTCCGGTGGCTGCTCCTGCTCCCTGCACAGGAGGCTCTGCTGTGGGCTCTCCCCTTGCAACCCGTCGTGGCACCAGTGCTACATGCAATTAAAGGCCTCCCATGGCTGCAGCCTTCAGATGGACAGGGAGACCTAAAAACGTGCCTTTCTCTTGATTAGGCGGCTTTAAACCAAACAGGATTAAGGAGAGAGATACCACCGTGGAAGGAAACATAATATGGGCTCCTCACTGAAGTAGTGGGGAAGGAGGGGAGGACAACAACAATTTGCTGGACAATTCACGGATTATTTTTTAAAAGGCTTAAAAAATAAAGAAAAAATATATATCTCCCTTTAAAATTGTATTTGAAGTGTTGAAAACACACATCTTTAAATTTCAAGTTTGAAAAACATATAATCCCCGAAACCAAAATCTTTGAGGCACTGAAAATCAAAGAAAAGTTAGTTATGGCTTGTGAGCTTTTTGTCTGTAGAAACAAAGAATTCATGGTCAACAAACAAGCAGCTCAGAATCCCCCCCCTTTTAACAAAGAAAAGTCTTTTCTTATGACTATTCTTGCTGGATTAGGAAACTGAAAAAAAAAATCAAACAGGCAACAAATAATTTTACCATTACCAGGTAATATGTGTTAATTGCTCAGTTTATATACTCTGAATGACATACCATTAGAGACTGTGTATGCATTGTAACTAGAGCATTAATAAATTTAAAATGTGCCTATTAGGATGACAGCTTTGGAGGTGCAAAGGAATAACAGTTATCACTTGGCAGAAGCAGATCTCACCCCATCTGCCGAGACTTTGCATACATTTTCAGCTTCCTGAGCAATGATTAGGGCTGTCAGAACCTCTTTAACCTTCTAACTGCTGGTCCCAACTGGCCTTAATTAGAGACTAATGAATTCAGAAGATGCAGGCCGTGAGGAAAACTGCCTTGACAGTTTGTGTACAAATTAAGCACCAATTACTTCATGCATCTTTTGCATTGCTGATACAAGTCTCTGTTATTATTTTTGAATATGGTCATTTTAGCATAAACCGAGAACTTTGCTAATGTATTTTGTCATTTTTATGGCTCATCATAAAAAAAAAAAAAAGAATACCAGGAGGGTCATGAATATGAGAAATAAACCACTGTAGATGATAAAAAGAAATTCATTTTCCTCTAGGGAATATCTTCCAACATTTTCCCCCATAATATAATATTATTACTATGATTAGTCACATAATAATAACAATTTAAGAAACAGGCGTAACATGGTCCTCTGAATATTTTTATTAGGAATATAGTTGCTGTTATTAGCACAAGAAGGAAAACAAAGATACAGGTAAGAGTCCTTCAGTTCTGGGATCTCAGAAAAAACTTCTGCACCCATACATGCTAGCAGAAGGTTGCTGACACTGTTATGGTTAGAAGCGGAAGCACAGGGAGCCCTAGCTGTATAGTCAAGTAGTTCTGGGGCTTTAAACCTCCCCAGTTTCTCCCTCTCAGCCACATCTAGAAGACACGAGAAGTTCAACACAGTATTTTTTGGAAAATGACCTCTAAGCCCATTATGGCCTGGCAAGGCAAGGGAATGCTCACTGCCTTGTCCCATAAACTTTGTTAGAGAAAGTCTGAAAAACTCCTACCCCTGCTGCTCCTGTCAGACCCAGCAGGAAAGTAAATGTGACTTTACTGAAAAGACTACAGAGCAGTCCAGCTCATGAGCTGCAGAGTGTGTATGAGATAGGCAACTGTCTGAGCAGACATGCAGCCATTCCTTCACTGGCTGGTCACCTCCCTCCGTTTGGAGTGCTACATCTTTTCATTTCTCGTAGTTACCATTATGTTCCCTATTGCATTTAGTGAAATTCATCACTGCTGTGCAAACCAAGGGTACTTCTAATCCCACCACAAAAACTCTCATAGCTGTGCTGCTGCAGAAATCGAGGTCAGATCAGTCTCCTCCCTGAGCATCTCCTGTCCCTGCTTTCCCTGTCATTGGAAGGAGGGAGCCTCCCCAGAGGCTCTGTGGGAAGAAAGCCAAAGAGAAGCAGAGGGATGGATGAATAAACAGCATATAGTGAAATTTTGGCACTCGCATACCAGGTTAGACTGTGGGATGTGTGCTTTGTAATCTGTGCCTATATAGAACTGAAGAAGAGCACTGGGTCTACAAACTTCTTCAGATGCAGAGATGCTCTCTGTGAAGGAAAGAAGGACATTTCTATCACGCTGATAAAACATCTCCCATGAGGAGATGGAGAGCATTAAAGCAAACTTCAAAACACGAGACCATACTCTCAGTAGCAAGCCACAAAGCCAGCACCTGTGGGTCTTGAATTTCAGCTAAATAAAGCCCTAATTAATATTGCTCATGAAGTTTTGCCTTTGTCCACACAAAACCATGGACACCACCGCAGTCTATACCATGCAAGAACTTCCTTCACACAACTTTCTTTTGTATTTCATCAACAATAATTTTAAACTCTAATGAAAATGACCTAACAATCTCATGTGACCTTTACCTCATTGTGCCTATCATTAAGCATGAGGATTTTCTGTTGATAACCCAGTGCTTTCCTGATAGCATTTATACCAGTACAACATGATTACAACATGTAAACCCAGCTTGTCTTTATATGTATGAGATTCATTTCTTTTCCCTTGAAAATGTATTCTTTTATGAATAGAAGAATTTAAAGTCCTTAGTAAATTTATTTTTATCTGTTTTTATCAATCAGCCTTCAGTATGGCCTCTGCCCTAGAGAACAGGTCTATGCTCCAGATTTGGAGCTTACAAGGTTGTGATTCCCCAGACCAAGACGCTCTGCAACACTG